>NC_141687.1:117379630-118579630 GCF_964263255.1 Lissotriton vulgaris
CTGCTGTCCGGGAGCAAGCTGAGATTTCCAGAGAAGACACGCGGTGAGCGTGCACATCGGCAGTTCGGGCAAGTGCACATCTCCTGTCCCCCTTCGGAAGCAAAACCCACAACAATAGAACTCGCTAAGGCGTGCAGCGCATGCGCTGCTTCGCTAGGTGAGACCTACAAATGGATGTCTCTTTTTAACCCTTTCCATGCGGCCGCGATTCCCCTGGTGTGCTGTAAACAGCACGAACAGGGGCGGGCCGTGACGAACCCCAGCCGTCATCAGCACACGAGCACCGTAGTGCATGACGGCTGGGGTTCGTCATCAGCATGGAAGGGGTTAAAGGTGGAGAAACTTTCATTGAGAAGTCATCACCAGCAGACTTGGCTACCAATGCGAGAGGACCTGGCACTGATCCAGTTTATAGTGTATGCTATACAAAAACCTGAATAGTACATGGTTGCATTTGTTCTTAAACTGGAGTGACATCACAGTAGCTGATGTGTTATGGTATGCAGGTAGCCAGAAGTCATGGATAATAAATACTAATGGGCCTATTCACAAGCCCCTTGCACTGTTGGTGCGTCACTTTTTTCCATAATAAAAGTGGTGCACCGGCGGCGCAAGGTGCTCGTTTATAGGCCCCTAAGTGTACCACTTTCAATCCAGGAACTGGAAAGCCAGAGGTGTGCATAAAGGGATGCTGGGGGGGGGGGGGGGGCAGAGGGGGGGAGGGGGCACTTCTCCTCTGCACCATGGTAAGTGGCATGTGGGATAACCTTTCCCCTATTAATGCAGACACTGCAGCTGCCTCCCAGCATCAGATTTCCATTACAGACGACAGCAGTAAAAGGGCCCAGCAGCAGAGCAAAATGAAAGCGAAATTGACTATGTGGCAATGCAGGCCATAAATTACCGTTGTTGTGTCCAGCACTCAGGCATTATCGCACCATCGATCCATCTCCTGCCTGTGATCAAAAAGTCCCCCCCCCCCCACCCTACCCCCGCTAGTTCTATCCGGATGCTGGAGTTTATTTACACATAATCAGATTAACTGTGCTTCTGAAAGACCCTTAGCGTGTTAATCCATTTGTATTGGACAATCCATACGTCAACAGATGTTTTGCTGTGTGTGACCGGCAGCTGTGGGAGCGTTTCACTCTACCTGGCAATAACATGCAGCAACGAAAAGAGAAGTGGGGAGGTTTTCGCTTCTCCAGCACGGTAGACCATCACAGTGCATGAAAGAGAAACAAGCATGGCGAGATTTATTGGCTTTGTCAATGTTTGTTTGCCCATACTGTACAGCAGCCCTGGCTTCAGTGCAGCAGAGCTGAAAGTACAAACAAACAATCTCAATGATGCGCTCAAGGCTGGGTGTGTCATACAGCTTCTTTCTTTACTTTCACCCATGTTGCAACATGGGTAGGAAAAATTGATAAAGCCAATAGGCGAGACCTATTGGCTTTGCCAATGCTTGTTTATTTTCTAAGTAAGATGACCATCCCTTTGGGAAGAGGAAAAAAGAGACAGTACTAAATGCATGGTAAAAGCTTTTGCATGTCACAATGTTATGAGTGCAAAGTTACCATTTTAAAGCATGTCCACGTGAGCATTAGAGAAACATTTTTACGACTGTAAATGAAAGGTAAACACTCAAAGATGGCCGCCTGCCTACCTGCTCTTCCTTCAGTATCTAGGTGACAACACAAAGTGAAGGGTTCATTCATGTATTCAATAAAACAGCTAGATAAATGATGACACCTCTCACCATTCGATGCTCTTTTAGTAAAACTTCATGGCCGCGAAGGAAGTTACTCAACGCGCTTTATGAAATTAAATTATTGTCTGCATATAAATGGGATGGCATCGTTTTACTTGCTATATTACAATGGCTCCCACCATCCACAACATGGAACTAAAAGGGGCCATGTCACCATCTCTACCTGTGTTGAAAGAAGTGTTTAAGTAGCAAACACGTGTGCAGTGGTAGAAGCACTTGGAATGGATTTTTGGACGTGTACACAAGACAGATTTGGGCCTCCATGTCAATATCTGCTTGTAATGCAACACTTTCAATAAATTCATTTTACAAACCTAACTGTGCTTGTCGAAGGCCAAACAGCATTTGCTTTCCGCCGGCGGGTACAAGAGTTCTCTGGCTATCCATCCCAGCTTGGCTCGCCACTTATTACTGCATTTTTAATGCCTTCGATCTGGAAGGGTTCATGCTGGCGGCAGCCGAACTGATGCTTTGTAAATGATTCCCAGCAAAACATGGTGTTTAATTACAGAAGAGAGGCAGGACTCAATGCAGCTGGGCACCGCACACAGATTGGACAACAGCACAGACATCAATTGTTCTGTAAAAAGCAGCAAACATGGCTTGCACTAAGCAATTACAAGAGACACCTGAGCTCTGGTGGGGCTAAAAAGAGGGGTTTATAGGAAGAAATCACCTGTTTCTGGCTGTGTCATTAGACATACTGTAGAACACATATTGAAGGTGAGTTTATGATTCCTTCTTTTCTTAGTTATCTTACATATTGAGTAAAGTGATATATTGTTGTAAGACAGCTAAGGCCACTGGTAGTACCTTCTAAGCGTAGTGGACATAGTGCCAATATCGGCAACACACCACACCCGAAAACACAGCATTCTAGTAATAAAACACACAAGACACATTGGGGGATATTCTCAAGAACGTGTGATAATTATTGCAAAATTAGCTTAACGCAACTTTTCAGATCGCAGTCTATCACGGGAAAATAACGCTGTGTTAACGTTGTATTTTCAACACAGCGGTACCATGCGATAGTCTCACGATAATGCATCAAATGACCGCGTTAAAATTAATGCAATACCTAAAAAATTCGAAAAGCAAAAAAGCGGCGATGTCCCAAACCGCGATACAAAAACCAGCGATAACCAGCGACAGGCCTGCAATTCCCCAGCGTCATGCTGAAAAATGCACCATAAAAGCAGAGAAAAAAAAATATGAGATGACAATGTCCACTGTCCCGCATCAAACAGGCAACTCCTCACAAACAGTCACATTGTCATGCAGTCTGTATGTAAATTTGCCAATGCGTAAACATACATGGAACACACTGTGAAACTGAATCTCCCTTTTACATTGCAGAGGTACAATCAACACCTCCTGCAGAGCAGACCCTACATCACGTCAGTGATGATGGAGACGACCCCCAGGACATCGAACTAGACGAACTCCAACGGTTCATGGACACCCTCCGCACCTCACCTCTAGTAGCAGGTTAGCCCAGCACCAACGAGGTGAGCCCACCCCCTGCACAGACCACACAGCAGGAAGCACCACGTCTGGCTCCCTGCACCTCACCGAAGAACACGTGGCGTTCCAACGCCGTGTGTTCGACTGCCAGAAGGAGCTACGTGAACAGGGCGTGTGGGGTTCAAGTTCATGGCAGCCAAACTAGATGCCATAAGTGGGTGTCTAAGTCCCATCGGACACCCACAGCCAACCCCATGCCCTCCAACAATCCATGTCTGGCGTCGCAGGAGTTATGACTCGTAGACAACGACAACTGTCTAGTCAGAGTGGCTACAGTGATGTCATCCATGATTTGGGAAACATAAGGAGGGTCATGTAGAACACGGAGCGGTTGCAGGTGCAAAGAATGGCTACCATGGCTGCACACGAGAAAGCTGTAGATGGGATCTTCCATGCCCTGCAGCTCCTCATCATGGGAGTGATGCCACAAGAGATTGCGCAGATGAATGCTGCTGCTAATTCTATCTCCACATTTCCGACCCCTGATGGGTCAGTGTCACACAGTGCTGCAGACCAAACACCACCACCCACATGTGAGGCATATGAAACGTCAGAGGCTGAAGATGAGGATGAATCTGCCTTAGTGGTAAGTAGGAAACAGTAGCATTCATCTCCTCCATATGGCTTCTTTCTGCTCCGTTCTGCCCTCTGCATCATGCCCCGGAATAACACCTTCCACTATCCCCCGATACACTCTGCCACACTAACCTTGCACCTCGACATGGACTGCCATATATTGTTTGCAAAACAATGACACAGCAATCAGCCTATGGACTGGACTCTTCCCCTTCCGAGTAACTTGTCAATCCCTAAAGGACTCTGGCTGGCCCTCCATGGGGCAATATTGTAAAGTGTTGTCTGCATGACCCAGTAGTAATACAGCTTCAACACTCCAATGAACGTGAATAATACATTCTAATGCACACAGATGTATCATGTCTATGATTAATCAAGTATGAAAGCATGGACGAATGTAGGGGCAGTGTTTCCCCCTTACGCCCATGTTGCCCATGTTGTGGGACTTGAGTCACAGGGTGCATCCCTGCATCGTGGCGGTACATATCTGACCCCAAAAGAAGCCCAGCTGTCAAATGTAGGTCACAGATGAAAGCCTATATGTAATGATTTGGGACACATGTGAAACGCAGATGAGTGGGATTCCGTACTAACTTTGACACACAGAAATGACATTTGAGTACGTGACACCCCAAACAGCCTCTCTGTACAGAGGTGACACACCTACCATCTACGCTCAGTTTTTGAGATTTTTAGCACTACATGTTGCACTTACACTTGTCAGAGAGATGTGCTTGTACAGAGGAGTGACATGCACTCAGGGAATGTGTGTTGAAATTAATTGATTTGCACATGCTGTGCCTATGGTAATTTTGTACTGCCCCATAATTGCTTAGGACTGTGACAATGTGACTTGCTCATGAGAAGCAATTTTTAATGATGGTCTTCCTACAGCACCTGCAGTGGGGTGTGGTCCACCTGCCTCATCTTCCTCATCATTGTCCGGTGCATCCTGCACTTGTAGGCATGGGTCATTGGTGCGTACACATATGTTGTGCAACAACAAGATGCAACGATCATCTTGCACATGATGTCTGGGCTGTACAGGAGCCTTCCACCTGTGATGTCCAGGCACCTGAACCGTGACTTCAACACGTCAAATGTGCATTCCACGATGCCGCTGGTGCGTTTGTGGGCCGCATTGTACTGGCTCTGGGCGTGTGTGTTCAGGGCTCGGAGGGGTGTCATCATCCATGGGCAGAGTGCATATCCTCGGTCACCTGTGACACTGCAGAGAGACATGAATCAATAGTTGGTTCTGCTTGATCTGTTGTCGGGCTCACTGGTACATTGGAGTGTGATATGTGTGACATGGTGATTCCTGTTTGACATGTACTGCTTGTAGCAAATGAGCGACATCAATGTGTATTATGTAGCCTCACTGCTGCTCCTCCCTCCCCCAAAGCCTATTTACTATTGTGTGCAGCGCGATTGCATCACTTGCACTCCTAGGGCACACTATTGTCATGCCTGTCTGCGCATGTCCACAAGCCTGACAACGATACTGTGATGTTGTGCGTGGAAGGTGGGTGGCCACGTGTGTGTAAGCCTATGGTAAGGATTGGGCGGATACAGATGTAGAGTTCATGGCTGGCTGAGCTTGCGATGCGGTTGAGGGTAGACCTTTGACTTATTCTGTGGTAACAGCGACACACACAAAAGTTGGCATGTATGATCCCGGACCCCGGGCGGGCTTGCACTCCCTCATTTATGCCTTCGGCCGAGCCACACTCCGGGGGCATGCTACATTGTAACATTGTCCATTGCGGGACGTGTGGCACCGACACTACAACAGAGACACACGCATTAGTTACTTCCTTGGCAAGGCCAAAACTTAACTACGCCCTGAGCCCCGTGTTGATGAACCGCACCCCTACGCTGGACTGTCATACGACAGTCCACTCCACCTACGCTTACAGGGGGACACAGCTAAATGTCCCTGGTCTACCCCGCTGCCTGAAGTGACATGGTTGCGTCTGCTGTACACAGCACAATTTTATGTGGTAGGGCCCGGGGGCCTCATGCATACATAATGACCAAACCGACACACTTAGATAGATTGTGGAACTTGCTACTGGCTTTGGGGCACGTGCGCCTGCCCCCTTTTATTGTCAAGGTCACATGTCCAGTGACGCTTGTGCTGGATGGGTGTGGGGTGAGTATAAGTCAGTCCATAGGGAGTGGTTGGTGCTGGCAACAACTACAAGATTGATCAGACAATCAGAATTTCAAAGTTCAAACAGCAAGGGTTCATGACTTGAGCTGCACAGAGTTAGTGGCCCCGGATGCACTGAGGCCGGCACAGTCACACCGCCACAGGACGGTGACTTGCGGTGCACTGAGGTAGGGCCACAAGAGCTGAGCGGGTCCTTGTCGATGTCCAAGGTGAATGTTGTGGATTGTTTCGGGGGACAGTGGAAGGTGTTCTTCCAGGGCATGATACAGAGGGTAAACCCAAGCAAAAACAGGCAATATGGAGGAAATTAATGCTACAGACTCCTTCTTAACACCAAGTCAGCATCAGCTACATGATGATGAAGATAACCCCCAGGCCATATACTCAGATGTCACCAAAGTTCAACCAGAGAGTGTCCATGAATTTCGGGGCCCAGAGTTAGTGGCACCAGAGCTGAAAGGGGATGCAGTCTGCAATGAGGCCTGTACAATGATATAAACTCTGCCATGAAGAAATCAAGACTCAGTTCCAAATGTGTGACCTACTTAACCGCAGTGTAGGACAAAGGCAGTAGTCAGCAAGGGACCACAGACACGTGTCATTGGAATGATATGCACAGAGTTGGTGGCACCACATCAAAGGGAGTACAGTGATATCAAACGTCCCATTAACGTATGAACTCGGCCATCATGATATCAAGGCTCAGTTCCAAATGTGTGACCTACTAGACCACAGTGTAGGCCGGAGGCAGACGTGGAGTACGTCAATGAGAAAGGAGTGCTGGGGGCCTGTGTCGCGGACGCCAGCGATGGTTTGAGGAGGATGCCAAGGTCGCGGGCCTTGGGCTTGGAGCTTGGTGGAGAAGTGTGGCTCAAGTGGTTGGAGCGGCAGACCCTGATGCAGAGGTCTGGCCCGGACCAGGGTTCAATTCCCCGCCTCGGCAGGCCTTGGACTCAAATTTCCCCGGACCTGACAATTCTCGCCTCGGCGCCTATTCCAATCATGGAGTCCCACTCTGCAACTCTGGGCAATAGCTTGCTTAATCTCCACGATGGCCCCTCGCAGCGGGATGCCTGGCTTTCACCTTGGGGGATGCCCAGTAATGGGTTATCTA
Organism: Lissotriton vulgaris; assembly: GCF_964263255.1. Classification (NCBI taxonomy): domain Eukaryota; kingdom Metazoa; phylum Chordata; class Amphibia; order Caudata; family Salamandridae; genus Lissotriton; species Lissotriton vulgaris. The sequence goes on from NC_141687.1 coordinate 117,386,795, forward strand.
ACAGGGGAATACCAGGACGGGTTCCCTAAGCAAGCGCTTAGAAACCGGTCGGTGATACAGTGCTATATAAATGAATCTACATTTACATTTACATCAGCACGTGGTGTGCCCTCTTTGACACACGCAGGGGTTGGCAAGTGAGCAGTGAGGCTTGGGTGCGCAGGGACGGGTAACATGGGTCTGGGGTCCAGCCAGCCTGCAGTGTAGCAGGCGCACAGGTTCACAGGCAACACAGCTCACAGCATCGGCCTCGTGGCAGGGTGAGGAGTGCTGCCCTGGAAGACACGTTGGCCATTCCAGAAGAGAACCACGCCCAGAGCTACATGCTTTTTATTCACACCCCTACTCTAGCCGGGGGTACGCCGGGCCAGCCCACTCCACTCACGCTTACAGGGGGGACGAAACAAACTACATTTCTGTGATCTTCCCCACTGCCTGGGGTAATATGGTTGTGCTCACTGTCCAAAACACTCCAAACACCAGCAGTATATGACGACATGGACATGACTGTGGTCTGCATACTGAAGTCTGGCCAGCACATCCACTCCACACTGGGCATTGTGTACATTCTTATTCATGGGTCACTTGCCTCCTTCGCACATGCCTGGTTCCCACCTCTCCCCACAATCTGCTATTGTGTGGCTGAGGTGCCATGCCGTTGATGGTTTATGTGCATGGCTAGCCCAGGTTACCACAGTAAGTTGTGCTGTTGTGTCTGGTAGGTGGGCTTGTTGTTTGGCATGTTGTATGTGAGTTTGTAACATATGCATTCCCAGAGTTGTGAGTTGCATGATTGTGGAGTTGAGGTGTGTGGTGTATTCATTTGGTACTTACCAACGAGCAATGCATTTCCATAGGTGCCAGCCTAAAAATGCTGGTTGGTGATGGACTGTCAGAAGATGAAGGAATCATGCACACTGCCTGGGTAGTTGGTGACGACATTGGTGAAGAGTCCCCGTTGGTCCACTATTGCCTGCACATTGATGGAATGTGTGTGCTTTCTGTTGCGGTAATTCTGTGCAGTGTCAGCAGGGGGCACCACTAGGACATGTGTGCAGTCAATTGCCAGCGATGGCGCAGAAGCCTTGCTTGTTCTCCAGCTGTTCCTGCGCAGTGTGGGGGAAGTAAGGTGCTGGGGTACCAAGCTGATGATGGCATCCAAGACAGTTGTGATGTACTTTGATATGGCTGGCTGTGAGAATCCTCCAACTCTGGCAGTTGTTGGTTGGAAGGTACCAGAGGCCAACAGTTGCAGCGCAGCCAGCAGCTTTGTCTGCGTAGGGGTGTTAGTTGTCCGCTGTGTTGGTAATGTCAGTCTGTGGGCAATGATGGTCAGAATGCAGAGGATGGTTAGCCTTTTGACCCTGTAGTGGACAATGACATACTCTGGTGTTATGGTGTTAAGTCTGTGAGGCTGGTGTGTTTTCTGAAGGTCCGCTGTCTTTGTCTGTGCTGTCTCTGTGGTAGTCCAGGGAGGGTATACTGGGGGAGGGTTTGGGGGGAGGGGGGCAGGCCTGGGGGTGGTGGTGGTGGGTGTGGTGGCCCTCTTGGGGCTCCGAGCTCCATGGCATCTGTTGTTCTTCAGGTGTGGCTCTGGGCTGGGCTCCCTTTTATGGTGCAGGTTGTCATCCGCCTTAACATAATGTAAGAGCAGGTGTTAAATCCCTGTTGCTAACCCCCCTTATCGCCTGTTTTGGGATCTAACCGCCGATCTGGCTGGTTGTTCAGAATGTTGCGAAGTGCTGTTGTCGCGGCTTTTTGCACAGGAACGCCTACTCTGCATTTGATTAGTGTTAGTTCCCGGTGTAATCTGTGGCGATGTTTTTTTACGGCTGCTATCGCAGGTAAACTGGTGATATCAGCTGTTAGCACCAGCTTGTGAAGAGGGCGATAACTTTATCGCCACTTGGCTGCGATAAATTGCCCATAACTCAGCAATGTTTGTTGGGGAAAACATTGCTGGAGGTTTATTTGAATAAAATGACGCTAACATGGTGGGTCAACTTACGGGCGATCTAAGGGCAGGCAGCGGTGACAGCCCTAAGCTGCCCTACTCACCTGAAGAGCCAAATTGCACCGTGGCCTAACCAATCAGTGCTCACCATTTTGGGGGATCATCCATTATATCACATGGACCACCAGTCCACCCATTTACTCACGCCCCTTGAGGGGGTGGAGCATATCCAGGCAAGCACCCGATTCCTCAGGTTTACAACCGCCCGAAGGTCCTGGAGAGGGTATCCTTATGTACCATTCAGCCTCTGGCTCGCCCTGTAACTCCACCTGCAACACAAAATAACAAGTTAAAAGCCTTTCTACCCTAGCCAGCCTTCCAGCTGACACGCCGGGTAAGCGGTAGGGAGGAAAACGGCATGATGCTCGGCACAAAAAATGATCGCCAGATAGATGGGGGAGGTCTATATACTTGCCTCCCCGCTCACTGGCACGCCGGAAATGCTGTAGTTAGGTAGCCCAGGACCACAAGTCGGTTCAAAGACTAGACTTGACGGGATTTGTGCCCTCATGTAGCACTAAGGTGGCTACGACTTTCTCGTTCGAGAAACAAAGAAATGAAGGAACAAGAAACCTAAAAATACATCAGCCTTCCGCATCCAGTGACTCGACAGAGCCCTATGGTGCTACCTTTGTTGTGATTGCATGTCAGATGTGAATCACTTCCGTTCCAGTCCTGAAGAATCTCCTCGCATGAAAGTGTAGGGAAGATAAAAAATGGGAAGCCACCAGGGTTTCCTCACTACTACTGGCCTACCATCTGACCTGTCACCCTTTGCCCACTACCTTGATATTGTTTGCCATTCTTAAATCAAATAGGTACATCTGATTGGGTTTGTGCATTGGCAGCAGAGATTATGATAAACACCGGTCTGCTGAGAATAGCCACTAAACTGCTACTCTGAATACCATGGGACTTCAATATATTGTAAAGGCTGAATACATCTTAAGCGGTTCCTTCTTCTTTCAATACTTCTGCAGGTTCTGTCTCAAAGAATCAAAAAATATTTCTGTAGTTTCTGTCTCAAAGCATTTAGGTGGACCAACATCTACGAATTGCTGCTACTCTGTGGACCCTCAAGATACACAGCCAGCTCCTGCCTGAAGTCCAGTAGATACCACAGAACCTCCTCCATTGAAGAGATTCCTAAAAGGAAGAACATTAGATAATCTCCTGTTTATGCATTGAAAGAAAATCCATACGAGAAAATGCATACCTTTGAAACAAGAGTCATGTTTCGTAACCACCCCTTTAGGGGAAATCTTTTCATAAAAGGGCCTACAGACCTCCAAGATGTCCGATCAATCTAATTAGGAAAATCCCTTGAAAATCAATAACATAAAGTAGAACAATTCTAGTGGCTTGAACACTTGCCATTGTTGGGTAGACCTGTGCAGGGTGGGACGCAAGGTAAATAACAAAGCTTTACACCACAACCTGTCCTATACACAACCTGTGTCCAATGTAAGCACGTATATCTCTGTCGTCTCAATACCCTCCACCGTTGGTTTCCCTAAATCTGTTATGGTGTACCAATTTCACCCTAAGAGTTGAGGGAGCCAGCCAAAGGGCCTTCTTTTCCTGAAGAAACTGTAGGATCTGAACAGCCTCACTACTCCAGAGTTCAATCTCTTTAACAATGATCTACCTTTGAAAAGATGCTAAGTGACATTCATAATACTTAAGTGGAGGCTTCATCAAAAGAACAGCACCAGTAACGCCACTTCCATTGGAAACCCTAAAAGCTAATATCTTACCTTGTCCATATCAAGAAGCATAGCTTCGAAAGGGCATGTGGTGTGAGCGTGCAAGGAACATACGCACAATCTGCTTTGCTTCTATAGACGCATGTTGGAGAAATGGGAGCCAGATTATTCTGAGACAGGATGATACGGCTGATGTCACAGCCGGGTCTGGTGGCTCAGTGGACTAATGCGTCTATTGCAGGGGTCTGTGTTCGACCTCATGGTCACAGGTTCAAATCCCGGCAGGTCCACTCAGCATTTCATCCATTTGAGGTCGATAAAATGAGTACCATTGAGTTGGTTATCAATGAACATCTGTTATTCAGCGCCAAGAGACCTCTGGGTGACGTGCGCTTTACAAATACTCATGTTATGTTATTTCACTTCGGCTCCCATCCGTCTGATTTTCATTAAAACGCTTGTTTAAAAAGAGGGATTGAAGAGTGTAGAGCAGGTCCAAAGTGCACTGAAAGGTCTAAGCATTTATCCCACCAAAGCTATTGTATGAACACATCTCGCCGGCTCTGAGAGAGCTAAAATGGCTCTAAATTGAAATGTGTGCCAACCTCAGAACTGACTGCCTCACGCACAAAGCTCTGCACACTGGGAAACCTGCCTACCTGACCTCCAAACTCAAGAAGGCCGGCTAGACAAGAAACCTCAGGAGTACTAACACACTACTTCTCATTCCTCCGAAAACTTGCCAACAAAAAACCTTATCTCCCTCCTTCTCAGGAAATGCTCCCAGAATCTGGAACTCCATCACACTCCATATCAGGACCACCCCCTCCTATTTAAAATTCAAAAGGCAGCTCAAAGACCTCCTCCTCAACCGTTCTCTCCCGAATAGATAGCTGCCTCCAAATCGCAGAATCTGACCCACTGCAGCACACAGCCACTCTGACATTAACACTCCTACCTCACCCACCCGACTCGTTCCTCTGTCTCCACCTCCCACAACGGGCTTCGTCACGAGTCAATGTATATATTACTGTTATATTGTGTGATTTCTTTGCTATTAATGTTGTAAAGCGCTCCGATACCTTTGACTCGTCTTGAATCAATGCTTGTATTAGTGCTATATTGTGTGATCTATTCGATAATAATGTTGTGAAGCGCTCCGATACCTTTGTGTCAGGCCAGTGCTATATAAAACTCTTAAATAAATAAATAAACAGTGAAAACAGGGTTTGCAAGGCATTTCTTCAGTCTGCAAGATGTCGAACAATAAGATATAAGCTCAAAAGGCCAATTCACCCAATACAGGGATCTGTTTTTCATTCCAAGGTCCCTGATTTAAATCCCGGTTGGTCCATTCGATCTTTCATCCTTCAGAGGTTGGGTTGTAGAACAATAAATTTACATTAATAGTCATTATTACCAGCGTCTGTATGAATCGGGTTTCACAGGATATGAGGGTGCCCCAGACACTTGTTATCCCTAAGAGTAGGAATAGAGAGGCTACAATGTGTGCACATAGTGGTTGATCAAGTTAAGACACAGCAGTATCCTGCTGTAGTGACTGCTATGGTGCAAGCAACAACATGTCTGATGGAGCTGTTACACATTCCCCGGACAGAGCAGTCAATCCTAGTTTTGTGTGAGTGGTGCCTTTTGCGGGAGATTTGTAAGCAGGAGATGCAAACATGTGCTAAGATATTTTGTTTAGAAGCAGTTGCACTGTGTGAGTATAGTTTATTGTTTTCCCATATATGTCATATAAGTCACAAGAGCGATACCATATTTCGTACATACACTTTATAAACCAACAATTAGAATCAATATGGGAAAGGCACTTTGTAAGATGGGTGGTCGCACAAACCACCAGATACAGCTTTTTTGGGTGTTATATATTTATATATTGGTAAGGGGAAATCAACCCCCAAATAAGAATCCAGGAAGGGAACAACGACCAAAAAGGCAATGCCTTCAGTAAAGCTCGCTCTGGTGTAGACTGCTCTTCCTTCGTGGACATTTTTTTAAATCCCAAATCCAACTTCCTTTATAGTTCATAAGATGTTCTGATTTTCTGTGTGGCTAGAAATATGTGTAAACTGTAGGGCATTTATAAGGCAGGATGTTATTAAGCCAGTTTATCATTGTCTAATAAAAGTGTGCCCGTCTGGTTTATAAGCGGCCTTTCCCTGAGCCGTTATACCTACAAAGATAAAAGAAATACAGTAGAAACATACTGCCTGTTAAAACAAATGTTATTAAATGTAGCATGCAAAGTTGCACACATGTCTTTTGAGTGCCTAAAATCTAACCCAAGAACAACGTTTTGCCCCTGAACATGCATGCAGTTTTAGGACCCCTCAGACATCATCAAAGACACTCACCACCTGGATCCAGACCGTGGATTGAACCAGATTCTGTGAGAGCAATGCCTCTCAATGCAATGCAAAATATGATACGTAGAAATCAGTTAGTTTATCACCTTGCACATCTCACCTCTATATACTCTGACATCACTTAGGACAGGTAAATAAAGGGTTAGGAAAAAGGGACCCCTTGGCCTGAGGAATTGCCACTAACCCATCTATGCCACTTGACAGAGAAGAAACATGTCAACACACAAGAAGACGTGAAGGGTCATTTTCAGGTCTGTTTGTTTTTAATTTGCTGAAGAAAGACACTAATAAAGGGAATGTTGGTCGACCTGATACAGTTTTAACTTTCCAAAGCCCGATTTAGTTATCGTTTAGAAAAAAACTAAGTGATAGTATGAAACACTCTCCCTAAGAACCCAGATATTGACAACTATTTCCGGAAGAACTGCCTAGAGCGGCTCAAAAGAGCTCCCTCATATAGTTGAGCTTGCCCCATGTCCATGGGCAGAGTGGCAAACACCTGAAGATGGTAGCACGATGGGTGAGGGTGTTGCATCCTTTTTCATCACAACTCTCTGAGTAAGCTTCTTGGATCGATAAAAACACAGCAAGATTCCACGAATAAGTGGTACATCACCTTAAAGGACACTTTACTCAGACATGCTCTGCCTGCTAATATAATTGTTTGGTTACATAGGGGTCCTGGCAGGTAGGTCTCCCCTTTCTACCTCTCACTGATAGAGTGAGTAAATTTAAAGCCTATGGTCAGATTTACTAATTTTTAATGCAACAATTAAACCAAATTTGCTGCACTATAATAATTGAGGGGGAAAACACAGCACAGAGATATATCTATTAAGACTGGCCTCCTGCTGCTGTCTTTCCCGCCCTCTGGTGCTCTTAACATTATCACAAAAGACAAGAGCGACCCATATGTCCTTGATAACTAGGTATTGCCATTCAAGCAGAAACAATGTTCACAAGGAACTCATTTGAACAAATTAATAACATTTCTTGCCAGGAGTAATATATCTTGCGCGATTTAAACAGAGACAGCATAAATGAAAAAATCAAACCATAATTCAATTAGGCCTATCACTTTTGTAGCAACATTTTGTAGAAACCCACAGTACAACTATTTTAACATTACCCACTTCAGCCGAAGTGAGTATAATTTATTTTGCATAGACAGTATTTCAAGTAGAAAAGACATAAAAAGTACTTTCAATTGTGCATTTACACTAAATACATTTCCACATTTAGAGGTGACTTCGAGACCCCAGTGAAGTGATCATATCCAAAACAGTGTAATATACGTGGTGCTAAGAAGGAAGGGAGCCAATGGTTATTGGCAATTAAAGGGGAGCCCTTAGGAGATCTTATACAATCAATTCTGCATAAGCAATTTCTAGTTCGCTGGGACTCTCCCTTTATAGTTGTTGACGACGTTTCGACCCTCTCGTGATACGGGGTCTCTTCAGGACGGGGATTCTGGGGACTGGAAGTGGGACATAGTTTTAGTATGAGTGAAAAGGAAATTCAATCTGTGGGCTGTGCATGAGAGGGAGGACTTGCTTACCCAGCAGCACTGTTTAGGTACCCGAGGTGAAGGAATCAATCTTCCTAGTAAAATTCAGAGTACTTCTTGGTAGTATCCATGGTTTTTAGGGGGCATATGTATCAACAAACAGATTTAATAGCGATTTTTTGCGAATCGCTATTAAGGATTCGCTAACGGCTATCTATGTAGCAATCACATTAATAATTGTGATTCCTATTCATTCCTTAATTGCGACTTGCAAATTATGAGTCGAAATTAAGGAATCCCTTCCCATTCATTTCTTGGCCCATAGGAATGAATGGATATTGCATGCGCAAATTGCGAGTACCCAATAGGTACTCTCAAATTGCGATCGCAATTTCAAGGGTGCAAGGGTTCCAAAAGGACACCCTGTTGCACCCCTGAAATGTGCATGTGTTCACATATGGAGCACATACATGCCCTAAGGGCATATATGTGTGCCACATAGCACTTTGAAAAAAGCAAAAAAGTGCTTTTGCCAGGAAATCGAAAATTATTACCAACTTGAAGTTGGTGGTAATTTGTGATTCCTTAAGGCAATATCGGAATTTGCGATGCCTACTAGCATAGCATTTAGGAAATCACAAATTGTGATTCTCTAAATGTATGTGCAAAATAGGGAATCACAATTTTTACGATTCCTTATTTTGCGAGTAGGTTTTTGCCTACCTACATAGCACACAGCTAAATTGCGATCACAAATGCTGAAAGTCTGTGAATTTCAGCATTTGCGAATGCAATTTGGCTTGATACATCTGGCCAATAGTTCCTATCACAGACAGGGGTAACAATGAGTATCAACACCAGGGATGGTGTATGTATTGGCGCAAGTGATAGAAGTGCTCATGGGAAGGCTTACCCATGTGAAGATTAGCCACGGTATGGCTTCAGGTAGTATTCACAGTACCTCAAGGTTACCATAGGTCGTAACAGTAAAAGAGGTATTACATCTGTGGTATAATGGTTATTGCTGGGTAATTAAAAAAAAATATATATTATTATTTGAAACAAGAATACAAACCCAGGCAAAATATAATATCTATCAAAAATACATTAAAGAGAGAAACAACAAAGTGCTACGATAGCATAATTGATTTAATTTGAATTATTTAAAAATTGGCATGAACATATTCATTGACACATTTTCTTAAATTATTAAAAAAAATGTTTAAAAGTAATTTTTCCTTCTAGTTGATACATAAAATTCAAGGAATATTCGGACATCAATTATTCTCAAAGATATAACGGAGGAGATGGTTTTCCTCTACGCGTTTCGACACGTGCTTTGTGTCTTCATCAGGACGATACCAACATTTTTCTTAGTATTAGGCGATAATTTGATCTCACTTCTGGGGGACAAACGACAGCGTCACGGCCTTTCAAAGGATAGTCTGTCGTCTTAATTCTGGTTATTCTTCCTCAGAGCGTCTTTTAAATTAAGAAAAATTGCTGCTTGAAACACCTTCAAAATCGTTTGGCTTTCCATCAGAGTTTTCTGAGTTGAAACGAACAAGAAAAGCGTCCCGTGTGTGGCTGAAGTTTGTCTTTAAGGCGTGACTTTGAATTTAAAAACAGGTTCGTACTCCCAGTTACCTAGGAGTGCGATAAACGAAAAGCGTTATCGGTACACGACTATCGTTTGCTTCCGTGGTGAGGCAACAAACTTGAGAGCGAATTATGTGCTCTCGACTTTCTGGGTATATGTAAAGCAGGTTGCGTCAACAACATATAGCTTAGGTTTGTCTGTGTAGTATATCTTCAGACAAGACAACGGGTACACAATTTCAACTGTTTGTGATATTCTGTTTGGAAGTTCGCGAGAGTGTCGGGGATGGCGTCTGGTAGCTCGCCTAGCACGAAAAATTGGGGTAATAACCTTACCTAAAAGTACAGCCTAGTAATATTATTTTCTAACAGTTGTCAGTGACCGTACTCACCAATTTAACGCAGTGAGTGCATAATTCAATCATTGTTGATCTTGCCGTCACAGGTCTGTCAGTGACATTGACAGTCTAAGATTAGAATTGTAGTATTGTTTAACATAAAATATGTTTGACATTGAACATTGGGGTCAGTGGCCCTACTCACCAATTTGCAACGCGGTGAGTGAGTAAACTAATTACTGATCGTCTTGCCGTCACGGGTCTATAAGTGACAGTGACAGTCTGAGTTAGGCTGGTAGAGTTAATAAATCATGAGACACAGTTAAGTATAACTATAGGGTTTGGTTTAACACAGTGGCCGTACGGCGAACCGCTGTCGGTGGTGCTCATCAAGAAAGACGCCATGGCTGGCGGGTTAACCCCTTCCATGCAGCCGCGGTTCTGCGCCTGTGTGGCAGAATCGCGAGTGGGCGGGTTTATGACGGCCCCCAGCCGTCATCAGCACACGAGCACCGTAGTGCGTGACGGCTGGGGGCCGTCATCAGCATGGAAGGGGTTAAAATACCGCCCGCTGATACACGTGCGTGCAGAACCACGGCCGAGCGGCGCATGCGCTGTATGCTCACTGGAGTGGTCGAATCTAATCTGCTTCCAAAGCGGCGGCCATTATAGAATGGATGCCTTTTTAGGAGAACTATAGTATATCACCTCACAGGAGGATTAGGGAAAGGGTCTGGCTCAAATCCACCCGAGTGACTTACCGCACTCACCTATAGTAATTCTGTAAGAAGTCAGCCGGACAGTGGAGAAGAATAAACAGAGTATTTTATTTGGCCACAAACTCCCATATGAGAGGGCCCTGTCCGACCATCACCCCAAAGAGTGCGTCGAGAGGACTGACTCTCTTCATCACAGCAGTACATTATAATGCAACACAGTTCATTAGGGTACGCCCCTTCTGGAAAATTACTGAAACCCAGACAGGGGAACAATGTCCTCATACAGTAGGCATCTGCACCTGCAAGGGATACATCGCTATCTTTACTCAAGGCCGCGGAGCTAGGCTTCAGCGTCTCTGGGGCATGAGAATATTACTGATAAAGAGACTTGTTAGTTTCGGCCACAGTAAGCTGAGAAACGAAAACTGCTGTCTTAGTGAAATTCTCTATTCCTACGGGAGGGGCAGATGAGCGAGTGCGACTCGCAGACACTAAGAGATACACAAAATGGAGGCACACAGGCTAAGCTAAGGAACTAATATCGTCACACATATATTTGAATAATCAGGTAATAAGAGGAAAAATACACACACGTGCATATATACGTACGTCATCAGTTAGTCATATGATGCTAACTCACATATGAAAATAGGGATGGTTGGGGCATCGAAAACTGAATTCTATCAGACCCTCCTTTTAGCATCATTGGCTAACTGCAGCCATGCATTTATTTGCCAAAAGGTAGCGCCTTTACATCCATTCTAAGGGCAGGGCATCATATTTATTCAAAAACATCATCTGCAATAAACATTATCCAATTTGCATCAGGAATGTCAGTAATGATAGAGGCAGTGTATTGACCCGACACCTTCTTTCGTGGTCGCAAATTCGTAGCACACATTGAGCAACATGGGGGAAGGCAATATACACAAAGGCAACATGTCAGTATTATGCTCACCACACCAGCTAAACCCATCAATATTTTCCAACCCCAAGAGGAGAAAGCGCCCCAGAGCCACCCTTGTAAGGACCATGTCCCGTTATCCTGATGGAGTTCAGTCGCTAATCTATGGAGTTTCTGTACTGCCAAGTTAACAGTCGGAGCTGAGTCTGGAATATACACACAACAAGACGTCCCGATGACGCGACAGGCCCCGCCCCTATCTGCCAGGATGACGTCAAGCACCATCCTATTCTGAATCGTGAATAATCTCATAGCCTGAATCTCAACGGACATGTTAGTCGCAATGTCAGCTTCAGTAAGGACTACCTTCTCCATCACCCTGGACAGTCGTCGAATGGCCCTACTATTAAATATCGGACCCCAGAAAGGCAGAAGGCCCTTAGAAAAATCAGTCCATTGCTGTAGAGAGGTGTCCGTCTGGTCAACGTCATCTACCTGAAGTTCCCTCCTTTTACGCTGCTCTTGTGGACTGGGAAACCTACGATGAGTCTTGTGATAGTCGGAGGGTGCCACATATACGGGAGGAATCATATAGGCTAAGTAACATACCCCACCCCAACCTTCAGGCAACCATAAGTATCCATTATCTCCACACACAAAATAGATACTGGGGGGAGTAACCAAAGAGGGGCTGAGAGGCAAACGTATTAATGCCGTCACGTTACAAGAACTATTACCAACCTTGATGGGACCCCTACCCTCTATACAAAAGAATGGTGGCGGGCCCACTACAGCCAGGGGTATCAGAGACTTAACACTGTCATTTCCCTTTGGTGGGTGTCTGTAAGACAAGGAGGAATTCAGTTGTAGAAAGCTTTCCCTAACTTTGTCAGTGTCATTTGGAATTAAAAACCGGCCCACCTTTTTCTCACACGTCTCTATAAATGTCTGATCAAAACGTCCGGCAGTATATATCCGTCCAAGGGAAGAGGGAGGCAGAGGACGTACTCGCATTGTCATTGTCGATCCCCTATTCTGTAGTCGAGGAGTCAGAAAATCTGGCTGCTGAAAATATTTGACAAGACCTATGAGAGTATACCACCCCACACAACTATTCACAGGTGTCAAAGGAAGCGCTAGAAATCTATCTTTCTTGTAGGCAGCAGAAGGTAGGAGCCCACAAACCCAACAATCCGTAATGTTTGTGGTGGCATGAGCATGGTGCAAAGTCTTTATAAAAACATTTTCTTTGTAACCTCGTCTGAGCATTCGTTCACCATAATCTACAGTAATAATGTTATGTTCAGGAACAGCAGTAGGTGTGGGTGCAAACACATGAATGGGATAGGCTTTATCCAAGAAAAACAATATACCAAGAGCCACTAGGAAAGCAATGAGCACTATAATAAGGAGTACTATTTTTCCCTTTCGGGAAAGAGCCAACCAGGGGGAAGCAGGCAAGGGTCTTCGAGGAGCCGCGAAGGGCTGCTCCTCATCAGGGATGGGGCGACCAAAAGGGTACATATTTAAAATTGCAAAAATATATTTAAAAAAAATGGAAAAACACTTCTAAAAAAAATAGTCCCAGACTATCCGCCGAAACCGGCCAGAGGAGTTCTTCAACCCTAAAAAGGGATCTTCTCCCTGTGTCCTTCAAAGCCTCACAGGCAGGCTTTTACCGTCCATACCTTAATCCCACGTCGCTTGACGCACAGCAATGGAAACAGAGGAGCACTTAATCTGGGCCCTTCACCACTCTATAGTCTCATAGAACACAATCTTCGGCTAAACACCAGGGCTCTTACAAGTCCATCCCTACTACTAAATCTTCTTTTGTATCAGAATGTCCACTAAGCCCTTCTTCCAGTGTTCAGTCCAGTACACTGTTACTTTTTCCGGGGCCGCAGATTATAGCGAGTGCTCCCTCGCACTTCGGGGTCAGTAAACAAAACAGGTGTATCTATGGCAGGTACTGAACTCTCTGACGCCTTTTCACTAGTAGCAATGGGAGTAACAGAGCTGGCCGAAGCACTTTGTTCTGCCGGAGACCTTGCGTTCGTCTTTTCACCTTGCTCCTCTCCCCTCAGTGAAGCATCCGAGAAGGGAACATATCTGGGTAATTGCTCGTGTTCCTCATCAGCAATGCCTTCTCTTACCCATTTGTCATAGGGTAACGGTAGCGGAACTTTCTTCACGTGCGATGCATGCGTCCACGCCTTCCTTCCTTCCACTCGAAGTGCGGTACGTGTAGTGAGGAGCACCTGTCGAGGCTCCGACCACCTGGGCTCCAGACAGGATTTCCGTTGATATTTTCTTACGATGACCCAGTCCCCTGGGTGGATGGACTGTCCAGGCCCCTCCGGCAACGGCTTCAGGGTGTCTGCTACCTGCTGATGAATAGAACGAAGATCTTTAGTCAAAGCATACAAGTAGTCTATCAACAGAGGATACTGTATTTCAGAGAAACATTTGGGCCTGGGTACTCCCCAAACGTTGGCCGGACGGCCAAATATTACTTCGTGAGGGGAGACACCCGTTCTGGAGTTAACAGTTACCCTGGTAGAAAGCAAGACTAAAGGAAGGGCATCTGGCCAACGGAGTCCTGTACTCTCCTGTATTTTGGCCGTCTTTAATTTTAGCGTTCCGTTAAACCGTTCCACAAGTCCTGCGGCCTGAGGATGTTGGGCCGCGTGGAACTTTTGGGAAATCTGTAAGCCTTTACATATCTGCTTCATCAATTCAGCATTAAAGGACGTGCCATTATCACTCCAGATCACCCTAGGCAATCCGAAGCGAGAAAAGTATTCCTTAATCAGCATTTTTGCAGTAGAAATGGCTGTACAATCTTTTGTTGGAAATGCCTCCACCCATCTGCTGAAAGCGCATACAACCACCAAGACGTATTTGAGATTGTTGACCCTTTCCATTTCAATATAATCCATCTGAATCACCTCAAAAGGGAAAGAGGGAGGTGCAAAATTTCCCACTGGGACAGGGGTACCTTTTCCTGGATTGTGCCTCAAACATACCATGCACTGTCGGACCAAGTGAGTCGCCACTTTAGAGATATTTTTATTTGCTCCACACTGGGTCCAACAGCTTGCATATACCCTTGGCGCTAATATGTGCAGGCCCATGAGCCATCGTCACCACTGGAAGGACATATGCGTTCGGAAGTAACCATCGTCTCTTATCGGTCACATCCGTCCAACATTCATCAGCATCCAATCGCCCCCCACCATCCTTCCATGTCCTCAATTCATCTTCAGTCACTTTCTCTTGTATATTTTTCACACTCTGTACAGTATCTGCAAACATGTTAACATCTGGCACCCATCTAGCTGGGCCCGCCACAAACATCCGTGGTAATTTTGTCTGAGCAGTCTCTTTTGCCGTTTCGTCTGCAAAGGCATTGCCTCGCCCCACATCATCCACTATTGTCTTGTGTGCGCTACACTTTATCACAGCCAGTCGCTTGGGTAACGTCAATGCTGCTAACAGTCGTAATATCAGCGGACCATGCTGTATTCGTTGTCCATGGGAAGTCAGAAATCCCCGTTCTGCCCACAGTCGCCCATAATTATGAGCCACGCCAAAGGCGTATTGGCTATCAGTATAAATGTTCACGTCCAGTCCCTCACTCAATTCACATGCTCTCAGTAAAGCTATAATTTCTGCAGCTTGGGCCGAATTGTAAGGTATCCTAGAGGTCTCCACTACCGTCTGTAATGTCGTTATTGCATATGCTGCTGTCGATGTACCATCTGCAAGTTTGAAACAAGACCCATCCACATACAACTCCCCATCCGGTTCGTCTAAGGGCTTGTCCGTCAGATCCACCCTCCCCTTTGTCTCTTCTTCTGTCCGAAACAAACAGTCATGTATGTCATCGTCCTTTGTATCCGTGGGGATAGGTAACAATGTGGCAGGATTCAGTGTAGCACACCTTTTTATCGTCACATGGGGTGCAAAGAGGGTCATCTCATAACCGGTAAGACGAGCACTCGTTAAATGCTGCGTCTGTGTTCTGTTTAGTAAAATGTCCACAGCATGCGGTACCATTACTGTGAGGTCTGAACCCAATACAAGCCCTGCCGATTGTCTTATAGAGACCGCAGCAGCCGCCGTGGCTCTCAGACAACTCGGCAGCGCTCTTGCCACATTGTCGAGCATCGCAGAAAAGTAAGCGCAGGGTCTCTGTTTCCCTCCGAAACATTGTGTTAAGACAGACAACGCACAACCTTCCGCCTCGTGTACATAAAGAACAAAAGGCTTCTGGTAATCAGGTGTTCCCAGAACGGGTGCAGAACATAAAGCAGTTTTTAGTGACTCAAACGCTTCCTGACATGCAGGGGTCCAGGGTAGGGGTTCGTGCACTTCTTTGGTAGTCAGATACAATAGGGGTTTTGTTAGTAACGCATAATTAGGTATCCACTGGCGACAATACGATGTTATGCCCAAGAATGCGCGCACCTCTCGCTGCGTGTTAGGTACCTTCATATTAGTTATCGCTTTTATGCGCTCTGGCGTCAATCTCCTCCCCACTTTCGAAAGGAGGTGACCTAGGTAGGTAACCTCCGTTCGACAGTATTGAAACTTTGGAAGGGACACCTTATGTCCCCTTTTTAGGTTTCGCTGGGGGGCGGAGCCGTTAGGCTCCTCCTCCAGAGAAATCTGTAGTTTCTAGTATGGGTGACTTGAACACGCCCCTCTGCTTCATTGGCTAGCTCCATAAATGGAGGCTAGCCATTGGAACAGAGAGGCGTCCGTCAATGCCGGACCAGACACGGGGGCGTTCCCGAGATTCTTTGGCTTTTGCCGACGTCACGTGACGCCGGGAACGCCCCCGAGTCTCCTCCGGCCGGGCCGTGCTTGCTGCTGTCCTGGGCATGTTTTTCCCCGGCACGTTTCCCGCCTCCCTCCCGCCGTTCGTGTTCTCTCCCGCCCCCCTCCCACCTCACGCCCCCTGTGTCCTCTCCCGCCCCCTCCCGCCGTCCGTTTTAATTTATATTCACTCAATGTACACTTATCTGCCGGGATCCACCATTGAAAACCAGGAGGAAAGTTGCATTCCCTGAAAGGTGCACATATATCAGAGTCCGGCTGTCTGATTGAGCGGGTGCCGCGCGCCCTCCTGCTCTGCAGGGCACAGCTCAATCTCACGCCCTGGCTCTGCACGGATTCAGAGCAAGGAGCACACCGCGACAGCAGCCCCGCCGAGCGGCTGAAATATCTCCGCTGTCACCGGGCCGGACAGGTGAGGGGCGCTGACATAAATCTAGGGGCTGCCATTGTCAGCGGGGACAGATTACCGGCGAGCTCAAGTAATAGAGATCGCGTGTAATCTGAGAGCAATTGATTGGTCGCCTCTCGCAGGGAGCGGGGACTCGGTGGCGCAGCTTCAGATGCGCTGAGTGGTTTCCCAGCGCAGGCCTCACGGGTGTGCTGTCTTATCTTTCCAGATTGCTGCCCTGACAATATCATCCCTTTCTGCTGGGCCGTAAATCATCGCGGTAACCGGCCGTCAGCAGGCAGCCAGCGCACGTTGGCACCAAGCCGGGGAATTTGTCTTTCTCGCGGCCTATAGCAGGACACGCAGAGAAGAAGGGGGGGGGGAGGGGGTTGTTTGTATCAATAACCGTCTGTTAACGTCTCATGAGCCAGGGTGTAAAACACAGAATAGAACAAGCGAAGAGAGGAGTGAAAAGACGCGTCTGTGTATTAATTGTCGTCTGAAGCAAATCCTTCCCACTCCCACGCTGGCGGAAATCCCCAGGCTGCCGGAAGGAAGGGAAAGGTAAACAACAGGGGCGTAGTGCAACAGGCGCAGTGGCACCAGGACCCAGGTGAGCATGGGGCTCTGTACATCCCAAATAAGGCTGTATTTTAATAGCCAACCGCTGTTGTTGTTGCTGGTGGCGAGGGTGCTTTCCATTGTTTGCGTTTGGACCGATGGCACCCTTGCCAAGCCACTGAAAGTAAACATGGAAGTAAACTAACACAAATAAGTACGCTACCAGCTTGAAAGCAGAGGACAATTCTTAATGTTCTCGTTTTCGCTCAGTATTAGAGAATGAAACGCCTGGATTTAAAAGCCATCGTCCTAATGAGCAGAGAAATGACGACAGGCCAGTGCGAGAGTAGTCTCGGCCTCCTCTCCAGCACTCCAGACCGGAGGTATTTTAAGTACAGCCGTGTCTTCTCTCGTTCATTAACTTTCCCTCCACACAACTCCGCGCGCCTCTGGAAATAAGTTGGCAAACTGGAAGCCGTTTATTAGGTTTCGCATAATGGGTGGGGGGACTCGTGAAGGCATTAGAATGAGGAGTGGAGAGGAAAGGCAAGAATGGAGCTGTAGTAGGAGAGGGCATGAGAAGTGAGCGGTATCTCGAGCAGTGTGGGTGGACTAGAAGGTAATGGGCGTTGTCACTGGAGCGGCGAGGTAGTGTTTAAAGAGAGGGGAAGTGAAATAGGTGTAGCGGTGTAGCACAGTGTGTAGACAAAAAGAGTACGGTGCCCCATAAAGTCTTCATGTTTCCTGCCTTCGCTTTATAAGTATACCATAAGTAGTTTACGACTTTATTCTTCCTTTCCTTGTTATGTTCCTCCATCATCCTTCCTAGACCCTGTGACCATATCTTTATTGTCTGAATCGTGTTCGTCTCATAACTATGCAGACCTTTAGTGCTGTTACATCTGAACTTTGACTCTCATAGTGTCCTGTGTTATTCTCTGACGCCTTTGCCTGCCAGTTTTGTACCTTCCTGTCTTCTATATTTCCTTTTGGCGTATGAATGTCCCTTTTATGGCCTTATGGTTGTCTTGTTTTTGTTGTCTGTCTCCAGTCTCTCTTTATCGTCCTGGAGATGTATTTCACAGGACTGGTCATGATGCTCCATGTGTGCCATCTAGAACCGCACACAATTCTCCAGATGAGTACTATAAAATATGCTGTGACTCATGCCCAGATCTGGACCTGATGCTCAGGCTTGGTCTCTGTACTTGGATTGTGTAAGCCTGGAGAAATGCTTATATTGGTTTATAGAGGACTTGGGGCAGTGATCCATTTTGGTGAGGAAACATGTCTCCAGAGAAGCATATACTAGTGTGACTCACTGCATAGCACCAGTACAGTTGGGCGTGACTGTATAATGAGTTCTTGTGTATTTTGATTATAGGTATATCCCCAGAACGCCATGCTGCTTGCGCATATTCCACCTGTGCATGAAGGGGCAAGCCTGGGGAGTGCCAGCGCCACATTAATCTGATAGCCACACTAGATCACATGAAACGCTTTAAAGGGACATATGGAGCAGTTCCAAGGTACCAGCATGGTAAAAAACAAATAACTGCACGTCTGCCTCTTACGCTTCATCATCCAACACACTGCTACGCCTTGTGTCCCATACCATGATAACCGCACCTCAGTGGTCGTTACGCACAACATGGAAGCACTTCCCACATGGAATCAAAACCGAAAGAACAACCTTCTATCCACACTACCGACATGGTGTAGTATAGTGCTTATGAAGGCAAGCACTTCAGCGCCCCACATAAGGTGAAGTGTTTCAATTGGCAAATGATTAGTTGGGGGATCAAGAGGCTTGGCATGAACTAAATCCACTGTTTCATTGTGCGAAAATCGAGTAATCCTAATTTCTGTTTGGCTTGGTATCTAACCCACAACGTGATGTAGGAAATATGAGCAATGGGGATAGGTTGTTGCCATTTAGACTGCGATGGGATAGGATAGTACTCGATATGGCAATACCAATAAGATTTCAAATCTGTAACTCTATTTAAATGTTTGATTTTTCGACACACTGCAAAAGCATGTGTTTGATACTGTTCTTGTAGTAGCTGTCAGCTGAGCAGAACACATTTTTGGTTTGTATTTTTATTTTTGTAGTTCATAGTATTTCTATTGGATTTTTTTAGCATGGAGATAGTTTGTCGAGGTCTTGATGCTGTAACAGGAGCATGTATTATTTTACCATCATTTCTATTTATGTTGGGTGACGTGCGTTGTTAAAGAGTGACAAGAGGGCTAAAGACGTGTTTGCCCGTGTTTGGTGAAAAAGGCTAGATGGATATCTCGACGGGATGCACCCATAATTCAAGGTATTCACGTATATTCTAGCCTGGCATTGTAAGTGTTTTTGGTGACTTAAGAAGACTACAGCGCTGCTTCGCAGTCTGAGGCGCTAACTCGACCTCACGGACTCCGCGGCCTCACCGCCCGCCCCTCCTTCGGGGAAGGCGCGAGTGGTTTTGCTGTGAGTCCCTAGAGCAGGAAGTCAGATTGTGGTTTTCTTGCAAGCTTGCAACACTTCCCTTTTTAGGTTTCGCTGGGGAACGGAGCCGTTAGGCTCCGCCTCCAGAGAAATCTTATGTTTCTTAGTGTGTACTCTTAGTCCCTCCCTCTGTTTCATTGGCTAGCTCCATAAATGGAGGCTAGCCATTGGAACAGAGAGGCGTCCGTCATGGCCGGAGGAGACACGGGGGCGTTCCCGAGATTCTTTGGCTTTTGCCGACGTCACGCGACGCCGGGAACGCCCCCGAATCCATCGACACGTGTTTGGTGCAGACTGAAGGTTTGTGAGCCTTCCCCGAGCAGAGCGCACTAAAATAACCTGTGTGCAGCTTCACCACCGCGAGCCGGGATCAGTAAACCCCCGACGAAGGGCCCCGTACCTTGCTGGTAC
This sequence comes from Lissotriton vulgaris, assembly GCF_964263255.1. Classification (NCBI taxonomy): domain Eukaryota; kingdom Metazoa; phylum Chordata; class Amphibia; order Caudata; family Salamandridae; genus Lissotriton; species Lissotriton vulgaris. The sequence goes on from NC_141687.1 coordinate 117,406,677, forward strand.
CAACGCGACCGAAAACGAGCCCGCTGCTCTCCGATTGGACGGCAGAGCCGAGCCCCCTCACCAAACGCCGCCACATCTTTCCCTCTCAGCTTTCTTTCTTCCCTCTTACAGTTTCGGTTTCTCTCGTTCTCTCACTCTCTCTCCCCTCCTGCCGTCTCTTTTCCTCTCACCCCTCCTCTTTCCTCGCTCAATCTGTGCCCCTCGTGTCTGCTCTCTCTGGTCACCAGAAGAGACAGCGCCTCCCACCGCCGCAAAAACGCCCGCCATAGAAAGAGCGCAAGGGACAGGAAACGAATAAACAAGGGAAGGAAAGACACACAACCAAGAGTGGAACACTTAAAGCTGCTCCAGAGAGGGGGAGCCGAGCAGGTCCGCCTGGAAATGTACATGTGTAGAGACACTTCCTCGGGAAGGTCCCCCCTCCCCCCGATCAGACCCTTTCAATTATTCAATAGCTAGAGCAGACCAAGTGACTGCCAGGTGCAATACATCAGGCTTAGGAAGGGCTTTCATTAGATTCGGAGAGATTCACGCTGCTCTCTCCCTCCATCCCTCCGCCCTCACTCCTGTGTGGGTGGCTCTGTGTGTGTGTGGGTGGCTCTGTGTGTGTGTGCGTGTGGGTGCAAATGCAATAGGTCTCACATTTGCGAAAGATTAAGCTATTGGCATTGTAAATGACAATGCCATTTATTTATCTGTTTTCAAAACCAACACATAAATAAAAAAAATTGTCATTTACAATGACAATAGCTCTAACTTTTACAAAGGCGAAACCGTTGCATTGTAAATGCTTGTTGCCAAATGATGCAGTAATTTAAGTGTAGCATCCCGACAACCCTTCTCGTCGTCCGATGCAATCAGGATATCATCCACATATTGCAACATAACGTTGCCAGGTGGAAGTTCCAGTTCATCCAATTGTGCTTTCAGTGCTTGACTGTATATGCTCGGACTTTCTGTGTAACCTTGGGGAATTCTCTTAAACCTGAAGCTTCGGCCAGCCAATGAGAATCCGAAAAGGAAACGGCTGTCTTCGTGTACTGGGATACTGAAGAAAGCATTCTTCAGATCCAGAACAGAAAAATATTTAGCAGATGGGGGAATCATTGTCAATATCGTAGTGATGTCCGAGACCACCGGGTATTGTGGCTCCACTACTCTATTCACATGGCGCAAATCAATCAAAAACCTATATACATCAGGAGTATTATCTGTGGCATCAGGCGACCGTCTTTTAAGGATCGGCAGTATGGGGCTCTTACATATGTTCGAATCCGTCTCTTCCACTACACCTGACCGAATCAGATCTTGTATTATTTGCAACAGGGCTTTCTCTCCCTCCCTAGGAATTCTGTACTGTGGTACCCTGGGTAGTTTCGCTCCCACCTTTACCCTTATTGTTACCGGGGCGATATCCATTTTACCCACATCTGTATCATTGACAGCCCACAAACTGTCGGGTATCCCTTCAAATTCAGGTGGTAATGGGTCATCTTTAGAAAAACATTGTAGTGGGCGAGCAACAGTCGGGCCTAACGTGAGGTACACGCCGTCCGGAGAACAATAAATGGTGGCGTGCAACCTCTTCAATAAATCTAAGCCCAGTAAATTTTCTCCGCAATTCGATGTCAATAAAAACGGTGAATCAACAGTGAAAGGACCAATTGTTAATGTAAGGGGTTTGGAAATGGGGCTAATCACCGGGGTACCTGAAAAACCCACAGAGATATTATTCTTGCCAGACAGAGCCGCCCCGGGGACCCGAGAATGAGCCACTGAACTTTTCGTTGCACCCGTATCCACTAGAAATTTCTGCTGAGACCCCAATAAGTCTGCCTCGACATAGGGTCCCCTCTGACCAACTTCCACAGGCACTGGTCCCTCGCTCTGTCCTACGCTGTCCTAGTTATGGGAGAACCCAGTCAGATCGTCCACGGAGTAATCATCATTATAGTACTGATCACCGCCCCTTTGCAGCTGTTGCCTGTCTGCACCATTGTCGAAGTAATTACCTCCCGGCCTCCCGCCACCATCTGACCGCACATTCTGTCTCCCGGAGTCACCACTACCTCTTCCTCGTCCTCGCCCTGGACCGGCATTCGACTGAAACAGAGGGCAATCCCTCCACCAATGCCCCTCTTGCTTACATTTCGCACACTGATTCGGGCCCAGTCTTTCCCTACTGTCACCCCTGCCATAGCCGCCACCTCCACGCCCTGGTGCCGCACCTCTATACCCCTGCTCCCATAACGTTATTAATACATTTGACATGTGCCACAAAGCGTGCTGTTGCATCAAAGGCTCAAAATCTTTCATTGTAGACCAAATGTCTTCAAACGAATAAATGTTATTCCTAGCCCACTGGCATGCCTGGTTGGCCACTATACTTTTCTCATCCAAACCAACCGTAGAACGCGTAAGCAACTTCCGTACCTGTGAGAGCAGTCCACTACCTGCGCCTCGACTCGGCGTTAACATCTCCTGACTAGGAGTAGTGCTAGCTGAAACAGTAGGGAGTGCTAAAGAGATTTGGGAGGGAGCGGGTGAAGTGGTCTGGAGCAAAGAAACGAGGGGTGTTGAGGGCGGGGAAGCAGAAATCGCTGCGCCATGTTGGTGCGGGGCACTTGCCAATGGATCCAGAACCCCACTAGTAGAGGCGGGAGCTGGCAGAGAGGGATACAATGACTGCGGAGCATAAGGAGGAGGGGGCCGAGTACTCAAAATATCTTCCATCTCATCCTGTTCATCCTCTCGTACTACATAACTTTTATTTTCTTTCAACCTGCAAAGCCTATCTGTGCGCTCCAACCGCTGCTCATTCTCATTCTTGGTATGTTCTCTCGCTTTCTGCGCCATTGTCTGCGCGGACTTTTTAAAAGCCTCTTTCTCTTCTCTCAACTTACGTTTCCTGGCTTCCTTTTGCCACACTCTTAAAGAATCAAACATGCTTTGACGGCTACGTCTAGCAAACAATTTGTCCTGCAAATAATCCAATTTAGCTTCTTCAAAAGAGCCCGTCAAGGGCCACTGCAAATCCACATTGTCAGCGGTGTATCGATGCCATAGAGTGCCAAACAAAATCGGGGGCAATCCATGCTTGATATACATATCAAAGCTTGGAGTGCCCTCAGGGGGTGCAGGTTGGCTCTCTGCCAACCTGGAATCTGAGGGGCGACAACAGCATCCAAAACATCGTAACTTACTGAAACACGGCATCTCTACCTTGGTGTGAAATAAAACACTTCCCCACAAACTCCGTTACCTTGAATCGCTAGCTCGAGCTCATTTACACACACATAATATGCATTAGGACACACATACACATATAAAATTCTTCCAAACACGTGTTACCAAATGAGACAAGGCCCGTCGACCAAGTCCTGGGGAACCTGGACCCTACCGCAGACCGAACAGTACACTAACTGTTCTGAGGATGGAGAACACATCCGCTCCCCGTGCGGCACTATGGATCGCTGCGCACTTTACCACAGGAGACCCAGGGCTCACCTCCACTGAACCACCACTCTAGGAGTTCAGGGTGAGTTCCGGAGTCCACCCGTAATGAGCCACGCCTTCACCACAGTACCACCCGGTCGGATTACTACAAACAATATATCTAAATATTTCTCCCAACCTTGTCAAGTCTGTCAGAGCGCCTGCTCGCACTCTGAGTTCCCCGGAGCACACTAGCCCCAGGAGCACACCGGCTCCTCAAACCACCGGAGACACCCTAGTCTCCCGGAACACTCCAGTTCCTTAAACAATCACAGGTGAACCACTCACCTTCCGTAGGCGGTACCGACCTCTACCGTTCTCCACCTCCGGCTGCCAGGACCAACACGGTCAGCTCCAAGTTCCGCCTTCTGGACCCCGGCGTAAGATCCGAACCGGGACCTCTCCCGATCAGCAGGGTGGGGCAGCGCTGCGAGAACCAAGCTCGGCATCAGATGGGTACCCGGGCCCACCGTGCCGACCAGCGGGTCCCCGGTCTTCTGCTACCCACCTACGGGTGAGAAAGATCTTTATCGCGGGGTCCCTATTGGGGCGCCATCTGATAAGCGTGGCTCAAATCCACCCGAGTGACTTACCGCACTCACCTATAGTAATTCTGTAAGAAGTCAGCCGGACAGTGGAGAAGAATAAACAGAGTATTTTATTTGGCCACAAACTCCCATATGAGAGGGCCCTGTCCGACCATCACCCCAAAGAGTGCGTCGAGAGGACTGACTCTCTTCATCACAGCAGTACATTATAATGCAACACAGTTCATTAGGGTACGCCCCTTCTGGAAAATTACTGAAACCCAGACAGGGGAACAATGTCCTCATACAGTAGGCATCTGCACCTGCAAGGGATACATCGCTATCTTTACTCAAGGCCGCGGAGCTAGGCTTCAGCGTCTCTGGGGCATGAGAATATTACTGATAAAGAGACTTGTTAGTTTCGGCCACAGTAAGCTGAGAAACGAAAACTGCTGTCTTAGTGAAATTCTCTATTCCTACGGGAGGGGCAGATGAGCGAGTGCGACTCGCAGACACTAAGAGATACACAAAATGGAGGCACACAGGCTAAGCTAAGGAACTAATATCGTCACACATATATTTGAATAATCAGGTAATAAGAGGAAAAATACACACACGTGCATATATACGTACGTCATCAGTTAGTCATATGATGCTAACTCACATATGAAAATAGGGATGGTTGGGGCATCGAAAACTGAATTCTATCACGATAGTATTACACAGCATAGAAGGTTTTACACAATATGCACAATATTGCACATTGGGCACTGGTCACATTGTAGTAATAGTGCAGTCATTGATCCATTAAACATTATATGATCTTGTCTAGAAGAATAAGGGTGTCCTTTTTGGAATAAGGGACAGAACACCCCTCCACTGGGTAAAGCCTGTCATATTTGCCAAAAACCTTTTAGCAATCATTGTCTACTGTCCTAAAAGGTGCACCATTTAAACAATCAAAACGTGGAAACCCAGATAAGAAGTATCGCTGACAGCCTGTTATAATAACCTTACATTTCTTCGAATAACTTAATCATATATGTGCTGTCTCGTGCATAGGTTGGTAAGACAGGGACATAACCTTTAATACATCTGTTAAAATAGTGCCCCAATGGTTCTAATACCGAACCACATCCCAACAGTATTGGTCTTCCTGGGGGATTCACTGCATCCTTGTGTACTTTGGGTATGGTATACAGCACCGGAGTCCTTGGATTCTTCTGATTGAGGAAATCAAACTCCAGTGTAGTGATGAAACCTTCCTCAAGTCCATGATTGGTTACTTCCTGTATTTGCTTTTGAATTCCCATCAGTGGATTACGGGTTAGTTCTTTGTAGTGGTGGTTGTTCCCCAGTTGCCTTGCTATCTCAGCGTCATACTTCGTTCTGTCCTGGATAACAATGCTACCACCTTTATCTGCTGGCTTGATGATAATTAAATCATCTTTTTTAAGGTCCATGAGTGCTTGTCGCTCCTGCCATGAGATATTGTATGGAGTCAACACTTTCTTGGTTTTCAATTTTTGAATGTCTTCTAGCACAGCCTTCTCAAAGATCAGAATCTCAGGCGGCATGAAGTTCGGTATGAATGTTGATTTTGGCAGCATTATGGAATTCTGGGTGGTGGGGGACCCCTTGATTGTCACTGAAACAAACTCTCAACCTCAGTGTCCTGAAAAATGTATGGAGTTCTGTTTGTAGTTTAAAGAAGTCCGTTTTTGCAGTCAAGACATATGACAAACCTTTACTCAGGAGTGAAAAATTCACTACAATTGAATTGGTGAAGTGACAAATTGAAAGTGGGGATGGTATTTGCTTGGTCCAAGATGTTAATATCTTGCATGGTGGTCAAGGTGAGGTCTCTCTCATCTGTGCAGTTGTTCATGGTCGTAGAATATCTCTCTTCCACCATCATTGCTAACCCTCCAAACGCCAGGTGTAGTACTAGCGGCGTGTTTGTCGCTCCCCTGCGAATTGGTTCCACACTTTCGACTGGTTCAGATTGGTTCCCATGCCTCTCTGGACATGGCCTAAAAAAAGATTCTGTTGCTGATTGTATTGGGCACCACTTGGGCATCCAACAACATCGTCTGAAGAGTCGGATCCTCATGAGGAGTCTGAGAAACCTTATTAAGGTATTGTCGTAAATCTACCCCAAGTGACGGTTTTCCTAATCGGTTGTGGTTGGGAATAATAGTCGTGCAGTAGGTAGGGAAATGCCTTCTCTTTGCTGTAAGCGTTAATGTCCTTTTGGACTTCGTCGGCCTTCTTTTTGAGCTCAAAGGTGTTGAACTCTTGTATTGTTTTATTTAGTTTCTCCAATGCCACCTTTGACTCTTCCAATCTGTCAATTCAATATAATTCTTTCTCTAGATTTTCAATTTCAATCAGCTTCTGCTTACTATGTTCTAGCTCTGTTTCAATTCCAAGCACCATCCAGTGCCTTGAACAAGTGGTGGAGATATGGGAAAAACCTCTTTTGAATTTTTTATCATCTCTAAATATGCCTGGGACGTTTTGGACTATTAATCCTTGTGGAATAATGTTAGCTTTTAGATATTCCGTCAACATGCATGCATGCAACTCCGTTCGGACACGCTTTTTTTGGCACGTTCTAACTGTTCTAAGAGGATTAGTCCGAGGTTTGTGCTCACTCCCTGGTTAGAGGTTGAAAGCAAAGAGGGTCCACTTATAACTTTTGCAATATATTCCTCTGTAAATAGTGGGGCCTCCCTATCTGGTTGCCTTGCACAATGCGCCGCCTCACAGATGTGAGTATGCACCGTCTAGCACAGTATTTTACTGGAAGCATACCTTTCCACTATAAATTCCTATGTCAAGGCGAACATAAAAGGATCCCACACAATGCATTGGGGCTGTGCACTTCTGTACACAATGTAGGGTGTTTTTTTTTTTAAGAAATGTAAAAAAAATCTCCTGGTTGGCACTTTCTTCAAGGAGGTGTTTTTGACACTGTCCCATATTTACAAGGGTGGCGTAAATACGGGGTAGCGCCAACATTAAGCCCAGGAAAAACCTGATCTTAAATATGCAAAACAAGTCGAAATGCTTAATCTCTCCTATTTTTTGCTGTTTCTATGTGTGCTGCATTATACAGCACACATAGAAACAGCAAAATGCCATGATTGTTTATGTGCAGGAGGTGACCCTTTCTGCACATAAACAATAATTTAAAAAATGACGAGTTGCAACCTCTATGTGTCCTGCACAATGCAGCTCACATAGAAGTTACAAATTGTTTATGTGCAGGAAGGGACACCTACCCGCACATAAACAATCATTTCTCACAAAGCAGGCAACCCTGCACTATGGTGTAAGGGTGCCTGTGTTGGCGCTAGGTAGCTAAAGTTAGCGCCAGCGCAGGGAGAAACGGAGGGCTATTTATGTAAATATAGTCAACCCTTTGTTTCTAAAGTGATGAAGCGCAGCGCTAGCCTTCCTTGCTTAACGCCGCGCTCCGCCACTTTAGTTGTAAATATGCCTCTATGTGACTTTGTGATGGAATAAAGCGTTAGTAAAGCGAGAACCTTGTGCAATAAATACATAACTAAGCATTGCTTCTGATTGGACAATGAGCAGGAAAAGAAACATTGCAAGGATGTGATACACATGGAAATCAACATTGAATCTAACATTTGCCTCAAAAGGAGAAGTCTTCTGTCTTGCATTAAGCAGTGTCTTGAGTAAGGTTTTGCAGATGATTTTTTAATTTTTATGATACTGCCTGCCCGGCAGCGCAGAGAGCTGGGTTACAGCTAATTTCCCACTGTCCCACTTGGCAAATAGCTCTTCAGTGTTGGCTACAACTGATCTTTTGTACATGAATAAAGGGCCTTTGATCGCTCGATTTAAAAAGGGTTCTTTTGGGGCCTCTCTTTTATCTCCCTCTGAGTCAGAATCTGTTAGCTGGCTTTGTGTCTTTACAGCTGTGCGGTTACTTTTCTTAATGGGGAAGCTGCTGTCTGAATGCCATGGGATTTCAATATATTGTAAAGCCTGAATACATCTCAAGCTGTTCCTTCTTCTTCAGAAGCTACTGCAGTTTCTGTACTTCCACTTAATCAGTTTGACCCCTTCTAACTGGTTCTGCCAAAGTGTATGTTGTTTGTCTAGCTGATTGTTCAGGGAATTTGTGTTGGAAATGGCCCTCTTTGCAGGGTTATACCCAAACGTTTTACTTCTTCCTCCAATTTGTTGTGACCTGTTTTTGTTGGCTTTAGGGCTCTGGGCACTTTACCACTGCTAATGTGCATATCCTGTCTCTGTAAATTATATTTATAATTGGTTATCCAAGACTGGCATATATGATTTACTGGTAAGTCCCTAGTAAAGTGCACTGAGTGTGCCAGGGCCTGTAAATCAAATGCTATTAGTGGGCTTGCAGCCCTGGTTGTGCCACCCACATGAGTAGCCCTGTAATTGTGACTCAGACTTACTGCTGTACTGTCTGTGCAAACAATTGTTAGCTGTCATGTCGACCTGGCACCTACTTGCCAGGCCCTAACCTTCCCTTTTGTAAGACACCCCTCAGGTATGCAGGATGCAGAGTATGTGGAATGTACAACATGTACTGATGTGAGTGACATGTCCTGATTGTGAAATACTGTGTATTTTGTTTTTAACTATTGAAAGGCTATCTGTCCCATAGGTTAACATGGGAGTTACTTTGTAACATCTTACAAGTATTACTTTCCATTGGGATAAGATGGAGAAATGGAGTGTAGGCACCTTGAACTCAGAATTTAATAACACATCTTTTTAGGGAGGTGGTTTTTAAATTGTGTGTTTAAAAATACAACTTTTAGGGGCCGATTAAGATGGCGGGCGGATCACCCCCTCCGGCCCGGCGGGAGCAATCCGCCCGTCATCCTGATTGCAAAGACCCCCCGCCATATTATGATGGCTTTGGGGTCCAGGGAGGACGGAAAGACCGTCTGCCGCATTTACGACGGTTGACTCGTTGACCGGCAGAAAACGTGTTTAATATGGTGGCGGTGAAACAATAAAACTTAAAAAACAATAAAACTTTAAAAAAAAATAATAATAATAATATGGTGGCGGTGTCTGGAAGACACCGCCAGCCATATTACGATGCAGGCTGTGATCAGCCTTTCCATTGCCGCATTGCCGCCATGGAAAGGCTGGTGGTTCCTGCTGTTGGGGGCCTGTTGCGGGCCCCCAGGGTGTTGGGGGGTGCACATGGGGAGTACCTATGGTACCCCCCTTCGTTTGCATGCACAATGTGACAGGCACCGAGCGGTGCCTGTCACATTGTGCATGTAAAAGCTAGACATGTATTTTTTACATTGCAGTGGGTGCTCCTTGCAGCACGGGCCGCCGCAATGTAAAATATACAGGATGCGCCCACCACACTGGCGGGCAGAGCATAATTTGTATGGTGGGCGGTCCCTTTTGCAGCTCCGATGGCAGGCGGACATCGGCCCCTAAAATAGTATGCATTTTCTTATTTAACCATTCTGTGTGCCTCTGCTGGTTTGTGTATTGACTGTCTGGTTTTGGAGTGACAGGGGCTGGGGATGTGCATTCACTGTAGACAGCCAATGGGGTAGGGAGATGGGGGAGTTTTATCCTGCCTTCCCCAGGTGACTCAGAGCAAAGCTAAATAGACCTGGGCTACATTTAGAGTGGTGGGAGGAGTTACACTTACACCTGAATAGGCTGTGTCTCCTCTGTACAATTCCGTCTCCACCTCCTGTAGTAATGCTGCACTAGACAGGACAGAACTGGTTTGGACTGGGATCAGAGACCTTTGCCACAAAATGGGGTATAAGTAGTGGAGCTAAAACCCCAGAGAATTAGGCCACTTCTGGACTAAAGATGAACCATTTGCCAAGGAGAAGAGTGGGAAAGCTATAAGGTGGACTACTCCCCCCTTTGCTGTGTGCTTTGCCAGGTTGGCCTGCAGTTACTGCTTCAGCCAAGAAAGAGGACGAAGACTTTGATGTGAACCTGCTTGAAGAAGAATCTCCAAGGGCCTGTGTGTGCTAGTCTCCTGTGCTGAAGTCTCTGAGACACAAAGACTTCACCACTAGCTCCCCAGAACTCCACTGATGTGCTATTTCTGCAAGCAATTGTTTTTAAGTTCAATCTTGATACATGTATGGTGGATTTCTGTCATTTTAGTCTTGCTGGGTTTAGATAAAGATACTTTGGGGCATATTATCAAGGGGGTTTATCTCCGCTTTTTTGGCTTTAAAAGCCAAGAAAGCGGAGATCATTTTATATCCCTATTACCTAGCTGTCGCTAACACCAGTTAGCGACAGCTAGTAGGAGATAGCGACCATCCTGGGCCCCGCTTTGCATGTCAGTGATATTTATCACTAATGACATGCAAAGTGGGCGTGCCAAGATGTTAGCGACTGAAAACAGTCGCTAACATCGCTATCTCCTATTACCAACTTTTGGAGATATTCGCGCTAAGCGTGAATATCTCCAATAGCTAACACCTGCCCCTGAGCAGTTATTAGCCATGTTATCCAATGGTAGGTGGATAACACGGCTAAGAGCATTTGCTCGATAATGCATGAATATCGCTGACTTCACAGCGATATTCATGCATTTCCGCCGATTTTTATTGCTTAGGAGATAAACCTTGATAATATCAAGGCTCCTAAGCGATCAAAATCGGCGATGCTCGGCGATATGATTTCAGCCGCTAACCAAGCTGAGCGATATTTTTCGCTCATGCTTGGTAATATGCCCCTTTATTTTTCAAAACTGGTGTGGTGTCCATTTGTGGTGTTTTACTGTGTTGCTGTGTATTTTGTGTACAAATACTTTACACATTGCGTTTGGGATAAGCCTGTCTGCTTGTGCCAAGCTACCAAAGGGGTGAGCAGGCGTGATCTAAAGTCTGTCACTCCCTTACCCTGTCTAAAAGCTAGGGTCCCTACTTTGACTTACCTCTGCCAACTAGAAACCCCTATTTCTAACGAACCCCATATTTTGTCACCCATCTTGGTTATCGGAAGGGCAGAGGCAGTTGTTGCACCTGGGACAACCGTACATTTCATTAAAAATTAAATTTCTAGAAATTTAGGACTGAATATTAATAAAGGCACACATAAGACCTTATACCCCTCATTCTGAGTTAAACAAGAATACTAGTATTGTGCTCAATCAGGGCTTGTCCCCAATTCCATGTTTTTAATGGAGAAACCTGCAACTCTTTGCTACACACATTGACCCAAAAATTACCTGGAGGTATATGTTGGGAGAAAACAGGTTAGAACAAGGGAAATGGGGGTTTATTGTATTGTAAAACCAAAGCCTTGATTTTGACCTGCAGAATTTGGAATTAGGGGTTAACAGCTATGGAGAGGAGGGAACTGCAAGGAAAGCACTGTATTTCTTTGAGCCTGCTTCACCTGCTGGCAATCCCGCTTGACTTGTAATGAAGGGCTATAAGGGTCCAGGTACCAATAGAAAGAAACAAAATGAGTCTCTTTCTGTGTTTTCAGCGTAGCTCTTTGAGGAGGAGTCTCATCAGCAACTGATCAATTAGCATTCATGACCAAACATCATACATGAAGATTCCATGTGATTTCCAAACTAACAGCCTCATTTACTATATTATTACGCACAACAGCACAGCAAGCATTCCTGCTGCACTGCCATGCGTCAAAACAAAAGGGCAGGAATGCGCCATATATACTAGATACAGCACATTCCAGTCCTTCTCTCCTGTGCCGGTGCACAAACAGCAGCCGTCCACAAACGCAGACAATCTTGTGCCATTTTGCAAGGGTGCCTGCATTGCGGGGATGATTGTTTTTGTGCAGGAAGGGACACCTTCCTGCACAAAAATAATAATTTATGACATTTTCCTCTTTCTATGCATGCTGTAGAATGCAGCACGCATAAAACGAGGAGAAAATGAGAGGAAATAAAAGTATTTCTCCTCGTTGCGCCACTCGGTTCGGCATAGGAGTCTGGCGCATTCCAAGGTTTACACAAAGTTGTAAATCTGGGAATGTGTCAGGTGCCATGGATGTTGCGTGGGAACACCCATAGCAACTTCCGTAAAACATCCCTTTAATGCGGAGTAATGCGTGAAAGGGGGCAATATCGACAAGGCCATGAAAAGTTACGCAGGGTGACTTTACATGGCAAGTCATTTGTGCTGCCGGTCTGCCCAAATAAGTGATGCACCGGTGGCGGCGCAATGAGTTCGTAAATGAGGACCTACGTTTCCAAACAGTAAACCCTTCCACCATGCACCATATATAGGCATTAATGTAGTAGGATGAGCACAGATGTTCTGAAAGGTACAACAACAAACTGTAAAGATTAATACTTAACGTGTAATTGCCCACACATGAAAACTGCGCTGACAACTCTAAAATCAAGACATCGGCTCTTGAGCATCATTTCACCACAGCAAACTACCCCAGGAATGAGGAATGAAAGCCATTGAATAAGAACCAAGCAAATGAGATGTACTAGAAAAGCAACAAGTGACAAGCAATTCATGAGCTAAAGCCCTATGGAAGAATGGTATTGTTCATAATAGTATTATAGGTATCAATGAGAGAGAGAGGAACAGAGAGGCTAGTTCTCTTCCCCTAATATAAATGTGAATAATCAAGAAGAACGAGCTGTTAAATGAAAGCTCAAAATGTGTGTTTCTGGGGTAAAGAAAACATCTGTTTCGTATGAAAGCCCTCACCCACCAACCTAGTTGGTGGCATGCGCCATCATCGGGCCCCACCCGATGGCACCGAGCATGCCCGGGGTGTGCTGCGACGCCTGTTTACAGGGGAGCGGGTATTGATTAGTTAGTGTGCAGTGATAGTGTGTGAGTATAGTTAAAATCTGTCCTAGGATCCCACTATCCATAAGGGTTATTTTATTGATGGGCCCTTGGCAGTATTAAAAGCAAGGCGGCGGATGTGACTGGAGGTGACTATGATCTCCCACTTCCAGTGTGGTCAACATGTTGCAGCCGGGCCTCATATTGATATGGCTTTCGTCAGGACCTCTACGTGAAAAAGTGATTAAAACGTGGTCTATAGAGTATATGCCACCAGGTATGTGACGCAATCGCTAAGGCGCGATATAGGTAAGAGGAGAATTTCCTTTAACGGTTTTGTAACTGTGGTGGGTAAAAAAACACATAGACAATACAGAAAAACACACATACATGAGAATTAGCTTCAGTTAACACATCCAAATTATGTGGTTCTGTACCGTCGTGCCCTTGCTCTAACCAGGTATTAAGCGGCGGTGAGATACGGTTTGTGACGGAACTGTGATGCATAATTGTCATTGCAATGTTATGCACTACAGCGTCCAGAATTCAATAGCGGGATAATTGCATGTGTTTACTGAGGTGACAATTGTGCAAAGAAAAGGTTAAAAACATATTAATTATTACTCTGGTTTTGTCAGAGAAAAACCTCATGCGTTTCCGGGAAGGGGTCCGGCTTTTAGTCACACACTGATTTGCGTAAAGAAGACATACAAAGCATAATTTATATAGTAGTATAGTTAGTAGGTGACCCCACAGCCGTCAGAAGATTTAGGAACCCTGTTATCCCCAATTACTTCGTCAAAGCTCGAGACCCGTGTATTAACCTACTTGGCCTGCATCGGAACTCCGTCGATGTGAGCCCCCAGTTGAGACGAGGTTTAAATGCCTTCCGTTCATCACAAGTGAAAGCGAACTCCTGTCCAGCGCAAGTAGCGTCTGTAAAGGATACATTTGAAACAAAAGACAGCCATATTGCTGTGTGCGTGTAGGGGAGGGTCTACGCCCAGTGAAGAGTGGGTGTGTCCCCCTCTAGGTCGGTTGGAAATAAAACATTCACAAGCCAACTAGGTCCAACTGTATAGTTGGACCTCAACAGAATAACAAAATCTGAAATCTCGGATAAGGAACCTAGCAGAAAAAAGGGAAGGATTTTCGGTCAGTCTGAGTCGGAAAATCTGCTGGAAAGGAAAAATGTCCTTTCTTGAGTCCCCTCACTCACCAGGGTTTCCCCACGGTGACATGCTTCATCATAGTGGCCATCCTAACCCACTGCCGATTGAGGCCTGCTACCATTTGGGGTGTTTCCTTTTCAGCAGATTTTCCGACTCAGACTGAGCGAAAATCCTTCCCTTTTTCTGGGAGGTTCCTTATCTGAGAGTTCGGATTTTATAGGTCTACTATTGGAACAGGAGGGTGGACCTAGCATATTCCTCTGCCTCCCCCCGTTTTTTGATGCTCAACTGAACAAGACATATTAGGCGGCATGTATCGCTAAGTGAAATAAAAGAGGTTCAGGGACCTTAATGAGAGGCTGGACTCACGCTGGACAGGAGATCGCTTTCAAACTGTGTTGTACGGAAGGCATTCAAACCTCACCACGACCGGGGGCTCACATCGACATAGCTCCAATGCAAGCCAAGTATGTTAATAAACGGGTCTCGAGCTTTGACGAAGTAAGTGGGGATAACGGGGATCTTAAATCTTCTGACCGCTGGGGGGGGTCACCTTCTAACTATACTACTATATAAGTTATGTTTTGTATGTCATCTTTACGCAAATCAGTGTGTGACTAAAAGGCGGACCCCCTCCCGGAAACTCATGAGGTTTTTCTCTGACAAAACGAGAGTAAGAATTAATATGTTTTTAACCTTTTCTGTGCACAATTGTCACCTCAGTAAACGCATGCAATTAGCCCGCTATTGAATTCTGGACACATTAGCGCATACCATTGCAACGACAATAATGCATCACAGTTCCGTCACAAACCGTATCTCACTGTCGCTGAATACCGGGTTAGTATACGGGCACGACGGTACAGAACCACATAATTTGAATGTGTGTTAACTGAAGCTAATTCTCATATATGTGTGTTTGTCTGTATTATCTATGTGTTTTTCACACACCACAGGTACAAAACCGTTAGAGGAAATTCTCCTCTTACCTTTATCACACCTTAGCGAGTGCTTCACATGCCTGGTCGGATATACTCTATAGACCAGGTTTTAATCATTTTTTCAGTCCAGATCAATATGAGGCCTGGCAGAAACATGTTGACCACACTGGATGTGGGAGACCATAGTCACCTCCAGTCACATCTGCCGCCTTGCTTTTAATACTGCCAAGGGCCCATCAATAAAATAACCCTTGTGGATAGTGGTATCCTAGGACAGATTTTAACCTATATTCACAAACTATCACTGCACACTCACTAATCAATACCCGCTCCGCTGTAAACAGGCGTCGCATGCTCGGTGACATCGGGTGGGGCCCGATGATGGAGCAAGCCCCCAACTAGGTTGGTGGGTGAGGGCTTTCATAAGAAACAGATGTTTTCTTTACCCCAGAAACACACATTTTGTGCTTCCATTTAACAGCTCGTTTTCCTTGATTATTCACATTGTTCACAATAGGTCTTTCTACAGGTGTATAACCAAAATGTAACTTTTGCAAATCGCCATGCAATGTAGGAATGGATGTAAAGTTACTGTCTATTGTGTCACAGGGTTAGAGTGCCCTTTTTTGTCATGCTCAATCAATCAATCAATCAATCAATCAATCAATCAATCAATGTTGTTATAAAGAGTGACTACTCACACTGGAGGGTTTCACGGCACAATTTTATTCATGGAAATTGACCACTTGTTTTGAAGCTCTAGATAAGGTTAATCCGTATTTGGCTCATGCGATTGCTGGTGGTTTGCTCAGGTGCTCATATGTGGAGACCAGGATTTTTTGTTCATCGTCGTCAGGCCCAGGGCATAATGAGAAAGGCAGAAAAGTTAGAAAGAAGGAGAAAAATAGACAACAGTGACAAAGGGAGAAAGGAGGGTTGAAAGAGAACCTCCAAGAGAAAAAGTGACCGGAAGTGCCTTGTATGGTGGTGGAAGAAAGGTGGAGCCAATATTAAGGAGCTTTGGTATTTGGCAACCCTGGCATTCAGCAGTAGCCATGGTGCTACTAAGAAAATGTTTGGGCCCCTGCACTTATTTTTTTCAAATTAAACACTGGGTAGAAGAACATAGTGCAATTCATGCTTTTATTCTTTCTAAACCAAATAAAGCTCCGTCCTTCAGTCAAATTCAAATTCAAATTCAAATTTAGCTTTATTCGATTTGTTTGATAAAATCATAAAAGCATACAGGTACATTTTATACAGCAAATTTAAAAAGATTACCCCAACGAAGTTTTTGTGAGATTCTATAAAACAGTTTTCCAGATCAAAAAAGATTCAATAATGAAATTGCAGCAGTTAACCTCATGTAAATACATAAGAAAAAGGTTAAAACATGTACGAGTTACATCATGGAATTTCTATATTTCATTACTGAGATTAAAAAACGTGAAACAACAAAGATGACATACGCCTCATCTAACAAAAGTAATTTAAGGTAAGCGTCTTTGCATGTTCTTAAGCCCCATTGTTTTAAAAGAGGTAATAAATACAATTTCCTTGGGGCAGAATACAGGTTGCAAAAGAACATAATATGAATATTACTTTGTGATGAGTGATCGTCGCATGGGCAAATGAGGTTTGGGGCAGTCCAATCGTTTTGTTTAGGGAGGGTGACCATACGAAAGAAGGTACCTAGGCGCAGCCTGGTGAGAAGCATACGAGGGTAAGGTGCCGTTTCCGTCCTGAGGTACAATTGCAAACCTTCGGTGGGAGTGATTCTTTGGTAACTCAGGATAGTATTTTTGAGTCGCACTGCATCCCATCTAAGTCCCTCCAAGTGGGCAAGTAAAAGTTTTTTAAGAGACGACCTGGACAGATTTTCAAGGGACTCTGGGTCATCATAGTATTCCGGGCAGCCAGCCTGGGCAAACATCAACCGGACGTGTCGCAACCATTTAATTTTGGCTGCGGCATCCAAGCTCATGCAATCCCTGATTAGTTCTCTGTTAAGTTGGCATTCCCTAGTAGACCAAATTTTAAATCAGAGCAAGCATGGTGACAGCTTTATGAGGTCGCTAAGGTATTTGAGGCCAGTCTCAATGTGAGTAATGAAGATTGAAGTAGATTTGCTCACCCCCAATAAGTAGCGGATAAAATGATTTTCGCAAATTTGGAGGGAGGACACATCTTCAAAGCCCCATAAGCCTGCTCCATAGGTGACTGTCGCTATACACTTTGCTTGGTAAATCTGTATCATCTCGGCAGTCGGTTTGCCCCCAATTTTCGCTGCAAAAGTTCTCAGGGCACCAATAGCACGGGTAAAGGCAAGCCTCCTAGCCGTTACTGCATGTTTCCAGGCTCCTTTTCTCTCAAAAACGACACCCAGATAGCAAAAAGTGTCTGTAGTCTCGATTTTTTGCTCGTCAAGGTATATCGAGCATTGTGGCCTTATACTCTTTAGGGTGCACGGCATGGAGAAAGTTTTTGAGATGTTCACTTTCAAATTTCTTTTCCCCATGTAGGACGAAAATTCTCTTACCGCTCTCTGCAACCCTACCCTAGTCCTAGACATAATAGCCGCGTCATCGGCATATAATAGGATGGGAACAGGCCTACCATTGATAGCTGGGTAGTCATTCTGGAGATTTGTTAGGTCTTCTACAACTGAATTAATATAAAAACTAAATAGAAGGGGCGCGAGTATACACCCTTGCCTAACCCCTCTATTTATAGGGAATTTCTGTGTGCACTGCCCCTGGGTCCCAAACCTAACCCTTGCACCAGCCTCTCTGTAAAGTTCTTTGATAAAAACCACTATTGTGGGATCCACCCCAATGTTCTCCAAAGTTGACCAAAGCTGCAGATGATCCACACAATCAAAAGCTGAGCTAAGGTCAACGAATGTAACAAATAGATCCCCTTTTTTAGCCTCAGTGTATTTGGACATTAGTAAGGACAGATTTAGGCATTGCTCTTGGGTTCCCAGTCCCTTTCGGAATCCATATTGGAGTTCCGAAATAACCTTATGTTCTACCTCCCAGTGCTGGATCCTCTTTAGAACGATCCTTCCTGCAATTTTCATGAGGCCGTCTAGTAAGGATATGGGACGGTAGCAAGCCGGATCGTCCCTGTTTCCCTTTTTAAAGATGGGAACTACAATGGCATCTGACCAGGTCTTAATTAAGCCGCATTTATTTCCCATGTTCAAAACGTTCGTTAAAAGCGGGGCCCAAAATTCCAAGTTTGTTTTGTAGGCATCCACTGGTGTGTGATCCGGACCAGGAGCTTTCCCTGAAGGACATTCCCTGATTGCATTATCAACCTCTAGGATGGTGAAGACCAAGTCAATTGGGTATGGCGAAACTAGGGGATCACTTTGCTGGAAGTCCCGCATGGGTTTCTTCGGTGATAAAAGTGCCTTTTCTTGATTCGTGCTGTTCCCCTGTCTATCAGTGTAAAGTTTCCCGTAATGTTCAACCCAAAGCTCTGATGTAATTGCTACATCTATGCAATTATCAGTATGTTTTGGGTTGTATACTGATCTAATCACTTTCCAGAAAAGGTTGGTGTCTTTATTCCTGGCAGCTTCTCCCAGTGCTTCCCAGGCCTCCTTTTTTATGGTTGCTTTCCGGCGGTTAATTTCTCTCTTATATTCTCGTCTAGCCTCAGAGATTTGGGCCCTATTTTTCGGGACGGTGTTTAAAACTTTCTTCAAGTTCTTTAGGGCGGCTGTGCACCTAGAATCAAACCACCTGGATGCACGTCTCCCCTTCTTATTTTTTTTTTTTTTTTTTAAATATATTTTTATTGCAGGAATCAGTAAAACAATACAGTAGCGACCAGTATCGTATTATAAACAACTTATACAAGGTATAGCCCACCGACCCCCTTCCATAACGTTGCTATACAGCCAATCAGCCCATATCCCTGGGGTTGGGCGGCAAATGCAGCTGGGGTCAGTAGGATGCTGGAGCTGGTCCGGATAACACACTGTCCGTCATCTGCTTTTCTAAACAAACCCAAAACCTCAAAAAGAAACCCCCCCCTCAAAATTCCCAATTACTGTGAAACCCCCCCCTCCCCCCCCCCCACCATCAGCGCCAGGGAGCTCATCGACATAGAATCCACTGCTTGACCCACGGGGAAGGTAATAGTGCTGTCAATGCTAATGTTTAATGGGACTCGGGTCTAGTTGCTTCTTCACTTTCGGAGTCGCTGGGGGTACAATAATCTCTGAGGGCCTGTACCAGCGTTTCCCATTCTAACGCGGCCTCCTGCGCCTTCTCATTGCCCTGCCTCCAAGCCAGCTGATATCGCAGCGCGCTCTCACCCGCCGCCCATTTCAAAAGCTCACTGTGCCATCTGCTGCCTGTAGGACCAGCTCGTGCCTTCCAGTTCCTGGTCACCTCTCGCTTAGCAAGTAGGAGCCCCAGGTCGATAAATTTACTGGTGATTTTATTCCGGGGGGTATGGGGGAACCAGTGCAAGAGCCCTACCGCCACATCGAATGATAAGTGCCTCCCCGTCACCTCTTCCAAAGTCGTCGCCACCTCCTGCCAGTAGGACGTCAGTCCTGGGCAGGCCCATAGCATGTGTAGGAGGTCCGCCTCCTGAGCCGGGCACCTAGGGCATTCCGCCGAAGCCGTGGCAAAATAACGCCTGATCTTTACCGGGGTCAGGTACGCCCTATGGAGAACATAATAGTGGACCAGTTGGAAACGGGCGCTACGTGTACCCCTCCAGGCACGCCTCACCAGCTGGGACCAGGTCGTCTCCGGGATCTCCCTACCAATGTCCTCTTCCCAGCGGGACTTCAGTGTGGCGAGAGGAACCAACCCCTCGGCAATCAACCTGCCGTAGAGGCAAGTGACCGCCTTCACCGTGCCCGCCGACATCATTACGTATTGGCACACCTGAGACAATTGAGGTTCCTCTAGCCCGTTTTGCCAGTGCGCCTGGATCGCTCGCACAATGGCCGAGTGCAGCAGAAAGTCGCCCCGGGGATCCCAAAGCGGTCAATGAGATCCTGAAAGGACAGGAGCGCTCCGTCCTCGTACAGGTCCCCGACGAGCTGTAAACCGGAATCCTCCCAGTCCGCCAGTCGTGACCAATCTCCTCCGTGGGGGAGGGCCGTCAGCATCCCCAATGGTATTTCAGGCGCATATGGCGTCCGTAGGCGACCTCTGTTATGAGCCCGATTCCAACAGAGTCGGATAGTCCGCTCCTCCATCGACAGGTCCCGTAGGACTAAGCGCTGTCGCAGCGCGATAAAGGAGAGGACGTGCCTGGCCATACCCGTCCCTCTACCGTCCTCCGGGCCTCTGAACTCCCTGGCTATCTCCTGGGTGTAGGTCTGGAGCTGCGCCGCTAGGTAATACTTCTCGAAGTCCGGCACAGCGAGCCCCCCCTCGTCCCTCGGCCTCATCAGGGTATTGAGGGCCACCCGCCGCCGGCCCGTTCCCCAAAGGAACCCGACCACCATAGAACGCAAGCGACGAAACGTGGCCGGTGGGACCCAGATCGGCAAAGTCCGAAAGTAATACAATAGTCGGGGGAGCGCCACCATTTTGAGCAGGGCGATGCGTCCCGCCACGGAGAGCGGCAGCGTGGCCCAAAAGTCCATGCTACCTCGGAGTGCTCGCATGCAACGGGCAATGTTTCCATCTAGGAGGTCGGGTTGGTCGTGGTACACAAATACCCCAAGGTATTTAAAGCAGTCGGGCTCCCATCTGATCTCCTTACTTAGCGCAGGAGTGGGGGTACCCCTACGCATCGGGAAGAGGCAGGTCTTAGACCAATTCACTTGGAGGCCTGAGACCGCTCCGAACTCCGTTAGCGCTAATTCCGCTCCCCGCAACGCGTCGACCGGATCCTCCAGGAAGAGCAACAGGTCGTCCGCATAGAGCGAGACGTAATGCGGGCCCGCCGCTGTCCATAAGCCCGTATAGTGGGCTCCCGAGCGAAGATGCATCGCTAGTGGCTCCACCGCTAGTGCAAAAAGAAGCGGGGATAAGGAGCACCCCTGCCGCGTGCCACGCTCCACCGGATATCGCGATGAAATCAAAGGGCCCGATCTAGCCCTGGCCGAAGCGGAAGCGTAGAGGACTGCCGTCCATTTGACAAATCCCTCCCCGAGGCCGAATTTCCGTAATACCGTGCATAGGTAGTCCCACTCCAGGCTATCAAAAGCCTTCTCCAGGTCCACCGACAAGACTACCGGGGACGGGGCATCCACAAATGGTTCCCCAAGCAAGCGGAACAACCTTCGGATGTTCATAGTCGTATTCCGCCGCGGGATGAAACCGGCTTGGTCTTCATGCACTAGGGAACTCATATGTCCCAGCAGCCTCGAGGCCAAGATGCTGCTCAATATTTTGTAGTCCACCGTCAGCATTGAAAGGGGACGGTAGGACCCCGGGTCAGACGAGTCTCGGCCTGGTTTGAGGAGAGGAACCACCAACGCCTCACACATCGAGCCAGGGAGACGACCCAACCTCTTCGCCTCCCTGTAGACCACCAGTAATCGAGGAGCCAAGAGGTCAGCGTAAGCTGCATAGAACTCCACCGGAAGGCCATCTAGGCCCGGGGTCTTGTTCCTCGCCATCCGTTTGATGGCCCCGCGGATCTCCCCCAAGTCGATGTCAGAACCCAGGGTTTCCGCCACTTCCTGTCCTACTGTGCGGAATTCCAGTGGGCTAAGATAGTTATCAAGCCGGTCTGGGTCACGTGCGGAGCGACTGCGGTATAAACTTTCGTAGTAATGCCGGAAGCAACTAAGAATCTCCGGTTGGGTGCACACCTCGGTCCCATCCGCCCCACGCATTTTAGTCGTCGTTTGGGACTGGCGCGTAGGGTTGGCCAACCACGCCAGCAACGCGCTCGACCTGTCGCCCTCCGCAATAGACCGGACCGTATAGGCCTTATAATCGAAACAACGGAGCCGTTCGACCTCCACCGCTACCTTCTCCCTCGCCTCTACCGTCTGTGTTTGCAATTCTGGGTGTCCGGGGCGGCTAATTTCGAGCTCGCGGAGTGCTCGGTCCGCTGTGTCTAAGTCAGCCAGGATAACACTCCGCATGCCCACCTTCTTAGAGATACAGTAGCCCCTCACCACCACCTTGAAAGCGTCCCATTCGAACGCCCTAGTACTCGCGGAGCCGCCGTTGGACGCAAAATAATCTGTGATTCTCTCCCCTAGGTCCGCCTTGAAGACACTGTCCTCGAGGATCTCGGGGCGCATCTTCCAGGTGGGTACTGCCGGCTTCCCAGGGAACCAGCGAATGTCCAGTAGAAGGGGGTTATGGTCCGAGATGGTCCGCGATAAGTACTCCGATCGGACCGCTGCCGAAACTAATTCGGACGAACCAAGAAAGCCATCTAGTCTGACATGCAGCTCATGAAGGCTCGAAAAGTATGAGTAATCTCTAGACGCGGGGTGATGCGCTCTCCAAATGTCCGTCAAACCCCAGCGGGTCTGCCAATCTTGACGACCCTTAGCCGTCCGCCGGACCGGGGAATCGGGGAGCGGGGGATGCGAGCGGTCTATGTCTACATCCACTACGGAGTTAAAGTCTCCCCCCAGCAGGAGGGGCCCGGCGAAAAAGTGGGCCAGCGAGCCCGATAGCCTGGAAAGGAAGGCAGTCTGGTCTACATTAGGAGCATACACACAGCAAACGTTCAGGTCCCTCCCTCCTAGCGTGCCTGAGATGGCCACGAAACGCCCCTCTGGGTCCAACACTGTCCTCGTGACCTGGAAGGGGACTCCTGCCCTAATCCATATTAGCGCCCCCCTGGCATAAGCAGAGTACGCCGTGGAAAAGACCTGCCCTCGCCACCTACGCTGAAGCGCCGCCCCTTCCGCCTTGTTCAGATGCGTTTCCTGCAGCAGCGCCATTTGCACTCCCCTACGCACTAAATAAGCATGGACCTTGTGACGCCTGGACATAGTGTGAAGCCCCCTCACGTTCCAAGTAATACATTTCAAGTTAGCAACATCAGCCATTGTCCCAGAGTGTTCTTGCACAGTCTCCCCGTTCGGGTCCCCACAAAGAAAAAGCATCAATCCTCCCAGCGCTGACGGCGGCCATTGTCCCCAACCAGAACCAAACCACCCAAAAACCAACAAACCCCCCCCCAACCACCCCAGAACAGGACCCAAACTGCACCATTTAGATCCCATCCAAACCTCTACGGAGATCAACCCCAAAATCCCCCCTAGTCCTACGGTCGCCACCGTAGGAAGGCCTTATAGGCCAGGTGCGGGCTGAGCGGAGGCAGTGGGCCCTCGTCGCCCAGGCTACCAGGACTATAGTAAGCCCCCTCCGGTGTCAAACCCTTCCGGGGCAAGAGCAGAAGCCCCCCAACCCTCCCTCCTTCGTTGTCAGCAATAAAGAACGGCAACCGCCTCCCCCCTGCCGGGCCCCCACCCAAAACAAGGCAGCATATCTCGTTACCCTTGTCCGTCCAAAAGGTCCTCCACCGATTTCGGTGTGATCACCGGTGTATGGGTACTGTCTGCCACTGAATCTTCCGAGTCCGATGGTGCCCCCTGAGCACCCGGGTTTTCTTCCTCCTCCTCGATGACTTCGCCTCTTGCTCCCGACAGTTCCGACAGAACTTCCAACACTCCCCTCCGCTCCGATGATGTCTCCGCAGTCGAGGGCCCTCCCGTGCGGCCGCGGCGGTTCCTGACCCTCTTAGATCGCCTCCTTTGTTCCGGCTCCTCCGCCTGATGGGTCGAGGCGCTACAACCATCTTTCCCTGTCCGGTACAGTTCGAGCCAGTCACAGACCTCCTCTGGGGTGTCGAAGAACTGGGTTTTGTCGTCAACAATGACGCGGAGCCTTGCGGGAAATAGGAGTGAATATTGAATGCCCTCACTCCTGAGTTCACGCTTAACCTCTAGGAAGGAGAACCGCTTGCGCTGCGTCTCGTAGGTGTAGTCAGGGAAGATATTCACCTGACTGTTTGCAACCTGGAACGGGCCATTGTGCCTGGCGGCATTTAGGATCAGGTCTCTGTCCCGGAAATGTAGCAACCGTGCCACCACTGGCCTTGGGGCTCGTCCCTGCTGTGGGGGCCGTGCTGGGACTCTGTGGGCCCGTTCTAGAGTGTAAAATGAGGACAGGCCCTCTGGGACCACCGTGTCTCGGAGCCAGGTCTCCAAGTATCGCACCATATCGCCATCCTCGGTTTTTTCCGGCAGGCCCACCACCCGAATGTTATTCCTCCTGTTGCGGCCTTCCGCATCCTCCGCCCTTCGTTCGAGGGTCTCAATTCGGGACATGGCATCCTTTATCGTCGCAGCCAGGGTTCTCTGCGCCGGTTCTAAAGTCTTCACCGTGCCCTCCACCTCCTTGACCCGGTCCGAGAGTTTACCATGGTCCGCCCTAAGGAGGCCCAGGCCCGTCGCCACCTGGGCAATGTCCTGTTGGAGGGCCGACCGAGTTGCCTCAATCACTTCCAGTACACGGTCGAATTGTTGCTGGAGTGGTGCGCCACCAGGTCTTTTAGGGTCTCCATGCTCTTCCTTGTCCTGGGCTTCAGAGTCTGAGGCGGTCTGGCTGGATCCCTTGGCTCCTTTAGGTTTCCCCATGCTGCCAGGGGCTCTCCGTGAGGGTCCCGGAGTAGGCGTCTCCGTGTGCAGGTGTCCAGCACGACCTTCCCGGGAGTTCGTTCTCAAGTCGGGTATGGGCGATCTCCTTCTCCAGAGCCTGTGAAGACTCCGCCGCTTCGGCTCACGCCACCGCCACGGCGTCCGAGGGCACCGATAAGGGGGCGGAGACAACCGTCGCCGAGTCGGGCAGGCCCGTTCACCCACTATGGCTCCGGGGCGAGGGCCACCAACTCCCTCGGTTGATCCGTGGCGCCAGAGTGTCGCGCCACCCATGTAGTTGGGCTGGCCAGGAAATCGTATCTAGTCGCGGAGTCGCGGTGCAGACCACCGCCTGGAACAGAGGGCACCCGCGCCCGGTGCCCTCTAGTGCGTGGGCACCCGCCCGGTCGTCTAATCGAGTATGAACCCTTAGTAGAAGGTCCGAGCCTGCCAATGTCCAATGTCTAAAACAACTGAGGATGGTGAAGCCGGGTGCCAGTCGACACCCGCGAGACCTCTTCAACTCCGTAGTTTCGATCAAGGGGACAAAGGGGTCCGGGCGCCATGTTGGGTCACACTCCGCAACTCCGCAAACTTCGGCATTTCTTCGAAGCCACCCCCGTCCAAACTCCACCAAGGCCCCCGGCAGGGTGTCGTCGCCTCACTCAACCGAATGCGGGGTCTGGGGCGCCCCTCAGCCTCCGATGTTCAGGATAATTTCGGGCTTAGTCCCGGAGCCGAGCTCTCAGGCGACCATCGCCATCGGCGCCCAAGCCACGCCCCACGCCTCCCCTTCTTATTATGGCTCTTGGTTAAAACCCCTTTTATGTATTCCTGTATATTGGCGAAAGCTGCCATAATCGCCTTAGGTTCCGCATCTACTTCTAAGCATACGAATATGTCTTCAAGGCAGGATGAAATTAATTTGTGGAAGAAAATGCTGGGGTTTAAATTCTCCCACTTTACCACATATCCATTTATCTTTGCTAAGGAAACCTCCAATGGATATTGTGGGCCACTAGGTTCCTTTAGTTTCTCTACTGAGAGCCTAACCCCAAAGGTAATAGGGTAATGATCACTCATTGGATCTTCCCCTATCTCCCAAGAGGTTATAAAGTTGGGCGCGGTGGGGGATATCAGTGCAAAGTCGATTGTGGATTCACAACCTCTTCCATTATATGTTGGGGCAAAGGGAACTGGGGGAGAGCATGCCTGATTAACGAAAGTGAGGTCAAAAGCAAACATAATACTGTTAAGGAGACACCCCAATTTGGTGTGTGAGAAGTGAAAAGGACCGTCCTCCTCACGATCTGCAAGGCCGCACAAACCTAACTCAGAAAGTGGGCAGACTGCACAATTAAAATCTCCCACCCAGATAATTGTATGGTCTCCCGCATTTTGATCTCTCGCTTTATGGATGCGACTAAGCATTTTGTTTAAGATGAATTCCATCTCGTTAGGTGGCATATTGTTATAGAAATTCACCAGTAAAACCTTTTGTGTAGTGCCCCATTTAAAAGAAAGAATTTGAAAGTATTGATTTGAGTGGAAATTATACACTTTTATGTCCCCCACATTCGACACGTATATACACAGACCCCCTTTATTGCGACCCTGAATGGCAGGAACTGCAGGTGTATGGAACGTACGGTACCCCAGGATATGCCTTTGTTCCACCAGCCAGGTTTCTTGCAGGCAAAGTATGCCATGCTTGTGAACCGTCTCCAACCAGGGTGTATGCTTGATCTTATTGCCTAGTCCTGCTACATTCCAGGACAAAAGTGAGTGTTTCGGTTCACTATCTACCTGATGTATGTGGCCCTCACTCTCTATTAACTCTACCTGATCTTGGAAATGTGCCCTGTCTAGGTGTTGTATAGCTTGCACAGGGGACGGGTACTGGACAGGGGTGGATGGAACCACCATCGAATGGGTCAGGTGCTTGGCTATGGGTGGCGAGGAGTAGCTATTAGTGGTAATCATTACGTGGTTCTGATCGCTTGATCGGGGTGTTTGATCTACTGTTCCCAGTCAGTCCACCTGATCTAAGCATCCAAATCTATTCATGGTGTGTATACCTTCCCACCCATCATTGGCGTTTTGCCATCCCTGCATCTGGCCCTTCCGTCTGTGATTGTGGATAGTGGTCCAAGTCCCAGGATACTCTACTAGCTGTTTTGGAGGGTAGAAAAAGGTTAGGGGTTTGGTGACAATGATCTGTTCAGTCACGTATTGGTCCCATGTGGAAATGAGGTGGGCTGTATGAGGGTCTGCAAAAGACACCACGATACAGTCTCCTGATATCGATTTGTGGGTACGGCCCACCCAAGGGACTCTCCTGACCATTAGTACCCTGCTCCTATTAGGGTGAGGAATCTGCCTATTAGTATTTAACCAGTGGATCACTTTATTTTTTAAGGACCACTGGGTTTCAACAATATCCGGGGCAAGTGGTGGTACCCCTGCCAGGATAACCACATAGGGCCCAGCCTCAGGGGGAAGATCAATGTAGCCTCCGCGGAAGTTCTGGTAATTTGGGTGTAAATTTGGTGTGCACTCTAGGAGGGGAGTGATGGGATTATTCGCCTTCTGCTCGGCTCTGGGAGGGGGTTTGGGCTGAAGAAGTTTTTTAGGGGGTTTTTCCTCTGTTTTTGGGGGGTTGGCCGCGACATTTGCCAGCGTCCTCGGTTTGGGGATCGGGGTCGGCTTGGATGACGGGGGTAGTACGGGTGCAGGAAGAGTCAAGGGGGCTGAGGAAACCTCCTTAGGCGCTGTAGCTGTTTTAGTGCCAATGTTAGAGGCTGGAACAGGTTGGATGCCGAAATTTCTAACCAGAGGTTGGCTATCGTTAATATGGGGATGTGCGGCTTCCAGCTGTTTTAAGCTGAGCGTAGCCAGGGATACTAACGTTTTATCCATCTCGAGTAAGTGACTCTCAATGCGTGACAGTCTGAGTTCAAACGG
The DNA here is from genome assembly GCF_964263255.1 of Lissotriton vulgaris. Classification (NCBI taxonomy): domain Eukaryota; kingdom Metazoa; phylum Chordata; class Amphibia; order Caudata; family Salamandridae; genus Lissotriton; species Lissotriton vulgaris. Next base: position 117,434,169 of record NC_141687.1, read on the forward strand.
TGTCAGTAGTTGTTTTAAGGTGACCCAGACTGTCTGAAGAAAATCTTCATCATCACCCGCTTTATCCTCGTTCCTAGCTGTCTCGTTTAACCCTCCCAGTGTTGGATTTTCTGCTGGGGTAATGGGATTTTCTACCACAGGAGCCATAGTGAGGTTACTATTCCCCCCTATTTGGTGGATAGCTGGGGGTAGTGTTGGTTTATGGTCCCCTACATTGGGTAATGGTCTTCTATGGTTGAAAAACTGCTGCCTTGCAACTTTAGCTTTTTTACGAGCATAGGCAGATTTTACATTGTTTTTCTTTCTCGGTGCTTGGCGACCTGGGTTTGTACTTTTTGGTACAGAAAAAGAGGGAGCAGTTATAACCGGGAGGGTGGAGGGATTTCCCTGATCAGTAGATGGGTCACTTTCTCTAGGTTGGACAGTCATGGGGGAGAAAATAAATGAAGAATCTAATGCTGGAGGAGAGGAAGGAAAGGGGGAATGATGGACATCGGCAGGGATCAATAAAGGAGGCGGACGTTCCACCTGTTGGGGAGATGCAGCAGACGCAATATTTCCCAAGGAGGATTTTTTAGAATTAGCAAATGTTTGGGAAAGTCTGCGTGCAGCATCTAACTCAATGGAGACCCTCTTCTGCATTTTTAAGATTTCGGCATCTATTGCCAAGTTTGTTTTTACGAGGAAAGTGTCCAAGGTGCCTTTTGGCTTGGTTAGACCCAGCGCGGTCTTACTGCGACTCCCCCTGGTACACATGATAGTGGCAGTTTTCTATATGGTACTCACTAGAGTCAATGCCCAGGGACGATCACCTTGCGAAGAGCCAAGGGGGGTGGGCCAGGCCAGTCCTCTCTGTCCTCGAACGGCCTCAAACGGTCCCGCCCTTGTCCCGGGCTTCTCCCGGCGCCCTCCCGCGCGCTCCCGCGCAGCGGGGGTGTTACTGTGCTTTTATGTCTATGAGGCTGATGGATAAGGGGGTGGAGCCGGCAGGGAGAGCAGCCCAGGTGGTGACGGGCGCGCGGGGACTCCTGGTCCTCGGAGTCCCCCGCTAGAAGCTCGCAGCCCTGCCGGTCGACAGGAACGCCCAAATCCCCTCTGAAAGGTGACGGTAGCAAGGCTGTCAGCCGCGCAGCGGGACCCGCGAAGCGGGTCCGGCAAGTCGCAGCGGCAAACAGCAGCAAACAGCGGCAGCAGGGAGCAGAACCCACCAGCAATCCGAGGTGAGGTTAGTGTCTTGGAATTTTGTCCAAAGGAATCCGCTTGACCAGGGTTGAGCCGCCGACTTTGAAGGAAGGATGGGGGTGGAGCCGGCAGGGAGAGCAGCCCAGGTGGTGACGGGCGCGCGGGGACTCCTGGTCCTCGGAGTCCCCCGCTAGAAGCTCGCAGCCCTGCCGGTCGACAGGAACGCCCAAATCCCCTCTGAAAGGTGACGGTAGCAAGGCTGTCAGCCGCGCAGCGGCAAACAGCAGCAAACAGCGGCAGCAGGGAGCAGAACCCACCAGCAATCCGAGGTGAGGTTAGTGTCTTGGAATTTTGTCCAAAGGAATCCGCTTGACCAGGGTTGAGCCGCCGACTTTGAAGGAAGGATGGGGGTGGAGCCGGCAGGGAGAGCAGCCCAGGTGGTGACGGGCGCGCGGGGACTCCTGGTCCTCGGAGTCCCCCGCTAGAAGCTCGCAGCCCTGCCGGTCGACAGGAACGCCCAAATCCCCTCTGAAAGGTGACGGTAGCAAGGCTGTCAGCCGCGCAGCGGGACCCGCGAAGCGGGTCCGGCAAGTCGCAGCGGCAAACAGCAGCAAACAGCGGCAGCAGGGAGCAGAACCCACCAGCAATCCGAGGTGAGGTTAGTGTCTTGGAATTTTGTCCAAAGGAATCCGCTTGACCAGGGTTGAGCCGCCGACTTTGAAGGAAGGATGGGGGTGGAGCCGGCAGGGAGAGCAGCCCAGGTGGTGACGGGCGCGCGGGGACTCCTGGTCCTCGGAGTCCCCCGCTAGAAGCTCGCAGCCCTGCCGGTCGACAGGAACGCCCAAATCCCCTCTGAAAGGTGACGGTAGCAAGGCTGTCAGCCGCGCAGCGGGAAACAGCAGCAAACAGCGGCAGCAGGGAGCAGAACCCACCAGCAATCCGAGGTGAGGTTAGTGTCTTGGAATTTTGTCCAAAGGAATCCGCTTGACCAGGGTTGAGCCGCCGACTTTGAAGGAAGGATGGGGGTGGAGCCGGCAGGGAGAGCAGCCCAGGTGGTGACGGGCGCGCGGGGACTCCTGGTCCTCGGAGTCCCCCGCTAGAAGCTCGCAGCCCTGCCGGTCGACAGGAACGCCCAAATCCCCTCTGAAAGGTGACGGTAGCAAGGCTGTCAGCCGCGCAGCGGCAAACAGCAGCAAACAGCGGCAGCAGGGAGCAGAACCCACCAGCAATCCGAGGTGAGGTTAGTGTCTTGGAATTTTGTCCAAAGGAATCCGCTTGACCAGGGTTGAGCCGCCGACTTTGAAGGAAGGATGGGGGTGGAGCCGGCAGGGAGAGCAGCCCAGGTGGTGACGGGCGCGCGGGGACTCCTGGTCCTCGGAGTCCCCCGCTAGAAGCTCGCAGCCCTGCCGGTCGACAGGAACGCCCAAATCCCCTCTGAAAGGTGACGGTAGCAAGGCTGTCAGCCGCGCAGCGGCAAACAGCAGCAAACAGCGGCAGCAGGGAGCAGAACCCACCAGCAATCCGAGGTGAGGTTAGTGTCTTGGAATTTTGTCCAAAGGAATCCGCTTGACCAGGGTTGAGCCGCCGACTTTGAAGGAAGGATGGGGGTGGAGCCGGCAGGGAGAGCAGCCCAGGTGGTGACGGGCGCGCGGGGACTCCTGGTCCTCGGAGTCCCCCGCTAGAAGCTCGCAGCCCTGCCGGTCGACAGGAACGCCCAAATCCCCTCTGAAAGGTGACGGTAGCAAGGCTGTCAGCCGCGCAGCGGGACCCGCGAAGCGGGTCCGGCAAGTCGCAGCGGCAAACAGCAGCAAACAGCGGCAGCAGGGAGCAGAACCCACCAGCAATCCGAGGTGAGGTTAGTGTCTTGGAATTTTGTTCATCGTCGTCAGGCCCAGGGCATAATGAGAAAGGCAGAAAAGTTAGAAAGAAGGAGAAAAATAGACAACAGTGACAAAGGGAGAAAGGAGGGTTGAAAGAGAACCTCCAAGAGAAAAAGTGACCGGAAGTGCCTTGTATGGTGGTGGAAGAAAGGTGGAGCCAATATTAAGGAGCTTTGGTATTTGGCAACCCTGGCATTCAGCAGTAGCCATGGTGCTACTAAGAAAATGTTTGGGCCCCTGCACTTATTTTTTTCAAATTAAACACTGGGTAGAAGAACATAGTGCAATTCATGCTTTTATTCTTTCTAAACCAAATAAAGCTCCGTCCTTCAGTCTCTTCGGATGAACTCTGAGCTGTCCGAACCCCCCTCGCCCAAGCGCCTTGAGCCCCCTACAGGTGAGTAGTGCGCTCTACAAATCCCTGATTGATTGATTGAAATAGAGTCAAGCATTCATGTCCACTCCAGTGGCTAGCTGTGACAGGTCTAAGAACCAGCCTTCTCAACCCTTTATCAATGTGCATTTCTTCCTTGACATGCTTGTCCATCTTCCCCATCACAGTCCTTATATTTGCGAGGGGAGTCTACACCCTTAGAAAAATAGTCCACTGTTCCATAACTGGGACAAAGGCTTTTTCTTTTGTCCACTTTGGCCCCTTTACCCATAATTTGTTCATGCATCCTGACAGACACCCACACAGTAGGAAAATGGAACAGAAGGTTAGCGGGAACGAGGACTGTGGCAAGGCAGGCTAGAACTCAGAGTAATGAAGATTACCTGTAAGTATTTGGTCCATTACCCCCTTGTTCATCTTCCTCCTCCTTAGATACTTGAGGATGTATGAAATGGTACATGCCCGCAACGTGAGCACCAAAATCTGAAGGACAAAGAAGATACAGTATAAAGCCCAATCGGTATTAAAAAGCAAAGAAAGTCCAAAAGGTACAGACCAATAATGGGCAGACTAGGAAGATTACAACTCAGGGGATTGAAGATTGCCAGTAAGTAATCCTGTCAGGGCACTATATGGGTGGAAGCCTTACAGCTGGGACTAGAGACACCAGCACTACTGTGAGCTGGTACAGGCGGGGCCCCAATAATGGCGTCTAGGGCAAAGGATTCCTCACCACAAAGACATATTTCTCCACAGTGATAAGAGGGAACTCCCACTATGGAAAGGGAAGACCACTCGGTCCCCCTGAACGTATGGATGGATGCCCCGATCCCCCCGGGAAACCGTTGTGGGCGGGGGGCGTGTTTCGGCTGGTATGCCCAAAGCGGCGTAGCCGGGGCACGCCCTTCCCGCCCAGAAGGGGTTGTCCTAGACACCCGCCCGGAAGTCCGTGCACGGATGGGCGTACCTGAGGCGGGCCCCCGCCCTCCCGCAGACGGATAAATGGAGCGGGAATCCAACAAAGCTTCCTCTTGTTCCAGTGCTCTGAAGGCTGCACCACTCGTCGCTCGTGAGCCCTCGAAGGAACAAGCGGCAATTTTGAGAACTTGTAATCTTTGTTGTTTCTCTTTCAGTGTCAGGCGTGTAGAAGCTCTAGTACCTTGTGGATCCAGTTGGACGGAGTAACCAAGATATGTCTGGCAAGAAAGCGGGAAAGAGCTCCGAGATGGAGAAGATGCTATGCACCCTTGTGAACCGAGTAGCGGTGATGGACCGAAAAATGGGTAAAGTGGATGCGATCAGTCGGGGCTTAGCGGATGTCAAGAAGCAGATAGCAGCGCAGAACAACCTCTCGGGCGGCCTAAAAAAGTTATAGGGCCGGCCTTGCCGGATGTCGCCCCAGAGGGTAGGGGGAAGAGGATTAAGAGGAGGGCGGGTTCCAGGGAGGGCCCAGCCCCAGAGGTGCCCCCAGTGAGCCCGGGCGCAGTCAACCCAGTCGCACCGGTAGATAGCCCGGTACCAGGTCCGGACGTGGGTTTACCAATCCCCGTAGTAATAACGCCAGTTGAGGATGACCAGATGCCCCCTGAACTGGCCCACCAGCTAGCGGCAGTGTTACCCTGGTTAAAGAAGAAAGCAGGGGGAACAGTGGCTGCCGGGGATCCGGCCGAGGAAGCCAGACTAATAATCGAGCAGTTGCGGCAGTCAAGGTAGGCCGGGACGGCGAATGTTCCTTATATTTCCCCACAGGTAGCAACGGGGGTCACAACGGATGGTCGAGCGAAGACAGTGGACACGGCGATTGAACCCGGTAAGAGCCCATTGCCATTGGTGGGGGAGAGTTCAGTACCTTCAAGGCGGGAAAGGTTGTCTCAGCACATTCCGGCGGCCACGAAGGAAATGATATGGGGGGACAAATATATTAATATGTTTTCACTGTTGACCGACCATCGTGAGATAGAATATGCAAAGACCCAGAAAGATTTGTGGCACCCCAGCGTATGGCGGGCCAAGATGGCGGAATTTAGGGTCGATGAGACCATGGTGAACTGGGTCAAGGCCTTTTCTATTTTTACGGCAGTAATGGGGGAGCGTAAACCTGAAGTTTTGCCCGAATTATCATGTTACCAGAACAGGATCATGAATTTTTATGCAATGTACGGGGGAAATGAATGGAAGGGTTATGACGTTAACTTTCGAAAAGCAAAAGAGTTTAACGAGGCTTTAACGTGGGATTGTCTGGACATGGTGTTGTGGCATAATCAGCTTTTGCCGGGACCGGCGGGTACGTCGGCGCCAAGCATGAGCGGGTCTGGGACATACCAGCAGAGACCGGCACAGCCCTTTCGGGCGAACACCGGGGGGGAGCCACAACCCACCAAGGCCGGCGGGAATGGAGGCAAGCGTGGGGTGTGTTGGGGTTACAACAAAGGAAACTGTAACAGGCCTCAGGGAACATGTAGATTCCGGCATGCTTGTTCGGGCTGTGGGAACTCCTCACACCCAGAACTTAGCTGTAGGTCCAAGTCCAGTAGTGCGGGAGGAAAGGGGGGATCCAAGCAGGATTGAGGTGGTGCCTGGGAAGCAAACATCTTCACCCATCGATATCTTGGCTTTGACCCCCTGGCTGAACCAATACCCAGATCATGTATCTGCCGGGATTTTGAGGAATGGCTTTCTGTACGGCTTCAACATCCCGGCGGGTAATTTTCGGGGGAGCCCCTTCTGTAAGAACCAACTATCTGTTCAGCATAACCCGGCGGTGGCCGCCAAGAAAATTGCCAAAGAGGTCAGCTTGGGACGGGTAGCGGGGCCGTTTGCCTGCCCGCCAGTTGCGGACTTTGTGTGTTCACCTCTAGGAGTGGTTCCGAAGAAGGACCCGGGGGAGTATAGACTCATTCACAATCTGTCGGCCCCGAAGGGGGCCTCGGTGAACGAAGCTATTGACCCTGAGGTATGTTCAGTTCGATACACATCGTTCGACGATGCCGTCGATCTACTGAATCGCTTGGGCCCCGGTGCCTTGATGGCGAAATCAGACATTGAGTCGGCATTTAGGTTGCTCCCGGTACACCCCCGGGACCAGCGCTTGCTGGGATTCACGTTGCAAGGGAGGTATTATATGGATAAATGCATGCCCATGGGTTGCTCAATTTCATGTGCCTATTTTGAAATGTTCAGCTCCTTTTTGGAATGGGCGTTCACCGAGGCCACTGGGCATAGACAGGTGATGCACTATTTAGATGACTTCCTTTTCTTGGGACCAGCAGACACTACGGAATGTGCACAAACACTGCAGGACTTCTGCACACTCATGCGGGAGTTTGGGGTCCCATTGGCACCAGGTAAGACAGTGGAGCCATCTACCTCACTGGAATTTCTGGGTATTGAGCTCGACTCAGTGGAGGGGTGCTTCCGTCTGCCAATGGAGAAGGTGGCCAAGTTCAGGGCTTCCTTAATACAATGTCTCGGTAGGGACAAGGTGACCCTACACCAGTTACAACAAACAGTGGGCCAGCTTAATTTTGCCCTAAAAGTGATACCGATGGCTCGCCCCTTCTCACGTTCCATTACACAAGCGATGGTAGGCCTCAAGGAGGGACACCACCGCACGAGACTGTCTGCAGAGGTTCGCCAAGACATGCGCATTTGGTTGGCATTCTTGGCAGACTTCAACGGTCGAGTGGCGTGGAACAAACCCCCGGCATCGTCTGGCGAACTGGGTTTGTGGACCGACTCAGCTGGGAGTGTGGGATTCGGCGCAATCTTTGGTAACCGATGGTTAGCACAAGTATGGCCGACGTGGTGGCACACCAGTGGCTTAACAGGTAACATTGGTTTCTTGGAGCTATTTCCCATTTGGGTGGCTCTGTTGGCATGGCAAGAAGACTTTAGGGACCGCTCCGTGGTGTTTTGGTCAGACAACATGACGGTGGTCGAGTGCATTAATCACCAGGCAGCACGCTGCAAGTGGATCTTGAGACTGTTCAAAGAAATTGTATTGCGATGCATGAGATTGAATGTACAATTCAGTGCAAAACATGTGCCGGGTGTACTGAATAATGCAGCTGATGCACTCTCTCGTTCACACATGCAGGCTTTCAGGGGTTATCTACCCACAGCGGAACTAGTGGCGGCACCGTTCCCCGAAGCACTATGGCAGATCGGTGCCCCGGATTACAAGACCTCGTGGCAGCCAGCTTAGCGCCCAGGATGAGGAAAGCTTATGAGGGAGCGTTTCGTTCATACTGTGCCTTTTTAGGGCCGGTAGGGAGACATAGCTGGGGGCAGGAGGAATCCTTCCTAGGGTTCTTGGTGGCGCTTCATAAGGAAGGCCGATCAATCGCAACTGCCAACAGACATAGGGCGGCCATATCATTCATGACACAGCTCCACGGGATACGGGACCCGACGGGTTCCTTCTTAGTCAGGAAGGCGCTCCGCGGTTGGCAGCGCCTGGAGGGTCGCAGACAAGATACAAGGCACCCGATTGGTTTAGAAAGATTGTCTTTGCTACTAGCAAAACTTGATGAGACATGCTCCTCCCCTTCCGAGGTAATTCTGTTCCGAGCGGCTTTCGCATTGGCATTCCATGGGGCCATGCGGGTAAGTGAACTCGTAGCAAGAAACAAGGAGGATGTGGAGGGAGGTTTACGCAGGGATCATGTCCAAATACGGGGTGATTCCGTGTTGATCTCGATAGCCAGGTCCAAGACAGACCAGGAAGCTTTGGGGAGTAGTGTTGTTTTGCAGCGCGCCCGAGGGAGCCCCAGTTGTCCCATAAGGTATTTGGAGGACTACCTGGCACAGAGGTCGGCGACATGGGGGGGGAGCCTGCTTAGACACAGGGACGGCACCCCGTTGACGAAATTCCAGTTTCGGAGGGTGCTGGCAATTACGATTGCTTCGGCGGGCTTGAACCCGTGCGATTTTGGGACCCACTCATTCAGAATAGGGGCCGCTACTGAGGCTACGGCTCTGGGTCTGGGTGCGGAAGAAGTGAAACAGTTAGGCTGTTGGTCCTCGAACTGTTTCAAGAGGTATGTGCGTCTGCACATGTTGTAAAAGACTGATGGAATGCACTCACGCTTGTTGTCTTTTGTTTGGATTACAGTTTCGCAAGCCTGTGACGCGGGGCGGAATTTGGGATCGACCCAACACCAGAGGACCAGCGGTCAAGGATCACCGACTGGAGAGCAAGTGGTATGGGTTGTGGGCCACTCATACGTGAGGCGCGCCGGGGACGTATTCATGGCAGGTGATGCGACTCACGCATCTGGGGAATACGGGTTCAGAGTGACCTTCCATGGGAAGGGAGGACTCTGCTTTGACCAATTTCAAGCCTTTGTGGAGGGACTCTTAGGGCGGCAAAGGTCACCGCCATCTGTAATCATAGTGCACCTGGGAGGCAATGACTTGGTAAGACTGGGGAGACGGGTGTTAGTTGAACACATATTGTCGGCAGTCAGCTGATTGGCTAAGAGGCTCCCGCGGTGTACTATTGCATGGTCCCACATGATCCCCAGGAAAATCTGGCGGGGGGGTATCTCTGTAACGGCGTTGAACCACTCAGTAAAGAGGGTCAACAACAAAATTGGGAAGTTGTTTCGCTCCGCGCATTTACAAAGCATTCCCCATGGGTGTATTCGGGGCGCTCACTGTTACTTGAATGAAGGGGTTCACCTGTCCAGGGCGGGGAATGATTTACTCATAGGCGACTTCATAGCATGGCTAGTGGGATTGAGGAGACATGACCTTTAGGAGGTGTGGGGGGCCAGATAGTCGGTCAACTATCCGGCCTGTGGCGGTCAGGTCATGATCGGTGAGCAGTGATTTCAAGGTCCCCAGGGGGGGTGCCACCCAGTACGGATGGGAGCGCCCGGGGGGAGGCGGCCATTGGCCCCTCCCACGGGGAGGCGGCACCCACTACGGATGGGTCGCCTAGGGGGAGACGGCCATAGGCCCCTCCCAGGGGGGAGACGGCTATATGCCCCTCCTACGAATTTCCCGGGGGCCGGATATCCGCTCTGGCGGAAGAGAGTGTGGGGAAGGGGGGGAGTCCACGCTGTCCTTCTTACGGATACCTCACACGGGAACTCGGACGACCTTTAAGAAGGCGTCGAGTGAAAGGGGGCCCCCACGACAAGGGAAGTTACAGTTGGCAATGAGGGTAAAGTACTCTGCGCATGCGCCACTCACACCGTGAGGGCGGGAATTTGGTAGTAGGGATCTGACACCGGTTAAGACCTTGCCGTTGGCCCTTAATGCTAGGATGTACAATTTTATCTTAGAATGTTATGCATTTTCAGGATGCTAGACTCGGCTAGGAAACCTTTGTATTAGAGATCTGTTAAGGTTAGCCAAAGAACTTGTCTTCATCAAAATGTAATGGACGTAAAATTGTACATAATTCATGAAACGTTTTAATTTAAAGTTTTAAATTTTGTTTCATAGTTTAATAAATACGGCCGGGGGGGTAACTCCCCCCCGCCTTCCAAAAGTTCAAACTTGTGTCTGTCTCCTCCCATGGGGAATTGGTGTTGGGAGGGGGTGGTGGGCATCCCGGCCCATATGGAAAGGGAAGACCACTCGGTCCCCCCGAACGTATGGATGGGTGCCCCGATCCCCCCGGGAAACCGTTGTGGGCGGGGGCGTGTTTCGGCTGGTATGCCCAAAGCGGCGTAGCCGGGGCACGCCCTTCCCGCCCAGAAGGGGTTGTCCTAGACACCCGCCCGGAAGTCCGTGCACGGATGGGCGTACCTGAGGCGGGCCCCCGCCCTCCCGCAGACGGATAAATGGAGCGGGAATCCAACGAAGCTTCCTCTTGTTCCAGTGCTCTGAAGGCTGCACCACTCGTCGCTCGTGAGCCCTCGAAGGAACAAGCGGCAATTTTGACCCACCCACCAGCCCCTTTTGCAATGTTTTTTGTTTAAATAAAGTAATTGTTGGTGATATTCGAATGTATTAAAAAGATACAGTTATTTTTGCATCATCGGATGTTTGCCTTTGATTGAATAGATGTTTGTAGGTCTTTTTCCCTTAGTAGGAAAGTAGAGGAATGTATCAAATAATAAGATTGTCTTGTGCTTTAGGACTTTTTTCCCTTTGTAGCAATGTCAAAGTTGATGAATTGTCAAGCTGTTGCAGATTAGGCGTATTTTCTTTCCTTAGTAGGTAAAACAACTGTCGTATTTATTTTGGTCGGGCGGTAAGGTCATGATCGGTGAGCAGTGATTTCAAGGTCCCTAGGGGGGGCGCCACCCAGTACGGATGGGAGCGCCCTGGGGGAGGCGGCCATTGGCCCCTCCCACGGGGAGGCGGCACCCACTACGGATGGGTCGCCTAGGGGGAGACGGCCATAGGCCCCTCCCAGGGGGGAGACGGCTATATGCTCCTCCTACGAATTTCCCGGGGGCCGGATATCCGCTCCGGCGGAAGAGAGTGTGGGGAAGGGGGGGAGTCCACGCTGTCCTTCTTACGGATACCTCACACGGGAACTCGGATGACCTTTAAGAAGGCGTCGAGTGAAAGGGGGCCCCCACGACAAGGGAAGTTACAGTTGGCAAAAGTTCGGACTGGTGTCTGTCTCCTCCCATGGGGAATTGGTGTTGGGAGGGGGTGGCGGGCATCCCGGCCCATACACTGAGAAGCTAGCCATGCTAGGGGAGAGTCTGTACTGCCCACAAATGTGGCTGTACGATGACCTCGGACACCATTCTAAGTAGCGCACTCACTGTCATCAGCTCCAGTGCAAGGCCTTTCCAAGTCACAGGAAAACTGATACTTCTCTACTCAACCACTCCCTTTCTCCAAAGCAGCAAAGCAATATTTTAGGCCCTTAATTGCCATCTGTCACCCACTTCTGGGACATTGTGGTGGCGCCAAACAACAGCCCATGAAAGTTTTCTCTATGCATACCCAGAAACAGTCCTGTGGGCGGATTTATTTGGATCACAACATGATCTGTTATGAAGATCCAAGGTTTAGCACTACATAAGGCCCTGTTACAGGCGGCCTGTTAAAATCCCTGTTATTCCCCCACAATGGTATTACTGTTACTGGGCGCCCGGCATATCTGGGGATGGGAAATGACAGCGATTACTAGTTTTAGGGGGGAATGTGACAATAGTTATTTTGGCACGTACTGCTGCATACTTCCCCTGATTCTGCATTACCATGACAATTTCACTAAAGCTGTGTAGTATCCTGTGTGTCCACATTCCCTGTATGTCTGAGCTAGCGTCTGGAATGCTGACAGTGTAATAACAGAATGTTGGTGGGTAGTCTGCAATGGCAACCAGCAGTTGCGGTCGTTGAAGGGAAGCACAGTTGGAGATGGAGCGGGGAGGAATAGGTTTTATTTATTTCATTTGACTTATTCTGTCGCCTGTCAACTTCTCTCATCCCACCCTGCCAATCCCCGCCCAACCCGCTCCGCCCTGCCCCACCGCGCGTACCTGTGCCGGCCACCGCTGGCAGCCAGGAGAGAAGGACCGCTGGATGGAGGACGGAGCCCTGAAAGGAGCTACCTGCTGTTCTTCTAACCTTAGAGCCTAACATGAAAAAAAGACCTCACCTCCTACCTGAGGGACTCCAGACTCTTGTATGAAGCCCCGCCCTCCTCCTCAGCAGGCACAGACTTCCAAACCTCAGGCTTGAGACAATTGTGTCAGAATGCGGCCTCGCACGATCTGTAAGCTTGTTTAAATGCAGGCCATGCAAAGGAAACTTTTGATTTTGAAACCAATACTAATTCAAAATAAATGAACACACTTAAATGATGAAATCCAACAAAATTAATCTTAAACTTCAAAGAAACAATAAATTACAAGCACACAAACCAAACCAGCCCCTCCAGCACTTGTCAGCGAACGTGCAACAGGCTGGCATTGGCAGCATCAAAAATGAGACTTTTGTGCACTGGAGATGACGCTGCCAGATTCCTATGCTACAAACCAGCCACACTCTCATTGCCCTCACTGATTGAGGGAGAGCAGCAAGTTCTCCATATCCTCTTTGTCCTCACTGATTGAGTGAGAGCAGCAAGTTCTCCACATCCTCTATGTTCTCACTTATTGAGTGAGAGCAGCAAGTTCTCCACATCCTCATTGTCCTCACTGATTGAGTGAGAGCAGCAAGTTCTCCACATCCTCTATGTTCTCACTTATTGAGTGAGAGCAGCAAGTTCTCCACATCCTCTTTGTTCTCACTGATTGAGGGAGAGCAGCAAGTTCTACACGTCCTCATTCTCCTCACTGATTGAGTGAGAGCAGTAAGTTCTCCACATCCTCTTTGTTCTCACTGATTGAGTGAGAGCAGCAGGTTCTCCACATCCTCTATGTTCTCACTGATTGAGTGAGAGCAGCAAGTTCTCCACATCCTCTATGTTCTCACTGATTGAGTGAGAGCAGCAAGTTCTCCACATCCTCTATGTTCTCACTTATTGAGTGAGAGCAGCAAGTTCTCCACATCCTCTTTGTTCTCACTGATTGAGGGAGAGCAGCAAGATCTACACGTCCTCATTCTCCTCACTGATTGAGTGAGAGCAGTAAGTTCTCCACATCCTCTTTGTTCTCACTGATTGAGGGAGAGCAGCAAGTTTTCCACATCCTCATTGTCCTCACTGATTGAGTGAGAGCAGCAAGTTCTCCACATCCTCTTTGTTCTAAATGATTGAGTGAGAGCGGCAAGTTCTCCACATCCTCATTGTCCTCACTGATTGAGTGAGAGTATCAGGATCTCCACATCGTCTATGTACTCACTGATTGAGTGAGTGCAGCAAGTTCTCCACATCCTCATTGTCCTCACTGATTTAGTGAGTGTAGCAAGTTCTCCACATTCTCATTGTCCTCACTGATTGAGTGAGAGCATCAAGTTCTCCACATCCTCATTGTCCTCACTGATTAAGTGAGTGTAGCAAGTTCTCCACATCCTCATTGTCCTCACTGATTGAGTGAGAGTATCAGGATTTCCACATCGTCTATGTACTCACTGATTGAGTGAGTGCAGCAAGTTCTCCACATCCTCATTGTCCTCACTGATTTAGTGAGTGTAGCAAGTTCTCCACATCCTCTTTGTTCTCACTGATTGATTGAGTGAGTGCTGCAGATGTTCCCCATCTACTGGTCAATAAAACAATATGTACAAACTGCATTATGCTCCTCACAATATTGTGCCTGGAAAATAATGTCTAAATATTGCCATGAGTATACCGAACAATTCGTTCCTACTGTGAACAGATAACTGCGTGTTCTGAGGGTGAGATGAGGAGAAGGTTTTGTATTTTGCAGACTTCAGTCTCCAGAGACTAACATTTAAACCTGGCTTCTCTGCTTGACTAAATTGTGTAAATCTTGGGTGAATCAATTATCTTCCTTTGCCTCGACTACTCTATGCTACTTAGTGGCAATTTTGTTTGCATTATGCCATAAAAGACAGGAGCGGCTCGTATTGGGAAAAGGAGGTGGGCGGGGGAGGTGGCCAGGGAGGGGGGAGGACAGGGGACAATGGCAATAAAAACATTTTTTTACCTAAGCGGTGGTGGGGAACGGGGGGGGAGGGTCAAGGAAGACAAAAAATAAAAAAATAAAACTTACCTGCTGCCCTCAAGCATTCGTTGCACTCTTCCCCTCCTCTCTGCAGCTGCAGACAGGCAGGCAGGCACAGGCTCCCAGCCTGCCCTGCGGTCAATCCTGAAGCTGCTCTCACATGGGAGCCAGGGGCGTAGGAAGGGGGGTGCGGTGGGTGCGTACCGCCGCCGGCGTCATCACTGGGGGGGTGAGAAAATGGCAAAAAAATGTGTTTTAAACACATATTCTTGCCATTTTGTCACCCCACTCAGTGATGAGGAGAAGTGTGGCTCACTGGTTAGAGTGGAGAAGTGTGGCTCACTGGTTAGAAGCGGCAGACCCTGAAGCAGAGGTCGCCCCGGGACCAGGGTTCAATTCCCGACGCGGGAGGGTCTTGGGTCAATGTCCGCAGACTCAATAATCCTCGCCTAGGTGCCTACGCTAACCATGGGTCCCACTCTGCAACTCTGGGCAATAGCTTGTTTAATCTCCACAACGGCCTTAGCAGCGCCGGGGATGCCTGGCTTCACCTTGGGGGTGCCCTCTCACAGGGAAAGCCAGGACGGGTTCCCCAGCGGTATACAGCACCAAGAAGCCACGTAACGAGGTAACAGTGCGCTTTACAAGTATACATACATTACATTACATTACATGAGACTTGCCACCCCTGGCTTGATAAAATGTCAAAAGTATGTGTTTAAAACACATATTTTTGCCATTTTGGCAAGCCGGGGGTGGCAAGAAATTTTCAGCACAGAGTACCACCTGACCTTGAAACGCCACTGATGAGAGCAACATCAGGATTGGCCTGAGCGCCGATAATGTGCACTCCAGAACAGACTGGGAGTCTGTGCCTGCTCTCTCTAGCCCCAGCAATGCAGCGGGGTTGGAGAGGGGTTACTGCGCATGTGGTTTTCGGCCGGCGGCGGCCAGAGACCGCCAGCCAAAAACCACATGCACAGTGTAGGTAGATCCCACCACTGCCCCTCCAGCCTATCATAACCCTGGCCACACCTCAAACCCCAGCACATGCTAAATACAACGATAATAAAACGTGTTTTAAACTCGTTTTATTTTCATTTTAGTTTTACATTTTTTGAACTGCTGGCTTTGGGGGACGAGGCGCCGTGGATTGTTTACCTGAGTGAGAGGGAAGCGGAGGCATGAACTTGAAGGCGGCAGTACCCCTCCTCTATACGACTCCCAATTAAACTACATTAATGACATACATTTGTGGTTGCAAACCATTGAAAAGTTACGAACTAACAAGTTGGAGTGGTATCTGGTTCTCAAAAGGGACAATGTCTCTGTGGGGCAGGTTTTTCTTTGGAATTGGGTTGGACCGCTTTTAGGGGAGCAGTGTGTTCCAAAATTGAAAACCTGTAAATAAAAGTGCCTTTATGGGCATGGATTTCTTGAAGCATGTTTACTGTTAGGAATGTAAATACAGAGACGGGGCTCTCCTGACTTTTGCAGGCTGCAGTGTGTGTGCAGCCGAAGGCAGGGTGTCGTAAAGGAGGGTTTGATTAATTGCTGTGCTTTAGGTGACCGTGAATCGTTTTGCAGCACCCTGCAGATTGCAATTTTAGATGCTTCCCTGGTCTCCATATGGTTGGACAGCAAGTTGCAGATCATGGTTTGCATACAAGCATTTTTAAATCAGACCAAGAATTTTCGTGAGATTATACGAGAGCAAGAAGGGAGCTGGGAATATGGCTGGAGACCTGTGATTGCACACTGTGGCATTTAAAATTGTTAATATTTAAGGAAGATTTTTTGGTTTTCCCTCACGTTCGTTGCAAAATAAAACTGCAGGTCTCCTTTTATACAGTGCTCAAGTAAACATTGTTACGTATCTATTTTCCATGAACAGATATACAATTTTTACCGAAAATTCAGCCAGAACTTATTGTTTACAACTGGAGCAAGGTGATGCCTATAATTCATTGCGGTACCATCAAAGCAGTGAGAGAGGCCCTGGCTGCAGGTGCTGTTCATTCACACAGGAGGCAGCTCATTAAGATGGATAGAAGCCGCGCCCCTGGTGCGGTGGTGGCAGCTTCAGCACTTCCGTGTGATCTTGGCCACCCTGAGGATGGGGTCAGCCGCGTGCAGATGGCACCGTACAGCAGAGGTCTGGGGAAGTCTCGGCGGCGGATGAGTACCCCCAACACCTGTCACATCTCCAGACATGGGGACACAGATCATTCAGAGACAACACTGCACTGCCTCCAGGAAATTGGCGAATTGCTTACACGTCGGTGGTTTAGTCAGTGTGTCATGGGCCATAGGGCAAGGAAGGAAATGGCCCTCCTGGCTGCTGTTTGAACTATGAGATGCAGCAATAATCCAGGTTCAGTGGGTTTCTGAGGCCTCTGGTGCCACTGCACCTGCTGCACTAATAGAAGCTATGACCCTGCCTTACATATTTAGCATGTCAAATATGGTGGCTGGCTGTGGTATGGGGGAAGTTGTGGGTCATTTAATCATAGCCTTCTCTACCCATAATGTCGCATTGTGGTCTGCTCCTAGGGCTGAACCCCTCAGCCATACTTACAAGTGCATTCTGGGCATCTCACCACATCTGATAGGTGTAGAGACAGGCGGCAGCCGTGCTGGGGAGATGTAAATAGGGGCCCCTGAAGATTTGTTCCCTCCACCTCTGCACCACAGGGGCTGCTGAGGCCCACCTAATGTCATAACACTCCTGAAATAGTTATGGTTCAAGCACTCGCAGTATGTACTGTGGCTAACAACATTCCTTGACATAGCACAACTTTACTCCTACACTGTACCTTTATACAGTCTGCAGCTACTCAGCACACAGGAATGCAACAAGTGGGCAAAATGATCAAAGATGCCACCTCTGCCTGCAGATCCACACACAGGGATCAGCCGGTAACTGCACCTATGTTTTAACAAAATGGGGTGACCCTGTGTCCCTCAGAACCTGGGTATATGTGATTCACAAACAAGTGGTTCTGTTGGGTATTGACAATCTCTTTGGGTTAGGCTGAAGACAGCTCCAAAACATACAAACAAGCAAAACTCTCTGATAGGCAAAGTTTTTATATATATTAAAAACAGGAAAAAAGAGACAATATATTGGAATTACTTCATTCCACTACATTACTGACGAGTACTTATCAAATACGTGAGTAGTGACTGAGGTGATTCAAGTGACAAGTGCGATGCATATAGTGACACTTATATACAAAAACATTTATTTACAATAAAATCACAGAAAAAGGGACCGGGGGAAGTTAGAACGATGTATTTTCTATCGTTTTGTGGCCAGTTTTATATGAGTAAATGTTCCAAGGAAAACAAGTGGTTAGTGTCCATATTCCTGGAGTTAGCTTGGCCAAATGTAAGAGCGTCAATGTTTCGACCCTGGTTGCGCCCCAGTCGGTGGTCGCGGCGGGTCTTTATCAATACAGGGGGGGGAAGGGGATCGGTCAAGAGGTGATTTATTCCAGAGGGTAGCCCGTTGGTCAACCCTTGATGCAGTAACATCAGCGATGAAACTCCGCGATGTAGCAAAAGGCGATCTGGATATGAACGCCAAACGAGCTGTCCGTGAGAAGCGCTCGTAACTGCACCTAGGCAGAGTATGAGGACCAGTCACGTGCCAGGTGGAAAGATGCACAAGCTCGCCACTGATGAAATGCTTGTCTACACAGAACATGTGATCTCTCCCCCTTTTGATTGAATTTGGCCTCAGGGATGGAGTCCCTGTGGCCTGAAAAGGCTTAGGGAGGAGGGCTACGTGGCCACCCTCCCATTTTAAATAGGGCTTGGCCCTGAGGGATGGGCCCTGGGGCCTAGTTAGGCTCAGGTAGGGGAGCAGCTTACGCCCCTCCCTTTATTATTTACTCATCCGTGGGGATTTGGGTACCCAGGACCTAATAATCCTCGAGGAGAGGAGTCACACGGCCCCTTCTTTTTTTAATTAAATTGTGGCCCCGGGCATAGGGCCCTCATTGCCCAAAAAGGCTCAGGGAGGGGGCTGAACAGCAGCTCCTCTTTTCAATTGGCTTTGGTCCCAGGGGATAGGGTCACTAGGACCCGATAAGGTTCAGGGAGGGGGACCGTGCAGCCTCCCTCCACTTTTATACATAAAACAGCCCCCAGGGCCTAGGAAGGATCGGGACGGGGGCCCTACAGCCCCTTTACCTTTTGTATTGATTTGGCTTCAGGGGAATAGGATCCCTGGGGCCTAATAAGGCTCAGCGAGAGGGCCATGTGGCCCCCTCTCCTTTAAAAAAAAATGTATTTGGCCTATAAAGATAGGGGGTCCCTGGGCATAATAAGGCTCGGGGAGGGAAGGCTGCCGCCCTCCTCCCTGTTAAATTGTATTTGGCAGTAGGGAATAGTGTCCCTGGTGACTTTTAAGGTTTGGAGAGGGGGGCCACCCGCGACCTCCTCCCCTTTTTATTGGGACTGGACCAGGAGGATGGGGTCCCCGGGGCCAATTAAGGGTCAGGGAGGGGACTGCATGCCCCTCTCCTTAATAAATATCTTTTGGTCCCAGGGGATGGGGTGCCTGGGGCCCAAAGACCAACCCTGCGCTGCACACACCAACGGCCGTGCACGGTGTGGGGTTGGCAGCCTGCGGGGGTTTTGGCATAGGGCTTTGTGGCAGGCTTAGGCCTGTGGCCAGCCCACCAATGCTCAAGGCCAAAGGCGGTGCGTAGTGTGGCTTGGCTGCCTGCAGGGAAGTCAGAAGCTTAGCCTGGGTGCAAGCCGGGCCCTGTGGCCAACCTCACACTGTGCCCAATGAAAGTCTGTGCACAGCAAGGGGTTGACAGCATGTGTGGGGGTTTGCCTATAAAGCAAATTAACACACTCATGGATGATGTAATTAGTGATGGCATCAGTGCTGTCATCAATGATGTCATTTGAGATGTAATCAGTGATTTCATAAATTATGTCATAGAACATGTCATGAGTGCGGTAATATATGAGGTCATAACCAGTGCATGGCAGGGACGCAAGTTATAGTTAGCTCTGTTAACTATAACTGGTGAATTTCTGTGGTTTTCGAGTTCAACACATTATTGTTGTCACAGACATAGTCACCTAACTAGAATGCTAACATAACCATTAGGGGCATATCATCAAGGGGCCACGATAAAATGATCGCCACTTTAACCTCCATTATCAGGCGAAAAGCGGCGATAATATTCTCGGTCAGCAAGGACACGCTAGCGCGTGATTCCATGCCTCAGCACCCGTTTTCTTAAAGCCCAGCGCCGCAACGCTAATGATATGCAAAGTGGGCGCACCTTACCAAAATAACGAGGAAAATGTCCCTAACAAAACTTTCTCCTGTTACCAATCTGGCCGCTAACCCACGTAGCGATGATAAAAGTAGCGCTAACCGCGCTTATCGCAGGTTTCATTACGCCTGCTTGAATCTTACTTAGCCATTATATCCTATAGGAGGTGGATTGTAAGGATAAGTCCACCCTGCCCTATCTACAAGGATTTGCCTATCGCTATGCTTTATCGCTGGATTTCCAGCGATAATTGCACATTTTGCCGCTATCTCTGGATTTTTTATCACATTGGAGATAATCGTTGATGATAACGCTCTATCTCGGCGATATTATCCAGCGATAGCCAGCGATAATTATACCCGCGCTAAGTGTGCTTAGCGATAATTATCGCTGGCTGTTGCTGATATGCCCCTTAGTTTTTTCAATATATATAAATACTAGCAGCCCGTCCCGACGTTGTCCGGGTATGAATTGCTGCCGGCCAGTAGTATATTGTTTCATAGGATTTCGTTTAGATAGCATTTCTTATCTGTGACAGGCCTGTGAAATGCTCCGATTCTCAGTGCACTGCTGATACACTTAAGAGTACGCGTTCAGTAGTGGGTGAACTCGAGTTTCCCTACTTTATTTTCCTTGCAATATTATATAGCGCGAACTCGACAACATGGCATGAGCACAATTTACATTACAGAAGAACACATTGATTTGTGGTAGGCACGGGGAGACAAAGCGATTTGTCTGGAATCACAGGATGTTGAGCTGATGCCGAGATTCTAACGTAGCTGCCCATCTCTAAAGTTCGCAATTCTAGAACTTGTGGTGGGAGGTGTGTTAAAAGTGTATGTCGGTGCTGGGCATCAATGAGAGAGACCTGTGCATTTTTCCAATTGGTGGTGAAAAAATATGAGTATGTTGCTGGAGATGTGGGCCACCGTGCCACCAATGTACTTACGGGGGAGGGTAAACACCCATTATTCCGCAAATTTCTTTCCGCATACCATCACTCTGCATACTTTCATTACGAAAGTACCATGACTCCGCAATGCCATTATAACGCATGGCCTTACATTTTATATGCTTTTACCACGCATACATTTACAACAAAATTCGTTGTAAATGCATGAATGGTAAAAGCATGTTTTTTAAAAAATGTTTGGATAAGGCAAGTATAGGTATAGGGGTATATGTTTTGGGGTACTGAGGTATATGTTTTGGGGTGTTTGGGTATTTTAATGGTACAAATATAGTTTTGGGTTATGGGGTACAGGGGTATTTTTAGGGTTCAGGGCTAGGTTTGAGTTTTGGGGTATAGGGGTATTTTTAGGGTTCAGGGGTAGGTTTGGGTTTTGGGATACAGGGGTATTTTAAGGGTTCAGGGCTAGGTTTGGGTTTTGGGGTACAGGGGTATTTTTAGGGTTCAGGGCTAGGTTTGGGTTTTGGGATACAGGGTTATTTTAGGGTTCTGGGCTAGGTTTGGGTTTTGGGGTACAGGGGTATTTTTAGGGTTCAGGGGTAGGTTTGGGTTTTGGGGTACAAGGGTATTTTAAGGGTTATGGGCTAGGTTTGGGTTTTGGGGTACAGGGGTATTTTAGGGTTCAGGGGTAGGTTTGGGTTTTGGGGTACAGGGGTATTTTTGGTGTTCAGGGGTATTTTTGGGTTTTGAGGTACAGGGGTATTTATAGGGTTCAGGGCTAGGTTTTGGTTTTGGGGTACAGGGGTATTTTTAGGGTTTAGGGATAGGTTTGGGTTTTGGGGTACAGGGATGATTTATAGGGTTAAGATGGGTTAGTGTTTAAGGGTGTTGGGGTATTTTATAGAGTAAGGGTGGGTTATGATTATGGGGTGCAGGGGTATTTAAAGTAGGGGTGGGCGGAATTGGCGCGAACTTGGTACAATAAATCCGCAATATTGCGTTCCGTCAGATTTCCAATTATTAAAACAGAAACCTCATATATTTAAGGTAAAATAACAAGTATTTCTACATGCTAAAATGCATATAGTCATTTCACAAAAGTGAAATTAGCTTGCAGCAAGCAGTGAGAGAGGTGATGATTTTGAGATCAAGCCCCTGCAAAGCATTATGGGACGAGATTAGCAGTGGGAAGTGAATATTATAGTATCCAAATATTTCTACAAAGAGCTGCAGTTCAACTCGTTCTCCCCAGTTGTCCCCAAGAGGCAAATGCAATAGCATTTAAAATATTATACATCAAGCTGCAGTTCACCTTATGGTCCTAGATGTCCCTGATGAGGCAAATCCAATAGCATTTAAAATATTACACATCAAGCTGCAGTTCACCTCATGTCCCTAGATGTCCCTGATGATGCAAATGCAATAGCATTTAAAATATTATATATCAAGCTGCAGTTCACCTCGCCGTCCCTAGATGCCCCTGATGAGGCAAATGCAATAGCATTTCAAATACTATACATCAAGCTGCAGTTCACCTCGTCGTCCCAAGATGTCCCTGATGAGTAAAATTCAAAAACATTGAAACCCTTTCATGAATGCTAAAAATTATGCTAAGCTTATCCCATAATGCTTTGCAGGGCATTTTAGTTGTATTTTTGCCCATAACTGTGCTTGGGGTGGTTCTAAGAGAATGGGACCTCCACTGAATTACTATTTAAAGGGAGCAGGAATGTATAGAACCTGGGAAGAAAAAACAACACTTGTGACGGAATGCCCCCAGCGATTGTCACGCCCCCAGCATACACCCACAGCACAATGCAGACACGCCCACTAAAGGGACTACTTTGCTGGCACAGTTCCTTTACATTTTAAATGTATATGGTGGGCGTCTGCATAGCCTATGTCCTTCTGCTGCAACTGCCCTTTCCAACGCTGTATTGGGTGTTGTGATTGGTGCTGTAGTTCCCGAGTTTACCTGGCCAAAAGGTGCAAGTTCTCTCTTTATAATAGTAGTATAGATATATCCAATCCAACTGCTTAAAATAAAAACTTGAGGCCCATGAGGGGTGGAGCTCATATGCTGAACGAGTTCACTGGCTATAAATCATGAAGTACAGGGTCCAACACCACGGAAGACACTCACTCAGAGATACGTGAAAAAGTACACTTTACTTCCAACAAGACGCGTTTCGGCCATCTCTGTAGCCTTGATCACATGTATGAATCCTGCTCTGACCTATGTTAAAGTAAAAGTGCGTAATCCCAGCATTCCTATTTATCTGACAAGGACTGGCAAATGTTCACCCAAGTTGAATGTCGCTCAATATTAACCCTTTCAGTGCGGTGGCTATTCCGCCGCAGTGCTAAGGGGGCGGGGCGGAAGAGCTGCGGGCGCATGCTGGTGACTTAACCGCTCCGTCACCAGCGTCGGTTGCACTGTGTTTATGACGGAGCGGTTCCGTCATGGCACGCCCGCTCAATAGAAGGCTCAGCGCAGGCGCGGAATTCGCGCCGGGCAGGAGCGTCGGGCGGGCCATGACAGAACCGCTCCGTCATCAGCACAGCGCCACCGCAGCTGATGACGGAGCGGTTCCGTCATCAGAAGGGGAGGTGTTAAACAAAGAATGCAGACGTTCAGAAGCAATAATACATTTATTTTTCAGATTTTAGATTGATCTATACAAAAGGGAAAAGTGCAATCCATTCTTTATTACCCATTCCAAATACATGAGAGTATCTAGCTAATGCACATTGCCTGCAAAGTTTATTTCATTTTGTGGCCACAAGATTAAGGAATTGACCACCAAGAAGGCCTCTGTTGTTTTGAATATTACCAGTCAGTAATCTTGGCATTTCCTCCTGGGGCCACTTCCTCGTCCCCTTCCTTATTCTTAGGCAGAGGATGAGGAAGCTGGACCCAGGAATAATGAAGATTACAGAAAAGTAATCGAGGCATTGAAGGGAGACAATAAGGTTATGAAGCCAAACGCCTGTCAGTCCCCCATGCTGTAGGCTATATGAACTGAACAGCATGTATCTTACGGTGACCTCACAAAGTAAAACATTATTTACATTCTCTCATCTGCTTCACTTGTTTACAAACTCCACCTAGTGGTCCAATAATTTTAAGGGTTCAATTTTCCAGTTGAAGACTGACAGAACATCGAAATTGCATTTTCAACAGGGGCAGGGATATTCTAGGATTCTTTTAAATAGAGAGAGTTCATTAAGAGTTCTTATTCTTGTAACAAATGGGCGACATTTTACAGAGATAAGGCAATGCGACCAGATACTAGATACAAGATATGGAAGGAGTTCATAGACCAAGGAAGGCATCATGGAGAACCTCTCAACATATAGGATAGTAGTTAGAGGCCTGAAAAAGAGACTTGCAGTTCCACCCCAAAGGATCTGGCTCATTGAGGAGGCTGGCGACTTGAGGCAAATGCTGGGATTTTTAAAAAAGCCAAATATATGTTATGTTAAAGGAATATGTTATAGCACACGACTCACACCCGAAGGTGTATCTTGGGGCTGTGCAGCCAGAAGCGGCAAGTGCAGGTAGACCAATAATAACATGCATGTTTTTAAAAGATTTCTAAATTTTTTCAAGAATTTTTTTGGGGGAATATTTCAGTACAACAAATAATATCCTGAGAAAACATTACATGTGCTGGTGAGGTACATCTGAGCAGGGATAGTGATATATTGTTGAATACGATAGACCAAGTATTAGCACGGATAATCCAGAAGGACAATGTTGCATACAGATGTCACCGGGCATTTGCTTGTATCTCAACAAATTCAAGAGGCCTCATTAAGATGGAGGCCAAGAGGAAGAGGAAGAGTGAGAGAGAATAGGCCTATATAAAAAGAGGCTAGGAAGAACAGGAGAGAAGAAGAGGAGAAGGAGGTGAAGGAGGTGATAACATGCTTAACATGTTTTTAAAAGATTTCTAAATTTTGGTAAGTCTTGGCTAGTCTATAAGTGAACAAGTAGAGGACCACAGTCCTATTGCAGCATTGTGTCACGCAGGGAGAGCCGATTCATGAAAATCAAATTTGCTGAAATCCTTGAAAGGATTATTAGTCGGAATAGATGGATGTCTCATAGAACAAAGGTGGATAGCCACGGCGTGCCTGTCAACAAACCCCTTCCTATCATTCGACTCAAAAAGGAAAGTATGCTGACAACTCAACCTGGCTGCCATATGCTTGTGAAAAAAGATATATATTTGAAAAACCGTTACTGAAGCAGCAGTTTTATTAGTGATTATATATATATATATAGGGGCAGATTTATGAGTTCTGGCGCATCTCTGCAAATCAGCAGGGATGCGCCAGAACTGATGCGTCACGCAATTCCCTATTTGCGGCACCACAGATGCGCCGCATTTACAATGCGGCCCACCATGGTGCAAGGGAACGCCCACCCTGTGACAGAACGCCCACATGAAACCTGACGCAAATTTCATGTGGCGCAGGGCTTTACAACGTGACGCATCTGCCTAGATGCGTCACGTTGTAAATGGGTCGCAGGGATGCGCCACGTATCTGCGCCGTTGCGTGACGCAACAGCGGCGTAAACGTGGCGCAAGTCCGACATAAATTTGCCCCATAGTCTTTTAGACATGCCATGCATTTAATTATTATTTGTGAAGAAGACTAAATCACCACCTAAGCAAATACTCAAATCACAGGCAACTACTCTTTTACAATGTCACATATCTGCTTTAAAACATCAACTTTAATAAGCACCGAGTTGTATCTTAAAAATACTGGGGCAGATTTATGAAGGGCTTGCGCCACATTTACGCCGCCGTTGCGTGACGCAATGGCACGGAAACGTGGCGCATCCCTGCACCCTATTTACAACGTGACGCATCTAGGAGATGCGTCACGTTGTACAGCACTGCGCCATGAGGAGGCGTTCCTGCGCAGGGGGGGCGTTCCTGCGCAGGAACGCCTCCTGAAAGTGGCTGAGTGAAATCCATGAGATTTCACTCAGTCACTTTCAGGGCAATGCTGCGTCAAAACCCTGCGCCTGCTTGAAGCAGGCGTAAGGCTTGAGGCAGCATTGAAAGAATAGGCCCCCCAGAGCATTGCTGGAGCTGCGTCGCGCTTGCAACGCAACTCCAGCAATGCGCCACATTTCCGGCACAGATGCGTCACGCATCTGTGCCGTTTTTGCCCCATGGTGCGCCGCATCATAAATGCGGCGCACCATGGGTGGCGTAGCTGTGGCGCACTGTGGCGCATGTTAACTGGCGCATCCCTCGGGATGCGCCAGTTAACATAAATCTGCCCCACTGATTACAGACATAGCTGAGTTGTATTTTAAGAATTCTTTATTGACTTCAAGTTTGTACATCAGTCCATAAGCCTGGTGATTCTTATACGCCAGCCCCACCAGGAGCAGCCTGCCCGCTGCTCAGCCCATCTTACCACTGTCACCACTCATCCACACAGGCACCCAGGCATTCCAAGCATCACCGTCACACCAACATTCCACTGTCAACACTCACTCTGGCTGAGCAGCAGGGAGATAGCGAAGCCGGGAAACATATACTATAATAATCAGGATATAAAACACTGGAAAAGCCAACAGATTTCACCTATATGAGCTCTATGGCTTTGATACTTTTTTTAACCATGTCGCAGAGCAGCACAGGCTGCTGTGCAGCATGGCTTAAAGTATAGAAAAAAAGAACTGTCATGTGGTCTTTGTTGACCACGTCGTAGCGCTTTTCTTTTCTTTAAGCCATGTTGCACAGCAGCCTGTGCTGCTGTGAATTATGTCTAAAGAAAGTATTGGGGAGGGAGCAAATAGGAACAGCTGACACCATGTGGGGCGGGAAGCTGCACCAGGGAGATGCTTGGGAGGCGGGAGGGAGCAGCAGCAGAGAGCGGGGGCAGACCTTACAATGCTGCGCACTCTTCAACAATGCATTGTAAAACGTTTTTTTTTAAAGTGGCTGGAGCACTGCGAGGCCAGTGGAAGGGCTGTGTCCACTGACAGGAAACTGTGATAGGTCTATACTTCATGGCAGGGACAGAAGCTCCAGGAAGAAAGCAGGAGAAGGCAGGCAGGCAGGAGGAGTAACCTGTAAGAAGCAAGGTAACAAGAGTGACGTGAAAGGCAGCAAATGGTAAGAATTGGTAAGTAATGGGTGGGCTCTAAGCCCTTTTTAAAAAATTTTTTTTAATTAAGAATAGATTTTGCTGACAGATGAAACCTAAACAAAAGACAGAAAATACATCACTAACTGAACATCCGAGTAAAATAATTGGCTCTAAATTATAAGTACATAAGGTTTTTTTAAATTATCTTTATTGGCATTTATGAATTACGCAGACATTTTTGTAAAGGCATATACTGGAGCAAAAGCAAATTTACCCTCCCGCCTCCTCTGTCAACCATGAGAAGGGAGGATAGCAGACCACCGACCCCATGGACTGAGGCACTCCATATTTCAGATAAAGAGAATATGAAAGAGGAAGAAACCATGTTACATACGAATTCTCATAATAATGATGCATTGGCATACATAATCCACATCTTCATCATGTCTACAGAGACCTTGCTTACTTAAACCCACAAATTCTCCCCCGCCCCCACCGCTCCCCCTCCACACCCCACACTTATGCCTCAGGCCACAGAGCCACGAAAAAGGCATTACATTATACATGGTTGTCCTAGGTTGCTCATTTGAAGCCTAGCTACTGCCTTCGGACTGTCCCCTTCCAGGTCTCCTCAGCATTAGATGCATTTTCCTGTCACCTGTAGCCCCTTGGGTCCCTGAGGCCGGCTCATTCCTTAGCTCTGTTAACCTATAGGACCATCCCTGGAGATTTTCGGCAAGCTTTTACAGCCTTATTCATGAAGGCTAAATCGGCTCTCAAAGGGCCGGATTCTGAGAATCCGGCCCTTTGCGAGTGCGATTTTTGCATTTGGGATTCATCATCCCAAATACAAAAATCGCTAATTGCGATGTCGCAAATGTGCGAGGAATTACATTTAAGGAATCTCTATTAGAGATTCCTTAAATGCAATTCAACATCCAATTTAAATTTGCGAATTCGCAATTTCTTCCCGCAATTTACCGCGAGGTCAGACCTCGCGGTAAATTGCGATAACTCAGAAAAATGCATTTAAATGCATTTTTCTGAGTTGCATGTTACACACACACATGTCCTTTGGACATGTGTGTGTGCAACACCTGTGTGAAATTTCATTTGAGGGGTGCTACAGGGTGTCCTGTGGACACCCCTGGCACCCTTCAAATCGCAATCTTATTTGCGATTAGCTAATTGCTAATCGCAAATAAGGAATACTCCCCATTCATTCCTATGGGCCTTAAGGCCCATAGGAATGAATGGCGAGTTATTCCTTATTTGCGATTAGCAATTTGCTAATCGCAAATAAGGAATCAGTAGGAATCGCATTTTATTATGCGATTCCTACATGATTACCGTTTTGCGAGTCCTTAATAGCGAATCGCTATGATTCGCTATTAGGGGCTCGCAAAACGGCCCCTTCATGAATAAGGCTGTCAAATCGCAATCTTATTTGCGATTAGCTAATTGCTAATCGCAAATAAGGAATACTCCCCATTCATTCCTATGGGCCTTTTGGCCCATAGGAATGAATGGCGAGTTATTCCTTATTTGCGATTAGCAATTTGCTAATCGCAAATAAGGAATCAGTAGGAATCGCATTTTATTATGCGATTCCTACATGATTACCGTTTTGCGAGTCCTTAATAGCGAATCGCTATGATTCGCTATTAGGGGCTCGCAAAACGGCCCCTTCATGAATAAGGCTGTCAAATCGCAATCTTATTTGCGATTAGCTAATTGCTAATCGCAAATAAGGAATACTCCCCATTCATTCCTATGGGCCTTTTGGCCCATAGGAATGAATGGCGAGTTATTCCTTATTTGCGATTAGCAATTTGCTAATCGCAAATAAGGAATCAGTAGGAATCGCATTTTATTATGCGATTCCTACATGATTACCGTTTTGCGAGTCCTTAATAGCGAATCGCTATGATTCGCTATTAGGGGCTCGCAAAACGGCCCCTTCATGAATAAGGCTGTCAAATCGCAATCTTATTTGCGATTAGCTAATTGCTAATCGCAAATAAGGAATACTCCCCATTCATTCCTATGGGCCTTTTGGCCCATAGGAATGAATGGCGAGTTATTCCTTATTTGCGATTAGCAATTTGCTAATCGCAAATAAGAAATCAGTAGGAATCGCATTTTATTATGCGATTCCTACATGATTACCGTTTTGCGAGTCCTTAATAGCGAATCGCTATGATTCGCTATTAGGGGCTTGCAAAACGGCCCCTTCATGAATAAGGCTGTTGATCTTTACGGACAAATTTCATTCATAGCCTTTCCGCAGTTACCCACTCGCACATATCTCTCATACATTCCTCTATCTGTGGAGGCCTAGGTCTGAGCCATGTTATAGCAATGAACCTTTTTGCAGGTACCAACCCGAGGAGAACAAATCGCCTGCTTAGCTTCTTGTGCTTAGGCGTGGGCAACAAGCTCAGCAATACTTGTCCGATCTCTTTAGAGATCACCCATCCTTGGACCCTAGGAAGGTGCACAAGCGCTGTGTCCCAATAATAGAATTATGTTGAGCAGGTCCAAACCATGTGAGGAAAGTCCGCTGCCCACGATTTACATCTCAGGTATTCGTCAGTGCAGGCTGGGTATATTGTGTGTAATGTATATGGGGTAAGGTATCCCTGGTGAAGTAGGTTATATTGTAGGCTCGGCACTCTCGCCCACTTTGTTTAACATCTACGTAACACCATTGGCAAGACTAATTAAAAGTCATGGTCTGGCGCTTCTATCTTACGCCGACGACACGCAATTGGCAGTGTCTGTAACTCAAAATAACAGTATATCAGCAGCACGGTTCCGTGACTGCCTTTCCTCTGTGATGGCATGGATGAACGTCAACTTCTTAAAACTTAACACCCAGAAGACCGAGATTCTGGAATTCGGCAAGAAACCTTCTATCTGGAACCAATCCTAGTGGCCCCCTGAAGCCGGAACATGTCGGCAGCCGGTGCCGAAGGCCAGAAACCTCCGTTTTATCATCGACAAAGATCTCACGTACAGGTCTCCCAGTGTTAGGCACCCCCCTCCCTAGAAGTCGCAATACAGACGAATGGGCTTAATGCCCATAGGGGCATATCCAGAGCATACAGGGCAAGTTGTACCGCCCGTCGCCCCACGTTTTCCCAAGTTATGGCTACATGCCGCACAATGTATGGGTGCATACGAGGGACACCAAATCCGCTCATCAGAAGCTCCGGCAGCAGGTGACCGCCAGGAGGCGACTCTCCCAATTATCTTACTGTCCAGCCGATGTATCGCATGTTGTAATTAGGAGGCCATGTAATAAAATTCCAACAGGGAACCTCTAGCCCTCCCTTACCCCGCATTCTCTGTAACATTGCCAGGCATACTTGTCTGCGTTTATTGCCCCATAGGAGGTCTGCCAGTAAGCAATAGTAAATAATGAAAAGTCAAATGAAAAGCACACTTTGAGCCAGCTTTGCAACTGAAAAGAAAGAAACTCTTAGGTACATGTGAAGAAAGTGAACGGGATTTGAGCAGCCACTGAGAGTGTAGGAAGCTGACCCACTGCCATACTCTATGCTGTTGTGGGTGGACACAAAATGTGAATGGCAATTTAACAGATTCCAACAGATCAATGGATGAAGCCGAATGACCAAGAGCCCTTTTACATCGGTATCTTCATTTGGGAGATCAATAGCCTGGTGAGACGGCTAGAGCTGGTTGATCGTCCAGGCATGGACCTTTGACTGCTTAGGACAAACTGAGCTGCACTGGGGAGCAGCTGCTCTTCTCAGCTTCATTGAAATTCAGCTTCTCGCCCCATCTTTGCAATTACATTCAGTGTGCAAATTTCTAAAGCTCCTTATAATGTTTTTTTCTAATTAATTCTGATTACCATTTGTGTTTATTATGCTAATTATTTTTTTTTGCTTGTCAGTGCTTGAGACAAATGAAATTCGTTTCTGTTTTATTTTATTTATGTTTGATCGATTTCAATTGCTCTGTTGAGACGTTGATAATCTGATGTGCACTTTCTGTTGATGGTCATGCTGCGAAATATCTTTAGAAAATTTGCATTTGAAATAGCATTTTGTTCCATGGTGTATTTTTGTGAGGTTTTAATAGACCGAATTCTAATATAATTGATCCAATTGTGTTCAGCAAAGGAATCTTTTAAGTTAAAACGCCTTTTAAAGGGAAAACTCAGTCACATGCAGATAAAGCTGAAGGTGAATGCTATTTTCATGAATTAATTGGTCTCTCTTAAAATGAACAGAAATTTGCAGTGGACCTGTGGTTTACTCAGTTTTATCAATAAATATCGTTTTGAAATGAATTCGCATTGGTTCCTAAACTATGCATCTCATATGTGTTTGACATTACCCTTTTTAGGTCTGACTAGAGACAGCAATAGCTCTCTCGCACAGCTTTTTTTTAAATGCATAAACTAAACATAAAAAAAATGGATATTATAAATAGAGAAATGGCCTTTTGGTCAAACATCTTCAGCCATTGCATGGTTTGAAGTGGCAGTCACAATTTGAAACACCCTCCATTAGAGCCCTTTGAGGTTGTCAGCCAATCACACACGGAGCTTCGCCTCTTTGCCGCAGCTGGCAAGGGATTGCAATAATCTCAAAATAATCTCAAATTGACGTATTTTTTTATTCATTGTACATGGCAGTCACCACATGACTCATTTAACCATTGCTTTGTTGAACGTCATTCACATTTTGAATCCGCCCAAGGTACAGCGTAGAGCCGGCTGTAATACTGAAGCGTACACTGCAGCAGGGGCAGGGCAGCACTGGGAACTTCGAGCAAGGCATCAACATGCATAAGAGAGAGATAAACATGATCCAGCTGGCAAATCCCATTAGATAGTGTTGGCACTTTTCACAGCAAAAGGGCCAATAGATGGACTGGGGCTATGTGCGAGTCCTTAAAAATGAGAACCCTAAACTTAAATTACAGTAAAACCTGACGGGATGGCGCAGCGACGCAAGATGGCTGCCTCCTGAGGAGCTCCGCTCGATAAATCCGGGACCTCTTGCAGGATTCGCAGCTCTGCTCTGACAATGGATTCGGGCGTCGGAATGTCTTGGGACTCAACGGAGCAAGTATCAAACCTTGCATTGGTCTGAACTTTTACTTTTTGGGGCATTTGTTTATCCCGCGTTCCAGCGGCCGCCATTTTAGCTCTCTCCTTTGATGCGCCATCATTCCAGTCAGCGCGATGTTCTACCACTGCCTTCCCTCTCACAATTCTCTTCCCCTTGTCATTTTGGCACATGTTTCTTAATTTTGGATGTGGAACTGTGGTATTTCATTTTTATCTCCTTCTATTGATTCACTATTTTCATTAGAGGATGCACAGTTTCTTTTATCGCTATTTCTTGATTCATTTCTGCGGTAGAGGCAGCATTTCCATTAGTCTGCTCATTATAACTTTCACTATTTTTCACTAGTAAATATTATTTGTTGCTTTTCCAACAACAAGCGACGGATACCTGCTGCTTATATCAGCCCCGTTCTTAAGTAATAATGGATCACTCTCATAAACCTCAGGGCTCCGCTGCTGGTGGGCGCAAGATGCCATTGCTGCACCAGGCAAGCATCTTAAAAAGGATCCACCTTCGTCTTCCAAATCCCCTCTCCCTCTCACTCTTGAGGACATAATGGAGGAGTGGCACCTTCTTCGCCCCTTTATGACTGACACTGCTGCTGCGTTGCAACGTATTGAAGATAAATGGGCTAATATGGATTTATGACTCTCAGACGTCAGCGATGCTCATGATGTTGTAGCTAAAGTAGAGTCTCTCGCTAAAGAAGTTACTCAACTGAAAAAGACCACAGAGGATTTGGAAAACCGTAATAGGCGCAATAATCTGCGTATTTACGGTATCCCAGAGAATTCTGAAGGTACGACCTGACTACGTTCTTGAAAACTCAAGTTCTCCAACTGGTGGGTCTTCCAAAGACCATGGACTTTAATATCCAGAGGGCACATAGACTTGAACCTCAGAGTGCTTCCACCTCTTCCAAGCCAAGAGGCATCATTGCTTATTTTCTTCTCTATTCAGACCTCATCACAATTATAAATGCTGCAAAGCAACATAAGCAACTGTTCTGGTCCGGCCACAGAATTTTTCTTCAGTCAAGATGTTGCCAAGTCGACCGCTGCTCGTCGGAAAGAATTTCTGGACTTGAGATCTGCATTGCACTCAATGAATGCACGATATGGCCTGTTTCTTTAAAGTAACCTTTAACCACATCGCTGCTGTAGTTATTTTTCCCCTGTGCTGGAAATCGGAATTCTCATGTATTCATGACGAGCTCAGCTCGTCATCAGCACAGCTCAACTGTGCCTCATGACGAGCTGAGCTCGTCATGAGCATGGAAGGGGTTAAGGACAGAACATGGAGCTTCGAAGAACCTGCTGAACTTTGAAAGTTTATTCACTCTCACAATGGAGAATCAATGGACTTAGGCAAACCATGAAAATAACTTATTGTTCTTACTGATTGTTGTGTTTTTTGTTTGTTTTGCCTCTCTTCCTTATTTACTATAACCTTTTTTATTCCCTTTGGTGTCTTTCAGGTTTGTTTCCCCACTGTAGTTGGTGATTCCTCTTCCATTTGTTGCCCTCATGTACACCTTGTGTGTATAGTATTCCCCACGATCCTGTTTTTCCCAGTCCATGGTAAGCTTTCCTTATTGTCCCATGTCATTATTTATTACTTCTCTTTGCTCGTAATTTCTCTTCTGTGTGGTCATCTTGCTTCTCGCTGCCCCCCTTCCCATTTCAATGTTTTTCCTTATGTTTCACACTATGGCTGAAGTCTTCGGACTTCTGGTCATCTCCTTTTGGATTCTTATCTGGGTGGAGTCCCTTCTTCCACCTTCTCTTTTTCTGGCTTTTGCTTTTCTCCTTTCTCTTTTCCTCTTTTCTTTTTTCTCTGATTCATCACTGGCTCATTCACTACTCCGACTACTCTTTCTCTTTATTCCTTTACTTTTTCACCATGCTTTTTTCTATTGGCTGCCTCTTGTTCGCTTCACACTTTTTGGAAGGTTTTTGTTTTAGTCATCCCTCGTTGTCTGATTTTTCCATTTCTTTCCACTCCCTTTCTCATATACTCTTTAAATTATCCTCTCATACGTTCTAACCTCTTATTTCTTGTTTTTTTCGTTTCTCACTGACATTGACTTCTCCTCTTCTCAACTTTCTTTCAATTCTCTATTTCTATCTTTCTTATACTTATGAAAGGATTACGCATTATTACATGGAATGTTAAGGGTTTGCGTTATCCCATTAAACGACAACGGGCGCGATCGCACCTGGCTAGATTAAACTGCAAATTGCAATGTTACAAGAATCACATCTTAAGCTTGAGGAATTATCTATGTTACGTAAACATTGGGTTGGTGAAATCTTTTGCTCCCCCGCTGTTCACAATAAGAATGGCGTGATTATCCTGTTTCATAAATCTTTAGATGTTTTGTTACAAAATACAGTTTTAGATAATGATGGTAAATGGCTTGACCTAGATGTTACTGTTAACAAACACCAGTTATCTCTTTGCAATGTTTATGGTCCAACTGGTGTTGATGTATCTTTTTGGAATGACCTCTCCACTTTTCTTTCTTCCCATGTGGCTGATCACTTAATCCTTGGTGGTGATTGTAACCAACTCATAGACCCTTTCCTTGATAGGAAATCCCTGACCAGGTATGTCCCGAATAGAATGCAGAAGGGCTTCATCTCAAAACCATTACCAATAGGGGATTAGTTGACACTTGGCGTTTTTCCCACCCCGATACTCTAGAATTTTCTTTCTTTTCCCCCGTGCATAAATCACACTCAAAAATTGATTATCTTTTTCTTACACAGTCAGCATTTCAATCCATGACCAAGGTTGAGATCGGCCTCTATAGTCATATCTGATCATGCTCCAGTAATACTTGATATGAATTACCCCATTTCTTCTCCTGCTTCCAATAGATGACGCTTTAACAATTCCCTCCTGCTTGATACGCAATTCTCTGCACAATTTCTTCCATTTGCCCAAGAGTTCTTCCAACACAATCTCACCTCTATATCTGACTCCCATGTTGTCTGGGATGCTTTCAACGCCTCTGCTAGGGGCTTCATTATTGATTTTGTTTCCCAGAAAAAAAAGAAATCTCTTTTGCACTCACTTTCACTTCCCAAGCAAATTAAAGTATTGGAGCACAAATATTTTACCACCAATGGCCACAATACTTTACCTCTCCTCATTCAGGCCAAAATGCAATATAATAAACTCTTGTGGGATTCGGCCAACAACATTCTCCTCAAATGTAATTCTAAAATGTACGGTGGTCGCAACAAGGCAGGCAGATCCCTAGCAAACTATCTCAAGATTAAAAAACAAAAATCCAAAATCTCCATCAAGGATAACTCAGGAACTCTGCACTTTTCGGATTCTTCTATCCTTGATTGCTTTTCAACATATTATTCTTCTCTTTATACCCTCGAATCCTCCCCATCCCCTGACCTTATCTACTCTTTCTTCCATAACATTCCCAAACCTACCGACAATATTCCCGATCTTACCTCTCTTGATGCTCCCATATCTGCTATGGAGTTAACCGAGGCATTGACCCTATTACCAAAAGATAAAAAACCAGGGCCGGACGGTTTCTCTGTCCACTTTTTTCTACATTTCAAGCCATTCTTAATACCCCATCTTTTGTCACTGATTAACTCTTTTTTGTTGACTGTTGAATCGCATGGTTCTTTTACGCAAGCAATGCTGTGTCTCATTCCTAAAAAGGATAAAGATCCTTCCCTATGCAAGAACTATAGACCAATTTCCTTAATAAACACTGATTGTAAAATATACGGTAAACTTCTCGCCCTCTGCATTAATAAAGTCATCCCCAATCTTGTTAATATTTTTCAATTGGGTTTTGTGAAAGGTCGTTCAATTACTGATAACTCGCATACCCTTCTCAATATTATCCATTTCGCTTTAAAATCTGATTCCCCTCTTGCAGCTATTACTCTGGACATCGAGAAGGCTTTTGATAGGGTAAGCTGGGATTTCATATTTTGGTCTTTGAAGTGGCATGGCTTTAGCCGCACTATCATTTAATTCATAAAGCTTCTCTACTCTTCACCTTCTACTTCAGTTTGGGTTAACGGTTCTCAATCTCAATATTTCCCTCTCCTCAGGGGCACGAGACAGGGTTGTCCTCTCTCTCCCCTCCTTTTCATCCTAGCCCTCGAACCCTTTCTAGAAACTATTATGCATTCTAAGGACTATACGGGATTTAATTATCAAGACGTGGATATAAAATTTACTGCTTACTCTGATGATATCATTTTTTTTATTTATAACCCATCCACTTCCCTTCCGCCTTTTTTTCTTTATTACAAAACTACTCCAGTGTTTCAGGTTATAAATTAAATGTCGACAAATCTGAAATTCTCCCATTAAATAAATTCTGCCTTCCCTCTATGTTTATGGATTCTGACTTTGAATGGGCCTCTTCTCACAACAAATGTCTGGGTGTCTTATACTGTAATAATCTAAAGGATTTTATTAAACTCAATCACTCCGAAATTCTAAAAAAGATCACGGCTCTCACTGATAGCTGGTCTCCTCTTTTCTTTTCATGGTGGGGAGACTCGCCACGATTAAGATGATGCTTCTCCCTATCATTAATTTTTACATCTCTATGCTTCCCATCTCTCTTCCTAATACCTTTTTTCGTACTTATTAATAGTCTACTTCCTAAAGACTCAGGAGGAGTCCATTTTCCCCATCTTAGACGTTATCACTCTGCATTTTCTCTAAAGCAAATCTGGACTTTCTTGTCTGAACTCTATACCTCATCACGCACGGCGTGGAGTAACCTTAGAACTGGCACAATGTTCTCCTTTTCTCTCCTTTCAGCCATTCAGGTTACCTCACCTCCAAAGCGTTTGTCCTTTCCCACCCTTGTTCATTCTAAAGCTTTAGTTCTCATCTGCTCACTTTTCTCCCACTTCCCGCTCCTTGGATATCCCTCTCTAGTATAACAAACACTTTATGATCAATAATCGCGCCCTCTTTTGGAAGGAGTGGATGGATAAAGGGATTATCACTCCCCAGCATTTGCTGAGAGACGATGTCTTTTTCTGAACTTCAATCTCTTTATCATATTTCAACATGTTATTCTTCTCAGTATAACATACTTAATATATCCTTACCTGCTACTACTTCCCTACTAAACCTACACCTACTACTTCCTCTGACCTTCCTCCTCCTCCTATTGATTTTTCCACTCAATACAAAGCAGCCATCATTTATAAATTGATATCCCACTCCTCAACTCCCAGAACCAAGTCTCCTTTGGAACTTTTATGGGAGAAGGACCTGTGCATTGACCTCCCCGTAGGCACATGGAACACTCTCTGGTCCAAGATACATACCACCTCTTGTTCTGCTAGCACAACACAATCCCTATATTATTTCTACAACAGATTATTTTTTACCCCCAGTGTCCTTCATAGATATAAACTATTTGAGTCTCCTAAATGCTTGTCTTGCCCTCATGCAAACAGTGACCTCTTCCACATGTTTTTTCAGTGCCCCCCCAATTATTGATTTATGGTCTAAAATATGGTCCAAGTTAAATGATATTCTACTGTCTGATATTCCTTTCCACATTGAACATGTATTTCTAGGTAATCTTTCCTCTGCATTTGATAATTTGAAGGATGCTGGTAATTTCATCAATCTGTTCATAGCCATTACCTTTCAGATTATTACCTCCAATTGGAAAGATGCTTCAAAAATGTCCTTTCATTCATGGTGGAACCTTCTTTGTCATCATCATAGAATGGATAGAGCTTACGCCACCTCCAATCCTATGTTGATTAAAAGAGCTTTATTGTGGTTACCTTTAACTAATTTTCCATCTAGGAGTTTAAATTAACTTTATTGCTCTCTTTTTCCAGTTTAAAAAAGTTACTTAATGAGTTTTAAATTGGCTTCATAATGTGTTGTTTCCTTTTCTTTTCCTCTTTCTTCTTTTCTTCCCTTCTTTTTTCTTTTTCTTCTCCTTTTCTTTTCCTTTTTTTTCCTCTCTCTCTCTCTCCTTTTTCTTTCTTCAAAAAATATTTTTTTTAAATGCATTTGTACTACGTATGGTCTTATTTCACAAGGATATTATGTAACTTTGTTTTTCTTCAGATTCCGTGTTATCCTTATTTCCTGCTTTTATAGCTTCTGTATTGTTGTTTACATTTTTTTTTATTATCTCAATAAAGCATTTTAAACTCCCCAAAAAATTACAGTAAAACCTAAAAAAGCCCATTTCGAAAAAATCCACACAAGAAAACTCACATTGAAGAATTCATACAAGGGACAAGATTTTAAGACCATTAAGGGTTATTAAAACTAAGACTCAATATAAAAGGCAAAAAGATTTGGTTAGTCAATGTTCAAAATACTCATGATGCATACTATTACTGCAGTGGAATTAAAATCACAAAGTAATTAACAGCCATCACCTTACATGGTCTCACAAAAGTCAGATGAGAATAATGGAGCATTAGTAATAATGACTGCTCAGTAAGACAGAAGAGTAAGGACATAAACATATTTTAAGTGCAGATTGTTGAACAGACAACATGGGGCCTGCTCTTTAAGAAGGACATTCTGACTCATACCAAATATGGTGAGCCTTTAGACATAGGTTAACTATGCAGTTACTGTGGAGTGACAAAGAAAGATACACAACATGATCAATAGATAGAAAACACATCTCATAGTAGTAGTGACATTTGCCCAAAATTTAATGAATGAACGTTGTTATGCCTACACAGAAAGAATAGAACAGTCAAAATATATATAAACAGTACCTCGGTTTGCCCAAGAAAGTGTCCTTGAATTTGTATACATTTATTAAATCTGTCCTGTCCAGAAACATCAGGAACACAAAACATTGCCTCTTATGAATGTTACAGTGTGAATAAGACCTTTGAG
This sequence comes from Lissotriton vulgaris, assembly GCF_964263255.1. NCBI lineage: Eukaryota > Metazoa > Chordata > Amphibia > Caudata > Salamandridae > Lissotriton > Lissotriton vulgaris. Next base: position 117,472,516 of record NC_141687.1, read on the forward strand.
CAAAGTACATCTCGTACTATTGTTTAAACAGTGAAAGTTACAATCGAGGCCCCGCAGTCCTGAGTGCACAGGCAGGAAGGAGGGGGAGGAGTTGGTGGGCAGCTTTGAAACTCGCCCATCTCAAAATTATGTAATGGACAACACAAATAGTCCTAAAGCCCTACTCATCCCTATCTATCAGAAATCCATCAACTTAAATACAGTTAAGACATTACATTTTCACATTTCTAGTATTAATTAGTGTACAACATTATTTATTGTGGAATCACTTCCACAATTGTGTGGAGAAACGCTCATCTGAACATGACGACATTGCCACCATATTTTCGATCAAAATCCACACGGGTTCTCTGGCTGGCATCATAAGGAATTGAGGGGCATATTACCTAGAAATAGCGATATTTATCGCTAAGCAGTGTTAGCGGGAATAATTTTATCGCCGCGCTACGACGATTTTTATCGCTGAGATACCTTGCTATCATCAAGGTTTATCTCAGAAACGATAAAAATCATTTGAAATGCGTGAATATCACTGGAAATACAGCGATATTCACACATTATCGTGACAATGCTCTTAGCCATGTTATCCACCTCCCATTGGATAACATGGCTAAGAACTGCTCTGGGCAGGTGTTAGCTTTTGGAGATATTCGCGCTTAGCGCGAATATTTCCAAAACTACGCCTTTGTAGATAATAGGAGATAGCGATGTTAGCGACTGTTTTCAGTCGCTAACATCTTGGCACGCCCACTTTGCATGTCATTAGCGATAAATATTGCTGAGATGCTCGCTATCGCCTATTAGCTGTCGCTAACTGGTGTTAGCAACAGTTTGGTAATAGGGCGAACAAATTATTGAAGCTTTAGCGGGAAAAAGTCCCGCTAAAGCTGCGATAAGGGCCCTTGGTAATATGTCCCTGATCCCTGATTTTTTTTATGTTGTCTTCCTACCACAGTTGGGCCTGCATTAAAAAAAGCAAATTCCCTTATCTTTATTTAATGATCAGATGTGTATATAATATTTAGCAACAGACTGTTTGTTTTATTATGTTTTTATCAATGTATGAATTTTATTGTATAGCTTCTGCATCTTTTCTGAACGGCAATAACTTTTTTAAACAAGCATTGGCATAGCCAATAGGTCTCGCCTTTGGGAACTTATAAGTGTTTAGCCAGAGATACTGACCTTACCTATGTCTTTAAGCTGTGCTGTACAGAAGTTTGCAGCATGCTGAAAAGTTATAATAAGAAGTGTCAGAAGCATTTTTGTTACCTTAGATATGACCAAAAAAGCATTATGTACAACTAAACGACCATATTAAAAAAGTGTTAAAAATATTGGGGCATATTATCAAGGGGGTTTATCTCCGATTTTTTGGCTTTAAAAGCCAAGAAAGCGGAGATAAAATTATCTTCCTATTACCTAGCTGTCGCTAACACCAGTTAGCGACAGCTAGTAGGAGATAGCGACCATCTTGGGCCCCACTTTGCATGTCAGTGATATTTATCACTAATGACATGCAAAGTGGGCGTGCCAAGATGTTAGCGACTGAAAACAGTGGCTCACTGGTTAGAGGCGGCAGACCCAGAGGCTGAGAACGGCCCGGGACCAGGGTTCGATTCCCGACGCGGCAGGGTTGCGGACCAGGGTCAGCGGACTGATAATTCTCGCCTCGGTGCCCACTTTGGGCAGTGATCACACTCGGTAACTCTGGGCATTAAGCTTGCCTCATCTCTACAACGGCCCCCCACAGACGCTGGGGATGCCTGGCTTCACCTTGGAGATACCCAGCAAGGGACCATCTCACAGGGAAAGCCAGGACGGGTTCCCCAGCGGTCATTCGCGCCAGGATACTCCGGTAGTAATTGAGCGCGCTATAAAACACCTTACATTTACATTTACATTTACATCTCCTATTACCAACTTTTGGAGATATTCGCGCTAAGCGCGAATATCTCCAAAAGCTAACACCTGCCCTGAGCAGTTCTTAGCCATGTTATCCAATGGGAGGTGGATAACATGGCTAAGAGCATTAGCTCGGTAATGCATGAATATCGCTGACCTTTCAGCGATATTCATGCATTGCGGCGATTTTTATCGCATTTGCGATAAACCCTGGTAATACCAAGGTTTATTTGCGGTAAAAATCGCCGCAGCTCAGCGGTAAATTTTTGTCTCTAACCAAGCAATAGCGATAATTATCGCTATTGCTTGGTAATATGCCCCATTGTCTTGAGTTTTTTTCTCCTTTTGTTTTTTGTTATGGGGGGCATAAGAAACAGGAGGGTGAAGGTCAGTCAGTCAGTGAGAGTGAGTGAGAGAGTCAGTCAGTCAGTGAGAGTGAGATAGTTAGTTAGTCAGTCAATGAAAGAGTGAGAGTCATTGAGAGAGTGAGAGAGTCAGTTAGTGAGAGTGAGAGTCAGCCAGTGAGAGTGAATGAGTTTGAGAGAGTGAGTCAGTCAGTGAGTGAAAGAGAGTGAGTCAGTGAGATAGTCAGTCAGTGAGAGTGAGTCAATCTTTAAGCGAGAGTCAGTGTTTTAGCGAGAGTCAGTGTTTTAACGAGAGTCAGTCAGTCAGTTTGAGAGAGAGTGTCAGTCAGTGAAAAGAGTCAGTCAGTGAGAGAGAGTCAGTCAGTGAGAGAGAGTCAGTCAGTGAGAGTCAGTCAGTGAGGGAGACAGTCAGTGAGAGAGAGAGAGAGTCAGTCAGTGAGAGAGAGAGTCCGTGAGAGAGTCATTGAGAGACAGTTTGTGAGAGAGTCAGTCAGTGAGAGAGAGTCAGTCAGTGAGAGTGAGTCAGTCAGTGAGAGTGAGTCACTCAGTGAGTGGGAGAGTGAGTCTGTGAGATTGAGTCTGTGAGAGGGAGTGAGATAGTGTCTGTGAGAGAGTTTCTGTGAGAGTGTATCTGTGAGAGAGTGTCTGTGAGAGTCTGTGAGATTGTCTGTGAGAGTCTGTGAGATTGTCTGTGAGAGTCTGAGAGAGTGTCTGTCAGAGTCTGAGAGAGTGTCTGTGAGAGTCTGGATTTGCAGGTTTGATCACTGGGTCCGTAGGCACATTTGCCGCCTGGATGTTCTTCAGAGATGAATTTTCATATTGTTTCTTGGAAAAACATCTGTCTCAGGAGACAAATATGCAGCCGCGGCCGGCAGTGGGAGTACCGGCAGGGCGGTGACGTGGGGAGGGCCAGGGTGGGGGGGGGTAGTAATGTATGGATTACGGAGCTTCCCAGGTAAGTAAACATTTAAATAAATAAAACGAAGTTTGTTAAGTGCACTACATCCCCAAATGTGATGCAGTGCGCGCAACGAAATTCGTTTTATTTATTTAAATGTTTCCTTACCTGTAAAACTCCGTAATCCATACATTACTACCCACCACCCTTCCCCTCCCCCTCCCCCCGTCACCGCCCTCCAGGTACTCCCACTGCCGGCCGCGGCTGCAAATATGCAAAGAACACGCATAGATTCAGAAGGAGAAGCGGGTCTGTTTTATAACTGTACCATTATGCAATGCACTTAAAGCGGCGCTCAGCGCTTTCCGTGCACCCTGTCTGTTGCGTGCATGGGATGTGTCGTCAGCTGTCAACACAGGTATTTCGGTAGGGAACGGGGGGGGGAGGCGGGGTGCTTGGCTTACAGATTTTAAAAGGTGGATGGTGTTGAGTAGTACCACTTTACAGAATAGGTAACTAGGGGGCATATTACCAAGAATATGTGATAATTATCGCTACGCTTGGTTAGCGGCTATAATTTTATCACCGTGCTTCGCCTATTTTTATCGCTTAGAAACCTTGCTATTATCAAGGTTTATATCCTAAGTGATAAAAATCGGCCGAAATGCATGAATATCACTGAAAAGTCAGCGAGATTCATGCATTACCGAGCTAATGCTCTTAGCCATGTTATCCATCTACCATTGGATAAAATGGCTAAGAACTGCTCTGGGCAGGCGTTAGCTTTTGGAGATATTCGCGCTTAGCGCGAATATTTCCAAAAGTAGGTAATAGGAGATAGCGATGTTAGCGAATGTTTCCAGTCGCTAACATCTTGGCACACCCACTTTGCATGTCATTAGCGATAATTATCGCTGACATGCAAAGTGGGCCCCAAGATGATCGCTATCTCCTACTAGCTGTCGCTAACTGGTGTTAGCGACAGCTAGGTAATAGGGCGATAAAATTATCGCCGCCTTAGCGGGAAAAATTCCCGCTAAAGCGGCGATAAGGCCCTTGGTAATATGCCCCTAGATTCTGTTACAGAGATCTGTGCCGCGTTGCATTGCCACTAGTATGACCTCGCAGCGCTGCCTGAGATGAATCTCATTGAAAGTGCCTGTTGGTTGGAAGGGGTGTTTAAACACATTCATTGAACGCTGGCGTGCAACGCCCATTGGACTCAAAGGGCTTCAGTCCCCCCTCCTCCCTCGTGTGTGGCAGCCCGGGAGGTGACAGCACCCGGGCACACACACAGCTGCATCGGAGTACTTCACAGAGCTTTTAAAGACCTTTTGCCTGTTTATGAGGCTTTGATGGTTGTCACCCCCTTCTTAGGGCCCCTGCAGCTCCACTCTGCCTTTTGCTTGAAGAATCAGCCCCCCCCCCCGAATTTTTTCTTAGCCCCCCTCACCCCCCCGAAATTTGACTCTAGGTGCGCCTTCTGATTGAACGGCTTAAAGCAGACAAAGACCTTAGGCAGATCTACCCTGCTTATTGTGCCCAGGAGATCCCACCTTTAGCTGTATTGTATTGGCAGCACGAAAGCACCAGTGTCAGCAATTTATGTTTGTGCAAATTTGCATGAGCTCATAGTCACCAAACATTCCCAACACCTATGGTATCTGTGTATTGCAGCCAGCTTTCGCATGGGTATCCTGTCATTCTAGCGGCCGTGTCGCCGCCGGGGTTACATGCGTGTTATCAGCTGTGCGCTAAACACATATTTTTAGCTTACGTGTTTTTAAGCCACAGCCTTAAATACAATGGCCACGGCCCTGTGAGAGAACCTCCAGTTGTTTCCATCCCGCTTAAAGCCCTGGCGTTAATATTTATCCTGGTATTATATCAACATTTTGCACTTGTGCAGAGGTTTAGAACAAAAACTAATAAAACTAATCACTTAATCAAACGTGCATCAATACAGACAGAAAAAACAAAATAGTCTGGGTTTGTTTCTATTTGCTCTGGCATTATTTCCCATCACTTGAGGTTTCCTTTGAAAAGTCTGTGTCCCTTCAGCTGAAACAGTGAGTGACCTTTAGTCAAATGTTTGTCCCGTTTGCCCCATCTAACTCTGTGATATCAGTTTTATTTCCCTAACGACGTCTACTGAGGCGGGTACTGTGGGGGTAAACCTTTTCCCAAAGCGCTTCACTCATCCCGATGCACAGCAGGGGCGGCCTTAGGCATGTGCAAGCTGTGCACCTGCACAGGGCCACCAAACCCCAGGGGCCACCACGCCAATATATATCCTTATTATAATAATCCTCTGAGGATGGATACATATTTGTGTGGCGGGCCCCTGGCAGGGATTTGGCGGCCTCCGGCTTTGTTCCAAACGCCCTGACCCCCCCCCCTCTTCACTGGTCTTTGCACTCCGCCCCGCCCGGACCACCTCTTCCAGGTCCCCCTACCTATGCTCCCTCCCGCCTTCATTCTGGATACCCAAAGGTGGGTTGAAAGGGTGTTAATGTCTGACTGCTGCAGCTCACACTGCAGAATGATGCATAGTCAGTCACACTCCAAAAATGTGAACAAACGTACCCTTGGTGGGAACTTAAACTAACCCGGGTGTACTTTTCACAGCCGAACAGCTGACAGTTCATTAATTGAGAGCCTGCGTCATTCAACTCGTTTTATTCTTTTCCCCTAAGATGTGAATGTACACCGAGCAAGAGCTGCCAACACCGTATATTTTGGGGAGGGAATGGGTTGGGATACATTACTGTTATAATGGACAAACATGAGGCACATTAAGGCCTAAAAACGGGCTGACAGAGCCTGCGATATCCCATGCACCAGGTGGGAAAGAGACCCCCGCCTCACAGTGGCATGCTCTGCGCGTGGGCATCATTCACCGGGACAACACAGAGGGGGAGGGGCATGATAACATCTCGTTAGTCAAACTCCATTTGTATCGCACTGTGGAACCTAGAGGTATAGGAGGACATCTGTTCCCTTTTATTCTCTGCACTGGAAATAGAAGGCTTGCGCAGAGAGATCAGACAGAAAACGCTGCTTGTCTCCTGCCCACCATTCTCCCATCGCAGTAAGGGGCGAAAGGCCACCCTCAGTCCGACTTATAAGACGCACACAGGGTGTATAGAAATCAATTTTCTAAGCGCGCAGCATGAATGCCCTTGCTCGCCTTGATGTGTTTTATCTAGGACCCCGATCAATATTGTGACCTTATGCCCCTATACGGCTATAATCAATACATATCCCTATAATGGCATAACAATCAGAGCCATATTTCAGTAAACTCGCCTCTGCAGTCCATGACACAGCAGAAGCCATTTCCTTAGATTCCTAGATAGCACACCAAGTTCTTTTGACACACCAAACCCCCAGCAACCTGGGAAAGCCCCGCTTGCTTTTGTTTTGATTTGTAATAGAACTCCTGCGAGCACTGTAAGAACGACCAGTTCTTAGTGACATCTTTATTGACGTCTTATGTCCAACACCTACGTCAAACTCGGCACCTTTCAGGTATAAATATACCAACGTTGCCTTAAGCAACACACGGTGGTGGTGAATACTGGAGCATAACAGCTGACCCCTTGCAGAGAGCCCAGCAGATGCGAGAAGCCCACGGACGCTGCCCCTCCTCTTTGACGCGCTGAGAAAGACGCTGTCTTTTCTCCTGCCGAGAAAATCCAGCTCAGGCGTTTCCAGCCTACCCTTGCGGGTGACTGGGATATCGGGTCTTGAGAGGAGATACCAGACCTCCTACATTCTATTCCAGAGGTACGGTGCTGACTAAACCCTTAGAGAGAATTCTTGAATCAAACTCTTGGCAAAACCAACTTAACTTAAACTGCTACTCACTTACTCCCTCCCACGTATTAGGCTTAGGTCAGGTACACTGGGGTAGGCCTAGTTAGAAGCACCAGTTGAGGTCGTTAGCCAATGTATATATGAATGTATATATTTTATTTATTTTAACTATCTTATGGCTAAGAAACAATATCAATGCTTTTACAGTATTATTTCGTAATACTCCTTTTACTGTACGCACTATTCATAATAACAAGTCTTGCAATTGTGGCAATTCATTTCTCTTGCATGAGAAGGAAGACTGCTCAATAAATAATATCTTTTATTGAAAACGCCCGTCCCTCTATTCTCTGCACCCTGGTGAAAGTAAATCTGCACAACTGACTGAGTGAAATAGCTGTCTATTGTTTCACACGACTCTAGAGATTGACTCTTATTCTGAGGAGCAAAGTTGTCATGTGTATGCGGTTGTCGGAAAACTGAATCCCTTCTTGTCTGAGCCAGGGAAGCTGATCACTTCCTATTCAGTCAAGAAAGTTTCCAGTGACCTCTGAGCTAGCTGGCGCAAACCTAAGTTAAGTCTAACATAGTCAGTAGAGACCTAGAAGACCACAGTCCTACGTCTATACTGCTGTTTATGTTATTCCAATGCGCAGGGCCTATAGGGAAAATAGGAACTACACTACATGGCGCCCAACGTTTGGTAACGCAAGACGTTAGAGTAACTCAGTTGTGCTTTTTCACACAGACCCTTTTCTCCCGTAAATACTCCAATAGACGTCTGGAGTGGGTGAAAGGTTAAAATCCGCCGGAACTTAGTAGGGAGAGATTCCTATGTAGAGTTTCTGGTTTATTCAACGTTGAAGGATACAGTGTTCCAAAATATTGTGCACCTAATCTTTGTTTCCTTGGAAACCTGCTCTGCAAACCTTCATTAATACAATGTCAGTAAATGGCAATAACAACAGGACCGCTGAAGCCGCAGTAGATGCGAATCAACGGGACTCCGATGGTACAGGAATTAATGAACCGGATGCAATTATCATCCCGGCAAACATAAGAAAATCTATAACTTTAAAACTTATAGAAAACGGACTGACAACACGAGGTGGTACAGTCATTTTCGTGATAGAGGCACACGAATATCGGCAGACAGAGGTATTCTATTCATGGATAAACTTTCCAGCGGCAAACGCTACAACACACGAATTCCACTATTACAAAATAGAGGAACCTCCGGAAGAGTACGCTCCTTTCGAGGAGATTGAAATTCCATTAAAATACCAAGAGCACCTGCTCTGGTTTAAAGGCACCCTAAAACATAATGATCACATTACCAGACTCGGTCCACTAGGTAGACCAGGAGCAACGTGGCCGGTTCTAGCCAGCTACACACCACATCCAGACATTGATAAAATGTCTCGCAAAGAGCTGTTAGCACAGCTAAAATGACTGATTAAAATACACAGACAGTTAGTCCAGTATGTAATGCGGACTGCAACAGTCCAAACAGCTGTTAATATTCCATAGCTGACCCCTCATCAGGGGAACACTAATAAAATTACACCACAGAACTAAGCATGGGCGGAAAATCCGTTTCGCTCGCGGATTTTGCGGATTTTCGGTAAATTCGCAATCCGCGAGATTCGCGAATCTCCCGCAAAATCCGCAAATCCGCGAGCAGCGGATTTTGCTCGCACTGCTCGCACTGTTCGCGTGAGTTCGCGGCTTCCCAATACAACTTTGCGCCCCGCGAATAAGTGCAAAATTGCAGAAATACGATCTTAGCAAAACTGAAACTACTTACCAGGTTCAAAAGTTCAGGCTCATCATTAGTAGCCATTTCCTGTAGTGCTTCCTGAGGGGCCCCTCCAGAGTTCAGTTGCCAGTTGCAACTATTATGTGACCCTGCTCTGAACCTCAGAATAGTTACACATATGCCACAAAGGTCCTGAATTACAGCTAAGGGAGACAAGCAGGAGCCAGGCTGGAAGTTCAAATCCATTAATCAGCCCCTAATTCATTATTGTCAGTTGGGGCAGGGCAGGTGTTGTAACTAATTTTGCAACAATGAAAGCACTTAGCAAGTGCAAAAGATCACTAATCAGGAAGCACTAAGGAAGCAGGTGCCAGCTAAAAAAATATTCTGTGACACATTAATCAGCCCCAAATTAATTCAGGTCACTTGAGGCAGGGAAGGTGTGCTTGCGTTGCCACAATAATGTACACTGACTGGACAACCAGAGGGTGCTGTGATGAAACAGAGGGTGGCATGGGTGGGCCAGAGGGTGGCATGAGTAGTCAGAGAGTGGCAGTGGTGACAGAGAGTGGCAGTGATGAAGAAGAGTGTCCCAAACAGGCTGGACACGTAGAAACAACAAGTTCGCAAAACTTGCGACCCGACAGGTAAGTTCGCAATTTGCGACATTGTACAAAACCCTCGCGAACTGGCAGAAACCCGCGCAAACACAAAAAAAAAAAAATCCGCAAATTCGCGAGAATTCGCGGATTTTGCGGATTGCGAGTTCGCAAATCCGCAAAATTCGCGAACGCGAGATTCGCAAAATTCGCCCATGCTTACACAGAACATACAATCATGTCTTGGTAAAACACCCATAAAACGGGAACAAATTCCTTTCTGGTTAGCACAGAAAATTACGCAAATAGAAGCAGTATTCCCGAATACTACTCCTATTGAGAAACACAGAATTCTGACTATCTGCCTTCCAATGGGGGTCGCACCACATGTCGAGGACTGTGACACTTGGGGTACAGTCTTTGCTTCCATTTACACAAAAACACATGGTGTTCCGTCCATGGCGGTAATACCGGATGTGCTAAAACAAATTCAGAATGAATACGGTCCAGAACCTGCTTTAACTCTTGGTATGAAATTACTGAAAGATTTCAAGCAGGTCTCGGCTATATTACTAGCCAACATAAAAGGAGAAGCAGCATCTGTGGTGATCTGCCAGAAATTGAAAGAAACAGATATAACAGATCAACCAATTGAGCTTGCCAGAATTATAGAAAAATGCTATGAAGAATTAGGTAGAGATAGTTTGGGTGGTAAACCAGTAAAACCCCAACTACTTGAAAATCCTGAAAAAATATTTATTAAAAATAATCAAAATACTCCAAAGAAAAGCTGGGATGGAAATAAACAATCCACTCCCAAGGAAAAAGTTTCCAGTCAAGAGGAAGGTCTCCTCGGCGGAGGGAAAGAACTCTGAATCGAGAACACCAGTCTCCCAAGAGGGAGCCCTCTGAGAAAAGATATAACCTTAGAAATAGGGATAACTTGAAGAAACCTGATAGATATCAAAGTGTTGATACACGTCCCTCTCGATCTTTTTCGCAGAAATCGGAAAGATGAGGACGATCAGAACCAAGGGAAGAGCATACCAAGTCCAAAGACAAGGAACCTGCTCAAAGTAAAAAAAATTACAATTTCCAAGAAAGAAGGTAGCCAGTATTAGAGTAATCGAACATGCCGAGAATACTGAGGACACAGCTGAAAAACGGAGAGTGGGCACAGACAATGCTAGACAGCGCAGCAGAAATCAGCATAGCTCGCAAGATCCTGATGAATCATCTGGAGACAGTGGACACGAAGGAATACATTCAAGTGGAGACTGCAGATACCAGAGTTAGCGAACCTCATAAAATATACGAAATAATTCTGCATATAGAGGGAGATAAGACTAGAAAAATAAGGGGTCTATTTAGGGATAACCTTTCAAAAGGCTATGACATCCTGTTAGCCGAGAAAGACTGGACACCAGAGTTTGTCAGGGAGTGCCCTCATGGCGAAGAAATGATTATGCCTGCCTTCTCAAATCATATTCCAATTCATACTAAATACATATATGCAAGGAAATGGGCAGTAGCTCAAGCACCTGCATTATATAAGAATCATGTAGGATGGGATGAGGACTCTCCTCCTCACAAAATCCAGTTGAAAAGTCAACCTACTGCACAAAGGCAGTATCCAATTAAGCAAGAAGCTAAAAAACAGCTCAGGGAGATTTTAGATCAACTTGAATACCAAGGGGTGATTGAAACATGCACCTCTCAAATGAACAATCCTTTGTTTCCTGTCTCCAAGCCAGACAACTCGTATCGTCTAGTCTTGGACTACAGACATCTTAACTCGTGTTGCAAAACATTTGCGGTACAGAACTCGCACAGTGCGGCAATGATGAATAACATAGTTCGCAAAAAATACAAAACAACATTAGACATTTCTAATGGATTCTTTTGTCAAAACATTGCACCCGAAGCAGGTATTTGACCGCTTTCTCAATAATGGGTTCACTGAAAAATTTCTGTTGACTCCCACAGGGATTCAAGAACAGCCCAGGATTATTCTCAGCCAGAGTAACAGAGTTACTACAAATATATGATGATGAGGCATTATCTTATGTCGATGACATCTATCTCACAGACGACGACTTGGATACTCACTTGACGAGAGTAAACACCATAATACTTGGGTTTGCAGCAGAGGGTTACAAATTCAACTTTAAAAAGTCATGAATTGCCCATCTAAGTGTCCTATTTTTAGGATACGAATTATCAAGTGAAGGCAAAAGCCTAGCGGACAACTTCTTAGAGAAGTGCGCTGTGCTCCAAGCGCCAAAAACATTGAAGAACTTACAATCGATTCTAGGTTTCCTGAATTTCGGAAGAACTTACATTCTAAATTATGCAGAGAGGGTTAAACCTCTCTACGAATTAATAAAACCTGATTTTAAACCAATCAACTGGACTCAAAAACACACAGAAATTTTGATATCACTGCAAACAGACATGTTAGCTAAAACAAGATTAGAAACACGTGACAATACACGCAACCTTGTAATCCGAGTCATCCCAGGGAAATGCGGATTCACGTACCTGACCTCTAACGAGGGAGAAACGGTACCAATAGCTTACAAATCACATTTGTACACACAAGCAGAAAAAACATTCAGTCTCACAGAAAATACTGTAAAGGCAGTGCAAACTGTTATAGCGAAAGAACGAGCACTGACACAAGGCAAAAGAATCACTGTTCTCACAGCGGAATCAGCCTTCGAGGCACTACTGAAAACTGAAAACTGAAAACTGAAAACTCTGCTGTTCCCAAAATAAAGTCCCCTTCGCCCTTTGGTCTCCACAAATGTTACAGCGCGGGGATGCCTCCGGGTCACCAGGCGCTCTATAAATCGCTAAATAAATAAATTCAGCCCAGTAAACCTGCCTACAGTATCACTAGATCCGAAATGGATACAGTGGGAAAATTCTCTTGCTGCAGAAGACGTGAAATACTATTTCGCCCCGCACATGAAAAAACTGAATGATTTAAAATATGAAAAAGACTATCCTCTGCCAATTGAAATTCTGCCTCTCCAACAGTACTCTTGTATAATCTATACAGACAGATTTGTACAGCATTACAATATAGAAGATAAATCCTACGATGCAGCCTGCGCGATTGTTAAAGGTCGCTGGCTTTGCGGTAAATTCAGACCGAAAATAACAAAAACTGAATCATTGAGAAAGTGTTCGGCTCAGCGAGCTGAAATCAGATCTTTAAAGATGGCGCTTGAAAATGCCGAACGTGAATTCCCGACACTAATAGTGTGCGATTCGCATTTTTGCGTCAGATCTTATAATAATGATTTACAGAACTGGGTTCAAAATGATTACAAAGATGACACGGGTGCCACAATCAAGCATAAAATGCTTTGGAAACAAGTAGTTCTTTTACAGAAGGAACTACAAAAGACTCACGTGATACACAATCTCATCAACGTGGTGGCGTTCACGTTGCAGGGAATTCATTGGCTGATACAGCCACAGCAGAAGCAACTAAACCGGGTTCCGTAGCCACAAAAAAGCGTTCAAAAAAATACATAGACGGGGAAACCATGCTGGCGGTAAAAACGTCCTCAAAGGGCAGCTGTGCAGCACTACCCGTGAACTATCCACTCAATTATACATACGTAATTGATGCAAACTCCGTTCCTTTTGCTCGAATCCCTGGAGTGGGGGATAGGGTAATTCCAAACACGAGCCGGAGAATCTTATTAATAGCAGACACACACATGGGTGAAGGTCCGAGACACAAACAGATGAAGGAATCTCTGACTGAATTACAATCAGTGTATTGGTGGCCGGGGATGAGCCTGCACCATTATAAATATGTAAAGAACTGCCCAGACTGTGACAGAGATCGCAGCAATGAGTCAAGCGGAGTGATGCCATGGCCATGTATTAAGGTAGCATAGAGCTACCTACACATAAAATCCAGCGTCCTATTAATTATTTAAGACTACATTCACTTAAAAATGTTGCCCAAGCGCTCGGCTGACGCCAGAACTGTTATAAAGATTTGCGAGTCTTCATCGGCACATACGCAATAGCCATGCTTCATTCTGACCAGGGTCCTGCTTTTAGCTCTCGGACTTATAAGGAGGCCATGACCAGCATGGGCATTGGATTGCGATTCTCTTGTCCCTTCCATCCTGAGGGAAACGGGGTAGTGGAAAGAAAAAACCGAGACATAAAGCAATCTATAACGGCAAAGGTATTAGGTTCGGGTGATGGGTGGGTCAAACATTTAACAAGTGTCCAACGTAGTCTTAATAACTTGCCAAGAAATTCTCTGAAAGGTTTCAGCCCGTATGAACTATTGTTCGGAACTAGAATGTATGTTCAAGACCTTGATAGTCAGGCTTCAGTGGTAGAAGATAAGAATAAAGACTTTGACATCAAAGATCGTTTGGCTGTTTTACAGGACTTAAATGAAACCAGAAAAGCCCTGAGCAACATAAAGTTAAAACAACAGCCAACAACCACTGAAGACACACCACCTGTCCCAGCAAGACCTGTCTGGATTCCGAAGATTGGGGATCTGGTCAGAGAAAAGATCGCGGTGAAGAAGGAATTTGGGCCTTCTTACAGAAAAGCAGTACCTGTCTAGGCCATCAACGGAACGAGATTAGTAGTACTACCGCCCCTTGCTGGTAAAAAGGAGAACCGAGTTGTATCCATCGACCTGGTGAAACCACAATCATGTGGCCTATAATAAATAGTAAGCCAAGTGGACTCCCAAGAAGTAACAGAATTCCCAAATTTGCTACAATCCAAGAGGTTCAAACTGAAAGACTAATCACATTTGATAAACCTGCAGTGAACAAAGAAGGACTATGCAACAATGCAATGGAACTAGTGCCTCTTGAAACTCAAATTGAATCAGTTCGTCAAGAAACACCAGTCTACAACGATGTAGCATCAGAATGTGCAGATGAAAGACAAATTGTAAAAACAATCCCAACAATTGACAGAACTGCATCTGGCTATTTTATCAATTTCGATAACTTTTCTGAAGATCCAAGTGAACCAGAAGAAATACCGAAAACAAAAACATTTAAAGACAAAGCAATTGAACTCTACTATCAACTCAATGAAAACTATCTGGTTTCTCCATGGATTGAATTTTGGTTTGTGTTAGGTGTACTTTTCCTCCTACTTTGGCTGATAATGGTACTTTGTTTGGGAAAATTCATTGAAGGAAAATACAGTACAATGGACACAGCAAGTCAGAACATCAACCTAGTTCTGAAGCCACACAAATCATCTCACATCGAGAAAAGAGAACTATCATTAGTGAATGTCACAGCCATTCCAATACCCGGTGGGGTAGTTTGGGACAAAACAGATTATGAAATATATGGCCCGGTCGAGCTGTTGAAATATCCACATCAGTTTAAAGTTTCATTGAGTGACTTTATAAAACCAAGTACATTCTCTGATGATTGGGACTTTGAAAGTATTAATAATATGATGTCGGATTTAGTTTTGTCAGCAAAATTTACAGATCATGATTACTTACAAGGTTCATCAAATTATGAACAGATGTATTGTTTCACCCATTTCGCAGACCACTATTTGCATAAATCTGCTCAACCTAGAAATGTTTTTAAATATAACCAATGGGAACATTGTGCTACACCGCCAAAAAGCAGTTCGAAAACATTCTATGAGAAATTCCAATACTTCTCAGGGTTTAACACGAGTAATGCAGAAACATTTTATTATAAACTGTTGGATAAAACAGGGACAAAGACAATGCTGACAAATACTAAATTGATATATTCAGAAGCATTTTATGAAAAAATGATTACATATGGTTTTGACTTCTGGAAAAACAACATTGAAACAAAAACCATCTGGGGTACAAAAGATTGGCAGGTACAAGGCCTAGAAGCATTATTTCGAGCCTGCATGATCCCAGAACAAATAATGTTCTTGAATGACACAATTCAACAAACAACATGTCTTGGCCTAGCTAAGATTAAGGACCTTAACAAACCGTCTATTCCAAAGCCAATACCTGATAATGCAACCACAGATATTGAAATAGACGTATCCCACATTTTATATCAAAACAGAACACATCCTGATTGGAAAAAGTGGTTAATCTGGCCAACAGACACTAATAACTGTTAAGATAGATTCCTGGACAAAACACAGAGGTTGAAAATGACCAGACTAGACCCTAGATACTCCCAGAGACAACATCCAGGAATAGTAACAACTTACAGTGTAGGGAAACTATGCCTTGAATGGCTAGAAACATCCACACTGGCAGAAATTAAGCAACACCTATCTTTACTTAAAGACGGGGCTGACTTGCGTGATTTCATTATGGGACCACGCAAACAGCGTCAAAAACGTTTCATAGCGGCAACTGTATATGCGGCATACAACGAGGCATGGAAAGTAATGCAAATTGAAATAGCAGAAAAAATACGAGAAATTGATCGTATTCATTTGGAAAAATCACTTTCTGTTGTGGACAATGGGTTAATGACTCTGTCTTCCAGAATATATTCAATGGACAGTATTGTATCATCTGCCATCGATATACTAGATCAGGACTTGCTAATGTTACAACATGGCCAGTCCCAATTGCGTTCTATTGTACAGCTAGGCTGGACGTTGCAAAACCTGCGTTCGGGCTATGTGCCATGGCGTTTAATCAACACAACGTCATTGTTTTCTGTCTTTAACCTTACTGATAAACAAATCAGTTTGGCACAAAAAGGAGCAGACTATACAATCCTGAGCATTGAAAAACTTGAGAGATTACCATTGACAATGTCAGAAAGACCTGTCATTGAATGGATAATACACGGGATTATCACGATTCCGATAACAACTTTCCAGTTTAAAAATTGCCTTGAGTATATACCAGCAGGCCAGTATGAAAGGTTGGGTAAAGGATACATTAAGTCATCATGGAAATAACCTTATACACACACATGTTATCGTGACAACGACAAAAATGTATTTCTTAGTGGTGAGAATTGCAAACATTCACTAAGCGGTATACTTTTGTGCCAGGGTATTAATTTACATGGGGCCTGTGAAGGGACTTCAAACAACCTTTCATGCCACCAGCACGTCACACCTGCAACACAGATGGAGCCTTTCTTTAGACAACTTTCTAACGGGAGTTACATTCTAATAACGGACCACAGCTGTTGTGGCCTGGTGCCAGGGAAAACATATCTCTTAAGCGTGAGTACCATGGTCACTTACTGTATGCAAGCATTGGATCCAAATGGCCCTGGAGACTCTGAGACTCCGATTTGGCCTCCCTTGAAAATCTCTTCTATACGAATTGATACTTTAAGCAGAATGAAGTCTGTGCTTTTGCAGACAACAGTGCCCATCACATCATCAAAAGTGACGTATGATCTCCAAATTGCAAGGACAAGTGCAGAGATACATACACTTTTATCAACAAATTGCCCCGTGCATTTCGTAGAAATGTTAAGCCAAATCCTAAATATGTCGGATGCCGTAAGTATCTCGAATGTATTTAAGACAATTTTTTCGGGACTGTTAACACCATCAAAGCAGTTCTGGGCATTATTCCAAATTTTGTCCATTCGGTCTTTGGAGGCCTAACACTTCTTTTGGGACTCGTTGCAGGGATTTTATTTTTGGGCCTTCTGCTCCGATATGGCAAGCCAAAACGCAGACATGACTCCGGAAAGGATGGAAGAAACGATCCTAGCAATAGGCTACTGGGACCGCATAACTAAGGTCCTTGGACTGGCCCGGCTGAGAGATCTGAACATGACCTGGTTTCTTTCATTCAGACCTATATGGCAGTCCTGCATCTTACCTGTGCTTCGATGTATGCTATGCGGAGAAGAATGCGTGTTAGACACCTGTCTTGCACTACAATCAGCAGTACCAATGGATATCTATACTTTGCTAAGTCCAGTAACGGCTCATGCATCGTGTTGTCCCCAGCGGTTACCAATCCTGATGACGGCATTCGTTGAGACTCCTGCGCTACGATTAGGTGGTGGCAGTGAAGCAAGATATGAAAGCAACATCACCCAGGTACGACCTTCTGTGAGCATTGCTGATCCTGAAATCGATGATAGCAATCATTCTCACAACTGCCAAGTTACAGCATTATCGAACTTGGTCGAACTGTCACCTGAATATGTAGACCAATTTTTTGCGAGTCTGTCTGAAATGATGTTCTCCCTGAACAGAAACAATAACTTTTGGAAAAACAATCCGGCGCACAGCGTTCCCATGAACTCTGAATTCGGCCTTCGGCTTTGATAAACAAAAGCCACTGAAAAGCGTTTTTGAACTATTTTTCGCCCCGCTCATCATGCACTTATTTTTCCAAAAAATCCAAATATTTACCTTTTTTTCTGGCACAAGTACTTTGCTTAAAGTAGAACTATTCATAAAGAACAGAGCTTCTATTTTTAGTAGATCTAGAGACAATATTTTACTTCAACCTCTAGCACATTTTACGGCAATTGTATTTGTATGTGATGAAATAGTCTCACCCTTCTTTTCTGTATTAAGAGACATTTCATGTGTAATTTTTCACAAAATCGTTAAACTGTCTATATATGCAAAAGATTTTTTTGTATGATTACTCTGCTTAAAACGTACAGTACCTATTCTCATTTTTCATGTATTTCGTATACACCTTTTCACATGCAAAATGTATTTTGGGGTGGGTATGAATACACGTGCATCTTATTGCTTAAGTTTTTAGTAATTGATGGACATAAAACCGTGGAGTGGGTGGTGTGTTTTATCTAGGACCCCGATCAATATTGTGACCTTATGCCCCTATACGGCTAAAATCAATACATATCCCTATAATGGCATAACAATCAGAGCCATATTTCAGTAAACTCGCCACTGCAGTCCATGACAGTCCATGACACAGCAGAAGCCATTTCCTTAGATTCCTAGATAGCACACCGAGTTCTTTCGACACACCAAACCCCCAGCAACCTGGGAAAGCCCCGCTTGTTTTGTTTTTATTTGTAATAGAACTCCTGCGAGCACTGTAAGAACGACCAGTTCTTAGTGACATCTTTATTGACGTCTTATGTCCAACACCTACGTCAAACTCGGCACCTTTCAGGTATAAATATACCAACGTTGCCTTAAGCAACACACGGTGGTGGTGAATACTGGAGCAGAACAGCTGTCCCCTTGCAGAGAGCCCAGCAGATGCGAGAAGCCCATGGACGCTGCCCCTCCTCTTTGACGCGGTGAGAAAGACGCTGTCTTTTCTCCTGCCGAGAAAATCCAGCCCTGGCGTTTCCAGCCTACCCTTGCGGGTGACTGGGATATCGGGTCTTGAGAGGGGATACCAGACCTCCTACATTCTATTACAGAGGTACGGTGCTGACTAAACCCTTAGAGAGAATTCTTGAATCAAACTCTTGGCAAAACCAACTTAACTTAAACTGTTACTTACTTACTCCCTCCCACGTATTAGGCTTAGGTCAGGTACACTGGGGTAGGCATAGTTGGATGCACCAGTTGAGGTCGTTAGCCAATGTATATATGAATGTATATATTATATTTATTTTAACTATCTTATGGCTAAGAAACCATATCAATGCTTTTACAGTATTATTTCGTAATACTCCTTTTACTGTACGCACTATTCATAATAACAAGTCTTGCAATTGTGGCAATTCATTTCTCTTGCATGAGAAGGAAGACTGCTCAATAAATAATATCTTTTATTGAAAACGCCCGTCTATCTATTCTCTGCACCCTGGTGAAAGTAAATCTGCACAACTGACTGAGTGAAATAGCTGTCTATTGTTTCACACGACTCTAGAGATTGACTCTTATTCTGAGGAGCAAAGTTGTCATGTTTATGCGGTTGTCGGAAAACTGAATCCCTTCTTGTCTGAGCCAGGGAAGCTGATCACTTCCTATTCAGTCAAGAAAGTTTCCAGTGACCTCTGAGCTAGCTGGCGCAAACCTAAATTAAGTCTAACATAGTCAGTAGAGACCTAGAAGACCACAGTCCTACGTCTATACTGCTGTTTATGTTATTCCAATGCGCAGGGCCTATAGGGAAAATAGGAACTACACTACAGCCTGCTGCAAACCCCCAACTGCTCGCAGCTAGGGGCGAGGGCAGAAACTTTCACAGCTCCTCCAGGGAGGACCACGTGCCAGCGGAGGTCTGCGCAGATCCCCTTATGTAGAGCGCCCACCCCTCTATGACCCACTTTCACGTTACAGCTCACAATACAATTATTTACAAGTGCCTCGCTTGGTTTGCAGCCGCGGTGAAGAGAGGCGCTATTCATGGGACAGTTTTTACTAGGCACTCAGCACTGCCAGGGACAGGGTCGAAAAAATTATTTTTATGAACCTTTTGATAGAGGGCACAGGCCACCACCTACACACATATAAGTCATCTGTCAACTAACAAGCCCTGTGGCAGGGGTCTTAAATGGTTCAAAGAGTCAGTAGCAATATCCCGTTGTTTTTTTGTATTTGTTTTAGTTTCTGGCACTTTCAGGCATGCGTCAAGATGGGACTGTGCAAACTACAAATACCACACTGCAAGAGGTGATTAGGAGCTTCTTTGCACTGCTGGGTTTTCTCTTCAATCTATTTAGGGGAACTTTGCTTTGCTTCCCGAGTGACAAGTGTGTCCTTATCACCCATGTCGGAACGCGATATTCTTTATTTTTTATTGACACAACCGCACCTCTTACGTTGTGCGGAACAAGAGTTGCCTCCTATCGAGGTTATAGCTCGTAGATTCTTTCCGTGGGACATGTTATCAGCCCAGAGATGCCATTCCCTTGTGAGACTGTCTAGCTCTGCTCAGTAGGGGCCTCATTTATAAAAAGTGATGCATCGCTGCCGGAAAGCAGCGATGCGTCACTTTTCACTGCGCCCTCCTTGCGACACCAATGATGCGTCATATTTACAGTATGACGCATCATGGCGCAAGGAGTTACAGATACGTCAGTATTTCTGACGTATCTGTATGGCGCAAAAGTGGCGCATTGCTGGAGTGTGTCACAAAAGTGACGCAACTCCAGCAATGTGTCCTTTCACATGGGGCAAGCCCCATGTGAAAGGGCCTGCGTCAGTCTAATGCCTGCTGTGAGGCAGGCGTAAGAAATTGACGCATTTGTGTCCTAGAAGTGGCGCAGTGGAATCTTATAGATTTCACTGTGTCACTTCTATGACCCTTTCGTGCGTCAGAACGCCCCCCCCCCCGCATACATTATACCTGGCGTAGGTATAATGTAGCGCAGGGGTTTACAAAGTGACGCATCTACCTAGATGCGTCACTTTGTAAATATGGTGCAACAAGGCACATTTTTTACGCTGCAGGTGCGTCACAAAAAGTGACTTAGCGGCGGCGTAAAAGTGGCGCACAGCCTCATAAATGAGGCCCTAGGTGCCTTAGGGTCCAGACCTGCGCTGCTCAATAAAACATAGTAAACACTCCCAGTTGAACAGGGCTTGCCACTCCCCCTCAAGCCCACACGTTACACCGTAAGAGCCTGAGGTAGGACACGCACTCATGTCCCAGGGATGGCAGCCAGCACACTCAGAGTACATAGTGCCAATATCGGCCCATACCCTGGACCGCTCCTCCCCCAACTTTCCCAAATAACAGATACCACACTATGATTTGTTGGAGAAAGTTGTTGCAGCTTTATTAGCATGTACATTATGCCAACATGTTGGGTTATCTTACGAGCGATCCAAGAGCAGGCCGCCTCTCACGACCCGCCCACCTGATGAGCCATAACCCCCGTGGTGTTAACTGCGGGGCGTAGTCAGTTTTGGGGGAAGGTCTAACCCCTCCCCTCGGCGGACCTCTATTCCGCCCCTTACTCACGCCAGTCCCCCTCCGGGGGCGAAGTGTTGTAGGCAACCCCCGGTTGCTCAGGTCTACAACCGCCCGAAGGACTAACGGGGCGCCGTCACTCCTCCAGGATCCATCCCAGCGTTGATCTCCCTGGGTATAATTTGCTCTCGCACCCTTCCGGTGCTCCTGTAGAGGGTACCCTTCTGTACCTTCCTGCATTGGATCTCCCTGTAACTCCGCCTGCAACACAAAAGACAGTAATATTAGTAGCAATTGAAATTAGAAGCCCCCTTACTGCCCGAAAGCAGGGTAAGCGGATGGGCGAGCAAAAAGCGCACGGGCCGCCACACGTCCGAAGTCCAAGGGGGAGGGGGGCGGGGGTCAGCTCGCCACCACATCCAGGAATAAAGAGGGCACCTGACCCTCGCCCACTGGGTCATATAGCCCATCCTGCCCCTCCCCCTGGACGAAGGAAGTGACATCACAGGGGGACCTTCATGGTTCCCCCCACACTAGACCGCTCATGGGTCTGTGCCATCCTATGGCACTAAGGGTTGCCGCCCTTGTAGGTGGCCCGGGGCAGCCAGTCATAGTGCCAATATCGGCCCATACCCTGGACCGCTCCTCCCCAACTTTCCCAAATAACAGACACCACACTATGAATTGTTGAAGAAAGTTGTTGCATCTTTATTAGGAACTAC
The DNA here is from genome assembly GCF_964263255.1 of Lissotriton vulgaris. Taxonomy (NCBI): domain Eukaryota; kingdom Metazoa; phylum Chordata; class Amphibia; order Caudata; family Salamandridae; genus Lissotriton; species Lissotriton vulgaris. The sequence goes on from NC_141687.1 coordinate 117,494,395, forward strand.
ACTACAGCCTGCTGCAAACCCCCAACTGCTCGCAGCTAGGGGCGAGGGCAGAAACTTTCACAGCTCCTCCAGGGAGGACCACGTGCCAGCGGAGGTCTGCGCAGATCCCCTTATGTAGAGCGCCCACCCCTCTATGACCCACTTTCACGTTACAGCTCACAATACAATTATTTACAAGTGCCTCGCTTGGTTTGCAGCCGCGGTGAAGAGAGGCGCTATTCATGGGACAGTTTTTACTAGGCACTCAGCACTGCCAGGGACAGGGTCGAAAAAATTATTTTTATGAACCTTTTGATAGAGGGCACAGGCCACCACCTACACACATATAAGTCATCTGTCAACTAACAAGCCCTGTGGCAGGGGTCTTAAATGGTTCAAAGAGTCAGTAGCAATATCCCGTTGTTTTTTTGTATTTGTTTTACTTTCTGGCACTTTCAGGCATGCGTCAAGATGGGACTGTGCAAACTACAAATACCACACTGCAAGAGGTGATTAGGAGCTTCTTTGCACTGCTGGGTTTTCTCTTCAATCTATTTAGGGGAACTTTGCTTTGCTTCCCGAGTGACAAGTGTGTCCTTATCACCCATGTCGGAACGCGATATTCTTTATTTTTTATTGACACAACCGCACCTCTTACGTTGTGCGGAACAAGAGTTGCCTCCTATCGAGGTTATTGCTCGTAGATTCTTTCCGTGGGACATGTTATCAGCCCAGAGATGCCATTCCCTTGTGAGACTGTCTAGCTCTGCTCAGTAGGGGCCTCATTTATAAAAAGTGATGCATCGCTGCCGGAAAGCAGCGATGCGTCACTTTTCACTGCGCCCTCCTTGCGACACCAATGATGCGTCATATTTACAGTATGACGCATCATGGCGCAAGGAGTTACAGATACGTCAGTATTTCTGACGTATCTGTATGGCGCAAAAGTGGCGCATTGCTGGAGTGTGTCACAAAAGTGACGCAACTCCAGCAATGTGTCCTTTCACATGGGGCAAGCCCCATGTGAAAGGGCCTGCGTCAGTCTAATGCCTGCTGTGAGGCAGGCGTAAGAAATTGACGCATTTGTGTCCTAGAAGTGGCGCAGTGGAATCTTATAGATTTCACTGCGTCACTTCTATGACCCTTTCGTGCGTCAGAACGCCCCCCCCCCGCATACATTATACCTGGCGTAGGTATAATGTAGCGCAGGGGTTTACAAAGTGACGCATCTACCTAGATGCGTCACTTTGTAAATATGGTGCAACAAGGCACATTTTTTACGCTGCAGGTGCGTCACAAAAAGTGACTTAGCGGCGGCGTAAAAGTGGCGCACGGCCTCATAAATGAGGCCCTAGGTGCCTTAGGGTCCGGACCTGCGCTGCTCAATAAAACATAGTAAACACTCCCAGTTGAACAGGGCTTGCCACTCCCCCTCAAGCCCACACGTTACACCGTAAGAGCCTGAGGTAGGACACGCACTCATGTCCCAGGGACGGCAGCCAGCACACTCAGAGTACATAGTGCCAATATCGGCCCATACCCTGGACCGCTCCTCCCCCAACTTTCCCAAATAACAGATACCACACTATGATTTGTTGGAGAAAGTTGTTGCAGCTTTATTAGCATGTACATTATGCCAACATGTTGGGTTATCTTACGAGCGATCCAAGAGCAGGCCGCCTCTCACGACCCGCCCACCTGATGAGCCATAACCCCCGTGGTGTTAACTGCGGGGCGTAGTCAGTTTTGGGGGAAGGTCTAACCCCTCCCCTCGGCGGACCTCTATTCCGCCCCTTACTCACGCCAGTCCCCCTCCGGGGGGCGAAGTGTTGTAGGCAACCCCCGGTTGCTCAGGTCTACAACCGCCCGAAGGACTAACGGGGCGCCGTCACTCCTCCAGGATCCATCCCAGCGTTGATCTCCCTGGGTATAATTTGCTCTCGCACCCTTCCGGTGCTCCTGTAGAGGGTACCCTTCTGTACCTTCCTGCATTGGATCTCCCTGTAACTCCGCCTGCAACACAAAAGACAGTAATATTAGTAGCAATTGAAATTAGAAGCCCCCTTACTGCCCGAAAGCAGGGTAAGCGGATGGGCGAGCAAAAAGCGCACGGGCCGCCACACGTCCGAAGTCCAAGGGGGAGGGGGGGCGGGGGTCAGCTCGCCACCACATCCAGGAATAAAGAGGGCACCTGACCCTCGCCCACTGGGTCATATAGCCCATCCTGCCCCTCCCCCTGGACGAAGGAAGTGACATCACAGGGGGACCTTCATGGTTCCCCCCACACTAGACCGCTCATGGGTCTGTGCCATCCTATGGCACTAAGGGTTGCCGCCCTTGTAGGTGGCCCGGGGCAGCCAGTCATAGTGCCAATATCGGCCCATACCCTGGACCGCTCCTCCCCAACTTTCCCAAATAACAGACACCACACTATGAATTGTTGAAGAAAGTTGTTGCATCTTTATTAGCATGTAAATTATGCCAACATGTTGGGTTATCTTACGGGTGATCCAAGAGCAGGCCGCCTCTCGTGACCCGCCCACCTGATGAGCTATAACCCCCCGTGGTGTTAACTGCGGGGGCATTGTCAGTTTTGGGGGAAGGTCTAACCCCTCCCCTCGGCCGACCTCTATTCTGCCCCTTACTCACGCCTTCCCCCTCTGGGGGGCGGAGCGTTGTAGGCAACCCCCGGTTGCTCAGGTCTACAACCGCCCGAAGGACTAACGGGGTGCCTTCACTCCTCCAGGATCCATCCCAGCGTGGATATCCCTGGGGATAATTTGCTCTAGCACCCTTCCGGTGCTCCTGTAGAGGGTACTCTTCTGTGCCTTCCTGCATTGGATCGCCCTGTAACTCCGCATTGGCTCTGGGTGTGGCACCCACCGCCCCAGAGCCCCCCCCCAATTATTAGCTTTCTTTTAATTACAACCTGCTGCTCCCATTGCTTCCGCTATATCAAGCAGAAAAATAGCCATCCCTCCTTCAGATAAATAAACACCGTCTTCATCAAAGCAACCTGTGCATTTAGTATGTAGCAAACCGTGTCTTATGAACCCAAATCCCCTATGCTCACAGAATTTGCGCCTGGCGCTGTTAACCCACCTGCAGGAGGTCACCATTGCCACTCCTGACCTAGCGCCATTCCAATGAAGTCTCGGTATGATTTCGGACCACCATAATTCACAAGTCCCCAGAAGGTTGCTCAATTCGCACAAGGTGCTCCTCATCATCTGCAACAGGCCCCTGCGCCCCATGTGCACCAACGGCTCGCCTCCTAAATGTATTATTAACAAGTCGGGTGGTGATTCACCCCCGTCCAGTATCTGCCGAATTTCGTGCTTCAAGCTACTCCAATGTATGTCGGGCGACACTATCCACCTTATCTTGGTTGCTGTGAAACCATGTTTCCACTTTCCGTCTATCCGCCCACCGGGCTACCCTTTGAGTTCTCAACTGTCCTGTCACCCAGACCGATTTACCTAGTAAATAAAAGATGCAGATGTTTTACACCTCGTTTATTAACCACACACAAAGTTACAAACACTGCAAGCAAATAACACTGACTGAAAGTCACACACATTAGCACATCAAAAATCGAGAAAGATGCCTGTTACACCCTCCTAAGAGCGTATGTATCGTGTGTAGGAACTTGACTTCCAGCGCCCCACCTGTTTTATATTTTCAACTGGCAAGCCTTACTGGAAAGTCGTGGTTGCTGCCCCTATCCTAAAAGAATGGGTACAAAATCTTTTGCCCTGCACTTTGTTGCCAGACAAGTCTAAACAGGTTTCCATAACATGCTGTACTTGGTATTTGGTCAAAGGTGTTTCGTCTGCATGTAACAGCAGGTAACCCTCAGCACGTGGGTGCAGTGAAAGGTATCTCTCAACCAGTCGTACCGGGAAATACCTGGCAACTTCTAACTTGTTTAGCACTACTACCCTGCCAGCCCCTTCTTGGTCCGTTTTAGATTGTCTCAACCTTAGTGATAAGCAATTCCCTGACAAAAGAGCATCATGCCTACACAAGCCTATACCTGATCTATCATTCTTCGATTTCGCCACTATCTCCCCTATCCTGAAGGCACCAAAGTGCAAATGTTGCGGAAAAGAGAGCTGCCTCAAACGTTGAACTCGTGGCCCTTTCTATGCTATCCAGCATCCCTTTTAATGTAGCAAAGACAATCGCTGCCCTGTTATCTGGAGCACGAGGCTCGCTTCTGGACCAGCCCTTCAGCGCCGACCTGATTAAAAATGACTTGGTTGGGTCTAGCTGCCCCCTCAATCTAGCATGATGGCTGATGGCTGACAGGTGCCCCACAACCCACAATTGGGACTTGCCCTCATCTTTCGCCCACAGAAGGAAGTCCTGCGTCCGGGACTCCAGCGTAGGCATCTCCTGTTCCCAATCCCCGGTGACAGCGCAGAACTTCTCCACGCCCACCCTGTATCGTTTGATCCTCCGCCGGGCCAAAGCCAGCTTCCCTGGCCCTCTCAATCGCCTCACAGATTCAGAAGGAACCATAGGTGCTCTGGGAAATGGGTCATCTCTTCCTTTGCTCTCGGCCATGCCTCCCGAAACCTATGCGACTGAAAGCGAGAAAGAGCGTCAGCCGCTATGTTCTGGACCCCTTGAATATGCCGCGCTCTACACTCCACATTGCTCACAAGGCAAACCCTCATCAACTCTCTGAGAAGACACAGAACTAGCGGGCAAGAAGCTGACTGAGAATTAATGACCTGCACCACAGCTAAATTATTCGACCACATCAGGACCCTCCATGCAGCTAGCTCCTCTGGCCATAGGTGAAAGGCTACCACTATGGGATACAATTCTAGCACAGTGATGTTAGATGCAATTTTCTTTTTCCGCCACACATTCGGCCAGCCTTGCGCGCACCATTCAATGTCCAAAATGACACCAAAACCTTCTCTTCCAGACGCATCAGTGAACATTGCAAGTTCAGGGGACCCTGCCCAAGGCGCCCTCCAAACAACAGAGCCGTTGGAGTCCCAAAGGAAGGTAGCCCACATATTAAGGTCCTCTTTCATGCCTTTACTGAGTCTCACTAAATGATAGCTCTTGCTGACTTTTGGGGATGCCCTTGCCAACCTACGCGTAAAGACCCTTCCCGCGGTAATGATTCTGGCGGCGAAGTTGAGTTTGCCCAGCAGACCCTGTAAGAAGACCAGCGTTACCTTATCCTGCCCCAGAGCCGAATGAATGGTTTCCGCCAGATCCCGAACCTTGTCTGCAGGTAACCAACACTCACCCTTCACTGTGTCAATTTCAATCCCCAAAAAGGTCAAAGCCTGTGCAGTGCCAACTGTCTTACCAGGAGCTAAGGGGACCCCTAAGGTAGCAGTTAGTGCTTCAAACTTCTGCAGTGCCTCGCTACACTCCACTGACCCCTGGCTCTCTATAAAAAGGAAGCCATCCAGGTAATGAGACACCCCGCTGATCCCATAGCGAGACTGTAATTCCCACTGCAGGAAGCTGCTAAACGCTTCAAAGTAGGCACAAGACCCTGCGCATCCCATCGGCATGCATTGATCGTAGTAATACTCCCCATCCAATTTGAAGCCTAGCAAGTGTTGACTGCTGAGATGCACCGGTAATAACCTGAAAGCCGATTCAATGTCTGCTTTGGCCAACCATGCTCCTACGCCTGCTCTTCTTACTAGATCTAATGCTACATCCAGCGTGCAGTATGAGACGGAGCAGGACCCTTCCTCTAGACCATGGTTGACCGAAGCTCCATCAGGGTGGGAGAGATTGTGGATTATTCTAAATGTCCCTGGCTCTTCCTCAGGTACTACACCCAGAGGTGACACCACAAAGTTTTTTAGAGGTGGACTGGCAAATGGGCCAGCCACTCTCCCTCTCCACCTTGGACTTGACTGTAAGCAGCATATCCCTAGCTGACCTTAGATTCTCTGCCTCTGTGGGGCCCTCACAGCCCACGTAGGGTATTCTAAATCCTTTGTTAAAACCAGCCAGAAGTAAGAGCCTGTCCCGCGAGAGCAGATACATTAGCAAGAGAGGTAGCATGTTACTCAGGATCACGGGCGAGGGCCCCTTCACAGCGCCTGGATAAGCATTGGTTCATGCGATGGGGTGCAAAGGGGGGGGTAGGTAGATGGGAGGAGGACAGACACTAATGTTATTGCTTGTTTCCTGCATCTTTAGTGGTCTTGGCAGTGTCCCCTTGCTGCACGGAACATAATCCTGCCGAGTGGGAGCCCCCACATTTGTTACAAGAATGGGCAAATTTGCAGGAGTTTCCCCAGGCGCAATAACTGGTGTTAAATGAGCGACATATCCCCGGGGGTGACTTCCTGAACGACCCTCTGTTGCCCCCTCTTCCTCTGTAGCCACCCTGAAAGGGCTGTCTATCCCCTTGTGTTTCGCTACGCTGTGTATTACTGCCTGAGTCCTTGTGCCCCTGCTTCTTATCCAGGCTCCCCGCATAGCGGAGCAGGTTGGAACCCATGTGATCTAACCACAGTTGTACTTCTTTTTGGTCCCATCTCATCTCTGGGCACAAGGACATTCTTCTCCTAAATTCTAGGTCGTAGCTCACCCAACCTTGCCCGGCCCATCGAGCGGCTTCTTTCCTTATCAGTGTGCTGTATTGGACGAGCGCCTGCGCTTGTTCTGGGTACTTCTCTAATATGACCGCCTGTAAAATGGCAAACGCATCTTGCCAGTTTCTTCAGGCCATTGCTGGTGTTTCGTTTTCTTATCCTCCTCTTTCACTCCAGCCTTCCTGACATCTGTCCCTTCCTGTCCTAATAGCAACAGCGAGAAGATATCGATCAGTACTCTCCTCTATATAATTTCTTTGGCCGCTAGGGGAACCTGCCAGGCCAAGTGACAATGACCAGACAGTAGGGGTGCGGTAGGCACCTAGACCTCCGGTTTAGGTGCCGCTGGTGGTGCTGACAGGGGAACTACGCAAGCAGCGCTTCTTGCGGAAGAAAGGGTGTTTGTCGACAAAGGTGGTAACAAGGCACCGCTACCTAGTGTAGGTGCAGAAGACGTACCGGTGGATGAAGCAGAACTGACCACCCCTGTGGCTGTGGAGACCATAGCGTCGCTGGTGCTGGCAGGTGTGGTTAACGAAGGAAGAGCGGGCGCCAAAGGAGGAGGAGATGACACGGCTCCCCCAATGCTTCCACTCGGCAGCGGCGTGGATGACCCCGCCACCATAGAAGTAGTACTGGCCACGGGAGGGAGAGCCGATATGAAAGGCAACGGAGCAGCCGGCTGAGCGACCCACACCGAAGCCGCTGCCCTAACCCCCTCGCCGCCGTCAGCTGACCTACTTAATGTCATAACAGGAGAAGGGGAGACCCTACTTCCCATAAGCTCCTTCATGAAGTCTTTCAGGGAGTCAGACAATTTACCAAGGTCCTCCCGGGTGGCGTAAACAGCTGTGTTCTGGACTGCATCCTGGGGAGCGACTGGTAACACACACGGTGATGCGAGTTGAGGTGGGGGCTCAATTTGAGCTAGCACTGTCCTGCTCTTGCCTGCAGGAGGGTCTGGCGGGAATTCCTTAGACGTTTGCTTGCGCGCCCTCTTAGACGATCTAGTGGGACCAGCCTCCTGCAAGTCGAGTTCCGGCAAGGGTGTTTCACAGATGACTCCGGAGTCATCTCCTTCGACATTCCTCGCAATCCCCATGGCCCAGGATAGCCCTTTCCCCCTGGCCATCCGCATGAATGCCGCCCACTGCGCTTCTTGAGTCGCATCTGGCAGCGAGTCGTCCACCTGCGACATCTGAGAGAATAGTGATGGGGAGCCCTGGCTCTCCATAGTGCGTCGTCGGATCGTCTCGGAATCTGGGGGGGGGGGGATAAAGAGAAAATGAGAAACGTCCCTGACACTCGAGTAGCTTGGACAACCCTCCGCGAGCCCCGCAGCCTCCATGTCCCCTGATTCCGACTTACTTACTCAATCCGTGGCAACTAGTCGTAAGCGAGCTCCAGGCCTGACCAAGACTTCACAGCACGCACTGCTGAATGGGGATGAAAGAGAGGTTTAGCAACGTATCCCGTACCGTGTGGCCAGTTGTTCATGCCAGCCTTGTGCCCAGCACCTCCCTGCCCCAACCTAAACACCTTGCCCACTGCGTTTCCTGTTTCTACCTTTCACCCAGTGTTTGTATCTCTGAAATAGAAAATTCAATTAGTCTCACACTGGCCCACTGACCACAGTACGCCAAACCTGTTTACCCATGTTATATCCCATGATGTCTGTTCCGACAACCTCCGCTTGCTGTTGCTCTGCAGTAAATAAAAAGAGACATGAGTTCCCTATGTCCCACCCCCCAGCTCAACCCTGCCCAGTTAATTATGGCCCAAGATCTGTCCTTAAATCATGCACAATATTCGTAGTAAATTGCATTTCCAGATAAGTTAAAATTCCATAAAAACGCTTTCTTGTTTAAATGAATGCATCACAATTCCTGAGCCACATCGTGTGTGAGCTGTATAGCGTGTGTCGACCTTCACTGTTTCAGCTGCCCTGCGTTAAGACAAAATAAACATATGAAATTCCCCTTGGGCCCCGCCCCCCCTACTCTTCATAACACTGGTAATTGACCCCACATATGCATCCTCGATGCACATCATGTATATGCACAATAAACTCAGGGAACAAATAAAATGTTACAACACGACGTAGGTGTCACTGTACACGTGCAGTGACAAACTCATGTCATCCTAATCACTCGATATGCGCTAAAACGTACGCGTGAGAAGCGCAAGAAAATGCCACAAGAAGTACCAATTTTTTAAAATGACATCGAAATGCCCTCCCCCGGCGCAGCGAGAGGGCAAAAAAGAGAGCCCCTTCCGCCGCAGTGGCGAGCGCAGCGAACGAAGCCGTGGGGCCGGGGTGGGTGGTAGTACTCGAAGGACTGCGCATGCGCACGAATGCGCATGCGCGAGCCCGCCACAGAGTCGGCGGCCATGTTGCGGCAAAGACAACGTCCTGTCCTACGTGAGCCCCAACCACGAGGACAACGACACCCGGGCCAGAGCAATGCGTCCGAACCCCGTCCTGCCTCCCCGAGTGCCACCCAACAGTTGAAACGAAGAAAACCCAGAGTCCGCCCCCCGTCCAAAAGACCCTCCTTCCAACTGAACACAGTGCCCCCATGCTCTCCAACAGTCCTGCGTGGGCCCCAACCCGAGGACACAGACAGCAGCATGGCGGCCCTACCGGAGGGTGCACCGAGCACGGGGAGAAGTGCACCCCGCTCCGGAGAGGCCCAAAGAAAAATGGCTGCCGCCCCACCAGCCGGGCCGTGCGCCGAGGGAGGGTGCAGAGAGCCTAGCACAAGCCACCCCAGCATCCCATGGGGCACAGGGTCAGAGCTGATTTGCATATCGCCATTGTCTAACCCAGGGTGGTGTGGAGTGCAAAAAAATGATGGATTTGGGCCCAGATCTTTGGACTGGGATGAATGTGTGACATTGATCCACATTCGGTCCATCACCTGTTTTGTTTGCAATTGCCGCCCTAAGTGCGCTGGGGATGCCCAGACGTGGGTCCCAGGCACTCCACACCACTGGAGTCAAGCTAGCCGGGCTGATGAGAGGTGTTACCTCGAAACCGGTCCGGTCCTCAGATGCTTGATTCCGTTCTGGGAAGGACATGGCTTTTGTAGTTCGGACTGGACTGTTCCCATGGGGCACAGGGTCAGAGCTGATTTGCATATCGCCATTGTCTAACCTAGGGTGGTGTGGAGTGCAAAAAAACGATGGATTTGGGCCCAGATCTTTGGACTGGGATGAATGTGTGACATTGATCCACATTCGGTCCATCACCTGTTTTGTTTGCAATTGCCGCCCTAAGTGCGCTGGGGATGCCCAGACGTGGGTCCCAGGCACTCCACACCACTGGAGTCAAGCTAGCCGGGCTGATGAGAGGTGTTACCTCGAAACCGGTCCGGTCCTCGGATGCTTGATTCCGTTCTGGGAAGGACATGGCTTTTGTAGTTCGGACTGGACTGTTCCCATGGGGCACAGGGTCAGAGCTGATTTGCATATCGCCATTGTCTAACCCAGGGTGGTGTGGAGTGCAAAGAAACGATGGATTTGGGCCCAGATCTTTGGACTGGGATGAATGTGTGACATTGATCCACATTCGGTCCATCACCTGTTTTGTTTGCAATTTTCAAAACTAGAAGCTTATGTTGGGGATTAGCACCCATAAAACTTCATAGAAAAACAAACAATCAAGCATCAACTCAGTGTACTCACAACACACTGTTGCGTGTTTATCTAGGATCCTGATCGATACTGTGACCTTATGCCCCTATTCAGCTATAAATCCATTTATTCCCTATATTGGCATAACCGTTCAAGTGCGATATTCAGAAAGTCATCTCTGGCCTCACACGAACAGAGCCACATTCCAGAATAGTTCTCTGCCACTTCCTTTGCAACCAATTAGTGCAATGACAGAGCAGAAGTCACTATCTGATATTCCTAGATTAACACTCCGAGTTCTTCAACAAGATAAAAACTCAGCAAACCTGGAAAACCCCGCTTGCTGTGTTTTGATTAGTAATGGAACTCTAATGAGCAACTGATAGCTATCACTTCCTAGTGACATCTTTAATTGACGTCTTATGTCCAGCAAACTTACGTCAAACCAGGCACCTGTCAGGTATAAATATTACCAACGTTGCCTTAAGCAATTGCTGTTGTGTTCGCGCCTGTTGCTAGCTGTCTGCTGCTGACCCCCCGTTGTTAGCTGAAGCTAGCACCCTGTTGCTGCAGCCTGCTGCCCGTCGCCTGAAGCTGCTGATACCATTATCACTGCTAAAGCGCGAACGATGGTGTGGTGAAACTAGGAGCTGAACAGCCATCCCTCTGCGAAGAAGCCCAGCAGATGCCAGCTGCCCGCGGACGCTGTCCCCCCTCCTCCTCCTCGACGCGCTGAAGAGAGACGCTGCCTTTCTCCTGCAGAGAAATCCAGCTCCAGCGTTTCTGGTGTACCCTTGCGGGTGACTAGGATACCGAGACCCCCTGAAGGAGATACCAGACCTCCATCATTCTATTCAGAGGTATGGTGTTGACTAAACCCTTAGAAGAGAATTCTTGAAGCAAACCTTGGCAAAACCAACTTAACTTAAAGCTACTTACTTACTCCCCTTCCACGTGTTAGGCTTAGGTCAGGCACACTGGGGTAGGCGTAGTTAGAAGCACCAGTTGAGTATTTTAGCCTAATGTATATATGAATGTATATATGTTTTATTACTTTTAAACCCTTGTATGGCTAAGAAACCATATCAATCCTTTTACAGTATTATCTTGCAATACTTATCTTACTGTACGTACTTTTTATAATAACAAGTCTTGCAATTGTGGCAATACATTTCTCTTGTACGAGAAGAAAGACTGTTCAATAAATGTTAACCCTTTATTGACAAACGCCCGTCTCTCTATTCTCTATATATTGTGAAATTAATCTGCACTAATCTGACTGAGTAAAATAACTGTCTATTGTTTCACACGACCCTAGATATTGACTCCTGATCTGAGGAGCAAAGTTGTCATGTTGCACGGTTGTTGGAAAACTGAATCCCTTCTTGTCTGTGCCAGGGAAGCTGATCACTTCCTATGCAGAGAAGAAAGTTTCCAGTGACCTCTGAGCTAGTTGGTAACACACCCAATTAAGTTTAGCATAGTCAGTGGAGGCCTGGAAGATCCGCACTTCTACGTCAATACTACTGTTTATGTTATTCCAATGCGCAGGGCCTAGTGGGAAACTAGGAACTACACTACATGGCGCCCAAACGTTTGGTAAGGCGATAAACTAACGCAAGACGTTAGAGTAACTCAGTCGTGCATATTTCACACAGACCCCTTTCTTCCGTAAATACTCCAATAGACGTCTGGAGTTGGTGAAAGGTTAAAATCCGCCCGACCTTAGTAGGAAGAGATTCCTATGTAAAGCTCTGGTTTATTCAACGTTGAAGGATACAGTGTTCCAAAATATTGTGCACCTAATCTTTGTCTCCTTGGAGACCAACTCTGCAAACCTTGCATTTATACAATGCCAGGAGAAAACGGAACCAATGGGGCCGCAGCAGATGCGACTCAGCAGGGTCCCGAACAGACAGACCCGGATGCTATCGACATCCCGGTCCACTTAAGAAAATCTATAACGTTAAAACTTATAGAAAACGGACTGACACCTCAAGGTGGTACAGTAATTTTCGTGATAGAGGCTCACGAATATCGGCAGACAGAGGTATTCTATTCATGGATAAACTTTCCAGCGGCAAACGCTACAACAAAAGAGTTTCACTATTACAAAATAGAGGAACCTCCGGAAGAGTACGCTCCTTTCGAGGAGACTGAAATCCCACTAAAATTCCAAGAGCACCTGCTCTGGTTTAATGGCGCCCTAAAACACAATGATCACATAACTAGGCTCGGTCCACTAGGTAGACCAGGAGCAACATGGCCGGTTCTAGCCGGCTACACACCACATCCGGACATTGCAAAAATGTCAAAAGAAGAGCTGTTAGTACAGCTAAAAACACTTATAAAAATACATAGGCAATTAGTCCAATATGTAATGCGGACTGCAACAGTCCAACCAGCTGTTAATGTACCGCAGCTGACCCCTCATCAGGGGAACACTAATAAAATTACACCACAGAAAATACAATCATGTCTTGGTAAAACACCCGTAAAACGGGAACAAATTCCTTTCTGGTTAGCACAGAAAATCACTCAAATAGAGGCAGTATTTCCTGATACTACCCCTATTGAGAAACACAGAATCTTGGCAATCTGCCTTCCTATGGGAATCGCACCACACGTGGAGGACTGTGACACTTGGGGTACAGTCTTTGCTTCCATTTACACAAAAACACATGGTGTTCCGTCTATGGCGGTAATACCAGAAGTGCTAAAACAGATTCAAAATGAATACGGTCCAGAGCCCGCTTTAACTCTTGGTATGAAATTACTGAAAGACTTCAAGCAGGTCTCGGCTATATTATTAGCCAACATAAAGGGAGAAGCAGCATCTGTGGCGATCCGCCAGAAGTTGAAGGAAACAGATATAAAAGATCAGCCAGTTGAGCTTGCCAAAATCATAGAAAAATGCTATGAAGAATTAGGTAGAGACAGCTTGGGTGGAAAACCAGTAAAGCCCCAACTGCTCGAAAATCCTGAAAAATTATTTATTAAAAATAATTTAAACACTCCTAAAAAGAGCTGGGATGGAAATAAACAATCCACTCCCAAGGAAAAAGTGTTCCAGTCCAGAGGAAGGTCTCCTCGACGGAGGGAAAGAACTCCGACTCGAGAACACCAGTCTCCCCAGAGGGAGCCCTCTGAGAAAAGATATAACCTTAGAAATAGGGATAATCTGAAAAAACCTGATAGATATCAAAGTATTGATACACGTCCCTCTCGATCTTTTCCACAGAATTCGGAAAGAAGAGGACGGTCAGACCCAGGAGAGCACACCAAGTCCAAAGACAAGGAACCTGCTCAAAATAAGAAATCACAATTTCCTAAAAAGAAGGTAGCCAGTATTAGAGTAATCGAACATGCCGAGAATACTGAGGACACAGTTGAAAAACGGGGAGTGGGCATTGACAATGTTAGACAGTGCAGCAGAAATCAGTATAGCGCGCAAGATCTTGATGAGTCATCTGGAGACAGTGGACACGAATGAATACATTCAGGTTGAAACTGCCGACACCAGACTTAGCGAGCCCCATAAGATATACGAAATTACATTGCGTATAGAGGGTGATAAGACTAGGAAAATAAAGGGTCTATTTTGGGATAAGCTCTCAAAAGGCTATGATATTCTGTTAGCTGAAAAAGATTGGCCCCCAGAGTTTGTCAGGGAGTGCCCTCGTGGCGAAGAAATGATTATGCCTGCCTTCTCGAATCACATTCCGATTCACAAAAAATATACATATGCAAGGAAATGGGCAAGGCCCAGGCACCTGCATTATATAAAAATCATGTAGGATGGGATGAGGACTCAACTCCTCACAAAATCCAATTAAAAAGTGAACCAACTGCCCAACGGCAGTATTCCATTAAGCAAGAAGCTAAAAAACAAGTCAGGGAGATTTTCGATCAACTTGAGTACCAGGGGGTGATTGAAACATGCACCTCTCAAATGAACAATCCTTTGTTTCCTGTCTCCAAGCCAGACAATTCATATCGTCTAGTTTTGGACTACAGACACCTTAATGCATGTTGTAAAACTTTTGCAGTACAAAACTCGCATAGTGCAGCCCTAATGAATAACATAGTTAGGAAAAAATATAAAACGACATTAGACATATCTAATGGTTTCTTTTGTCAAAACATTGCACCAGAAAGCAGATATTAGACCGCTTTCTCAGCATTTGGGTCGCAGAAAAATTCTGTCGACTCCCACAGGGGTTCAAGAACAGCCCAGGACTATTCTCAGCTAGAGTAACAGAGTTACTACAAATATATGATGATGAGGCATTATCTTACGTAGATGATATTTATCTCACAGACGACGACTTGGATACTCACTTGAAAAGAGTGAACACCATTATACTTGGGTTCGCAGCAGAGGGTTACAAATTCAACTTTAAAAAGTCCCGAATTGCCCATCTGACAGTACTATTTTTAGGGTACGAATTGTCAAGTGAAGGGAAAAGCCGAGCGGACAACTTCTTAGAGAAGTGCGCTGTACTCCAAGCTCCAAAAACGCTGAAGAATTTACAATCCATACTAGGTTTTCTGAATTTCGGAAGAACTTACATCCTAAATTACGCAGAGAGGGTTAAACCTCTCTACGAACTAATTAAACCAGATTTTAAACAAATCAATTGGACTCAAAAACACACAGAAATTTTGAGATCATTGCAAACAGACATGTTAGCTAAAACTAAATTAGATACACGTGACAACACACGCGATCTTGTAATCCGAGTCATCCCAGGAAGATGTGGATTCACGTACCTAACCTCTAATGAGGGAGAAAAGGTACTAATTTCAATTAAATCTCACTTGTACACACAAGCAGAAAAAACATTCAGTCACACAGAAAGAACTGTGAAAGCAGTGCAAATCGCATTAGCAAATGAACGAGAACTAGCACACGGCAAAAGGATTAATATCCTTACAGCGGAATCCGCCTTCGAGGCGCTATTCAGCCCAGTAAACCTGCCTACAGTGTCACTGGATCCGAAATGGATACAGTGTGTAGATTCTCTAGGAGCGGAAGACCTGAAATACTATTTCGCCCCGCAATTCGAAGAACTGAATGATTTAGAATATGAAGAAGAATATCCTCTGCCAATAGAACTTCTGCCTCTCCCACAGTACGCCTGTATAATCTATACAGATAGATTTGTACAGCATTTCAACGTAGAGAGCAAATCCTGCGATGCAGCCTGTGCGATTGTTAAAGGTCGTTGGCTGTGCAGTAAATTCAGACCGAAAGTAACAAAAACTGAATCAGTAAGAAACTGTTCGGTTCAGAGAACTGAAATCAGATGTTTAAAGATGGCGCTCGAAAATGCAGAACGTGAATTCCCGACACTTATCGTGTGCGATTCTCATTTTTGCGTCAACTCTTACAATAACAAACAGCAGAGGTGGATTGAAAATGATTACAAAGATGACACAGGTGCCACAATAAAGCATAAATTGCTCTGGAAACAGGTAGCTCTTTTACACAAAGAACTACAAAAGACTCACGTGGTACACGCACAGAGTCTTCAACGTGATGGCGTTCACGTTGCAGGGAATTCATTGGCTAATACAGCCACAGCGGAAGCAACTAAACCGGCTTCCGTAGCCACAAAAAAGCGTTCAAAAAAATACATAGACGGGGAAACCATGCTGGCAGTAAAAACGACCGTAAAAGGCGACTGTGCAGCACTGCCCGTGAACTATCCACTCAATTATGCATACGTAATCGATGCAAACTCCGTTCCTTTTGCTCGAATCCCTGGAGTGGGGGACAGAGTAAATCCAAACAGGAGCAGGAGGGGCTTCCTCTTACTGGAAGCACACATGGGGTTTGGTCTGAGGCATCAAACAATTAAGGATTCTCTAAAAGAATTACAATCAGAGTACTGGTGGCCAGGAATGAGCATAGATATTCAATGTTTTGCTCAAAATTGTGAAGACTGCAACAGAGATCGCAGTAATGAACAGGCCAGTGTAGTTTCAGGATCCCTGCTAGACAGCATAAGGCGGTCTATCTGCGCAATCAAAGAAGAGAAGCGCGTCCCAGTGTACACCATTAAGACAAAAAGCACTTAAAAAATGAGCCCCCCAGCGCTCGGCTGACGCTAGAACGGTTATAAAAGATCTGCGAGTCTTTATCGGCACATACGCAATTACCACGTTCCATTCTGACCAGGGTCCTGCTTTTAGCTCTCGAGCTTATGGGGAGGCCATGGCCAGCATGGGAATTGGGTTGCGGTATTCTTGTCCGTCGCACCCCGAAGGGAATAGTGTGGTTGAAAGAAAAAACCGAGACATAAAGCGATCTATAACAGCGAAGGTATTAGGTTCAGGCGCTGGATGGGTCAAACATTTAATAAGTGTCCAGACTAGTCTTAATAACTTGCCAAGAAATTCTCTAAAAGGTTTCAGCCCATACGAACTATTGTTCGGAATTAGAATGAACATTCAGGACCTCGATAGTCAGATGTCAGTGGTACAAGAAAAAACAACAGACTTTGACATCAAAGATCGTTTGGCTGTTTTACAGGAACTGAATGAAACAAGAAAATCCTTAAGCAACATAAAGTTAAAGCAACAGCCATCTACCACTGACGAGGCACCACAAGCAACAGCCCCAGCAAGGCCTGTCTGGATTCCAAAGATTGGGGATCTAGTCAGAGAAAAAATCACGGTGAAGAAGTATTTTGGGCCTTCTTACAGAAAAGCAGTACCTGTCTTGGCAGTCACCGGAACAAGATCAGTTGTACTACTGCCCCTTGCTGGTAAAAAGGAGAACAGAGTCGTGTCTATCGACCTGGTAAAACCACAAGCATGTGGCCTATAATCAACAGTAGGCCCAGTGGACTCCCAAGAAACAACAGAATACCCCAACTTGCAATAATCCAAGGGGTTCAAACTGAAAGACTAATCACATTCGATCAGCCTGCAGTGCACAGAGAAGGACTATGCAATAATGCCATGGAACTCGTGCCTCTTGGAACACAGATTGAAACAGTTCGTCAAGAAACACCAGTCTACAATAATGTGGCATCAGAAAATGCTACCGAAAGACAGATTGAAAATCCAATCCCAACAATTGACAGAACTGCCTCTGGTTATTTCATCAACTTCGACAACTTCTCTGAAGATCAAAACGACCCCGAAGTGATGCCAGAAACTAAAAAGACTTTTAAAGAAAAAGCAACGGAACTCTTTAATCAACTGAAGAAAATATACCTTGTTTCCCCTTGGTTAGAGTTCTGGTTCGGTCTAGGTGTATTTTTCCTCCTGCTTTGGCTCATCATGGTACTTTGTTTGGGAAAATTCATTGAGGGAAAATATAGTACAATGGACACAGCAAGTCAGAACATCAACCTAGTCCTCAAACCACACAGATCATCCCACGTGAAGAAAAGAGAACTGTCAACAGTAAATGTCACAGCAATTCCAATACCTGGTGGGGTAGTATGGGAGAAAACTGACTATGAGATCTATGGTCCGGTCGAAATCCTGAAGTATCCTCATCAACTGAAGGTTTCCTTAAGTGACTTTGTAAAACCTAGTACATTCTCTGATGATTGGGACTTTAACAGTATTAATGACATGATGTCTGATTTAGTAATGTCAGCTAGATTCACAGAACATGAATATTTACAAGGTTCATCTAGTTATGAGCAATTATTCTGCTATACACATTATGGTGATCATTATTTGCATAAATCTGTACAGCCTAGAAATGTGTTTATGTATAATCAATGGGAACATTGTGCTACACCACCTAAAAGCAGTTCTAAAACATTCTTTGAGAAATTCAAATACTTCTCAGGGTTTAACACCAGTGATGCAGAAACGTTTTATTACAAACTGTTAGATAAAACAGGAATGAAAACAATGCTGACAAATTCTAAATTGATATATTCAGAAGCATTTTATGAAAAAATGATGACATTTGGTTTTGATTATTGGAAAAATAACATTGAAACGAAAACAATTTGGGGTACAAAAGATTGGCAGGTACAAGGCCTTGAAGCACTATTCAGAACCTGCATGATACCTGAGCAAATGATGTTTTTAAATGACACAATACACCAAACATCCTGTCTTGGCCTAGCTAAGATCAAAGACCTTAAAAAACCGTCTATACCAAAGCCAATACCTGAAAATGCAACTGCAGATATTGAGTTAGACGTGTCACAAATTTTACATTTTAACAGAACACATCCTGATTGGAAATAGTGGTTAATCTGGCCTATTGACACAAACAACTGTCAAGATAGATTCCTGAACAAAACACAGGGGTTAAAAATGACCAGACTAGACCCTAGATACTCCCAGAGACAACATCCAGGGATAATAACAACATACAGTGTAGGGAAACTCTGCCTTGAATGGCTAACATCATCCACACTGGCTGAAATTAAGCAACACTTGTCTTTACTAAAAGATGGTGCTGATTTGCGCGATTTCATTCTTGGACCACGCAAACAGCGTCAAAAGCATTTCATAGCGACCAGTATCTATGCTGCGTACAACGAGGCTTGGAAAGTCACACAAATTGAAACAGCTGAAAAAATACGAGAAATTGATCGTATTAATTTGGAAAAATCACTTTCTGTAGTGGACAATGGGTTAATGACTCTGTCCTCCAGAATATATTCGTTGGACAATATTGTATCCTCTGCCTTTGATGTGATAGACAGAGACTTGCTAATGTTACAACATGGCCAATCTCAATTACGTTCTATTGTACAATTGGGCTGGACGCTGCAAAATCTTCGTTCAGGCTATGTGCCTTGGCGTTTAATAAACACAACGTCATTATTTTCCATTTTTAACCTTACTGATAAACAAATCAGTTTGGCACAGAAAGGAGCAGACTATACAATCCTGAGCATCGAAAAACTTGAGAGATTACCATTGACAATGTCAGAAAGTCCTGTCATTGAATGGATAATACACAGAATTATCACTATTCCGATAACAACTTTCCGATTTAAAAAGTGCCTTGAGTACATACCTACTGGCCAGTATGAACGATTGGGTAAAGGATACGTAAAATCAGAATGGAAATTACCATACACACATTCTTGCTATAGTGACAGCGACAAAAATGTATTTCTTAGTGGTGAAAACTGTAAACATTCACTGAGCGGTACACTTTTGTGTCAGGGTATTAATTTACACGGAGCATGTGATGGAAATTCTAACAACCTTTCATGCCACCAGCTAGTCACACCTGCAACTCAGATAGAGCCCTTCTTTATGCAACTTGCAAACGGGAGTTACATTCTTAGAACGGATCACAGATGTTGTGGCCTTGTGCCAGGGAAAAGTTATCTAGTAAGCGTAACATCCATGGTCAAATGCTGTATGCAGGCATTGTTCCCGAGTGGGCCTGCAGACACAGTGACTCCCATCTGGCCTCGTCTGAATCTCTATTCTATACGAATTGATACTTTAAGAAAAATAAAGTCTGTGCTTTTGCAGACAACAGTGCCTATAACGTCATCAAAAGAGATGTATGATCTTCTAGTTGCAAGGACAGCTACTGAAGTTCATGAACTTTTATCAACAAATTGCCCCGTGCATTTCGTAGAAATGCTTAGCCAACTCCTTAACATGTCTAGTGCCACAGGCATCCCAGGCATATTTAAGACGATTTTTACGGGACTGCTAACACCTTTTCAAGCAATTTTGGGAATCGTTCCTAATTTTGTCCACTCTGTTTTTGGCGGCATACCCCTATTTTTGGGACTTGTAGCAGGGATTTTTTTTTTGACCGTCCTGCTTCGTTATGGCAAGCCAAAGCTCAGACATAGCTCCCATGGGAATGGAAGAAACAATCCTAGCAATTCGCTACCGGGACAGGATAACTAACGTCCTTGGATTGGCCAGGCTGAGAGATCTAAACATGACCTGGTTCCTTTCATTCAGACCTATATGGCAGAACTGTATCTTACCGGTACTTCGATGTATGCTATGCAGAGATGAGTGCGTGTTGGACATCTGTCTTTCACTTCCATCAGCAGTACCAATGGACGTCGATACTTTGCTCAGTCCAATAACGGCTCACGCATTGTGTTGTCCCCAGCGGCTACCAATCCTGATGACGGCATTCGTTGAGACTCCTGTGCTACGACTAGGTGGTAACAGTGGAGCAAGTGACAAAAGCAACATCACCCAGGTACGACCTTCTGTGAGCATTGCTGCTCCTGACTATGATGACAGCAATCATTCTCACACCTGCCAAGTTACAGCACTATCGAATTTGGTTGAACTGTCAGCTGATTTTGTAGACCAATTCTTTGAGAGCCTGTCTGATATGATGTTCTCACCCGAACAGAAACAATAACTTTGGAGAAACTTTCCGACACACAGCGTTCCCATGAACTCTGAATTCGGCCTTCAGTTTTGAACAACAAAAACTGCTAAAAGCGTTGGAACTCTATTTCCCCGTTCAAGCAATTAATTCTTTTGAATTGAACATTTTTTAATATTGACCCTTTTTTTGGCACGAACAATTCTTTGCTTAAGGTAAAAACTATTCTTAGAGAACAGAAGCTTCACACTTCTATTTCTAAACACATCTAGAGACATAACAAACTTACATCAGCCTCTAGCACATGTTATTGCAATGCATTTATATGTGATGATTTATCTCGCCCTTCTTCTGTTTCAGAGATATTTCATGTGTAATTCTCTTTGCATAATCGTTCATTGATTTCATATGCAATAATTTTTGAATGATTTCTATGCTTCAAAAACGTACAGTACCTAAATTTCACGTATTACATTATACGCCTATTTCGAATGCATTTATGTATTTTGGGGTGGGCAATGTTACACATGCATCTTATTGCTCTAGTTTTAGTAATTTGATGGACATGAACCCGTGGAGTGGGTGTTGCGTGTTTATCTAGGATCCTGATCGATACTGTGACCTTATGCCCCTATTCGGCTATAAATCCATTTATTCCCTATATTGGCATAACCGTTCAAGTGCGATATTCAGAAAGTCATCTCTGGCCTCACACGAACAGAGCCACATTCCAGAATAGTTCTCTGCCACTTCCTTTGCAACCAATTAGTGCAATGACAGAGCAGAAGTCACTATCTGATATTCCTAGATTAACACTCCGAGTTCTTCAACAAGATAAAAACTCAGCAAACCTGGAAATCCCCGCTTGCTGTGTTTTGATTAGTAATGGAACTCTAATGAGCAACTGATAGCTATCACTTCATAGTGACATCTTTAATTGACGTCTTATGTCCAGCAAACTTACGTCAAACCAGGCACCTGTCAGGTATAAATATTACCAACGTTGCCTTAAGCAATTGCTGTTGTGTTCGCGCCTGTTGCTAGCTGTCTGCTGCTGACCCCCCGTTGTTAGCTGAAGCTAGCACCCTGTTGCTGCAGCCTGCTGCCCGTCGCCTGAAGCTGCTGATACCATTATCACTGCTAAAGGGCGAACGATGGTGTGGTGAAACTAGGAGCTGAACAGCCATCCCTCTGCGAAGAAGCCCAGCAGATGCCAGCTGCCCGCGGACGCTGTCCCCCCTCCTCCTCCTCGACGCGCTGAAGAGAGACGCTGCCTTTCTCCTGCAGAGAAATCCAGCTCCAGCGTTTCTGGTGTACCCTTGCCGGTGACTAGGATACCGAGACCCCCTGAAGGAGATACCAGACCTCCATCATTCTATTCAGAGGTATGGTGTTGACTAAACCCTTAGAAGAGAATTCTTGAAGCAAAGCTTGGCAAAACCAACTTAACTTAAAGCTACTTACTTACTCCCCTTCCACGTGTTAGGCTTAGGTCAGGCACACTGGGGTAGGCGTAGTTAGAAGCACCAGTTGAGTATTTTAGCCTAATGTATATATGAATGTATATATGTTTTATTACTTTTAAACCATTGTATGGCTAATAAACCATATCAATGCTTTTACAGTATTATCTTGCAATACTTATCTTACTGTACGTACTTTTTATAATAACAAGTCTTGCAATTGTGGCAATACATTTCTCTTGTACGAGAAGAAAGACTGTTCAATAAATGTTAACCCTTTATTGACAAACGCCCGTCTCTCTATTCTCTACATATTGTGAAAGTAATCTGCACTAATCTGACTGAGTAAAATAACTGTCTATTGTTTCACACGACCCTAGAGATTGACTCTTGATCTAAGGAGCAAAGTTGTCATGTTGCACGGTTGTTGGAAAACTGAATCCCTTCTTGTCTGTGCCAGGGAAGCTGATCACTTCCTATGCAGAGAAGAAAGTTTCCAGTGACCTCTGAGCTAGTTGGTAACACACCCAATTAAGTTTAGCATAGTCAGTGGAGGCCTGGAAGATCCGCACTTCTACGTCGATACTACTGTTTATGTTATTCCAATGCGCAGGGCCTAGTGGGAAACTAGGAACTACACTACAACACAGTGAGCAATATAAAAGCAACAAGAACGTGATATCGAAGGGATTCTTTCATGACAATAATACACTCCAAGTATTTGAAATTGCAAAATTGATATAGGTAGAAACTATCAATTTAAAAACATATCAAAACACAGAGGGGCAGATTTACAAACCCCTTGTGACACTTTTACACCACCATTGCATCACTTTTGTGACGCAGCTGCATCGTAAACAATGCTCCACCGTTGTAAAGGCCAGCTTCACATTATAC
Source organism: Lissotriton vulgaris (assembly GCF_964263255.1). Taxonomy (NCBI): domain Eukaryota; kingdom Metazoa; phylum Chordata; class Amphibia; order Caudata; family Salamandridae; genus Lissotriton; species Lissotriton vulgaris. The sequence continues at coordinate 117,517,266 of NC_141687.1, forward strand.
CTGCATCAGGTATAATGTATGCAGGGTGTGCGTTCCAACGCAGGAAAGCCTCGTAAAAGTGATGCTGTGAAATCTACAAGATTTAACTGCGTCACTTCTACGACGCCACTGCGTCAAAACTTTACACCTTCAGTGGCACAGCACAATAGGAATAGGCATTTCTGGAGTTGCGTTGCACTTGCGACATGCCTTCAGAAATGCGTAACCTTTGCACCAACAGATGGGAGACGCATCTGTCAATCCTTGCGCCACGGTGCACCGCATTGTAAATGCGACGTATCCATGGTGGCGCAAGGGATTGTTTGTGTGATGCAATTGTACTGATGCATCTCTGATAAAATGCAGTGCTGCCTCAGTTCATGTAAATCTGCCCCAAAGTTTCTTCATAGTAATAACATACTCTAGATAATTAAAACTAGCAAATTCATGTGTATTTTCATCCTGGGTTTATAGTGGGAGGACCAATATCTTCCTAAAAAGTCAAACTGCATTAAAATGGTGACCTAATGCAAATGTTATCACAGGACTAGTATCTGTCCACAGAATATAATACGATATTTTATATTGTTGCACTCTTACGTTCAGGCAGAGTGGCCTAATTAATTTGCTCCTTGATTTGATACACATAGGATAAAAGTATAACATATATGCGCAACATCCTCATTCATATCACTTTGTGATGTGGAGTCAGGGAAATTAGTTGGGGGGTAACTCCAATTACTGGTGAACTTTCTAACCAAAAACAACAGTAGATGGACAGAATGCAGAACAATGTCATACATTCACCTCAGTACAGAGTTCAGGGCCTAAATCCATTGAATTTTTGCTCAGCATGCCATTCCAGTTTGAACCCAGCCATATGCAAATCAGTCTTGACCCTGTGCCCCATCGGAAAAGTCCAGACCGAACTGCCAAGCCAGGTCCTCCCTAGACAGGAAACAAGCATTCTAGCACTGGTTTCGAGCTTTTAGCCCTCATTAGCCAGGATAGCTTGATTCCAGTGGCATGGAGACCACAGGACTCATGTCTAAGCATACCCGTCTCACTCGGGGTGACAAATGCAAAAACAACAGTTGATGGACAGAATGCAGAACAATGTCATACATTCACCTCAGTACAGAGATCTGGGCCTAAATCCATCGTTTTTCTGCTCACTATGCCATTCCAGTTTGAACCCAACCATATGAAAATCAGTCTTGACCCTGTGCCCCATAGGAAAAGTCCAGCCCGAACTGCCAAGCCAGGTACTCCCTGCACTGGAAACAAGCATCCTAGGACCAGTTTTGGGCTTTCAGCCCTTATCAGCCAAGATAGCTTGATTCCAGTGGCATGGAGAGCACATGACTCACATCTGAGCATACCCGTCCCACGCGGGATGACAAATGCAAATACAACAGTTGATGGACAGAATGCAGAACAATGTCATACATTCACCCCAGTACAGAGATCTGGGCCTAAGTCCATTGTTTTTTTGCTCACCATGCCATTCCACTTTGAACCCAGCCATATTCAAATCAGTCTTGACCATGTTCCCAATGGGAACAGTCCAGCCCGAACTGCCAAGACAGGTCCTCCCTGGACTGGAAACAAGATCCTAGGACCGTTTTCGGGCTTTCAGCCCTTATCAACCAGGATAGCTTGATTCCAGTGGCATGGAGAGCACGGGACTCATGTCTGAGCATACCCGTCCCACTCGCGGTGACAAATGCTAAAACAACAGTTGATGGACAGAATGCAGAACAATGTCATACATTCACCCCAGTACAGAGATCTGGGCCTAAGTCCATTGTTTTTTTGCTCACCATGCCATTCCACTTTGAACCCAGCCATATTCAAATCAGTCTTGACCATGTTCCCAATGGGAACAGTCCAGCCCGAACTGCCAAGCCAGGTCCTCCCTGGACTGGAAACAATATTCTAGGACCGTTTTCGGGCTTTCAGCCCTCATCAACCAGGATTGCTTGATTCCAGTGGCATGGAGAGCACGGGACTCATGTCTGAGCATACCCGTCCCACTCGCGGTGACAAATGCTAAAACAACAGTTGATGGACAGAATGCAGAACAATGTCATACATTCACCCCAGTACCGATATCTGGGCCAAAATCCATCGTTTTTTTGCTCACCACCCATTCCAGTTTGAACCCAGCCATATGCAAATCAGTCTTGACCCTGTGCCCCATGGGAACAGTCCAGCCCGAACTGCCAAACCAGGTCCTCCCTGGACTGGAAACATGCATCCTAGGACCGGTTTCGGGCTTTCAGCCCTCATCAGCCAGGATAGCTTGATTCCATTTGCATGGAGAGCACGGGGCTCACATCTGAGCATACCCATCCCACTCGGGGTGACAAATGCAAAAACAACAGTTGATGGACAGAATAATGCAGAACAATGTCATACATTCACCCCAGTACAGAGATTTGGGCCTAAATCCATTGTTTTTTTGCTCACCATGCAATTCCAGTTTGAACCCAGGCATATGCAAATCAGCCTTGACCCTGTGCCCATGGGAATAGTCCAGCCCGAACTGCCAAGCCAGGTCCTCCCTGGTCTGGAAACAAGCATCCTACGACCGGTTTTGGTCTTTCAGCCCTCATCAGCCAGGATAGCTTGATTCCAGTGGCATGGAGAGCATGAGGCACAGGGTCAGACTGATTTGCATACGGCCATGTCTGAACTGGGGGGAGGGGGGGGGGCGGAGTGAGCTAAAGAATGATGATGGATTGAACCCAGATCAGTAGACTGGGGGTGAGTGCTTGCAATGTTCAACACTCGTCCATCATCCTCTTTGGTTTTGCTTTGTTTGCCCTAAGTTGGCAGGGTATGTCCAGACGTGGGTCCTATGCTCACTTTGCCACTGGATTCAAGCTAGCCTGGCTGATGATGGCTGATTAGCCAGAAACCGGCCCCAGTATGCTTGTTTCCGGTCCAGGGAAGACATGGCTTGACAGTTCGGGCTGGACTGCTCTCATGAGGCACAGGGTCAGACTGATTTGCATTTGGCCATGTCTGAACTGGGATAGCGGAGTGAGCGAAAGAATGATGATGGATTGAACCCAGATCAGTTGACTGGGGGTGAGTGCTTGCAATGTTTAATACTCCGTCCATCATCCCCTTTGGTTTTGCTTTGTTCGTCCTAAGTTGGCAGGGTATGCCCAAACGTGGGTCCCTTGCTCACTTTGCCATTGGATTCAAGCTAGCCTGGCTGATGGCGGCTGAATTGCCAAAAACCAGTCACAGGATGCTTGTTTCAGGTCCAGGGAAGACATGGCTTGGCAGTTCGGCTGGACTGTTTCCATGAGGCACAGGGTCAGACTGATTTGCATATGGCCATGTCTGAACTGGGGTGGCATAGTGAGCTCAAGAATGATGATGGATTAAACCCAGATCAGTTGACTGGGGGTGAGTAATTGAAATATTCAACACTCCGTCCATCAACCCCTTTGGTTTTGCTGCTAACTTTCTAACTAACAATATCCCAAGTCTAAATTCAATATAAAGTGTGCAGGCTTGACAAGTTGTAATCATATCCATGCAGGGTTCCAAAGAAGGGACATTTTTGATAGAAAGAAATACGTGTGTAAGACCACCTATTTTAACATCACTGTGATAAGAGGTTGTTTTAACATTCCCGAATGCCTCTTTAACAGTGGCCTTGGTACTTGAGTAAATAGATGCCAGGTCACTTCAAGAATAAGCCAGACCTATATCATTGTAATATTATTTAATGTGTAGAAGCCAAGGGATTAGATGTATTTGCCCTGAGTTTATTATTTCTGCTAGAGTGACTCTGTAGTGGAGTACTGGCTGGAGCACTGCCTTTTCTTTAACTTTCACCATGTCAATTTCTTTGGCAGATGTGTACTTCCTTCACACACTTTTGCATAGAACCACATTTATTATTGACATACTTGACCATTGCTCTATGCGCTCTGCAGAGAGGCCAAGGGTTGGATTAGCATTTACTCTGAGCCCCATTCTGACCTACTGACAGGAACTGTGAGAAATCCACACTGCGCTTGGCTTGATCTCCACAGCACTCAATCGTTGCCTGTCATAAACACCCATCCACAACCAGAACTCACACAAACACATAGAGCCGACTCCTTTCATAGTGCTCACTATGCATGAGTAGTATACTTCATGAAAAACACTACAAGAATACATCCAGGTAAAATCAAATACTCTTTGGGAACTCAAGAGTAAGTAACATGTAAAATTCAAATAGGAACAACATCGCTCTTCTGAGGTTGAGAGGAAAGTGGTTGTTTTTGCTGGCCACAGCTGCCACCCGGTGGTATGGCAAAAGGGGGCCTGGACAATTACAGAGGTGGCATTGGCCCCACAACCCATCAAATGATGCCACTATTTTTTTTGGTAAGGAGATTTTATTCATTACCTTCAGATGCACAAACATCAACATTCAGATTACGAAGGCATGCAGGATTACATTCTTTAACACCTTGATCACATGTTATGAAACAATCGCAATCCGTTCAGCCTCATCGAGGCTCTCCTAGCCATCTGGATTCTTGGAGTTGACCACCCAGCCGATACTGCAGTGATGGTGCGACCTCCAATTCCAGCTAGGTCGTCTAAACTTTGCTGCTCCAGGCTTGCTCATAGTCTTGTGTACCCCGACATCCAATGAGTTAACTAAAGAATAACGCCCCACCTTCCTTCCTCCCCCCACAAGCCCCCTCCCCATCAAACATATTGCTCTACCTTGTACTTCACAATGTCTCACCTCATTCACCCTTACAGTTCAAACAGAATCACCGTGTCAGAGAGCAAGCTTCCACTTAGGGGGATACTCTCATATCAATCTCACTACCCAACATCCACACCTCCTGCTCACCAAAGGCAATGTTCCAGGTCACAAGTTCGGGTCCCCCTCTTCAGAAGGGTCACTCATCTTCGTCAGTCGGGCTCTTGAGCAGGTTCACCATCACTACCCATGCCCTGGCCGCTTCTAACAATCTGTCATTATTGGTTCTCTGAGCCATTTGAAGTCTGAAAATCCCCTCACAGTCAGCCCGCTTTATAAATTCCTGCAGCCAGCGTAAAGCATTAGGCGCAGTGACCGCCTTCCAAGGGCTAGTAATCTCTCTTTTGGCTAGGACTAATCCTAAATCTATAAATTTACTGGTGACCTTATTGCGGGAGGGTGGGGAAACCAGTGTAGCAGGCAAAAAAACGGGGACTCCTGAATATCCCTGTCTGTTACCTCATTTAGTCTGGTCGTGACCTCCCCCCAGAACCCGTGTAACAGTAGGCATTCCCAGAACATGTGAAAAAACTTTGGCATTTTCTAGTTTGCACCGTGGGCAGGCTGTGCGGGATCCGAAAAACTCGTTAATTTTGTGAGTTGTGAGATACGCTCGGTGGAACCCATAAAACTGTATTAGTTGAAATCTCGCGTTTCTAGAGCATTTCCACGCCCGTTCCATCATCATCTCCCACGGCTTTTCCTCTATAGGTGTCCCTAGGTCCGCTTCCCATTTAATGCGCTGCCCTTCTAAAGGAGTTCAGAACCCCTGCGTAAGTCGCCTGTACAGGTCAAATGATGCCACTATGTGAATGTTCTAGATATCAAAGGCCTGGAGGACCTTGGTGCTGGAGGTACTGGGAGCTGGTGAGCAAGCCATTTTATTATGTACAGCGGTGGTGGCTTTTAGTGTGCAGCTTTCATGAAATCAAAAAGCGCCTGTCAAGTGCCTGTCCATTTAAGAGAGGCAGCGTCGTCTGTACGGGTCTTATAAGATTGCCTAGAGAGTCTTTCTTACAGACAACGAAATCCAATGTGTGAGTGACATTTCCGCAAAAGTAGAACTAAGACATTTCCTTAACAATCAAACATAAATTGAGACTTAGACAGCAAATCTAAGGAGACTAAAATATTTACAATGCAGGTTTCCAATTTTGACATGCCCTTTTCTGCAAATTACCAGACATTACTGCTGTCCTGGTGTGGGTTTTAAGGTTTGTGTGGTTATTTTATTGAACTTATCAAAAGGTTATTATTTGAAATTTGGATGTATAAGTGTATTTATGTGTTTCTTATAGTAGTGTGGCTCACTGGTTAGAGGCGGCAGACCCGAGAGCAGAGGACGGTCCGGGACCAGGGTTCGATTCCCGGCGCGGCAGGTTTCTGGACCAGGGTCAGCGGACTCGATAATTCTCTCGCCTCGGTGCCCACTCTGATCAGCGATCACACTCGGCAACTCTGGGCATTAGCTTGCCTCACCTTCACTAACGGCCCCACCAGACCGCCGGGGATGCCTGGTCTCACCCTGGAGATACCCATTAAGGGACCATCTCTCAGGGAAGCCAGGAAGGGTTTCGCAGCGGTCGAAGCGCCTTTGGACCCTCCGGGTAAGTAGTGCGCTATATAAATGCCTATACATTACATTACATTACATACATTATATTCCCTGAAAAGGTTTGATAATACATTTAGTTTAGATTTAAATACATTATACAACACTTTACATATCTATATTAAATAACATGTGTAAATGTATTTTTTTACTATCATCATTATTTATTTATATTAATAAGGCTTTCTTTCAGTGGATATTTAAGGATTTCACTGAGAACGTCTCATATGTATAACTATCATGCAACATAGAATGATATGAATGAACCTGGTCTGTTCCATACAAGTTAAGACTGCAATAGTCTGTGAACTCTACTAAGAAGTATTCGATACGGTAACAATGGGTGAGAAAAGTGGATTATTAGTAGGGGTGGTAGTGAGAGATTGTCATGATTCCATTGCATGTTCAGTTAGGGTTCTTTGAATCAAACCTTAGGTCAGTCATGAGTTGCTGTGGCAGAGAGCAGTCAGGCTTAGCTCAAAAGAAAACAAATGCAATAACAAACAGGCAATAGGTAGAAAGCACAACATCATAACAATCCCATTCCAATTCATAAAAATGTATATCTTTTTATCTTTAAGTGGACACTAAAATGACAAAATCTGATAAAAGGAAAAAGAGATGTAATTTTTTATTTTTAAATTTTTGGGGGAATCAGCTTTACACTTGTAGCGGTAGTCTGTGGGCCTTGAACATGTGGTCTGGGGCAAAGTCAAAGTTTTAGGTCAACGGTGATGTAACAGATATATTTTGCTTTAGGCTCCAAAGGTGCAGAGTACACTCTAGTCCCAGCCGAGGGTCGCAGAAAGCACTTACTGTGGGCTAGGACTCGAGCTAATGGGATAAGCCAGCAAAGTAAGGAGCAACTCCAGTGGCAACTGGTCTGCAGGGGGCTGTGCAATTGCAGATTTCTTTAGCTTTTGTGTCCCTGAAGCTTAACAGGAAGCTAGCCGACTAATCCTTGGAGTTCACTTATTGGTACTTGGCACAAGTGGAGCAGGTCTTGCCCTTGGGGTCTCTTACCAACAGCAGGAGTAGAGCTTCTCTTTCTGTAGTCCTCATGGGCGTCCGCAGGGGAGGGCAAGGGGGTGCGCTTGCCCCCCCCTGGATCGCCGGTCCCATTCCTTTTATCCTTAATGTTCATGATTACAGCAGGCTGTTCCCCTGCGAGAAGCCCCAGGAGTGTAAATGTTCTCTCACTTGGGGCCTCTCGCACTTCTCTTTGAACTCTGGAGGCTGCAGCAGCCCCTCCCCGACCTCGAGCAGACTTTGGACAGGCCCATTGTCATTCTGTCTGCTGCTGATCACCACATTAAGAATGACAATGGGCCGTCTGCCTTTAACTTGCCTTGAAGGCGAGTGATGAAGTTACAATTTTGCCCCCCCCTGGAAGGCGAGTGACGAAGTTAGAATGTTGCCCCCCCCCTGGAAAAATTTCTGCGGACGCCCATGGTAGTCCTGCCTTGGTTTGGCAGGTGCAGTCTTTCTTGGTGCAGCCTTCCTTTCTGGGGTGCACTGGCTCAGCAGCTTCATTCATTCCTCTGTTCTTTCCAAGCCCAGCAGTGTTCTGAGGTTGGCAGCTGGGGGTGCCACTTTGATACCAAATTCGAGTTTGTAGGTGGGAAGGACTCCCTAGCCAATGGGATTAGAATTCCCAGGAGGAAACCCTACCCACTCTTACATCATTCCCTATGGAGTTGACACTAAAGAATTCCAGAGTGCTTCTCTCTGCTCAAAGTGTCTGGATCCTTCTTCTCTGTAGGTCAGTGCTGTTGGCAGACCCCTGAGGTGCATCCAGTATAATGAGCCAGCCCTCCTGGAAAATCAGTTCTGCAAACAGGTTCTATGGAGCTCCCTGTAAATCCCACTTCATAGGTGGGGAAACAAATGTTACAAGGTGTGGTTAGCCGTAGTAGAAGTTTATGCATTTACAAACTCCTCTCGCTCTCCTTTGGGGTAGGGATGAGAATGTCTAATATTTTGCTGCCCAGGTGATGAGAGTAACTGAAAGCCATTTGTTTTGAGAGTTGGATTCAATTCTTATTTTCAGTTTTTTTATTAGAATTTTTTTTCTATTTGTCATTTACATTTTTTTTCATTTTTGAGTTTAGAGGATTTTTTTGACATATACATCTTTAAACCTTTTGGGTTTTACTAGTTAGAGCATCAGCTGTTAAGGAGGACTTTCATGTTTGCATCTTCTACAGTTCCGAATCTGTGAGGATGGATTTACGTAAGAGTTATTTCATTTCAAATTTCTTTCAGTATCTATATTTTAGGTTGTAATATTCATATGTATTAGCATCGTATTAAATAATGTTGTGTAAATATGTTGGGCTTATTTTGCCAGGGTTGCTTCTTGTTGCTTATTGTTATGCTAAATACATTCAATAATTTTAAAAATATAATATACTTAGGCAAGGGTTTGAAGTTAGATATAATGCTTTTGATTTTTGAGATTTTATTTATTTTTTGGTTTCCATTTCAGATGAATAATGTTCAGTACATGATGTTTCAGTTGCATGCTGGGACATTTATTTTTTATTAAAAAATCAACAACAACAAAAAGTTAGTCCCAGATGTACTGAAAAGCCATGTTCTGTGTAAGCTGTTTAAAGGTAGTTGTACACGATTACAGTTCTGGTTGTAGGTGCTGTGTTTATGTTTAGTGTGGTTCTTTATTTTGATATTTATGTTTTGAAGTCAGGTTAAATTAGAGTGTAGGCTATTGATTCTAAGTAAACAAAACATTGCATATTTTCAAAGCAATGTACTTAGTTGGATAGAATACCACGCAAGTGTTTTATTTTTCAGAATATTTTAGAATATAGGGGGTGATTATGATGGCGGACGGACTGCAGTCCGTCCGCCATCGTCCCAGGGACTGGAACTGGCCGCCTATACGGCGGCGGTCCCGCACATGAAATTACAATGCGACCGCCTCTGTGGCCGTCACATTGAGCATTTTTACCATTGTGGCGGGTGCCGCTGCCTGCAGCACCCACTGCAATGGTAAAAATGCATGTTGTGCATTTCCCTAACTACATGGCAGGCACCACATGGTGCCTGCCTGCTGGTGCAGGGAACTGTAGCGGGGCACCCAAGTGCAAAATGCACATGCCCCTGCACAAAGGGGGCCCGCAACGGGCCCCAAAGTACAACCCCAGCTGCCTTTCAATGGCCATAGACAGGCTGGCGGGGATGCAGCATCCAAATCTGGCAGCCGGTGCCTGCTAGGCACTGCCACCATTTTGTGGATGCGGAGTGGGTCCGACAGGCAATCATAACGATTGCTTCTGTCTGATCCGTGGTGGACGGGCTTTCCGTCCACCAGGCACACTGCCCGCCATCCTGATCTGGCAGGCGGAAAAAGGCCTTACAATGGCAGTGAACCCACCCGCAGCAGCCTGCCGGTGGCGGGTTCACTACCATTGTAATCAGGCCCATAGTGTTTGGAATAGGGCATGTGTCTGCTTGAGTTACTGGTATCAAAGTTCTTTTTGTAGTATTTCAATAAATGGTTAAGAGTGGGGTAGCGTCTAGTGTGGGCTGTTTGGAAGGGCTTGTGCCACCCTTCCATTGCATGTTTTATTTTGGCTTCTTTGAGTAAATGAACTTTGATAGATATTCTGCCAAGGAATTTCGTACATTGGGCTGGCGTCTGTGCCGTGACTGGTGTACCAGTCAACCCAGGTCTAGAGTAAATTGTGTCCTCTTTGGCTTTAAAAAAGGATTAGTCTACTGAAATCAATACATCTGGAGTGTCAGGGGCAAAAGCTAAGGTGATTGTAGTTTTCATTTCATAGGCAAATTTCCTGTAAGTGTCATGCTAAACACTTAACACTGGTTTATTTCTGTAAGTGCCGCTAAATAGACATGCCCACATCCCAAAAGGGACACACATCTGTCTTTCTGCCAACCTCCCAGGAACAGGATTGCCCGGAATTTGCCCTGGGGGCGCAGAAAGCCCACTAGATGTCTAGTAATTCAAAATGGTGCCAATACAAACAAAATTTGGGTGCAGTCTAGCCTGGTATTGGGCCATACCCCTATCCCAAAAGTGGCAATAGTGTCTTGGGCAGAAAGGGCGTTTTTCCCAGTTAGGGAGGTTTCCCCAAATCTTCCCTCTGGGGTGATAGAAAGCCCACAAGACACTAGGGATTTTGCATTTGAGGCAAACAAAGGGGTCCGGGCATTGCACTTTGGCATTAGCTGGCGTAGCATGGGGGGGGGGGTGGGGGGGTAAAGGGGAGGTTGTACTGGGTCCAAAATTCTTAGGGTCATTCTTAGGGGCGCAAAAGTTTAAAAGAAAAGTAGAAGGATACTTGCCTGTCCCGGGCGCTGGCAGCCCATGCTACGCCGCTACCCCAACCCTTAATGGAGCAAACCAGTAATTTGGCCTACCTGGAGGACAGAGAGTGGCTTTGCTTCCAGAAAATCCACTGGGTGGCATGAATATTTATTTGTATAAAATAATGGGGTGGTTCTGGCCCATCCTGACATCAGGCCCTACCATCACACTAAATCTTCAACAGTCTTTCTGATCCTAAACAGACTAAAACTTCCCATCCCAGTGGCAAGCAAGAGGGCATTTGATTCTTTTGGGTGTTGTTTTTGCATATGGGCCAGAAGAAGGGGGCTAAATCTCTATATCATCTCACTTGCCATGGTGAATTTCTGCACTTTTTGGGCTTAGGAAGGCTGCCTCATTTGGAAACCTATAAGACCTAGACATTTCTGAAAACTAGGCAACCAGTGAATTCTAGGATGGTGTGCTTTGTGAGGATCCCACAACGCATACCCATAATGCCCTGCAAACCTTAAACTTTGCCCAAAATCAGGCATTTTCCTTGCATTTCTGTGACTTAATGTTCCAGAATACACAGAGATACACAGAGATGCAGAAAATTCCTACCATCCAGCGTTCCCCCATTTGTCCTAATAAAAAGGCCATCCCGCTTCATGGGCTCAAATCAGGGTCAAAGGTAGCCCTGACAAGTGCGATACCATTTTTATCAGGAGACTTGGGGGAATGGGGGTGGTAGGAAATTTGTGTCTCCCACAGATGGCAGAATTTTTCCTCACAGAAATGTGACGAAAATGTGTATTATTAGTCTGATTTTGAGGTTTGCAAGGATTTTTGAGACAAACAAAACCTTGTGAGAGCCACACAAGTCATCTCACCCCACACTGGACTCACCTTGGATTCCTCTGGGTGTCCACATTTCAAACTATGCAGGTTTTCTAGGTTTCTGAAAGGACCTGCTCAAGTATGTCCTAAAATCCACAGCTACCCACAATGGAAAAATAGGGTCAGTTTTCAGTGGAAAAATGTGACGTGTCCATGTTGCGTTTTAGGCCCTTTCCTTATGCAGACACTAGGCCATCCCACAATAGTATGGTAGCGTTTTTATTGGGAGACATGTGGAACTTCATATTTGGCTCAAGTGATGGGGGCGATTACCAAAGAAATAGACTGGTCGAACAACAGTTAAGCTTGGATGAGGGAGGAGATGTTCACCCTCCTGAGACTTCAAAGTCAAGTGTTGCAAAAGATAATGACTGCCCAAATGTAGCAGTGCCACCCTTCATGCAGGCATCCCTCGATGAGAACCCTTTAGAAAAAAACAGGACAGATGTACTTAATGGTAGCGATCACGCACCCGCAGCACCAAGAAAGTGTAAAAATAAGCGCTTAATCGGGGTCAAATGAACACCTAACTGTGGCACCTGAAGGTGAAAGGGATATGGTCATAACAAACCGGGGCAGAATTTTAGATAAGTTTAAACCTTTGATAACTCAATGTATTGTCCCTTTGGTGGGAAAGTTTCATATTTTGGAGATAATGGCCGCTACGGATGTATGACGTTACCACGCATACTTTTACCACGCATACCTTTACAACGCGGTATTTACATCGAATACCGTTACAACGCATAGCGCTTAGAAGTGCTGGATAGTGGTAAGTATAATTTTCCATTCCAACTCCAGTCCCCGTGGACACTAGGGAAGGTGTTGGATAGAAAATTAAATTTATTCCCTATCCTAGAGCGCCCCCCAGCGCAATGCGTTGTAATGGTATTCGTGGTAATGCCTGCGTTGTAATGGTAGTGCATTGTAAAAACTTCGTTGTAAACGTTGTATACCGGCCGCTACCTAACCAAAGAAACTTAACAATATAACTGGTACTTAGAACCCAGGGAAAGGGGGTGGGTCAAGAGACAATTCTGAGATATTACTCCATGGTGGAGGGCAGAACACACCTTCCCCTCGAAACCACCCATTCTTCTCCCTGTCCCACCTTGAAAGCCTCTATTGGGAAGGTGGGGCCACCCGCATCCATAACTGAAAGAAGGGAGGATGCAAAAAGGCTGATGACGGTTGGGCGGGAGTTAGAGGTCAACAGGAATGATAGGGGGGACTTAGAGAGTGCCCAGGAAGGTGACAGTATGCTTCATTTGAATTTACCACACACATGCTGCCCCTATGTAGACATATTGTCTGGGGTCCTGGAATTACCCAACAAGACCGAGAACCATACCTCCGAATTGCAAAATAAAGTTTGGCACTGGTTGGGGAAATACACAGATTTTGGTATAATGGCATATTATTTGTTAGGAGGATGAGATGGGTGGGACTTGCTAGGTATCATTTGAGGGGGACTGTGTGGCAATTAATTGCAGATATTCTACGCTGGCAAGGTGATTGCTTAAAGATTTAATATACATCACCCCCTGAGAGAGAGAGTAGGTATTGCACCACTAGGGCTTTTTCTATGGGCACCTGCAGTAAGCTTTTGAGGAAAGACCGTTATTACCCCTGAGAAGAAAAGAAAAAAACCCTATTCCTACCTCTAATAGGTTTCTTCCATTGACAAGTTCGGATAACGACAATTGACTCCTTGATCATTCTGATTCTTAGCAAACTCTGTTGGTGACCCCAACCACAACTAATCAGAGTCCAACGCAAGGCCCTGATTTAAGAATTTATTAGTTGGAATATAGCAGGTATTAGATCTAAATTGATAGATTAAGAATGGCCGGACATAATCACACAGTATGATGGGATAAATGTACAGGAAAATTGGGCGCAGGAACCTTTTTTCTGGATGGGTAAGAGAGTTTCTGTGTACCTGCTAAAGCTCTAACTGGGCAGAGAGAGACCAAGGGGGCTTGCCACCCTGATTTGCTTATCGAAATTGTTTAAAGTTGTTACCATTCCTGTGAGACATGGGGGATCTAGGTTTTGTGGGCTGTGGAAGCATGTCATTTCAGCCTCTTTTTAGTACATTTTTACAATTCTGTGTACAATCTTGACTGCCACATTATTCAAGGTGCTCCTAGAAATAGAGGGTAGATTTCTTTCTAAATTGAAATTTTCAATATGGTGTTAGATGGGGATTTTAATGCTAAGATAGCTCAGGCACTCAACAATATTGATCCTTTTGTGAGGGATGATTCTCCCCCCTGCCTTTCAGCGATCGATGAAAGTTGCCGGAGGCAGATCTGTGCTTTGTCCAAACCGACCTTCTCAACCTGATGACCATTGTAAGAGAACATTTTGTACAAAACCTACCTTTGCGGGATGGGGCAGAGGGCCTGTAATCGACTATTTATTTGTTTCAAGGCCTTGGGGAAAATGGTACAAGATGGGTGAGTCTTGGACAACTGCAATAGTGACCACATCCTCATTGTTTTTGATATACTAATACCCACAGGGGAAAAGAATATAAACAAAACAGGTTCAATTGATTAAGTACCGTGGACAACAGTCTCAGAATTAAATTGTGTAGTATTTTAATCCTTGTCCTGTTCAATTCTCTCATTAGGGAAAACCTGAGTGTGCTTATGGATTCATAACAATGAATAGTAGCCACGCCACAAACGGGGGTCCTGGAGGGGTTTCAATCTCTAAATAATTCAGCCAAGTAGATCATGTATAGGTTTGATGATAAATGTAGAGCCGCAAACCGGCGATTAAGAGATGCCCTTAATGCCAAGCCAAGGACTCAGAAAGATGATACCCTTGGCAAAGCCCATTTCAAACTAGCCATCAGAGAGAAGAAATAAACCCTGAAAGTAGAGGTATGGGAACGTGTGGTCAACTGTCAAATGGTAGATTCTAAGGATAAGGATTCTGGGAAATTGTAAAAGGGAGACAATTGTCCCCAGGTAATCCAGATGATATTGATACCACCATAACTCCAGAGCAGTGGATGGCCCATTTCACAGCGCTTTATTCGATGGGAGCAAGAGAGCCAGTATATAGTGCAGAGGAAACATCTAAGTTCCCACTGGATATTAGGTTCGAGCATGAGGAAGCCAGTTCTGCCATGCAAGTTAGCCTTTCTAATAGTGCTCTTGGCCCTGTTGGGGTTTCTATAGACCTTTACAAGTTGAACATACTTTTTTGGGCACTGTTAATTACACGGGTGTTAAATGCAGCTGCTGTAGAAGGTATCCCTAAGGCATTGAAAGTTACTACAATTGTACCTGTATTAAAAAAATTAAAAAGGCAGGACCCACGCTGTCTCAGGCCTATCTCCCTGTAGAATTCAATTATCAAAGTGGGAGGCAGAATTATTCTGAACCAAATAGATGGATGGGTGCAACTTAACAACATTCTTAGCCTTGTCCAGTATGGATTCCGCGGAGGTAGGGTTACATCGGAACAATGCATAAACGGCCAGAATCATTGGCTTTGCCAATGCAAGTTTCTCATCTTGTCGTCCATAAAGGCTTTCAATACTTAGCTCTTTTCAACAGAGTGTACAGCCTGAGCCCCTAGTTCGGTTCTATCTGCTTGATTCCACTACTGGGCTACCTCATTCTGCCTGCTTATATAAATATTGTTCGATTACTTATTCATTCATTTGGCTTTTTATGTATTTCTGATCTTTAAAAATGTGTTAAACCATTTTTCTCAGAAACATAAAGATGTAATTGTACATTTTACCAACAGGAGCTCATTTTGAGTCCCTTTCTGTTGCCTCTGAGCCTTCTTTCTAAAAGAAAGTAAACAATTTTCTTCAGCTAGTATCCTTAAATTGTCCTGGCCACCATTTGAGGTCCCATTAATAATTGTGTGTTATTGGCTGCAGCTAGCAAGCTGCAGTCAAAGGCTCATAAAGGAAAAACATTGGGAAATAAAATCTGTTATTGCTCTCTGTGAAAAGCAATAAGACATCCATCGGCGATGCCCTCTCCACCAAGTTTTATAAAGTGGCTGGCAACAAAATGCGCCTATCTGTGCAATGTGCTCTCTGAGTAGCTTCTCTGCTTCCCTACAGCAAACAGGCAAAAGAGAGCAACGTGAAGCATGTGGAAGAGAAGCACATAAGCGAGAAAGCCCCTGGAAGGGGCAGTGTTGGAAAGTCATCCTGTGCACTGGGCCCCCCAACTTGTTGCTGACTGGTACTGGTGGTAACTGACTCTGACTGACCATGTGCTCTGCCTAACCAGGCACAGGGCCAGTGCTATGCTGAAAGAGACACATTTAGAATACAGTGAAAACTCCTACATACACTAGGGCACTCCATGGGCTGGAGTGCCCCTCTGATTGGCATGACTTACCTTATAAGGCCCTAGTACATAATTGGGCAGGGGGATTGAAACTACCTATCAGTACTTAGTATATAATAGGGCAGGGCAGTTTGGAGCCCAGCACCCCTATCTGCACTTGCATGTGTGCATTGCTGAAGCCTAAGGTCAGTTTAAAAGTGAATCTGTGTTGCAGGACTGCTTTTAAAAAGTAAATTGTGCCCAAATTTGACTTTGGTGCGTGGGGCACTTACAAATGGTTGGCCTACAATGTTTGGGTATATTGGGTACCCCCAGAATCTTCCAGTGGAGGGGGATCAGGTATTTATAAGAAGGACCGTTATAAAATGGGTTTTATAGGTCCTGGGTTAAGTGAAATTGCACATTTCACTCCCAACCTTGTGATAAAGTTCACAATTGAGTTGAAAGACGTATTGAATACATACATGGGGCAATATACCTTGTGAATGGTATATCAAGGAAGACACAAACACTGACTACAAAATAAGAGAAAGGTAAATCTTTAGTATTTAGCCTTTTGGCGTATTAATCATTTATGCAAGCAGTCCAAAACAAAACAAAACATGGACTGAAAATACATTGAGAGAGACAGTTGTGACTGGTGACTGAGTGTAGAAAATAGTTAAATAAATGCAAAGAAAATCATACAATTACACAAACCAATACATACAAAATATCCACTGTGCATTAAAATAGTCTTAGAAGGATAAATTATTTCTTAGGTTCCTTGGGACTGTGCAGACGGATATATATATAGAACGTCGACGTTTTGACTCTAGATAGAAAGCGCTGGTTTGTGTGCATCAATAGCGGATCTTCATCAGGACTGGAATGTGGAAGGACAGCCTATGAATGTAAATTAACATGTGGTTAGGGCCTAATGTGTGTCCATAATAAAATGCCAGGGGGGGCTTTTTATTAACCTTTTCCGCTCACCTTAATGGTAGTAGGTGTATCATTCAACCATTCTTTAGGGGGGAGATTGTCAGCCGACTAACTCCTGCAGCGTGGATTACGCAAAATTTCTATAAAACAGGTAAGGTAAAATTCAGGTATAAATTCTATTGAAGTATTGTGTGTCGAGTACAGGCTGCTGAGGTAAAGGTAGAGCCTACCTTAAGTCTTTATTTTGGATCTTCAACACCAGCCGGTGTGAAGATTATGGAGGGCGGGGCCACTGTGGCGAGTGCCTGAAAGAAAATAAGTACCAGGTATCAGTACTGGAATCTCCTATTGTCATGCATATAGTCGGGCCATATTAGTGTTGTATTCATGCAGTGGCTAAGGAGAGTGCGGGTTAAATTACTCTAAGAGGTCCTACGTCTGAATCTGCAGTGTATTGGCCATGCATCCGAGGGTGAGCTAGGGTTTTTTAGGAATACATGATAATATTTTTGAGCTTCTTCTCCCAGGCACATATAAATGTGGAAAAACGATTGAGCACAGAGTGTGCTTGGTGGTGGAAAATGTCATGCATGCGTTCGGCAATTAATGTGACTGCGAAGCGCTGGGCTTTTCCTTAATGCGAGCGCATGATTCTATGCTGGTGAACAGGTCTCGAGACCGCAGTGTCTCAAGTCAAACACCACAGTCAGAGTTTGTCTAATAATGTACTGACTGACCTGATTAGTGGAATATTATTGCCTGGCTCGACGTAGACCATCCCGGATAGGCTGATCGAATGCGCCTAGCGAGTGCCATTATAACGCATGTCATTACATTTTATATGCTTTTACCAAGCATAAATTTACAATGAAATTCGTTGTAAATGCATAAATGGTAAAAGCATGTTTTTTTTAATGTTTGGATAAGGTAAGTATGGGTATAGGGGTATATGTTTTGGGGTACTGAGGTATATGTTTTGGGGTGTTTGGGTATTTTAAGGGTTCAGATATAGTTTTGGGTTATGGGGTACAGGGGTAGTTTTAGGGTTTAGGGATAGGTATCGGTTTTGGGGTACAGGGGTATTTTTAGGGTTCAGGACTAGGTTTGAGTTTTGGGGTATAGGGGAATTTTTAGGGTTCAGGGGTAGTTTTGGGTTTTGGGGTACAGGGTATTTTAAGGGTTCAGGGCTAGGTTTG
This sequence comes from Lissotriton vulgaris, assembly GCF_964263255.1. Classification (NCBI taxonomy): domain Eukaryota; kingdom Metazoa; phylum Chordata; class Amphibia; order Caudata; family Salamandridae; genus Lissotriton; species Lissotriton vulgaris. Next base: position 117,535,288 of record NC_141687.1, read on the forward strand.
GGTTTTGGGGTACAGGGGTATTTTTAGGGTTCAGGGCTAGGTTTGGTTTTGGGGTACAGGGTTTTTTAGGGTTCAGGGGTAGGTTTGGGTTTTGAGGTACAGGGGTATTTATAGGGTTCAGGGCTAGGTTTGGGTTTTGGGGTACAGGGCTATTTTTAGGGTTTAGAGATAGGTTTGGGTTTGGGGGCACAGGGTATATTAATAGAGTTAAGATGATTTAGGGCCAGATGTAGGTAAAAAACATTTACCGATTTTAAAATACCGAATTGTACCGATTCGGTATTTCAAAATCGGTAAATGGTATGTAGGTCCCAACATCTGGATTCGTTACCGAATCCTTAACAATTCTTCAATTTCCGATTCGGTAAATACCGAATCGGTAATGCCCATTCATTCCTATGGGCTTTGAAGCCCATAGGAATGATTAGGCATTACCGATTCGGTATTTACCGAATCGGTAATTGAAGAATTCACAAGGGTGCAGGGGGTGTCACTTTGACACCCTCTGGCACCCCCAAAACAGGCACAGGTGCCATGTGGCAGGCATACCTGCCCTAAGGGCAGGTCTGCCTGTCACATGACATAGGTGTGCATGCACACATGTGCATGCACACCGGAATCGGTATTTTACCATCAAATTGGTTTTGATGGTAAAATACCGATTCGTTAAGGCTCCTGGGACGCTGAAGAGTCCCACCTACATATGGGTGGCTTCAAATCGGTAAATTTACCGATGTTTTATTTTACCGAATCGGTAAAATTACCGAATCGGTAATTTTACCGATTCGGTAAAATATTGCCCCCTACATGCCAAATCTTGAAAACCGGTCGGTAACGGCCGAAAATACCGATTTTCGGCCGTTACCGACCGACCTACATCTGGCCCTTAGTGTTTAAGGGTGTTGGGGTATTTTAAGGAGTAACTGTGGGTTATGATTATGGGGTGCAGGGGTATTTAAAGGGAGCAGGGTGGGATTAGCACATGATATGAGACATGGCAGAAAGGGCGGAACGTACCACACGCCCCCAGCGTTTGTCACACCCCCAGCACACGCCCACAGCACAACGCAGACACGCCCACAAGGGACTACTTTGCTGGCACGGTTCTTTTACCTTTTAAATGTATATGGTAGGCATCTGCATAGCCTATGTTCTTCTGCTGCAACTGCCCTTTCCAACGCTGTATTGGGTGTTGTGATTGGTGCTGTGGTTCTTGAGATTACCCGCCTCAAAGGTTTGGGCTCTCTCCTTATTATATTAGTATGGATATGGATAATTCATGGTCATGACATCACCCTACGCACAAACTACTTAAATCTAATCAGTATTGGTCTTTCCTATGAAAGAGGTCGTATGTTTACAAAGATGAAAAAATCATTTGTGCCAGTTAAACTGCCCAGAAATTAGTCAGATATATGTTGCAAAATATACTAGAATCAGTTTAATGTTAGTGGGAATTAAAAAACACTGCAGCTCAGAATGTGTAGAAACATGCAGAAAGATTATCTTTCCTAAAATTACCGGAAGCCTGCAAAAAATAAAGATATTGCCATTAACATCTCTTTTCTGCTGTTTACTGTTCATTTAGAAAATCAGATCATAAGAAACAAGTTTTTGTTGTTTGAACATCTGCCTTAATTATGCTCCGTATCCTGCCTTCCTCTTGGCGGCTGGCTCAGCCAGCAAGAATTGTGATGCTAGAAGTCAACAGAAATAAGCTATTACAGTAGAGCAGCTATGTCATTTCTTTATTACAAGGGACTAGATGTATCACAGGTCACCTGTAATGGGGAAACTAGATATAGGATTCTGTATATAGATCGCAGGACACATGCTACCCCCTTGCTGTGCAAGTTACATTGGCTCCCGATTAAGCAAAGAGCAAAATTCAAGGGCGTCTGTATTGCACATAGAGAATCTAGGGCCAAGCCCCATTATATATCAAAGAACGCCTTGAGAATTACGTTCCTAGCCGCACTCTACGATCTTCCGAGGCCGGCCACCTGGTTCCCCCACGATACAACAGTGTGTCCAAAGGGGGTAGAGCTTTCTCCGTCCTAAGTCAGCAACTGTGGAACCTACTACCAGATCATCTACGCAAGGAACCTGCACTCTTACCTTTTAGGAAACAGCTAAAAACTATCTTGATTAGGGAGGCCCTACACTTAGTCTAACCCCCCTGTTTGTGATGTTGTGTAACCACCCTAATGATCCCTGGCCCTCTCTCTAAAAGCGCTAAGAGACCTGTCGGTGATGAGGCGCTATATAAAAATAAATGTAACATAATATAACATGTAATATAATAATAATACTTTGAATTTATGTAAAATAACTGCCATTTCCATGTGCTGTAAAGAACAGGAGCTACTATTAGCAAATTTAATTGAACTTAGAAGATAGTGCTAAGGTTCAGACTCATGACTTACCATTCGATGCATGTCGGCAGCAAGTGTTCGACTCATTGTTCCCTGCAGTCAGCACAAGTATGTATGCATACATATTTAAATTTCCATGTTAATTAAGGTGTCTGATCACTTTCAGTTAATGTCGCTAAAACTAGATGGAAGAAACCAGATAAATGAGTTGTAACCTTTTTCCAGGCAATGGAGCAGTTTGAAAGATTTACATCTATCTCGCCAGGGACTCTGGACTGGACATAGCACCTCTCAAGTTCAAGGTATATCTGCCTACAGAAGTGGTATACCAAAGAAAAGCAGGGACAAGATGGAGGAGGCAAGGCAACCACAATGTGAACAAACAGGAAACAGAACCAATAATGGACACATCACTGGACTACCACTAGGGTTGTACACAGGTAAGACTCAGAATTTCCCACAGCAACAGGGAATGTCAAGGTCTGTGTGCTGATTACTGTTACATACAGTCACCCTGCAAACCCCAAAGAAAGGAGGCAGCAGATGCGATCTTGTATCTGGACCATGCGGCACAAACAAGACATGTACTTAAACCCTCATGGGTGCAGCAGGAGATACAGCGACAATTCCTAAGAAAATAAAATGGTGACACTGTCACAGTTAGGACAATTAAGACTACAAAAAACACAAGGCAAAGGAGGCGACAGGAATTGTCTCCTGAAAACCAGGAGCCAACCCCTATTAAAAGGAATACACTTGTACACAGATGAGGACAAAATACGATATAGAGTACAAGAGGAGAATGGAGAACAAGCACTAGGAAGACACTTAAGAGATGTAGCAAATAGTCAGGGGCAGGTCAGTCAGGAAAACAACTGGAGAACACACAGGCAAGTCAATCGCTGGGATGCTAGGACTTCCAACAAGCAAGCTAGTCGGGAACAACAAGGGAACTAAAGACCGCAAGAGAAACGCAGATAAAGGGAAAATAAACAAGGGCAAAGTCTACGAGACTGGGAGAAAATGCAAGAGCTATGACAAAGAAATAAGCAAAGGTAGTTAACCCCTTCGGCGCTTATGCCGAGCTCAGCTCGTCATGAGGCACAGTGGAGCTGTGCTTATGATGAACTGAGCTCGTTATACCTGCCGCATAACGCCCATGCGGGGCTTATTCCCCTCCTGCACGGGTGTTCCATTGGAGTGGGCGGAGTCGTGACGAGCTGAGGTCATGAGCACAGTTCCACTGTGTATCACGACGAGCTGAGCTCGTCATGAGCACCGCGGCGCCGCACGCACCCCCCTCCCCCGCATCACGAGGGAATTAGCCCCGCGTGGAAGGGATTAATAGCAGGAACAGGAGGAACAAACCAAGAACAATTTGAAAGCGAGCCAGCCAGTGGCTGCACCAGACTGTAGAAAAAGGCAGACAACAGAGTAATGCAAAGGCAATGCAGGGCTGAGAGAACACCAGGGCAAGCTGCACAGGAACAGGACACAGGCTCTGGCTGAAGCAAGGTTGGAACTGGACAGGAAAACAGGCTACTAAAGGTTCAAACTTCAATGCACGAACAAGGAACTACAGGCAATGGCAGTGTCTAAGAAATCCCAAGAAGCAGTAAGCCCTGAGTGGAGTCACAATTGAGCATCACTAGTTTGTCACACGCGGGTGTGTGCAGTTCCCATCTCTCACAAGTCCTGAAGGAGAGAATCAGGTGCTGAGGAAGAGCAGGACTGCATTGCTCTGTGAATGCTGAGTCTCTAGGAACACTGGGTAGTGCATTCATGGATCAGTAGCCCAGGGTAGCAAAGACAGTTTTTCCAAAGAGTCCAAGACTGAAAAGGGAAGCAGTCAGTAATAATACAGGGACTTTGGATATGTTTTAGTGGGGATTTTCAGGCTGCAACTTGTCCATGTACGGTGTCCCCTGGAGGCTGCATGATAGAATCACAACAAATCTGTTCTCGCTAGGCCCACACCAAGCTCCCTCAGAGTTCCAAATAATTTTTCCAATGTTGTAGTGGTTTCCTCTCAGTCAACCTATTTCTCAAAAATGGTGATGATAAACAAGGTGGCCACAAATATTGTCTTAGAAGAAAAAGAGTTCCATGTAATATGATGATTTATCTCTGTCAGAGGCCAAGCAAATAAGAAACATATTGTGCAACCGTGTCTTCCATTATCTCACACGCAGTACAAGTGTATTACATATCTATTACAATGTGTCATAATACTGCACTGTTTATTGTAACATAACAACCATAGCAGAACCAAGTGAGCGACATTCTGTAGGTAGGATAGTGATTAAAATGTATACAGCCAGGCCTTAATCACATACTTCCCAAGATCTTAAAGTTCATTTGTTGCGTATCTGTTTATACCCTGAAATTCCCAGCCTTGAATGGCGGGAAGTTCAGCTAAGTATTATAACAACATAGAATGCATTAGCCACATTATTATTAATTATTTGGACAATTAGTCTTTACTCTGAACAAAACAAAATAATAATGCTTGGGACTCTATTGTCCCTCCTCCTGGCCTTCCCAGAGGAGCTTATGCATTAATATTCCTGTGAATCCTTCTCTGTATGGAGATCTATAAAAGGGGATGTTAGTCATCTTCATCTCCTCCATTGTAATTGCCTCACAGAATTGATAAAGGGATAGAGGGTCTGGTTTCTTTTTAGGTCTCGCCTGAGCCAGCGCGTATGCGCTGCCCTGCAAGGCTTTTAGCAAGGGCTTTAAACTATGAACACACGTTTTTTTGGCTCAACCACTATTGGCTTTTGCGTGCGTCTTTCTAAGAAAGACAGCACGCAATTGGCCAAAGTCGGGTGCATGTTCCGCCTTCTCTCTCCCCTGGCCTGGGGACCTCGGAAGCGAGCATCAGTGCCATCTGTTTCCAATTATCGCGCCAGCGTCTCGCGTTCACGTTAATTGGAAACAGATGGCACTGGCCAGAAGACTAGCTTTAGTAAATGAGGGCTGCAGTCAGTGTCACACCCTCTTCAATACAATCGTTGACATCTGCGCTTGTTGTTTTCTGAAGGGAGTGTCACAGAGTAACTTGTATGGAGCATGGAACAGTCTCTGGTAAGTTTGTCTTTGTTGGCAGTCTGAATTAAATTTATTTGATTTAGCCGCAGTGTCTCGAAACTTTGAGGAGGTCTGTATTTAGTTTGCTGGCGGAACTTCTACCTTTGAATGCTGCCTTTAATTAGTGCAAGGAAACCTGCTGCTCCTTCTAAAAACCGGTGACTCAAGAAATGCTGCGTTCTGCCAAAGGGGGTTAAGTGAAATGATGGCTTTAACATCTTTCGGGACTGACAACCAAATGTTGATAAAACGTAACGCTGATCACTTTGCCCGCCCCTTTTCCAGGTAACCCATCATACCGAGCGTGTCGTAGTTATGAGGGGTTGTGAAGTAGGTATTTCTAGGGCATTTCATGTGAGCAATGCATACTGAGGGAATAATTTAGTGTGAACTGTAGTTGCTTTCCCATTCTTGGTCTGAACTGTCTGAGCGCACAGTAAATCTGCACACTGAATAATTCAGCGAAGAAAGGAGCTGTACTCTGACGTAACTTTCTCTGAACAGAGGGGGCAAACTGGCGGTCTATTGAAATGAGCATGTAAGTCTCTGGTGCATGCTTCAGGCATTCGTGCCCATCCCTGGGACATTGCCATTTGCTGTGGCAGGGCAGGAAACCTGCTCCTGCTTGAACAAAGCAAAGCAGAATTGCTTTTGGGCAAGGGGAGCTGCATGTTAGCAGTTCCACGTGCCCAAAAGCAATGCTGGCTCCTGAAGGAGGCGGGGGGCCGGCAGGGACCGTGGGGGCATTGGGGCTCCCCCCACAGTCCCCAATGTATGGTCAGGCCCCAGGGATGGGGTCCTCGGGGGCCAGAAGTGGCCCAGGAAGGAGAGCCACATGGCACACCTTCCATTGTAATACATTTTTTTAAAATAAATAAATCAATAAGGCCGGGTCCCAGGGGATGGGATGGGGTCCCCGGGGCCAAAATTGGCCGCAGGAGGGGGGCCTGGAGGCCCCCCTCCAAAAATTGTCGGTATTTCATACTTCTGATTAATATAGTCTTCGCTGGCTTCAACAGTTACTGTGCCCTGTATTGACCTAAACGTGGACAGCATTGGCCTGTGGCTTTATTGTCAAGCCTCCAAAGTTTATAATTCCTGGAAAAAGTGTGAAATGTAACGCTATTACATTATAGGGTGTTGTAGGTGTCCGAAGGTGTACTGTTCCTAATGTAAAGTAGTTGCTCAATGGTGCCAGTGCAGATAAACTGTTCATCCTGGATCTGGTGCCGCCGCACAAGCTTGGTTTATTTAATTGAATCCCATCCGTAGTTTTTACACCTAGTTTAAATAAGGGGGCAGGGTTTGGCACATCACTCTTGCTAGGTAGCTCCTTCACCTAGCCAAGACGTTTGAGGCCAGCTCCAAAATTGGCACATTCTTCATACTGTGTATATGGTGTGTAGCAACGCAATTAATAATTGGCTCTTTAGCGCCTTGGAATATCTTTTAAACGAGCTTCGTGTTTTCGGTAATTCTGTGGTAGTGAATAAACAACGGACCTTCTCTAAGCCTGAGTGGTTTTCATGGCTCGTAGAGATATGTGCGCTTAGTAATACTCGTGGGTAATTTCCCAGTTGTTAATAGTGGGCGTTAATATTTTATAAGGTGGCACAGCTCTGTGCAGCCTCACTTGAATTTAATTTTTCCTATTTACTATTGTCTGGTGTTGCCACGTCCCCTTCTCAGGAGAAAATACTCAGGGCCTCATTTATGAAAAGTGACGCATCGCTGCGTAAAAACAGCGATGCGTCACTTTTCATTGCGCCCTCCTTGCAACACCAATGATGTGTCATATTTACAGTATTATGCATCATGGCACAAGGAGTTATAGATACGTCAGTATTTCTGACGTATCTGTAGGCACAAAAATGACACATTGCTGGAGTGTGTCACAAAAGTGACGCAACTCAAGCAATGGGTCGATACACATGGGCAAGTCCCATGTTAAATGTGCCTGCGTCAGTCTTACGCCTGCCATGAGGCAGGCGTAAGATATTGACGCATTTGAGTCCTAGAGGTGGCGCAGTGAAATCTTATAGATTTCACTGCTTCACTTCTACGACCCTTTCCTGCGTCGGAACACCACCCCCCTACTTACATTATACCTGTGCAGGTATAATGTGGCGCCGGGGTTTACAAAGTGACCCATCTCCCTAGATGCGTCATTTTGTAAATATGATGCAACGTAGCACATTTGTTACACCACTGGTGCGTCACAAAAAGTGACGGACCAGCTGTGTAAAAGTGATGCAAGGCCTCATAAATAAGGCCCTGAATACGTATCTTTTTAGAGCAGTCTTTGCACCCATTTTTTAAAGAAAAAGACATGCCTCTACGTTTTTAATTTACTTGACAAAGTTAGACAATCCATGTTTATTAATTCATATTACTCTTTCAATGTATGTAGGTGAGTAGGTGTAGGTGAGTCGTTTTGCAGAATTATGCAATATATAATTAATTAATTTCACTCTTTAAAAGAACGTATGTCTCTGGGGAGATGCAGTTTGCAAAGTTAAGCAATACAGGTTTATTCATAAACTATTCCAATCATTCGCCGCCCGCTCTTGTACATAGGTTCCACAAATTGCCTTTTTATCAGGTAAGCGTTGGATTTGACAATCAGCACGGGGAAAGCTGGCAAGGAAAAGAACTGCGTGGCTAATCACTTCTAAGGTCACAAAGGCAAGACATATTGTCTATGCCAATGCTTGTTTTCATTTAGTCACTTCTGTGTACCTCAGCCAATTCTTCTTTTTTGTAATTGTAAGAAGTGGGAAGGAGATGGTTGGCTTGAAGATAGCAGCTCCGAACACTGATTTAGAAACAGCAGTAGCAGCAGGGCAATAACCCTAAATTCTGACTAACATCTTTCATGAATCCGCTTCTAAAACCATGGATGCACTTTCTTACTACATACAGCAATTGTAGGAAATAGGCCTTTTCTGCCTGGTCACCCAAGATTTTTTACCTTTTGCTGGACTCTAGATTTTTGCTGGATTTAGAATTTCTGCACTATACCCCTACTAACCAGTAGTAAAGTGCCTGTTTTCTAACTTTAAATGTAGTTGAATATGCAGACTTCAAAATGGCATATTTATTTTATTTTATTTCATGAGTTTCATATAGCGCTGGCTAGACCCGGAGGTATCCGAGTGCTTTACATGAGGAGAGTTACATAGGTTCCACGTTACACATCATTGTTACAGAAGGTATATCAATTACAAGTTACATCTGAAAGGAACATCAATTACAGGTTACATCCGATAGTTCATGGCATGTAGAAGGGTAGGGGGTAATGTCAAAGGGTGACGGGGAGGGAGATTAAGCGGAGAATAGGCACACGGGAAAACAAAGCAGGTAGGGGGAGAGAGATTCAGGGGAGAGAGGAAAGGAAAAGGGGAGGCAAGCCAAAAATGAAAGGTGGGAAGAAGTGTGGGGGGGGGGGGGTAGGAGGTATGGCGAGCAGACGAGGAGATAACTGTGTCCGAAGTCTGGCTGGGTGGTAAAGGGGTCATTCCCAGACTTCCATTTTGATTCCCTTGTCGCGGTAGAGTCTCTCAGCGGGGTCGCGGAGACTCCAGGGCATAAATGCTGGCTCCCTCACCAACAAGGGGAGAGAAGAGCTTTGGTCACGGGCACACATAGAAGAATGAAGGAGGGACGAGGGGGGGGAGGGGGTAGAAAACCAGTATGAACACAGTGTCCGACTTGCCTATGACTCCCTAGTGTATAGTACAAAATGTACCAGAGGCCTATAACTTAAATACAGTGGACTGCAGCGCCAATTGTGCCTTTTTAGGTCCTGTAGCCCATAAAACAGGGTGCATGGTTTCTAAAAGTAGGGCATGTAGAAATGTAATGCTATTATTTCCTTATAGTGGCAAGCACCCAAAAGCTATATTTCACTGTGGCAGGCCTGCAGGCCAAGCTGTCTTATGTACAAAACTGGAGTACAGATTAAAATCCTAATACTGCATCTCCGGAATTGGACTAGCTAGAAAAATATTTAAACAACTATTTTTAAAATCCAACTCAATGGTGAAGTTGGTTTTAATAAATATTAAGGAAAAGTAACTGTTAGGAACTGACCTTTCCATACCTTCCCTCTGAGGTTATTTTCATTTTCTCTCTTACTTCTCCAAGTGAGTAATACAATTAGAATCTGAATAGGTGTAAATGAAGTTTGAAATTCACCCCAGGGGCTTCACGATAGGTCAGTTTAGTTTAGTTTAGTTTTTAAATTTATAGTGCCCAACAGATACCCAAAAAGGGTTTCCCGGCGCAAAAGACGAGTCGGGGCTGGGAGTCAGGCAGTTAGAGCACTTATTTGTCAAACAGCCAAGTTTTCACAGACTTACGAAACTGTATATAATGTATTTGATTCCGAAGGATTGTGGGTAAAGAGTTCCAAGTCGAGGGACCGAGATAGGAAAAAGACCTACTGCCCACCCGGGCAAGTTTGAATTTAAGGACAACAAACCTTCCTTGGTTGGCAGAACTGAGATTACAGGGGGAAGGTAGGGACTGACCAAGGACTGAAGATAGCGTGGGGCACAGCAGGATTTAATTTTGTGCATGTAACTCAGGGCCTTAAATTTGATTCTGTTTTCTATTTTAAGCCAATGCAGCTTGCGTCTGTAGTACGATACGGATGAGAACTTGCTCTGCGTAGAAGTCTGAAAGCGGCATTTTGAACCATTTGTTATCTGTGGACTACAGCTTTGTTCGTCCCCAGGTAAAGAACATTTCCGTAGTTAAGCCTTGATGTTATTAAGGCATTGGCTACGGTTTTCCTGGTGGATTCCGGTAGCATCCAACAGATTTTCCTTAACCATCTAAGGATGGTGAAACAGGTTGCTGATACTGTGATACTTTGATTGATTGAGAATGCATGCAGAGTGAGTCATCTATTATATACCCACATTTTTGACTTGAGGGGAAGGGGACTGAAAGTTGCCCATTTCACTTGGTCAATGTAGGGGATTCCATAAGTAATACCACAATCTCCGTTTTCTCCCCATTTAGCTTAAGAAAAATGTCCTGCATCCAAAAAAGCTATTTTGATTGACGGACTAATCACGCATACAAAATTAATGAGAGACCGCGATTCGCAGGGAGAATGGGGGAAACTACAGCACAGAAAAGGATGCACGGCAGCAGGAAGGGTCATTTGCAGGAAAGGGACCATGACAACATGAAAGAAGAAAAAAGGAGCACCTGGGCAGGCATGAGAGAAACAGGAAGACATCTTCGGCGCAGCAGTACGGAACGAAGATAGTGATGCAGTTGGATGACTCCAAGGAGGACGAAGAAGCAGAGAATGACGAACCTGAACAGAGGACTGCTAGTTACCAGGAGAGTTGTGGCTATGCCAGTTTGTTTACGGGCCCCGGCTCCACTCAACCAAGGGTATTCGAGGGTCCACCCCATGTGGGTGTGGGGACACGTTAAGGGGAGACTAGATGCACAGGCGTACTTGTGGGTGACGGATGAGAACTGCCGGTGTGTGATAAGATGACGGGCAGGAGAGTAAAGACAACATATTAATTGTACCCAGCACCGTGCCGCGGAATTCCAAAAATCCCCTTATAGCTGTAGAACACTGGGTGCTTTTGATAGGAACAACTGAGGGGTCCAAGCCGAAATCAAACATGGAACCATCTTAAGGGGAGCACAGTCTTAATAATTGCCTTATAGCTCTCCCTTCCATAATGTTATAATTTCACATACTCAGCTTTTCATCTGTCTCTTGAGAGACGCTGGTGGCCACCATTTCCAGGGACCTATAAAAAGGAAAAGGAAAGAGTTCTGACTCCGGGACTGACAACCCAAGACAGAGGAAACCTAGATTATCTTGCAGAAGGACACAGAACTGACGAAACCACTCAGTGAAACATATGAATATCTAACTTAAGGACCATCATTAAAGCCACCATACGTAAACTAGACAAGCCTCCCAAAACTTATTTCCAACAGCCCCTCCACAGGGTTTTGAGCACCATTTCTGACACTGCAGTGTCAAAACCTTTTGGAGTGACAGACCCTGCTTGACAGATCTGGAGGGTTTACATATAGCAGTAGGGGAGGACTGGAACAGGATGCCAAGACAATTCTTGTGCATCTACTTTCTGGTTGCTGAAACGCCTGCTTTTGTTCTGCCAGACTTTGTCTTTGGGGTTGTGGATGCAGTCACTGCCCCATGCTGATGTTAGTGTTAGATGTGAGAGAACACTAAGGTTATCATACACTCGCCAACACACACTCACAGCCCTCACAACCCAAGTTTAATGTGGTTGAAGACTGTCACCACCTTGAAAATAAGTGGGCAGTGTTGGTCCTGGAAAGGTTTACCTGATTGGTTTGATCATGCCCAAGAGTCATTTCCATCCACCAGCTCATGCCAGACATAAGTGTGGCATCTACAGTCATCCACTTCAAAACACTGCTGGACCTGAGGAAGAACAGAAGGGGACTGGACCTGCTGTCTGTGATGTGAGAGGATCCCGGAAGGACTGGTCCTGCTCCCACGTATACCCTGGATGAATAAGTGGACTCCAAGGGTCACGAGGCTGACCTCATGCTCAAGGTACAGGGTTCAGCAATTTAAAAGGCCTTTCCTGCAATTGGCAAGCTGACCAGTGGCTAATGGACTTGATTGAACCCTGATGTTGGCCTCTGTCTGGAAACCCTGTGAGTCTCCAATTGCCTGTCCTAGGGGGCTTTAGGAGTGTTCTCCTGTGGTGGTTTCAGACCTAAAGGACTAAATCAGTCGCAGTCATCCTCAAATTGCACTTAGGTCCAGTGTATCATGACCTCTAACATTGGCACTTTGTGCTTCTTGACCCTATCCCTACTTAATGCTTTACAAATGCATATCTTCTGTCAGAAATTGGGTTGTTGTTTGACTGGGAGTGAGCGCTTGTCAATCCTTGTCAGAATGAGGCACAAGCCAACCCTAAATTAACCTGTGCTCAACCATCTGGTAGCGTGCCACTAAACAATCAGGCTTAACTCAGAGGCACTGTGTACAGTATTTGTGCAACACATTAAACAGTAATAAAGAGACAAATTCCACACAAATAGGATCACACACCAAATTAGGAAAATAGTGCAAAATTAAAAGAACACAAGACTAGAACAACAAAAATCCAATCAATGGAACAAGAGTTATGAATTCTCAAAGATTTCAGGTAGAATAGCACCAACAAGCAATAAGCTCTAACTCAGTATATCTGGTCGCCCTGGACTGGGTTAAAGTATTTATTTATTTATTTATTTTTGGAGTTTTCTATAGCGCTGGCCAGACCCAAGGGTATCAGAGCGCTTCACATTTTGTTTGGGAGAAATGAGTGCGAAATAGTACAGTAAAAAATAGACAGAAATCATACAAGCTCAGCGAAATAACAGCCACCTGAGGGGCGGATTTGAGGAAGTGTTTTTGAGGTAGTCAAGGTTCCAGTTGCGCTGTTGAGGTAGTGTTTATGAGGTAGTTAAGGTTCTCTGTTGCGCTATTGAGGTAGAGTTCGGGAATGCACGGTTGAGGTAGAGGATTTTTAGGCGGTTCTTGAATTCAGGAAAGGACGGGATAGTTCTGATGTCCACTGGGATGCAGTTCCAAATTTTCGGGGCGTTGCCGGCAAAAGAGCGGCTGGGGGTTCTTTGTTTCCGGGTTTTCAGGGGGATGAGTATTAGGGAGTTTGAACTTCTGAGATTTCTGGATTGACCAGCTTTCTTGAGTTTGGAGGCTAGATATTCCGGTTTCACTGTGTGTAGGGCTTTGTGTGTGAGACAGGATGTTCTGAAGTTTGCGCGTATTTCCACTGGGAGCCATTTCAAGTTGTTGAGTGCGGGGGATATGTGGTCGAATTTCCTTACACCTGAGACCATTCTGGCTGCTGCATTGAGGGTGGTTTTTAGTGGCGCTAAGTGGGATATGGCTGTGCCGGTTAGGGTTGCGATTCCATAGTCCAGTCTGGACAGGACCAATGCTTGGGAGGCTTGTCGGAGATCTTTTTGTGGGATGTGAGGTTTGGTTTTATTGAGGAGCTTCAGATTAAGGAAGGCGCTTTTCGCGGAGTTCTTGATGTGATTTGACATAGTTAGTTTGTGATCCAGGGTGATTCCTAGGGATTTTACTGAGTTGGTCAAGGTGAGATTTCCACTGAGGGCGTCAATGTCTTTCAACCATTCAGTTATTTGTGGGTTGTTGTCTTTGTTAGAGATGAGGAGGATCTCTGTTTTTCCTTGATTAAGTTTGAGGTGATTCATCCCTAGCCAGTCTTGGATTTCTTTTAGAGTGTTATTGAGTCTTCGGATGTCATTGTGGGATGTGATTTCTATGTAGATCTGTGTGTCGTCCGTGTAGAGGTGGAAAGGGATGTTAGCTTGCTTCAGTATGGTGGTGAGGGGGACCATGTATATGTTGAAAAGTTGAGGGGAGAGAACGGATCCTTGTGGGACCCCTCTGGACACAGGGAGAGGATCAGATGAGAACGATTTTATTTTTACTCTTTGGGAGCGGTTCTGGAAGAAGGAGTCAAACCATTTCAGGACCATGTCAACCGCACCTACTCGTTCTTTGAGGGCCTTGATGAGGAGCTTGTGGTCAACCGTGTGGAACGCCGCTGACAGGTCTAGGAGGATGAGTATGCAGCACTGATCCGAGTCAAGGGAGTTACGTATGTTGTCAACTATGTTCAGGATTGCGGTTTCGGTGCTGTAGCTTTTTCTGATAGAGGAAAAATTAATAAATATAGAGAGAATCCATTCTATAATCTGAGTGACATGTCCAGCCGGACAGAGGTCTATAATTTTACTCAATACACAATACAAATCCAACAAAAGTCGACGGCGTTTCGGTCCCCCTGAAAGTTATAGGGACGCCAGACGAACCTGTACTCAGACTCATCCGGCAGTATCCTGGCGCCGTAGAATTTGGTCATTGAACCGCGACGCGCTGAGCAACTTTAATTGGGTTGCGGTACTTTTATCCGGGTACCTCCTCTTACCGGCATACTATCCTTGTCCGGGTAATTAGAGGCTAACAAAGTTAAGGCATCATTCCAATGTCCTGATGATGGTCCCTATAACTTTCAGGGGGACCGAAACGCCGTCGACTTTTGTGAAACCTTATACAAAACGTGATTGCTATGTGCTGTAATGGTGTTCTCTTGAATTTTCTGTATAACTGCAATTACCACACAGAAAACGTTTGTTTGGCTTAAAAGCCTTTTCCTGTTTGTAAACCTACCTTCTGTATTAATACCTGTTAGTGTTGGGCACAGGCTTGTGTACCACACAGGTGATTAGTAGAAGGTATCTTGTTGGATTTGTATTGTATATTGAGTAAAATTATAGACCTCTGTCCGGCTGGACATGTCACTCAGAATATAGAATGGATTCTCTCTATATTTATTAATTTTTCCTCTATCTGGGAATGCATGGGACCGCTGTTGTTTGAAGAATTCAAGTTCCCCGAGGTTCCCTGCTGACTTAATTGGGGCCCCTTGTTGTTATGAATATATATGTAGCCTTTTCTGAAGCCTGATTGGTTTTGGTCAAGAAGGTTGATGTTGTCGAGCTGGTTGTTGAGTTGGCGAAGTATGCATTTTTCTAGGATTTTGGCTAGGAAGGGTAGACTTGAGACTGGTCTGAAGTTGTTTAGGTCGTTGGAGTCGAGACCTGGTTTCTTCAGGAGGGGGGTGACCTGGCCCACTTAGAGGCAGTCCGGGATGATGCCTGTTTTTAGGGAGCTGTTGATGATTTTACACCAGATTGGAGCAAGGGTGAGTTTGAGGTCTTTGACCATTTGGGCGGGGATGGGATCAAGGTTGTGGGAGGAAGGTTTGGAGATGATATTAGATTGAGGATCTCGGCTTCGTGGACGTGGTCGAAAGAGGGCCAGGCGATAGAGGTTGAAGCTTCAGAGGTGGTGAGTGTTGTAGTTAGGTTGATGTTGATGATCGGAGTCGGGTTGATGTCTAGGGATAGTTCGATCTTGGTTATTTTTTCATTGAAGAAGGAGACAAAGTTGTTACATAGGATCTTGGAGGTTGAGCAAGGACCCTGGATGACTTGGAGGTTTGTTTTTTGATTATATCAAAGAGTTCTCTGGGCCTGTTGTTTGCCTTTTCTAGCGCATTGCAGAAGAAGTTTGTTTTTTTATTGTTTATGTGGTTCTTGTACCTTTTTCTCATTGCTCTGAGTTCCTCACGACGGTTAAAGGAGGGGTTCTTTCTCCAATGTCGTTCTGTGGCTCTGAGGAGTCTCCTTTCCTCGTTGATGTCCTTGTTGAACCAGGTTCTTGATGGGATGTTCCTGGGTTTTTTTTGTTTTAGGGGAGCCAGTTGGTCTAGTATGGCGGATGTGGTGAGTTGTAGTGTGAGATGAGTTCGGTAGTTGAGAGACCTTCTGTGGGGATTGACAAGGAGGAGGCTATTCTTTCTTCTAGTTCTTTAGAGTTAATTTGTGATAGAATCCTGGACCATGAGCAGGGGGCTGCTATTGGGGGATGGGACTGGATCTGTTGCGTGAGGTGGAATAGGATTAGATGGTGGTCGGACCAGTCTACCGGGAGGATGTCTTCAATGGAGATGGCATCGTTCCTGGCGATGATGGCGTCTATAGTTGCCCCTTTGTTGTGGGTCTCTTTTGAGCAGTGTTGGGAGAGGTTGTTCGCTTGGAGAAGTTTGTTTAGGGATTTTATTGTGGTATTGTTCTCGTTGTTCCAGTGCAGATTGAGATCCCCTAGAATGATGGTGTTGGACTCTTTGAGGGAGCAATTGGCAATTAGGTTTGAAAGTTGTTCTGTGAACATAGTATTGTTGCCTGGGGGGTGGTATATTAGGTGGCATTGCAGTAAGTTGTTGTCCTTGGTTTTGATGTTGGTAGTGAGGCATTCGAAGGAGTTGTAGTCGAAGGTGTCACATTCGACCACTGCAAGGTTGTTGTTGTGGATAACTGCCACACCTCCACCTTTTTATGGCCCTTCCTATCTTTATTGACGATGGTTTAACCTGGAGGGACAAGCATGTCTAGGATAGGTGGGGAGGAGTCATCTAGCCAGGTCTCAGTGATGAATGCTACGTCTATGTTGTGGTTGAGGATGGTCGCCGCTAGCTCTGTCGACTTTTTGGTGGCGGATCTGCAGTTTATGAGCATGCAGTTGGTCTGGGGAGCTTCTTTTTTCTTAGGTTTGGTGGGGATGGTGATGAGGGTGACTGGGGGTCTCGGGGGTTTGCGAGGGGGGTGCCCGTTTCTGAGACCAGTGACTACCTGTATGGAGGACTGGATGGGGAGGGAGGTGTGTGTAGTGTAAGAGGCGGCTAGTTCGAGCGCCTCTTCCATGGTCATGGTTTTCGCCGCTCTGCTAGGTCTCCTGGCCACGGAAGGTGGGAGGGGGTTCAAGTTCAAGTTCAGTAATTTGTATAGCGCACTACTCACCCAGAGGGTCTCAAGGCGCTTGGGGAGGGTGGGTGGATTACTTATCGAATAGCCAGGTTTTTAGCTGCTTTCTAAAGGAGAGGTGGTTCTGTGTAAGGCGGAGGTGAGTGGGGAGGGAATTCCAGGTTTTGGCCGCTAGGTAGGAGAAAGATCTTCCTCCCATGGTGGATCTATTGATGCGTGGAATTGCGGCGAGGGCTTGATTATATGAGCGTAGTTGGTTGGTGGGTGTGTAGAAGGACAGTCGTTTGTTGAGGCATTCTGGTCCAAGGTCGTAGAGGGCCTTGTGTGCGTGGGTGAGGAGACAGAACGTTACTCTCTTGTTGACGGGAAGCCAGTGGAGGTCTTTTAGGTGACTGGGAATGTGGGCTTGACGGGGGATGTCCAGTATGAGTCTGGCTGAGGCGTTTTGGAGGCGTTGGAGTTTTTTCTGTAGTTTGGCTGTGGTTCCGGCGTAAAGGGTGTTTCCATAATCTAGTCGGCTAGTGACTAGTGCGCGGGTGACTGTTTTTCTTGTTTCTGTGGGTATCCAGTAGAAGATTTTTTTGAGCATGCGTAGGATGTTGAAGCATGATGATGAGACGGCGTTGACTTGTCTGGTCATCGAGAGGGAGGAGTCTAGGATGAAGCTCAGGTTACGTGCGTGGTCCGTTGGTATGGGTGCTGTGCCCAGGGCTGGTGGCCACCATGAGTCGTCCCATGTAGAGGGGGACGGTCCTAAGATGAGGACTTCCGTTTTGTCAGAATTTAGTTTTAAACGGCTGTTCTTCATCCATTCGGCTACTTCTTTCATTCCCTCATGTAGATTGGTTTTGGCGGTGTTGGGGTCTTTGGTGAGGGAGAGGATTAGTTGGGTGTCGTCTGCGTAGGAGATGATGTTGAGGTCGTGTTGTCGCGCGATGGTTGCGAGGGGACTCATGTATACGTTGAAGAGGGTGGGACTGAGTGATGAACCTTGTGGTACGCCGCAGATGACTTCGGTGGCCTCTGATTTGAATAGGGGGAGGCGGACTGAGATGATCCAGTCCAACGCTTTTCCTTGTATTCCGACGTTGCTGAGGCGTTGTATGAGGGTGTTATGACAAACTGTGTCGAAGGCGGCGGAGAGGTCAAGTAGGATGAGGGCAACTGATTCTCCGCAGTCTAGTAGCGTTCGGATGTCATCCGTAGCAGCGATGAGTGCGGTCTCGGTGCTGTGTTTGGCTCGGAAGCCGGACTGTGAGGGGTTGAGTGAATTGTTGGATTTAAGGAAGGCGGCGAGCTGGCTATTGACGGCTTTCTCGATGACTTTGGCCAGGAAGGGGAGGAGAGAGATGGGGAGGTAGTTCTTAAGCTCAGAGGGGTCCGCTGTGGGTTTCTTCAGAAGGGCGCTGAGTTCGGCATGTTTCCAGCTGTCTGGGAAGGAAACGGAATTGAGGGAACAGTTGATGACATCGCGGAGTTGGGGTGCGATGATGGAGTTTGCTTTGTTGAAGATGTGGTGGGGTCATGGGTCAGTTGGTGATCCTGAGTGGATGGAATTCATCAGGCGGAAGGTGTCTTCAGTGGTGATTGGGTTCCAGGCGTAAAGGTTGTGAGGGCGTTGTTTTAGTTCTAAGGAGGGTGGAGTGGGTTGTTCTTCGGACAGGTTTTTAAAGCTGTTATGGATGTCGGCGATTTTGTTGTGGAAGAAAGAGGATAGAGAGTCGCAGAGGTCTTGGGAGGGAGTGATGTCGTTGGTGCCGGCGGTGGGGTTGGTGAATTCTTTGACGATGTTGAATAGTTCCTTGCTGTTTTGGGGGTTGTTGTCGAGATGATCTTTGAATGCTGATTTCTTGGTGGATCGGATCAATTGGTGGTGTTTGCGGGTTGCGTCTTTGTGTGGGGTGTGAGTTGGTATGGGGTGTTGAGGTGGTTGATCTTGGGGGCGCGTGCGTGTCGGGGGTGCGGGTTGGGATTTTGGGTGGGTGTTATGGGGAGTTGCGAGGTTGGTGAGGATGAGATTCAGGCCTAGAACTATAGTGTTGATTTGGTTTTCGATGGGGGTGAGGCGGTTGTGTGGGACCTCCTGTGGGGGGGGGGGTTGGTTTATGGAGATGTTGTGGTTATGTTGGGTTTTGGGGTCAATTAGGATGTCCGATTGGGTTGAGATGGCCGCTTGAGTCATGATCTAGGTTGGATGGGTGAAGTGGTTGGGTTGCGCAGGGCTGTTATTCCTGAGCGGGGAAAGTGCAGGTTGGGTGTGGTGTGACTTGGGGCTGGCCTTATAGTGCGCTAGTTTGCTGGGGGGGTATTCTGCATCGAGGGTATATCTGGGGGATGGGCCGTGATGTATGGCGGGGTTGTGTCTTTGTTTTCAAGGGTCTTTAAGGGAGGTAAGGGGTGGATGGAGGTGATTGTGTACCTGGGGGGTGGTGTGGATTGGTCGAGAGTCCTGGTGGGCTGGTGTGCTTGGTCTGGGTCAGGTGTGATAGGGTTAGCAAGTAGAGAGGGGAATAGGTGGTCAAAGGTCTCCAGATTGGCGTTGTTGGCTTGGATCAGGACTGTGCCATTGGAGTATATGGTCACTGAGGTGATCCCGCGGTTAGGTGGGTGGTTCGGGGTGAGGAAGGAGAGCTTGCAGCTATGTAATGTCTTTGTTGTCTTTGTGATTAGGCGTTTTTCCCTAAGGATCGAGATCCAGTAGCCTGGTCTGGCAGTGTGAAAGATGAGGTCCATTTTTATTTGACCTTTTGAGGGGCAGTGGTAGACATCTGCAAAGAGGAATTCGGGGAATTGCCTAATTAGTTAGTGCTTAAGGGATTTTTTTGCATTGGGTGAGATGTTGTGTGGGAGGGAGATAGCGAAGGAGTTCGGTCCGTGGTGTTTAATAAGAGTGGTCGATAGTCATAGTGGAAGGCGGTGGGGCCATAAGAAATAGGTGGAGCGTATTTGAGAGGGTCTAGGTCCGAGGGGGGAGGGGAGGGGGGCGTTGATTGCTATGTGTTCAGGGTGAAGGGGGTGACGATCTGAGTTTGTTTCATTGAGAGGAGAAGTGAAGTTGTAGGGAGTTAGGTGGTTCGGGATCAATCTTCTTGTGGTTTTGTATGACCTTTGAGGGATCCTTGAGTTAGGTTGTGCGCAGTGGGAGCTTCACGGTCTGTGTTCCAATGTAGATGCCATGTTGGGATCAGGCAGGATGGGAGTTCGTTTTGGGTTCGGGATCCCTTATTCTCCGTTGTGTGGCCAGTCTTTCTTGTTGCCCGAGTGTGTCCTTCCTCTAAGGGGTCGCGGGAGAGAATTCTGCTGGGTAAGTGAGATGGGCAAATGTGGCGTAGAACCTTGGTTAGAATAGTGGGAAGCTTTTTTTGGGCGCCCTCTTGGGGTCAGCCGAAACTGTACCTTTCACGTGGTCCGGCGTGAGGAGGGTGTGGTAAATACATTTTACCGTACTATTTTTCCATACAATTAAATATCAATAAGGAAGCTCAATCAAATGAGAGGCAGAGTCCATGGGATCTGAGTCATACAGGCTTTAATGAAAGATTCTCGAGGATCGGATATCATGTTCCATCACCACTAAGGTTCAGGAAGGGACATTCAACGTTTTATTAGCATCACACATTATATATAGTAAAACAGTATAATTGAAATCAATACAGTAGGCGTAACAGGTGAAAAGAAAGAGATAAGAGCACATGTGCGTAACAGGAGGCGTGTAAAAAGGCGTACACATGGGCGTGCACTGGACATGTCAGAGAAACGTCACAAGAAACGTCACAAGTGGGTGGATGCATAGAGAAAGTTTGCAGGATCAGCAGAAACCTATGACCTGGATGCGCGCGCAACTGAGCATGACGTGTAACTGGGGAGAACTGGGGGGCTTTGACTTTAGCACTAGTGGAGGAGACTGGTGTCTGGGATGTCAGAGCAACCTGTACCTATAGCATATCTGGTATCTCATGTTTGGAGGATGTAGTGTCTGAAGTAAAAGGTCTCTCGGGCAGAGGCCGTTCAATACTGAATGCTAGTGCGTGCATACGTGTCTTGGTGCAATACGCGGAGCCATGGGCCTACCATGGTAACGAGTTCAGTAAATCACTTGCAAGGAGGACAGGAAGGCCGGGCTCTTTGCTCTGCAGCCGGGAATATGTTTACCTATTTCACGAGACTGGAATGTGTTTTCGAGGAGGCTGAGCAGATAACTTGTAGGCAAAATACTAAGTTGGCAGGCAGTCCAGGCCGAGCCGGGCACCGCTTCGCTGGCAGGAAGTAAGGCAGGGGTCAGGGATGCATACCTAAATTACAGCTTTCAGAGACAAGGAGGACTCGGAGTCTCAATTAAGGGCCTAGCTCGTGTGAGCCAGGAAACATGGAGAAAACGTGTGCGAGAATCAAAAAGTGCACCATATAAAGGCGTTGGCACCATAGGCCTAGAAGCCTAATTAACGGGACTTTCATGTAGGACTGGATAGCTGACATGTTAAGGTTGGACGCAAATGTATTTGCGTCTTTGTGGCATGCACAGAACAGAAGTTACACGACATACAAGGAACATGGGTGCATGGATAGGGTGCGAGTGGGAGACACATTGGCTACCTGAGAATTTCTATTACCTCATTCCCTCCTTGGCCCCTACTACACCCTTTAGAATATGTCTATCTTCATAAGACTATCTATATGTTCATATAGCATCATCTGCTCATCTTTTTTCATTCGGGAACGGGAACGTGAATTTGGACGGGGAATACAAGCTGTGGCGCACAAGCCGCAAATCGCTGGCCCACATTGCAGACAGAGACAACAACTGAATACTATGACCAATATTATTCCTAGGAATGATAACAATTTCCATCCCCAGGCGGATATCACACTCCAGAGCCAACCGGACCATGTCCAGGTGCCAGGATTCTGGTGTATCAGGTGAGCAATTTCATGAAGCCGAGTTATGGCCTTATACACGGATGGCGCGTTATTAGGAATAAACACGCAACAACTGGATCCGATGACTCTACAAGCCCCGCCCCTATCGGCCAAGATGACGTCAAGGACAAGGCAATTTTGAAGAACAACAAGTCTCATAGCAGACTGCTCTTCGGTCAGGTTACCTAAAGCTGAAGTAGTCTCATTCACTACTGCTTCCAAAGTTCGTGTTAACTTACGTATCAATTTACTGTTCTGGACAGGACCTACAAAGAAAAAGAACCCTTTATTGAAATCTGTATATTGCTCCCATGTTGTTTCAGTCTGGTCAACAATAGGGGTCCTGATTTCCCTTCTATGTCTTACATGTACAAGACGTGGGTTTCGATGATAATCAGGCGGGGCTAGAAAAACAGGTGGCAATAGGAATGCAATATAACATGTCCCATCCCAATCTAATGGCAGACGTACATAGGCTGTCTGACCACATATAAAATAAGAATGGCGGGAAGCTTTGAAAGTAGACTTTCCTTTATCACTGAATTCGACAACAGTATTACAATCACTGTGTCCTAGATGTACTGAACCATTCTTTCTGACGCATAATTCGCCTTTCACTGGCAAAACTGTAATAAACGGCAAGTCCGAATTAGTCTCAGACTGCACATTCAGAATCATGAGGTTAAGTGTAAAATTACCTAATCCATACACTTCATTTTCTAGATCGGTCCCTGTCCTTTGGGGAAGACCTTCCTTGTCTGGGAAACATATTCTATTCATAACTGTATTCAGGTTCCCCCATATCCAATCGCCTTGGGAAACTGTGGACTTACTGTCTAGGGAGGACATTAAAGTAAACCATGCACCACACAAACCATTATGTGTGAACGGATAAGGAAAGAGGGGCAGAGCTCCCTGGTATTTCTGATAGGGAGGGAGTCGGCCACATACCCAGCAATTTGTGGCATTGCTGGTCTGGTGAGAATGGTGTAACATACGGATGAATGTATTGTTGCGCATTGTTAAACGATAGGATAATTCGTGGGGAGGCAGGTCGCTGAAAGTGTGCTCTACAGTATCATTAGAGGAAGCATGTACATGAGAATCAAGAGGAAAGAAAACATGTAGCATTAAACTTATGCATATGATCGTAAGACTCAGAAGAAACATAGAAATTAATGCGATAACGCATTGGCTGTGCAAATCTTTACAGTATTGTTTTCTCTTTACGATTCGCCTATCTCTCTGACTACTTGGGTCTATCTTATACATGTCAGAAACCTGTCTACCCGCTTCACCCGAGGGGGACTTAAACAATTAAACGCTGTCTGACTTACTAGACCTCAACTTGGAACGATACTCCTGCTGAGGAGTTTTCTCTAACAGGGGGAGTTTAGAGTCAGTGTCTGAAAGGGGGCAGTCCTTAATCGAAGTCTCTGAACACAGTCCGTGAACTTTTTTAATATGACTGGAGTGGAGCCATCCTTTGCGACCTTCTAGCTTTACGGCGGTACTCGTTGTCATCAACACCAGCTTTGGCTGCTTCCATCTGGGTTCCAGCGGACTTGTTCTGTCGAAGTTTCTTACATATACGAATTCTCCCGGAACGACTTCATGCAGTTTTACTTGGGTGTTGTCCGGGAAGGCAGCCGCGACCTGTGAACGTCAAGATTGTAGTGCAGACATCAAGGAAGCCAAGTAATCTGTTAGCATAGTACTATCAACATCCGTTATTCGTCTGGGCATAGGCGTACCCCACATGTTTGGGGGACGTCCAAAAGTAATCTCATACGGGGACAATCCAGTTCTAGAATGGGCTACCATTCGCATGTAAAAGAGGGCAACTGGTAAAGCTACTATCCAATCTACACCTTTTTCTGCACAGACCTTCTCCAATCGAGTTTTCAGGGTTTGATTATGTCTCTCAACGAGACCTGCGGCTTCTGGATGTCGGACGCAGTGGAACTTCCACTGATAACCTAACAGGAGTGATACCTGTTTCATAAGCTCGGACGAGAATGGCTGACCATTATCAGAGTACACGACACGGGGCAAGCCGTATCGCGGGAAAAATTCACGGACCAGTTGTTTGGCAGTGGTTACAGCAGTGTAATCTGGGACTGGATATGCTTCTGTCCATCGGGAAAGGGCACATACGACTACGAGGACGTACTTGAATCCTCGGCATCTGTCCATCTGGATATAATCCATCTGGAGGACTTCAAAAGGATGGTCAGGAGGATGAAATCCACCTTGTTCCACGGGAACACCTTTGCCTGGATTAAACTGACAACAGATCATGCAGGTACGCACTTTCTGTTTTGCTGCTGCTCGTAAATGCTTATTGAACCAAAGGTTCTGTAAACTGTCTAACATGGCTTTTTCTCCTAAGTGTGCTGGACTATGTGCTGTGTTAATGATGATTTGAACCATAGAGTCGGGGAGGAACCATGTGGCTCTTCCCTTCGTCATCCATCCCTGATCTGTCTGGATCCCTCCTTGTTCAGTCCATTTCTTGATTTCATCTGGGGTTGCATGTGTCTGTATGTCGAGTACATCTAGTGTGGGATCCTTAACTGTCAGGCAATGTGTCAGTGAAGTTATTTCAGACTTTGTCGTGTCAGTCGGGATATCTGTCTGAGTCTGAGCTGTGAATTTGGCTGTTCGATCTGCCAGGTCGTTACCCTGGGAAATAATATCAGTGGCTTTGGTATGTGCTTTGCACTTCATGATAGCTATGGCTGTAGGCAAATGTATTGCTTCTAACAGGGCTTGGATGAGGGGACCGTGCTGGATCTTGGAACCGTGAGAAGTTAAAAAACCTCTCTCTTCCCAGAGAACACCGAAGTCGTGAACGACTCCGAATGCATACTGTGAATCTGTGTATATATTTACTTTCTTTTCTTGGCTAAGATGCAAGCTTGAGTCAGAGCTATGAGCTCTGCTGCTTGGGCAGATAATGTGTCAATACGATGTGTTTCTATGACTTCAGTTTCAGTAGTCACTGCATATGCGGCTACTAGCTCTACTGTGCTTGTTCTCATACATGAACCATCCACGTAAAGCGTCAGGTCTGGGTCGGGCAATGCGATGTCTGTCAAGTCTTGTCGGGGCTTTGTCACGGTATTAATGACTTCTACACAGTCATGGGGTGCTGGATCAGTTGTAATGGAGGGTAACAATGTGGCAGGGTTGAGAATGTTACAACGTCTGATTTCTATGTGTGGCTGGAACAGTGTCAGTTCATAACCCGTAAGTCGTGCTATGGTCAAGTGTTGAGTCTGGGTTCGGTTTAGGAGAACTTCCACGGAGTGTGGAACCTGTACTGTCAGAGAATGTCCTAATACTATTGAGTCGCTTTGTCTGATAGCTAGAGCTGTTGCTGCAACTGACTTTAAGCACGCAGGCAAGGCCTGGGCTACTGGATCCAATGTACTAGAAAAATAGGCACAAGGCTTATGGTGTCCTGCTTGATCTTGTGTGAGAACAGATAATGCTGTGCCATTGCGTTCTGTGACAAAAAGTGTAAAGGGTTTACTGTAACATGGTGTCGCTAAAACTGGTGCTTGACATAAAGCTTTCTTCAAGTCATTAAAAGCTTGTGTATGTTCCTGAGTCCAAGGGAGGACAGTCGAAGTCGCTTCCTCCTGTGTTGTCAACTGTATGAGTGGCTTGGCTAGATATGCATACTGAGAAATCCATTGTCTGCAGTAAGAAGTGAGGCCAATGAAGGCCTGTACTTCCTTTTATGTCTTGGGTTGTGGCAGATGTGCAATTAACTGAATACGATCTGGTGTCAACTGTCTACCCCTCTTGGACAGCAAGTGTCCAAGGTATACCACTTGCTGGGCACAGAATTGTAGCTTCGAAGGGGACACCTTATGCCCCTTTTCGGCCAGAAAATACAAGACTGTCAGTGATGCGCGTTCGCAGTCACGTTCGGTCCGTGCTGTGATTAACAAGTCATCACTGACAGTCGGATTCGGGGCAGTACAACACCTTGCTTGAGTGTAACACGATAGGGTGTAATATGCATACAACCTACATCAGTTGGACCTTGCGCCCATAAATGCTGTGGTACATTTTGCAATCTTGGATCAAAATCTCTCAACACATAATGGCCTTTAAAGTCACGTAAAAATAATCTCACTCCTTCCGGAGAACAACATATTACTGCTCCTAGAGCTTTCAACGTTTTAATACCAAGCAAGTTTTCAGGACATGATTTCGTAAGTAACAAATCTGTAGTTCGAGACAATGGACCAACTGCAAGGGGAACTGGTTTTGACACTTCGTTAACAATGGGCTTTCCTGAAAATCCAAGGGAAACATTCTGTGAGCCTGAGAGGGGTGCCCCTGGAACCTCGTCGTGACTGATGGTAGTTCTGCTCGCCCCTGTGTCAATCAAAAATTTTCTGTCTTTCCCTAATACCTGACTATGTACATAGGGACCCTCTTGATCTACAGGAACCTCGATAAGGGGCAAGCCAACCTCCCTCTCTAGGCTGTTTCATGTATACTGCTGATAATCGGGGTAATCTGACTGTGCATACTGGTACATTTGCTGTGTGACATGTTGTGTGGCGGCAATGGGTTGGGGCTGGGGTTCAGCTACGGTTTGTTGTTGTGCATTTTGTGGAGGTTGCGTATTTTGTGGAATATTCTGTGGAACATGTTGAGGAACGTGTTCTGGTCTAGGTGGGCGTGGTCTTTCTTTCGCCTTGCCTGTAGCAATGTTGTGTCTTAAAACGGCACATTCATTTATGAAGTGACCTGGCTGTTTACAATAGTTGCAATTCCCTTTAATGGGAGCTGCAGAATGACTAGTCTGTGTGGTACCCCTCTTCTGACCATCTGCTGGGACGGACTGGGCAACTAGTACTTTCATTTTCGTATCTTTCATACGTCTCTGTTCATGATCGTGTTCCTCTCTGATTCGGTTCTGGTGGTACTGTAACATTTGTAACATTTGGGAAGGAGTATTAGCTTGCCATGTGCTTTCGACTTTCAGTACTCGATTTTTAACCTGTGGTAAGGAATTCTCGACTAATTTGGTCACAAAAAGATGTGAATATGATTCGCTACTTGTTCTCAGGCCACTATTAATAATGAAACATTTCTCGAATCTTGAATAAAAATCACTGGTGTCTTCGTCTTGTTTCTGTTTGCAGGCTGAGATAGCATCCCAGTCTTCCTTTTTAACTGTCAATAATCTAGGCAACACTTGTACTAATAATCCTGGTAATGCTTTGGTTTTGTCCCCAAGACCTATACCTGGGGTTCGTCCCTTTTCCTCGTCTTCTAATTCTGTCCAAATAATCTTTTTATCTCCCACCTCCCATTCCTTCTCTTTCAGTTTTTCGTAAATACCAGACGGCAACAATACTTTTAACATTTTAAGAATGTCGGGATACGTATAGTCTCCCATGAGTAACATGTCTTTTAATTCACGGTGGAATCCTGCCGGATCTTTATCATGACTGGGCACTATTTTCTTCATTTCCAATAATTCCATTTTGGTCAAAGGAGTGTATACGAATACTCGTTGGAGCTCACCCCCTGGGGTCAGGACGGGATGAACTTCTCGCAAGGGATTCTGTCTGTCTATGTAAAGTGGTTGTCTTACTGGAGGTGGAACAGAAACAAAATGTGGAGTCAGGAAAGTTCTGTATTTGTGGCGTTGTTCTAGAATGATATTAATTAAATCGGTACCCAGGCCTCTCCATCTTTTTAGGAGTAACTCTTCCAATATATTATATAGGGGACCTGGATCAGAATGCTGACTTTCATATTGGGTAATGAGATGTTGGATCATGTACATACCAGCTAATCGCTGTTCGTCTGAAGAAAGGCTCAAAAATGTTTGCGCCACTGAATCATCTTTATATATACTAGTATTTCCACCCCATTGAACTGCTGACCGTGCTAGTTCTTGATCATGCATGGTACTAAGTTCACTGTAACCTATTCTTTCTTTCAATATTTTATCGGTGTCTTGAAATACATGTTCAAGAGAACATTGTTCAGGTATGGGAGAAAGGAAACATTTCTTGTTTTCTAGACAAATGGGTCTGTCAAAAGGTCTGTCAAAAGAATACTGTTTAGGAAGCCTCGCTCTACCTACATACGCTATTCTACCTTTGTTTTCTACTGGATTATCTTTTTCTTCCTCCTCTGAGGTTTCGTTCTTGTCTGTCTCGGCTCCTCTAGCCGCATCTTCTTTTTCGTGTATTATTACGATTTCTTTACGGATCTTCCTGTACATGGCTTCTATGCTATTTTGTTTATCATGTTTACAATCTGCTATATTATTACTCCAATTCATCAGTACGTTCATTTCTTCTTTGCTAGTACCTGGCCGATCTCGCTCCCTTATCAAACAATTTATCAAAAACCGTAAGATCATTCTTTGTGTCTCAACCTTGTGATGTGCCATGGCCTCGCGAATGCATTCTGGTCTCTCCCCTGTTCTAATAAAAATATATATATTGTCTAGATGGTTAGTCATTTCTGGTAAAAGCATCAAATAATTTGCAACACGACGTAAACGTAACGAAATTAACATCATTTCGCCTTCACTTGGTACTGGGTCATATCTGCAATCTGTAATGTACTGTCTAAGGGATGCGAAAGTCGCAGCTTTCGGTGTGCGTTGTAATGCTACTTCTCTGAGTGTCACTCGTTTTACTTGTGGCGGGGTGACAGGTTGACCCCCTACGGCGCCTCCTAAAGCGGAAGCGTAACTATCAACTAGATGTGTTGATACTGCTGGTGTCATAATTTGAAAAGTAGGTGCAGGTAATGTAGGCTGACTCTGGATTGTATGTGTAGAAAAAGGATTGGTAGGACCGATAACAGGAGGAACAGTAGTAGTAGTTACGGGAATAGTAGTGACAGGGATAGTTGTAGTGGTGACAGGTTGGGAAGTAACAGCGGGTGGGGGAGTCGAATCTTGAGGGAGTGTAGGTGATGCGTCTTGAACAGGCTGAGTAGGCTGCTGTACATTATTAACAGGTGGTACGCGTACATTGGTATATGCTGGTGCTACATCATCTAAATAGGACGAGAGGAAAATGTCCGCTGCGGTCTGTTTGTGACGGAGTTTAGTCGGGACCAATGGTGGTGGCAAGTTACGGGGTACTTCCGGGGTCGCCTTGGGCAGGCCCTCGGCAAGAACAGGATACATGCCTGTAGTGAGTGCATTTCTTTGTCGGTCATGTTGTTCTATTCTGACTCGTTCTCCTTCTTCTAGTAACTCTCTTTCTTTAGCTCTTTCGGATTCTTCTCTACTTTTCTCTGCTTTTCTGATTGCTTTCTCTGTTCTTCTATGAGATTCTTTACGCCACAATTCTATGGCATCTTTCTGGGATTGTCTGGCTTTCTTTTTCCACAATGCTTCTTCTACTCTCATGATGCAATCAGCATCCCATGTCCCTGAGACAGGCCATCTATACTTCTCTTCCAGATCCCTAGTGTAGTCTACCCATAAATCTAGATACAGTACGGCATCTAAGCCGTGCTTGTGGTACATAAAATATCCAGGAGTGTCCCTAGGCGGGACGGGAACTGCTTCTTCGAGTATCCCTTTCCTAGTTCCTATCTGACGTAATTTCGAGAACAGTGGCATGTTTGAAGTGAACACAATAAACACAGCAATGAATAGCAAACAATCATTCATACCACGACATTAAACACATTGAAAACATTTCAGACTGATATTACCTGGTACATAGAAAAATACGAATTCTGAAAATTTCTCGAGATACAATACTAGAATACACTGGATTACTAGATGCACTGCCAAAACAGTACAGACAATATCGGTCCCATAAAGAGACACGTCGGACCGTATTCACCTAAGTGAACACGTCTGGACCAGGTCTGTGTACCCAGACCTGTCTTGACCGGGCACAAATTAATGAACCCGTCTAGATGCGTTCCCAACAACGGTACTCACCGGGAAGCAAAAACTGAAGGCCTCGGAAACTGGACTGGACTGGACTGCTGCGGCGTCTGGCTATTACTGCTACCACGCATGCGCCTCGGAACAGGTGGGCCTCTGGATACCTTGGACCTTGCTCTCTCGACTTGGGGCTCTGGTCGGGATCCTCCGCATTCCTAACCGCCTCGTCTGGATGCCGGACCGCAGTCTCCGTCTCCTCCGTGGGCTCGAGGGAGATAGCAGGAAAACCCGCAGGCGTGCACGGTTTCCGTCACAGCTGTAGAAGGGGTCAAGGCCTGCATAACATCGCCGGCGAGTGGGGAAGGGGGGGGTCCCTGTTCGGGCGCCAGATTCTGTGGTAAATAAATTTTACCGTACTATTTTTCCATACAATTAAATATCAATAAGGAAGCTCAATCAAATGAGAGGCAGAGTCCGTGGGATCTGAGTCATACAGGCTTTAATGAAAGATCCTCGAGGATCGGATATCATGTTCCATCACCACTAAGGTTCAGGAAGGGACATTCAACGTTTTATTAGCATCACACATTATATATAGTAAAACAGTATAATTGAAATCAATACAGTAGGCGTAACAGGTGAAAAGAAAGAGATAAGAGCACATGTGCGTAACAGGAGGCGTGTAAAAAGGCGTACACATGGGCGTGCACTGGACATGTCAGAGAAACGTCACAAGAAACGTCACAAGTGGGTGGATGCATAGAGAAAGTTTGCAGGATCAGCAGAAACCTATGACCTGGATGCGCGCGCAACTGAGCATGACGTGTAACTGGGGAGAACTGGGGGGCTTTGACTTTAGCACTAGTGGAGGAGACTGGTGTCTGGGATGTCAGAGCAACCTGTACCTATAGCATATCTGGTATCTCATGTTTGGAGGATGTAGTGTCTGAAGTAAAAGGTCTTTCGGGCAGAGGCCGTTCAATACTGAATGCTAGTGCGTGCATACGTGTCTTGGTGCAATACGCGGAGCCATGGGCCTACCATGGTAACGAGTTCAGTAAATCACTTGCAAGGAGGACAGGAAGGCCGGGCTCTTTGCTCTGCAGCCGGGAATATGTTTACCTATTTCACGAGACTGGAATGTGTTTTCGAGGAGGCTGAGCAGATAACTTGTAGGCAAAATACTAAGTTGGCAGGCAGTCCAGGCCGAGCCAGGCACCGCTTCGCTGGCAGGAAGTAAGGCAGGGGTCAGGGATGCATACCTAAATTACAGCTTTCAGAGACAAGGAGGACTCGGAGTCTCAATTAAGGGCCTAGCTCGTGTGAGCCAGGAAACATGGAGAAAACGTGTGCGAGAATCAAAAAGTGCACCATATAAAGGCATTGGCACCATAGGCCTAGAAGCCTAATTAACTGGACTTTCATGTAGGACTGGATAGCTGACATGTTAAGGTTGGACGCAAATGTATTTGCGTCTATGTGGCATGCACAGAACAGAAGTTACACGACATACAAGGAACATGGGTGCATGGATAGGGTGCGAGTGGGGGACACATTGGCTACCTGAGAATTTCTATTACCTCAAGGGGGGTCCCCGTCTCGGACCTTGGCTATTTACTGACCTTGGATCTTTGTATTGGGGTTGGTTTGCAGGTTGTGAGTAAGGCTGTGCCTGGGGTGTGATGGAAATGATTGAGGCTGCTGGCACCGTTCACGGTCACAATGTTGACAGGTCACAAAGTCACACTTTCAGATCGACTGTGATGGAGCGCAAGTCAGCTACAGTCACCAGATTAAGTCGGCTGAAGTTTTCCCTTCTCGATTCCTGGCCAAGAGTCCTGTTCCTGTTGGAGGGGTGCAAGGAACAGGGAGACTGTTGCAGAAGGCTACCAGCATAGCACAAAGAGCAGACCAGACGTTGTGGACAGATATTGCTGGAATTTCACAGTGGTGGTCCCTGTGGCGGTCGATGCTGTAGCAAGAAGAGTCAGGCAGATAGAGCTTTGTGCTGAATCATGTTGTAAGCGGAGACGTCTCGGTGAAAACGGGCCCATTTGCAGTCACGAAGACCCCAAAACTTGATTTTAGCTCACTGAGTCGCACCGGAGGACCAGGACCTGAGGGGCACCACTTAGGGGTCAGGCTTAGCTGGGTCCAGGGGCTGATGCAGAATGTTGGAGAGCCTTTTATGTGCCTGATCCAAAGATCAGGAAACTAGCAGACTAGGGCTTGGAGTAACTGTGGCAGCCCTGGGTTTAAGGTGAGGTTGAAGGTCCATTTTTTCCTCCCCAGGCAAGAGGGAAGGAGGCAGCAGGTCAGCACAGCAAGGTAGCAGTTTCTTCAGAGCAGTAGTCCAGCAGAGTGGCAGACTTTTCAGCAGCACAGCAGTCCTTCCTGGCAGGCTGCATGGACTAAATGGCTGAGGCAAAAAATTGGCAACTTTTTTAAAGTGGTATTTTCAAAATTGCAATTTAAACTCCAACATAACCATAAGTTTATTAATACCAGAGAAACGAAAAATGAAGACGTTACCTGTTCCCATTTGGAAATTACACTTATAAAATGTGAGAAGCTAAATCCAGTGTTATCCTATGGGAGAGGTAAGCCTTCCAGTTGTGAAAATCAAATTTATGAGTTTTTCACTGGACATGAACAACTTAAGAGTACATGTCCAATGATTTCAATGCCTTACATCCTGCCCTCTGGGCTGTCCAGGGCCTACCCTATGGGTGACATATGTATTGAATAACCCTGGGCGAAGCACTACGCTACGCTCGCGGAGTTTGCGAAGTTGACGCAACTTCGCACTAGGCGAGCTGCACGTAGCACAGTGCGAACACGCTTAGTGCAGCGGTCATTATTTGCTTGTTCGCGGTCCTCAACGTCATGTTCGCGACCGCGAGCAAGCAAAATGACATCCCGGCGAGATTCTCAACGCGGGGAGGTCAGGTTTCTCATTGTGAGTGGTTGCGCATGCTCGCGTCCGCTCTCAATGAGAAACTACCAGTTTGCGTTGAGAAAGCTGCCGCTCGAGTAATAATCTACTCGAGCAGCAGAAAACTACAGCTCGCACTGTGCAAGATGCTGTTTTCAATGATTGCACAGTGCCGGATGCTTGTCCGCACTGTGCAATCATTGAAAACGCATCTTGCACAGTGCGAACATGCTACTACGCAGCTCGCGTAGTGCTACGTGAAGTTCGTGTAGTGCGAAGTGCACTTCGCGTAGCTTCGCGTAGCTTCGCGTAGCGCTACTTCGCGAACTACGCCCACCATTAGTATTGAAAAAGGAAGGTTATGATCACTCAAAAGGTTTTTTGACAGGTCGAAATGGCAGTTTAATACTGCACAGACAGGCTCTGCAATGGCAGGCCTGAGACTTGTTTAAGTGCTACATAAAGAGGCATGGTTTGGTGCCAATTGGGAATGGCCACCACTTATGGAGCTCTACTATGGCCACGGCAGGGAGACAGGCTGCTACCATTAAAAAACCTGCTTCCCATCCCTGCTTTTTGGGCCATGCAGAGGGAGCATCTTTCCAACCCAGCAGGTTCTTTGTAAGGACCGCTCCTGCTCATTTAATGGTCCTTTTTCATCATAATCAGTGGGCACACTAATGGGAAGGTCGCACCTGCCAATTTGCCTTCTCAAAGAGCGGCATTTACAATCCCCCTGAGTCTTACATTGCACAACAATTTAATGCTCCTTTTTCAGGCAATGTAATAGGAGAGTCCTTACTGCATTTTGGTCAGCTTGGTCAATTTGGGCAGTTTTGGACATCTTGAAAATGTGAAAATTCTGGCATTTTTCCTATGCAATTTTTATCGTTGCTCTCATTACAATGGCTGCATGTCAAATACTTTCTATCTGCTACTTTTGGACTAATAATCTGCTCACTGTTATTTATAAAACTACTGCCTAACTGGGAGAAATACAAATTAATACATTCCAAAAACGATGCCACCTGCCTCATCTCATACCCCAAAAGCCAGTTCCTCTAACTCTTTCTCTGCTCTGGAGACTATGGAAGATACTGTGGGTGCCTGCAAAGACTCCTCATCTTCTTCTACTTCAGCTGGTACTAATCCAACATCTGCTACTAAAATGTCATTCAAACTCCCTTTCATCTCCAATATTCCAAATAATAAAAGGGTTAAAAATTATCCTATTGTAACCCAATAAGTCGCCTGCTACAAATTCAATGGAAATTTCACTTGAGGAAATTCAGGCACATACAATGGAATAAACAAATACAAAACTCCCACTTCTGGCTGAGAAATAGACAGTCATGGAAGATAGAGTTTTAGTCAAGTGGAAAGAAGGGTCGATGATCATCAAGAGACTGTGCAGGCTGTAAAAGTTTTGGAATCTGAAGTATTGTTCTTGAAAAAACATGCAGAAGACTGGGAGAATCGCAACAGAAGAAATAACTTTCATATTTATGGTCTGACTCAAGTGTTGGAAGGCACGAACCCCATCTCTTTCTTTCAATTATTTCTTCCCTAGGTTTTGGATCTTCCAACCTCACCGCTATTAAATATACAACAGGCACACTGACTTGGTCATTCTTCATATTTCTACATCATCTTCACAGAAACCCAGAGGCCTTATTATTTTCTTATTAGAATATGTTGATGTTCTAAAAGTCATCAAATCAGACAAAGCTAAAGGGAGTATTTCATGGTGTGTATCCAATTTGTTTTTTGCCTAAGACTTCGCAATGTTAACAGCCAACAAGCGGAAAATATTTCTGGACTTGCAACCTGCTCTTCGCTCTCTGAATGCCAGATTTGGTCTCTTCCATTCTTGTGAGGATTCTTCTCTTCTGCAGAAGTTTATGTTTATTTTTGGGGGGGATTTATTAAGCGCTCGTTCACCGAAATGTCTCTTGGCGCTATCGGAGATAGGAGAACCGTTCTGAAGTATACTCTAGCATTAGGCTTGGGTGAACAGCCAAGTATTCCGTTTTTTTTCTGCAACTGATGTACTCGACGTTAGGCTGATGTCAATCGGTAGGGAATTCAAGAGTGTTGGGCTGAGTACAGAGAAGTGAGAACCACCCATTCTCTTACGCTTAAATGTGGGGATAGTCAGCATATTCATAGAGGCTGATCTGAGATTCTGTTTGGGAAGGTACTGCGAAATCTTTATGGAGATGAATTTGGGGCCTGTCTCTTGGAGTACGTTGAAAATCATGCAGCCTGTCTTAAACATGGACTGCTGGGTCACAGGAAGCCAGTAAAGCTGCTTCATTAGTGGCTTGTTATGACATTATCTTGGTTCCTGAATGAATAACCTAGCTGCCTGATTCTGGATCAGCTGCAATCTATGGCTTAGATTGGCAGGGACATAATCAAGGCCAGCATGATTACCATGCTTGCCTCTGTAGTAAAAGAAACTCCTGATTTTCTTGAAAGTCCTTAGATTTTAGATGCAAGAGGAAGTCACCAGACTGATCTGTTCATGCATGGATTAGTTGGCATTGATTTTGATCCCTAGACTTTTGACAGAGTTCTTAGGGATATGTGGGGTGCCCAATGCAGCAGGTCAGTGTCCTGGCATCCAATAATGAGTCCGTTATTAGAAATGACTATATCTGTTTAGTCAGAGTTTAATTTAAGATAGTTGTGACTCATCCAGTCTTCAAAGAAAAGCAGGGTATTTTGGAAGAAGGCCTTAGATTCCTCCGTCTCGTCAATCGGTAATATCAACTACATATCATCTACATGGTTATCTACCTTCACTCCCCTGCTTTGGAGGGAATAAATCAGGGGGAATATATAAATGTTGAACAGGCGGGGGAGACAGATGGGCCCTGAAATACACCAGAGGTGGTGTTGACCCTGGCTGAGTTAAAGGGTGCCAGCCTAACAGACTGGGTGCGGTCCCCTAGGATTGAAATCGTCCAATCCAGGACCGTGCCTCTCAGGCCTGCCGCTGCCAGTCTATCCTCTACCATGGTGTGATCCACGGTATCGAACGCAGCAGACAGGTCGAGCAGTACCAATGCCTGTGCACCCCCTGTCTACTCCCTCCTTCAGGTCATCCACTACGCCTAAGATGACTGATTCAATTGAGTGTGACGGTCAATAGCCTGCCTGGTGGGAGTCGAAGAAATTACTCTCTTCGATGAATGTGCAAAGGAGTATTTCTACGTGTGCTTCAAGCACTTTTGCCAGATATGGGAGGAGTGATATGGGTCTGTAATTACTCAGTAGATCTGGGAAATGTTCAAGAATGTCTTTTGTATCTTAGAGGGACATGGGTCTTTGGAGCAGCCAGATCGTATCTTGCTTCTTAATTCTGCTAGCCGATCTGAGGTAATGTTTTGAAAGCTAGACAGAGTTGGTGAGCTAGTAAATTGCTGATTTGATTTCCAATCATGAGAACTAGGAGAGATGGAGTTCTCAATAGCCTTAATTTTATCAATGAAGAAAACATTCAGATTGTCACATAAGGCTTGGGAAGGAGTGATGGCCAGTGTGACGCGGTTGGGATTGGAAAGTTCTCTGACTATTTTGTCTTAGGATTTATTTTCAGAACTAAGAACGCTGTTCGTGTCGAAGGCTTTTTTGCCTCCAAAATGGCAACTTTGTAATCAGTTAGAGCTAGGTTGTACATTTTCCTTTCTGCAGGATAATACCTTCTCTGCCATTTCCGTCCGTCTGGCGGGTTTTAAGTTTTACTGATTTTAACTCTATAGTAAACCATTTAGAGGCTTTGTGACGCCTCATACCTCTCTCTTTCCTTTGTAGTGGGGTGTGAATCTCATTTGCACTTAATTGCCAGTTGGAGACAGCTATGTCCAACTCGTCAACATTATTTGTTCTAGGCGGAAGTGTGGATTTTAGAGTCTTAAGGAACTCTGGCAAGCGGTCGCGGTTTCAGTTCCTGGTCAGTATTTTTGGGTCGGTCGAGGATTGAACTAGGGATAGACCACTTAATGTAAAGTGTATTAGGTGGTGGTCTGACTGCACCCATG
This sequence comes from Lissotriton vulgaris, assembly GCF_964263255.1. Taxonomy (NCBI): domain Eukaryota; kingdom Metazoa; phylum Chordata; class Amphibia; order Caudata; family Salamandridae; genus Lissotriton; species Lissotriton vulgaris. The sequence continues at coordinate 117,571,966 of NC_141687.1, forward strand.
GCTGAACAGTTAAGTTATGGACAAAGAAGTTAGAGGTCCATAGTTGGTCTCATGCATGCCCGTTGATGTGTGTGGGTACAGTTATATGTCCTTCTACGTTTAGGTAATTAATAGGTCTGTGACCTCCTTAGGGCCCCAACTCCCCCCTTCTGCAGTGGACCAGCAATGTAGGTCTCCAATTAACTGAATTTTAGCATAATCTATGATAAGAGGGGTCAGGTAATTAGCAAATTCCCCTATTGCAGTGGGGGGTCAATAGATCAGTATGCACATCAGCGTTGATTTTAAGAAGATTAATTTTAGGGTGAGGCTATCCACCGAAGCCTCTACTAATGGGGCAATGGAGGTAACCGAGAGATCCTTTTTGCTAACTGCCACTACCCCGCGTCCTCTTTTCCCAGGAGGTCTGTTAACCTGCATCAAATAGTAGTTGCTTGGTAGCACCGCTAATATGTCAGGCGTAGATTCCATAGTTAGCGTAGTTTCTGTAATTAATAGTAAATCTGAGGCTTCAGTGTCCAAGTGGTTAAACATTTCTAGCTGTGCTTTACCATGGAGCGTGTGTGAAGATAAACTATGTTTAACTCTTTAGGTTCTGGCGTCTTTATCCTTGTAGTTCCGTGGTTATGCAGAACTGAAGGGGGGGCTGCATGCGCTGGACTAGACGGTGGCATACATGCCAACATTTCAGGAGAGCAAAGTGGGAGATAAAAAAAAAAATCGGGAGAATGGGACTTTGAATCGGGTTACTGGCATGTATTGGCTTTGAAAGTGTGCTGCTGTAGGATCGGACATTTGAAACGTAAATGCACGTTTTTTTCTTACCTTTCAGAAACATGGAGCATAATGGCAGGCAGAGAGGGTGATGCAAGTGTTGGGCACTGGCCTGGCAGGTTGTTCGCAGAGCATGCACCCTCCCACCCCCCTGTGGCAGCCCGGGCTGAAACAGCCCCCACCCCAGTACTTCGCAGGTCTTTAAACGACGATTCCCTTGTTAATGAGGCTTTGTTGGTTTTTCACCCCTTCGAGAGCCCCTGCATCGCCACTCTTTGCTAGAAGAATTAGCACTTTACACAATACCAAGCCCAGTCAGCTGAAACCCCAGAGGAATCGGGTTTTTGCTTGTAGGAATCGGAAGGCGGGAGACTAGCCTTCAAATCGGTAGTCTTACACCTGAATCGGGAGGGTTGGCATGTCTGCGGTGGTGTGACAGGACCGAGATTTAAAAGACTATAATGTTCTTACTTGTGTTTGGTTATAGGCATGATCCTCTGGTTGGCCTTGGGTGCCAGAGAGTGTAGTTCCAAAGAAGAATATTTAATTAAATGCACATAGTGGCTGGGCCCATCCGGCCGCAGATGGGTGCAGATGGGCGCAGACGGGCTTGCTTTGGGTGCACCGGTGGCGCACCCGCTGCGCGCGTTCACTGCGCGTCCGCGTCTCCATTGGTGTTAACTAGTGGTCCTGGCAAGGACCACTAGACCGCTACTGTTGTCATGGCCCCTCCTCCCGGCAACCGGAAGTGAGTGAAGCTGGAAAAGATGTCTGCCCCCCTCCGCAACAATCGAACACTCAACTCGCGGTGGAACGAGAGGGCAGCGCTTCAAATCCCCCCACAACAGGACTCTGGTGAGTGCGAGAGCAAATGGGCTGAGAAGCTTTTAAATTTTTTTTTAACTAAGGCAGAGTTAATTAAAATAGCCGCAAAGGTTAAATAGATTAAGAGTAGCCGCCAACAGTTTCAAACATATAGGCAATTAAAATAGCCCACCAGCGAGTAGTACCAGTGCCTGAGAGCTATTAATCAGGACAGCTCCCTCTCCAAGCGCATCAGTGTTTCCATTCGTGTTAAGTTGTGGTTATGGCAAGGACCACTAGACCGCTACTGTAGCCTGGCCTCTCTTCCCAGCAACCGGAAGTGAGTGAAGCCGGCAAAGATGTCTGCCCCCCTCAGCAACAATCGAGCACTCAGCTTGTGGCAGAACGAGGGGGCAGCGCTTCAAATCACCCCCACAACAGAACTCTGGTGAGTGTGAAAGCAAATGCGCTGAGAAGTTTTAAAACATTTTTTTACTAAGGCAGAATTAATTAAAATAGCCACAAAGGTTAAATAGATTAAGACTAGCAGCAAACAGTATAAAACAAATAGGCAATTAAAGTAGCCCACTAGCGAGTAGGACCAGTGCGTGAGAGCTTTTAATCAGGACAGCTCCCTCTCCCTCAAGTTTATTGATAATTGTGGAGGAGAGGCGATGGAGACTTCTAAATTTACTGTCATGTTATTTTATTGCTTTTATATCTCTCCTGTTATATTCTTTCTGACAATCTAATTTGATATAATTCATCAACAAAATGTTGTGTAGCTTAATTAATTTCACCCACTGTTTGTTTCTATTTTTGCTAATATATATATATATATATATATATATATATATATATATATATATATATATATATATATATATATATATATATATATATATATATATATATATATATATATATATGTCCTCTTGAGGCATCCCTCCTGTGTCTTGAAGAACACATCAACATCGTTTTGTGTGGTATGGTCACCCCTCCACTGTTGGCTGCTCTGGGTTCTGGTTGTGTCATCTACCAAGTGGGTCTACTCCTCTTAACTATTTTTTTGTATAGAGGTGTGTCCTTTTTGTTAATTTCTCGATTATGTTTGCTGACTTTTTTCTTCTCTTTCTTCTTCCTCCTTTTATCTTCTTCCTTTCCTCTATCTTTCACTCTATATTTGCTCATTAAAACTTCCAGGTTTTCTTATCATACTCTTTAATTCTCCTTTATCATTGCTTTCTCTTTAAATTATTAAAATGCATTTACAATGTTATTGGTTTTTGGCTTCTATAGTTATACACAAAATATGTTTCTTCCTTCATCTTACATGACTAAGAATTATTTAATGAAATAATAAAATTATGGGATCTCCTATAAAATGACAACGGTTATTGTCATACCCCTACAAACTGAAATGTGACATTAGTTTCCTACAAGAAGCACATATATCAAGTCATTTGCTTTCAGTGAGATTTCACTGGAAAATGCTATTTCATACTTTCTGTAATCCAGCTATAAGTAGTAGAGAGGAGAAAATAAAGCGTGGAAACTTCTTGCTAATTATCTTAAAATTTTTAAAAAGATCACGTCATGGTAATGTATATTATGAGTGCTAATGATCATATTGTTCATAAAAATGTCTGATTCAAATGCTTGTTAAGAAGATATTAATTGATCTTTATCCTCTCTCAATTCGACCCCTCATTCAGATATAGACTTCTCTTCTCTGGATGGTGACATTATCATACATGATATTCTCATTGCTATGCATGCCATCAAAAAGGCTAAAGTCCAAGTCCTGATGGATTCCCTATAGAATTGTATATCCATTTCTCCAAGTTTTTAATTCCTAAATTACAGTCTCTTCACTTACTTTGTATCCTCAAATTAATTCTACTGGGAATTCTTTCAAAATTCCTTAATCTGTCTTCTTCAAAGAAAATGAAGACCCAAAGGTATGTAAAAGCTATAGACCAATTTCCTTTATTATATCGGACTATAAAATCTTTGCTAAAATTCTTGTCCTACATCTTGACCCTCTATTCGCTAGGTTAATTGAGTGGGAACAATCTTGCTTCATTAAACGGCGACACATTTCTGATAGTACCAGACTATTTTTCAACATTTTAAGTAACTCCAAGTCTTATTAGTACTCGCTTCCTGCTATTTCTCTAGATGATGAAAAGACATTTGACTGTGTCAATGAGACGTTTATTTTCTCCACTCTTTCTTTGTTTGGTTTCAGTACAACATTCATTAATTTAGTTTCTCTACTATATTTATCTCCCAAAGCCTCAATAATTGTCAAAGGTCACATATCCTTACCATTTTCACTTCACCGAGGTGTTCGACAAGGCTGCTCTCTCTCTCCTTTATTCACAGATTCTAATACATAGACAAAAATTTTAAATACTCAGTATACACAGATGATATTCTTCTTTTCATGACACATCCACAAACCTCTCTACCATGCTTTTTAACGGAAGCTGCAAATGTTGCTTCTCTTTCGGGATACAGACTACATGAAGATACATGTGAAATACTCCCACTTAATGAATAATTTCCATGCATATTTAATTTATTCTCATTTCCATTGGACTCAAGATAAGATCAAACACCTAGGTCTTTGGTTCTCTGCTTCAATAAAAGAATTAGTTTATATTAATATGGAAAAGGTTCTCATAACTCTACCATCTCTTACCTCCAGATGGAATCCTTTGTTTTTATCTAGATGGGGACAATTGGATGCACTTAATATGATGATGGTTCCTGTAGTACTTTTTAACCTTTCTATTATTCCTGGTTATATGCCTTGTCTTTCATTTAAAACAAAATCTATTCTATTCTTTCAATATCTTTGTCGAATTTTTCTGATTTTCATTCTTGTCACACCGCATTTGTTTCTTAAACAAGCCTCCTTTTCTCTATTTGAAGAGGATTCTATCTCACCTCCCCTATGGAAATATCTTGAGAACTTTTTTTGTCATCCTTTTTCTTTTCAAGAATTGTTATCCTTTACCTAGAAACCTCTATGTCCATCCCTATTCTGAAAATACATGTAAACTTCTACATGTATTTTCATCTCCTATTAGACTGTGAGAGAACAATTTCTTTGTTCCTTAAAATGGCAGAATAAATATGTTCAAATAAACAATAAAACAGTTTTTAGAAGTCCTGGCATGAGAAAGATGTGTGATGGGTACATCAACTCCTTAATAACGATTCTTGCCTTCCTTTCACACAAGCTCAACTGCATTTTTCCTTTCTTACCTAAGACTATACTAAAAAGTTATTAATCTCTGTAATTTAGACAGCATATCAACAACTACCACACAATACCACGCCCAACAATTCTATCCCTCAACTAACTAAGTCATTGTTATCATTTCCATTGATATCCTACATTTATAATAAAATAACCACTTTTTAGGAAGACCAAGATAAGACAGATGTTGAAGTAGTTGGAACGTGACTTACACATCTATTTTTCAATTTGTTTGTGGAACAGGCCAATTTCCCTGCTACCAGCCCCTGCTAAAGTACTCGAAAGACTCGCTCAACAACAATTAGCGAGCTTTCTAGAAATATCAGGTGCTTATCATGATTCTCAGCACTGCTTTAGGCCAGGATACAGTACTGAGTCGGCACTAATTGAGATGTCAGATGCAGTACGATGGAGGATGGACGAGGGATCAAGAGCGGTGTTGGTGCTGCTGGACTTGTCAGCAGCATTCAACACCGTCTCCCATCCCCTCCTCCTTGAACGCCTCCAATCGAAAGGTATCCAGGGTACGGCCTTAAAATGGATCTCATCTTTTTTGTCCACCCGGTCTCAGGCAGTGGTCACTCCCCCATTTACCTCAGAAAGTCGTCCGCTTCGGTGGGGAGTTCCTCAGGGCTCCTCGCTGAGTCCCCTTTTATTTAATGTTTATTTTTCCCCCCTTTTTGATATATCGCTCAAACTGGCATAAAGGTCACCTCCTATGCTGATGATATCCAGCTTTTGTTTTCATTTAATAGTATTTCCCCCACAACCTTTGATCCCCTAAAAAACTGCCTCCGCACAATTGCCCTCTGGATGGATAATAACTTCCTAAGGCTGAACGCAGGAAAAACGGAGGTTCTCTTTTTCCATCAGCCAACCCCACGTGATCCTAACATCTGGTGGCCTCTCGATTTGAGTGCCTCCCCCTCTCCCTAAGGACTCTGTGAAAAATTTAGGAGTTAGATGGGACTCCAACCTCACACTTCACCATCAAGTTCAGACAGTCTCCGCGGCATGTCTCGCTAAGATTAGAATGGTAAAAAACGTTCATCCATTTTTTGCCTATCAATACCAGGAAGATCGTAGTCCAGGCATTAATTACTTCACACCTGGACTACGCCAACGGCCTCTATAGTGGCCTGTCTGTAGGTCTTTGTCATCGCCTCCAGACAGTCCAGAATGCTGCGGTTCGACTGGTTAGTGGTATTCCTTTACATGAGCACATCTCTCCACACCGTCGTGAACTTCACTGGTTGCCGATACAGAAAAGGGCAGAATTCAAAGCTCTGGTATTGGCTCATCGAGCGTTGAGAGGCAAGGGCTCTGCTTATCTCTCCACCTGCTTGATTCTCTATAATAACATCAGGACCTTACGCTCTTCCTCAAAAAATCTCCTTACCGTTCCCAGATTCAGGAAAACTCGCTCAAGCGGAAAAACTTTTGCAGTATTGACTTCGGCCCTCTGGAATAAGTTACCAAATGCCATCCGGTTGATCCAGGATGAACAACCCTTCCGGAGAGCCCTAAAAACCTACCTGTTCTGCTGATCCTTTCTCTTTTGAAATAAACATCTCAACCAGCATGTACTCACACAGGAGCGCCGGGACACCCCGTTGGGGTAGCTGTGCGTGATACCAAAATACACTAAATAAATAAATAAATAAACAAGATATGGCTTCAGTTATGGAAATCTTCTAAAGCAGCTAATACCACTCAAACTGTATTTTTTGTTTACAATAGACCTTTGATTACTACAGTCACTTTAGACCGGATAAACCCAAATATTCCCTCTTCTTGTTGGTCATGCAGTATCACTTCTTCTGACCTTAAACATATGCTATTCGATTGTTCTCTACATATCAATATTGGTTGAAAATTTTGAAACAGATAATGCAATTTTTCACAAAACATATTTCTAGGTAGTGACTCGGGGGGGGATTGGTCTTCACATTCAGCTAAAGTGGATGTTCTAGATTTACTTCTTGCAGTTGCCTTTCAGCAGATCACTACCATCTGTAAAGATGTTTTCAATATTTCCTTCCAATCCTGGTGGTATGGTATTTGCTATAATCATGAACTCAATGGAGCGCATGTCAACCAACTATCTCTTGCTATTAAAAGAGACATTATTTAGTTATCTGTGATTACTTTTCTGGATTAATCTGCAAAATGTGTTCATTCACAAAATCTTCTGATTGAAGAGGTAACTAAGCATCCTTGACTCTTTAATAATATTATGCATGGTTGGCACATATACCGTTTTTCTTAATATGTTATTAATAAAGTAAATTTTTCTTACTTTTAGCAAAGCTATTGTATTTATGTCATTTTTAATATGAAACTGCTGCATTTTTATCTCCTATCCCTCTCCCTTATTCTTCTTTCTTTCTTTTACTCTCTTGTCCGTTTCTTATGTTATTGTTACAATTGCATTGTTTTACATGATTGTATATCATTCTATTATATTACACCAACTGCGAAATAAATTGTATTTTGAAAACATAACGCGCCACTTAAGTGGGTGGGACATTGAGTGCTGGAGGCCCATTAGTAAATTAATTTACAGGGACTGGGCACAGGTAGTTTACTAAGGACTTACAAGTAAATTAAATATGCCATTTGGGTATTTCACCAATTCTACCATATTTTAAGGAGAGAGTACGCGCATTTTAGCACTGGTTAGCAGTGGTAAAGTGCACAGAGTCCTAAGGCCAATAAAACAAATTCAGGGAAAATAGGAGGAGTGAAGGCTCAAGGTTTGGGGATGACCCTGTAGACCAAGTACAACATCTCCTGTTTCCCTTAGTAAATTTATATCATTGTGGTGTCATTTTGTTTACTACATTGTACTCTATTTCTTTACTTTGGTTTGGGATTTTCATTGTTTTGCTTTTCAAATATATTACTGTTTTGGTACTGCATAAATACTTTACGCTTTGCCCTAAATTAACCCCTTGCCTGCTGATGACGGAACCGCTCCGTCATCAGCTGCGGTGGCGCTGTGCTGATGACGGAGCGGTTCTGTCATGGCCCGCTCGAAGCGCCAGCGCGGCGTGAATTCCGCGCCTGCGCTGAGCGTTCCATTGAGCGGGACGGGCCATGACGGAACCGCTCCGTCATAAGCACAGCGCCACCGACGCTGGTGACGGAGCGGTTCCGTCACCAGCATGCGGCCGCTGCGCGGCAGCCCAGCCCCCTTAGCACTGCGGCGGAATAGCCGCCGCAGTGAAGGGATTAAGTCTGTCTGCTCTGTGTCATAGCTCCCAGGGGGTTGAGCTGAGGCTACCAAAGGGGATGATGGACCGAGCGTTTGAGCAAATCAAACACTCACCCCCAGTCAACTGATCTGGGTTTAATCCATCACCATTCTTTAGCTCACTCCACCACCCCAGTTCAGAAATGGCCATATGCAAATCAGTCTGACCCTGTGCCTCATGGGAACAGTCCAGCCCGAACTGCCAAGCCATGTCTTCCCTGGACCGGAAACAAGCATCCTGGGACCAGTTTCGGATTCATAATCCTCATCCGCCAGGCTATCTTGAATCCAGTGGTAGAGTGATCAAGGGACCCACGTCTGGGCATACCCTGCCAACTTGGGGAGAACAAAGCGATACCAAAGGGGATGATGGATGGAGCGTTTGAGCAAATCAAACACTCACCCCCAGTCAACGGATCTGGGTTTAATCCATCACCATTCTTTAGCTCATTCCACCACCCCAATTCAGACATGGCCATATGCAAATCAGTCTGACCCTGCGCCTCATGGGAACAGGCCAGTCCGAACTGCCAAGCCATGTCTTTCCCTGGACCGGAAACAAGCATCCTGGGACCGGTTTTGGATTCATAATCCTCGTCAGCCAGGCTATCTTGAATCCAGTGGTAGAGTGAGCAAGGGACCCACGTCTGGCATACCCTGCCAAGTTCGGGCGAACAAAGCGATACCAAAAGGGATGAATGATGGAGCGTTTGAGCAAATCAAACACTCACCCCCAGTCAACTGATCTGGGATTAATCCATCACCATTATTTAGCTCACTCCACCACCCCAGTTCAGACATGGCCAAATGCAAATCAGTCTGACCCTGTGCCTCATGGTAACAGTCCAGCCCGAACTGCCAAGCCATGTCTTCCCTGGACCAGTAACAAGCATCCTGGGACCAGTTTCGGATTCATAATCCTCATCAGCCAGGCTATCTTGAATCCAGTGGTAGAGTGAGCAAGGGACCCACGTTGAGCTGAGGTTCCTCTACCAGGGGGTCGAGCTCATGTCAATGGTTATGATTGTTCCTTAAAATGGGTAGTTACCCACCCCATATAATAATCCAGTTTCTTACAATGATGAAGTAAAAAAGTGCAAAGTGGTGGTAGAAATACTACTATTGCAACGTGTATGTTCTTGGCTAGATGTACAACCGTTTTTTGCGTTTGCAAATGGGAAATTGCCCCGTTTGAGACCGAAAAATAGGGCTGTCCTATGTACAACCCCTATTTTGAGAGTCGGCGGTAACCTATTACTGACTCGCAAAATAGGGTTTGCGACTCGCTATTAGGAAGGGGCGTGCCAAGGGCGTCTCTTTCTAATATTGAGTCACACTTCAATGTACGATTGTATGCAACTGGGGTGCCAAACACTCGCAGTTTACCACCCATTCCAAAAAGGTGGTAAGCCACTCGCAATGGGAAGGGGTCCCCAGGAGGCCCCTTCCCCTTTGTGACTGGCAGCAAAAATAATTTTAAGAGCAGACAGTGGTCCCAGGGACCACTGCCTACTCTTAAAAATGAAACAGAATCGTTTATTTTTCTTTTTTACATGCAACCCATTTTCCTTTAAGGAAAATGACATGCATTTTTTTTAAAACTGCTCTATTTCAACAGCAGTCACAGACATGGTAGTTTGCTGACTCCAGCAGGACACCATTCCTGGGAGTGCTAGCCATTCCCAATAGGGTCGTAAATTGCACCTGCTTCGTGAATATTAATGAGGCAGTCAATTTGCAACCCCATTAGGAATCGCAAACAGTGTCTGAGAAACTGTTTTAAATTCCATTTTGCGAATCACAAATTGACGCAATTTGCGAGTCGCACAATGGAAGGGTGGTACATTAGGACCCCTATCCTAATATTTTGTGAAAATAACTTGAGAAAACAACTTGCCCAATGATCATAGGCCAATTTTAGCATGCATGCAAACAGAACTTATAATATAACTAGTATCTTGCTTGTATTAATGGTATCAAATAAAAGACAACCAATTAAAACGTTATATTTAAATACTTACTTTATTCCGATTATTGTTCGTGTCAAACAGACCAGTTGCCACCGAAAGGTCAATGCATTATGCAATTCAGAAAAGTAAGAAGGTTAAAATCACCCTCAGGTGCATACAAACAGCAATATATTTAATAGTATGTAACAATTGATATTACTAGAACATAACAGGTTTCCTGTGGTTTACATGTTGCTCACAAGGACAAGTCGAAAGTGCTATTGCGTGTGCATAAGCCAGGTAAAAATATGTTGTGATCATGGAGTTTGGAAGACCAACACTATCTCAGTCCTTTAACTCGATTCTTTAAACTAAAGTTTTTGAAAATGTATTAATTCGATTGTACATTTTGAACGTCATTAAATTTTTTAAAAAACTGCAACTGTTAAATTGTTTATAATCCTTTAAGATATTCTAAACATATTCGATCCTATACTTTGCATGTGGATGCTAGCTGTACACCATTTTCCCAGCACTGTAGTATTGTAAGAGGATATTTAAAGGTATCATGTTTAGGTTTATGTTGGGTAGGCTCTTCAGTGAAGAGGACCCTTTGGTGAATCAGAGAAAGTGTTGCACATAGACAGTAGTCCACAAAACACAGGAGTCCCTTGAATGTCCTAGACATGGCTCGCTGAAGCGATTAAGGCACTGGGATTCAACTCAACTCAGAAGTTCCTCCAGACATGGTCCCTTCCTCCAAAAACTCTCTCTCTCTGATGAGTGCCTTCTAGTGATATTTTTTTCCATCTTTATATAAGTATGTGGGATTGGAATACACTGGGAAGCTACCTTTGCTGGCTAATGAGCTGCAAAACTGGGACTGATTACTTATTTTTTTTTTGAATAAAACGATTACTACTGAGAGTGTGTTCGAGGGTTTAGTATGAGGCCCAATGTAGTGTGGCGAGATGCCTCGGAGTGCAGAGGCACCAAGTATGGGATATGCATAAATAAAGAAGGTTGTAGATTACAATTGTCCATATGAGAGTAAACTTTTCCAATCTTCCAAGGGTAAATAACGTGAAATGTGTACTAACTGCTGTAAAAATAACATATGTTGCCAAAATATCACACATGGCCGTATTGCACATTTCACATTTAATACAGAGATAGGCAGCACTTGGAGAATAATGCTATCAAGAGAAGGCGTTCATATGTCCTGCACCCTCAGGAAAGAGATACACACATCACTTCCATTGTTACAGTAGGTGTGGGTCCATTCCTTGCCTGGCGAAGAATGCGCCGTCCATCTCTTGTCTTACTCAAAGATGTCTCAACATTCGCGGTGACAATAAACATGGGTGGAGTGAACACTTGCAGAATTAATTTTACCATACAGTACTATCCACATTCAGAAAGTCCCAAAGGCACTGCCAATGAATTGCCTTGTTTGTCTGAGGGTGGGTCAGTGGTGATGCTTTCTTATCCGAGAGCATGACTTCACAAGAATAGTCGCTTCTTTCCTTCCCAGAGTGGTTATCAGAAGGAAGGGGAGAACTTATGCTGGAAAGGTTCTTTCTTTCAACTACTATTGACAATGACAGGGATAGTCCTCAACTATCCTCAGCTTCTAATTGATAGAGGGACATGTGACCAAAAAAATCAACAAAAGAGTGGGTTGTTCTAATAAGAATTTACTTTATTTAGAAGACAAAATCATAGCAGTGGCTGCCAACCAACAAGAGTCAGTTTGGATGTTTAATAGATACTGAAAACAAGTCAAGTGAAATAATGTTTGGGAAAAGCCTAAAGTGCTGCCTACTTGAGTGTGGCGGTCTTCTTTATCATTTAGTAGTACTGGGATTCACCTGCAGATTCCAAAAATTAAAGTAAATTAAGATAATGTTAATCATTATTAGGTAATGAGGCATTTCAGATGCGCTGTACGAGACGATCACTTCAGGAGCAGCATCCAATAGGTATGCCCAAGGCCTCCTACCCACCTTGTCCCACAATTGTAATGCTCCTGCTTTTTGGAAACTCTACAAAATCTAAACAAACATTTCCCAAGTGCGATAGGAGCACATCATCACAAATGGTTCCTCAAGTTCCTTAAATACCATGTAGGGTAAAGGGTATATACTCTTTTGAACACAATCTCTTGATTGACAGCAAATGTTTGGTAGTTGCTATTTCTGATACAAATCCCTTGAAACGGATATTGATACAGCCACCCATATAGCAAACTAAGGCACCAGCCATCACCATCACCAGTGTAGATAAATAGTGTGATATAATTCGAGGTCATAAGTACTCTTTCGCCCCTAGTGCACAGGGATTGTGAATTGTAACTAACTGGGTAGCGGTGGGTATCATAATTATGGATAAGGTTATCAATACACTATAAATATTTATTCTCTCAATCTATCTATTCGTATAATGGCTTTCAATGAAACCCACCCCATTTACAACCAACCCATGGTAGCCCGGTGAGGAATATGCGGAACATCTGTAAAGCTAAGTTTCTTCCCGCCCTATAATCTAGCCAGTTAGAACTGAAGCAAGGCTGCTTTAAGAGATAATTTCAGATGAAACACTTATTGAAGTAATGTAAATACTGACTTTAGTTATACTAAGGAAATACATGTATAATCTGATTTACCAGTGTCTAAACTCCACTGATAAAACAGCTGTCTTGTATTATCTTGAGTTAGCCCTTCTAAAGTTTTGGTTTCATTATTAGTGACATAAAGTGTGGATGGGGACAAGCCCAGCTTCCTCTGGGTGTCCATCTAATAGGTAGAAACAGGCCTCCTCTATGAGTCGTCTATGAAGTTGTTTAAACCTCTTGAAAAACGGCACCAGAACTCAGACTGTTCCTCTTTTTAGGGAGTCAATATCTTTTTAACAAGCATTGGCAAAACCAATAGCCCTATGTCGTGAATCCTACTGGTTTTGCCAATGTGTCTTACTGGATTATTGTATTTTTAACACAAACAGCCAAAGTGATTACAAATGCGTTCAAAACACACAGTAAATCTTATACTATGGCCATCTAATGTATATGAAAATCTATAAATATTTATGTACTGAATTCTATGCAGTATAACATAACTATTACCATTCTCATGTTCTAATTATCCCAAAAATCAAAGTCTTTCATCAAGAAATGTATTCTAAAAGTAAAAAAAAAGAATTGTAGCCAATATTTGTTTTCCTAAAGAATAAAAGCAGATAATAATGGTAATAAAAAAACTATAATAATAATGCCACAACCGAGCCCTCACAAACCCATTCAGTTGTTGGGAAACATAGAAAGGATATAAATCTTAAGCAACTCTGACATTTATAAATAGATGTCTATAGGAGTTGTTTTAATTCACTCGGAATTTTGCAAGCCTCGTGTTAATCAGAAGAAAATTGCTAGCGAAAGTTGCCTGAATCTCACCTTCTGCTGCACCCCCGCTGTATGTCCTCCCCCAGATCAAGCTCGATTTATTTGAAACGGAAAGCGTCATTTTAGCAGTGCTTAATTTGAGCTAGTGGTTACCGGTGCTCAGCATAGACTTCTTAATCATCAACACTTGCACTTTTCATGAGCACCAGTTAAGGACACATTCATTTATGGTAGACACAGGGAGATTATGTGATTTGCCCAGAATCACAGGATGTTGAGCCAACAGTTCCCCAGCTCCGAAGTCGGCAGCTCTGGCTTTTACATCACATCCTCTACTCACTTTCATGGTTAGCAGTTGGTTCTGTTTTGGGTGCCACTCACAGGAGAAATGCCTCCAGATGAGTGCCCCAGCACTTATTTTTTTACAAATTAACCACTGCATTTTAGAAACATTCTCACATCTGCTCAGTTTAACCGGGTAAATCCGGTGAGAGCGTTTTCTCACTGGTGACATCTGGAGTAGCCAGATCCATAAATACTGGTGGATACGCAGTTTTATCGCTGATCACAGGATGATGTTTTATTTGACGTCCCTCCTTTTAACGTTATTAAATTTATTGATTTAATAAACATGAACGGTTCAGTTGGCCCTCCGTGATTCGTACATGGCACCTAAAGGTCACAGACAGATGTCAGCAGCAAGGACTCTGCTCCCTGCGCTAAGTTGGTTAAACATGCTCTGTTTTTTGTGTAGTTTTATTTAGCATAAACTTGGCCCAGGGGCATTAGACAGCTTTACATGAGCACCAGATTACATTACACAAGGTTAGGTTCATTTCTGTTTTTTTTTTTTTATCAACGGGAGATTAAGTGATTTCCCTAGAATCATGGGAAGATGAGCGTGATGTGATGTATGAGAATTAATTGAAAAAAGCTAACTGATAAACCACATTGGAGGAAAACAAATCATGGAAAAGCAATTTTAAGAAAATACTAATAAATTGAAAACTGAAAAGAAACATTTTAAAGGAACTATATTTTTAAGGCAACATTCAAATACATTAAAATTGTGTGGAGTTTAGGGATAGTGAAGGGTCTTTGGTATGATGGATGCATGATGTTCAGGGGTAATGAGTGTTTTTTAGGGCTCAATGATGTGTGGAGTTCGGCATAAAAAGGGTTTTGGGGATCTGGAATGGGTGGGGTTTAAGGCTGGTGAGGGTTTTCAGGGTTTAGTGCTGGGTACAGTTTAGGCGTGAAAAGGTGTTTTTAAGGTTTAGGAAGGGGTGGAACTTTGGGAGAGGGGGTCTTAGGGATCAGAGATGGGGGGAGTTTTTGGGAGAAATAGGTTTAGGCTTCGGGAAAGGGTAGAGTTTGGGGTTGGTGAGGGTTTTTAGGATTCAGAGATGGATGGAGTTTAGGGGACCAAGAGTTTTTAGGGGTCAGGGCTAGGTGTGTGTAGGGAAGGTGAGGGTTTCTTTAGGGTTCAGGAATGGGTGAAGTTTAGAGGTAGAAATGGCTTTTAGGTTTCAGGGATGGCTGGAGTTTGGGTAAAATGGGGTATTTAGGGGGCAGTTCCGAAGCCGGTTGCTCTGTCCATTGTCCTTCCTTCCATTACTGAAGACTTTGAGGAAAGACCGAGGTGATGGTTATCCCACTGGTTCACTTCCTCTTTATACATGAAGCGAACACATTCACAA
Source organism: Lissotriton vulgaris (assembly GCF_964263255.1). Classification (NCBI taxonomy): domain Eukaryota; kingdom Metazoa; phylum Chordata; class Amphibia; order Caudata; family Salamandridae; genus Lissotriton; species Lissotriton vulgaris. The sequence goes on from NC_141687.1 coordinate 117,587,120, forward strand.
AAGTAAACAAGCCATGCTTTTAGAAATAAATATTGTCATACAATGAAATTAACCTCCCGAAAAATCTGGAGAACTGTCAAGCAAGTTTTCCTCTGAATCAACTCATACTAACCAAGATGAGCCGAAGCCGCTATGCTAAAAGGTGGCCACCTGGCTGTTTTTTACTGGTCTCGTCTATCTTTTTAAATTTTAATAAAAAAATATTAGGGAAAGCAAAGAAATCTGGTATTTTTCCCTTCTGAAACATGAACCTCATCAAAATATTAGGAAAAGCAATGAAATCCAGTATTTTCCCTTTTGAAGCATGAACCTAAAACGGCAAATAAAAATAAATCAGTCTATTGGCATTCTAGAGCTATCTAATTCGTTTCAGAATGATTATTGGAGCAAATAGATGAATGTGTCATTTATAAAATGTTCCAGTCAATTGTACCCAATGTTTTTCCACCTACTAGCTTTGCCTGTCCCAAAATAGCAACATGTAAACAAATGGGCGTCATATTGTTTTCTAAGTAAGGCGGCTCCCCGACCCCTATCCCGTCCATGTCCTAAAGCCTCACCTCACCCACACCAGTATTCTTATGCTGGTAAGGGGTTCTGAACACAGGTTCCCAAAAAACTGTTGTTGACACTAGCAAATTTCAAGTAGCTGGGAAAAACAATCAGCCTTTAACGTATACATGAGCCCCCTCGCGGCCATCGCCCGCCAACACAACCTCAACATCATCTCTTACGCGGATGACACTCAACTAATCCTTTCTCTCACCAATGACCCCAGTACCGCCAAAAATAACCTACACGAAGGAATGAAAGAAGTTGCCGAATGGATGAAACAAAGCCGTCTGAAACTGAACTCAGACAAAACAGAAGTCCTCATCCTAGGTACATCCCCCTCTGCATGGGACGACTCTTAGTGGCCGGAAGCCCTTGGAAAAGCACCCATCCCGACAGACCACGCAGGCGTCATCCTGGATTCTTCACTCTCAATGAACAGATAAGTCAGCGCCGTATCCTCATCCTGCTTCAACATTCTTCGCATGCTCAAAAAAACATTTCGCTGGATCCCCACCGAAACAAGGAAAACAGTCACCCATGCTCTGGTCACGAGCCGACTGGACTACGGAAACACCCTCTACGCAGGTACTACCGCTAAACTCCAGAAAAAACTCCAACGAATCCAAAACGCCTCAGCCAGGATCATATTGGACCTCCCGCGCAACGAACACATCTCTGGTCACCTGAAAGACCTCCACTGGCTACCCGTCAATAAGAGAATCACTTTCCGACTGCTAACCCACGCACACAAGTCACTCTACGACATCGGACCAGAATGCCTCAACTCACGACTGTCCTTCTACACCCCCTCCCGCCAACTACGTTCTTCCAGCCAAGCCCTCGCCACTGTACCTCGCATCAACAAGACCACCATGGGAGGCAGATCCTTCTCTTACCTGGCTGCTAAAACATGGAACTCACTCCCCGCTTACCTTCGCCTTACCCAGAACCACCTAGCATTCAGAAAGCAACTTAAAACGTGGATATTTGACAAGTAATCCTCCTCCCCTCTCTAAGCGCCTTGAGACCCTCTGGGTATGTAGTGCGCTATATAAATTCTTTGACTTGACTTGACTTTACACATAGGAAAAGAGATGAAAATCCCATTAGCAGACTCAGATGTCCATTTTTGTCAAAGATGAGAATCGAGTACCATTCATTGTATAATAGCAACATCTGGAGTTTACAGGAATTATAAGCAGATGAAGTGTGGTATAATGGTACTTATTCCATGGTTGAAGCAGTCTTTCCTTGGACATCCTGGGGCATGACACGCATGCAATTTGGATGGTCCAGGTTGTGGTTTACAAAGTAGGGCAGGGGCGGCGAAACTACCCAAAGAAGCCCTGACTAGCATGGCCCAGCTCTGCACTCCAAGCACAGGAACAGCAGAGGTGACATAGGCCACAGTGTGGTCAGTGAATCTGGTCAGTGTGCATAGGACATGAGAGACTGGCAGGAGGACGGTGGTTCAAGGGGTCACTCAATGATAATATTGTACAAGGCACCCCGTTATGTCAGGGGGATGTAATATGGTGGTCTAACACCTTGAATAACCTATTCTGGAACACGGACTGCACTGATCACAACCTCCTGCTTGTACCTGGAAATAAACGATGGCCGAATGCTTCTGCTAGCTGTGAGGAATCTAAAGATGTAGGGGCAGCGGCACAGCGAGGTTGCCAGCTTCCGGGGCAAATTTGTTTTTAAAGTATTGTGGCCCTCAACCCGTGGACAGTTAGCTCAGGAAGTCCGCGGGTTATGGGGCGCAATACTTTCTTTTAAAATTTCGCACCCCAAAGAATTTCATACCCAGGGCAACCGCCGCTGTGGACCCCATGCTACGCTACTGGGCAGGGGGGACACAGAGAGCGAGAGGGAAGTCAAGGGTAAAGCGACACCACTAAAGCTGTCTGTAGCTGAGACCTAACAACAGAAAATGAACCCCTAGAGTCCACCATTGCCATGAAGCGATAGGATGAACATCTGGAGTGAATTGTTTGAAAATAGGAAACCTGAGTTTGGCCTCTTCCACCTGCTTTTGATGGGGAGTGTCAAACTTGTGCTCCCTGCAATCATCATTGGAGCTGGAGGTCACAACAGATGCCTCTGACCTTCACTGGGTATGAAGGAATGTCCTCTGTGATTGGAGCTTCAAGGCTCTGGTCATGGACTGTGGTCTTCTTTGAACATTAAAAGAGGACTTTCCTTCCTGCAGACCTCCGGAGACCCTTTGACTGACTAGCCAGTTCACACACTCATCCTCTTAAGTTATCACAACATGCAGCCTGCTTGCAACTCAACCTCAGCTGTGATTGCTTCTACATTTGATATTGGCGATGATTATTATTGGATCTGCCAGCTTTATCTGGTGACTTGGTCGACTAAAACGTCAACTCTAGTGAGCTCTGTTTAACTTCATGGTTGTCTCAGCCTTTCATCCTTCTGAGGACTTTGAAATGATTACTATTGAGCTGGGTGACAAAATGTCCCATAGGATGCACATGCTCTTTACAAATACATTTCCCCCTGATATTTCTAGACTCTTTTTTTGGAATTATGTATTGGCCATTTGGTTCCTGGCCAAAAAGGGAAGTTTAAAATGTATTGTCTCGCAGTTCACCTCAACGTCACTTCCGCCCACCCTTATTATAAAGAAGTCTAGAAATGTATAGAGTCAGCGTTCAGTGTGCCTTTCCATGTTTCTGCACAGAGATACAACCAATCAGGGAACAGTGTTTTAGCCACCGGAAAAGAAAACACTGCTCAAAGAAACCCAGATGAACAGCAGTTTCATTCAGTGGAAGAAGAATGAGGAGAAAAACGGATATGCGGAAAAAACTCAATTCTGGAGAAGGATGAGAAAAAATGATGCAAGCAGGTGAGTGAGTCTAATACCTTCAACAGACAAATTCTTCAAGATGGCCTTATAATTGTGATGGAAAGACAGTCAAGAACTCGGTAGGGAGGCGGAGCATATTTAGAAGGAATTATCAGAGCAATGAGCAGCGCCAAATTTGCTAGCGCCAGACTCTGACATTTCCAAAACACAGGGATGTGGCGTATTTACAGCAATATGGTGCCCCCCTGTGTTTTCCCTAGCACTGGCACTACAAAAACCTGCCTAGCGCTATTGCAGTCACCCTTGCAAAATAGTGCAAGGGTGAGAGGAAGTAACAAGGAAAAATAAAGATATTTCTCCTCGTTTCGCCACATCTGGGAATGCGTAGCATTTTGGCGCGTTCCCAGGTCTACCAGCAATGGTAAAGCCGGGAATGCATCAAAATCTATGGGATTTGCGTGGAAACGCCTACACAACGCCCATGGAATGTCGTCTCAGGACAGAGTAACACAAGGCAACGAATCGTGCTGTCTTGTGTTACTCTGGATTTCTGAAGCCAATCAGGGCCGTGCAAGGGGGCCTTTCATGGCTGCATGAATCGCATTATGTGGTTACGCATGTACCACGTTGCATAATGCATACGCGACGCACAACCCTTCATAAATATGGCCCTAAACATTTCAGCAGCCTAGCATGAATCTATCATTTGGACCAATACTTTACGACAGCTAATCAAATTCAGGAACAATTTTGTTGAAACTGATTGAATTAAAGAAGGAGACACCGAAAATCTAGAACATTTGGGTAGCAGGCGCTATAAATGCAAGTATTATCACTTCTTATTTTCATGCACCAGATTTGAGATTTATTGAAGGGGAAAAATGGGACGGTTAAAAAGTAATATGTATAAACTCCAGTTGGATGCTATGGCTGGCTCAGTCTTGAAAGGCTCACAATGCAGTCGTAAATTACTGTTATTTGCCCGAATGCTTCCTGCAGGCAACAATGTGGCGCATGCGCAGGGAGCAAACAGGAAGAAGGGCGCGTTTACGTGATGCTGCAGGCTCAGACTTTTTGATTATATGCGGATGGCCATTCATTTCTTTTAAATGTCCTTTTACATTTTTATGCTTCTGCGTCTTTGACTCTGTCACATAACTGCAGGGGAAGCAATAAACCAATATTACCATGTATGACCTTCATGCTCCACTTTTTAACCTCTTCAGGAAGGTGCACGAGCCTCTTTAGACATTAGTATGTAGACCTCATGAAAACATTTCCAGAAATCTTTCAGTTCCTTTGACGGCTAAAAATACCAAAATGTAATGCAGACTTGTCAGTTTTTTCGATAAAATTACAAACAGCCTTATTGTACACTCTGCAGGTTTTAAAACTTAATTGGCAGAAATACTTCCCAAAACTGATTTCCGCAGGGATACCATGCGCTGACAGCTGACAAGACTTATGACAGCGTCAAGAAGTACAGCTTTTCTGGTTTTTGAATGTGTAGCTTCAAAAAGTTAATTGGAGTAACCTGTGAAGGAAGCTGAAAGAAAATAACCAGACAAATTGTTGTCCATAGCAATAGCAACCTAGGAGTCAAGTGCCATCCAAACACGGGGAGGAGTTTCACATGCAAATGTAAGTGACAACAAGCCAATAGTCACCAGTTCAGGGTGTCCAACATGTAATGCCACTATGAACTAGTATATTCATTCAATTTTGATCACTGATTTCTAGACACTGAAAATTCTTAGCTCTTCTCAAATGGTACGCCTCAAGCAATGTGTGCTTAATTTAAACATAGACTTCTGTGCATCCATTTGCATATGAATTGCTTTTTTACCTCAATCAATTAGAGTTAAAAATTGCCCATTTGGCCAATTTATTAACGTGCTGTACACTAAACCAGTCTATGTACACTTGCGCTACTTAATATATGTACATATGACTTTAGGCCTATTCAGCCCGGCAGTGCCCGGGGCTACACGCCGATCAGTATCACACATTACTGTGTCCATACTCATCTTACGGTTGAGTGTGATAGATTGTAATTTTCCTGTTACAGAATGTCCTAATGATGTTGTGAATATGTTAGCCTAATGTGTCTAACTCATATGCAGTTACAGCTTATTATTCATGTGCTGCAACCCACTGAGCTATTTTTGTAATATGCAAGCTTCAGATGGATAGAATTGTTTCTGTAATGTGTAAGCTTTTGTCTTATTTTTGCCTTCTAAGTTAGGAGACCTGTTGTAGTACATTGCTTTCCCTTGGTTAGGTTCCCATTATTGATATTTCTGTATACTTTCCTATAAAAGAGAGAAGCTTGTCAATGGCAGAGAGACTTCTGATGCTGACATTTGCTCTGCAGTTCCAATGTCTCATGGTACAGTTTTGCCCCCTCCTTTATGAGTAGAAATGTTTCCATGCGCTGGAGAAGCAGAGTCTCGGCTCCGTGGCCGTGGAGTAAAGATAATAATGTTGCCCTTGCAGGTGCAGATGCCTGGTGTGTGAGTTAATTGTTCACCCTCTGCTGAGCCCAGTACTTTTCCAGTCTGGGCGTGGTTTTACTCTGCCATGCTATGTTATAATGTATTGCTGTGATAAGATGAGGCAGTCCTCTCGGTGCACTCCCTGGGGTGTAGACCTGACGGGGCCCATCTGCAGATGAATATTATGGCCAAATAAATATATTACTAATTCTTCTCCACTGTCCGGCTGGCTTATTATATGGTAATGGTATATGAGTGAGGTAAGTCGCTCAGGTGGATTTGAGCTACAATTATCAAGTGGGACCACCGATCCACACTGACCCCATCTCACCCTGTGACGAGTTAGGAAAGTCCGGAGTGAAAAAGCAAGAGGTGGCTTTGTAACTGAATGATGGAGCTGGTGACCTCCATCAGTTTGGGCCCGATGTCAGTCACATGCTGACAAAGGATGCATTGCGCATGCTCCGAATCCCAGCTTCCTGCTTCCCTGCTATGCCATGCATGAAAGAGTGCTAGGAGTGGGAACTTGAGAGCTGTGTATGTGTGTAGATCATGGAGTACTCTCAGCTTAGAATGATCGGAAGTGGGCCAGCACATGTGGATACCATTAAGCAAAAAAAATGCTCAGACATGTGTGCATGTGTGGGGATGAGAGTGTGTGTGTGTGTGTGTTGGAGTACATGCCTGTGTAAGCATTTGTGAGCACATGTGCTGGCTGGCTCCTGGTATATTGGCAGAAGTTCTCAGTACCTTAGCAAGGATACCTTGGGCTCTGGTGCAAGCAAGGAAAATGACCACTTTGACTGCAGTTGGGGTAGCAAAATGGACCAATTCCCATGTTTCACTGGGCACCCGACACTCTGGGTCCTGGTGCTACTGCACCTGCTGTGCTAACAGTAGCTTTGCCCCAGGCAAATTCTAATTTTCAGTCAACCCCTGGCATATTAGTGCAAATTCCTAGCAGTATCATTAGGATTAGAGCCATTCATGGCAGGATCGTGGCCCCAGAGTATGAAATGCTTTTTCTGGCACATTGGTGGCAGTTAATCGCAAGCTGGGTTCATCTGTGGCGTACTGTTGACAGTTCCAGACATTTGAATCCTTCCATTGTAGGATGGTGCCTTCAATGGACAAAATACTGGACCTGGCTTATTGTGAGGAAGATGGAGGCCACCCATGGCAAGTCGGTAACAATTCTTGTCCTTTTAGGGACAATTATGTTAGTAGCTTTCAAACCAGTGACATGGCAAGTGGGAGTGGTCTGCCCCAGGGGGCACGAGTTTGGGGGCGGTGGTCCCTCCTCCCTCCCGCTCTTACCTCCCCCCTCCCCACGCAGGACAGCAATGGGCAGAATCTCACCAGCATTCCACCTCCCCTCCCTTCAATGTAGCAAACGCAGGGAGGCCAAAGGACTAGCTACCCCACTGTTGCAAACCAAGCACAGAACTGCTGCCCTGGTATATTCGTGGTTATTTTTGGCATGCTGCCAGATCGGTCATTTCTTAATTTTATTTTTCCAGCCTACCTCTTCAAAGAATGTTTACTCTTATATCATATGATGGAAATTCTGTTTGGAAGAAACAGGATGGAAAAATGAAACGTAGAATTGCAGACTGATGCAATGGTGAATAATAGAGGAGTCAGATTTACTTTTCAGAAATTCCCATTTCATGTATGGCCTATTATACATTTTTGTGGGATATTGTGCTGGAAAAAAGTATTTTGTCCCCATTTTGATAAAAAATTATGTTAGGGCAGGTAGACCTGCATCACTTCTGAGGGTCATGCTTACTTGGGAATAAATGGGGGTACTGATATCTATTCCATGACTACTTTTCCAGAGCCAATGGTTTTTAGGAAAATTACGAGACACTTGCAGTAAAATATAATACCGGTAGTATGTCCAGGGGTGTAACGTAGGCCGCTGCAGCGCAGGGGGCCCCCAAGTCTTCGGGGAACCACGTTCTCCAAAAGAGGGACTCATTGAGCCCAAAGTCAATTAATATCTGTAAGATATGGGAAACTCAGGGGACCCTTATCATATTATACAAGGGGGAGTCCTTTGCGTTACACCACTGCTGCGTTTTCATATTTTTCTCAAGGGGAGTCTCCAAGGATTCTCCTTAAGACAGTAAAGCTTCAAATTCAGGCCAGATGTTACGTCAGACCACTTACAAAGCCACCCAGACCTCACTGGCGGTTTCTCTTTTGTACTTGTCTCCATGCAGCAGTGTAAATTTACAGGGTTGTCAAATTGATGTGATATTAATGTCGATTTATGGCGAAAAGCCAGTCCTTTTCAATACACACTTATGTGACCAATCTAATAAAACACCTTGAGCTTTATCTTTGATCAGAAACGGTGATTAATACCACCAGAAGCAACATTTGATTGAGGTTCTATTATTTATTTGAATTCCTATGTTACATGAAAATGTGTCTGATTTAAGTTTTTCATAATTTGCCTTTATTACAACCGCCCGCATCGACACTACCACCCTTGGCGTCCATCACTCTGCCAGTGCAAGCCCCTCCACAACAGGAAATATCAATAAACAGATCCATGAATTCTTTTTTCACACATCCCCCACCATCGCTTGTACAAATATGTTAGCTATCATAGGTGACATTTTAGGTCGTCTTCCTCCTGTTGCCTTCATTCACAAACCGGGGACTGAGCTTATGATGAAGACCCCAACAATGTCCTGTCTGCGTCTCACGTAAGGGTAACACGTGAACTATATTGCTTTATATTATAGTTTCACTTATATAGGACCTCAGAACCAACGAGGTCCAGGTCTATTTGCCAGACAGATGGGTAGCACGCTACGCTGTTCATTGTTCGTGCTTGCCAGACAGATGGGTAGCACGCTACGCTGTTCATTGTTCGTGCTTGGCAGACAGAAGGGTAGCACGCTACTCTGTTCATTGTTCTTGGTTGGTTGACAGATGGATAGCATGCTACGCTGATCATTGTTCTTGCTTGGCAGACAGATGGGTAGCACGCTACTCTGTTCATTGTTCTTGGTTGGTAGACAGATGGGTAGAACGCTACTCTGTTCGTTGTTCTTGGTTGCAAGACAGATGGGTAGCACGCTACGTTGTTCATTGTTCTTGGTTGGTAGACAGATGGGTAGAACGCTACTGTGTTCGTTGTTCTTGGTTGCAAGACAGATGGGTAGCACGCTACGTTGTTCATTGTTCTTGGTTGGTAGACAGATGGGTAGAACACTACTCTGTTCATTGTTCTTGCTTGGTAGACAGATGGGTAGCATGCTACGCCGATCATTGTTCTTGCTTGGCAGACAGATGGGTAGCAAGCTACGCCGTTCATTGTTCTTGGTTGGTAGACAGATGGGTAGAACGCTACTCTGTTTGTTGTTCTTGGTTGCAAGACAGATGGGCAGCACGCTATGCTGTTCATTGTTCTTGGTTGGCAGACGGTTGAGTAGCACGCTATGCTGTTTAGTGTTCTTGGTTGGTAGACAGATGGGCAGCACGCTACTCTGCTGTTCTTGGTTGGTAGACAGATGGGTAGCACGCTACTCTGTTGTTCTTGGTTGGTAGACAGATGGGCAGCACGCTACTCTGTTGTTCTTGGTTGGTAGACAGATGGGTGCACTCTACTCTGTTGTTCTTGGTTAGTAAACAGATGGGTAGCACGGTACGCTGTTCATTGTTCTTGGTTGGCAGACGGTTGGGTAGCACGCTACGCTGTTTAGTGTTCTTGGTTGGTAGACAGATGGGCAGCACGCTACTCTGTTGTTCTTGGTTGGTAGACAGATGGGCAGCACGCTACTCTGTTGTTCTTGGTTGGTAGATAGATGGGTGCACTCTACTCTGTTGTTCTTGGTTAGTAAACAGATGGGTAGCATGGTACGCTGTTTATTGTTCTTGGTTGGTAGACAGATGAATAGCAGGCTACATTGTTTATGGTTCTTTGTTGGTAGACAGATGGGTAGCATGCTACTCTGTTCATTGTTATTGGTTGGTAGACTGATGGGTAGCACGATACGCTGTTCATTGGTCTTGGTTGGTAGACAGATGGGTTGCACGCTACGCTGTTTATTGTACTTGATTGGTAGACAGATGGGTAGCACACTACGCTTTTCGTTGTTCTTAGTTGGCAGACAGATGGGTAACACACTACGCTGTTCATTGTTCTTGGTTGGAAGACAGATATTTAGCACACTACGCTGTTCAGTGTTCTTGGTTGGTAGACAGCTGAGTAGCACGCTACTCTGTTGTTCTTGGTTGGTAGACAGATGCGTAGCACGCTACGCTGTTCAATTTTTCTTGGTTGGAAGACAGCTGGGTAGCACGCTACTCTGTTTTTCTTGGTTGGTAGACAGATGGATAGCACGCTACGCTGTTCAATTTTTCTTGGTTGGTAGACAGCTGGGTAGCACGCTACTCTGATGTTCTTGGTTGGTAGACAGATGCCTAGCACGCTACTCTGTTGCTCTCGGTTGGTAGACAGATGGGTAGCATGCTACTCTGTTGCTCTCAGTTGGTAGACATATGGATAGCACGCTACACTGTTCTTGGTTGGTAGCTGTGGCCTTATAATATGGCCTATGTGGGACTAGTTTCAGTGTTGTACATGTTTCTACCTCCTTGCTCACCACATTCTGGCTTCTATGTCTCAGCACCAAGGTAACCTCTTCCCCTCCACCTCCGCAGGCACCTTAGATATATTTGACACTCCTAGTGGACATGTGGCACCTCCTTGTTGGTGGAACTCTAGGCAGCTGCCTAGTGTTGCCTTCCCGTATCTCCGGCACTGCCTCTCACTCCATCAGTACTCACCCGTGAGTAGCCTACACAGAGGTACATTGAGTAGGTGGCTGATAAGGTAACTTTGGGAAGTCAACAATAATGGCATTGGACTGAGTATCATTTATTCATGTGCTATAAATTTCCGCATTTATTCTGCAAGGCTGGCCCACACTGGCACACTCACACAACAAAATGTAAGGAAGGACACACTAAATGGTCTGCTGAAGAGCACTCTTCTAAAATGAGGACAGCTAAGTGCAAGGAAGTAAACGGCACAGTAGGCACTGCATGCAAGACCTTCTGTCTATAACATTCTGGCACTACAAGCACCAACCAGAACAGGTAATGTAGATCAGGGACGCCTGAACCCCCTCTTTGGCAGCCTCAGCAGGGGCTGGGCTCTGTATGGGCCTCTTCTGTCTGCAACACAGCAGACAAAGGCTGAGGAGCACTGCTAAGAAGGAGTACAGGAAAATAGAAGAGCAAGCAGGAGCAAGGAAGGACGAAAGACAGATAAACAGAAGAGGAAAGGATGGAGGGAATAGTGGATGCAAGGCCGGGTGAAAGGATATATTGAAAAGTGGGTGAATGGATAGGTGGATGGACAGGTGGAACGATGACAGAGTAAAGAGATGGATGGTTGGATGAGTCAGTGAATGTGTAGGTGGATGGAAGGGTGAAAGGATGTCAAAGAAAAGCAATGAATGGATGGAAGGATGAACGGAATAAAGAATGGCAGAGTAATAGGATGGATGGATGAGAGGGTGAAAAGATGAATGAATGGATGACAGAGCGGATGCATAAATGGATGGGTGGGTGGGGGCAGAGTGGGATTATGTATGATGGGTGGATGGCAGAATGGATGTTTGGAAGGCAGATTGGATAGAAGTATGAATGGTTGGATGAATGGATTTACGGATGGATGACAGAATGGATGGCAGGGTGGATAGATAAAAGGAAGAATGGCAGAGTGGGTGGATGGATGGCAGAGGATGTATAGGTGGATGCAGAGTGGATCGATGGATGGATGGAAGAACAGACCGATGAATGGCCGCGAGGATGGATAGACGGAATAGGGAAAGACGGAATGCAGGATGAAAGAATTCATTGGTGTTACAATAATAAGGTGAAATAGTGGATATCAGCATGTGGATGGAAGGGTAAAAGGATGAATTAATAGATGTTTGGATGAAAGAGACAAGGGCGCTCTTCTGGGGAGGGTCAGGTGCACTCACTTCGCTTGCTTCATGCCATCAGAGGTTTAGTTGAAAATATGGAGTGTTTTAATTTTCTGGCTATTCCCTTGATGCAGATATATGAAAAGGAGCAGAATTACCCAGGTGTCAGACAATATATTAAAGTGCTTATTTCAATGCTCTACCAAAGAGACAGGCATGAATTCACTGTAGCAAAAATAACCCCTAGCAGACAATGATGTGCCCTTCCTGACAGGGGTAAACATCACAGCATGTAGGTCATACATCTCAACAGACTGTAAACCATCTACTAGACAAAATTAAATTAAATCCAGTATTTGAAAAGTGCACAATTACCCAGGGTGTCCAGGCGCTGGGGCCCGGTCGGGAAGATTAAGCGAGCTATTGCCCAGAGTCACATGGTGCTCGGCTAACCTCTGGCCGGCACAGAGGATCAAACCGGGAACCCTGTGGTCTGGAGTCAGGCACCTGGTCGCTGCACCACACGTCTTCCACAGATAAAGAGAGTTACTTAGACAAACAATGAGAGAAAATGCACCCCTACCCGAGACGTCCCAGGGCATTTGCGCGCTTTACAAATTTCAAAAATAAATAAATACCCAGAGTCAGGTGGGAGTTAGTTTAAAGAAAGGTGTGCTGTCCTAGTTCCTACTTAATTACACTCTGAAGACTATTCAGGCCACCGGAAACATCTTTTCAGGCCTCACCTACTGAAGTGGCATGCTTCATCGAGCCATGCTCCTCATTGGGGGGCAGGGGAAGGGCTGTTGCAATACGATTCACCGACTCGCTTCCTGGGTCCTGAATGTGGATTTGCCAGGATCGGCTTACGAGTACTGGTATTGCCAGGACACGCATTTGCTTGGCGCAACGCACTCATTACCGAGCAGATGTCATTCCGAGGAGCTCCCTCCAGCCATCACCATCTTTGAGTTGAGTTCCTTTCGTATAAAGAAAGGCATTCCATTTCTATTTTGAGTCAATGATTTATAAGAGACTAGCTTACCCGTCGCGCGTTGCTGCGATCTCAGAAGAAAGGAAATTTAAGGAAACTTGTTATGATAACATTAAATTTACATTGTGTTATTTTTATTGAAACTTATTCATTTTAATATGGAAAACATTTCAAAGTGTTGTTTTAATTCTGTTTATTTATTCGAGTGCTTGTGGATACACAATATTTTTTGTTTTTCCTCTGGTGCGTAGACGAATAAATCAGAAAGTTTTCCGACGTGTGAGCTGGCCACATACAGTTGTCCATGTGAAAAGCACGGATTCTCCAAATCTAGTCCACGCACTTGCAGCGATTGTCCTTGTGCTTTGTTGATGGTCATTGCAAAAGCGAGTTGCACCGGAAACTGTAAACGTTCATTATTGGAAAGATTAGGGGGGGGGAGGCTGATATTTAACACATTTTGTTTTTGCCAGAAACCTTCGCGGGAGTGTACTCAACAACTTCCCAAAGTTTCATGGCGATCGGATGAATGGCGTAGTAATGCATAAAGGACAAACAGACATACTTTCGTTTTTATATATAAAGATTGAATATTGAATATCGGAAATAAATATCCAAAACTATGTTTATGTGGATGAAGGCGTGCTAAAAACTATTTTTATAGTCCAAATTAATTAGTGGATTTTTTGTCTTGGATGAGGGATAGAGAAACCAATTGTTTCATGAATTAAAGGCATTATAGCTAAAAACTCATGTATGAATGATGCTGATTTATGCCCTATATGAGCTTGCTCATTTATGGTGTACATTTGCGTTTTGTTGATGAAAACAGGATTTGTGGAATTTGTTATTGGGATGGAGCTCAGGAGTGGAGTTTAAATATTTTACAAATTATAGCCATAATCTTAGTGTGAATATCTAATTTTAGTGATGCACAGTCAGTTGGTTAGAATAAATATTGGTCACTTTGTGAGATGTCAACATTCTCTTTTAATATGTAAGTACAGTTAACAAACAATGGATTTTCAAAATACTTTATTTTCTGTGTGGCCCACAGGATCTCATCATTAAGACCTTTATTGTCATTTGTTAATCTGTCTATCCATCATTATTCCTTATTGAACAACCGTTCTTGCGTGTTTGCACCACTGGGACATTTCTCCAAAATCAACCAAAGCACATAATTTGGAGTACGGTTATTTTCAATGAAGTATTTGGTCAGTTTGGTTCTAACACGTCTGCAGCCGATGGTTCTCCTATGTTTATTAATTCTGATCCTAATAGTTCTTGTAGTCATGCTTAAATATTTCAAGTGGCATATGATCAATTATTCACAGTCATAGGTGTTACAGTTCGTATGATTTAAAGAAGCCACCTCTTTGGTAGAACAAGTTTGGCTTGGATGGTAAGTTGGCAAATATTGCAGTTCCCACATGCATAGTGACCAATTATCTTAGGAAGATCCCCACCTCTTAGTGACTGAGTCAGTTCTAATATCGTTTTTATTTTAGGTCTGGTGTGGACCAAGTGGCCTTTCTAGTTTTCTGATCGTTTGAATGCAAAAAGTGTTAGGTAATGTGAGGTTACCTGCGCTGGGAATAATCCATTTTTTGTCAATGATCTTTTTGTTCTCGTTGGACATGGGTCTAAATCTAGTTACGCAAGTCAATTCTTGTGATGACATTTTGGGGTTCGATTAAAGTAGGGAGTCACAAATTTTGTTTTTTGCCCTTTTCCAGGAAATCCAGAAGATTTTCTTGGGGGTAATGTTTCGTCCTAAGTTTGCAGGATATATCTAAGCCTGTTTATCAAAGCCAGCAATCTTGTTAAATTTTCTGCTTAATCTCAGAAATATGTCAAGTTTGTGTGTAGCACTCTTGGGTGGTGACCATCATATGGTAGGAACAGTTTGCTTATGAAATGTTTTCATCCTCAAAACACCCCTGTCAATATTGATTGCTAAGTCAAGAAAAGAGATCCCACATTCGGAACATGCGTGAGAATTTTAAATAGGGGTCTAACCTATTGATCCAGACAACGAAATCTTCTGATGTTAATCAGTCTCATTCCAGATTACCAAAATGTCATCAAGAAACCTGCACCAAATGAGAACATCTCATTTGAATAGATTATTTTCAGAATAGATAGAACGTTGTTCATATTTCTGCATGTTCAAACATGCCAGGGTCTGAACAAATGTATGATGTCCTTTGGGTCTATAAAAATTGTGTTTTCACTTTAGAAAATGTTTTATTTTAAGGCTAATGTGGCACATTCCATTATGAAGTTAATAAGAATGATTGAGTACCATTCTAGATTGATCGTATTTTCTGGATACAGTACATCTTTTGTATACATAAGGGAGGAAGACATTGTTTCCACCATTGGTTTCAGGGTGAAGTCGCAAAACCTGGAACATTCTTTCCAGTAATTTTAGGATTAATTGTCACAACTCAGCAATTTTATCATCTACAAAGCCTCACCCATTTACTGCACCTGATCAATATCTATTACAACCTGCTCACTATCTACAAAATTCATCAGCCTTCAACTCTTCTGAAGATCCACACAAATATTTTTTCCTCCTCTTGAAAAAGTCTTCAATTTTGCCACCTGCATTCTGTTACACCTCCCGAGAGCTACCTCTACTACACTACACTAGCCTATCTCACAGTGCCTGCTGCATTTTCTCTACTCTAGATTTGAAATCTCTCAATAGTCGTATTCCCTGCCCCCTACCCTGCACAATCCATCTCCCTTATTACTCTTCTTTCACTCTTCCATCATAAACTCATCACCACCTCCCTACCCTAAAAATTCCTCCTCAGTATGCTGAAACCTCTGGCATGCAGGCTCTTCCACAGCTCGCACAACGCACTTCATACATATCCCTAACCTTGAAGTTGCTAAACTCCCTATGAACTTTTGAAACAGCCCTCGCCTGCACTTCACCTAGAAGAGCTACCTCTTCCCCACTAATGTCCATGGTAAGTATTAGCTGCTCAAGGAGTGAGTTGAGCAGTCTCTGAGCTCAAATATATTACTACTTTATTGTTATCAATTTGTAAGGTCTGGTTCCACACCTTCTCTTCCAAATTCCAAAGACTCTGAGTCAACAAAGTTCAAGAGGCAGTGCTAGTGACATCACACATGCTTTGACACCTGGCGACATTCAAGGTTGATTCCTTCACCTCTTCTCAATCATTGCTCAGGGAGATGCGGAAGAGAAACAGATGGACACCACAGAAAGCTCCTAGGATTCTTGCCTATGTTCTGTTGTGCTGTTGGTTTCTTCACCTTGGGACCAAGAGGAGCATGGAAAGTACAAAGAGAAACCTTGGGGCTACCCAGTTTTAGGAGTTGCTATCAATGGCTATTCCTCATAGACATCCAAGCCACACTGAACACCGCAAGGTATGCGCCTTTTGATGCCACCTAATCACAATACATCTTTTTAAGATGTTGAAACAATGTAAAAATCCAAACATCCAATTGCACAAGACCTAGGACTGGCAAAGGTGGATTTTTCCAAAGCAGGGCCTTCACTTCCTTCTCCACAGGACACAATCCAGACGATTCCCTGTTAAATACGCTAGTAACGGGTGATCCACATCACAGAGAACATCGTAGAGACTAAAGGAGAGGATACAGATGCTAGATGCATGAGGCTAGGGTAGCAGTATTGATTAACAACCATTATTTGGGAATGGAGGTAAGGTTCAATTCTTTTTCTTACAATTGTATTAATCTGGCTAATACATTCATTAGGCAGTTTGAGATTTTTATCAGTAAACAGTACGAAGGAAAGTTGATACCAACATACTTGAAGTCTCTTAGTAAGTATGAGGTTGCAATGTGTCTGTGAAGAATTTTAGACAGCTGCTATTTCAACACCAATAATTGCAAATCTTCAACTAGGCATAAAGAAATGGACCGCAGGCCCTCAATGGTGGTAGCTACCTGGTTTCCTCAGAACCGGAACTAAGCTGCTTTAGGTGTTCGTCTGTCTGTAACAAAACTAACTTTTGTGTACCAGAAAGCATTGAAGTGGATTAGGGGCAATGTCATGGCAGTTCCTCTTCTTAACATACTGTGTAGCATCACTCCTTCTTTACTGCCCTGTGTCATATCCACTTGTCTAGTTTCTCCTATAAACGCGAGTACCTCCTACTGCTTTCTTTTGAAAGAATATGAGAAGGCCTTTCCCCACAATTATTTTTGGGTGCGGTTTTAGGAGTCGTCATATCATTTAGTGCTATCTACATTTGAGTCATTTGTTCTTGTTCAACGACGCATGTTTGAAGAGACATGCATTGGCAATATTAATTTTGCATTATTAAGGTGTATGCTTATTTGGATTGATGATGTATTAAGAAATATATTACAAGGCTGAAACAGAATATGTTCTTTGGACCTGATTTTAAGATCACCACCAGGCACCACTAGGTTCTCTGTCTTGTTGAGCTTGTGGCAGGAAATGTGCATATTGATAGCATGTAAGTATGAAGATCATGCAACACCACCAACAACCTGGAGGAAGAGTTAAAGAAGTTTGCTTATACTCCGCCAACTGTTGAGAAGACTATGCTCGGCCTCCCTTTCACTTGCCAACACTCCCCACATCTACCGGAACAGAAGGGGAGGACGCTCCTTTTCCCACATCGCAGCAAAGACCTGGAACAGTCTCCCCATGCAACTCCGAACCATCACCTCACTTCCCAATTTCTACATGGTGCTTAAACCTGGCTGTTCGAATAAGCCTCCGTAACCTGCCAGCGCCTGGATACACAATTGGGTGATTAGCCGCAGTGTATTAATACGGAATAATTGATTACCTCCTTGGGTGACACCCGAGTCACCTCGCCTTTTTTTTGGTGGCATCCAAAGCCCCCATTGAGAATCTTCTTGCTATATAATGATTGCTGTTCCTTAAAGATATGTAGACGGCAATGAAGTATGTGTGTGGAGGGCTTATAAACATTGCAGATTAAGATTCATATTCAGGGTCATATGTATGTTACACTGAGGTTTGTCCTATTGCAGGAATAGGGAATCTTCACCAAAGAAGAACAATTCCACAAACAAGAATGAAGTTGTGCAACCTGTAATTCATGATAATAACAACACTTCAACTCAACTTAGAACACATAAGAGGTGACTCTTTATTTCTCTCCATTGTCTCCACATCATAGTCCTTTTGATTGGTTGTAGTACACTCACCTGATGAGAGGATGCAGAAGTGTTAGAAAGGTCAAATGAAGATATACAATCAGTTTATAAAACTCTCACTTACTAAAAACATAAATGTGCACCACCTCCAAAATATACAATCAAAGATGGGCAGCAATACAATGAGTTTTGTTATCTCACTTGTTATATTCCCTGACTATTGGCAGCAACCATATGTACTGGAAGACCGATCCAACAGCAATGCATATCCATGATAATGCCATTTTCCATAGGCTCCCAGACTCCACACTGGCATCAGTTAAAGGCACCTTACATACCACAGCACGCCTGATCCAGGGCCTGGAGAATTATGATCACATCACCCACATCCTGATGGAACCTCATTGGCTCTCCTTGACAGCCCACATCATCTTCAAAGCCGGCTGCATAATTTACAAAGCCAACACACCCTGCTTGATGCTTATCTGCCTAAAACAAGCATAAGGCCTTTTCCAGGTTTGGCTACAGGATCTCGAGCAGCATCCCTGTATCCATCAGGACCGCTCCAACGCTACTGAGTTTAGGAAAAGGTTTAAGACGCATCTGTTCACACTGAATTTACAGTCCTCAAACCAGCTACCTTTTCTATCATGTGTTGACTTTATGCTGGTCTGTGACCCTGTACAATGCTCCGCTGACTTTGGCTCAGTTCTTGCTAAAGAACTACAACATTCATACATGCTAAATATTCATCTTTGGCAGATGTATGGCTGATTGCGAGGAGCCACAACATGAACCATCCTAACCAATCCTACCCCATGCCCAGGTCTCTTGTCTTGACAAGAGCTGACATTAAGATTTTCTTTCATATTGCCAGGTAGTGACTCATCGTTACAGATTGTCCATACTCAAACTAGGAAGGTTCCCTTGGATTTTCAACACCCTACGCCTTCCAAAGAAGCCTCGTGCAACTTCACGGCAGGCAACACCCTACGCCTTCCAAAGAAGCCTCGTGCAACTTCACGGCAGGCAACACCCTACGCCTTCCAAAGAAGCCTCATGCAACTTCACGGCAGGCAACACCCTACGCCTTCCAAAGAAGCCTCGTGCAACTTCACGGCCGGCAACACCCTATGCCTTCCAAAGAAGCCTCGTGCAACTTCACAGCAGTCAACACCCTACGCCTTCCAAAGAAGCCTCGTGCAACTTCACGGCAGGCAACACCCTATGCCTTCCAAAGAAGCCTCGTGCAACTTCACAGCAGTCAACACCCTACGCCTTCCAAAGAAGCCTCGTGCAACTTCACAGCAGTCAACACCCTACGCCTTCCAAAGAAGCCTCGTGCAACTTCACAGCAGTCAACACCCTACGCCTTCCAAAGAAGCCTCGTGCAACTTCACAAAAGTCAACACCCTACGCCTTCCAAAGAAGCCTTGTGCAACTTCACGGCAGGCAACACCCTACGCCTTGCAAGGAGGCCTCGTGCAACTTCACGCAAGGCAACTCCCTTCGCCTTCCAGGAGGATCTTACAACTTCGCCGTAGACAACACCCTGGGTTTAAAATGCACTTCATGATCAATACACATACATTCTACAGCTGGAGTCTAAAGGTCACCAACCTTCATACTACACCTAAGACAAGATTCAGTGACACTTAGAGTTCATCAGTTTGTGACATCCCTGATTCCAAATAACATTTTCACACCAGACCTGATGAAGAAAGTGCTTCTCCTGAGATGCTGCCATTTCAAAGCAAAGCCGAGAAGGGCCCTGAAGAAGACCAATGGACTATTCTGCACTGACAGAACCAACACATCCTAAGTTATTTTTTATCTTTGAGTAAATATTTTGCCAAAGCACGGCTTTGCAAACTGGTGATGGCTGGTGTCATAGTTGGGGCATAAAATGTCATGCCAGTGTTAAATTTTTTTACCCCTTTGGTAAGGTTTTTGTAGCACAAGAGAGTCACTTAACACCAAGTCTTGTTGGAGCAGGAAGCAATGTTAAGCTGAGTGCTGTAGTACTGTGAAAAGCATACACTAAATAAAGCAACTGCACCTAGAAAAAAAAACCTAGCTGAAAATAGGTAAAGACCTCTCTGAACTATTGTCAGCTCTCAAGGCTTCTTCTGACTTGGTGAAAGGCTTTTCTTATATGAATGTCTCTTTGCGGTGCCAGGATTGTAGCAGCCACAGGTGCTACCTGCTTTATCCTCTCACAGACATGGACCGTGGACATACTGGGAGTGCTACCTTTGGCAGGAGTGCCGAATTTTCTATATATTCAACAAAGCAGTGCCTTACACATTTTTTATTTCTACACATTAGCAAACACAATTCTTTCTTGCTTATTTGCAATCGCCTATCACTGGCAAAATTATGCCAGAAATAACACAAAACCCTCATCAATCAGCTTATAATAGAAGTTACATATTTTATCAATATTTTTCCTAGGTTTGTTAAAAAAAATACATTTCCATCCCCAGGTCCTATTAAAAATAAAGGAACCAACATGCTTCATCTGTGCGCACCCTTTCCTTTTGCAAAGTAATGTCATGTCTTGGTCCCCTTTCTACTTCAGTGCTATAAAAATAGTCTGTCCCCCTGGTTATTCTAAAAGAGATACATGAGTAGACATTGCTAAGTTTGACCACCACCATCGGTCACCATCTTTATAAAATATGCATAACTTGATGACATGATTTAATTGTTTGCACCCATTTGGGGAAACAGACGGCAGCCTCAGAAGGGCGGGCGGAGTGAAGATTGACAGGTCTACAGCCAATAGGACATCTAGCGCTAGGCTAAACTGCATATTAAACTACTATCCACCCCTCTGGTCTGAGGTATTAGTTATTCTGCTGTTCTTTTCTGCACAAAGTAGTCCCAATGGAAGAGGTGGCTCATCATGTCTGACTGGCAGCGGTGTTGGCAGTCGCATGAGTCAGCTCCTGCTCCGAGTGCCAGTCTTTCCGTGGCACCCCAATGTGTGTCACCCCCTCTGCCAAAGGTTCCTCTGGGGGGCCAGTGTTGATTACATGCAGAATCTTTCTCTTCTCTAGACCACAGTCTGGCTCCTCTTGGCCTTCAGGGCACTCCTGGCTTTCCAAGTCACACATCTGACCTTCACCAAACTCCAGAATAGTTGGGAGGTTGCCCTGCTTTGGACATCGCTTCTTCAGGCTGACCAGGAAGGCCTGTGGCAACGAGAAGATGTCCACGTTGTTGCCAAGATCAATCCAGGTCACGCTTGGAAACTTCTTGAGGTCTTTGAGCATGTCCGTCAGCTCGCGCAGGATGGCTTTGGTAAGCCGGTTGCCGTTGAGCGCAAGCGTGGTCAGGTGTGGCAAGGCACTCAAGACGGGCAGAAGCTGGAGCAGCAACTCGTCCGTCATGTCTGTGAAACAGAGCTCCACGTTCTCAATGTGCTCGGAGCTGTACTGGAGATACGCGATCAAGCGGTCAAGATCCTTCATGGTTAGAGGAATTCCAGACAGATCCACGGTGTTGTTTCGAGGAGTGCCCACCAGGACAGCTTTCAAGCTGCAAAGAACAGAAAAGAAATATTATTTCAAGGCACTGCATATGTCTCAATAGCATGCTTTATGAACTGGGAAATAGTGAGAGGAGATAATGTGGGGCTGTAAGACCAGTCTACACATGCTAAAGTGAAATAAGGTACAACATGAATGCTTCAAACTACTATAAAGCTACAGGGCTGTTCTACTCCAGAGCCATGCTCCAGTATTACTTTGCCTATTTCATTTAATTAGATTGCATTGAGCTAGATTGATTCCATCAACATTTAACTTTTCAGATGGTGATATATTTTGATTAATTTATAGATAACAAAAGCTGAGCTTCACCTTGCTGGATACAAACTTCCTGCCTCACATAATAATAGAGCAACAATCTGTGTGCAAGACTTTCTTACCCGATGAAGTATGAAACAAGCACTGGCAAATCCAATAGGTCTGGCATATAATTGAAAGTACCTCGTCAATATCTATGGGTTGAGGTACTCAATACATCAGCATGCATGCACACTGTCACTCATCCTTGCACTCATACAGCCATTTATCCCCTCACTTTCTCATTCTTACATTCATTCACTCACCCTTAAACAATGATACATCCACACGCAAACTCAACAAGTAAATACAACAAAAATAAAAAGAATACAAGTAGAAAGAGAAGCATGCTGCTGCTTAAATGTGTGGCGCGTGAAATAGCAATGAAAAATAAGTAAAAAATAAAGCACAGTAGTGAAGGGCAATCTTGGAGTGGGATTGAGTTTAGTGCGGATTGATTAAGATGGCTGTCATGTTGCTTCTAAATAAAGCATTCATCTTGGAACAGTAAAATAATAATGCACTATGGAAAATACCCGGCAAGATGGAAACCCTGTTTAGGAACCATGCAGGTTGCGGTACAAGGCAGATGAAATTAGCAGTAAATGGTCCGCCTGGCAGCATTGTCAAGGGAGCGACAGGGCTCACCCAACAAAAAAAAAAGAGAGAGAAGAGAAGGAATGAACACAAAGGGACCAGATGAAAGGACTAAGTGCAAAACTAAGGTGAGTGACTAGCACACATGTCCTTCTGCCGCTGAGGCGCACTCAATTTCAGTATGCTATGCACATGTGGTTAGATAAAGTGCCTTCACTCAGAGGGCAATAAAGCGAATGGCTGAAGTTGGCCATCCCATGGCCCCATGTTACATGCTGTCATGGGCGGAAACAGAATTTGAATGAGATTCAAATAGACAAATAGATGACCCAAAGTCCCTTTAGATATATATGATTTTCTTTTTTTTAAAAAGCCTGACAGACAGCTAAAGTTGTTCAGCTGTATCTAGACAGTACTGCAATATACACTCTGGAAAATGCTACTAATAAAATAAGACGCATGTATGAAATTACAGTTGAAAAAACAACATGCAACCCCTCCTAAAAGGCTTCAACAAGGATTCCCCAATGCAAATCTTCTACCCCCAATATACTGCCGCAAGAGGGGTGTAGGAGGAGGAAGGAGAAACAAACCGCAACACCCTACAGTACTCTGTTGTATTCCCTGTTGCCAAATTCCTCCATAGGGTTTCAGCAATGTAATAGCAATACAGCCCTAACATATATTCTTCACTATTAATAAGGTAGCCATGCTGCCTTTCTTGCAGTTTCTTTTAATACATAGATTAGACATAAGGCATCAGACATAACGTTTTCCAGTTAACTGATCAGGCCTGTAGTTTTCGTCACCGTAGCGGACACTGGTGAATTGCACAAAGCACTGGGCTGCCACAAAGCAATCACTAAGCATGCATGCATAAAATCAAAAAGATCTATAAAATGACATTTGGCAAAATAATACACAGTTCCTTCTAAATGCGCCTAACGATGACTGTTGCAGTGCAAATTCTTCGTAAGGGTTTTTTGAGATGTGTCTTCAACACCAAAACTCTTGCCTCTCACAGTAATCTATGAGATTACACATAACAAAATTTACTGTTTACAGGCTTTAGCACACTATATTAACCCATCCTAAAAGATCTACTGGCTGGAACAGATGATTGTCACAGTAAACAGGTCAGGCCTACTGCATTTGTTGTAACTTTTCATAATAAACAGATCAGACCTATACCATTTGACAACATGTTTCCCAGTGAAGCAATCAGATGTATTTGATTTATCATTGGCTCATCACCATAACACACGTAAAGCCTTAATCCTTGGCTCCTTATCTTGAAAAAATTCAGTCCAATGCTGCAGTGTCAAGCCAGACCTTAAAAATTCACTTGAACCAGCCTGTTTTAAAGAAGATAGTGCATTTTATAAATAAGTTCAATCAATAAGGACTAGCCTATTTGTGGAGTGACTCTGGACTGTATGGTAAAGTGCAAATAATTTTGGATTGTTCATGAAGCCCTCACCCACCAACCTAGTTGGTGGCATGCTTCATCATCAGGCCCACCACAGTGACACCGAATGTGTCCCGGGTGTGCTTCGTCGCCTGAACACAGCGGAGCAGGTATGTTGTTAAGTGTGCAGTGTAGTGACGTGAAGGTGATAGTTTAAAAGCTATGCAGTGGTCCCAGTACCCGAGGGTAACTTAAACTTTAATGACTGGGCCTCCAATAGCATTAAAAAAGGCTGGTGGATGTGTAGGAGAAGTAGTTATGGCCTCCTGCATCCAGGTGTGGTCTACATGTTTCAGCCAGGCCTTTATGATTAAACTGGCTTTCCTCAGGACCAAGAAATAGGTGGTGGCGCAATTAAAAATTTTGTGAATGTGTAAATTGAAAAATGTGTAGCACTCGCTAAGGTACTGATTTTCAGTGAGGATGACATCAGTGAGATCCTCGCTGACCCCTCCTTCCTGGCAAACTTTAATATCTCAAACACCATAGCTCAAACAACAGATTGGGACACACTAACTGAGAAAAAACGGAATCGGATCAGAACCATCCTACATGGCATCATACTCACCCAATACCTACGCACTAACACAGCACCAAGGGGACTCCTTGTTACCAATGCCCCCAGAATATTCCTGGACGACCCAACCTTCAGGAAAGACTGGGCCTAGATAGCCTGGCACTGCACTAGAGACTGGCTAGTGCTCATTATTAAAACAGCCAAACGCCTCTCTGAAGCCATAGTCATTGACATCCAAGCTACGGAGAGTCACTTTAAAACTACGATAAAATCATATAAGAAGAAACTGGATGACCAAAACAAAGAGATGGCTGAATATAAAGACTACCTAACTCAAGCCAAAATTAACAAATTTCAGAAAGACCTCAAAAAATTTAGTTACTCCAAAGTATACCCATACGCTGACGAAGACTACGTCGCACCAAATAAGACAGACTGAACCAGTGACAGCTCAGGGGATAAGTGCCTCTGTAACAAGCGACTCCAGCTCGGGCTCTAACAAACAACGCGGCAGAGGACGCCGAGGCCAACGCTGACCACAAACCTGGCAGGGACCACAACATACACATAACTATGGACCCCCTCCATTTGGGCAAATGCAAATGCAGCACGCATTTTACGGGTATCCACCACTCTACCAACCACGCCCCATGCCTTTCTACCAAGGGAACCAAAGACATCCTCTTTTAGGACTAGGCCGAAGATCACACGGCAGGAGAAGAAACCACCAACAAGTCCACTGGGCGGAAGAAGAGGATCCAGCTCCACGGGTATTTAACCTATCAAGCACACCGGTGACAGAAGGCGAATTAGTAGTCCTCAACAAAGGCCTCTCCTTCGTCCCAACCACCAGACTGGACACATTCAAACTCCATGTGGAACTGGCAGAGTTTTTCAGAAAACTGAAACTAAAGGCCTTTTTTGAAAAAGTCCCCATAGATGAAGAGGCCAGCAACAGCATTGAGACAGGCCTAAGGTTAAATACCACCTTTGTGCCACCACCCACCAGTGTACCCGCAGAAATTTCTACCTTCGAACAAGCGGTCTACACAGACATAGAGAAACTGAATCACAAAGGAAGCTTCAATAACCTATCAAAACAAGACAGAGAAGTCATCAAGCGTCCGCAGAACAACCCCACCCTGATCATCAAACCAGCTGACAAGGGGGGAGGGATCGTCCTGAAGAATAAAACTGACATTGACAGAGAGTGCCGCAGGGAGCAAAGCCAGAGCACCAGTAAAGCCGTATCTCCTGCAGTTGAACTCTTCAAATTCAAAGTACAGCCTGCAGTGCTTTACGGCTCAGAAATCTGGGGCCCTGGGTCGAAAGACACTTTTAGTGTCTTAGATAATAACTTCTTGAGAAGTCTGGTCAGAGTTCCCAGGAGTACTCCTCTGGTGCCCCTTCAATTGGACTTAAACTTTTGTAGAACGGACCATCATATTACTTTACGCCCTCTACTGCTATGGATTAGGCTATGGCAGGTACCTGAGTTGCAAGATTATAGAGATGGGCTTAAAGAAATTATGGAGTTTGATAGTTTCAAAGTAATATCTTGGTTCAAACATGTTAAATTCTGGCTTAACAATCTAGGTCTGGCACATTATTGGGAAAACCCCGATCTATTACCACCTAACTCAAAAACAATGGTAAAAAAGGCCTTCTGGATTTATATTACAGATATGACCAAAAGTGCTTCTTCCAGCGGGACATTAGTAACAAGGTTCCTAACCTTCAAAGATGAACCAACCTTTGAGACCTTTTTGGACGAAATAGAACCACCCTTAGCAAAGACTCTATTTCTGAAATTCAGATATGGCAACCTCCAAACAGGCTCCACATTGGCTCGCTGGACTGCCGGTGAAAATATTTCAAATCATGTGGAAGACGAACCTTGTCCCATGTGTGGAAGTAACCAAAAAGAAAACGAGCAACATATCCTCTTTTTCTGCCCAATATATGCCCAGGCGAGGAAAAGATGGATTAAACCAATATGTCTAGCGTTAGGTGTGAGATCCTGTTCTCAGGCACAAACAGCCTGATTCATCAAGCATAATTGCGCTCGCAAAGAGCCAGATTCTGAGAATCTGGCCCTTTGCAAGTGCAATTTTTGCTTTTGGGATTCATAATCCCAAAAGCAAAAGTCTCTATTTAAGAAATCGCATATTTGCGAGGAATTGGATTTAAGGAATCTCTAATAGAGATTCCTTAAATCCAATTCATCAACCATTTAGAAAATGCGAAATCGCAATATTTGGTCGCAATTTACCACCAAGTCTGACTTGGTGGTAAATTGCGAAAAAAGAGTAAAAAGCACTTTAGTGCATTTTTTTCTTTTGCATGTTACACACACACATGTCCTTTGGACATGTGTGTGCGCAACACCTGTTCAAATGTGCATTTAAGGGGTGCTACAGGGTGTCCTTTGGACACCCCTGGCACCCTTCAAATCGCTATCTTATTTGCGATTAGCAAATTGCTAATCGCAAATAAGGAATACTCCCCATTCATTCCTATGGGCCTTTTGGCCCATAGGAATGAATGGGGAGTTTTTCCTTATTTGCGATTAGCAATTTGCTAATCGCAAATAAGGAATTTGTAGGAATCGCATTTTATTTTGCGATTCCTACATGAATACCGTTTTGCAAGTCTCTAATAGCGATTCCTTATGATTCTCTATTAGAGACTCGCAAAACGGTACCTTGATGAATCAGGCTGTAAGATTCCTTTCGACCAACACAAGCCAACCTATTGTATTTAGTGTAAGCAGATACTTGCATTGTATTTTTTACCAAAGAAGAAAATTGGGCTATAGATTGTAATTAAGTAGGAATGTCAAAATTGCGGCTCAATTAATTAATAGGGGGGTCAACCGATGAACCCTAATGTTGTTGTTTACAACTGTCTCCAATGCGAATGAATTGTTTTTAATGAATGGTTTTATGTTCCTCGCTTTCTAATACAAACGAATGATCTCTAAAAGATGGATTTATGTACCATGCTGTCTGTTTTTAATATGTTTTTATTGTATGTATATAAACTGTTCTTTTTTGGCATTTATGCCGAAATAAAGATTGAAATTGAAAATTGAGTGCCGCAGTCTCCTCAATGACACACGCAACTACAGAACCCTGAGCAGAGACCCCACAGCGGAATTACAGACCACTATACACACTCCAGTCAAGGGTGCCATCGATGCAGAGCATATTTCCCCACAAGAAGGTGAATACCTCTGTACCAAAAATGCGAGAGTCCCATACGTCTACGCTGTACCCAAAGTACACAACCCCCAGGAAGACCGATAGTATCAGGGATCAACTCGCTATTGGAGCCCCTGTCGAGGTACTGCGATTACTTCCTCAACCGATTGGTATAACAGACCCCCACCTACATTAAGGACACTTGACACTTGAGCATCTCCTCAATATCATCAAGGGGGAGAGCTTTGACCAGACAACCCAACTCTTGGTGGGACTTGATATAGAGAGTCTCTACACCAGCCTCCCCCAAGACGCCACACTGTCCAAGCATGTAAAGTGTTAGTAAAAGGAAAGCAGATATAGCTTCAGGCAGAAAAGTTTTCCTTCAACTTTGTATAATTTCAATCAATTTTTTGTATCATTAGTGATTATTTAACCCAATCCCCCCCCCCCTTAGAAGAACTGGATCTTTGTTGGACCTACCTGCACGATCCAGCAGCATCTCTGGATCTGCCCAACATTTGATTGGTCAGTTCAGGGTCTTTTAAGAATCTGGGCAGAAAATGTTTTACCTCAACAAGGAACTATCCCTGGTTTCGTTTCATTCTTTCTCAAATATGTGCATTAATCTTCTAAAAAGACTTCCTTGTAACCAGCACATACATCTTCTACAACAATGGTTCTTCTGGTCCATGGACCTTAGGGGTCCACGACGCCTACTCAGGGAGTCAGTGAATGTTTAGGAAAATGAAACAACATTAACGGATTAATAATCTATACTACTATTATAAAGAGAGAACTTCCACCTCTGAGCCAGGTAAACTCGAAAACTACACCACCAATCTGAACACCCAAGACATCTTAGAAAACCTCAGGGCAAGCAGAAGGATATAGGCGGCATAAAAATAAAAAATAAAACGTTGTTTAAAATATTTAGAAATAAAAATAAAGTGGTCCCTTGCAAGTAGCGCCGGCTGCGACGTATGCGTGAGGGGAGTAGCATCGTTCACGAGCAACAGGAAGAGCGAGGACATGAACGCCGGGAGGAGCGTTTGCGTGAGGGGAGGAGCGGAGTTCACCAGCAACAGGAAGAGGGGAGAACATGAGCGCCGGGAGGAGCTGCGGTGCGGCGACAAGCGGAGGAGCAGTGGCAGCGCGGGGAGGAGCAGCGGATGAGGTAGCTGACAAGCGGTTAAGCAGTGGAGAGGTAAACACTCCAGCGTAGGGAAGAGGGGCGGATGAGGTAAGTCGGGACCTGGGGGGGTTACAAAGCCAGGGCGGGAGGCGGGCGGAAGGCTCAAGGCGCAAGGCGGGAGGCGGTAGGCACTATGCCCAATGTCGGGGCGGGGGGCGGCGGGCGGCGGGCGGCGGGCGGCGGGCTCAAGGCACAAGGCGGGAGGCGGGAGGCGGTAGGCACTATGCCCAATGTCGGGGCGGGGGGCGGCGGGCGTCGGGCTCAAGGCACAAGGCGGGAGGCGGGAGGCGGTATGGCCAATGTCGGGGCGGGAGGCGGGAGGGATGCGGACTGGGCAATGTCGGGGGGGGGTGCACAGAGGCTTAAAATGCTGCCCCCAGCCCCCCTCTGCCCCGGGCAAAGCCGGGGCGGGCTGCTAGTGTACATATAAAAAAGCAAAACTGAACATTTTGAAAGGCTTTGTAAATTAGAAGGAATTTTTAATTAGAGGCAAAAAATTAAGTTGGTTTCCTTAGCCCAATTTGTAGGAGCAGCACAAGTGCAGCAAACAGTGGCATGTACAAGTGGCGGCATCAATTGCTATGTGATTCCAACAAACAGGGCATAGTTAGGAGCAAAGAGACAAACTGAGATGTTAGTTATTCTAGTCTTTCTCTTTTCGAAATAAATCCAAGCTTTGAAAAGTTACAACATTCCAGTCAAAATGTATGAATTTTTATATATTTTGTTTGTGAATTAAAGAAAATATTTCATAATTAGTGTATTGGTTTGATGCGTATTCCTTTATGTCGATATATATATATATATATATATCAACCCAAGATTCCGGTACATTACCAGTCCCGCTCACGAGTAGGTCGGAGTAGGGCTCCCGGTCACCCACTATTTCCATCACAGGCTTCCATTCAATAGAACAGACGTCTCCAACACTCGAGAGTTGCAGTGCACGTAATTATTTTAATCAGCAGGAAAACAACGCGTTTCGCAATGTAGCTTGATCAAGCTACATTGCGAAACGCGTTGTTTTCCTGCTGATTAAACGATTTACGAAAGAAAATTGTGGAAATGTAGTAATGTCACCAACGGATACAGCTTCATGGTTACCGTGCAGATAAGGCCCCGCAGCAGAAAGTTAGCAAGGGCTATAGGAGCCGATACGTTTTCATAGATGTCTAGAAATTCTCAAAGAAATTCTCAAAATAGTGAAAAGAGGGCACAATTCTAGTATTTTTTATGTTATGTAGTGGAGTTGTTTCATTACAAAAACATAAGAGCACGGAAACAAAAATAGGTCTCGTCCTGGTATGTGACTGAGCTGTGCTCATTGATAAAGTTGTACAACATACGTTGTATAACGTATTTGTTATTCAAGTATACATTTCTCCTCAAAATATTGAAATAAAAAGGACCATGCTTCCCTTGAGCGAAAAAATGGTCTCAGTGATTTAAATCCCACAAAGCAATTCTTAAAAACACTCCCCAATGTGCTTTGGATGAGAATCGGTTCATAGTCTTGCTAATACCAAGCTGACCACTAGAGGTCGCTGGTATAGAGGAGAAATGAGTGAGGGGAGGTTGCATTGACCCTGGGTTCATGCAATAGATGCAAACTCGTTTATCGCTCAGGTCCTAGATGTCTTTATTGATTAGCAGGTCAGATTACAACTGTATGCCATTGACCCCTTTCTATCCTCCAATTTTGGAAAACCATCTCCAGGTACATGGTTTGTACTCAACATTAGGTCAACTGGGAGGCATTGAAAGGCCAAAGAAGCCATCCCTAAATCTAATAAGCAATTTGCTCTTAAACGAGGTGTTCCGTGTTCGTATTACATAAAATCCAGCCAGATCACAGTTTAATTTACAATCAATATCCCCTAATGAAGGAACAGGACCGTGAGCTGTGAACACTGCGCGCAGTGATGGGAGATCCGAGTGATGAGCCGGTGACCTCTGTGGCTTCGAGGTTTCCTTAATCCGAAATCTAGCCTCCATCTTGTTAGGATTCATCAACAGCATTAAATTACAATCGATCTGAGACATTTCAAATCTGTCTAGGAGAAGTTACTATTTTGGTGTGATACGATACGTGAGCTACACAATAATATGTAACCCATCTCTGTATTTTACAAAGGCAAGGATTCTCAAAGAAGTGCTTTTTTTTTTTTTGTTGAAAACAAGGAACATAAACAAGTACAAAAACCTGTATATAATTTTAATACACCTCACTACTCGCCTGTAAGAAAATGAGATAGCTACTTCACTTTAATAAGTCATTACAGTTGAGTTGTGTCGTCACAATGTAGAGACAGAGACCCCGTGACAGGAGGCAGAGCCCTGAGCAGAATAACAAGGGGTGTTTAACCAATGAAAGTCATTTCTAGAGTGCCAGCTCCCCAGGACTATTCTACGATGAAAATGGAGTCATTAGCTGATAAGGGTATATTTATATCGCTCTGTTTGTAAATATACCGCTTGCTGGGGGTCATTACAAGTAAGCAAGAACGTATCTGCAACACGTTTTGAGCTACTCGCCTTTTGTAAGGAAGTCCCATTATAAGGGCATTGCAGGTTATAAATGGAGCTACTTAACTTTATAAAGGAATTTCATATTGACGTGCAATATACATGCAATATACCTAAGGGTATACTTTATTTATTCTCTGTCTAGTAACATGCTTGTTTTCTTGTTCCAAAGACTGCTGCGTCTTGGGGCAGTCACTTTTCCAACTAACCCCCAAGCCCTTACGCTCCTCAATAATATATTCCGTAACAGCAACTTAGCATTTACTTTGTTTACACTTAACTTCTAAAGAATGACACTTCCGTTGACGGTCCAAGTGTCCTAGCGTGATGTGTCCCCAGAATCAGGGCGCAAGGAGGCGTGTCTGCGTCACTGGGGAACGCTGCCCTTTGAGCTTCACTTTTCCCCGCAGCAGCCAAGGCCAAAGCCATCATCTACACGTGATATCGCTGCAGGCCTAACTTTCAGAGAAGTAAACCATCTCTCAAACATGTCCCATAATCACAGACGTGTCCTGCCCTCTTATTCTGATGCAGCAGAAGCTCCACTGTAACAAAGCCAGCGGTACCTAGTGCAAAAACAAGCACTGGCACAGCAAATGGGCCTGGGCTGCTTTAGGTGAATGTGTTCTTTGCAATGGCTATTCACCTTTGGTCCTTAAACTTTTTACCGGTGCAGAATTTGGTTGACCCGTGGCTTTCCGCTTGATTCTGCAGCCCTATGTTTGATATTCACTTTCACCCAGGCCACCACAAAACAGCACCCTGAGCTCACAGTTACCACAACAGAAACACCCAGCACGAGGTGCACCACTGAGATCTGACCAGCCCCAACAAGAGCACCCGGGTATATAGGGATGCGCCCCACCTGCCTCTTGGGGCTGGAACGAGCCTTCCCTTCACCTCTGCACTTGCTGATTTCTTTTTTAAATAAACAGAGCAGAAACACACACCGCGCACGCAGGATTAAGGGACTTGCTGCTGATGCACTGTGCTCTGACTGAGAACGCCAGGTCATGAAATACAAGGAATCATTCTTCTGCACTCTTTAGATTTCATTCCATAAGTTTGTGTTTTTTTTATCTGGGTGCAGGCAGGAGCCCTCCTCCCCAGTGGACCAAGTAAGGCTGTTACACTATCTAAGCAAAACTGTCAGTCGGCTCTAGGAAATGCCTACACCCAGCCTTCAACAACACAAAGGCGGCCACTTAACTTCTGCAAAAGCACTCCGCATGCAGCGACTTTAATAAATTATGACTAGTTTCGATGCAAACAGTTTTCAGTTCAAATTTGCTAATTATTTAGTAGAAGGGAGACCAAGCGGCAAATTGATATGGAGAAAGCCAACCCCAGGGCACTTGTAAACAAGCCATCTCTCTAGCTGGCACACATTGGAAAACGCTGAAATTCTGAATTAAAGCCAGGCTTTTCCTCGCTATGGCTTTAATATAAGAAGACTTCATCAGCTAGCTCGCCACCCACCCTCTCCAATCTGGATTCTGTAAATCCAACACGTTTTTTTCTCCCAAGATGCTGTAATGGCCAGCGAGGGCTGGTACCCACCTGAAGACACATAGCATGGGGCGGAAGAGGCAGTGGAGGCAGCCTCCGTCACTTGATGGATGCTGCACACTGGCACTACATGTCTTCAAATACCTCCTCTTTCTCTCATCTGTCCCTTTATGGGCCAAGGGATGCTGAGATGCCCGGGAGTCGCTGGTCCCCCACACCCTCAACAGTCTCACACGTTCCAAAAAATCCGAACGCAAATTCTTAGAAAAGCGCCTAATGATACAATTTTGTAGTTAAAAAAGCAACTTCTTTACAAATTTCCTGAAAAAAAAGTCACCAGATTATAGTAGGGCACACTTTCCTTCACAAATGTGCCTATAACGTTTGGTATCACAGGAATCACTCCTTTTTTAGCCTTTTTCAATTCACTCTGCAGTGAACGCTTTTCCTTCAGTTTCTGTGAGCACAAAATGCGTGAAGTAGAAGAAAATGAAATGAATTGTACAGAGAACGTCGCGTAACAGTCCAGAAATGGCAGGCACCTAACACCCTCCGACGGTCTGTAAGATTTTATCTAACATCTAAGGACGCCAGTGACTACAGAAGGCCCACGCGCTGCACTGAGGGGGCTGCCACATGGAACAGTCAGACACTCTACCATCATGGCCACTGGCTCAGCGGAGATGCCTCACTGCTGTAAAGTTTGAGCTGGCGGCTCTCCCCATCCGACCGCCACCCTACTCAAGGATTTAGTCCATTTATCCTCGCATTGCGGACCCCAGGAGCGATCCGGATGGCCTGCTTGAACCCTCCGAGTTTCTGGAGGGAGCGTCCACAGAGCTTTTACCAACATGGCCGCCGGTTCGGCAGAGATGCCTCGCTGCTGTGGAGTCTCAGCTGGTGGCTCTCCCTCCTCCGACCGGGAGGAGTGGTGATTGGGGCGAGGAGCCTGCGAGGAACCGCTCCAGTGTAATCCATAGCTGGAAACCGGAGCATCTGGAAACCGGAGCATCTGGAAACCGGAGCCTGCAGTGAGTGATGGCGGTCCTGCGATTTAACCCTGGACATGTCTACCCTCCAGTCCCGACCTATATTGCTTGGCACACCGTAGCCCCTTCCGGAACATACCCACCCCACACCCCCAGAGAACACTCTTCATTGGAGCAGCCTGTCCCACCACAAACTCTCATGGACTTCTTTACTTTTTCTTTTGACCTGGCCGCCATTTTGCTGCTGTCTCGGCCGCTTTTCTCTGGTCCCTGACACGCCATCTTGTCCATTCCCTCATCCTTTACCCTTTTCCCTCGTTTCCCCTTTTACGATCCTCAAATGTTTCTTCCCTTTTCTGTTTTGCCTTTTCTCCATACCCTTGTATCCCTCCCACCCGCCCTTGGTGCTGTGACTGCGTCCCCCCTCCGACCCCACTTAATGGAACTCCGCTCTCCTGATTTTTTTTTTTTTCGGGTCTTGACCTGAGAAAATCTACCATGAGTATATATATATATAAAAACTGGGTTGTAAAGGCATGCATTGTAAATGTATGTGTTGTAACGTCATACATTTCCCTCCAAGGCCTTACTCGAGTTCTTTCTAAAATATTCACCAATACGAAAGCTTTCAAGAAAGTCACTAGCAAGCTCTTGTCCACAAACATGGTAAGAACAGGGTTGGTTTATCAAATCATGCCATTCCTATTACTATTGTTGGAATGTTAGTTGGGCCGGATTTAGGGATTTAAAACAAATCCAAATTTTGAGAGATGTATTTACTATTTGTACAGATTTTTGCAGCTGTTTTTGGAACTATGTTTCGGCCAGGCATATCACACACAGCAGGCTTCACCTGGATAACCTCCCATGGTGGGCTTCATATCCCACATGACCTCCTACGGCGGGCTCCATATCTCACATGACCTCCTACGGCGGGCTCCATATCTCACATGGCGGGATCCATATCCCACATGACCTCCTACGGCGGGCTACATGTCTCAGCTGACCTCTCCTGTGGGCTCAATTTCTCACATGCCCTCCCACTGCGGGCTCCATATCTCAGATGACCTCCTA
The DNA here is from genome assembly GCF_964263255.1 of Lissotriton vulgaris. Classification (NCBI taxonomy): domain Eukaryota; kingdom Metazoa; phylum Chordata; class Amphibia; order Caudata; family Salamandridae; genus Lissotriton; species Lissotriton vulgaris. The sequence goes on from NC_141687.1 coordinate 117,622,061, forward strand.
CGGCGGGTTCCATATCTCACATGCCCTCCCACTGTGGGCTCCATATTTCACAGGACCTCCAATGGCTCCATGTCTGTTTACACCCTACACTCTTTCAACATGTCACGCTCATGGATTCCAAAGTCTGCGCTTTACTCAAAAGCGGCGCCACTATCTGACTCAATTTCGCAGGTTATTAAGCGACTCAGTGCCGCGGCATCTCATTTTATGGGACAGTTGCCTGCCTTGTCTTTTCAATCACTCCTTTTGTTTGATAGGCAGGGAATCCGTTTTCAGGTTAACTGCTTGACTGAGCACCTGCTGTAGGTTTTCTTCCCAGAGTGATTGATGTGCTTTGTCAGTATCAGTGGAGTCTCAGGTGCGCGAGACATCCGGTAATCATCCAGTGATAAACAGCCTGTGCCAATCATGCAGATTTTGGTTCTATTCCATCTTTTTATAGAGCCCAGGATGCAAGTACAGAATGTAACAACGAGTGACAGTAAACAACACTTTAAAATTTAAGAATACCATGTATGTGGGGTTTAATGCATCAAATTTGATGCCACAGTGTGTCCCAGAGTCAGACGACCTGAAATCAAATTGCTGTATTTTGAGATAGATTGATGGTTTGATTCCAGTTGATCAATCTTTCTGCATTCACAATTATACCTAAATGAAAAGCGACACAAGCGATTAAGATACGTGTTCGGTGAAACCTGGGCTCCAGATGTGGGATCCACAGCTCCACCCCCTCCCTCTCTTGGTTTGCACCCTTCCTCACCAATTAGTCTGATTCTGAGAAGGGTCGGATTGGGACAAAAAAGGGGATGGGGACCAAAATAAAAGTGCCACCCCTTAGAGAATCAAATAGCGAATAAAGTTCTGCCCTTTTACATATCAGGGCAGTTTTAAACTTGTAATGACACTCTGTATAAGTATTTTGTAGAGTATGGGAGGCTGCGTGCATTTGTGCTTGCTCCAGGCAATGTTTGTAATAATATCAGGGGAATCAACAATAAAAACCAGCCCATCAGACCATAAAACAGACGCACAAACAGACTAAAAATGGACCCATACACTGACCTGTCAGACCCGTCCATCGGCCACTCACGGATTTCCCAAGAGGCCAAAGCGCCACTGATTCTGATTGACTTTTCATCAAGTTTCCTGTTGAGTCCCATAAGGATTATGAACGTGAATTAGGGAACTCCAAAGTGGCAGCTGCTACCCCTGGCACTGCCCTCTACTACCCATGGCAATACCCTTGCTACCCCTCCTATCATGAGTTATGGAAGCTGAAGCAAGGGCAGGAACTAATCGGTGCCCCAACACTTCTTTTTAGTTTCTGTTGTTTCCAGGTCGAAGGGTGTGTTATATCACTTTTACTACATTTTGTTGATCACAGGCCATGGTATGGAGCAGTCTGGTGCCAGTCCTATTCAACTTGTACCCAAGCCCCTCCAGAGGACAATCAGCAAGCACAACTTCCTGCACCGTTCCTGCAGTAATGACATTCAACTGCCTCTGTTCATTACCAAGAAGAAAAACATATCGTACTCAAAGTCCACCACCGAGCAAGGAGATCACGGGAGGGAGAGAGTATTGGGGGACTGCCCACGTCAGTATTCTTCATGGCACAATGGGTCTGCCCTCTCATGTCTATTGTCATTCTTGCACTGTGAGTAGGGCATTTTTGCACAGGCACCTGGAAAAGAATGCACTTTAGTGCCAGGGCTGCATGGAGAAAGGGCAGAGTGCGCATGACAGGTTTGGGCGTCCCCAGAGAACCAAAACAGTCATGCTCACTCAGTAGTGGGCACACCCAACCGTGCTCGTAGAGCAGCCCCGCCCACCCGCCCGCAGCCAAACACATCTGTTTTCTCGCAGTGCGAGAAGCAGAAACATAAAATTGTAGTTTTACCATTTTATGTTTCTGCTTATCCCACTGTGAGAAAGCAGTGAGACGACCCTCCTCCGCCCTAGTGAAGGAGCCGTCCTGCATGGCTGTTTTGCTTCTAAATATGGTGACCATCTTGGAACAGAAAAACCTTATTAAGTATGTAGAATGCCATTCCAAGATGGCTGCCCACTGCAACGGTTCATTTTTCCTCATTTTTCTTTGCATGCATATGCACACCACATGATGGTACCATTTTTACATTTTTCATCTAAAGCTTAAAAATTCGTATTGCTTATGTTTGCAAAAACAAAACGATGGTTAATGCCAGATCTATTGGCTTTGCCCACGCTCTATCTAAATTTATCCAGCATAATAAATGGGACTTCGAAGGGTTAATATATATAAATCTAGATTTGCTACAATTTGTGCCACTATCACCATCCAATACCACCACACATAGAGATGAACTTCGAGTCAATGAGACCACATCCTTGGTAGTGGAAGAAATTGGCCACTGCTTTACCATGTTATTTAGGTACCATTGCAACCAGGATTACACAATACATGTCAAGATAGTAATAAGTAGACAATTGTCTTTTGACATAAAAACCATACTTGCAATTATTAACTTATCAAGGCAAACACCCCCAGCCCACGGAACGCTTACCAGAGGTCCCTGACAACCGTTCAGCAGTTAGGCTTCTCAACTAGACCCTTCCTTAGGAACACTTTAAATAAATTTAATTAATTAAGGGATTAGCCTCCTTCTCTTATGTATTTTAATTCATACGAATGTTCCACGAAATTTTATTCTTTGAAAGGTTCAGGCTTTTTCTCAAAACGTCGGGCGTACAACGTGTATTCCCTTAGAATGGCGTTGTCATATCTCTCCACAGGATTTCAAAAAAGGTCGACCTAGAGAAGGAGGCTAATCACTACACACCCCTGAATTTTGGACTATTAAATTTCGAAGTACAATCACAGTTCGTCATAGGATTACACAACCTTTTGCCCTGAAGAAGTCCTCTGGACAAAACGCGTTGGCTACGCTTGTATGATTGAAAAAAGAATAAAGGACATTTTTAAGCCCTATTGAACGGATTCTTCAAACTTTATTGTCTTTGTTACTATTTATTGTGGAGTGCTAAACCATTGTGTTTTGTTGTGTAATTTGGGGTGAATACCCTAGGAAGCTTAGGGGTATGTGGCTTCAGGTTCTTTGCACCCATATTTCTTAAACACGAGAGACCAACTTGTACATAGGTGCAGTCACATTGCCTTATACCCGTATGATCATTGTTGTCTAAACAATAATATATCTGGCCCAAAATATTTAATGTTCATTGTGTTCTGCAAGTGCTCTCATAGTTTGTAACTCCTTTACATTTTCACAAAGCACAGTCTTTCATTTTTGGAGCGAATTAGAGTTCAAACGTTACATGCAACATTTTATTTTCATTATACCAGCTCTTTGGAGCTTTTAAGAGCTGCAGGGCCAATTGTGGATCAATACTGTGCAATTGATTTCTGGATATTGATGACAAGATGTGCTGAACTCTCCGCCCGGGGCGCTGTGTGGGGAAACCGAATACTTACTAAGGTGTGGGGGTGAAATGTTTCTGTTAATAAGATCCTACTTTCCATCACACCCTTTTCATTTAATGGCACATGCTGGGCAACAGCTGACAGCCCAATAGAAATCAAGCATATTTCAAGGGGGGGTTGTTGAAAGCAGGTTCTGACTATCAAAAACAGGAGAACAGTGAGGTTTGGGAATCAGGAACAGTGTAAGTTTTATCACACAATAGCGGCCGGGAATAGCAGCTGCAACTCATTCAGTTGCGTGATGGAATTCAACTTGCATCAGGTACATTGCATCAGGGCTCGAGTCGGGGTACCATGTGGGTGGACGTCGTCACCCCACTTATTTTACCGGGGGGGACGCCATCCCCCCTGCCAAACAGCTGGACTTAACTCTTTGGCCTCTCTGGCACGAGGAGATCGGTACCTTTCGTGACGTCACTTCCTGTCGTGACGTCACTTCCGGTGACAGCGTCCCCCCACTTCTTTTTTCAGGACGTGTGCCCTGCATGGCATGCTTTATACTGTACAGCGGGTGCAATAATGAGAAGCTTGTCCCTCTTTGGACCCGAAGTACTGGTACAGTGGGCCATAAATTATGTAAGATACTTGATCCCAACCTAATAGAAGGGGCTATAAATACAAACTAGAGAACACATTGTGAGGTGGTCCAAGTGGCCGGATGTGTTGTGTGTGTAATCAAGGGTGACGCTTACTACTAGGAATTGTTTAGGAGTTATCTGATGAATGCTACTGGCTGGTTGATTGGGTTTTGTGTCCTGGGGCTGAATGCAGGCCCTCTGCTGAGCGTTTGTTTGTGTTTGTGAGTGTGTGTATCTAACTCGATTCTTAGGCATTACATCTTTGAACCATATGTGATTTACTGCTGCAATCTTCCAGGGGTGTGTTTGAGGGTGCTCCATATCTTGCTTTTTTATCACAGGAAGCGCTAGAGGTAGGCAGAGGGCAGCTGTGTTATGTTGATCTGATAAAGGGTGACTGAAACTCTAACAAGGTTTTTGGTGAATTTGGATAGCGCATGCAACAGTTGTTCAGCGGTGAGCAGGAGTCCTAAAATCAGGACCTTTTTATAAATCGATCTGATGCTAACAAGGTGTAGGTGTGAGAAGCAACATGGGGGCCTAGGGGCGAAGGTAACACAGGGGCGCGAGTGGGAGGATGATTAAAAGGACAAACAAGAAACAAGTGGGTCTGGTGGGGAGACAGCACACCAGCAAGAAGGCACAGCGAGGGAGTGAGGAGCAAGCACATAAGGGAGACAATGGGAAAACGCTTGCACTCCGCTAGAGTTTTAAAACAAAAAGAAAAAGTAGCGCCTGAAGAAGCAAGCACTGGAAGGACGTAGTAGTGCTCCAGGGCGGGACAAACTCAAAAAGAGGAAGAAAAGCCAACACATCTAACAAAAAAGAAGCAACCAAGTGATAGTAACAATCAAGCCAATTAATAGTAATCAAACGGCGGGCTCTATGCTTGCTGTAAGATACCAATATGTCTTGCAACAGATAGAACATTTGCTGTCATGCACACCTCTTCAGTCAGTACTGAGTTTTCTATTCCACCTGTTCCTTGGCATAGACAACACTCGACTGAATACTTGTTCCACCAAGTTATCCATGTTGGAGAACTACACATTTTTGTGGAGTCTTGACGTTTTTGCCATCCCTCAGTGGCCTCGGTATTCTAGTTGCGTAACTCGGCTCCTTAAGGTCTGAAGGGTCACACTCTTATACCCACCGAAGGACCAAGCATTTACTGGTGGTACACAGTTTGTGAGACATTCTCCATGGTGCTGACAGGGTCTTTTGGCTCTCATAATCCCTGTGTTTTAATGGTATTCGGTAGCTGCATCTCTTCACTGAGCCGCACCACTCCTGGTCGTGTGGTCTTCATCAAGATTCCCCTAGAAAATGTTCTTGGAGTAAGTCCAGATACTATTTTAATGGCACCACTTTTTTAAGTTTAGCTTCAACTAGGTGCCTCGGATGAAACTGCTTTCTTTAGTGTCTGTTTGTTGTATATAACAAGTTCTAGCTAAAGTGCTGTGTTAGTTTTCTGTGTCTGGATAACCAGACCACAGAACAATAACCAGAACAAGAGGAAGGACCACAAGGGGAAGACCAAAAGGAAGAAGGGTCAGTGTAAGTGAAAAGCATTGGCACTGTTCGAGATCAACCGCCCAAAGACACCAGAGAAGTGAGTGACAGCAGAACACGTAAGACAGAGAAGCCGACTGGTCTAAGTATACTGGACACAGATGGTAAAATAAATATATAGAATATATAGAGAAAACGATCTATACTTATCCCACATTAGGTATCTGCGTAGTCATAGGAATCCGACATGTTTCGGCGGATGCAGTTTTGGGAGGGGACGTGGGGTTTGAGTGTCAGATATTTGACTCTCTTTGTATGAGAACCCAATTATCATTTCTTCCATTTTCAATGTGTGAGTACAGGTAGCCGCCCATAGTAACACGAGAAGATGTATTGTTAGAGAATCAAAACATTTGCAGCAGTAACAGGTTGCAAGAAGGAAGTTCTTCATATTGAAACAAAACAAGTAATAGCGGTAGGAAAGTTGTATCACAAATTGTGTACTCTGATGGCATTACATTACAGAGATAAGTGAAGACTCAACACTGAGGTTGACATGTCCCCCCAACCCAAACAAGTCTATGTCATATTCATGTCTACCTACAAGAAACCAGACTTTTTGAGTTACAAATGTCAATTAATAGTTTGCATGTTTGAGAAATTGATGATTATTACCTTTTGCTTTCGATCAATTGGGGCATCAGGGAAGGAGATGCTTCTAATTACCCCCAAATGAATGGGTTGATTTCACCGCTTTTATATATAGGTGGCCATTTAAACAGTGATGGCACGAATTTTTCACATATACCACTACCACATAAGGCTTGTCCCAGCCCTAATGTTTCTCCAACAGCTGACAGGTAGAAGAGGAAAATTATAATTTACTCTGCCTCCTCCTGCAAAACATCTCATCTCCTTCCTCCACATGGTCCAGAACACCAAAGTCAGATTAGTTTCCAGCACGAAGACCTCTGAATCCTTCTACTTCACTGCTGTGACTCGCCTGGTTCCCTGGCAATTACGTAATGCCCTCTGCCTTGTGCATAAATCCATCCAAGAGTGCACAGAAACACACTACATTACCACATCCTTGCACATTGCTGTTAGGTAATGTAGATTTGTATGGCGCAGCTAATCACCGGTGAGGGTATCCAAGCACTGGTGCAGGCGTGGCACTAAGGTGCTGAGTATACGGCCCACAGAAATTACTCGTAGATCCAGGCCTTCAGCTTTCAAGAAGTGAGGATGGGCTGGGGAGGTTCTTCCAGGTCTTGGATGCGATGTAGGAGAATACTTAATATCAGGCAAACCTAGTCCAGATCCCCATCTATTGACCTCAGCTTTGTAGAAACTCTATAGTGATTAACCAGTTCTATTTCAGCAGGGGTGTGGAATTCCTATACCCCGCCTGCCCAAGCCATATTGTTTGGGGTCAAGGACAACAAGTTTTCATGTTTATTTTGTCCTTGGGACAAGTAGGCCCAAGCCCCTGCAGCACAAATCATTTGGCTTCCAGATTACAGTACCACATTATGGATCAGGGAAGCACGTTGTCTGCTGTTAAGGTAATATGTGTGTCCATATGTTAAAGCTTTTTGCACTTGTATTTATGGCTCATTAATAGAAAGACTTTATTATTAATGTGAGCGCTCTAAGGAAAAGTTGTGAGTTCAGACTGCACTACTGACCAGTATAAAATGGTTCACAGGTTGAAGGTAACAAGATCACAAGCCCTTACTATCCAGTTTTAATGAGCTTCCAATCTGTTTGCGCTTCAGCCCTCAGCAGGGGGACACCCCTCACCCCCTTGTTTAAGTAGAGAATAGAAAAGTTGTGCTGGGGCTTGAAGATTTAAATGTTCCTTCTTTGGAATAATTCCAATAAAATCACATTAGTTTGTGCAGAACGTATTTATTGGCACATCAAGTGAACAGCCAACACGTGTTTCACCCCTCAATGGCCAGCAGGCATGGGGCTTCTTCAGGGCAGTATTGATACAATCTTATATTCCCGGCTTTTAGCGTGGTCAGGAAATTTAGCGGTTTAATCTATTAGTCACGGCGTAATGCCTGGTTTCTCCAATATCGGTCAAGTAGCAAGTCGGTCTAAAATGTGTATGCACGTTTGCATAGTTTAAAAATATGAGGCTACGTATAATGCTTCCAGGATGTTCTTTGATTAGATGCAAATATATGCGAAAGCATGATTGATGATTCTTTGCTCTCAAAATGAAATCTTCATTAAAAAATGCTACTAGAAACTAAACACTTTTCTAAACTACTGTAAACATCTTAGATGCCACTTCTTTGAAGCATCATTTGGTAAAATGTGTTGATACATGCTTGTATTTCCCAAAAATATTCGTAATGGAACATCAGTGTAAAGAGTTTCAACACAATTATAGGAAACAGGACAATAAACAAGCATTGGCCAAGCCATTAGGCATTGAGTTTCAACCTTTTAGTTTTGTCAATGCATGTCTTTTTTTGACATGATTGTTGGACAACGTTATTGTTGTGGGAGCTGCCAAGCCCTCATCATTATAACAAATATTGGAAAAAGCTCGAATAGTTTTAGTCTCGAAACCCACACATTTCCACAGTAGTTTCTGACACTGAACAAAACTACTTTGCATGCCAATATGCTCCTTGTGAAAGAGGAGAATGCCATTCCTCACAGTGAAGTCAGCCAATAGAGAGAGAGGGATAGAACTTTAATAAAAACAAAAGGTCTTGGTTAAAGCCAGACCTATATAGGCGCCCAATTATTAAAGAAAGTCACAAAAGGGCAGCCATGGTATATGTCCTTGCATTAGTGCAGAATTAAGGCTTTCATAAATTCACAAGAGACAGGAGTAGGTCAGAAAATCGTACTCCTGGAAAATATTTGTGAACTGCATTTAAGCCCAAGCAAATATGCATGTGTAGATTTGTTCATGTGAAATTCTGTTGAGCAGTAGTAACAAGTTAACTTTCCCACCAACCACTTTTTCCCCCACCCATGGAAGAGGTTTTACTCCTGCCTTTGTCTAGACTAAATTTCCAGCCTTTCTCTGTACGGTAAAATATTAGAATCGCACTGATGAAAACCCATAAAGTACGCCAGTAGGTTTGCACAGACTCAAAAGGGCTTAGAACCATGGGGAACTAGTGCTTACTGCTACCTCCAGCCCCAGGACGTAGTTTGGCAGAACAGTGGCAAAAGTAGTCAATTGCTAGAATTCAAACCCTACTATGGTATGAGCTCTGGCATAATCATAGAGGCTATTATCAGAGGTCTTATATAATGAGATTGCTTACCATAATTTGCCGTCCTACTACATTGACCGAAAGGGACAAGTGGATTTTGTTACATGGCAAGTAGATTTATGAAGCAACCTGTCCCATAGACAAGGAGATATGTTATTAAATTCCACACCCCTGCTTTATAAAAAAAAAGTAAAATTATTCACCTTTTCTCGATTTTTATGACAGTCTCTCCTTGGCGCAGAAGCAGTTAGAAGTGATTTAGTCAGATAGCAAAATACTCATCTCTTCTCTTAGTCAGCCCTTCTCTAGCATGACCAATAGAGCCACAAGCAGCAGGATCCCAACTAGAATCCACTCATGCAGAAGAACAGCAAAACACTAAGAGCAAACTAACACCTTCAACTTTAATCCTCCAGACTACCTGTTCACCCAAAAGCCATATGGTCCAAACTACAAGTGCAGTAACTGTGGGTGTGTCCTAATAGATAAAAGAGCCCAGTCTCTCATAACTACCCTCAGTAAAGCACAGCAAGGATCCTATGTAGCATGAAACACTTCTGCACAAGAATCACCTAGTAAACAATTTCTGGTCTAACAATAACAATGCACTGGGGAGATATGGGGTTCAAAACTTCAAAAGCAACACAGATAAATATACAACTCTACAGGTCGTGTATGATCCCAGCTAAAGTGAAACATTGTAAGAGGTGGTGCTTGAAAAGCTGCGAGGGACATAAATCTTGCTTCATGTATAGGTGCAGCACCCTAAACTGGTGCAAAACTGACACACAGGGATTTCATAACACAAACCAAACTGCAGGCTTTGCAATCCCTGCCATGAAACAAGAATGGCAGATGTGCAAGCTGGTGTTTAACTCATAGATCTGCCCTGGGATGAGAGCTGAAACCCCAAAGAGCAAGGCACTCGGGGTGGTGGTAGGCGGGGGAGGTGGGGAGGTGGAGGTGGAGAGCCAGAAAGGGAGGCGGGTGAGAAGAGGATTAGGGATACAAGGAGGGGAACACCAAACACACACCCCCCAACAAGACTGACATTCACATTATAACCAACATGGATGCCCTATGACATTACTTGGTTTCCAGGAGTACTGTGAGGTAGGTAACGAGGCACAACAAGGGTCACATCAGTAAGACCATAAAAACAACTGTATTTTTTTCATATTTAAACTGTTCCTTCACTCATACTTGCCCTCTTTGAAGTCTTTTACCCATCTACCCAATCAAGGACAAATGTGGCACGCCCCTTCTTCTAATAAACAACGTGATTCCAGTTCCCGCCATTTCACATCCCTTTCACCCTAAATCAATTTAAAGAGAGAATGAGCTGTCCATGAACACTCATCACAAACACTCAAAGCCGGGCTCGGGTGAGCATAATGAAGCCTGCTGATTGGACAGCCAGCTTTTACCAGAAAATGGCTTTCCAATGTCCTCAGACTATACAGTTAACAAAAAAAACAAGAAGGAACAATTTTCTGAATGTTCAAGCAATTGTCTACTAAGCGCTGCATCTCCCGAATATGCAATTACTATACGTAAACAAATGTGACAACTCCCTGCGCTGCGGGAGCACGGTTGACTATAATACGCTGACACTCCTGTTTAGCAATGTGGAAGTGGTGCCCCCAGACGGCCATTATCACCTCGTTTGACCTCCTCCTTCTAGGCCTTACATGCATGCGTTGAGTCCTCACCGAGAGGCAGGTGAGACTGTACCCAGTCACTGGGGAGAAGGCTGCTTTCTTTGTATCCACCCCATGATTATGTTTCTTCTCCCGCATTTATTTCACACTAGCTTACCCGTCGCGCATTTATTTCACACTAGCTCACCCGTTGCTGCGATCTCAGAAGAAAGGAAATTTAAGGAAACTTGTTATGATAACATTCAATTTACATTGTGTCATTTTTATTGAAACTTATTCATTTTAATATGGAAAACATTTTAAAGTGTTGTTTTAATTCTGTTTATTTATTCGAGTGCTTGTGGATACATTTTTTTTTTGTTTTTCCGTCTGGTGCGTACACGAATAAATCAGAAGGTTTTCCGACGCATAAGCTGGCCACATACAGTTGTCCATGTGGGAAGCACGGATTCTCCAAATCTAGTCCACACACTTGCAGCGATTGTCCCTGTGCTTTGTTGATGGTCATTGCAAAAGCGAGTCGCACCGTAAGCTGTAAACGTTCGGTATTGAAAAGATTATGAGGGCCCTGGGGGCCAGTATTTACCATTTTTTTTTTTTGCCAGAAACCTTCGCGGGAGTGTACTCAACAACTTTGAACATTTTTTTTTTTTTTGCCAGTAACCTTTTAATGCATAAAGGACAAACAGACATACCTTCGTTTTTATATATATAGATAGATTATCAACTCAATGCACATGGATCCCAGGTGGACACTTTTGATGTTACTCTTCTACAAGCTGTTCACTTATACATTTTTTTGTTCATAAAACATTGTTGGCGTTGCAACCTCTGACATGGGAAGTGTGGGTGTTGGGTTGCCATCTTGGTGTATTCTTACATATGCAAGGAATGGGACGCAGAAGATGGGTGAGGCAGGACCATCTCGCTCATGTACTAGCACTCTTTAATACTCCTAGTTCTGGTCTTTTTCATCATAGTTTTCTTGCCCTGCCTCCTCTCCAGGGACCTTTCCTAGTGAACCTCACCAGGACTGAGGCTTGGTCTTAAGTGTGTGGCCGTGCTTGGAATAGTCAGGCTGTGCCCTTGGGAAGGGACAATGTTATGGTGAAGCAAGCAGGTATTGACAAATTAAAAGGGACAAAAGACTTACACGCAAGGTAAAAAGGGAAAAGTGTCCTCTTCACAAGTAAAGAAATCAGGTGTGCTAGGATTCAGAGCAATGAAGATGACTTTAGAGATCTTTTGAGATGATTTGAACATGAGAGGGGGTGAATTTAAAATTTAGCCAGCATAGCTGGATGAAATGCATAACGTTTTATTTTTAAGAAACAGCAAAAGTTTTTTTTATTACACTCTCAAGAAATTTGCACGTTTTTGCATGAACATTTTCCCCATAAAAAGTACATTGCCAAATGTAATCTCAGCAAAATAAGTGAATACCCCTTTAAATGTTTCTTCTTTTGTTGAGATAGGGAACTGGAAAAAATACTTACAGAAGGTTTTTGCTGACTTTCCACTTGGAAATTGCTTAAGAAAAGCCACAATTTCATGATCCATTCATTAGTGGTTTTAGGGATGAAGGGGTCCAACAGCAAAGGGCTCAATTCACAAAGTAAGGGGAATTTTCTTCTGTCAAACTGCTCTCATGAATTCACAAACAAAGTTTACAAATTATAATACACTAGGAAAGTAAGTGAACAGGATCAACAACGTTTACAAATTAAAATACACTATGAAAGTAAGTGAACAGGATCAACATAGATTCCCTTAGTAATCCAATTGACCCGTACACCATACTTGCAGTGTCTCTGCTTTGCATAGATGCAACGTGCATAAATTGAAGAAAATAGTGAACTTTCAAACATACTTGTGATTTCTTTTTTTTCCAAGGAAATTAATTTTTCAAGAAAAAAGTTTTAGGTCTGGCCTCATAGCACAACTGTCTTTTTTACCTATTGTTTCCTATTTGTAACATACACACAGAGTTGACTTTGGCTCCACCTAGAGGAGTTTTTCTCCCTAAACCTCTTGCGTGTAGCTCTTTGGCTATCATTCTGGCTTCTAAGAAGGGCTTCCACTGAACTGCATTTGGCCTTTTTTACATCTTCAAAGTATACTCAATCATCACACTGTTTGCCACAATCAATGATGCTACTTTTTGCAGCAGTGGCAAAGCCAGTAGGGCTTGTCTTATTGTGATAAACAGCATTTTGTAAGCAACACATTTAAACAGCATTTGTCTGTGTCAATATCTGTTGGCACATTGAGTCCTGTTAGCTTTGCCAGTGTTTGTTTCCTTTGTGGGGACACCCAGTGTAAAGGAAGCTATTTGGTCGACTCTCGGAAAAACCTTTACAAATATTATCAAATTCCCACATAGTTATGAGTCTGTGGTTAGTGGTTAGCGCACACCTAATTTATGCTAAATGTCAGTGACTATGCCTCCGACACTTCCCTAAGACCTTCAACAGCTTTTAGTGGCACTTAACGCGGAGGAAGTGACCGATACTTTGATTATGTTGCACGCAAGCGGACAACACCTCCATAAGTGCAATTTAAGATGTTCACTTCTGTGAAGCGCAGTTATGTAATGGCTGCATGCTATGACCATTCACTTGCGTCCATACCATCTTTTGCGAATAAGTCATCAAATGTCCAGTGGATAAACCTCTACCATTGGTTGGGGTCCTGGGTTCCATGCCCAAGGTGGGGAATAAAAAAAATGAAATTTTAGAAAATGCACTTTACCTCTTTCTGCCCTAAATTATAAATATCAGTGATGTAATATGTTACAAACATGTGTACAGTCACAGTTATATACCACCCCATGAGATCCTGGTTTCGGTATTAAATTCACAAAAGAGCTCCTTTTTAGCGTAGCGTCATCTGCTCTGCACTTCCTATGGGGATGCTCTCTAGCAGTAAGCATGCTTTTTGTGAAGTACTAACAGAGCACAGCACTTTGTATTTATTACTAAAGGGCCTGAACCACTTAAGGGGAAATGCCTGTGGTTAGAAACTTCACGCCTCACTCTTTCTAAAAAGCGAATGCTTTCGTCAGCCGACAACACGGCTACTGGTTGAAAACAGGGCCTTAAGGACATTGTGGCTCAACATTAAGTATCTCTGTCCCAAGGGTAGGGGTGAAAACAAATGATTGTATCTACTTCCAGAGCCTCCCCGGTTGGGCCCACCGTGATCCAGAGAAGCTGCCCTGAGGATCCGCCTTCACCCGGAGTAGAAGGTGGTCTTCTGCATACATCAGACCACCCACCATCCGTCCCCCCCAACACTGGGGGCAGACTGGGCCAACTTACATGAAAGAGCTAGACCAGCACCCCACTTTCCAACATTTGCTAGAGGACTCAGGTGAAATACAAGGGTAAAATCTCACCTGCCCCCACATTTGTGATTTGGAACCAATGTTTTATTTTAGTACCATCTAGTAGTTTCACAATGTTCTGGAAATGTCGTTTGTAAATTTCTGACTAGGAATTCTCCACCAGGTAGACATTTTGTTTTCCCCTGCCCTCTGGAGAAAAAATCTAGATTATCCATCGCAAATCTTAAATCCTAAATACTGATTAACAAGATGTGCAGAATTTTACAACCAAAAAATTCATTTAAGACTTCTGAAAATTAGCAAGTTTGGCAGTTCTTTTCAAGTTGTAGGCTTGAGTGTATAGGTGGGAAAAGAGGAGGCTAGGGGATTATCAGGAAAACGCATGAAAAATGTTAGGAAAACCTGTAGAGTCAGATGATTGTTAGTATTCACAAACATTTAGTTAACTGTTCCCAACATGGATGCAAAAGACAGGAGTTGGTGTTTTTTCCAGACTGTGAAATGTCATACAATACCCACAATACTTTACGAGTGTGTAGGGTAAAAGGTTTCTCTCAGTGGATTTTTTACCAGGTTGAGTAAATAAAAGATAACTGTGTTAAGGTAAGTTTCTGCCTTGCCTTTTTCTGTGGAGTTTACATGTTCCTCAAGAGTATGTGTTATGGAGCAGGAGTAAAATTAAAATCTGTGATTTTCATTCATTTTTATGAGTTCAGGCACCTGTGGGATTGGCGGGGCTGCTAGAGTTCTTTAAGATCCGCTGCCTCAGCTCTGGTTTGCACCCCGTGTGTTTGGAAAGACAGAGCAGGTGGCCGTTCCTTTCGCAGCCTGGCCGCGCAACTTTGGAACTCACTTCCTGTGCCTATCAGAGGTATCCAGAACCATCTTGCGTTCCGGAAGGCCATAAAGACCCGGCTTTTTCCGGCTTAAGCCTTTCTGATCTCTGGTTCTTGTCCTGGAGTCTGCGGTCTGCGCTGGGACGCCCCGTCGCTGGGGCAGCTATGCGCGTTATAAATCCGATAAATAAAAAATAATGGGGATTTCTCTGAATTACCTGAAATTTGTAGAAGGAAACCTACCATGGGTATGGATTTCTGGCTTTCAAATTTGTTTCTTTATGAATCGGGCAGTTTTGGTCAGGAGCGGTTTTCATTCTAAGGACTTCTTCTTTTGGCAGAGAAGAAAACTAATTCACATGAAGAAATAAGGATTTGCCCAGGAAAACGCAATGCTGCTTAATAGGAAAGCCAGGATTAAAACTGAAGTCCCCTGGTTCCAATGTCTATCAAAAAGACACTAGACCACATCCCTTCCTGCATGCAACACTAGTGGTGAACTTTTTGCTTTGGAAAACCTTTAGGCTAATACATTTCATTTGGGCAAGTTTGCAACCGGCTTATCTCCTGCAGGCAGAACTATGTATTGGACCGCTGTATTGCCTGCTCCATAATGTGTGGTTACCTACTTCACCCTTTGTCTTCAGATATCACACCCCATCCTGCTCCGCGTCTCGAGCCCCTTTCCTCCCCAGACTATATGCCACATTATGGCCCACCACTCTGCTAGTTTCCCATCCGCTTCATACATCAATATAGCTCCTGGTCCCATTGTCTCTCTCTCTGCCATGGTACATGTGTGTCCCTCCCCCACCCCGCTATGTTTATGTGGAAGTGTTTTGCTAAATTTATATTTTTGTGTAATAAGTGATGGTGAATAATACTTTTTATGCTGGTTCTGGTATGCCTATGTTGAGTTAATATGTTTACAGATGAAACAAGTTTAATGTGATGTACAGAATTGTGTTTATTTGTATAAGTTAGTTGTGGCATATTTATGTGAACTTTCCTTTTTGCCCAAGATGGATGTTTTCTATGTAATTCATTCACACCTTTTCTTACCCCCTCCATCATCCTGTTCACCTGGGCATCTCCTCTCATCATGAGCTCTGCTCAGACAAGAGAGCTGATGTGATGGTTTATTCTTATGAATACAGAGTATTGATCGAATGTTCTAGTGTTTCTAGACCGCTGCAAACATCAAGGTCTTTCTGACCTGGTTCCTATGAGTAGACGGATCTTATTTATTAGTCTGAACTGATTTTGTTTAAATGTTTCATATTTTGTTCGAACATCTCTGGATGGCAGTAGCATGGAAACTGCTGAATGTTTTCTAAAAATTGTAGAGGGCTTGTGAATTAAGGTAGTGAAGTGTTAGAGTTACTAACGCTTACACCATGCTGATTTTGCTGTTTTACCAATTTGTTATGCAAGAATTGTGTAAAAGAACTCCTTGATTCTGGGGGTGAGACTGATTTTTAGAAGTCTTTCCTTTTCAACCAACAATACTGTCAGCTTTTGTTTTGATTTTGCTGCTCATTTGGAACTTAGAATGGTTTCTAATTCTACCACTCTGAATTAACTTGCATGTATCCTTGTGACAATTATTCTATAATATTTTTGTAATAAAATCTTTTAACCTTTCTCTGATCTAGAACTCAATCATTGAGTGGTCCTAATATTCATTTTGCTACTCTGCTAGGTTGATGTAATAAATTCGGTTTTAAGTTGTTCTGAATGTTGGGAAAGGGTTTTTGCTCCAACACATATGCCACTCTCTCACAGCCCTTCAGTCCGACTGGACAAAACTGCTGTAAATTTGGAAGGGGAGGAGCATGGAGGTGTGGCTGCGGCAAGAAATTAGTTTGAGAGAAAGCTGCATTGCTGACAATTACATGGCCATGAAAGAAGGTGCATTCCGCATCAATTCTAAAAGTTTCAATTCGAAAAGTTTTATTTGTTAAGGAACTCCCACGGAGGTCCACAAAATACATCAATACAATAAAAGAGACACTTTTAAATACAATACAAAGGATATTTTCTTTTTTTCCTAAAATACAACAATAAATTAAAAAGTGGGGTAAAAGGGTAAATATGCTTTTTAAAAGTAACAACAACTAATAGCAACATTTTAAGTAATCCATAATAAATAGCCAGAAAAGTTTTTAAACATTGGAATATCCTATAAAAGACCATTTCATTTGGTGGGGAGAAAACAAATATTCTGGCCTCCGGAGCTGAATGGATATTACATTTGATAAATGATGGTTTTAAAACCGATGCCTTGCCCTTTGTAATTCCGGACACACAAATAAGACACGATGAAGATCCTGGGTTTGAGTATAACATCATTCGCAAATTCTCTCTTCTTTCGGGAATTTATCCCATATGCCAGTAACATCTCTTAAGGGCAACAGATTAATTCTCAAAAGAAGCAACACTCTTCTAATCCCATGTGGGTGATTCCAAATCAAATAAGGTTGTGGCCTTTTCCCCAAGGTACTGCCACAAGCAAACTCATTTTGGGACTTAGATTTTCTTAGGGCAATGTCTCTTGCCATGCTAATGGAGCTTGCAGACTTCTTTATAAATAGCTTCAAAGCAGATTTTCGCAAAAGTGATTTACTATTTAAGCTGAGCCTAAATAAGTCATTTGCATAAGCAAATGATCTAAGAAAGGCTGAATGATCCTTTAGCTTGTCAAAAATTTCCACCCTCAGGGCAGCCCTGAGGGAACCCTCATCTCCCTAAAGGAGAGCGTTCCCGCACCTCAGGACCACATCCGCATCCCTCTGAGTGTTACAGAAAAGCAAACTGTCTCCTCAGAAAAAATTGTGAAATACCTATCTGATCCCAAAATGCATTTTTACTCCATCAAATAACTGCCACACATGCAAATCAGTCAATAGCCTCCGGACTGTCAAAAGTGGTGCGTAAAGAGTTAATAAATACTGTGTTAGCAAAAATAATATGCATTGGCCAAGCGGTCATTGATGTCACGCTGCTGTGATCTCTGGCTTAACCTTTGGGCTTCGCTCCTTGGCTTGCCCTTCAGCCTGCAATCCAGGCTGAAGGGCAATTTGACCTCTGAGCTGTGATCCAGGGCCTGACCTTTGAGCTGCGATCCAGGGCCTGACCTTTGGGCTGAGACCCCTGGCTAGCCCCTCAGTACCCATGGCAGTTCCCCTGCTATCTCTGTTCTCAGAGCTGATGAAGGCATCAGCGGAAACAGGGAGTAAACAGGCCTTTTTTAGGTCAAGCATTCGACCTAAAAACTTTAGTATATATTTATTATATACTTATATGTGTATTGTGTATGTACTTTGTGGGCTCCGGAGATCAGCCCTAGGACTTGTCTGCTTAAGCTTGGGGACTTTTTTCTGTTCAGCTGCCTCTATTTAACTGTCTTGATAGAAAACAAACAGCAGAGGTCAGTAAAATACCAGAATTGCTTTCTGCTTAGGTACTTTTTTTTTTCTTCTGGCAACTGCCTCTATTTAACTTTCTTGATAGAAAACGACCAGCACTTTAGAATTCTCTAGATTCCAGTCCGCAGATATTGCCTTCCACAAGCACCCGTAGACAAAAATGTTTTTTTCAAATCTTGTATTTTCAGTGATTTGATTACCGGAGGCCCTGATTTTATAATAAAAACAGAGCTTTGGACTATACCATTTCCTGCTGAAAGGCAATATTTCTCTCCATGTGTTCCCATACCTGGCATGTCACGCAGTTTGGTGCTTACTTTCCCTCCATGTTAAAGAACAGTAGATGTTTCAGCACCCAGGCTGATGTGCTGCATAGCTAAATACATACAAGGTCCCAAAGGCGAGACCGATTGCATAGCAGATGCTTGTACTTTCTATATAGTTGTTCCTCTGCTTGACGGTTAAGGAGACAAGAGGTCAACTGGACGTGTCACCGGAAGTCAATGAGTTTATGAAATCACTTCTGATATCCTCACTCTTTTGTTGAATGGGAATCAATCTATCAATCAATCAATCAGGGTTGGTAAAGCACAGCTACTCACCTGTGAGGATCTCAAGATGCTAAGGGGGAGGCGGGCGCCTCTGTGAGTGCTGGGGTCATCCGAAGAGCCAGGTCTTGTTGTCCTTCCTGAACCGGAGCAGTGTAGGGACTTGACGGAGGTGGAGTTCGTTCCAGGTATTGGCTGCGAGGTAGGAGAAGGACTTTCCTCCAGATCTGGGCATGTAGATGTGTGGGATGGTGCCCACACATCTACAGCTGATCGGAGGTTCCTCTTGGGTGCGTGGAAGGATCGGCGGTTGTTTAGGTATGCTGGTCCGATGTTAGGGATGACCTGGTATGCGTGAGTGAGGAGCTTGATGGTTATTCTTCTTTCAATGGGGAGCCAGTGGAGATTGTGGAGGTGTTGGGTGATGTGGTTGTGACGAGGGATCTTCATGATCAATCTGGCTCCAGCGGTCTGGACGGTCTGGAGTTTGCGAAGTAGTTTCTTGTTGATTCTGGAGTAGAAAGTGTTGCTGTGGTTGCGTCTGCTACCGATGAGGGCGTGCGTGACCGTTTTTCGGATGAGATCCATCTGGACGTTTTTAAGAATATGCAGAAGGTGTTGAATCAGGCCGAGGATAAGGCGTTGATCTGGTGGTTCATCGTGAGCGATGAGTCAATTATGATGCTGAGGTTTCGTGCGTGGTCTGCCGGGGAGTGGGGAGGGGGTTCTGAGAGCAGGGGGCCACCAGGTGTTGTCCCACGCAGAGGGGGTGGAGTCCAGGATGAGGACTTCTGTTTTCTCTCAGTTGAGTTTCAAGCAGCTCTTCTTCATCCAGGTGGCGAAGGCTTTCGTCCCTTCTTGGAAGTTGTGCCTAGTGATGTTGGGTACTTTGGTGAGGGAGAGGATGAACTGGGTGTCATCAGCAAGGGAGACGATGTTGAGCCCATGGTTTCTGACAATGGTTGCAAGGGGGCATACAGAAGTTGAAGAGGGTGGGGCTGAACCAGGACCCCTGGAGCACTCCACATCTGGTCTCTGTTGGTTCCGAGAGGTAGGGCGGGGTTCTGACTCGTTTAGATCTGCCTGTGAGAAACAAGCATATCCAGTCAAGGGCCTTTCCACAGATGCCGGCGTCGTGGAGTCTGGTGGCTAGTGTGCGGTAGGAGACGGTTCGAAGGCAGCTGAGAGATCCAGGAGGAAAAGGCTGCCGTTTGGCCCTGGCATCAAGGAATCTGTCCTTGCTTATATAATCCTTTTAACAATCCCTAAGGATACATTTATTGATAGAAACCGCCCGCCAACTACTTTCGCAGAAGAGGAGCAGGACGGGGAGGCTGAGCTGGACCAAAGGGGGACTGCAGCTAGGTGCCCTGAGGGCTCAGGGTGGTTTGGGCATCAGTAACAGGGTGTGTAGGGGGTGGAAGCGGAGAGCATACGCAGCCCGCACCCATCCTTTGGCTTTCTTTTCTTTTTCACGGTTTTATATAGCGCAAACTCGACCCGAAGGTATTGAAGCGCTTTCTATCTGAGCACTAGTTACTTTACACTAGGACACATTCATTTTTCAGCAGGTATAGAAGCTGTACCGTGAAAAATGCGCTCAGGAGAAGTTTGGCATCCCTTAAAGAAACCAATAACTGGGTTGGCCATCCCTCCCCAGAAGCCATAAGGATGGGCCGGGGTCAGCAGTCCGATGCTGATCCCAAACGTATGGACGTCAAGGCACTCGCCCTCTGTAACATGATTAAGGCCCCCTGTTTTCTGTTTTTACTGATTTTTACAGACAAATACAAACAGAAAACCATTTATTTTGTTGTCTGTATATATTTTTAAATGTGGATAAAAACCGAAATTGGGTGCTTTTTGAGTGATTCTAAATACACTTTATCATGACTGCCAGGCCAATAACTGAGTGGATTGATAGGTAAGGGGGTTATAAAAAACGAATTTTAGTAAAGAGGCTTTAACAGCAGTAGATATGCACAAGGCTGATACTGAAATGTGCATATTTTCATGTAAGTGCATTGATTTAACTTCTGCAGGTGTACATATCACTGAAACCTGGCAGGGATCCAAGGATGACTGCATATTTAGTGCTTAAATAAATGTGGAAATATACCAGTTTCAGCTTTATTTTTTCACAAAACCCATAATAAATATTAATAAATACAGATAAAGTTGGCAAAAAAAATTATATAGCATAAATACAGACGGAAATGTCCAAAAAATAAATACCATAAAACCGGGAGCCCCAAATATAATCCTCTCAACAACCCTTAAGGATACTGTTATTGATAGAAACCACTGGCCAGGTGCTCACACGGAAGAATAAAACCTCATTGGCGCCCCGCACAAGTGCGCATCATCACTCATCCGACAAGGTGAGAAGTGCCAGGAGGGAGCGAGGGCGCAGCAGGCGGGGCCGGGGAGGGCTGCGGGCGCACACGTCTGCACCCACCGCGGCTCACCCGCGGAATCATCAAACAGCCTCGCGGCAGGCGGAACGAATGTCAAACCTGGAAGTAATCAACCTGTCAGGTGCGGGAGAGGCAGCTCATTAAGCGCGCGCTCCCGGCGGCGGCGCCCCCTCGAGGCGGCGGGAGGAACTGCAGCCACCTCCAGGGGCGCTCGCGCGCTCACATCTCAGCTGTTGGCCCACGCGGATCAATGTTGGAAACAAACAGGACTTCAGAAATACAATGACGACAGAGTACGTGCATGCAGGCCCGGCATCCTCCCGGGCACCCCCTCCTTCTAATTTACATGTATGGATTTTATACTATCTCCTCTCTTCAGATAAGGCTTGTCGCCGTCCGGCTAAGCACATTAATCAAGTCTCCAGCCCTGTTTGTTAATGTCCACATATTAGAGGCCCTGCTTTCTGCGAATTTCTTGCCGGATAAACCGGGCGCATTAGTAATTCGAGTCATGCGCGTGGCAGACTTCAGCAACATATTTCACTCAACTTTCAACCTGGTCGTGAGCAACATGTGAATGAGAGGGACAATGTTTATAGCGCACAACGCTTACTTCGAATTTCGCTGCCCCAAAATGTATTTCCGTCATGTGTCCGATGCAGGGTCTTTACAAATATTCCCCTCATGTAGGAAATTACCTCTTCTGGGAGGTAGAAGAAATATCCAGATCATGGATTCGATGTAAACAGAAAAATTATACTAGTATTTGCTAGGTTTTCTTATTTCTCACTGCACACAGCACATATACTAGAGTAAACATGATGTATGTTACCTGGTGCTCACTGGCGTGTTTCAGTTCCAAAGATTGTCTTACAAGTTCAGTGCTTAATTTGACCCGGTGGTTGCCGGTCGGGGGCACCGCCACTTATTTTTAAAGAGGCCTGAGGTCGATTCAAGACCACACATCCTTTGCATTCGATGTTCCGACATTTAACTACACCGGCGGCGGTGCTTTTCATAGCAGAGTTTTGGATACCAGCACTTTATCTATAAAAAAATTAAGCTCTGCAAACAAGGTACCCACCCACAATGTGACTAGACTGGGCCACGTGTCAAAGCTAGTGAGGGGAACAGACCATTGGATGAAGAGAGTGACCAAAAGACCCTCTACTACATGTAAATATATAAAAAGGTCCTTTAGGTAGGTAGGTAGGTCGCACTGATTAACATCAGGTGTTTTGTAAGGCCCACGTTGGCTACTGATGTTTCCGATTTCGAGATGATAAAGAACAAAGATTTTATAACATCAAACAAGTATTCCTCTTTGTTGCCCACAGTGATTCCGGAATCAGCTTCAGGCCTTTGTACCGGAATCTTGAAGGGCAAATGGTGGCACCCCTTCTCACAAGTTGGAGCACATCAAGGACTTTCTAGTTCTAGTTTATTTTTTATTGCCAGTTCCTTCCGATAGGTCCGCAAGCGCAGAGATACACCTTCGGGGGTGATTCAGGCGCTATATATACCTTTTAAATTTAAATGTATATGACTGGTTACAGCCTCCGGAGGTGTCTCTTGGCGCCAACACAAGTTTCTCTGGCTACCTCTTTCCGACTGGGCTTCTAATACCCGTTTCAGGCTTATGCTCGATTCTTTCACATCAACATTTTTTCAGGAACAACTCAACTCAACCCCTTTCTGGAGCTTGGAGAATTTTTTTTTGTTGCTAGAAATCAGCTTTGTTGAAATAGATATGAAGTGTGAAGATACTTTGATAGTGAGGTATCCTGTTAAAGGTTCTTGTGCCCTGCAGCATTAGTTTATTCCGCGGCCTCTGGGCGCCTGTGTGGGTTACAGGGCACAGGCTCTCAACTGTGATGGAGGGATTTTCCAGAGGAGGTAGGTAGGTCCGAAAGTTGAGACGCACCTTCCTGAGCAGAGTATTACCAGCGGCGCAGGAAACACCTTCCTGAGCAGTCAGTGGGACTGCGTCCCTGGATTCCAGAGGCAGCATCAAGAGGTGGTGAGAGGGGGTAGAGGTGGTGAGCCCTTTCTCCCTTAGGTTCAAGCACTTAAAAACACATATTCTCAGGGCACAAGTTGTAAAAAAAGTGGGGGGATGCTGACGTCACGACAGGAAGTGACGTCACGCAAGGTGGCTTGCACCATCAGACACATTGCCCCCCCTCGCTCACTCCTTAGATGCGATTGCATCAGAAATGCCAGCGCGTGAGCAGCGTTCTAAATGAGCTCTGATCTCCCGGAGTGAGGCCAAAGAGTGAATGAGTGGCTCCATTTGCTCCAGTAATCGAGCTCCTGGTAAAATAAGTGGGGTGACGCTATCCACCCGCGTGGTACCCCGACTTGAACCCTGCATATTCTTGCCTGGGCACACGTGAGTCGTACCAGGGTGAAGACCAGGCCAAGACTGGCTCGTCTGGGTCCATCCACGACAGAACGAGTCTGGGCTGGGTACGTTTATCGCTGCCTCCCAAGTCCTCAAGGCCTGATATTAGTTATGATAGTGATTGAGTCTGAGTCAATTTTAAAAATACTCGGGCCCTCCATTTAACGATTATAAGAAAGGCCCCGATCACCAATGATAGGCATGCTGAAGCCTCACTGCCCTTAATAAACTGGTTGAGACACAAGGGGGCGGGCTGCGGTGAATGTTGTGCAAACAAAAGCTACCTGGGAGCATGTAATATAGTGGGGAGGGGGGTGCCAGGCCTAACCATCTCTTCCCATATTTAATTGTCGGCCTTTCTAGATCGCGTTTTGAGGGTAGATAATTCAACTTTGCATTTACCTCCTAACTGTACGTCCTATGTGACAGTCTTAAAAAGAATTTCCTCCGCTACATCCTGATGCAACTGAAAACAGGATGGAGTTAAAAACCAAACCCTGGTAATGCATCAGTTTTGACTATGTATGTGTATGTATGTATGTGTGTTCTTATATAGCGCTCGACTTACCCTAGGGCATCTCGGCGCTTGCATTGGGAACCTGTCCTGGCTTTTCCCTGTGAGATAACCCGTACTGGACATCCCCAAGGTGAAAGCCAGGCCTCCTGCCGCGGGGGGTCGTTGTGGAGATTAAGCAAGCTTATTGCCCAGAGCTGCATAGTGTGAACTCGTGCTTAGAGTGGGCACCGAAGCGAGAACTATCGAGTCCGTGGACAATTGGGCTCAGGACCCTGCCGCGTCGGGAATCGAACCCTGGTCCCGGGTCTGACCTCTGCTTCAGGGTATGCCTCCTCTAACCAGTGAGCCACACTTCTCCACTGAGCCACACTTCTCCACTAAGTGACTATGTAATTAATAATGAGCTGCTTTCATCATGCATCGTCCTGGAGAAGGAACGAGCTCCCTGACAGATAACACAGGAGTGGAGAGGATGTGGCGCAGCAGCCAGAGCTGCTGACTCGAGAGTTGGGGATCCTGGTTCTAGTCTCGGCAGCACCGCGTAACATCCTGTGATTTAGGCAAATCACTTAATCTCTCCGGGTGATAAATTGTTATATAATGTGCTGCAAGAGTAAAACTGTAGGGAAATATAGTTCCACCAAAGCGGATCTTAACAGTATTTTGACGGCAGGAAATTGATAAGAGAAGCAGACGAGGAAACAAGTATTGGTAAATGCAGGAAAATATGCTACAGCCGATATAGAAATTGGAGCAAAGTAAGTGGCACTCTCAGGAACCAATGAGAAGCCAGGAAAGAGAGGAGGTGGGATGTAAGTCCCATTTAAGTTTATATTAAAAACAAAAAATAACAAAGTTGTACATTGGCTGTCATTCAGTTTTGGCTACATGCATCTTGTGTACAAAGATATCATAATGGCAAGGAGTGTTTCCTGGGTAGGGAAATCAGTGAAAACATGTGCCGGAGATTGTATTGTGATAAACTTTAGCAACGCCCCAATTTCTTTGCTTCCTCCCCAGGGAATGGAAGAAAACTGTGCTGAGAAAATAGTTCAGTTACCATGGAGCTACTCCTACAAACCTGAGTTGAATAGGGAAATCTGGCAGAACAACTTGTTTGAGGGGTTCAGACAAAAAAAATGATCTTTTAATTGCCCTCCGAGTTATGCACTTAAAACAGCTGAACATCCTTTTAACATACCAGTTTCCAAAAGGTAGGCGGGACTAGTGCTAACAAATGAAGTAGACTGACTTGTGGGTGATAGCGACAAATCATCTGGTGCACTAAACATAGCAACACATGACTGCCAGACCAATTGGGTTATGGCCGTTATGTCAATGTTCCCTCAATAGGAAACAAAAACCTACTAAGGGGTACATCAACCTGGCTCTTGCAGCATGGAATATTGCTCAGGGCCGGCTCCCCCGATGGAGCTGAGGAGCGCCACCCCACTTAAATGCCCCCAACATGAAAAATAAAATGGTTATCCGTTACCATTTTATTTTCCATCCTCCGTACCCGAGCCGAGCATCAGGACTGGGGCGGGGCTGCTGAGTGACAGCAGCAGGGAGGAGGGTGGACTCTCTGCTAGTGTGATAGTGGGGTAGTGGGATCTCCAACCTTTTCTGAACTGAGAGCTCCTTATGTTCAATGAAATGCATTGAGAGCTACTAATATTATTAGTGTTGTATAATTTAATTTTTTTTATATGTATAATAATCCAACCAAGCAAAAGCTTTCTAATTTAATAAGCTGGGCTGTACACAGGTGAGCTACTCGGAGGTAGCTGGAGAGCTACAGTTGCTCACGAGTTACTGGTTGGAGACCCCTATGTACTGTTAAGTGCGCATGTCTAGTCCGCAGGATGTTTTGAGATGGCCAGCCACACATGCACACTTTTAGAGCAAGTGCATGCCTCCAGAGCGCTAAGTGAAGTTGCTCCCTCCAATCAGGGTTCTGCTCTCATGCTGGTGAGAGTAGCGCCCTGATTGGTCAAGGGAGTTTCCTGGTGGCCGGGCTGCAGTAGCAACAAGGACGTCCAGAGCGAGGAGGTACTGCAGAGTAGGGTAAGTGTTTTATTTATTTATTTTATTTTATATGCTCGCCCGCTAACCCTCCCTCCCCCTTCCCCAGTAGATGCCAGTCACCACTGACTGCTGATAGCAGTGTCTGGCCCAGTTTTACATCTGAATACAAGATAATCTGTCTATAGGAAACCTGAGAAGTACATACATTTGGTATTCAGGGCTTTGGTTTTTTCATAAATCCAGGATTCCATCTGTTGCACGAAGGTCAAAAGGAGGGCAGGGGATTTTTGTTTCACTCATATTACCTGTCACAATCAAAGGATGTGCATATATTCTCCTTTTTATCAATTTGTAATGCTGGCAGTAGATAATAACCAGTGGCGGCTCGCACAAGTAATGTTGTGGGGCGGGGGTGGGGCTGGGTGGGGGGGTAGTGGTGTGTGACTTACGATGGGAAAGTCGAGAGTAAGTTATTAAATAAATAAAAGCACTTACTTTGCGCTCGCAGCATCACCGAGTCGGCCATGCTGCGTGCGCATAGTAAGTGCTTTTATTTATTTAATAACTTACTCTCGACTTTCCTGTCGTAAGTCACACTCCACTACCCCCCTACCAGCCCCGCAATCGCCCCACCACCCTACAGCATTACCTGTGCGAGCCACCACTGATGATAACCCTGATTTGGTAATAATTAATTTTATAATAACAGGTTTAATGCTAAACGTGTAGAAGTGGATATCAATATAGAAAGGGATTTCGATCGTTTTCTATACAGGAGGGGTAGGGATTCGCTTCTCCTGTGGGCCGAAGATTTTATATCACATGTTGTACGTATCCCTCTAAGGAAGTATGTGGAGTTGTAGATTAATGGGGCAGAGGAGGCCAATGTATTTTTAGCATAATGATTATGTTAAAGCCCTGAACAGTATATTAACTAATATGATCTGAGAATTGTTAATAATACCCACTAGAAAGCCTTGATTCCTTGAGTCCTGACGCTCTCAGTAGCGGTCGCTCCCCATGCTCCCTGCTCTCCATTGGTATCGTTGGGCTGCGCTCTTTGCTTTGACCTACGCATTTAAAAAACTGCTGGCTGCTGTCTATTATAGCGCTGTACCTGAATTAAGCATTATTGATTAATCTGTGTAATCCCAGTTTGTAGCGCTGGCTGTGAAGCTTTGATCTTTGACTGTAATTTGGTTTGCTCGTTTTGTGCAGTGATATTAGTAGCGCTCACTTCACAGATTCTTATACTTTAATTAATTACCTGATTGTACCGGTGCCACTGCCCACAGCGTTTCCCTTCTTTTTGCCCCATCCTGTTCTGGTTTCACTTTTGCTGCTTGTGCTGCCATTTTGTTGTTGTTGTGCCTCGGAGCCCGTCGTCTCCACCCCGCTACCGCCTCCCAGCTGCTCCTCCCTCCCACTGACTGCATAGCCTTGCCCCGTCCTCAGAAGCGCTGTGACCATCCTGACGCTCTCAGTAGCGGTCGCTCCCCACGCTCCCTGCTCTCCATTGGTATCGTTGGGCTGCGCTCTTTGCTTTGACCTGCGCATTTAAAAAAAACTGCTGGCTGCTGTCTATTATAGCGCTGTACCTGAATTAAGCATTATTGATTAATCTGTGTAATCCCAGTTTGTAGCGCTGGCTGTGAAGCTTTGATCTTTGACTGTAATTTGGTTTGCTCGTTTTGTGCAGTGATATTAGTAGCGCTCACTTCACAGATTCTTATACTTTAATTAATTACCTGATTGTACCGGTGCCACTGCTCACAGCGTTTCCCTTCTTTTTGCCCATCCTGTTCCGGTTTCACTTTTGCTGCTTGTGCTGCCATTTTGTTGTTGTTGTGCCTCAGAGCCCGTCCTCTCCACCCCGCTACCGCCTCCCAGCTGCTCCTCCCTCGCCCCTCCCCCCCTCCACTATCCACTTATGACAGATGCATTTACTCGCAGCGTTCACGCGCAGGGGTCGCACCCCATGCGCGCCGAAGGTGCGCCAAAGGTAAGCCCGTCTACGCCCGTCCGTGCCTCGACCGCGCCCAGCGCCAGACCCCTGGCCCCCGCAAATCCCACTCCTCCCGCATAACTTACGATGCTGCTTCCCTCTCGGCACTCAACCCCGGCCGACTCCTAGACTGCTACCAAGCTGCCCCTGGACACACCCACGGACCCTTCTCCTGCCACTCCTGCAAACTAGACTGCAACAAGACCTACACTAAATCCACAGACTCCAAACAGAGCTCCGACTCAAACCACCTTAAGTGCATCCTACTCAACACCCGCTCGATCCACAAACATGCCATTGAACTTTGGAACCTACTCGACACCACATCGCCGGACGTCGCCTTCCTCACAGAAACCTGGATGAATGCCTCATCAGCTCCCAACATCGCCACAGCCATCCCGGACGGCTACAAGATCATTCGAAAGGACCGCACCATCCAAACAGGAGGAGGCATCGCCATCGTACATAAGAATTCCATCCGCATCACGACCAGCTCTGACGATAACCTCGCAGCCGCCGAACACCTTCACTTCCAGATCCACACCGACCCCAAAACCACACTCAGAGGCACCCTCATCTACAGACCACCAAGACCACGCACTCAATTCAGCAAAGACATCACTGACTTCATCAGCCCACACGCCCTCCCATCTGAGGACTACATTCTACTGGGAGACCTCAACTTCCACCTGGAAAAGAAAAATGACAGCAACAACACCACCCTCCTGGACAACTTGGCCAACCTCGGACTAATACAACTTGTTGACACCCCCACCCACCTTGCCGGACACACGCTCGACCCAATCTTCACCTCCAGCAAGCACACCACACCACAGCTCTCCATTGGACGGACCACAGCTGCGTTCACTTCAACTACAAAAAGACCACGACCCACAACCTCCTACAACCAATTCCCCGAAGAAACTGGAACAAAATTACCACCGACCAGCTCTTCACCTCGCTTCACAAAAACCCCCCTGCCAAATCATCAGACCCAAACCAAGCTGCCACCAACCTCACACAATGGATCAACCACAGCGCCGACGAACTAGCACCCTTGAAAAACCATCAAATCAAGCAAAATAATAAAAAAAGCCCCCTGGTTCAACGATGACCTTAAGACAGCCAAGAAGTTCTGTCGTACCCTCGAGAAAGCCTGGAGAAAAAACCCAACCACTGACAACCTGACCACCTTCAAGAATGCCACCCGCAAACACCACCAACTGATACGATCCACCAAGAAATCAGCATTCAAGGATCGACTCGACAACAACGCCCACAAGAGCAAGGAACTATTCAACATCGTCAAAGAATTCACCAACCCCACCGCCGGCACCAACAACATCACTCCATCCCAAGACCTCTTTCTTCCACAACAAAATTGCCGACATACATAACAGCTTTGAAAACCAACCCGGAGACCAGCCCACTCCACCCACCCCCGAACCAAATCCCCACTACAACAACCTTTGCGCCTGGGACCCAATCACCACTGAAGACACCATCCACCTGATGAACTCCATCCACTCAGGATCTCCTACCGACCCATGTCCCCACCACATTTTCAACAAAGCAAACTCCATCATCGCACCCCATCTCCGAGACGTCATCAACTGCTCCCTCAACTCCGCTACCTTCCCAGAAAGCTGGAGACATGCCGAACTCAGCGCCCTTCTGAAGAAACCCACAGCAGACCCCACTGAACTTAAGAACTACCGTCCCATCTCGCTCCTCCCATTTCCTGCCAAAGTCATTGAGAAAGCCGTCAACAATCAACTCGCCGCCTTCCTCAAATCCAACAAATCCCTCGACCCCTCACAGTCCGGCTTCCGAGCCAAACACAGCACCGAAACAGCACTCATCGCAGCAACAGACGACATTCGAACACTACTGGACAACGGAGAAACAGTTGCCTTCATCCTACTTGACCTCTCCGCAGCCTTCGACACAGTCTGTCATAGCGCCCTCATTCAACGCCTCAGCAACGTCGGAATACAAGGAAAAGCATTGGACTGGATCATCTCGTTCCTCGCCGGAAGAACACAGAGTCCGCCTCCCCCCTTTTAGATCAGAAGCCACCGAAGTCATCTGCGGTGTACCTCAAGGATCATCACTCAGTCCCACCCTCTTCAACGTATACATGAGTCCCCTCACATCCATTGCGCTCCAACACAACCTCAACATCATCTCCTACTCCGACGACACCCAGCTGATCCTCTCCCTCACCAAAGACCCAAACACCGCCAAAACCAACTGACACGAAGGAATGAAAGATGTTGCAGAGTGGATGAAGAACAGCCGTCTAAAACTGAACTCGGACAAAACGGAAGTCCTAATCTTAGGCTCATCCCCCTCTGCTTGGGACGACTCATGGTGGCCACCGGCCCTGGGAACCGCACCCATACCTACGGACCATGCACGCAACCTGGGCTTCATCCTGGACTCCTCCCTCTCGATGACCAGACAAGTCAACGCCGTTTCCTCATCATGCTTCAACATCCTACGCATGCTCAAAAAAATATTCCGCTGGATCCCCACCGAAACAAGAAAAACGGTCACCCACGCACTAGTCACAAGCCGACTGGATTACGGCAACACCCTTTACGCCGGAACCACAACCAAACTACAGAAAAAAATCCAACGCATCCAAAACGCCTCAGCCAGACTCTTACTAGACATCCCCCGCCAGACTCACATCTCCGGTCACCTGAAAGACCTCCACTGGCTCCCCGTCAACAAGAGGATACCGTTCCGACTCCTCACCCACGCACACAAAGCCCTCTACGACCTAGGACCCGAATGCCTCAACACGCGCCTGTCCTTTTACACCCCCACCCGCCATCTTCGCTCGTCCAATCAGGCCCTCGCCGCTATTCCACGCATCAACAGATCTACCATGGGGGGAAGACCCTTCTCCTACTTAGCGGCCAAAACCTGGAATTCTCTCCCCACCCACCTCCGCCTTACACAGAACCACCTCTCCTTCAGAAAGCAACTTAAAACTTGGATATTCGATAAATAAAGTACCCCCCCTCCCTTCCCTCAAGCGCCTTGAGACCCTCTGGGTGAGTAGTGCGCTATACAAATTTCTGAACTTGAACTTGAACCAAAGTTTACAAGCAGAGGTGCAATCAGGACCATAGGTTTTAACTTGACCTCATCAAACTTTGACAGATATTGATAATGTTAATGTTAGGTCACATTTTTCTAGTGACCATGACCCCCCCGGTGCTAATCCTGCATCAATATATATGTAATCAAACCCTTCACCAAAACAGGTAGCAAACATAGAAGTGGTCAGGCGTAGAGGAGTTAGAATACAATGGACAGGAGTCAATCCTACCACACGCACCACAGTAGTAGTTAAAGGGAATAGTGAAAACCTAGACATTTGTTTAGATGATGAACCTGATAATGGCAATGCAATTAAGTCTTCTGAGGCTATTTGTGCATACTTTAATAGAATGCTCATTAAACAAATTAGTGGAAAAAAGTTACAACCAATGGGTGGTTCCTTCAAGATTGGAAGTTAGTTCTAATAAACTTGAAAGATGCATTGCCTAAGGAATCAATAGATAAAGAGCTGGTACATTTTTATAGACAGAGGTATACAATTCCATTGATGTAGAGGAAGAAAGAAATCAAGGCAGAGGTCTGGGCAATGTTGATGCAGGCAAGCAATACCAATAATAATGCCTAGTTTGTGTAAACTATATGCCTACCTTTCTTTAAGGATAAAACATACCCCCCCAATTTGACTCAGTGGTCTCTCCAGAAAATTGGATTACACATTTTAAGCCAATATTTTATTCATGTGATAAGATGTTTATTAGTGAGAATGAGGCTAAGGCTTACATACAACTTGACTTTGACTCACTGATATTCAGTTTTCAGATAATAATGAAAGCCCAAAAAGTTTCTAGGAAAGTGAAGGCACCTGGACCAAATGGGGTGCCAGTGATTCCTTATAAGCATTTCATTGATTTATGGGTGCCTGCATTGGCTGGAGTGTTACAAGCTATCATCAAAGGGGAATTTCCTAAAACTGACAAAATAAAAAATTGTGCTGAGTTTTAAAAAGTGCAAACACAACAGGTGATGGACTGAATGTGGATCAATGTCACACACTCAACCCAGTCCAAAGATCTGGGCCCAAATCCATCGTTTTTTTGCACTCCACACCACCCTGGGTTAGACAATGGCGATATGCAAATCAGCTCTGACCCTGTGCCCCATGGGAACAGTCCAGTCCGAACTACAAAAGCCATGTCCTTCCCAGAACGGAATCAAGCATCCGAGGAGCGGACCGGTTTCGAGGTAACACCTCTCATCAGCCCGGCTAGCTTGACTCCAGTGGTGTGGAGTGCCTGGGACCCACGTCTGGGCATCCCCAGCGCACTTAGGGCGGAATATGCAAACACAACAGGTGATGGACCGAATGTGGATCAATGTCACACACTCAACCCAGTCCAAAGATCTGGGCCCAAATCCATCGTTTTTTTGCACTCCACACCACCCTGGGTTAGACGATGGTGATATGCAAATCAGCTCTGACCCTGTGCCCCATGGGAACAGTCCAGTCCGAACTACAAAAGCCATGTCCTTCCCAGAATGGAATCAAGCATCCGAGGACCGGACCGGTTTCGAGGTAACACCTCTCATCAGCCCGGCTAGCTTGACTCCAGTGGTGTGGAGTGCCTGGGACCCACGTCTGGGCATCCCCAGCGCACTTAGGGCGGAATATGCAAACACAACAGGTGATGGACCGAATGTGGATCAATGTCACACACTCAACCCAGTCCAAAGATCTGGGCCCAAATCCATCGTTTTTTTGCACTCCACACCACCCTGGGTTAGACAATGGCAATATGCAAATCAGCTCTGACCCTGTGCCCCATGGGAACAGTCCAGTCCAAACTACAAAAGCCATGTCCTTCCCAGAACGGAATCAAGCATCCGAGGACCGGACCGGTTTCGAGGTAACACCTCTCATCAGCCCGGCTAGCTTGACTCCAGTGGTGTGGAGTGCCTGGGACCCACGTCTGGGCATCCCAGCGCACTTAGGGCGGAATATGCAAACATAACAGGTGATGGACCGAATGTGGATCAATGTCACACACTCAACCCAGTCCAAAGATCTGGGCCCAAATCCATCGTTTATTTGCACTCCACACCACCCTGGGTTAGACAATGGCGATATGCAAATCAGCTCTGACCCTGTGCCCCATGGGAACAGTCCAGTCCGAACTACAAAAGCCATGTCCTTCCCAGAACGGAATCAAGCATCCGAGGACCGGACCGGTTTCGAGGTAACACCTCTCATCAGCCCGGCTAGCTTGACTCCAGTGGTGTGGAGTGCCGGGGACCCACGTCTGGGCATCCCCAGCGCACTTAGGGCAGAATATGCAAACACAACAGGTGATGGACCGAATGTGGATCAATGTCACACACTCAACCCAGTCCAAAGATCTGGGCCCAAATCCATCGTTTTTTTGCACTCCCCACCACCCTGGGTTAGACAATGGCGATATGCAAATCAGCTCTGACCCTGTGCCCCATGGGAACAGTCCAGTCCGAACTACAAAAGCCATGTCCTTCCCAGAACGGAATCAAGCATCCGAGGACCGGACCGGTTTCGAGGTAACACCTCTCATCAGCCCGGCTAGCTTGACTCCAGTGGTGTGGAGTGCCTGGGACCCACGTCTGGGCATCCCCAGCGCACTTAGGGCGGAATATGCAAACACAACAGGTGATGGACCGAATGTGGATCAATGTCACACACTCAACCCAGTCCAAAGATCTGGGCCCAAATCCATCGTTTTTTTGCACTCCACACCACCCTGGGTTAGACAATGGCGATATGCAAATCAGCTCTGACCCTGTGCCCCATGGGAACAGTCCAGTCTGAACTACAAAAGCCATGTCCTTCCCAGAACGGAATCAAGCATCCGAGGACCGGACCGGTTTCGAGGTAACACCTCTCATCAGCCCGGCTAGCTTGACTCCAGTGGTGTGGAGTGCCTGGGACCCACGTCTGGGCATCCCCAGCGCACTTAGGGCGGAATATGCAAACACAACAGGTGATGGACCGAATGTGGATCAATGTCACACACTCAACCCAGTCCAAAGATCTGGGCCCAAATCCATCGTTTTTTTGCACTCCACAAAAGGGCATAAAAAGGGCAGGAGGAGTGATCCTAAATGCTACCAACACATATCTGTCCTGGATTCTTCCGTGAAGTTACTGGGAAAGGTCCTTGTAGGACAAGCTGGAAATGTGGGGGGAAGCTAATTCTATTCTCACCAGCATACACTACGGCTTCAGCAGGGGCATGGGTACAATAGAACGCTGTATGTATTAATATGAACCTGCTCATTGGCAAATACACCAAGGTGAAGCCGGGCCATCGAAATCTCTGCTTTATGGACCTGAGCAGTGCATTTGACCATGGTTCCAACATAAGGATGCCGGTCCTCAGGCCATTGAGCTCTTCGAGGCCCTATCGTCCCTCAACCTAAAACAACATATAGACGTCCCCACACACACTGGAGGCCATATTCTCGATCACATCTGGACCCATGGGGTCAAGCTTTCTCACCCGGTGATCACTCCCTGCATTTGGTCCGACCATTTTTTGGTCGAGGCCACCCTTACCATCACTGGCCATATCAGGGTCCCTCCCTCAGAGGGCGGCATGGCACGAAAATGGAGGGCTGTAGATACTCAGGATTTTCTTGACCTCCTCTCGAAATCACGCCCCTCCCTCACGCCTGACCTCAGTACTGGCGAGCTAGCCTACGACATCTTTCGTTGGCTTGCCTCGGCCAGCGATATTTTAGCCCCCCTCACTAAATTCCCTCGGTCCCGGCACAATCACTCCCACAAGTGGTACAACTCTGATCTCAAACAGCAACACCTTGAACTTCGCCAATTGGAGCGCAGGTGGAGAAGGGATTATTGCACCACAAGTAGGGAGACTTACTTGGTCGCGCGTAATAAATACAAGAAAGCCATCATCGCGGCCAAATCTGCACACATCGCTGAAAGAATCCTTTCTGCACTCATTAAATCTAAGGAAATTTTTAAAGTCATTGGGGAACTTACCACTGACACCAGGAGGACTCTTCCCACCCAGGCCCCCACCCAGGAATCTTGCAATGCCCTCAGTTCCTTTTTTGTGGATAAAATCGTTATGATTAAGGACTCCATCACCGCCTCCTTTCCTGACGCTGTTACTACTCTGGTTCCTCATAATTCTTCCTCACTTTCGCACTTCCCTACCCTTGATTCAGCTATCCTAGCGAAACTAGTCACCCGGGTTAAGTCTGGTTCCCCGGATGACTGTTGCCCCCCGTCTATACTACGAGACATCTGCCTCTCCCTTCCCGAATGCATTCTCCCTCTGTTGAACTCGTCTCTTTCCTCGGGCACGGTGCCTGGCTCTTTTAAGGAGGCCGTTTTAGTCCCTCTCTTGAAGAAGCCGGGGGCCGACCCTTCGGTCCCAGCTAATTACCGACCCATCTCCCTCCTTCCCTACCTTTCCAAAATTCTGGAAGCCCATGTTACTGCTAGCCTCTCACAGTTTGTCGAAAGTTCGAACTTCCTGGAGGCCAACCAGGCCGGATTCCGACCCGGCCACTCTACGGAGGCAGTCATCTTGGCCGTGCTCGACACTCTGAGAGGCAATGCCGACAAGGGCATC
Organism: Lissotriton vulgaris; assembly: GCF_964263255.1. Lineage (NCBI taxonomy): Eukaryota > Metazoa > Chordata > Amphibia > Caudata > Salamandridae > Lissotriton > Lissotriton vulgaris. The sequence continues at coordinate 117,657,779 of NC_141687.1, forward strand.
CCCCAGGCCCTGGTCTTGTTAGATCTGTCGGCCGCGTTCGACACGGTGGATCATGACATCCTTATCCGCCGTGTCGAACAAGCCGGCCTCCAGGGCCCTGCGCTGGCCTGGATCCACTCCTTTCTGTCTGGCAGGTCTCAGACGGTCAGTCTGGGTACCTTCCGTGGACCCAAAGTATCTTCCACTTGTGGTGTCCCCCAGGGTTCCTCTCTGTCCCCCCTCCTTTTCAATCTCTATCTTCGCCCCCTTCTTCTTTCTCTGAGGCAGTGGGACGTCACCGTCTTCAACTACGCTGACGACCTACAACTCATCTTTCCTCTCTCCACCCCTTCTGCTGTCTCCTATTTTCACTCTGTCATGTCTCATATTCTCCTCTGGATGAGCCAAAATCAGCTTAAGCTGAACCCTGGAAAGACGGAGCTCCTTCTTCCAGGCAGGAGCTCCACCTACTGGGGTCCACACTTTTGGCCCATTGGACTTGGCCCTCCCCCTGCCCCTGTGGCATCCGTGAAGAGCTTGGGTGTCATTATTGACTCCGAACTCTCTCTCAAGGCCCAGGTGGGGGCAGTGGTCTCCTCCTGCATGCACCAGCTCTGCAGGATCAGGAAGGTCGCTTACCTTCTGTCCCCCGAAGTCCTGCTCCAAGTCACTCTGGCCTTAGTCCTCTCCCGCTTGGACTTCTCGAATTCCCTATACCATGGCCTGCCAAAAACCTTGCTCTACAGGCTGCAGATCGTCCAGAACCAAGCGGTGCCACTGGTATTCAGGATCCCTAAATGGCAGTCGGCCAAGCCTCTTCTTGCCAAATTGCACTGGCTCCCAATCAATCTTAGGGCAGCCTTTAAGATTGGCTGCCTAGTATTCAAGTCCCTTACTGGCCCCTCCCCAAGGTTTCTGAAATCCCTCATGAACTCCGTACTGCCCCCGCGCACTCTCAGATCTTCTCATCTCCACCTCCTGGTTATCCCCTCCTTCAAACTCGCGAGGGTTGGAGGTCGAAGTTTCTCACATCTTGCCCCTACACTTTGGAACTCTCTCCCTCTCTCTCTCAAATCTGTTAAATCACTCATCCTCTTCCGTAAGTCTCTCAAAACTTGGCTTTTCCCCCAATCTGGTTAATCTCTAATCTGCCATCTCCAGAACCCCAATCAGCGCCAGGAAACCTACGGTGATAGTGCGCTCTAAAAGAACCTCCTAACATAACATAACATAACATGGTGATCATGCCAAACTGTGGGAAACTATAACAATCCTTGTTGTCCCGATATCGGTTCAATCCTGGCTAAGTTATATGAAAGGGCTACAGCCAGGGTCCGCCATGGATCAAACCGGGAATGCACCAAGCCTTTCAAGGTGGGGAGTGGGGTATGGTAGAGATGTGTGCTGGCCCCCTTCCTCTTCTCATTATATTTGAATGGCATTGACAAAACATTACAGGTTAAAAACTCGGCGTCCCCCAGAATTGGAATGCAGAAGATCCCAATCTTATTATATGCAGATGACGCAGTGATCCAATTTAGGTCTGCAAATAGTTAACAGCATTTGATTGATCTGTTTACCACCAATATGGAAGAGAGGGATATGAGAATCAACCCAAAAAGTCTTTTACTATGATCCACAGGCAAGAGAAACCCAAGCCTCGTACCCATTCAATAAATGAAGGACATATAAAGACAATGGACACGCTCTCACATTTGCATATCCCGTTTGATGTTGGTTGTAGCTGGGGGCATTTAAGAAATGCTAGACGCCTACAGGTTATCAGATTAAATGAGACGGTGTTTAGACTTACCACAAAGCTAGGCAAAAAGACATTGAAGGAAATGATCGACATTTATAAGAGTAAAACTCTCTTTGCTATTATGTACTGGACAGGTATATGGGGCATTTTCAATACTTGTATTTTACAAAAGCAAAGAGAATATATTTAAAAAAAATACATTTAGCCATACCACAATCTGTCTCGACCTTTGTCGCCCATAAGGAACTGCGAACACCATACTTGAAAATTAGCATACACATAAACCTGGTGGTCCTTTGACACACAACTTGGTCAAAGCCTGAAATGTAATCCACCCGGGATATTGTAAAGAAGTATCTTGATATAGATTATGTCTGAACACCCCAGGGATGGCATATGTATTCGAAGGAGCCTACAGCATACTACATTTCATCCGGTTTTAAAATACAGAGTCTGTATAAGGTCCCTTGAGAAAAGTGAAGTAAAATTTATTTATTTATTTATTTATTATTGACATTTATTGAGCGCGCGGCTGCCCCCAACGGGGGTGTCCCGGCGCTGAGAATTGCGAGCGGCTGGAGGGAGGAGTTAGCAGCCAGAAAATAGAAAGGTCTTTAGTTTGCCCCTGAATTGAGATTCAGTGTCAATGAGACGGAGACTGATGGGTAGGGAATTCCACAGTTTTGATACAACTACTGCAAATGCTCTTCCACCCTTCCTTGCAAGGCGGAATCTATTTATGGTTTAGGAGGAGCAGAAAAAAACACGGGAAACTAAGAAATGTACAGTCCAATTTCATATATCTTCTTATCAAGCTAGTGGTATGCCACAGTACCTGTCCTGTACTTAATACAAGGCATCGTAGCAATTTCACATGTTTCAGGATGGGCCTAGTTCATCATGTGGTATCTTTACCATAAATGGAGACCTGGAGTAACGAAGGATCCCTCTGTCCTCGTGATGGGGGGACTACTTTGCACTTTTCTGAAAATGAAATCTAAATCCAAGGAAACGTTTTTAAAGCCAATACTAAAGAGTAAAAAGTTTAGTAGTTATTAGCAGCTTTTTTATATTTGTTTAATATGAAAGATGTTCAAATATGTTACTGTATAGTTTTCTTTGTAAATTAATTTGTTATAGAAAATGTTTGAAACATCTAGACATTTTGTGCTATGAATTAGATTCCTCCTCTCATGATTAAGTGTATATTTGGTACATTTAAAATGCTTTAATGTATTATATGCTTTTAGCTTTTATGGCATATTTTTATCACCCAAATAAAGTTATTTTGAATGTGATCGATTGATTGATTGAGAAGGAGTGGTTTGTGGGACCGTTCACCTCTCTAACGAGAATGTGGTCATTGTTGACAGTAGGGCCTGGGTTTCCCTACACTAGGGCTCGGAGGGGCTGGGGTGGTGTTGAATACTGTGCCATTGCACACATTGGCATTTTTCTTGCTGTGGTATTCCATAGGGAGGGAGGTAGGGAGGGATCAAACTCTGCAACCCGCCCTGGTCTTTGTGCCCACCTGTCCCATACCTCCCTTTTTTGGTGTCTGCCTTACTCTGTGTCTTTGTTATATCAAAATATTATCATCATTATTACAATATTTATTTTACAATACTAATATGAACATTGATAATAATGGTAATACTAAACTTTAGTAACACAAAGTATTATTAGTATCATTGTTGTTACTGTAATTGCATTTATATAGCGCTTGCTACCACTGACGAGGTGTCGAAGCACTTTTCGGTGAGTTGCACGCTATTCCGGAACCCACAACGGATTAGTGGTGAATTAGTATAGTGAAATATGAAATTAATTTGAGCAGTGGACATGTGAGTTCGTTACTTGGATTGAAAAAGGATAGTGGAGGGCTAGAAGAGGGAAGGGTTTGCATTGATATAGCATTTGCTACCTCTATTGAGGTGTTGCAGTGCTTTTCAGCGAGTAGCACGCTACTCCAGAATCAAAAAAGGATTAGTGGTGATTGTTACTGTTAAACTGAAGACAAGTGCATTCCCATTGTATTGACCGTGATATTCTTTCATTAGAAGCTATGGTGCATTTTCTTATGATTTACTCATGTGAACACACACCTTTGAAATAAGCTCAAACCAATAAGTTATAAGTTAAAGATAAATGTGGAACTAAGTACAGAATTTCTTGAACCACATCTCCTCTCATATCCTATGAAGAGAGTTACAGAAATGTTCTCTTGAAAACTTATCCACCAGACATAGGCTCTGGATGCAGGGCTTGAACCGGTATTCTGGGCCAAGTGCCGCCTGTCCTCTGGGTCCCTGCATTTGGAAGCCTAGGAGTCCATGGTCTGACCAGCTAAGTGGGCTTGGTGCTTTACATGAAATGTAGGTCGAGTTGGAAAAAATAGTATGTCTAGCTTTATAAGTTGGACCATTATTAATTTTAGTTAGGTCTGATGCATCTAGGTCAGCCAAAAAAGACACCGCCTCTGCATTGTCCTGACACTCACTATGCACGTTGAAGTCTCCCAACAGCATTAAGTTATTCATAGAGATAACACAAGGTGCAATCATTTCCACCAGCTGAAGCAAAAATTCAGCAATAGGACCCAGGGGCCGATAAAGTAAAGCGCCTTTCCAACTGTACTGTGGAAGTAAATCTATCAGGAAAACCAGGATTTCGATCTTATCGTTACTACGTTGCTCCAGTATAGTAACTTTAGCTCTATCATTATAGACTATGGATATTCCGCCACCCACTTTAGCCTGTCGATCCAGTCTTTGAATCCTATAGCCCTCAGGAAATGCTATGGTAATTGCAGGAGTGGAACCAGGTTTTAGCAATGTCTCCGTCAGAAAACCTAGATCTGGTTTCTCTAAATTGAGTAAATCCTATATCTTGATTACTTGTTTTGGGAGCGATCTAACATTGGCCAGGAAACCCTTCCAGCTCTGTCCCGAGTAGTCTAATGCCTGCCCTGGATCCTGTCTTATCGCTTTCACTATGGGAAAATTTTGAGCATGGGTGCTGGCTCCTGGCGACGGAAGGGCGCAGATGGGCTTGCCTTTGGCGTGCCGCTGGTGTACCCGCTGCGGTCGTCCGCTGCGCGCTTCGCTCAGCATCCGGTTATCTAGCATTTGAAGTCACGGTTAGCGCATACCATAATAGGCTGATCTTTGGGGACAAAATGAGTGAATTGACGGAATTCATTAAACACAGATAAATAACTGTGTAATAATGCAGACTGAATTGCAACTGGTATTGCTGATGTTCTTTCATTGGTGCTAGAGGACGGCAGTGCTGCCATTTTAAGCCATATTTATCATTATTGCTGACCGGATGTATAGGTCTGCTGTCTGATTCTGTAACACCTCTGTACCCTGAGTGATGCAAAGCTATCTGAAGTGTCATATCTGTGTGTTCTGAAAGACAGCTCTGCTGTCTAACACCCCAGGCAGAGAGACCTTTCTTTTCACTTTCAGTTTCAAATAGACACTGCCTCTTATCACATTACTTAGAAACTCTTTGGAAAGTGCAAGGAGTAAAAACAGAAGTGGAAGCTTTGAAGTGATGGAAGGTGACGGGCATATTTTCAACAATGACAAGCTGCAATGTGAAACGCCATACCGGGGTGGCCTTAGGTATGTGCAAGCTGTGCACCTGCACAGGGCCACCAAACCCCAGGGATCACCACGCCAATATATATCCTTAATATAATAATCCTCTGAGGATGGATACATATTTGGGAGCCGGCCCCTGGCAGGGATTTGGCAGCCTCCGTCTCTTTTCCACTTCCAAACACCCTGACCCCCCCTCTTCACTGACCTCCGCGCTCCGCCCTGCCTGGACCCCCTCTTCCCGCCCCACCCGGACCCCCTCTTCCGGGGCCCCCTACCTAAGCTCCCTGCCCAGGGTCGCCATGAGCCTAGAGCCGCCCCGGGCCATACCTAAAATATATCAAAAGCTTTCTGGCTAAACCAATATGTAAGAAAAACTGAAAAATGCAGCTTGCTTCCATGTTTAAAGTTTTTTGATAGAGGCATGGTGTGGGAGTGTGCAGCCCTCAACATCCAAGCTGAAGCGCAACATGTGAACAGTCGTGATGGGAGACACAGAGACCAACTGCTCAGGGCTATGATGTCGCAGCCCTCAAAACAGACTTGCGTCACATCCAGTTCTGGAAAGATCACCTGTGTGTGCTACAAGGGATTGAGTTTGCTCTGACCTTCATGTCAATTGATTAAATGACTTTTTTCAGAAAAGCACTTACACACATATCAATTTCCATGGCAGGTCAGATGAGCAAAATGTTGATGCTGTTGTCCAGGTTACATGAAATCATTTCTGTATATATGATACCATTTATCTAGTCTGTGCCAGCAAGGGCGTTGGAGAATTTATGTATCATTTGATTTTCCACAGCCTGTTAATCTATGTGGGTTGTTTACATTTTTCTGAAATTTGTCCAGATGCTTTTGCACCATGGAACATTTATAGAATTAACAAATAACAACTGTGAATGCATAATGACAGTTTATAAAGAACAGGGAGCTGAAATGTATTATTGAAACTAGTGAAGCGCTGTAAAGCAGTCACTGAAGCAGTGAGAGCAGCAGATGGTACCAGTCTTGCGATTTATTTTGCGCCTAGTTCGCCAGTTCGGATATGTTGCATTCGGCGCTATACACCTACCGGTTAAAACGCGATATAAATAAAACACGGGGAATGGAAATGTATCCCTTATGTAATAATCTACAAAATCGTACACTTTTTCCATCGAGGTGTGGTATTTGGTGTGAGTATTAGTTCACATCGGTCTGAGGGATGCTAACTATGAAAACAGTAAAAAAAAACACCTGTGAGATCACTTCCCTCCTGGTGGTATTCCAGTGTTCTCATAATGGTGATGGCTGAGAAAGAAGACGGATGGGGCTCCATTTTTGAATTGTGAATGTTGACACTCATGAAATATTTGGACCCTAACATAATGTACCACTACCACTACGAGTGCCCCTGTGACTTGAACTGACAGACACTGTGCATCTTGGATTTAATCACTTTAAACCTCAACCATAAACTTTAACTGATGGGTGCCCAGTGGAGGCCCAGGCCCATGCCAGATTTTCACATGAACCACTGACTATGGCGGATGTTTAGTTATACATTCTTGTTAGACCTCTCAGCCTTACAGTGGTCTTCCCCAATCTTTTTGCCTCCACGTTTTACTGAATCATTTTGTTGCCCATAGGACTCTGAGCAAATCTATCCGGAAAACCAGGATTTTCCGATTTCCGATTTCTGCCAATCAATACTAAAGTGCATGTGCTTCTTCCCTAAACATGTATGTAAGTGGTATACCATATACCGAGGGCCTGTACGTTAAATGCTACTAGTGGACTGCAGCACTAATTGGGCCATCCACAAAAGAAGCCTTTCAAACCTGTCTCAGGCCTGCCACTGCAGTGGCTGTTTGTGTAGTTTACTGCCACTTCGACATGGCATTTACAACTACTTTCCAAGCCTTAAACTCCCCTTTTATTACATATAAATCATAGCTAAGGTAGGCCTTAGGTAGCCCTAATGGCAATGTACTATTTAAATAAAAGGTAGGACATGTACTTTTACGTTTTGCATTTCCTGGTAGTGACAAACAGCCTATTTCATTTTTCACAACTGTGAGGCCTCCTCCTCACGTAGGTTAACATTAGGATTTCCTTCATACACGTTTAAGCTGTAATTCTTGATCAGAGAGGAGTAGCATTTTCATTTTTCATATGTTTGGAATGGTATTGATAAATCCTACTTACTGGTGAGGTTTGATTTAACATTACTATTTTAGAACTGCCACTTTAGGAAAGTGGGCATTTCTCTACACTTACTGCTCTGTGTGCCAACATCCTGTCTCCAATACAAGACTGGGGTGCTTGACAGCTACACTTTATGGATTCACTCTAGACAGCCGCGACACAGAAATATAGGTGTGTCTGAGTACCCATCTCATACATCTGCATTTTGAAGGTCTTACCTGGGCAGGACTGAAGGGAAGGGCAAACACTTCACTTGAATAGGCAGTGTCCTGTTCCTACACAAAGAACTGATTACCCCCCACAGATAGGCTGCAGACAGGAGTGGGCTGAAAGGGGATCCGTGCACTTCAGAGAGCTGCTATGAAGTCACCCACCCACATCAAAGACACTTTTGGATATAAATACTGGGTCTCTGACCCCCCCCTAAAATTTGACACTTCTGGATCTTGAACCGAACTTCTGTCAGAAGGACTGCTGTGCTGTTCAAAGGACACATCTTTGGTCCGCAGACTTGTAAGGAGGCCTGCTTTTCTCTTGTGTTGCCATGCTGCCTACAGCTCTCTGACCCAGCTGAAGGAGAGCTGGACTCTGCCAACACTCCAAGTGATCTCCAAGGGTTTGTTGGCTTGACTCCTGTTGATTGAGCCTCAGGGAAATCAAAGGCTCTGCCCCTGCTTCTGTGCCTGGCTCACTGGAAGTGGCCCAGATCCTTGCAACACAGATTTCTACATGTCTTCTGCCAGCGTATAGCAGAACCGGTGCATTGACCCGGTTGTGGGAGTAAAATCAGTTCATCGCATCAGAACCAGCACTTAGCCTCCCCATGTTTGTTGCATCAGACAACTTATTACTGCCGCTGTAGCTTGGTGAGATTGACACATCACCAAAACAATAGAGGAAGTGTAGAGGTACTGATAGAATCACCCTCCTGGCAAACTTGGCTAAACAAAGAGATTCTATCAATGGGGGTAGTGATTGTTTTTTTATTTTATACTAGCAGCCCGTCCCGACGTTGTCCGGGTATGAATTACTGCCGGCCAGTAGTATATTGTTTTGTAGGATTTCGTTTAGATAGCATTTCTTATCTGTGAAACGCTCCGATTCACAGTGCACTGCTGATGCACTTGAGTGCGCATTCAGTAGTGTGTGAACTCGAGTTTCCCTACTTTATTTTTCCTTGCAATATTATATAGCGCATACTCGACAACATGGCATGAGCACAATTTACATTACAGAAGAACACATTCATTTGTGATAGGCACGGGGAGACAAAGCGATTTGCCTGGAATCACAGGATGTTGAGCTGATGCTGAGATTCGAACGTAGCTCCCCAGCTCTAAAGTTCGCAATTCTAGAACTTGTGGCGGGAGGGGTGTCTAAAAGTGTATGTCGGTGCTGGCCATCAATGAGAGAGACCTGTGCATTTTTCAAATGGGTGGTGAAAAAATATGAGTATGTTGCTGGAGATGTGGGCCGCCGTGCCACCAATGTACTTACCTGGGAGGGTAAACACCCATTATTCCGCAACTTTCTCTCCGCATACCATCACTCCGCATACTTTCATTACGAAAGTACCATGACTCTGCAATGCCATTATAACGAATGGCATTACATTTTATATGCTTTTACCACGCATACATTTACAACGAAATTCGTTGTAAATGCATGAATGGTAAAAGCATGTTTTTTTAATGTTTGGATAAGGTAAGTATGGGTATAGGGGTATATGTTTTGGGGTACTGAGGTATATGTTTTGGGGTGTTTGGGTATTTTAAGGGTTCAGATATAGTTTTGGGTTATGGGGTACAGGGGTAGTTTTAGGGTTTAGGGATAGGTATGGGTTTTGGGGTGCAGGGGTATTTTTAGGGTTCAGGGCTAGGTTTGGGTTTTGGGGTATAGGGGAATTTGTAGGGTTCAGGGGTAGGTTTGGGTTTTGGGGTACAGGGGTATTTTAAGGGTTCAGGGCTAGGTTTGGGTTTTGGGGTACAGGGGTATTTTTAGGGTTCAGGACTAGGTTTGGGTTTTGGGGTGCAGGGGTATTTTAGGGTTCAGGGGTAGGTTTGGGTTTTGGGGTACAGGGTTATTTTTAGGGTTCACTGGTAGGTTTGGGTTTTGGGGTACAGGGGTATTTTAAGGGTTCAGGGTTAGTTTTGGGCTTTGGGGTACAGGGTTATTTTAGGGTTCAGGGCTAGGTTTGGGTTTTGGGGTAAAGTGGTATTTTTAGGGTTCAGGGCTAGGTTTGGGTATTGGAGTACAGGGGTATTTTTAGGGTTCAGGGGTAGGTTTGGGGTTTGAGGTACAGGGGTATTTATAGGGTTAAGGGCTAGGTTTGGGTTTTGGAGTACAGAGGTGAAGTAGTGTGGCTCACTGGTTAGAGGCGGCAGACCCGAGAGCAGAGGACGGCCCGGGACCAGGGTTCGATTCCCGGCGCGGCAGGTTTCTGGACCAGGGTCAGCGGACTCGATAATTCTCTCGCCTTGGTGCCCACTCTGATCAGCGATCACACTCGGCAACTCTGGGCATTAGCTTGCCTCATCTTCACTAACGGCCCCACCAGACCGCCGGGGATGCCTGGTCTCACCCTGGAGATACCCATTAAGGGACCATCTCTCAGGGAAGCCAGGAAGGGTTTCGCAGCGGTCGAAGCGCCTTGGGACCCTCCGGGTAAGTAGTGCGCTATATAATACATACATTATTTTAAGGGTTCAGGGTTAGGTTTGGGCTTTGGGGTACAGGGGTATTTTAGGGTTCAGGGGTAGGTTTGGGTGTTGGGGTACAGGGTTTTTTTTAGGGTTTAGGGATAGGTTCGGGTTTTTGGGGCACAGGGTATATTTATAGGGTTAAGATGGGTTAGTGTTTAAGGATGTTGGGGTATTTTAAGGAGTACAGGTGGGTTATGATTATGGGGAGCAGGGGTATTTAAAGGGAGCAGGGTGGGATTAGCACACCATATGAGACATGGCATGAAGGGCGGAACGTACCACACGCCCCCAGCGTTTGTCACGCCCCCAGCACAACGCAGACACGCCCACAAGGGACTAATTTGCTGTCACGGTTCTTTTACCTTTTAAATCTATATGGTGGGCGTCTGCATAGCCTATGTCCTTCTGCTGCAACTGCCCTTTCCAACACTGTATTGGGTGTTGTGATTAGTGCTGTGGTTCCTAAGATTACCCGCCTCAAAGGTTTGGGCTCTCTCTTTATTATATTATTAGTATGGATTTGCTGTGTCTAGTGGGATACTATGCTCTCTCCTAGATCTGAAAAGACGAGAGCAATATGTGCTTTTTTGAACACACCTCACACACTAAAAATTCCTTTAGTTTCATGCTTCACCATGGGGGTCTTCCCGTCCCTCTAGCGGGGCGGGGCGTGCTGCGACCTACGAGCTATGCGGGAGCACTCAGTTATTGTGACAGAAGGCTATGTGTCAGTGCAGGAGGTGTCAGTGAAGTGTAGGGACCTAATATGTGAGTGAAAAAGAGAGGATAAAAGGGTTAAAAATTCCCTGGCTAGTAGAAAAAATATATTTTATTCGCTTCTCTAGCTGGGAACGTTAAGAAGGGGGTTTTGAGGTAGAGCAGTAGCTTGCTACCAGGTCGACATGTTTCATAAGCAGTCCCCTACTGCTTACTCATCAGGACCATCTAATGGTCCCTCCTACACAATGCTTAGTTCTAAAATGGTAAGCCTAAAGTCCTACAAACAAGCAGCAAAAATAGGCTGCCTATTTGAGCTTCAGGGCATGAGCTGGCCCTAGTGAAGCATGGTAAAATTACCAGTATTGTCAAAAATATTGACCTATTGCGGTCTTATTCCAACAAATGTTCCAAGCCTCATGAGCTTGCAGTCGAAGGGTATTTAAAGCGGTAAAATTGACCGCATAAGAACAATGCCTTATTCCTACCCTCGGAGCAGCACGGGGGGAGGAATAAGGCATTGTTTTTATGCGGTCAGGCTTATCTTAGAGGCAGTGTGTAAAGCATTTGCACATAACCGACAGTATTACAGTGTAAGCACCACACCAATTTAGAAAAATATCCAATATTTTTATATACTTAAGACAAGACCAAAAACGATAAAAAATCCACAATACAGTACTTGGAAATCTTCAGTTATCACAATATGCTTGAAAAACAGTTCCTTGATGTTGAAAACTCCGTCCAAGGATATCACAGCGTCGCAAACAAACAAATCCAAACAGTTTTGACTGACAGCGGCATCGCGGGTCAGTTACGGTGTTAGAAAGACCTGCAAACAGTACCTTTAGAGATGCAGGCATCAGCGACCTCTCATTGAGCTTCCAAAAGCACGGCGCAGGAGTCGCCGGGTCCTTGCAGTCACATGCTTTGCAGATCAAACTCCTCCCTGTTGAAGTCAGGAGCGCTGGCGTCGGCAGGCGTCGGGTGCTGCGGTGCAAAGTGCAGCGATGCTGCGTGCGGTGCCGTCAGGTCGCAGTGCGCTGGGGTCGGCAAGTCGTTGGTGAGACCAGGGTTGTGGTGCGAGGTGATTGCGGTGCTCGTCACGGTGCTGGCAGGTCGCTGTGCTGGCAGGTCGCGGTGCTAGCAGCATCATCATCGTTGCTGTAGTGCTGTCGTCGGCTGACGAACTAGAGTCGATGGCGCAGGAGTCGGTAGGCCAAGGTTGCGGAGCGGGATGAGGGCAGTGGGCCGTGTAGCTTTACGAGTGGTGCCCTCGAACCACGGTGCAAGTGGCGGCATAGATTTTGCCGTGGAGCGGACTCAATGGGATACCAAGGCGTTGTTGTGAAGTGAGGCGTGTGGAGTGCCCACAGGTCGTGGTGCGAGCAGCGGCTCGGTGGCGGCGGTGTCGGTGAGACTAGGGCCGCGGTGCGGCTGAGCCCTCTGTGGTGCCGTCAGGACACTGAGTCTGCAGCGGCGTCGTTGGTTCGATTTTTCTTCTGTTGCAGCAGAAAACACACAGTTCCCAGTGCTGAGGGCCGAAGAGCTTGTAGTCTTTGCTGTTCCTGAGACTTCTTGAACAGGGGACAATCTCTACCTCAAGCCCTTTGAGAAACTCACAAAAGTAGGTTGCAGAAAGTTCAGTCCAGTCCTTTCACTGCCCAAGACAGAAGCAGCAACTGCAGGCCAACACATCAAAGCACACAGCAATTTTGTAGTTCCTCCTCACAGCTTTTCCAGCTCTTCTTCTTGGCAGTCTTCTTGGTCCAAAAGAGTTCGAAAGTTTAGGGATCTGGGCCCCAAATTTTATATCCAAAAATCCTTTGATTTCTTAGGCAGAGAGTCTCTGTGCCCAGCCAAAAACAGTTTGGCCTTCTCTGGTGTGGTGCCCTGGTAGGAGGTGGAGACGGCATTGTCAGAGACAGACCAGGCCTATTCAGGTGCAAGGAAATCTCCTCCCCCACTGTACATGCAGCCCTGGTCTATTCAGGCCTTTCCTGACCCACCTAGACTATCCAGAGCCACTCCTGCTCCCAAGCCCCTGTCATTCAAAACCCAGACAGTCAATCCACAAACCCAGCAGAGGCACAGAGGCAAGTAAATACCTACTTTCTAAAAGTGGTATTTTCAAACACAGAATGTAACAATCACCTTCACTAAAAGATGCATCTTTAGATTCTGAGTTCAGGCATACTAAACGTCATCTTCCTACCTAGTTCCCAGGGCCAGTTATGTTTGTAAGATGTTATAAACAAACTCCCCATTCTCTCCTATGGGGAACAGGTAGCCTTGCAATAGTGAAAAACTAAATTGGCAGTAATTCACTATCAGGACATGCCACACACACCAGGGCATGTCCTACCTTTCACATACACTGCACCCTGCCCACAAGGGTACCTTGGGCCTACCTTAGGGGTGATTGACATGTAAGAAAAGGGAAGGTTAGGGCCTGGCAAGTGGGTGCACTTGCCAAGTCGACATGGCAGTACCAGTCTGCACACAGGCTCTGCAATGGCATGGCGGAGTTACATTTATGGGCTGTTTGGGTGGGTAGCCCAATCCAGTTCTGCAACCCACCAACAGCATTTGATTTACGGGCCCTGGCACAGGCAGTACACTTTACTAGGGACTGACACATAAATCAAACTGACCAATGATGGAAACACCAATCCGCAACACATTTTACCACAGGAGCACTTGCACTTTACCACTGATCAGCAGTGAAGTGAGAAAAGTACGCAGAAACACTAAACCAGCACAAACAGAGTAAAAACCGGGAGGTCAGGAAGCAAAAACTCTGGGGAAACACGCTAAAAGATGCCAAGTCTAACAACTGCCATTATAATTTTCGTGAGGGAGGCGAAACAGCTGAATTTGTCTCTAGGCAAGGCCTAGTGACCAGCCGAGTGCTGGTAAAGCTCATCCTAGAATAGAACAAAAACAAATGTGCGCTGCACTATTTATAGTTGAATAGTGGCACACAGAGAACACTATCCTGAAGAAATAGCAGTAACTTCTCAAAGTCTAAACATTGAACACTGTCTACAATAGACATGGAGCTTCTCCAGGACTTTCTGTGATATAAACAGGGCACAGACAGCATGAGCTGTGGATGCATTCAAAAGCAGTCAATGTTTACTACGGCTCAGGCTGAAACAAACATTGATGTCAGATCATTCAGAAAATTAGGACCAACCAGATCAAGATCTGACCCAAAGTTCAGCATCCTTTGACTTTTTACTCACCTCTTTGGAACTGGAAACATTAACAGACAAACCAAGGTGGAATAGCCTTTGGTGGACAATGTGATGGGCATGGTCCTACTTCAGTGACAAGCTATCCCCAGAACTGTGGATGAGGAAAGGGACATTGACACGGCTCATAAGCTTGAAGAATTTACCACTGCCTCAATACCATTTATTTAACTTTATCGTATATACTTTTCGTAGAGCTCAAGCTAAGCCGTGCCGCTGCCTTAAAGGGTTCATGGCCAGTGGTTGGATGAATGGAAAGAGAAAACAACAAGCAGAAGAGTCAAGTCCATCTGTCTGGTGTAGGAGGTAATCTTGTAGGCTGCCGTAGTACTTAGGTGGCAAAGCAGTGTAGGTAGAAAGCTGCAAACGGTTGACCCATGCATGTGCCTAGACCTTTCTTTAAATTGTTTGCATGTCAGAGGGAACTGTGGGAGACAGTTCTCGGGAGCTGGTCTTAGACATCAGGTTGATTGGTTGGTATGGGAGCTGAAGAATGGCCACGTCTTCCAGTGAGCCCCAATGCAGTACGTAGCCAACCCTTTACTTAAATGTTAGCCATGCCCTGAGTGCATTACGACTGGCCCTTCTAGGAACAAACATCTGCAACATCTCTCCTTCAGCTACATTTCTGCTAGCCAGTCAATCTTCCCTCAACATGTTGAGCCCAGTGCTTGGGCTGGGCCTTTACCACTATTGATGTCAATTCATCACAGTACACAGGTTAGCGGACGTACCATCACGCATCTTTTTAACCCCCCATGTTCCAAAATGTTTTAGCTGGATCTTTACCACCATGGATGTCCATTCATTCCATGCAGGGGTTGGTAAAAGTGACTACAGAGCACAACTAATGGTTAATACCTTGAACCGCTATTATCTCCCTTCTCAGCTTCCTGTTTGTTGGTGAGCAAGGATTACAGTCTATTGAAGCGTGCCAGGATACCTGCTTACTTTCTGTTCTGCAATCATGACTCCTTCCATCTGTGCCAAAGGGCAAGTCAGGGATAGCAGCTTGCTATCTCCGACTGACGTCCATGCGGCCAGATTTCTGATGGAAGCCGGGTCCTAGGTTGGGGTTACCCTTACTAAGCCATCCCATGGCCTATGTTACCCTTGGTTAAAGCTCTTTTTCATTGTGAGGAGCACAGTTGATATCCCTCAGCGGGAGCTGTCCAGGAGGAGGCTTTTTCAGCCCCCCTGCCGGCTGTCACCACACTGAAATGGCACTCCCCTGCTTTTAACCTGTAGTCCATTGACCCCTGGGGGTCCAGGATACCAACTTAGAGAGTCTGTGACTGTTTATGAAATTAATATTAGCAAATTTATAAAGTATATTGCAATAAAAACAACAAAATTAAAAATTAGAAAATGCTCTGAAAATGTGAAGGAATTTGAAATTGAAGGCTGAAAATTAAGTAAGTGTCCCTCAGCTTGATTTGCGGGATTAGCTCAAGTACTGCAAACAGTAATATGGACGACTGGTGGCCTCATCTTGGGGGAAGGAGGGTAGCGGGAATCGGCACGTCGAGCTGATTTTTAGCAACAGGATGTTGTTCTGCGCTGCAAAATCACACAAATGGCACCAGGTGTCGCGCTTCTTTGCTGCTGTTCAAGTAGATTTTCTACTCAAGTGGCAGGTTTCTCACCTCGAACGGTCGCAACTGCCCGTGAACGCCTGCGTTGAGAAAGTCTTGTTGGGTCCTGTGCGCTAGGTGACGCCAGTTCTCACGCTCACCATTTTACTGTTGGCGGCAGTTGGCAGAGTTTTGCCGGAACTCCGCATTACAAGCGTAATGCGTAGTGGGCAATACTCCACAAACTCTGCCGGCGGAGTGGAATTCATTGCCCAGCCCTAGGTTTAACTGAAGCATTGGGATACGTGGACAAAAAGAAATAACGCATTTGGAACAATAAAGAAAAGGTAACATGCAAATGTCCAGCATATAGCTTTGCCTTTTAGAAATAAACCCAGTTTGAAATGGTCCAACCTTCACACTAAAATTAAATTTTCGAATTTTATATATTCTTCGTTTATGAGTTAAAGAAAATATATTATAATTTGTTTGAGCTATACTTGCTTCTGTAGTTTGGGGTATTCTTTTTAGGTTCAACTTCAAATCGTAGAAATTGCTAATAGTGATAGACTGAGTCCACAGAAGTCAAAAGGGTAAGAACCGTTGTGCTAGAGAAGAAGAGTGACAGTTGAACACAGTGACGTGAGCGCTTCCCATGAGCCTCTGGGCGCCCCTGGGATTAACCAAACGCCAGAAGTCATTCTGTGTTTCTTCGGAGTTCAAACGCATTCCCCAAGGGAATAACACAGAATACAAAAATGTTGAAATCTTGACCCGGGGCCGTCAGCCAAAGTTCTCGTCAAAAACTGTCTCGTGCTCGGATAACGAAAATACCCTTTGTCCTTCCTGCTTATTAAATCTCAATTTGCTGCTAAAAAATGTGCGGGGGGCTGTGTTTATGCGAGCTGTGTACATCTCTTTTGGAAGCATTTACAGAAACAACAAACCCGGTCCCAGTAGGCTGGCTTTCAACTAGGAACTACATTTACATAACATGTCGGGTTCAAGTCAAGCTTCTTTGCGCTCCTCTCTAGATGGTTGAAGAATCCTCAGGCTGCAAACTGGAGGAGGAGGGGGAGCAAGGCGTGACGCTCAGCCTGGGTGTAATATGCAAATGACTGTAACAGAGTCTATGATTTCGAAAATATACTTGTTCCCATTATCCTAGCAGGTTTCACTCTACAGGCTTCATATGCGACACAGAGATATTACAGTGCTTAATCTATATATATAAAAACGAAAGTATGTCTGTCTGTTTGCCCTTTATGCATTACTACACCACTCATCTGATCGGCATGAAACTTTGAAAAGTTGTTGAGTACACTCCAGCGAAGGTTCCTGGCAAAAAAAAAAAAAAACGTGTTAAATATCGGCCCCCGGCCCCCGAGGGCCCTCATAATCTTTCCAATACTGAACGTTTACAGTTTACGGTGCGACTCGCTTTTTCATTGACCACCAACAAAGCACAAGGACAATTGCTGCAAGTGTGTGGACTAGATTTGGAGAATCCGTGCTTCCCACATGGACAACTGTATGTGGCCAGCTCATGCGTCGGAAAACCTTCTGATTTATTTGTGTACGCACAAGACGGAAAAACAGAAAAATACCGTGTATCTACAAGCACTCGAATAAATAAACAGAATTAAAACAACACTTTAAAATGTTTTCCATATTAAAATGAATGCTTTTTAATAAAAATGACACAATGTAAATTAAATGTTATCATAACAAGTTTCCTTAAATTTCCATTCTTCTGAGATCGCAGCAACACGCAACGGGTAAGCTAGTTTGTAATAAAATAAGTGCCAGGGCCCTCGTCAGGAGGCCATCCATTAATCAATCAATCAATCAGGTGTTTGTTAAGCGCGACTACTCTACTCACCCGTAAGGGTCTAAAGGCGCTGGGGGGAAGGTAGGGGGAGGTTCAAAGGTTCCAGTCCATCAAGGAGGGGATGTGTTGAAGAGACAGGTTTTGAGGTTTCTTGCGAAGATGGGGAGCGATGTTGTCTGTCTGAGGTGGAGCGGAAGGTCGTTCCAGGCTTTGGCCGTGAGAAAGTGACAGTACCTACACAATTAGTAACCATAAAACTTCTGCAAGTGTGATAATCCAGACTATTCCAGACCCCAAAAAGCTATAAGAATGGCTTGGGTGGCCGGTATTAGTGGATTTTAATGTATATTGGAATAATATATTGTTCTTCTCATGTCAAAATTACACAGACAGCACCACCATGTGGCAGGCTGTCATTAGTGCCAGAGTTCACAATTAAGTGCCGGAGCTGAGCACTGGAAACCACGGCTCAAATTAAGGACCGGACACACATATCCCAGACCTGTCAACCTCCAAAAGAACGTCCCCTTTGATAAGGCGGAAGGAGCGGGCTGGAGAGGGGCAGTGCATTCAGTCCATTACCCCTCTAGCCATGAATCTTCCAAATATTAACGCCAATTTAGTGAGACTTTAAAGTTGATCCAAAAAAATGCAGTTTCACAGCAAATACCACAATGGAGTATTTGAGGTTCTAATTGAATCTGTTGTTAATAGGAAACTAACTTCCTATTTCAGCATGTATGGCACTTGCATGATCCATAAAAGCCAGTGCTTAATTTGTAAAAAAGATGTGTCAGGGCAAAGATAAGTGTCAGGGTACTTGCCAGGAGCAAGTTTGACAATTCAGAATATTCCAGCCACCCAAAGATATAAGAATGAATTGGGCAGCATGTATTAGTCATTTTTAATGTATATTGAATAATTAAACAACTATTTATGCGCTCATCTGAAAAGTACACAGACACCGCTACCGTGTGGCGGATTGTCAAAAGAGCTAGTGTTAACATTTAAATGGTGGTGCCGAGCACTGCAAACCACTTGGTCAAATTAGGCATGAAACTTTGAAAAGTTGTTGGAGCAGACGGACACCTGTAGGACAGCTGATTTTAAGCTGTCCTCAGCACAGTTGAAGCTCCATTGGGTGTTAGCTCTCGGCTCACCAACCCTCACTTTCCTTTTTTCATGACCCCTGACACTGCAGAGGAGTACCAGGACACATGCTTATACCGTGATATAAACAATCAAACTAGCGACTGTCGCTGAATGCTGGAAATCATGGAATTTCATGAATAGTACATGGAAATCTGTGGCAGTCTATGCCAAACCATGCAAAGGATTTATAAAATTCCACACTTTTATGCCCCATATAAATCATGCAAAAGGCAAAAAGAGACAGCTGAGCTAACATGGAAAGGGCTTTGTAAGTGCAGCAAGACTATATTAAAATATTTGTCACGTTTCATGGAAAACTAAGTGGATTTTTGGGATCTTGCACTCATGGAAGGTCTGGGTGTGGAGAGGTACAATAAGAAAAGAAGGGAAGGGATATCGCTTTAAACATCAGGACTTCAAACCTGGGGAATCAAAATAAAAAATGGGACTTTTCTTGTTCAAAAGATGAACGCTCCTGCTGCCTACTGTAACTCACTGTTTGACAAATATTTGTAGAATTTAACTCGCCTTCATTTAAAAAAAAAGCCCACTAGCCAATTAGACACCCAGCCCATCAATAAGTTAAAGTTCATCATCCCCACCTGCACTACATCCTACCCCCCCCCCCCCAATGTCAGGCAGGTCTGCACTTTAATCCCCTCTAGCTTACCAAGGTGGGCACAAACAATTTCTGGAATGTCGACCACTTCCCTCAGTCTCCCTGATTGGAGGTTTCAAATAAAAATGTGTTTGGGCCACTTCTTTGCCCCTTGTTTTGGCATGATCCCTTTTATGCATGATCAGCTGCTGTGCCTTTCAGGCGACGCCATCCCTCTAGGGTCGGCTGTGCCTCACGGTCCAGAAGGACATATCTATCGGTACGTTCCTGTGCTCTCCAATCTTCTGCTCTGCAGAGGTCCCAGTTGTCTCTCCCACCCATGCAGTGACTCCCTCCAGGTTAGGGTGACCATATGTCCCAGATTTCCCCGGACAGTCCCAGTTTTTGGAGAAGTGTCCCGACACTTTTCTCCAAATTGAAGAAATATCCCGATTTTTGGGTAGTACCTGGATTATTTAAAGAAACGTCCCGGTTTTTAAGGGAGGGTCGGGTGAACCTGCACGTTAATCACAGTGTTGTGCAGACTCACATTTCCACCAGCCCGCTTAGAAGTTCAATTCTTTAAACTCTGCTGCTTCGCCTCATTTAAGCAGCACACCAGGATTTAATGAGGTGTGAATCAGGGCAGCAGAGGCCTTAGGGCAAGGCCAGGCCCACAAGCAGCCGGACCCTGGAGCTCCTCGCAGAACGGGAGGTAATGTGAAAATAATTTTTTTTAAAAGAACACAAATAAGCGAGGATGTGGTGAGAGGATGAGGGGTAACTGCCAGAGCTGTTCACTCGTATACAGCTGCCCGCTGCCCGCCGCCCGCCTCCCGCCTCCCACCTCCCGCCCGCCTCCCACCCGCCTCCCGCCTGCCTCCCGCCTCTGCCTTACCTCCGCTCCGGACTTAGCCCCCACTCCCGGGCCCCCGCCCACACCGACATTGCCTGGACCGGCTCCCGCCTCCCGCCTCCCGCCTCGCCTTACCTGAGGTGCCGCGCCACTCCTCGCCGCACGTCGCCGCTCGTCACCGCTCCTCCCCGCCTGTCGTCATCACGCAGGTGTAGGTGACGGTTAGCGCTACGCCGCGGCCGGCGCTTGTTTTAGGGGACTACTTTATTTTAAAACTAAAATTTTTTAATTTACGTTTTTTTTTAATTTTATACAGCCTATGTCCATCTAGACACCCTGAGGATTACAACAATATATTGGGTGTGTGGATTGGCGCTGTGGTTCCCGAGTTTACCCTGCCAAAAGGTGTCTGTTCTCTCTTTATAATAATAGTATAGATATATATATATATATATACACATTTGTATATGAGAAGCCCTGAGACCTAATTAGGACATGTAGTCCTATTTCTATGTTTGTGCCCATCCCGGTTTTTCATTCTAAAAATCAGGTCACCCTACTCCAGGTGCATCTCCCACATTCACACAGACTTGTACTTCTGACTGCTGCCATCCATTGCAGCTAAAAAGAGGCCTCCGGCCAGGCCTATCGCTGGCTGGTGTGCCGCGACCCTCCGGCCCACCCCAGCGACACTATGGATTGTCACTAGAAATAGAAGAAAGACAACATGAAAGAAAGGAGCACTCCAAGGCAGCCCAAAAATTCCACTTTGCTGATTCTTTGTGTCATTAAAAATCTCTGGCGCCTAGGCACCTAATAAAATAGATGAATGTCCCAGTAGCTGACTGTAAATAACTATACCATGCAATTCAAGAAGAAAAAAAGGTCAGTATCAGCTTTTAGAACATGAAGAAATAAGAAGCATTAGCAGCTGGATTAAATTTCAAAGGGCTGCAAGCCCAGCAGTGCCTCCAGGCTCTGCTTCCTGTGCACAACCAGTGGGCTGGGCTCTGGTTATACTTACAGCGGGAGATCAATGCGCCGATCAATAAGGCATGGAAACCCCAGCCCTGTCACTCACTGGGGGAGAAGAGAGATCGCATCCTCGGGCAGCGTGAACTGATGTGAACCGGCTGTCTGCCTCGGAGAGAGCCCCTGACAGCTCAGGTCACCTGGCTCGAGGACTTGTGGCTCTGATCAGAAATATGGAGTCTGCAGATAAGGCCACAAAATCAGAGTCATGACAGGTAGGATTTACCAACCCGAGCCGTAATGTTCAAAGACTGCATCCGCTTCCATGCATCCGGAAGATAAGTCGCAAAAAGCTTTAAATACTTTACAAGCTGACCTAAATATTCGTCCCTCCTCCTGCTGGGCCAAAGTCATAACTGCACAGAATTTTTATTGTGTCTCTTTCCCCCTTCCTCTGTATTGTTCTCTAATGGGAAGACGTGCAGCCTTGTTTGGCAGAGGGCAGTGATGGAACGTCTGCCAAAAACTGGCACACCTATGGTTCTCCCTCCTCTGACAAGACCATCACCAGAGGCCACCGACTTCTCACGGAGGCGCGGTTCATGGGTTCTCAATGGCAGGGCAGACATTGGCTCTGCCCGCAGAGCACCCTTCAATGCACAAGATGGCAGTGTCACTGCCCAAGTCAGGGTGGGCCATTTGACATCATTTTCACTCATGCTGAGGTTCCGTGAATTCTGAAACGGTTTCATAAAGGTCATGGTTTTGTTACAAATTTGATAGTAGCGAACCGTAACTAGTGAGTGCGGCAAGTACAAGTGTTTTCGCCATGTTATACCGATGGATTCACTACATATTTAGGGATTTCGTTCTGAACCCTTGGGTTCCATTTTATGTATGGCAGCCATTTTGTGGTTGCCCTCACATAGGCCGATGACTACGGCCGAACGAGTCTTTAGTACACGTACACGTTAGCTGACTTCTGAATGACCTGAGTGAACTAACCTCGTTGCCTGAAGCTGACCTTCTTAAGCCAGTTCCTTGCCCGGTAGCTGATCAAGATTAAGGATCAGAGCACAGGAGATTGTAAAGTTTGGTATGCACACACACACACCCCTTATCCTACTTCTCATCTGTTTCTGTTCCTTCCTTTATAGTCTATTTATGGTATGGGTTGTGGTCCTTTATTATGGGTTCGTCCGGCCTGTTTGAGAAAGAATGTTGTGTTTTCCCGTGTAATTGATGGTGGGCTGGACAACTGAAAAGTGTGCAATGTTATCTATGATTGGACAATTCGTAAATAGTGGGCGTTTGTCCGGAATGTGATTTTTGGCATAAAAGACGATGTCTAGCTCTACAAAAATCGAGCAGTCTCTGACGAACCTACTTGTGTCGTACTTCGTAGACTTCTGTTCCTGGTTGCAGCCAATAAATTTGATCTTTGACGTCACCGAGAAGTATCCCGTGTCTCTGTATTCTAAGACAGGTGAACCCGAAGACTTTGGGCTTGCCCCTGGCGCTGCTGGGTTCTAAAACCCGGTTCTTCAATGCCCCTTTGTTCAGAGACTCATTTTGAAACAATAGCTGTTCTAGACAAAAAAAAACTTTAAAACAATCCCTCACAAAGAACAGAAAAATCCCTGTGTGGGACCAGTCATCTGGTAACCCTACTCTCATACCCCGCAAACCAAGCGTCTTTCACCACACATGCCTACAGCCACCACAGTGGCTCTTTGTTGGCCTCACTGATATTCCTAAATGAAGCCCTTAAGGGAATGGAGATTACTATTTACTAATCCAGCAATTAACCCCCTCATCCTTTTTAGGTCGAGCATTCGGGACCTCTTGTATATACTTTAGTGTATACTTATATGTTTATGTCAAGCCTGTCTGCGCCCGTCCGCGCCGGGCGCGGGCCATGCTGCCCAATCCCATCCTGTTCTCAGGTACGATTCCAACGCGCTGCTCACAATGCGCCTGACCACAGCAAGCCATAGCTGTAAGGATCATCCTCCCATTGCTCATCTCTGGGGCCCATTCTCATGCCGCTCCTGCAGATGGTTATCCCTGGGACTCTCTGGCACTATCTTACACCCTTCCTCTCTACCATCACATAAGCCAATTAACTTCCATTGTGGACTTATCAATGCCAGATCATTAGCGTGTCATGGACAAGATATCCATCTATCAGCTGCTTTTGATACTGTAGATCACAGCAGACTGCTGACCCGATTTAAGGATATTGGCCTTGGAGACAAAGCACTTAACTGGCTCCTCTCCTACCTCACTAATCGCTCCCAGAAAGTGGCCCTGGGCCCCTTCTCTTCTGGACCAAAAAATCTTTGGTGTGGCGTCCCACAGGGGTCGGCACTCAGCCCCCTGTTGTTCAATGTCTATTTGACCCCGCTTTTCACCTTGATTGCCAAATGGGGGGTCAAGGCAATATCCTATGCGGACGACACTCAATTAGTCTTCCCATATACAGACACGTCTGAGGCAGCCTTCAGCAAAATCAGGGGCTGCCTTCAAGACGTGGCCAAATGGATGAACACTAATAAGCTCAAAATGAATGCGAGCAAAACGGAGGTGCTATTCTTCGGAAATCTCAAACATCCCCTTCCGGACCTGTGGTGGCCTACGGAAATGGGCCCTGCCCCATCTCCCGGAACTCATGCAAAAAATCTAGGAGTAAAATGGGATGAGAACCTGTCTTTCTTGCCGCATATACAACAGCTCACCGCTGGCTGCCTGCATAAACTCAAAAATTTGCGGAAATTTCTGCCTCTACTACCAATCGAGTGTCGAAAAACGGTTGTTCACGCAACAATCACATCCCGACTCGATTATTCTAATGGCCTCTATCTTGGTCTACCCAAATATGCGGTGCAACGCTTACAGATCGTGCAGAATGCGGTTGCGAGATTGATAAAACGTGTCCCTTTCAGGCAGCACATCTCTCCGCATCTGCACGAGCTGCATTGGCTGCCAGTGGCAAGCAGAATTAAGTTCAAAGTGCTTACTCTGGCTTTCAGAGCGCTAAAAGGCATGTGTCCCAATTATTTAAAACTCCGACTCCCCCGCTACCACCAAAAACGAGAGCTGCGCTCAAACTCCCTGCTCAAGCTAAGGGTACTGCGCGTGAGGAAAGCTAGACTTGGAGGCAGGTCCTTCTCGGCCGGCACGGCGAAACTTTGGAATACACTGCCCCCTGCCATCCAATCCGCCACGTCAGAAGCCAGCTTTAGGAAACTCCTAAAAACTTGGCTTTTTATGCAATAATCCTGTTCTTTTTCCTGACTTCTCACTCTTGCTGTAGGACTCGCTAGCGCCGGGACACCTCCCTAGAGGTAGCTGTTCGCGCTCAACAAGTTTCTGTATTATTATTATTATTATTATCCATGACCTCGTACTTTCCCACGATTTAGACGCCCTGTTCATCACCGAATCGTGGCTAAATGACGCTTCCAATCCAGATCTGGCAACCGCCCTTCCCCCTGATTTTACCATCCACAGACGGGATAGACCAGTCGGCAGGGGAGGCGGGTTAGCCTTCATCATTAGAAAAGATGTTAAGTACCACACATTCGAACTGGCCTCTCTCAAGGACTGTGAGAGCATAGGCTTTGTGATTCACATTAACTCCTCCACCTCCTTTTCGGGAGGCCTTGTTTATCGCCCCCCTGGAAACGCTACGCCTTTCCTGGATTCTCTGGATGACACTCTTGGATCTCTCTTGACCCACTATCCCAATTTCACTCTTCTCGGCGATTTCAATCTCCATTTGGAATCCCGCGTAGACCCCCACACCTTAACCTTCCAACAATCCCTTGATATCTTTGGACTTTCCCAATTGGTCGCTCCCCCCACGCACCGGGCCGGCCACACATTAGATGGCATTTGCACAAATTCAGTCACTCTAACTGTATCTCTCCCAATCCCACTAATCTGGACTGACCATTGTTTTATACCTTTCTCCATCAAGGCAAAACCCTCATCTCAACCTTACACTAAGAACTCCCCTTCAACCTTCGCGATAAACTGGAAGAAAGTAGCTGAATCCATCAAGATACACCCCCAGCCCTCCTCCCCCCCCCCCACTATCGTTGGAGATGTATCACAAGATTCCAAAAATTTTCACACCTGGATAAATAAACTTGTTCTGGACAATTTCAATTCAACTAACCAAAAATCAATCCACCACAAAAGAAACCCAATGCCCCTTGGTATACCCAGACCCTTACTGATAGCCACCATAGGTGCAGAGTTCTTGAAAGAGAGTGGAGGAAAACATACGATCTTACATCCAGAACCCTATACACCCGGCAGAGGAAACAATACCTGTCTCATATAAAGAAAGCCAAAAAAGAGTTCTTCACCACAGCCATAGAAGTAGCCAATCAGAAACAACAAACCATCTTCAATATTGTCAAGTCTTTTACCCACCCCAAGGCCCTGGCACTGGAAATCCCTCCATCCCAAATCCTCTGCGACCAAATCGCTGACTTTTTTGTTGAGAAAATTAATAACATCCACAAAGATTTCCCTTTCCCTGCTATCCCTCCGTTACCCGCCAACACTAATTTACCTGCTTTTGGTAATTTTGATACAGTGTCCCTGTCTCACACTCAGAAGGCCATCTTGACTTGCCGATCGGGAGCCCCCACGGACTCCTGCCCCCCGGCTATCCTCCACCTCCTCATTGAGGCCGTTAATCCTCTTATCAATTCCATCGTTAATCAATCCCTCAGCTCAGGCACTGTCCCTGCTGAATGGAAGAAAGCCATTGTAAAGCCGCTAATGAAAAAACAAAACAAACCCACGACAGACCTTTCCAACATGCGCCCTATTTCTCTACTCCCGGCACTAGGCAAAATTACTGAGCAAATAGTACAAGAAGAGCTAAAAGCCTTTGTGGAAAACAATCATATTCTCCATCCACAGCAATCTGGCTTCCGCCCTGGCCATTCCACTGAAACTGCTTTGATCGAGCTATCCGACACCATTAAGTTCTTGCAGGATGAGGGGAAACACGCAGTACTCATCCTGCTCGACTTAACCGCAGCATTTGATACCATCTCTCATGTCATCCTCATTCACAGAATGCGCGAGATTGGTGTGACGGGTACCGCACTAAAATGGATAACATCTTTCCTTTCCAACAGATCACAAACAGTCTCACTTGGCCCCTTTCTCTCTGGCGAAAGAACTACTACATCAGGTGTACCCCAGGGGTCCATTCTTAGTCCTCTTTTTTTTAATATCTACATGGCCCCCTTGCTTACCCTGATTGAATCCCATGGCATCCTTGTAACATCCTACGCGGACGACACCCAACTTGTCGTCACCCTAGACAAAAAACTACCCGATGCCGCCTTCAGATTCCAGAATTGCCTCTCCCAAGTCTTTGAGTGGCTCAATAATAACCATCTGAAGTGCAATAGCGCCAAAACTGAAATCATACCCTTAGGCAAAGACACCCTTTTCTCCCCAAAAGATTGGTGGCCTCAGCACTCTGAAGCACCCCCTGGTGCAGTCTCTTCAGCCCGCAATCTGGGTGTCCAATTTGACTCGTCCCTCAGTTTTGACGATCATGTGCGCATCACTGCACGGTGCTGTTTTAACCTCATTAGACAGCTAAAGAAATTCTTCGACTTTCTCCCTATCTCTGCCAGGAAATCAGTTGCCGTGGCTCTGATCTTGTCCAGGCTAGATTATTGTAATGGTCTCCTGGCAGGCATAAAGAAGTCCACCCTCAAGAAGCTACAGAGCGTCCAGCATGCAGCGGCCAGGCTCGTTCTTGGACTCACAAGAAGGTCCTCTGCCTCTGCAGCCCTCAACACCCTCCATTGGTTGCCCCTTCACAAAAGAATCCTTTTTAAACTCCTTGTCACTGTCTTCAAAGCCACCAAGAACATAGGCCCCTCCTACCTGATTAAGCGTTTCCCTCAGTACATTCCCTCGCGCTGCCTGAGGTCATCAGGAGCCAATCTGGTCACTATACCCAGGTTTAGGCTCAAAACGAAAGGTGGGAAAACCTTTTCATTTTTGTCGGCTAAGGCATGGAACGGCCTCCCCTCTAATCTCAGGCACGCCCCTTCAGAAAGCCTTTTCAGGAAACTCCTGAAGACATGGATTTTCCCTCAGCCTGACTCTTTGGTCCTCGCAGCCATCTGATTCCTGTCCCCACCAAGTTGGTCTCTTCTGTTTGCTCAGCGCCAAGATGCTCCTTCCGGAGCGATAGTCGCGCTATACAAAAATCAATAAATATCAAATATCAAATACTTTGTGGGCTCTGGAGATCAGCCCTAGGACTTGTCTGCTTCCTTTTCAATCAATCAATCAAGACATTTATAGAGCGCACTACTTACCCGTAGGGTCTCAAGGCGCTGGGGGGAGGGGGGTGCCGTTACTGCTCGAACAGCCAGGTCTTCAGCTTCTTCCTGAAGGAGAGGTGGTCTTGAGTCAGGCGCAGGTCGGTCGGGAGGGAGTTCCAGGTCTTGGCGGCCAGGTAGGAGAAGGACCTTCCTCCTGTTGTCGCTCTTCGGATGCGGGGGACGGCGGCGAGGGCGTGATTGGCTGATCGGAGGTGGCGTTTGGGAGCGTAGAAGTTGATTCGGTTGTTGAGGTAGCTCGGGCCTTGGTCGTGTAGGGCTTTGTGTGCGTGGGTGAGGAGGCGGAAGGTGATTCTTTTGTTGACGGGGAGCCAATGCAGGTCTCTCAGATGTCCGGAAATGTGGCTGGTTCGTGGGATGTCGAGGATGAGTCTGGCTGAGGCGTTCTGGATCCGCTGGAGTCTCTTCTGGATCTTGGCGGTGGTACCGGCGTAGAGGGCGTTGCCGTAGTCCAGTCGACTGGTGACGAGGGCCTGGGTGACGGTCTTCCTGGTCTCGGTGGGGATCCACTAGAAGATCTTCCGTAGCATGCGTAGGATGTTGAAGCACGCCGAGGAGACGGCATTGACTTGCCTGGTCATGGAGAGGGAGGAGTCCAGGATGAAGCCCAGGTTGCGTGCGTGGTCTGTTGGTTTGGGTGCGGTGCCCAGGGCGGGAGGCCACCAGAAGTCGTCCCAGGCGGAGGGCGAAGAGCCCAGGATGAGGACCTCCGTCTTGTCTGAGTTCAGTTTCAGGCGGCTGGTCGTCATCCACTCGGCTACCTCTTTCATCCCTTCGTGCAGATTGGCTCTGGCGGCGGCGGGGTCGTTGGTCAGGGAGAGGATCAGCTGGGTGTCGTCGGCGTAGGAGATTATGTTGAGGTTGTGTTGGCGTGCGATGGCCGCGAGGGGGCTCATGTAGACGTTGAAGAGGGTGGGGCTCAGCGAGGATCCTTGAGGGATGCCGCAGATGACTTCGGTGGCCTCTGACTTGTACGGTGGTAGGCGGACTCTCTGTGTTCTTCCGTCGAGGAAGGAGATGATCCATTCCAGAGCCTTCTCCTGGATTCCGACGTTGCTGAGGCGCTGTACTAGGGTGCGGTGGCAGACAGTGTTGAATGCCGCGGAGAGGTCTAGGAGGATGAGGGCCGCTGTTTCTCCGTTGTCCATCAGGGCTCGGATGTCATCGGTGGCGGCGATGAGGGCGGTCTCGGTGCTGTGGTTGGCTCGGAAGCCAGACTGTGAGGGGTCGAGGGATCCATTCGTCTCAAGGAAGGCGGCCAGCTGCTTGTTGACGGTCTTCTCGATGACTTTGGCTGGGAACGGGAGGAGCGAGATGGGGCGGTAATTCTTGAGTTCGGTGGGGTCCGCTGTTGGTTTCTTGAGTAGAGCGCTGAGTTCGGCGTGCTTCCAGCTCTCAGGGAAGGTGGCGGTTTCGAAGGAGGTGTTGATGATGTCTTGCAGGTGGGGTGCGATGACAGCGTCGGTCTTGTTGAAGACGTGGTGAGGGCAGGGGTCGGTCGGACATCCGGAGTGGACGGAGTTCATCGTGCGGACGGTGTCTTCGGTGCTGATTGGAGTCCAGGCGCGGAGGGTGGTGGTGGGGGGTGGTGGTTCGGTCGTGGTGTGCGTTGGTTGGTTGTTGAAGCTGTTGTGTATGTCCGCGATCTTGTTGTGGAAGTATGAGGCGAGGGAGTTGCAGAGGTCTTGCGATGGGGTGATGTCGTTGTTTCCTGCGCTGGGGTTGGATAGCTCTTTCACGATGTTGAAGAGTTCCTTGCAGTTGTGTGCGTTGTTGTCCAGCCGGTCCTTGAATGCAGTTTTCTTGGCGGCGCGGATCAGCTGGTGGTGCTTCCGGGTGGCAAGCTTGAAGGCGGTCATGTTGTCCGGTGTTGGTTCCCTTCTCCAGACTTTCTCGAGGGCTCGGCAGTTCTTCTTGGAGCTTTTGAGTTCGTCGGTGAACCATGGGGCTTTCTTGTTGCCGGGTCTGCTGGGCGGGGTCCTCAGCGGGGCGAGCTCGTCCGCGCAGTTGCTGATCCACTTCGTGAGGTTGTCGGCGGCCTGGCTGGGGTTCGCTGAGCTGGCAGGAGGGTGCTGGCACAAGGAGGTGGCGAGCTGGTCTGCTGTGATCTTGTTCCAGTTTCTTCGAGCAACCTGTTGCTGGTGGTGGTGGGTCGTCGTTCTTTTGAAGGTGAAGTGGACACAGCTGTGGTCCGTCCAGTGGAGTCCGGTGGCGTGGCTGAAGGCGATGTCTTTGCTGGATGAGAAGACGGCGTCCAGTGTGTGTCCAGCGAGGTGGGTGGGGGTGGACACCAGCTGCTTGAGTCCAAGATTGGCGAGGTTGTCGAGCAGGGTGCTGGTGTTGCGGTCGTTGTTGTTCTCCAGGTGGAAGTTGAGGTCCCCCAGGAGGATGTAGTCAGCGGAGGGGAGGGCATGCGGGCTGACGAAGTCGGCGATGTCCTCGCTGAATTGGGTGCGTGGTCCCGGAGGTCGGTAGATCAGGGTGCCTCTGAGGATGGTCTTCGGGTTGGTGTGGATCTGGAAATGCAGGTGTTCGGCGGTGGTAAGGGTGTTGTCGGTGCTGGTCGTGATACCGATGGTGTTCCTGTGGATGATGGCGATGCCTCCTCCCATCTGGTTGGCGGTGCGATCCCTCCGGGTGATCTTGTAGCCCTCTGTAGGGACTTTTTATTCTGATTATCTGCCTCTATTTAACTGTCTTGATAGAAAACGACCAGCAGAGGTCAGTAAAATACCAGAATCACTTTAGCATTCTCTAGATTCCAGTTCATAGAAATTGTCTTCCACGAGCACCGGTAGACAATATTTTTTACAAATCTTGTATTTTCAGTTATATGACCACAGAAGGCACTGATTGTATATTAAAAACAGAGCTTTGGACTATACCATTTCCCGCTGAAAGGCAATATTGCTCTCCATTTGCTCCCATACCTGGTGTGCCATGCAGTTGGGTGTTTACGTTCCCTCTATGTTAAAGAACAGTAGATGTTTCAACACCCAGCTTAATGTGCTCCATAGCTAAATACATATAAGGTCCTAAAGGCGAGACCGATTGCAATGCAAATGCTAGTTCTTTGTGGCCTTCGTTCATTTCCCAGATGTATGGAAGGACACCCCTCAAGGATCCAAAATTCCAGCACCTATGCATGGAGAACTTATGGACATCAGGGCTAGGACTTTATAGACTGGGACATGCCAAGATACAGCAAAAGCCTAGATCTCTGACCATTGGACCAAGAATGTATCCACAAGTAACCATTTCTGGAGTACCGACCAAGAGAAAATCCAGATTTTAGACAGAAAGTAAGATACAAAGATGTACGCAAACACTAGGAAAAACTTGCAAAGCATGCACAATTATATGCCCGCTGGGTGGATAGGTGTCTGGACTGCTGGCCAACACCTGTGGTGACCATCAACAATCGTAGCCTTTTAAACCCTTCCCTTTCAATTTCCAGACCAAGAGTTGG
Organism: Lissotriton vulgaris; assembly: GCF_964263255.1. Classification (NCBI taxonomy): domain Eukaryota; kingdom Metazoa; phylum Chordata; class Amphibia; order Caudata; family Salamandridae; genus Lissotriton; species Lissotriton vulgaris. The sequence goes on from NC_141687.1 coordinate 117,688,838, forward strand.
ACTTGACACAACCAGGAGGGGACAACTACCAAAGACAGCAGTGTATATGGGTTATGAGGAACATACCAGCTCCACTGCTGCAAGCAGAAATAAAGGCAATCAGATCCTCCAAGACCAGAACCAGGCCTTCATCCCCAACTCACCCTATTCTTGCCCTCATCTCATATAATCTGGAAGACGCTGGGAATAACAGGCATCATAGAAAATGCATGACATATCCTGTGATGCAGATTCCCAGAATCATGAAGAGTAGAGAGCAAACATGTTGCAAACATGTAAAGTATCAGGTGGCCGAACCACGCGTAACTTTGCATCAGCGTCTTGTTCGAAATGCAAACTTCCTGAAAGAGGCAAAGATTTCATTTGGTTTATCTACCAAAATCATGGGCTGAAACTGAAGCAGCTGATCGCACATCACAATTTGATGATATCTCTGGTAGCCTGCAGGGGTCGGAATATGGCACATGCGTCCTATACAGTGATGGACATCAGGTACTCTGATTAATAACTGACACTGAACAGCCTTTGTTCTTTACAACAGAATCTACTGATTGCAGCAGGACCTCTAGCACCATACCTGACCATACCAGACACAGAAATAAAAGTAGGACCAAATGAAGGATTGCCTGCGAACCGACCTTCGTTTCATACAGAAATAAAAGAAAGACTATAACTGTTCTTCCTCTCCGAGCAAAAAATAAAGCAAAGGTCAGAGGGCAGGGGATGAAGCAAAGGTCAGAGAGCAGGGGAAACATCATTTAAATCCTGTTTTTATCTGTATGTGAAATGAAGGTTTGTATCCACATCAGCCTTGCATACATAGGGTGATAACTAAACGGCTTCCGAAACAGAGATACAAAAATATTTACCCCCAGTTGTCCTAGAGCTGGACGCCAGATTTTTGCACAAGGTTACACTGCATAGGTTCATGAAACGGAGGTTGAAGCTTGAAGTCTCAACATTAGAAATAATCCCGCATTTAGAAATCTGAAACTAAACAATATTAGAGGAACTCCGTAAGAGTACAATTTACAAAAGAATGAGTGCAGTCCTTTGCATGTGAATTAGTCATGTAAAGGATGTCACTAGATTGAGAGAACCCAGAACTCTGCAGCACCGGGGGGGGGGGGGGAGGGGGGGGGCAGGGATGAGGCCCCCCTCTGCAGTATTTACACGGGTTGGGACCCGGCTGCTCCTGGGCTGGGCTGGGCTGGGCTGGGCATTGAAAGAACAGAGTGGGCAATCCTGGCACCTTAATACCAATGTATTTATTTAATGAGGTGCTTTTTAAAAAGCTTGTCATTTTAGGATAACTTTGGAAAACGAATAATTAGTAACTAATAATAATAAGTATAACCATAATCGCTGTCAGGACAAATCGCTCTTTTCTACCCTACATGAACTTTCTATAGGCGCACTATTATGATGATGATTATTATTTTGATTATTATTGGAATAACAGTAGGATGATTATGATAATAGTAACATATTCTTATTACAATTATGCTTGTTATTAATAATCATCCTAATACTAATATTATAATCCTCATTATAATTCCTCATGACTGTTTTGTTGTTGATTTTCTTAGCAATGTGATCATCCATGAGACCACAGTATGTTATATCCATACGGCTAATAATATGAACTATGATAGCAATGGTACTAATAGTGATGCCTCGACCAGCAATAGTAGCACTGAAGTAACAAATACCAACAATAGAATGAATAATAAGAAGGTTTAAGATACTGAGATTCTTATTAACATCACAGTCCGGACAACTAGCTTGGACTCTGCTGCCAGGGGGATGTATGACGTTACAACGCATACTTTTACAACGCATACCATTATAATGCATTTTTTACAACGCAACATCCATTACAACGCATTCCATTACAACGCATGCCATTACAACGAATTTTAAAAAACTACCTTTACAACGCATTTCATTACATTGCATACTACCTTTACAACACATACCATTACATTGCATGTTTGGTAAGTATTGGATAGTGTAGGGGTAAAAATTACTATTCTAACTCCAGGGGGTGCAAGTGTTGGATAGTGTAAGGGTACTTAGCGTTGTAATGGTATGCGTTGTAATGGTATGCGTTGTAATGACATGCGTTGTAGTGGTATGCGTTGTAATGGCTGCGTTGTAATGGCATGCATTGTAATGGATGTTGCGTTGTAAAAGTTTCGTTGTAATGGTAGTGCGTTGTAAAAGTTGCATTGTAAAGGTTGCTTCCCCTGCCAGGGTGCTCATTTATTTCAAAATAACAATAATATTAATTATAGCAATATTAAAAAATAACAATTGTCCTATCAGGAGGTTATTGGTCGTGTCAAGATCCAGGCACTGCACTCCTCGAATATTCCTTCAATAGGGGACCCAAACCCTGGCTCTGCAGCTGTTTCAGGCCCTTTAATCACGGTACATGTGGTATTCACCAGGCATTGCAGCAGTGTGCCCACCAGGATTACACCCCAGGCTGGCGAACCGGTCCACTTTGCCTCCTCAAAACATTTAAGAGCCCCTGGACCTCAGGACTAGGAAACAATACCAGAGTCACTGAAAGACACACGTTCATTAGGAGTGCACAGAGGAGGAGTGCAGCAAACAGGACATGAGAACCTCCAATCAGGGATAAGAGCCCCAAAAAAGAAAGGTAACCAGCACATGACACTGGATCAGGGAAACAGAAACGACCAAAGCTGCTCAGGGCATTACCTTATTACAGCAACACACTGGTGCTTACACCGCACCAGAAAGACAACACTGGGGAGAAAACGTTTAAATACAAAAGGTGATGGATGACAAGAGACACCTCATTTTGGCACCTGCATTCCAATGTGGGAGAGAATTAGTTTTTAAGAAATGCAAGCAACACAAAACTACCGCCCTAGCCGAAAACCATACCGCCAGGTTGCAAGACTGACGACCTGCAAGTGGTAAACAAATACTGCCACTGATATATACCACTGGTGGGAATTACCAGAGCTGAAAAAAATACAGGAGGTGGAGAAACATACATCTTTGTCCTTTTTCAGCAGGTATTCAAATACTACAGTGCTACAAAGGTACAAGGGGCCATAAACAATACTTCTGGCGACAACTTATGAAGATGAGAATGAGGGCCCAGGGCCCCGCAGTACAAGTCCCCCTCCTCCAGCGGCATCCCTGTCTTTTATGGCCTTACTTTAGAATTGATTCATATTGTGCCATCCGGGCAAGGGCACCTTCATGTTTAACAATAATTGGCAACTCATCCTGTCTCAGGCTGGCATGTTCACATTGTCAGACAGGATTGTCTTGTAATGCGGTCACCCGTAGCACTGCACCCGAACTCTGGGTCAATGCACTTACCACCAGTAGTAATATTACCACTGATGGCACGCGGCTCGGTTTGACCGCTCTTCTGTAATGCCAGCAGCCTGTTGATCAACCAGCTCTGTGCTCAGTGAGCAGTCTAATGTCTAATTTACACCGGGTCAGCCCTGAGATTCAGTCTCCTTATCAAGTTCCTGACCAGCTCTCTGTACCAGCAGTCATGTTACACTACATCTCAGCTGTGTGCTATTAATTCGGTGGTGAGGTCTGCACACCCCATTATTTTCAGTGTGGTCAGTAGCCACCTTAATAAATATCATTGTTGGGGTTCAATGGCCCCTCAGGGTTCTAGGACCCAGTTCCACTGAAACTGCTGCTTCAATGGGGGGTGGGCACCAGGCCTGGACTGGCTTCTGGCATACATGTCCAAGCACTGCCCTCTTTGGTAAGTGTGTCTTGAGTCCTTTCTACCTCGCGGTTTATTTTTCTGTCGAGCCTAGCGACAGTGCGCATGCGCTACCCGCTCTGCAAGACTGCTGTAGTAGAGTATCTCCTCCCATATTTTTCATTGGCTTATGTCATTGTCTTTCGTAAATGCTGCCTTCGGATTCGTTAATCGACAGGCCCTTTTACTTCACTTGTTACACTGGACCTGTTATTTAGTCTGGAAGCACTATTTATTTTATTGAGTTTCTCTTACTACAGGCTGGATATGCGCTGCTTTAGCTGAAATGGCTTGTGTTTTTTTAAGCAGCACGGCTGCCCCTTAACCCGAGCACCTGCTTTTAAGCACTTTAACCCAGCATTATCTCGTGTCTGCTTCAACCGGCCAAGTAAAATGGATTTAGAAATGATTAGCGAATTAAGTCATGCGAATTCCAGGTAGCACATAATCCTGTGCTAATGGGCTGAAGCTTACAACAGCACATCTGTGTTACATGCCATCTGTACTAAAGCCCCCTGATGGGTTGTTTTCATAAGCCTTATTAACACCACCAACACCAATACCATCAATACCACCAATACCACTACCATCAATACCACCATCACCATCAATACCACCACCTCCACCAATACCACCACCAATACCACCACCACAGCCAATACCAACACCACCACCAATACCACCACCACCACCATCAACGCCACCAATACCACCACCACCAATACCCCCACCGCCAATACCAATACCACCACCAATACCACCACCACCAATAAAACCACCACCATCAATACCACCACCTCCACCAATACCACCACCACCAATACCACCACCACCAATACCACTACCACCACCACCACCAATACCACCACCATCATTACCACTACCACCATCAATACCACCACCACCATCAATACCACCACCATCAATACCACCACCACCAATACCATCACCACCAATACCACCACCACCAATATCAATACCACAACCAATACCACCGCCAATACCACCACCACCAATATCAATACCACCACAACCAATTCCACTAGTAATACCACCAATGCCACCGCCACCAATGCCACCACCACCACCAATACCATCACCACCAATCCCAATACCACCACCAATACCACCACCAGCACCACCCATACCAACACCAATACCACCACCACCACCAGCAATAACACCACCACCAATACCACCACCACTACCACCACCAATACCAATACCATCACCACCTATACTAGGTCTCGCATTTGCAAGAGTTGAGGCTATTAGTATTGTAAATGACAATGCCTTTTATTTTATGTTTTAAAACCCAAAACATAAATAAAAGGAATCACCATTTACAATGCCAATAGCTCAAACTCCAGTGAATGCGAAGCCTATTGCATTGCAAATGATTGTTTTACTAATGTAATCTCACTCTGCTAGAAGGGGGAATAGATGCACCCACTTACATGAAGCAGTCAGCAAAGGGGTCTGAAACTTTGGATTAATTTCCCTCTGGATCCTCCAAAACTTGTACCAGTTAGGGGAGTCGAGCCATGCGCCCCTTTTGAATCAAACCAATTTTTGTGAAAACAGGTACCACTATTCATATTTTTTGCCATGTTTGACCCTCTTCTTAGAAATGACATTTAAAATTCTGTCTTAAAGGAATTTCCTCTGATTATTTTACTTTTTGGACCTCTTGACCTTTGATCTCGACTGTTGTCTTAAGTCCACTGACCAAGCCTCAGCCACATATAATCTGCTAAAAAGATGCTTCTCTGCGCGATTCAGTGAAGCCCTTGGTGACATGAGGCTGCCTTGAGATTCTGACAGATGGAAAGGAGGGTCCACAAGAACACCATCCGCATCTCGACCAGCTCCGACGACACCCTCATAGCCACCGAGCACCTCCACTTCCAGATACACACCGACCCCAAGACAACACTCAGAGGCACCCTCATATACAGACCACCAGGACCCCGTACACAATTTTGCGAAGACATCGCTGACCTTATCAGCCCACACGCCCTCCCTTCCGAGGACTACATTCTCCTAGGAGACCTCAACTTTCACCTGGAGAATAACAACGACAACAACACCACCACCCTGCTTGATAACCCCGCCAATCTCGGACTCAAACAGCTGGTGAACACCCCCACCCACTACGCCGGACACACGCTCGACCCAATCTTCTCCTCCAGCAAACACATCTCCTTTAATCACACCACAGGACTCCACTGGATGGACCATAGCTGTGTCCACTTCAGCTTCAGAAAGACAACGACCCACCACCACCCGCAACAGGTTCCCCGCAGAAACTGGAACAAAATTACCCTCGACCAGCTCACCATATCACTGAACCAAAACCCTCCCGCCAGATCTACGGACCCAAATCAAGCAGCCTTTAATCTCACACAATGGATCACCCACTGCGCTGACGAACTAGCACCCCTGAAATACCGTCCCAACAGACCAGAGGGCAAAAGAGCCTCCTGGTTCAATGACGACCTTAAGAACTCCAAAAAGAACTGCCGCACCCTCGAGAAAACCTGGAGAAAAAACCCAACCGCGGACAACATGACCGCCTTCAAGAACGCCACCCGCAAACACCACCAGCTGATCCGCACCACTAAGAAGTCAGCATTTCAAGACCGACTAGACAACAACGCCCACAACAGCAAAGAACTCTTCAGCATCGTCAATGAGCTCAACAATCCCAGCGCCGGCAACAACGACTTCACTCCCTCTCAAGATTTATGCGACTTGTTCTTCCACAGCAAGATCGCAGACATACATAACAGCTTCAGCGACCTGTCCTCTCCCCCTACCTTTGAACTGAAGCCCCCTACCACCACCCTCCGCGCCTGGACCCCAGTCAGCACCGAAGAAACCATACGCATGATGAACTCCATCCATTCCGGATCTCCAACCGACCCATGCCCCCACCACATCTTCAATAAGGCCGACTCCGTCATCGCACCCCAACTCCAAGATATCATCAACTGCTCCTTCAACACCGCTACCTTCCCGGAAAGCTGGAAGCATGCCGAGCTCAGCGCCCTCCTGAAGAAACCTACAGCAGACCCCACTGAACTTAAGAACTACCGCCCCATCTCGCTCCTCCCGTTTCCCGCCAAAGTCATCGAGAAGACCGTCAACAGCCAGCTTGCTGCCTTCCTTGAGTCTAGCCTGCTCCCTTGACCCCTCACAGTCCGGATTCCGAGCTAACCACAGCACCGAGACCGCCCTCATCGCAGCTACAGACGACATCCGGACACTGCTCGACAACGGGGAAACAGTGGCCCTCATCCTCCTGGATCTTTCTGCAGCGTTCGACGCGGTATGCCACCTCACCCTAGTACATCGCCTCAGCAACGTCGGATTACAAGATAAGGCATTGGACTGGATCATCTCAATCCTCGCCGGAAGAACCCAAAGAGTCCGTCTCCCCCTTTCAGATCAGAGGCCACCGAAGTCATCTGCGGCGTACCACAAGGATCTTCGCTCAGCCCCACCCTCTTCAACGTCTACATGAGCCCCCTCGCATCCATCGCACGCAACCTAAACATCATCTCCTACGCTGACGACACTCAACTGATCCTACACGAAGGGATGAAAGACGTAGCCGAATGGATGAAGAACAGCCGCCTAAAACGGAACTCGGACAAGACGGAAGTTCTCATCCTAGGAACATCCCCCTCTGCCTGGGACGACTCATGGTGGCCCCCGGCACTTGGCAGCGCACCCAAACCAACGGACCATGCTCGCAACTTAGGATTCATCCTAGACTCCTCCCTCTCCATGACCAAACAAGTCAACGCCGTCTCATCATTATGTTTTAACATCCTAGGCATGCTCCGAAAGATCTTCCGATGGATCCCCACCGAAACTAGGAAAATGGTCACCCAAGCACTTGTCACCAGCCGACTAGACTACGGAAACACCCTCTACACCGGAACCACGACCAAACTGCAGAAAAGACTTCAACGCATTCAGAACGCCTCCGCCCGACTCATCCTGGACATACCTCGACGCAACCACATATCAGAACACCTGAGAGACCTGCACTGGCTCCCTATCAGCAAGAGAATCACGTTCCGTCTCCTCACTCATGCACACAAGGCCCTCCACAACCTAGGACCCAGCTACCTCAACAATCGCCTATCCTTTTACACCCCCATCCGCCAACTACGTTCGTCCAACCTAGCCCACGCCGTGATCCCACGCATCCGAAAAGCCACCATGGGAGGAAGATCCTTCTCTTACCTGGCGGCCAAGACATAGAATTCCCTCCCCTCTCACCTCCGTCTTATCCAGAACCACCTCTCCTTCAGGAAGCAACTCAAGACCTGGTTATTCGATCAGTAACAAACCCCTTTCCCTTAAGCGCCTTGAGACCCTCTGGGTGAGTAGCGCGCTATACAAATTTCTGACTTGACTTATTACGACACGTCACATATTAATAACTAATACACGTCATCCAGCTACAGTAGTATGGATCACCAGTACAATTACACATGTGTTCAGTGATGTGGAAGAGGGGAATTATTGCGTGTGGTTTGTGATTGATGAAGAATTTATTATTTTTCATTTTTCCAAACATAGTGAATAAATAAGGTAAAAATGCCTGCGGTGCTGAGAGAAATCCAAGCACCACGTGTAAATGGCCCAGAGGGGGCATCTGCATCTGGTCGCACTCAGGGGGCCCTGGGCAAGGGTAGGAGATTAATGGGCGGAGATGGCCCGGGCTGCGGTTCGGCCACCCTTTCCTATCCCATGGCTCCCTCCCAGTCTCTTTGGACTGTGGGATGCCCCGTTACTGAAAGGCGTTGGAATTGCTTTTTTTTTAAAAAAAATTTTTTATTAGAGATAAGGCAGTTACAATTACAGAATCAATACATATCCGGAAAAATAGATACAATATATATTATAGAATGTAAAAAATTTCATAATATGCAATAAATTAATCAGAGCTTTACAAAAGTTAAAAACATTCAGTCATAATTCTTAGAAAGAGAACAAAGGGGCTAAGTCCCCACAAAACTCATGAATCGGAGTTTCTCCAGATCTTAACCGGTGCCCAAATATTCCTACCAAACTCCTGCTTCTTTCTACCCTTTAATTCATAAAGGCAGGCATCCAGATTGTGAATACCCAGCAGCCTAGACATCCACATCTGAAATGTGGGGGCATTGGAATCTTTCCACCCAGCAGAGATTAGCATACGGAGTACTGCTGCGGCAATAAATAACAATGCTTGTGCGTGTTTCCCAACCTTAAGTTTAGAGTCCGCTCCTAAAAGAACCAGTGTGGGGGATAGGTTGATGTTATTACCTAGCAGCCCCCTCAGAAAGGTTGTTATCTCACCACAGATTGAGGCCAGACTAGAGCAGCCGTAAAACATATGTATCAAATCTGCTGGGCCTGTGTTACATCTTGGGCACTTATCGTCTTCCCTTAACCCCCACCCAAACAATTTCGCTGGGGTGTAGTAGAGGTTAAACACCGTCTTGTAGTGTTGGGCCCTTAGGTTTGATGCTCGAAGTACTTTACTGCTTAAAAGTAAAGCCAAATCTATATTTACGTCTGGGTCCCCTAACTTATGTGACCAAGCCACCTCAGTTTTATCCAGATCATCTGGGAGCCCGGTCACCAGAAAATTATAGGCAGTACCAATCTTCCTTCCCCCTCTTTTTATATACTCAATCAGTTGGCAGTTTGGTATCATCACTAGTTTTGGTCTTATTGCTGAGATAGTTTGAACGACTTGCCAATATAGCAGCCAGTGATTCCCAGGGATCCCAAACCTCCGCTGTATTTCAATAAAGCTATATATATCCTCTCCCAGCATGACATCGCCCAAGCATATTATCCCCTGTGCCCTCCAAATTAAACTATTCTCATTCTGTCCAAGATGGGTGAATAGACTTGATTTCCACAGATTAGTATTAGCATTTATTTTGGGGATTCCTAGAATTTTACCTATGGATTTCCACGTCCACCAAACCCCTTCGATAATCTTATATCTCGTCCTGTTATAGAATCTCCGTTCCACTTCACACTGTAATAACCCATATGCTTTTCTACCCAGCAATAGCTCATAGATGGAGTGAGAATCTTGATTCTCATTATAACCTACTGCTGGCAAGGGTTCAGATTGAATCAATATATTCATTTGTGTGAACAGGCATGCCAAATGGTAAAATTTAAGGTTCGGAAATGACAGACCGCCCCTATCTACCGGTAAAGATAGATAGTTTATAGAACGTCTGATTTTACCGTACTGCCACACAAATCTAACAAACGTGGATTCAATTTTTCTGATCATTGTCTCCCCTATAAATAGGGGAATAGCCCTAAAAAGATATAGGGGCAGATTTATGTTAACTGGCGCATCCCCAGGGATGCGCCAGTTAACATGCGCCACAGTGCGCCACAGCTCCGCCAGCCATGGTGCGCCGCATTTATAATGCGGCGCACCATGGTGCAAAAACGGCACAGATGCGTGACGCATCTGTGCCGGAAATGTGGCGCATTGCTAGAGTCGCGTCGCAAGCGCAACGCAGCTCCAGCAAGGCTCGGGGGTGCCCCATTGTAACAATGCTGCGTCAAGACCTACGCCTGCTTCAAGCAGGCGCAGGCTTTTGACGCAGCATTGGCTTAAAAGTGACTGAGTGAAATCTCATAGATTTCACTCAGCCACTTTTGCGAGGCGCACCTACCCCCGGAACGCCCACCCTGCGCCGGAACGCCCACAAGCGGCGCAGGGCTTTACAACGTGACGCATCTGCCTAGATGCGTCACTGTTGTAAATCGTTCGTAGGGATGCGCCACGTTTACGCCGCCTTGCGTGACGCAACAGCGGCGTAAACGTGGCGCAAGGGCCTCATAAATCTGCCCCATAATATTTTGGGAAACATGGTCATCTTTAGGGCATTCACCCTACCTATAAGGGATAGATGCAGCACATCAATTCTTCTAAGCTCTGTTTCAATTAAGCCCAGCAGCGGAAGATAGTTCTCCTCAACCATCTTCTCAACTGATGAATTAATTTTAACCCCAAGATACGTAGCACACTCTACATATCTATGATCACTTTTCCTAATATTCTTGGTACAGATGATCTGGGTTTTCCCCTCATTCAACTTGTACCCAGAGCAAATGCCAAATTCTTTGGCCAGTTGTACTATTTCCGGCATTGCTTGGTGGGGGTCCACAGTAGTTATTGCCAGATCATCTGCATAGGCCAATAATTTGGTAGTGAATCCATTGACCACCACTGGGCTTATTTGTCCTGAGGCCAGGATTCTTTGTATAAGGGGGTCTATATACATAGAGAATAGAATTGGAGAGCAGGGGCACCCCTGGCGCGTCCCCCTCTTGATTATTATTTTATCAGATTGATGCCCCATAACTGAGACCCTAGCCACTGGTTTACAATACATGGCTTTAATTGCCCTCAAAAAATTGTTACCAAACCCTCTGCCTACCAATATACCCCAGAGATAATCCCAGACCACGCGGTCAAAGGCTTTCTCCGCGTCGAGGAGGATCATGGCCATCTCCTCCCCCGCGGCACCCTGAGCGTCGAACAATGCTGTTGCCCTTCTAATATGGTCCGTGGTGCCCCTCCCTGGCACGAACCCATGCTGCCACGGAGACACGAGATGACCAATCATCCCCCCCAATCTACTCGCCCAGATCTTTGAATATAGCTTTGTGTCAGCATTTATGAGCGATATGGGGCGGTATGATCCTGGTGATTCCTTGGGTTTCCCCTTCTTATGAAAGATAATGATTTTTGTCTCTTTCCATGATTCTGGTACTCTCCCTGTATATAGAATCCCATTAAATAGGTCAAGCAATATAGGGGTAATCTGTTTTTCTAAGCACACATATACTTCTAGGGGTATCCCATCAGGACCTGCGGCCTTACCCGCGGCTAACTCATGTAGGGCTTTCATTACCTCGTTTATCTGTAGATCTTTTTCCAGTTCTTCCCGATCCTGTACACTTACTCTGGGACCCCTGTCTGTAAAGCCCGGACTTGGCTCTCTGGTCTGCTCCTCTTCATCATATCATTTTTGGTAGAACCCATGAAATACTCTCAGTATCTCTTTAGGCTCTGTAAACTCTATGCCTTCTTCCTGTATACAGGGAATTATGTTTTTAGTCCTCTCCTGTCTTATCTGCAGGGCTAAAGCTCTTCCTGCCTGCTCCCCTGTTTCATACCGTCTTGCCCTTGCTACTTGATAACTTCTAGCCTCCTTCTCCGTAGCTATTTTCTGGAGGTTAGCTTTGGTATTAGTGATTCTTGTAAGGCTTCCATGACCATCCTGCCCCAAGCTAATTTCCCTAATATGCTGTTTTTCTACCGTTGCAAGTTCATCCATCAGCTTCTCTACCTCTCTCCTATCTTCCCTCCTAAGCCTAGCTGAGCAGCTAATTGTTTCCCCCCTCAGAGAGGCTTTGAAGGCTTCCCAAACCATATTTCTGGATGTGCTGTATCTGTTGACATCAAAAAATTCCTCTGCCCATTTTCTAATGTGTTCTACAAATCTGGTAACTAACAGAAGCTTCCGCTCGAACGACCAGCTGTTTTGTTTCCTCTCCATACTTGAAATTGTACAGGTCATGATCAGTGGGTTGTGATCGGATATTGATTTCGGGAGTTTCCTGATGCTAACCTTATTCATTTCCGAGAAGGAGATCAAAAAATAATCTAGCTTGGAATATTTCACGTTAGGGAAAGAGAAGTAGGTGTAGCCTGGGTCTATAGGCTCCTTTTCACCCTAGACGTCCTTAAGCCCATGGGAATTCTTGAGGGAGTCCAAGGCTCGGGATACCCTTGATTTCCTCCCAGAATAGCCCACCGGATCATTTCAATCCACCGATATATTAAAATCCCCACAGATTATCATGGGTGTTGGCCAGTTTGCTAACTCTCCCTCCAGAAAATCAAAAACTTCAGGGTCATCTTGATTTGACCCATAGACTACACATAGGGTGTACCCAAGGTTGACTTCTGCAATTGCCCATCTACCACCGCTATCAGATTTATGACGTTTGACCCCCCCAAGTAGGATTTAGCCAATATAGCGACCCCCCTGATGTTTGATGTTTGTGTGGAGCAAGATAGAATTTCATACCCCCTCAATTTCATCAGATTTTGTTTTGCCCAGGGGAGATGGGTCTCCTGCATACAAAGGATATCAATATTGTTAAATTTTACAAAGTGCTCTACATTAAGTCTTTTCCTCTGGTCGTTCAGCCCGCCTACATTAGCCGTACAAATGTTAATGCTTGTCGTATTTGCCATTTTTGCCATAATTTTGATCTAATATTCCCTGTCGAATCTGGATTATCATTATTTTCTGCGAATAACTGCTATCTCTGACATATTCCACTTCAAAACTCCTTAGCTCCATTTTTTTTGTTTTTGCCCTTCCCACCCCTCCCCCTCCCTCCCTGCACTCCCCCACACCCCTCTTTCCCCGACACTCCCCCTCCCTTGCTCGTGAGGCGCTCAGACCTGGTCTGTGCGTGTGATGGGCGCAGTATGAACAGTGAAGCCCTTTCGGAACCAATCATTTGCCATTTCTGACTCCCCTTACCCCCCTCTACATTGCTGCATCCTACCAGCCATAATTCTCCGTTTATACATCAGTGCTCAGTCGTTTTTTTTTTTTTTTTTTAAATATATTTTTTAAAGGTCTATTACTTTACTTCTTCCCGTCTATTACTTTATTTCCTGTGAGATTCCAGATACTCTTTGGCTTTTATTTCCGAGGAAAAATAAATAGTTCTCCCATCGTTGATAATTTTTAGTTGGGCTGGGTTTACCAGGTAGGCCTGCATCTTCTTTTCATTGAACGGTTTTATCAGTTGTTTGAGTCGCCAGCGTCTCTCTACTGTTGCGTGGCAGAAATCAGGACGAACGAAGAAGGATACCCCATCTACATTCCTCTTAGCATCTGGTCTTGCCTTCTCTGAAATCGCCTGCCTAAGCAAAAAGTTATTCACAAAGATAAGAATTGCTCTTGGTTTATCATCCTCCTTCGCTCCCCTTTTGATCTTAAACGGGAAGCGGTGGGCTCATTGAATTTCTGTGGCCCAGTCCCAACTCGATAGCTCAGGAAATGCTTGCTCAAACAGTTTAGTAACATAGGCCCTTATATCGGACCCTTCCCTTCCCTCTGGTACCCCCAGAATCCGGAGGTTGTTTCGCCTGAGCCGATTTTCCATATCCTCCAGCTTCCACTGGATGTCTGTTATTTGTGAGCTCTGGGCTTCGACTTTGTTGGTTGCTGCTGCAGCCTCCGCCTCTGTTGAGACCACTTTATCTTCGAGATTGGTCATTCGGTCCCCCAGGTTGATACAGACTTTGGATAGCTTCCTTACTGCGCCCTGCATCTTTCTTACTGCTGCTCTAGATTTTCGGCTATAGTCTCCAGAAGCGACATCTGAGCTCCTCCCGGGCTGCCCTGCAGCGGCATTGCTGATGAGTGGTCCCAACTCAGCTCTCCTTGAGAATTCTCTCGGATTTTGTGTGGTTTTACTGCTGTTACCGGTAATTCCAGCTCATGATCACTCTCTGTGTCCAGATCTGACCCAAGATTGGAGCTATCATCCTCCTCTGACCACTCGCCCCCCTCTGACACAGAGAAGAAGCATTCGCTCGGAACTTTTTCGTTCTCCTTGCATTTTTCCGTCTCTGGACGACCCCCCAGATGCTCCTGAAATACTTTAGGCGTCTCTGCTGATTCCAGCTCATCCAGAACATCTGCTGTGTGCTCATCTTTGTCCATATCAGCCTTATTCAATTGAGTTATATCTCCTTTTTTGGAATCTCCTGTTTCAGAGCTAACCTGTCCACAGCATAGTGGTCCCACCTTTGTCTCACCTTCGGTCGGTTTGCTATCGTCATTTTCTGAACTCTCAATAACATTGGACTTCCATGTTTGGTTATTAATTTCTTCCCCTTGTTTCACTTGTTCAGACCCATCTTTGATCGCGGATGCCACATCCAGAGTGTTTGGTGTCGGCGTGGCTGTATTTTCGGCTATTGACTGATCATTCCCCCCTCCGTCCATTACCGAAGTATTTTTCAAACCTTTTTCCTTAATCACCTTTGGGAAAAAGTCAGCAATAGGAGCAGTGGGGGCTGCAGCCATGGCTTGTCTTGTTCTGGAAGCGATTTGTTTCTTTACCTGTGGGGACTGCGCTTTCTGCTCTGCTTCTGCTGGTACCGTCTCACCCCCAGTCTTTTTCTTCTTTTCTGTGGCAGTTTTTGTACCAGTGTTCAATTTGGGGGCCATTGCTCTGGTTATGTTGTTGGCACTGTGGTTGCTTTCAATCTTCGCTGCTTCGCCGCTCGTAATCTGCTCAGCCCCTGGCTCTGCCGATTTTGCTCTCTGAATCAGCCTCTGGCTTTGCTCAGTTCCTGCTCCCGTTGGCCCACTGCGCGGAGTCTCGCCCTTGCCCCGCCTCCCTTTCCTCTGCCGATGCCGAGAAGCTGCAGGCGCCGGCCACACCGCCAACACCACCGAGGAAATCCCTCCAGCCCGCCTCAGGTCAACCTCACACCGCAATCTCCGCCGGTTCTCATCACAAACCAGCCCGCTGGGGCAGGCACAGACCGTGGCGGGGAGAGGAACCAGTCTGCGGGCAAGCTGCCGCACCGAGCCGCAGGTGAGCAAAAGGATCATCCGCATTCACTCTGCAATACGAGCCACTTGAGCCGCAGCCGCAGATTTATGCTTGCAATGTCATTCCATTCCTGTTTATCTACCGCGTTCCGACCGACATACTGATAGCGCCATACAACGTAGAGTTAGGGGATCATGGGCTCCACTGTTCTGCTACTGCTTTCGGCCTCAGCTATGCGGCCGCCATCTTGCCCCCCCTTCAAGCCAGCATTTCTAAGCAACAAAGGAATTGCTTTGTTGCTTAGAAATGCTGGCTTTGTTTACGATCTCTTCTCAACTGCCTGGGGTGAATCTTCATGGATTGAGCCATGCCTGTCGGCACCACCGTTTGCATATTTCTCTCCGTCGGTGCACAGTTCATGCTGTGCAGTCACTTGACATATATTCAAGGTTTACAAAACCCCAAATCAAAATGCAGAAGAGATAAAAAAAAACACCTACTTGCATTACAACGTTTGAAGACAAGCAGAACTCGTCTAAAATATGCCACATTTCTTTATTAAATTACCTTTTTAAGATCCACTTGAAGCAACATTTCTACCACATTTAGATGCAATGCAGTTTTGAAACTCGAGAAGCAAGGTGCAAAAGTAGTAAATTGGAACTGAAGTGAGTACTCAGCAGTTTTATTCACACATATTTCCCTCTGGCCAGGCGCCACCTGGTAGGACTCCCGCCTCTTTAAGCATTTCAAGTCAGCTTTTCAGAAGCCAGCCACACACAAACAAGGAGCGTGAAAGCTCATTAAAACGGTGTTATTGACAGCCAGCGTCTGAAGCGCCAGTCTATTGGAATATTAGGACGCAAACCATTCACCTCACGTCTCCTGAAAGAGGAGGAAAGAAATGGAGGGGAGGGGAGAAGAAAGGAGGGAAAGAAAGGAGAGAAGGAAGGAAGGAGAGAAGAAAGGAAGGAAAGAAAGAAGGAAAGAGGGAAAGAAAGACAGAAGGTGGGAATGAAGAAAGGTGGGAAAGAAAGAAGGAAGGAGGGAAAGAAAGAAGGAGGGAAGGAGGGAAAGATGGAAGGAAGGAAGGAGGGAAAGAAAGAAGGAAGGAAGGAAGGAAGGGGAAAAAGAAGGAAGGAAGGAGAGAAACAAGGAAAGTGGGAAAGAAGGAAGGAGGGAAAGATAGAAGGAAGGAGGGAAAGAAAGAAGGAAGGTGGGAAAGAAAGAAGGGAAAAGGGAAAGAAAGAAGGAAGGAGGGAGGGAAAAAAAGAAGGAAGAAGGGCATGAAAGAAGGAAGGTGGGAATGAAGGAAGGTGGGAAAGAAAGAAGGGAGGAGGGAAAGAAAGAAGGGAGGAGGGAAAGGAAGAAGGAAGGATGGAAAGAAAGAAGGAAGGTGGGAATGAAGGAAGGTGGGAAAGAAAGAAGGGAGGAGGGAAAGAAAAAGGGAGGAGGGGAAGGTAGAAGGAAGGATGGAAAGAAAGAAGGAAGGTGGGAATGAAGGAAGGTGGGAAAGGAAGAAGGGAGGAGGGAAAGAAAGAAGGAAGGAGGGAAAGAAAGAAGGAAGGAGGGAAAGAAAGAAAGAAGGAAGGAGGGAATGAAAGAAGGAAGGAGGGTAAGAAAGAAGGAAGGTGGAAATGAAGGAAGGTGGGAAAGAAAGAAGGTATGAGGGAAAGAAAGAAGGAAGAGGGAAAGAAGTGAGGAAAAGTATGAAGGTAAAAAGAAAAGAAGAAATGGGGTTAAAGTAGGGAAGGGAGCCTAATTTGAATGGGGTTGTGGTCCTATTCAATTGTCTAAGGGAATGCCTTTGCCCATGTGCCACGTTAGAGATGCAGGCACAAAGCCAAAGAGGCTATCAGAGGACATGACATCCCTGGAGGGTGCCAAAGGGAAGGGGAAATAGAGGGTCCTATAGGCTCCTGAAGGACACCTCACAGGTGGATGCAGTTCCAGTCTGCACGCCTTGCACCTCCAAAGGTAGGTTAGGGGTCAATGTGCAAGGACACTGACAGTGCCTCGAGCTGTGACGTCAGCGCCTCTGTACCTTAGCCTCTGGGGGGTCCTCCATAGTCCCGCTCAAATGTGGGTGCACACTGTTCAGTCAGTAATGGGGTTTGTGTGATGTTCCAGTGAGGTTCTAAAGGTGCATTGGAAGGAGTTTTTGCCTGAGTTTACACTAGGCTAATGTTAAACCACTCCCGGAACTCCTCCTCTACCTCCTAATTTTTTACCTGTCTCCCCTCCTGCAGCATTGATTACGGCACCCCGAAACCTTCTCTGCTTTTCTGTTCTAGTCCATATTTCCTGCCACACAGAGGACTCTTCCTGTTCTGCAAGATCACGTCACGAAATTCCTCTTCATAAGCAAGACCTTCAGGACACACTCACCTGGGCTTCCAATAAACATCTAAGCAAGCGATGGGTGACGACATGTGACCCCGTGTTCACCGGCAGTGCCCTACGGTGGTGTATTTGTTGATGTGCCAACCCCACAACACTACTGCCTCATCATCATCATCGTTTTATTGTGTGATTAATTAAAATCATTACAATATTTACAAGAAATAAAAACTGTGCAACAGCAAGTACAAAAGGCTAATATAAATGAAGTAAAGTCAGAATAATCTGTCTCAGAAAATGTCCTCTCCGTGGTCATATATCTTGGAATAAAACATACTAAGTCTGTCCGTATCAGTTCTTTCACTAGATGGCCTTTATCACCTAGTGATCAGTCCCTGATCTTCTTTTTGTTCGGGCGGCAAATGCCTTATATCTGCTCCTTGTCTTTAACAGCTTTGTTACCTTCGCCATAAATTTGATTCTCCGACATGAAAGGATAGGTGAAACACCACTTAGCCAGCATATCACCGCCTGCCTGCAGGTACGGATCTTCATTATGTTGAAAATTGCCCGGAGATATCCTCTTCTTAAGACCTGCAGCACTGGGCATACACATAGTAAGTGTGTCACTGTTTCATTCTTGTATCCGCATAATCTGCAGTTAGTGGTTTCAAGTTGTTGTTTCCAAGGAGGCCTTAGATCTTTTGAATAGTGCGTGCCCAGACGATACGCTATCAGAGATTTTTTTAGGTGTTGGCAGTAGTGTAAGGCTAGGTAGTCTTGCGGTTTTTGGGTGGTGTATGAATTGACTACTGTCCAAGCGTGTTGCCGTTTAGTTAAGGTTCTTTTGTATTTTAGCAAGGAAATCCTTTTTGCTAATCTGTTTGCTATTTTGCAGAACTGCTTGTGGTCAATATTTTTTTTCCACACTTCGTGTAGGCCCAATGTTGTCAAACACTGGCTGAGAAATTTACCCCATTGGGTGGTGTTGGGCTTGGCTACCTGAAAGTTTATTTCCTCCCAGCATAGATTGTCCAGTGACTCACTAGGGGTGGCTCGAAGCTTATGGCAGAATTTTGCAAATGTGGACTTCGACCTGATTTCTTGGTTTTGCAAGCCGAATTCTAAACGAACTTGGGCTGGCGCAGCTGCGTATGGCAACCCAAACACAACTTTATATACTACTGCCTCACCCACCTTTCATAACTTCAGAGTCTAAAGCTGAACTCCATCACAGACCCTGTAGCTGAACACCCCAGATTCTCACTTGAATTTCCCAGGCACTACCAATGCGGGATGGCCTAGGAGCCCTGGAGCCAACATGCAGGTGGCTTCTCCAAGGTCACTAAACACAAACTGAAAACAGTATTCAGACACTCCCATCCAACCAGGACTAAAAGCATCAACGGTACAGAACCAAACAACCAACAAAGACAGGTGGTATCTTTCAAGGTTGCTTTGGTGATAGTTATATCAATCTGACGTTCTTTGTGGCCAAAGATGTCCGTGCACAGTAATGTGTGTAGAGTAAGCATGGGCGAATTTTGCGAATCTCGCGTTCGCGAATTTTGCGGATTTGCGAACTCGCAAATCGCAAAATCCGCGAATTCTCGCGAATTTGCGGATTTTTTTTTTTTGTGTTCGCGTGGGTTTCTGCCAGTTCGCGAGGGTTTTGTACAATTTCGCAAACGCGAACTTACCTGTCGGGTCACAAGTTTCGCGAACTTGTTGTTTCTACGTGTCCAGCCTGTTTGGGACACTCTTCTTCATCACTGCCACTCTCTGTCACCACTGCCACTCTCTGACTACTCATGCCACCCTCTGGCCCACCCATGCCACCCTCTGTTTCATCACAGCACCCTCTGGTTGTCCAGTCAGTGTACATTATTGTGGCAAAGCAAGCACACCTTCCCTGCCTCAAGTGACCTGAATTAATTTGGGGCTGATTAATGTGTCACAGAATATTTTTTTAGCTGGCACCTGCTTCCTTAGTGCTTCCTGATTAGTGATCTTTTGCACTTGCTAAGTGCTTTCATTGTTGCAAAATTAGTTACAACACCTGCCCTGCCCCAACTGACAATAATGAATTAGGGGCTGATTAATGGATTTGAACTTCCAGCCTGGCTCCTGCTTGTCTCCCTTAGCTGTAATTCAGGACCTTTGTGGCATATGTGTAACTATTCTGAGGTTCAGAGCAGGGTCACATAATAGTTGCAACTGGCAACTGAACTCTGGAGGGGCCCCTCAGGAAGCACTACAGGAAATGGCTACTAATGATGAGCCTGAACTTTTGAACCTGGTAAGTAGTTTCAGTTTTGCTCAGATCGTATTTCTGCAATTTTGCGCTTATTCGCGGGGCGCGAAGTTGTACTGGGAAGCCGCGAACTCACGCGAACAGTGCGAGCAAGCCATAAAATCCGCTGCTCGCGGATTTGCGGATTTTGCGGGAGATTCGGGAATCTCGCGGATTGCGAATTTACCGAAAATCCGCAAAATCCGCGAGCGAAACGGATTTTCCGCCCATGCTTAGTGTAGAGCAGGAACCAGCTGAACAAAAGGTCACCGTGACGATTGAGGTCAAAATTACCAACTCAACCTTCATTACCCACCACCATACATGCATCCTTGTGCTGTGCGAAATCACTGTACACAACATGTATCTAAACCCAACTCAGTTGGAACACATCACTCTCAAAAAATACTAACATCACTCCCTTTCCTCCCCTGTCAAATGCCCTACCCGCAACTGTCCTAAGACGTGTACCCCCACATCCACCAGAGCACCAAATGCCAAAGTACTGGCAATGTGTCACTCTCAGTACCACAATTTGCTCCAGAGATACCCACAGAGCACCGTTCATCACTAACATCAACTAGTCTGTAGTCCTAACATGGAGCCAACATGCAGGTAGCTTCACCTAGACCTGATTTGCACCCCACAGTCACTGCACCCCTATTCAGAACCTCCACCTGGTCCTCAAATGGCCAATCTTTCCAGAATGTTGCCAATGCCTTCTATGCTCACCTGAACATATGCTAACCGGCTATGCCACCTTAAGCTTCGCATCCAAGCCCTTGAAGCATGTGGCATCCTCAGGCAACCCAGAAAAGTTTAGCAAGTCCAGTGCTTAATTTGTGCTGGTGCTTTCCGGTGCTTAGCACCGGCACTTAATTATGAGTGCCGGGTCTACACTTACACTTGTACAGAGGATGCAACTCATCTTCAAAAAGTGCCTCAAAAATTGTAGATTTTTTTTGAGTTAACGAGTCTTATCAGAGAGAAAAATATTCATGAAACAAATTGGCAGCAGGACTAAAGGTCACATACATTTAATAATAGCTACTTCTTAACTGCATCATAGTTTCTCGACTAGTCCTGTGTCGCTGCTCATATAACCATGCTGCTTCACAGGACGTTGTACAGATTTCAGGAACTATGTATGGTGGACAGCACATTGAAGCAGGTGTCTATGCTCATAAAGAATAATAAATAAATAAATAAAACACCTAAACCTGTCTGCTACACACTTGTAGGAGTGGGATGGATGGTTAGTAGTTGTGTTGTTACCATCATTGGAAGCATGGCAGGGGCAATGTGTGGTGCAAGCTGAAGTGGCCTCCTGACGAGAGCCCCAGCACTTAATATTTGACAAATTATGCACTGTTAGCAACGTATAAGCGGGACTGCTCTCAAGAGCTAGGAGGCCACACAAGTGGTAGACACACACTGTTTGGCCAAAACTAACACAACAAAAGAGATGGAAGCACATATTCAACACTACCATCGTTCTATCTAGCAGCGGTTTCACATGTTCATCCAATATGTGGTTTCCAGAGAGCACATGAGTAATCCAGGGGCAACGCGTGGCCAGTAAGATTGCAGGGCGTGAGCTTCAGATTTTCCAACAATCACGCTACTTAGAATACATTATAGGAGAAGCAGGGAAGGAGGGGGACTTAAGGAGCAATAGGAAGATTTGGAGTGCGGATTGTGAGGGGTATTTAAAACTCAATATATTGTAAAAAAAAAAAAACTTTTTAAGACCTTTAAACATTGAATAGAGACTGTGTGTGTGTGTGTTTTTATCTGCATTGTGTAAAAATCCCAAGTGAAATCCGTCAAACACGTCAACAGACCTGATTTAAACCATCTGTAACTAAATATTTACTACAAAATAAATGTATTGGGGGGTGTAACACCCCAGACCACCCCCCCCCCCCGATGCTACGCCCAACAATAACCAGTAATCACTGGATTAACCGCTAACCGGTACAGCGCTTCAACGTCTCGTCAGAATTAGAAAGGGCTATAGATATGCAATTCTAATACAATACTTGCTTTTAGGCCACAAGCACTTTGCATACAGGCATTTTAACTTACAATTATGATGGCGAAAGTGACATAAAAAGAACAAGAATGCAAAGCGCTTTGCAATAAAAAGCCAGATCTGACTGAAGCCATCACAAATGACAATGGGCATCTAAGCAGGCGCTGTGTTCCTAGGATTAGGAAGGTGGATTTACTGTCATAAAGTAGAACTTGAGAGATATATACCATACCAGCTGATCTGCAGCAGAATGACAAAGAGCCACCGAATGAATTCTCCAGGAATGGGGTCTGTTCCTGTCCTCGCGCCAGGCTCTCCTTTATTTCGCTGTGATGCAACATCACACATTGCGTGTTGTGCTTCAGCAACCCAAGGTGCTGCTAATGACCCCCACTGCCTTGAGCTGCCACTGAGATATGCTAAGTACATCTCTGGATGAATCACCTGCCACCTCCTGCAGGGCGCGAGGGGGTATGGGGTCTCCTGTCCTGGCCTCGTGATCCTTTAGAGCCATTTCGACGTTGGCTTCATTTCTTTCCGCTGGCCCAGTTCTTCGGTGAAGCGGGAGCTGAGTCAAGGCAGCCTCCTGCGTCCACTGGGGCTGGTGGGCTCCCTCTTCTCCAGTGGCATCCAGCTTCCGTGGGGCTGATGAGATCCCTCTTCCTCCGGGGCTGTTGAGATCCCTCTTCCTCCGGGGCTGATGAGTTCCCTCGTCCCCTGTGGCTGATGAGATCCCTCTGTTCCTGTGGCTGGTGGCATCCCTCTTCTTCTGGGACTGAGAAGATCTCCATTTTCCTGGGACGGAGAGATTCCTATACTACTTGGGCTGATGAGATCCCTCTTCTTCTGGGGCTGATGAGATCCCTCTCTTCTGGGTCTGATGAGATCCCTCTCTTCTGGTGCTGGTGGGCTCCCTCTTCTCCTGAGGTGGTGAGATCCCTCTTCTCCTGAGGTGGTGAGATCCCTCTTCTCCTGAGGTGGTGGGATCCCTCTTCTCCTGAGGTGGTGGGATCCCTCTTCTCCTGAGGTGGTGAGATCCCTCTTCTCCTGAGGTGGTGAGATCCCTCTTCTCCTGAGGTGGTGAGATCCCTCTTCTCCTGAGGTGGTGGGATCCCTCTTCTCCTGAGGTGGTGGGATCCCTCTTCTCCTGAGGTGGTGAGATCCCTCTTCTCCTGAGGTGGTGGGATCCCTCTTCTCCTGAGGTGGTGGGATCCCTCTTCTCCTGAGGTGGTGAGATCACTCTTCTCCTGAGGTGGTGGGATCCCTCTTCTCCTGAGGTGGTGAGATCCCTCTTCTCTTGGTGCTGCTAGCATCTCTCTTCTCCTGGGGCTGCTAGCATCTCTCTTCTCCTGGGGCTGCTAGCATCTCTCTTCTCCTGGGGCTGATAGCATCTCTCTTCTCCTAGGGCTGATAGCATCTCTCTTCTCCTGGGGCTGGTGAGATCCCTCTTCTTATGGTGCTGGTGAGATCCCTCTTCACCTGAAGCTGGCAAGATCTCTCTTCACTTAGCACTCTCTGGGACTGGGAACAAACCAATAGGATACTTGGCTCTGATCTAACTCCCCATTGGCTGACTGGCAGCTCCTCGAGATATCCCCATTAAAATAAGGGAATATAGGTGGCTCTCGGGGCTCTTTCAAGCCGAGGTGGATGGGGCTCCTAACAATTGTGCGATGTTTGGATATCGCTGGAGATCATCTTTGCAGCAGTTGTCCCTTAACATATGCCCGGAGAATGGACGCTGGCCAACATTTCTCTAATGCTGGTTAAGCCTGGTAGAGGTGTCAAAATGGCTTCAGGGGGCGTGGCAGCGTGCCACAGGGAGGAAGCATGCTGGCTAAAGAACAGGCAGGACACAGACGGCTAAGACCAGGGCTCGAATCGGGGTACCACGCGGGTGGATGGCATCCCCCCACTTATTTTACCGGGGGGACGCCATCCCCCCTGCCAAACAGCTGGACTTCACTCTTTGGCCTCTCTGGGACGAGGAGCTCGGCACCTTTCGTGGTGTCACTTCCTGTCGTGACAGCACTTCCGGTGACAGCGCCCCCCCCCCCCCCCACTTCTTTTTTTATTACTTGTGCCCTGGCTAAGACAAATAGGCAAGGTGAACAGGAAAGGCGGCTTCAAAATTAAGAAGGTGGGGCGCTGCTAAATGGACGGGGAGAGTTTGTTCAATAAGTAATCAGGGGGAAATATACATAACTAACACCCCCTACACTGTGCAAGGTGAAGAGCAAAATATGTAGCTTTGAGAGTTTTATCCTACCTGAAAAAGCAGCTCTGTGGTAACTTTTTGGAAAGTGTCTGTGGGTCCGTCATTGCATACTCCAAACTATGGGTAGCTTGCAACAAGAGTACGGCCATGGTCTTGTTTAACACGATTCTTAGTTTTTAACTTTGACAAACTAGTTTAAGAAATTACATCATTTGTGGTCATGGCCCTTCTTTTTTCATGTCTGGTTTAGCTAACTGTGAGTATCTGTGCATTATACACCCGCTAAACCCTAATACTTTGCATGTGCTTTACTCCTAGAATATGAACTGTGCATTGCATTACATTTTGGATTCATGTACATTCCTTTAAGGCCATAAGAAATGGCTCAAAAGATGCACTATGGGCATTTAAGTTAAATGTTAAGTCTGGGCAATTGTGTGAATTTACACCATCCACATATATTACAAAAATACTCTGCTTCACGGAGTACCCTTTGAAGCAGCATTTTAAAAGCAATGCAGTAACACATGGCAAGGAAACATCGTTAGCATGTAAGAAGCCTATTTTTATATAGTAACTAGCAGCCCGTCCCGACCTTGTCAGGGAGCAATCAGGCTTCCCCGACCCCGCCCGCCCCGACATTGCCCAGCAGCCCGGGACTCCGCCCGCCCCGACCGCCCCGACATTGTCCAGCAGCCCGGGCCCCCGTCCGCCCCGTCTGCCCCGTTCCACGCCTGCCCCGACCACCGCCTGCCCCAACATTGTACGTGGGTCCCCCGGAGCCTTACCTCAGCTGCCGCTCCTCCCTGCGCTCCTCAGTTCACCGCTCCGCCGCTCCTTGCCGCTCGCACCGCTCCTCGCGCCTGTCCGCCGGTCCTCACCGCCTGTCCGCCGCTGGTCACCGCTCCTCCCTGCGCCATGTCCGCTGCTATTCCTCGCGCTCCTGGACGCCGCTCCTCCCCGTGCTCCTGGACGCCGCTCCTCCCCGCGCTCCTGACGTCAGCACACAGGTCGCGGCCGGCGCTACTTCGAAGGGACTACTTTTTTTTTTAAGGTACAATTTTTAAATAACGCATATTTTTATAGTTTATATAGCCTATGTCCATCTGCACACCCTGACGATTACAATGATGTATCGGGTGTGTGGATTGGCGCTGTGGTTCACGAGTTTACCCGCCTCAAAGGTTCAAAGTTCTTGCTTTATAATAGTAGTATAGATAACTCTCCTCTAAAGTGTGGCTTGTAAGACCACAGGGTCTGGTACCAAGGTAAAGGATCTGCTCTTCAAGGGTGAGGTGGCTGACCTTCTGTTTGCCTGCTTCAGAAACACAAAACGTAGAAGGGCTGCTAAGTCCAGCAATGCCCAGTTGATCAATGAGTACTGGGCATGCAGGAGCCCTGGCTGGAGAGGCACATGGTGCTAAGAAGCCTATCCAGACAAACTGGGGGATCCAGAAATGATGAAAATGAACTTTCCCAGCAGGTGGAGAGAATTTGGATTTACAAATGTTCACCCTCCGGAGAACCGGAATAAGATGCTGCAAAATATCCTAGGTAGTCACATCCACGGAGGACAAGAAAACCAGGTTTATCCAACTCAGAGATTTTCCAGCAGGCCCTTACAGTAAAGGAATCAGGCCTTGTGGAGGCCCGTCCAGCTACATCTACCAACCTTGCTCCACCTCTACTGGAGGGTTCTGTGAACTGAAAGTAAAACCTTGGACTGTCATTAGGCAGAATATCCATCCGTGCACTCAAGGGACCTATGAAGCTATGAAGTCCAGCTTTGTCCAGCTCAGAGCTTTCGGCATTAAAACCAACGATTGGCGTAAAATAACTGACTTTGAGGAACCCCTCAAAGCAAACACAAAGAGATGATGGACGGAGCGCTGAAAATCTACAGACACTCACCCCCAGTCACAGATCTGGGTTGAATCCATCATCGTTCTGTAGCTCACTATGCCACCCCAGATTAGACACAGCTATATGCAAATCAGTCTGACCCTCTGCCTCATGAGAACAGTCCAGCCCGAACTGCCAAGCCAGGTCTTCCCTGGACCAGAAACAAGCATCCTGGGACCAGTTTCGGGCTATCAGCCGTCATCAGCCAGGCTATCTTGAATCCAGGGGCAAAGTAAGCCCAGGACCCACATCTGGGCATACCCTGCCAACTTAGGGAAAACAAAGCAAACACAAAGAAATGATGGACGGAGTGTTGAAACTTTTCAAACACTCACCACCAGTCACAGATCAGGAACCCCTGCCAGCTTCACCCTTCTACTATGCCTTGGAGAAGGATCTTGACTTTCGTTTCAGTGATAAGGTAAAAACTTTAATGAGTACAGCTCACTTGGTGTAGCCAGCCTCCACTCCAATGCGGTTGGCTGAAAAGTGCACTTCAGTCTCAATCTATTGGCAATTGTAATCTTTCAACTGCGCTTTACGGTTAATCTTAAAACTTACAGTTGTTGAGATATTTTTTTAGATTGGTCTGGGAGCTTTGTTGCACTTGCTTTATTTTAAAATATTGGCTGGTTTGTAACCTGCTGCTTGTGCCAGAGGTACTAGGGGTTGAACAGAGATTCTCTAAGGACAGAATTTTGGACTAACTACATTGTGTTTATCAAGCCTTTCACTGACAAAGATTCTATGCATTTCTTTGCATTTTACGACATATTTACTGTCAGAAGGGAATTAAAAATGCTACGTTGGTAGGGTTCATATTTTCCCAAATAATAACTCCATTTCTGACCACTACCTTTATTAGATATGCGGTATATTTCACTCTTCAGCTGAAACAATTTTTCCATTTCCTTCAATTCTGATTTTCCTTTGTTTTCTGAGAACAGCTCCAGGCAAAAACTCCCCCTGGGAAGAGACAGGCACAAGCTCTGCAGTACAAACTGACTAGATGTAATTGGGACGCCGCAAAGTATAATCCATGAAGTCAAAATGCATTTGGGGAATAGAGAAGAGGCCAGTGGGAGGAATCTGATTTTACAGCAAAGCCGCAAAAGTGAAATCCTTTCGTTTCATTCAGTTGCGTTATGAAGTGTCTGTTTGCAGAACCCACTGTAGATTTCCATAAAAATGCAAATGTGATACACTGTTCCCTGCTCTTGAAAGGAATTAAAATGTTCCTTGCTGTGATGCATATGCGAACGCAGGAACGCCTTTTGAAGATTCATGTTAAACACTGGTTGTACCAGCAACATTGAAATGTATGTATGCATTGCTCAGAGCAGCGCCTCTGATTAAGAAGTGCGGGCACTCTCCCATTGAAAGTGCTGCAGCATAGCTGGCAATTGGCTCCACTTGAGTTCTGACACTTTTACTCTACGGCACTCTGCCTTCTCAGACTTGTAGCGTCTCATGTTCCATTATCAGACTCGGCTTACACACCCCACAGTACCAAGTATTATTGGTAAAAAATCAAACCCGGCTGAATGTATGAGACGCGTCATGGGATTGCATATCGCCTCCCTCCTGCAAGTGCTGAAGAAGGGAAACTACTCACAGCCTGCCAGTGCATGCCAATAGGGAGATCCCATACTTTAAAGGAAATGACATCACAGCAGCAGTGACAGGTGCCCCTGTCCCTTCATAACTGTCCTACTTCTACTGTTCCCACCCATTGCAGAGTATGTCCAGTCCTTTCTGGAGAAGTGTGGCTCAATGATTAGAGCGGCAGACCCTGATGCAGAGGTCTAGCCCGGGACCAGGGTTCAATTTCCCGCCTCGGCGGGTCTTGGGCTCAAAATTCCACGGACCTAATAATTCTCGCCTCGGTGCCTATTCCAATCATGAATCTGCAACTCTGGGCAATAGCTTGCTTAATCTCCACAACGGCCCCCACAACGCTAAGGATGCCTGGCCTCCACCTTAGGGGTGCCCAGGAGTGGACGCCTCACAGGGAAAGCCAGGATGGGTTCCACAGCGGTATTCGTACAAGCGCCTTGAGACCCTTGCGGGTGAGTAGTGCGCTATACAAGTATCAATTTCTGGATGGGCCCATACTTTGGTCCACATCTCAGAAGAGTCCACGGTTTCATTGATGTAGCAGTCCAAATTGTGATTGTCCAAATACTGTCGCCATAGTGTCGTTTCGGTCCAGTCTCCTCCTTCAAGTTCCTGATTTGAGTGATCCCCAGGTCGTGATTGCCAACAGTGATCTTGGTGGCTGTGGTGTCCAACCAGGATTCTCAGACCAACTCAATCTCTGTAAAGCTCTAGGAATCTTCTTCACGCGCCCCCTTAGTCACTCCCCTGCCGGGCATTGCCGGTGGTGTGTCAGGAAAAGCATCAAACCTTTATATGAGGGCTTCATGTCAAGGCACAACTCGGGTCAGGATGAGGGGGTTGGCGTCCCACCGCTAGATTTAGACAAGTGACTTCGTCCCCATTAGGCTGAGGCAAAGGGAGGCTGAGAGGCCTCTGTGGCACCACTTTGTCCTCACCAGCGCACTGGTTGCATTATTAGCAGCGTTTTCGTATGCACCTGTAATGTGACCTCAAGGTGTTTCCAACTTTCCGTCCTAGGGGCAGTGCCTCTACCTGCAGTGCTTAATTTGCACCAGTGGTTTCCAGTGCTCGGCACGGGCATTTCATTCTCAACACTGCTCTTGTGACAGCTGCCACAAGGTGCGCCAATTTGGAGATGACCACAACAACAGGTAATTATTAATTCAGTCTACATTAAAATGACTATTACCTGCCACCCAAGCCATTCTGATAGCTTTTGGGGCATTAAATAGTCCGAATTGTCACACTTGTAGGAGTGTGATGGTTAGTAGTTGTGTTAGTACTATCATTGGCAGTATGGCAGGGGAAATGTGTGGTGCAAGCTGCAGTGAACTCCTAATGAGAGCCTGGCACTTATATTTTTACAAATTAAGTACTGCCTGTGAGAATGGGCCAGCGAGAGGTTATCCTTGGATATCCTATGTGTAAACCTTCTATCCCTTAGAGAGGTGCGGGTTTAAAAATGCTGTCACTTTCAGCCATATCTACGCCCAATTACACAGTAATGTATGAAAATCATGCGTGTAGCTTACAAAAAGTAAAACTAACCTGAACAAAGTTCTTTTTACATTAAATGGCTTTTGTCAATCCTTTTTGTTTAAAAACTGTACATGCAGTCAGGCGGCCCCTTCTGAACACATGGCTCATATGTATCATGTCACATTTTTTAATGTCACACAAATAATTTCCGATATTTTCATATATCATGCCTGATACTAACTTCATTGGTTTGAAATATACATGACAACATTTAGAGTGTAGCTGCCTAATCAACATCTGTATTCATCAATGTTATATTTATTTATACATCAAATGTGTACATTTATCCAATATTTTATCCTGTGCAAATGAATAAATGTTTATGAATGCAAGAACTATGCTTTAAATATAGACTCATTGTCTTAATCACTGCTTTGCTTTCACACACAGAAAAGGTGATGTACATGTATGTATGGCTTTGGATACGAATACAAACATTGTAAAAATATATTGACAATCTTATCTATAGCAAAGACTGCATTTCAACTTTAGCTGTTAAGTAGGCCTGTTGCCTTTTATATGAGGGACTATACAGCATTCTTAGATCGCTCCCTATGACATCACTGGATATGCATATCAATCCCCCACTACTTTTTGTAGGTTCAAGGGGTGTTTGTGTAGTATTTCAGTGTGTTGCTTAGGGAAGAATTTGTCAAAGCCAATATTTTAGTGTTTTCAATACCACTTTAACTCCACAATGAGTGTCCAACATGCACTCCTCACCTTCCATGCAATCGAGTACATTACCCTGCCATTTCAAGAGCTTCAAGACACTGTTAGTCTCCACACTGGTGGCGCCCATCCAATGCTCTCGCCCCTTCTGAAAGGTCCAGTAGCCCAGGGGCTTCCCCTAAAGAGCAGAAGGCTTCCAGAAGACAAAGACTCAAAGTTCCAAGAGCACTGACCTGTCTCCTGCACTGATCTCATTATAGCCATGCCACGGTGCATCAGTGACCCTAGATCCAACTAGAAGCCGGAGGCAACCTACTCATCCCAACAGCTCTAGGGACCTTCTTCAGGGGTGCCCCTGGTCACTCCCGGCCTGGCAGCATCACATACCACATAGCTCATGGACCCACATTATTTAGGCTGTCTTATGTGGGAAAAGACATATACATTGATTGAAGGATGGATCAAGAGCTGCATGGATAATTAATGACTGAATACAGCCTGGCATTGCTGGCTTTTATTGGTGAATACAAAACGTTTGTCCTCATAAGCCGGACCTAATTATAGACTGGATGCAGCACACCATCCAAGACACAATAGATGGGTCTGATGGACAGCTGAGGAAGCTGATAAGTCATGACCATGCCCCACAAACTCCTAGAACCAACAGCTACTGAGCAGGTGCAAAGCCGTGCCTCAGACTGACCCAGTTACAGCTATTTATGGACAGCTGCAGCAGGTTACAGGTCATAGGTATCCCATAAACCACAGCTGTTGCTTTGAACATGTGTCAGGCTGACACCTGTGGGACACGTAGAAGAGTAGTTTAAACATGCACTGGCAAAGCCAATAGGTTGTGCCTTTGGGCCCAATTGCCTTTGCCAATGGCTATTAGAGATGCTGTATATGTTATGTTACCAGGTTTTATATAGCGCATAGCTGCCCCAGCATGGGGGCGTCCCAGTGTTAACTGGCAAAACAAATGGGAGGCTGTGGAAAGCAGGCCAATCTTAGGTCAGAGGGAACAGGTGAGTTTTAATGGCCTTACGAAAAGCCAGGTAGTTATCCATACTACCGATGTGCACTGGGAGAGAGTTGCAGAGTTTAGCCGCCAGGATGCGGAAGGACCGTCCTCCTGCACGCTCTTTCATCACCCGGGGGACAACCGACAAATGCTGGCCCAAAGATCGAAGATGGCCAGCAGGTGTTTAGGGTGAGAGCAGGTTTGCCAGAATGCTAGGTGAAGAAAGGTTCATAATTTTAAAGGCAATGCAGAGGGACTTAAACTTGACGCGCCTAGCCACCGGCAACCAATGGAGTCGGCGGATGGCGTTGGTGGTGGAACAGATTCTAGGGAGGCCCAGGAGAGTCCTGGCAGCCGCATTTTGGACCCTCTGCAGTCGTAGAATCTCAGCCTTGTTGACCCCCAGATACAGAGAGCTGGCATAGTCTAACCTAGACATGATGGTGGCCTGGATGATGACCTGACGAGTGGGAGGAACGAAGAAACCTAGCAACGGTTTTAGCCCACGCAGGAGACCAAAACAGGTGCCTGCAACTTTTTTTGAGTTGTGTCTGGCAACTGGGCGGCGAGTCAACCCATACACCCAGATTTTTAACTACCTGTTTGGGGGTGGGTAAACATCCCAGTGATGCTGGCCACCAACGCTTGTTCCACAGCTCAGGGTCTTTCCCTACCAGCAAAACCTCAGATTTGCTGGCGTTGAGCTGGAGGCAGCAGGCATCCACTCTGCAACAGCTACAAGAACACTCCGAAACTTGAGTGCATCCTGCATGGAGTCGTTAGAGAGTGCTACTACCAACTGAGTGTCATCAGCATATGATACTACAGTTAGTCCTCTACTCCTGACCACAGGTGCCAACGGTTGGATGTACAGATTGAATAATGTAGGGCTCAGAGCTGAGCCCTGTGGAACCCCTTGTTTCACAGAATGAATCAAAGAGGCGAAAGTGGGGTCCGCCACATGGAAGGTTCTCTCAGCCAAGAAAGAGGTGAACCATCCCAGGGCTGAGCTCTCAATTCTATCCTTCTGGTAGTTCTTAATAGCTGCCACATAATGCCCCTTCAAGACCGGGTCACAATCCCGTCTCCAAGCCCGTTCCAACCTTTTGCATGCTTTCTGCATAGTAGCAAGCCTACTGTTATGCCATGGACTGGGTTTACTGTTGTGACTCTTAGACCACTTAGCAGGGATAAGTGCGTCCAGAGATTGCCGTATCCAGTCAGATAGAGCCTTGTCAGCTGCATCAAGGTCACCGGGCAAGCTGAGAGTATGCATGGAAAGCAGGGCATGAAATTGATCAGTGTTCAGTTTGTGCCATGGGCGTTTGAAAAAGGACTTCTGTGCCACCCTCCGAGAGGGCGCTACCCCCGAGAGAGCCATTGGTATCAAATAATGATCAGACCAACTCATCGGGATAGGGGTATTAACTGTGAGAGCAGAAAGATTAGAGAAAACTGGATCAAGCAGGTGGCCTGTAGAATGGGTGCGATCTAAGACCAATTGAGTCAGCTGACAAGCAGTAAGATCAGCTAAAAAACGACTCATTTCTGCGTCATATGGACTATCCAGATGCAGGTTCAAGTCCCCTATAATACTAAAATTGGCCAATTTCATAGCCAAAGAGCTAACCACATCAGTGAGTGCTACCCGAAACTCTTTAGATGTCCCCGGCGGGCGGTATACCAGTAGCCCAGACATGGTATAATTGGTGTTAAAGGAGATCCCAAAACGTGCACAATCACACCCAACCAGGACCTCTTTAGCGAAGGTGCAGGTGTAGCAAGATTTAAAAATAACTGCGACACCGCCACCTGTTGTCGCTCTGTTGAGAGTCGCAATGCTGAAGCCTTGGGGAAGGACAAAAGCTGGCTCAGCCACCTTCGTCAGCTGAGAGACAGGTCTCGGTTCCAAAGAGGACGTCAGGAGATTCATCCTGCAACAGGTCGTGCACCTCAGCATAGTGTTTTACTAAGGAACGGATATTAAGACTGAGGAGTTTGATAGTAAGCCTGGAGGGCGAGGGGGCAATAGGAGAAGATGTGATTGGCCAGGAGTTGATAGAATTCACTTATTTAGGCCTCAATTACCTTTTCTCATATGTAAGTTAGCATCATATGGCTAACTAATGAAGTCCGTATATGCACTTGTGTTGAATTATTCTGCTTGTTACTTTATTACTCAAATGTACGTGTGACCATATTAGTTCCTTAGCTTAGCCTGTGTGCCACCATTTTATGTATTCCTTTGCGACCACGAGCTTTACTCGCTCATCTGCCCCTCCCGCAGGAATAGAGAATTTCCCTAAGATAGCAGTTTTCGTTTCTCGGCTTACTGTGGCCGAAACTAACAAGTCTCTTTATCAGTAATGTTCTCATGCACCAGAGACGCCGAAGCCTAGCTCCATGGCCTTGAGTAAAGATAGCGATGTATCTCTTGCAGGTGCAGATGCCTGCTGTATGATGGCATTGTTCGCTGGTCTGAGTTTCAGTACTTTTCCAGAAGGGGCGTACCCTAATGAATTGTATTGCATTATAATGTATTGCTGTGATGCAGAGAGTCAGTCCTCTCGTTCGCACTCCTAGGAGTGAGGTCGGACAGGGCCCTCTCATATGAGTGTTGTTTGGCCTAATAAAGACTTTTGTTTATTCTTCTCCACTGTCCGGCTGACTTCCTATATAGTGACTATAGGTGAGTGCGGTAAGTCACTCGGGTGGATTTGAGCCACGCTTATCAGATGGCGCCCGAATAGGGACTCCGCGATAAAGATCTTTCTCACCCGTAAGGGGGTAGCAGAAGACCGGGGACCCGCTGGTCGGCACGGTGGGTCCGGGTACCCATCTGATGCCGAGCTTGGTTCTCGCAGCGCTGCCCCACCCTGCTGATCGGGAGAGGTCCCGGTTCGGATCTTACGACGGGGTCCAGAAGGCGGAACTCGAAGCTGACCGTGTTGGTCCTGGCAGCCGGAGGTGGAGAACGGTAGAGGTCGGTGCCGCCTACGGAAGGTGAGTGGTCCACCTTTGATTGTTTCAGGAACTGGAGTGTTCCGGGAGACTATGGTGTCTCTAGTGGTTGGAGGAGCCGGTGTGCTCCTGGGGCTAGTGTGCTCCGGGGAACTCAGAGTGCGAGCAGGCGCTCTGACAGACTTAACGAGGTTGGGGGAACGTCTAGATATATTGTTTGTAGTGATCCGACCGGGTGGTACTGTGGTGAAGGCGTGGCTCATTGCGGGTGGACTCCGGTGCTTACCCTGAACTCCTAGAGTGGTGGTTCAGTGGAGGTGAGATCTGGGTCTCCCGTGGTAAAGTGCGCAGTGATCCATAGTGCCGCGCGGGGAGCGGATTTGTTTCCCCATCCTCAGAACAGTTAGTGTACTGTTCGGTCTGCGGTAGAGTCCAGGTTCCCCAGGACTTGGTCGACGGGCCTTGTCCCATTTGGTAACACGTGTTTGGAGGTATAGTATATGTGCGTGTGTGATTTCCCAATGAATAATTACATGTGTGTGTGAATGAGCTCGAGCTAAGTGATTCAAGGTTTGTTGACAGAGAAGTGTTTTAAAAATGCCGTGTTTTAGTAAGTTACGATGTTTTGGATGTTGTTGTCGACCCTCAGATACTAGACTGGCCGAGAGCCAACCTGCACCCCTTGAGGGCACTCCAAGCTTTGATATGTACGTCAAGCATGGATTGGTCCCGCTTTTGTTTGGTACTTTGTGGCACCGGTACACTGCTGACAATGTGGATTTACAATGGCCCTTGACGGGTTCGTTTGATGAAGCCAAGTTGGATTATATACAGGACAAATTGTTTGCTAGACGTAGCCGTCAAAGTATGTTTGATTCTTTAAGGGTGTGGCAGAAAGAAGCCAGGCAGCGTAAGTTGAGAGACGAGAAAGAGGCTTTTAAAAGGTCCACGCAGACTATGGCGCAGAAAGCGAGGGAACAGGTCGGGAATGAGAACGCACTGCGTTTAGAGCGCGCAGATAGGCTTTGCAGGTTGAAAGAAAATAAAAGTTATGTAGTACGAGAGGATGACCCAGATGAGATGGAAGACATTTTGAATACCCGACCCCCTCCACCTTACGCCCCGCAATCTTTGTATCCCTCCTTGCCAGCTCCGGACCCTACTAGTGGGGTCCCAGGTCCATCAGCGAGTGCCCCTCAGCCTAGCGCAGTTTCCTCGCCCCGACACCTCTTGTCTCTTTACTCCAGGACACTTCACCTGCACCCTCCCAATTCTCTTTAGCACTCCCTACTGTTTCCGCTAGTACCACCCCCAGTCAGGAGATGTTAACGCCGAGCCGAGGCGCAGGGAGCGGTTTATTCACACAAGTACGAAAGTTGCTAACACGTTCTACAGTTGGTTTAGATGAAAAGAGTATAGTGGCTAATCAGGCATGCCAGTGGGCGAGGAATAGTATTTATTCGTTCGAAGATATTTGGTCCACAATGAAAGATTTTGAGCCCTTGATGCAACAACATGCTTTGTGGCATATGTCGAATGTGCTGATACCGCTATGGGAACAGGGGTATGGAGGTGTGGCTCCGGCGACTTTGCGAGACATACAGAGTGGAGCCTTCAGAACGAATACTGGCGTGAAAGAGGTGATGCGTAGCTTAAAGGCTCTATTACAGTATAGAAATGAATTACCCTCTGCCGGTACGCCTCATTTCCCAGGTATACATCCAATGCGTGAGGTGCACCCTATTTTTCATCCCGAGATCCCCGAGATGGTAGATCCAGTTTCGAGAGCTGTCACCAGAAACAGGGTAGATGCACATTTCCAGGAGCAATGGGTGTATACGCCATGGAAGAGAAGCGAGGTATTGTCACTGAAGGCTCAGCTACCAGATTCTAGAAAAAATCTGACTGCCTACTATAAAGAATTAACGGAAGCTGCGTCTTCCACTGTAATGACTTTGGCGGATGTTGAATTGTTCTTTGGGCTTTTGGTCCCAGTTGATGTGTGGCGACAGGTAAAAGGTACAGATCATTCGGAGGAGTTAGGAAGTATGTGGCAGGAATTACAGGATTGGGATAAGGAACGTAAGCCAGGAGAGAAGCCGAAAGCTGAGATTTTGGCCTTGCCGGGGCGCATAATAAAATACATGCATTCTCTTAATCCCCCGAAGAAGGTAGATTGGGACAAGTTGACGGCTTGTAAGCAGAAAAAGGATGAGGCAGTCTCGGACTTCTTTACGAGGTTTGAAAAAACGTTTATGGATTTTAGTGGGCAAGATGTGTCACAGGATGGAGGGTTGCGGCTTTTTGTCAATAGGTTTGTCATGAACTTATTGCCCGAAATTGCAGCGAGATTGCAAGCGTCGGAGAGCACGTGGACAACGTCCTCTCCTTCAGGTATACTCAGTATGGCACAGTATTATGAGCATAGAGAAAATGAGAGTAAGGACAAGCAGGAAAAGAAGGCTAAGGATTTAAAGACAAGGGTTTTGTTGCAGCAAGTGGCTAGAGGCATAGGAAGAGGTGCGGCGCCGAGTCGCGGTGGTGGCTTTGGGAGAGGTGAGAGCAGGGAAAGGCTGGGACCGAATCAGTGCGCGAAGTGCAAGCAGGAGGGGCATTGGTGGAGGATTGTCCACTGTTTCAGTCGAATGCTGGTCCAGGGCGAGGACGAGGAAGAGGTGGTGGTGATTTTGGGAGGCAGACTACACGGTCGGAGGGAGGCGGGAGACCGGGAGGCAATTATTTTGACAACAGTGGGGACAGACAACAGTTGCAGAGGGGCGGCGGTCAGTACTACAATGATGATTACTCAGTAGACGATCTGACAGGGTTCTCCCACAACTAGGACAGCGTAGGACAGAGCAAGGGACCGGTGCCTGTGGAAGTTGATCAAAGGGGACCCTATGTCGAGGCAGACTTATTGGGGACTCAACAAAAATTTCTAGTGGATACGGGTGCAATGAAAAGTTCGGTGGCTCATTCTCGAGTCCCTGGGGCGGCTCTGTCTGGCAAGAATAACATCTCTGTGGGTTTTGCAGGTACCCCGGTGATTAGCCCCATTTCCAAAGACCTCACGTTAACGATTGGTCCTTTTACTGTTGATTCACCATTCCTATTGACTTCGAATTGTGGAGAAAATTTGTTGGGCTTAGATTTACTGAAGAGGTTGCACGCCCGAATGTCGCTCGCCCATTACAGTGTTTTTCTAAAGATGACCCATTGCCACCTGAATTTCAAGGGATTCCCGACAGTCTCTGGGCTGTAAATGACACAGATGTAGGGAAGATGGATATAGCCCCGGTGACAATAAGAGTAAAAGTGGGAGCGAAATTGCCCCGGGTTCCACAGTACAGGATTCCTAGGGAGGGAGAAAAGGCCCTGTTACAAATAATACAAGATTTGATTCGGTCTGGTGTAGTGGAAGAGACGGATTCGAACATATGTAACAGCCCTATTCTACCTATCCTTAAAAGACGATCGCCAGATGCTGCAGATAATACTCCTGATGTATATAGGTTCGTGATTGATTTGCGTCACGTGAATAAAGTGGTGGAGCCACAATACCCGGTGGTCTCGGATATCACTACGATATTGACGATGATTCCCACTTCGGCCAAATATTTCTCTGTCCTGGATCTGAAGAATGCTTTCTTCAGTATTCCAGTCCATGAGGAAAGCCGTTATCTCTTCGGATTCTCATTGGCTGGCCGAAGTTTCAGGTTTAAGAGAATTCCACAGGGATACACTGAAAGTCCGAGTATATATAGTCAGGCTCTGAAGGCACAATTGGATGAACTGGAGCTTCCACCTGGCAACGTCATGTTGCAGTATGTGGATGATATCCTGATAGCGTCGGACGACGAAAAGGGTTGTCGGGATGCTACTGTTAAATTATTACACCACTTGGCAAAAAGGGGGCATAAAGTGTCCCTTCCAAAGTTTCAATACTGTCGAACGGAGGTCACCTACCTCGGTCACCTCCTTTCGAAAGTGGGGAGGAGATTGACGCCAGAACGCATAAAAGCTATCACTAACATGAAGGTACCTAACACGCAGCGAGAGGTGCGCGCGTTTCTAGGCATAACATCGTATTGTCGCCAGTGGATACCTAACTATGCGTTACTAACGAAACCCCTATTGTATCTGACTACCAAAGAAGTGCGCGAACCCCTACCCTGGACCCCTGCATGTCAAGAAGCGTTTGATTTACTAAAAAATGCTTTATGTTCTGCGCCCGTTCTTGGAACACCTGATTACCAGAAGCCTTTTGTTCTTTACGTACATGAGGCGGAAGGTTGCGCGTTGTCTGTTCTAACTCAGTGTTTTGGGGGGAAGCAGAGACCCTGCGCTTATTTTTCCGCAATGCTTGATAATGTGGCAAGAGCACTGCCGAGTTGTCTGAGAGCCACGGCGGCTGCTGCGGTCTCTATAAGACAATCGGCAGGGCTCGTATTGGGGTCAGATCTCACAGTAATGGTACCGCATGCTGTGGACATTTTGCTAAACAGAACACAGACGCAGCACTTAACTAGTGCTCGTCTTACCGGTTATGAGATGACTCTTTTTGCACCTCATGTGACGATCAAAAGGTGTGCTACATTAAATCCTGCCACATTGTTACCTATCCCCACAGATACAATGGATGATGACATACATGACTGTCTGTTTAGGACGGAAGAGGAGACAAAGGGGAGGGTGGATCTGACAGACAGGCCTTTAGACGAACCGGACGGGGAGTTGTATGTGGATGGGTCTTGTTTTAAGTTGCCAGATGGTACATCGACAGCAGCATATGCAATAACAACGTTACAGACAGTAGTAGAGACATCTAGGATTCCTTACAATTCGGCCCAAGCTGCTGAGATTATAGCCTTATTGAGAGCATGTGAATTGAGTGAGGGACTGGACGTGAATATTTACACTGACAGCCAATACGCCTTTGGCGTGGCTCATAATTATGGGCGACTCTGGGCGGAACGGGGCTTTCTGACTTCACACGGCCAACGCATACAACATGGCCCACTGATACTACGACTGTTAGCGGCACTGACGTTACCTAAAAGATTGGCTGTGATAAAGTGTAGCGCACACAAGACAATAGTGGATGACGTAGGACGAGGCAATGCCTTTGCAGACGAAACTGCAAAAGAGACCGCTCGGACAAAATTACCACGGATGTTTGTGGCAGGACCAGCTAGATGGGTCCCAGATGTTAATATGTTCACAGATACTGTACAGAGTGTAAGGAACATACAAGGAAAAGTGACAGAAGATGAATTGAGGGCATGGAAGGATGGGCAGGGGCGATTGGATGAGG
Organism: Lissotriton vulgaris; assembly: GCF_964263255.1. Lineage (NCBI taxonomy): Eukaryota > Metazoa > Chordata > Amphibia > Caudata > Salamandridae > Lissotriton > Lissotriton vulgaris. Next base: position 117,728,168 of record NC_141687.1, read on the forward strand.
ATGAATGTTGGACAGATGTGACCGATAAGAGACGATGGTTACTCTCAAATGCATATGTCCTCCCAGTAGTGACAATGGCTCACGGGCCTGCACATGTTAGCGCGAAAGGCATATGCAAATTGTTGGACCCAGTGTGGAGCAATAAAAATATCTCCACAGTGGCGACCCATTTGGTCCGACAGTGCATGGTGTGTTTGAGGCACAATCCTGGGAAGGGTACCCCTGTCCCAGCTGGAAATTTTGCACCTCCCTCTTTCCCTTTTGAGGTGATTCAGATGGATTACATCGAAATGGAGAGGGTCAATAACTTAAAGTATGTTCTTGTGGTTGTATGTGCTTTTAGCAGGTGGGTGGAGGCTTTTCCAACTAAAGACTGCACGGCCATCTCTACTGCAAAAATGTTGATAAAGGAGTATTTTTCTCGCTTTGGATTACCTAGGGTGATCTGGAGTGATAACGGTACGTCCTTTAATGCAGAACTAGTCAAACAAATATGTAAAGGCTTACAGATTTCCCAGAAATTCCACTCAGCCCTACACCCTCAGGCAGCGGGCCTTGTGGAGCGGTTTAATGGAACGCTCAAATTGAAAATGGCCAAAATAAAGGAGAGTACAGGTCTCCGCTGGCCAGATGCCCTTCCCTTAGCCTTGCTTTCTACGAGAGTCACAGTGAATTCGAAAACGGGCGTCTCCCCCCATGAAGTGATATTCGGCCGCCCGGCCAATGTCTGGGGAGTGCCCAGGACTAAGTGCTTCTCAGAAATTCAGTACCCTTTGTTGACAGATTACTTGTATGCTTTGACTAAAGATCTTCGTTCTATTCATCAGCAGGTAGCAGACACCCTGAAGCCGTTGCCGGAGGGGCCCGGACACTCCATCAACCCAGGCGATTGGGTTGTCGTTAGAAGATATCAACGGAAATCTTGTCTGGAGCCCAGGTGGTCGGAGCCGCGTCAGGTGCTCCTCACGACGCGTACGGCGCTTCGGGTGGAAGGAAGGAAGGCGTGGACCCACGCCTCACACGTGAAGAGGGTCCCGCTGCCGCTACCCTATGATCAGTGGGTAAAGGAAGGCATTGCTGACGAGGAACATGAGCAAATACCCAGATATGTTCCCTTCTCGGATGCTTCACTGATTGGAGAAGAGCAAAGAGGAATTGAGAATTCAGAGAGCTCTACTACTCCTGTTGCTACTAGTGAAGAGACACCAGAGAGTCCAGCGTTTGCCATTGATACACCTGGTTTGTTCATTGATCCCGAAGTGCCAGGGAGCACTCGTTATAATCTGCGGCACCGGAGAAAATAAGTGAACGTGACAAATGTGATGGACTAAACACTGGAAGAAGGGCTTAGTGAACTTTCTAAATACGAAGATTTAGTGGTAGGGATGGACTTGTAAGAGCCCTGGTGTTTGGCCGAAGATTGTGTTCTATGAGACTATAGAGTGGTGCGGGGCCCAGATTAAGTGCTCCCCTGATTTCAATTGCTGTGTGTTAAGCGACGTTGGAATAAGGTATGGACGGTAAAAGCCTGCCTGTGAGGCTTTGAAGGACACAGGGAGAAGATCCCTTTTTAGGGTTGAAGAACCCCTCTGGCCGGTTTTACGGACTGTCTGGGACTATTTTTTTTTTTTAGTAGAAGTGTTTCTTTTTTTCTTTTTTTACATCTTGATATATTTTTGAACGCTTTTTGAGAATGTATCCTTTTGGCCACTTGGGTGGATTTGAGCCACGCTTATCAGAGTGAAAGCCGCATTTTATACAGCAGAACGGACCCTCCACCAAATTAAATGAAGGATGGCTGCATAGGCTGACCAGTTTCCCGATAGCCTATAGCACCCCCGATCCTGTGCAATATGGCTAAAGAAGAATAACAAAAAAGGCAATGACGTGGCTACGCGTGTCCTTTCGTAGATGTGCGCACCACTCAGACAAACGACACAGACACTTTCTTTTCCACTTTAATTTTCTGATATGAGTTGTGAAAGGGTTCACTGCATTAAAGCCTACTGCTCAAGAGCCAAGGCACAAGAGAGACCCACGTCCAAGGTGACCAGCTACATGCAGCTCAGGAAACCTATTCTCCCCCTGCCTAGGACCTCCCGCCCTTGAATCTGTCCCAGGAATGGAGAACCGCCTTCCAGGCTGATTTGCATGAAGAAAACACATCCTGGGGGTGTTAGAGCAGCAGCTGCACTGTCCATCTCCAGATACTGGCTTGTCCTTCTGGGACACTCAGACTAGACTGACTTGAGGCACACGTCTTTATCTACCCAGCCAATAGCATTCACAGATCACACATGTGGCAAGCCACGCCCTCCAATCCAGCCTCTCCCTGCCCTTCAGTGGCTAGCAGAAGCCTACAGATATTTCATTTGACCCTGTCAATGCACTCTTGGCCCCTTGGCCAGACTCAACCCGTATTATGATGCACCAGATTCGCATCCATTTGCTCACTCTTTAATTTGTAAAAAAAAAAGTAAAAATCCGCGTTGGAGCCCATAGATTTTCTTAGGCACCTGCCACTGGTGCTGGCCAAAGACCAGGAATGCCTCTCTTGCTTCTTTCTACCTCTTGCATCTTCCTACCCCACTGTACACTTGCTGTCTCTCTATTTCTCTCTTTCAGGTTCTCTTTCAACCCTGTCTGCTCCCTTTGCCAAAGTTTCCCAATTTTTCTCGTCCTCTTTGTGTCTCCATTTTCTGTCTTTCTCTCTCTCCAGCTCAAGTTCAGAGTCTGAGGGTGAACAAACAAAGCGCACAGAAACGACCACCACCCTCTGCCCGCCAAGGCTCACAAGATGCGGAAGTCAACACACCTGAGTTTTTTCATTTGTAACAAACATCTTAATGACCGTCTGGACCCACCACCGTCATTAGTCCCCAGCAGGCGGAACATAAATCAGAAATCAGCCACCGAGTGAAACTCGCATCTGATGAATCTGCATCTTTAACGCTCAGCATTCAGAACCCGCAACAAGAAACGCAAAGGAGAGAGCTGCTCGGCTGGCTGCCAGGGAGACAGGTGCGCCCCCCACCTCCCTCCGTTTGATAAACCACTGATTGATTAAAAAAGACAAAAAGGAAAGAAAATGGAGGTAATTGCAAGTATTTTTTCCAAACAAGCACTTTTTTAATTAAAAGAAAAAGCTCTTACGCGCACAATTAATTACAACTCCTGTTATAGAATGCTTGGGAGACCAGTAGGTGAGGAAAACAGGCAGACTTTGCTATACGGCAATCTTAGTGCACGGTGTGTGAACGTTTTAGGCTCCGGTTCAGGGATGGAAACACATTAATCACACCACCGGTTGCCAAAAGCAATTATATTTATAATATTTTCTCGGTTGAATTAAAAAAAAAATAAGAATTATTGAAAACCACGTTCCTGCAGCTCACAAGAATTCATAAATAGACCACAACAGAGAAAGAATGTGAAAAATAATATTTTTAATTGCTGTGGGATCCCCTCCCAGTGGAAGGCACTTGTAGCGTGGCGTCCCCCCTCTGAGACAGGCGAGAGGATGTGGCTTAACGGCCAGAGCGGCCGACTTTGAAGTTGGGGAAGCAGGTTCGAGTCTTGGGGGAGGATCACACATCCTGTGATTCTGGGCAAATCACTTAATCTCCCCGTGCATTAAAAAAGAATGTGTTCCTCTGTAATGCAACTGGCGCTCATGTGTAGCGCTCAGATGCGTTCGGGTCGAGTTTGCTGCTGTCTAAAACTGCAAAAAATAAAACAAAACAAAAAATGATGGCCACGGGATTCGCATCAGGCCTCCATGTGAAAACATGGCACAACTCCTTTGCGCACACAATAGCTACCTGAGTATGCATATACACATGCTTTTTCACATGGTGCTTGTTACCAGTCTTGCAGCTTAGTAGCACTGTGAATGATACGCCGTACATTTACCCAACTTATCGACTACAGAGGATGTAAAGCAGAGTCGGCTACACCCATATTCGAACCGCCAAAACCAACCTTCACGAAGGAATGAAGGCTGTTGCTGAATGGATGAGGAACAGCTGACTGAAGCTAAACTCGGACAAGACGGAGGTCCTCATCCTAGGATCCAACCCTTCGGCCTGGGACGACTCCTGGTGGCCGCACTGGGAACTGCTCCAAAACCCACCGACCACGCACGCAACCTAAGGGTCATCCCCGACTCCACCCTCTCCATGACTAAACAGGTCAACGCCATCTCCACTTCCTGCTTCAACACCCTCCGCATGCTCCGTAGGATCTACAATTGGATCCCCACTGAAACGAGAAGAACGTCACCCAGGCCCTTTTCAGCAGTAGATTGGACTATGGAAATGCCCTCTATGCAGGAGCCTCGGCCAAACTCATGAGATGGCTCCAACGCATCCAGAACGCCTCTGCATGCCTGATCCTCGATATCCCTTGCTGCAGCCACATCACACCCCACATGAGAGACCTGCACTGGCTACTGGTCAACAAGAGGATAACCTTCAAGCTCCTCACACACGCACACAAGTCACTCCACAACACTGGACCAACGTACCGCAACAGACGGATCAGCTTCTACACCCCCACCCGCCAGCTCTGCTCCGCCGACCTCGCCCTCGCTACAGTCCCCCGCTTCCGAAGAGCGACCTCAGGCGGCAGATCGTTCTCCCGCCTCGCCGCAAAGACCTGTAACACCCTCCCCATCCACCTACGGTAGACCCAAGACCTGCTGACCTTCAGAAAACTCCTCAAGACCTGGCTTTTTGAGCAGTAGCAGCATTCCCCACTTAGCGCCTTGAGACCCTCACAGGTGAGTAGTGCGCTTTACAAATGATATGATTGATTGATTGAATCGTTCGCCTTTAGCTTGCCCACAGATTATTGGGGTATGTGCATGAATCAGCAGAGATAACTAACAAATGACTATGCCTGCCACATGTCTCGGCTGGCCAAACAGCTACCCGGGCGAAGGTGTCTGCACACTGTGGATGGCAGCGTGCTTCCTGAAGGTATCAGGTGCACTATAGGTTAGATAGTCCCGGGGGCTATCATCCTTGCTACCGAGATTTTTTTTTTTAGGTATTCTGAAGAGGACCATCTCACACACGAGTTCTGTTTTGAACAGAATTGTGTATTTGGGATCAAACCAGGGCTTTAAATGGGCCGGGTCCTGCTGATGCTCGGCAACAGCTGTTCTTAAAAGCAGGTGCTGAGACGGGTCCTTATCGGGCTCTCAAAGTAAAAGAAAATCTTAACTCTACAGCCTCAGCACCCTTCACTGCCCTTGATGTAATTACAAAGACTTGTTATAGTTCTTTCATTCTCGTCAACTCAGAACTGAATCATTTTCAATATTACATACTATGAAGTCATAGTGGTTGCTTATTTATCTTATGCAACTAACAACCATTGACAAAGTCAATAGTCCTGGTGTGTTGTTGTTGTAATGTTATGTGTTGTATCATATATCTGGATGCAATGACACTAACAACTATCGCCCGATTGCCAGCCTGCCTTTTGCAGCCAAACTAGCAGAAAAATTGATGAATGCACAATTATCCCAATACATCGAGGATCACTCCCTACTTGACGACACCCAGTTCGGTTTCCGTAAACATCACAGTACCGAAACAGCCCTCATCAAAGCCACAGACGAGATAGGATCCATTCTCGATCAACGTGGGACAGCAGTTCTTGTCCTGCTCGACCTATCTGCGGCATTTGACACGGTCGACTATAACATCTTGATCGACCGTGTCAGTGCCATAGGTATTCAGGACAAGGCCAAAGATCTTCTCTCCTCCTTTCTCTCCAACCGCACTCAAACGGTACAACTGGGCAACTTCAGTTCCGCCCCGATGACACTTCCCTGTGGCGTCCCACAAGGCTCATCCCTAAGTCCTACGCTATTTAATGTCTACGTGACCGATTTAGCAAGGATCATCAAGGACTTTGGGATGAGCCTAACATCCTATGCGGACGGCACCCAGTTGATTTTAGCAATAAAAAATAATGGAGATGAAATTGCGGCTAACTTCCATCAGGGTAAGGTAACCATCAGCAACTGGATGACAACCAACTGTCTCAAGTTAAACTCTACCAAAACGGAAGTGATGATATTTGGAAATCTCTCCCCTCACTGGCTAGATACTTGGTGGCCCACCGAACTAGGTCCACCACCTACACCAGTCACCAAAGTCAAAAATTTGGGAATACTGCTGGATGACAAACTTACATTTGCTACACATGCAAACTCTGTTGTGTCTACCGCATTTTACAAGCTCAAGTCCATTAAGAAAATCCTTCCATTTCATCCCCCCAATTCAGGAAAAACTCTGGTCACTGCTTTTGTCATGTCATCCCTTGACTACTGTAATGGACTTTTCATCAATGCCCAACAGAAAGTCATTTATAAGTTACAACCCGTACAAAATGCAGCCGCGAGAATGCTTTCGGCTACTCCAAAATTCAAATCCATCTCCCAAACGATTAAAAATTACCACTGGCTAGCGGTGAAGAATCAAATTAAATTCAAAGCACTTTGCATAGCTTATAAAGCCTCCCGCAAACCAGGCCCACACTTTCTCAAAAAATCTCTTGCATTCTATGCCCCCAACAGAGCACTACGATCATCGAATGCCTTGCTAATGACCGTGCCCCGGACCAAAACAGCCTCTTGGGGCGACCGCCATTTCACTGTTGCCACAGCAAAGCTGTGGAACTCGCTCGATATTGACATCAGATCCTGCCCTACACTCATAGCCTTCAGAAGAAAAATAAAAACCTAGTTATTTAACCAATAGTTCTCCTCACTCTTTCCTTGAGCTGCTTTCTTCTACAGCGCCGAGACGCCCTTGGGCATTTGTTTGCGCTAAATAAATCTCATAAATAAATAAAATAAATAAATGGCAGAAGCAGCAAAATACCTGTCTGGCAGCGCACTATGCTAAACACAGATTTGTAGTTGATATGTTTTTAAGACACACCCTTAACTACAACGACCACGACCCTTGAGAGCCCCCCCCACCCAGTTTTTTCATCCCACTTACAGCCCTAGGTCAAGCTCTGGTGGGTAGGTGGTAGGTGCATGGTATTGGGAACGCGCTAGCCAGCATGCTGCACTATTGGTTTTAACGTTACACTTTTCATTAAACTTTACACAATCACAACTAAACATATTTACATTATAGGTTTACAGCAAGAGACACAAAACGAAAAGTGATGTACCATGAATCACATGCTGTTTAGTGACGCCGGGATTAGAGCGCAGGTCTCTGGGCCTGAAGGTCAACAATTGAGTCCGCATATTATAACATCTATACATGTGGTATCAGCAGAAGCCCAGGCAAAAGGGAGCAGAGAGCTGTACAGGGTCAAACGGCGAACATAGAGTCAAGAGGCGATGAGAGAAGCAGGAGGATTCTGGGTCCAGGAATGATAAGGTGTTTTTTAAGGGTGGGCATCCTCAACTATTCCCCAGGATGGTGCTCCGGATCCTGGATGCACAAATGTAAACAGCCTGCCTCCTTTTTTTTCTTCTCTTTTTTACATTTCTTAATTTCTGTTCTGATGGTGACCTGGCCGAGGGTGTGCCGAGAGCCACCAGAGATGGTGAACTGGTCTGCAAGGTAAGTGGCGATGCGGGTTGTGACTGATGCATCTTGATCTGAGGATGGTGTGAGCCAGCAGGGGTAGCCAGTGGAGTTCCATCCGATGGGGGAGGATGTGATCATATTTGTTCAGGCCCTAGATGAGATATTCTGCGGCAGGTAAGGATGCCCTTACGAGGAAGCCAGGGTGGCGTTTGGGAGGCCCTGGAGGAGGGTGCTAACACCTTCCAGATGCAAGATTAATAGAGATTGAACGGCAGTTCTGAAGTCCCTTTCTGGAAGAAATAGTTTTTAGAAGAGAGACCTGGTACCAGGCTGTCTCTTGTTTGCCAATGTGTTCCTTGTGGGTGAGGTTGGAGGCCAGGGTGACAATTATATGTAATCTGATGGTCACAGATTTGATTAATTATAAAACAGCTTAGAGGGTTAATGTGCTTGCAGTAGAACACTGCATTCACTCTTTAGGCTAGCCTTTCAAATCATCATGTGCAGCAGGTGGTCACTAGTAGCTCAGTGGGCAGGGCGCCAGCTGCAGGAGCAGCTCACACCATTCTTTTTAGTCCATAAAACGAGCACCACTGAGCTTGATAGAACATAATAGGTGCTAAGAAAAATTCAGTTTGTAATGTGCATTACGTAAATGGTCATCTATACTACTATTATAAAGAGAGAACTTGCACCTTTTGGCCAGGTAAACTCGGGAACCAAAGCACCAATCACAACACCCAATACAGCTTTGGAAAGGGCAGTTGCAGCAGAAAGACATAGGCTATGCAGACGCCCACCATATACATTTAAAATGTAAAGGAACCGTGCCAGCAAAGTAGTCCCTTTTGTGGGTGTGTCTGCATTGTGCTGGGGGGGTGTGCTGGGGGCGTAACAATCGCTGGGGGCATTCCGTCACGAGTGTTGTTTTTTCTTCCCAGGTTCTATACATTCCTGCTCCCTTTAAATAGTAATTCAGCGGAGGTCCCATTCTCTTAGAACCACCCCAAGCACAGTTATGGGCAAAAATACAACTAAAAGGCCCTGCAAAGCATTATGGGATAAGCTTAGCATAATTTTTAGCATTCTTGAAAGGGTTTCAATGTTTTTGAATTTTACTCATCAGGGACATCTTGGGACGACGAGGTGAACTGCAGCTTGATGTATAGTATTTGAAATGCTATTGCATTTGCCTCATCAGGGACATCTAGGGACGGCGAGGTGAACTGCAGCTTGATATATAATATTTTAAATGCTATTGCATTTGCATCATCAGGGACATCTAGGGACATGAGGTGAACTGCAGCTTGATGTGTAATATTTTAAATGCTATTGCATTTGCCTCATCAGGGACATCTAGGGACCATAAGGTGAACTGCAGCTTGATGTATAATATTTCAAATGCTATTGCATTTGCCTCTTTGGGACAACTGGGGAGAACGAGGTGAACTGCAGCTCTTTGTAGAAATATTTGGATACTATAATATTCACTTCCCACTGCTAATCTCGTCCCATAATGCTTTGCAGGGGCTTGATCTCAAAATCATCACCTCTCTCACTGCTTGCTGGAAGCTAATTTCACTTTTGTGAAATGACTATATGCATTTTAGCATGTAGAAATACTTGTTATTTTACCTTGAATATATGAGGTTTCTGTTTTAATAATTGGAAATCTGACGGAACGAAATATTGCGGATTTATTGTACCAAGTTTGCGCCAATTCCGCCCACCCCTACTTTAAATACCCCTGCACCCCATAATCATAACCCACCCGTACTCTATAAAATACCCCAACACCCTTAAACACTAACCCATCTTAACCCTATAAATCATCCCTGTACCCCAAAACCCAAACCTATCCCTAAACCCTAAAAATACCCCTGTACCCCAAAACCAAAACCTAGCCCTGTACCTCAAAACCCAAACATACCCCTGAACCCTAAAAATACCCCTGTACCCCAAAACCCAAACCTACCCCTGAACCCTAAAATACCCCTGTACCCCAAAACCCAAACATAGCCCATAACCCTTAAAATACCCCTGTACCCCAAAACCCAAACCTACCCCTGAACCCTAAAAATACCCCTGTACCCAAAAACCCAAACCTAGCCCAGAACCCTAAAATACCCCTGTATCCCAAAACCCAAACCTAGCCCTGAACCCTAAAAATACCCCTGTACCCCAAAACCCAAACCTAGCCCTGAACCCTTAAAATACCCCTGTACCCCAAAACCCAAACCTACCCCTGAACCTTAAAAATACCCCTATAACCCAAAACCCAAACCTAGCCCTGAACCCTAAAAATACCCCTGTACCCCATAACCCAAAACTATATCTGAACCATTAAAATACCCAAACACCCCGAAACATATACCTCAGTACCCCAAAACATACCCCTATACCCATACTTGCCTTATCCAAACATTTTTAAAAAACATGCTTTTACCATTCATGCATTTACAACGAATTTTGTTGTAAATGTATGCGTGGTAAAAGCATATAAAATGTAATGCCATGCGTTATAATGGCATTGCGGAGTCATGGTACTTTCGTAATGAAAGTATACAGAGTGATGGTATGCGGAAAGAAATTTGCGGAATAATGGGTGTTTACCCTCCCCCGTAAGTACATTGGTGGCACGGTGGCCCACATCTCCAGCAACATACTCATATTTTTTCACCACCAATTGGAAAAATGCACAGGTCTCTCTCATTGATGCCCAGCACCGACATACACTTTTAGACACACCTCCCACCACAAGTTCTAGAATTGCGAACTTTAGAGATGGGCAGCTACGTTAGAATCTCGGCATCAGCTCAACATCCTGTGATTCCAGGCAAATCGCTTTGTCTCCCCGTGCCTACCACAAATGAATGTGTTCTTCTGTAATGTAAATTGTGCTCATGCCATGTTGTCAAGTTCGCGCTATATAATATTGCAAGGAAAATAAAGTAGGGAAACTCGAGTTCACACACTACTGAACGCGCACTCTTAAGTGCATCAGCAGTGCACTGTGAATGGGAGCGTTTCACAGGCCTGTCACAGATAAGAAATGCTATCAAAACGAAATCCTACAAAACAATATACTATTGGCCGGCAGCAATTCATACCCGGACAACGTCGGGACGGGCTGCTAGTTATTAATATAATTAAACACGTACACCCCACTCATTACATACTTTATGTTCAGGATTCAAAAGTAAAACATTATTTTACTGGTCTATCTTGAGGAGAAGATGCAACCAATCTTGAAATGATTTCTCGTTTCTTTTCTGGTACCATCACATATATTTTCATTATTTTTTTTAATCTTCCTCTGACTAAATTGTAATAATAACTTGTTTTTTACATAGCGTTTCAAACTATACTTCTGCTGTTTCTAAGCGCTGCAAATAACAGGTGCACCCTAGCACAATTTAATTGTGCTTAATTCAATGATGCTGAAGAAAGGGACAGATGAGCCGGCTTGGCTGAGATTCGCACTAGTGACCAATCAGAGCACGGGAGATGGCCAGTGTGACAGTGCAAAGGCTGTTATGATGGACTTTGATCACATCAGCAATGGGCTTGATCAGAGTTGGCCTCACACACCTGCTACAGAGTGCCTGGATACCCTCACCGGTGATTAGCGTGCTATAAAAACACCAATGGCATAACATAACAGTTGTCCAGCCTAGGTCCAGGTGGACCATATCCATGGAACAGTTGTAGAATATTCCTGCATTTATCTGTACATATGTGCATAATTAATAGAAATGAAACCTCTTCACACAGTCTGTGGTTAACCTACAAATATGGCGGAGGGCTGCACTGCTGGACCGGCGTTGGACACCCCTGCACTCTATGGCGTGACATTTCTAGTAGGTTGCCAACCCCCTTTGTTTTCAATGGTGTTTGGCTGTCTATATGAGATAGCACCCATTGGTAAAAGTTGGATAAACATTTCAAAAGTAAGACCAGAGAACGTGGTTCGTAAAGAGCAAGCCTTAAAAGACTTTTGGGGCATGGGTGGGGTGTTGTGTCGTGTTAGAAAAGAATTCACTGATTTCACTCTAGGAATTTGTGGTACATGTAGTCATGTTTAGATTTGTAAGAAGCATACCAGACAGAGCGCGTTCGTTTAAGACAGTGAGTTTATCTTGTTTAAAAGTTTATTGCGGGGAAAGTCAATAGCAGTAACGGTTACCCATCGGGTGAAAAATTATTCATGGAAGTGCACGGTGGGATATTGAGTAGCTCAAGTTTAATCATTCAGCACACATGCTCTTGCAGCTTTAACAAACGTGGGTTCACGTCCAGGGCAAAAGTCCTGAATAAAGAAGTGGGGGGACGCTCAGAGACAGGAAAGGACGTCACGTATGGTAAAAAACCTAGAAGTGGGGGGACGCTCAAATACGTGTTACCAGATGACTCCGTATCACCTGGGACAATGAGCTGTGATGCGGGGCTTTCCTTCTGTATATCACTGTTGCGTTGGTGCAGATGCTTGCCTCGAACTAATCCGAAACACATTTTCTGGATAGAGTGTCTACCTTCTTGTATGGCAATACTATATTTCTAGTTGTATTATGTTCACTAGTAACATAATGCCTGTTCTCTCCTGCAGTATTATACCTCTACCTGTCTTTTTGACATTTTTGCAGTATTATACCTTTACCGGTCTGTTAGACATTTTGTAGCTGGCGCTCTGTTCACTTTCCTATGTAACACACAGGCTGCTACCTCTTTATTTGGGTTCATACCAATGTGTATCCACTACCTCTTTTGTTAGAGACAATGTTTTTGCCTTTGTTAATGTCTAGACAATGTTTTATCTATATTATATTTTTACTTGTATCTTGTACACCTATAACCTGCACCCAATTCACTTTCTCTTTGTGACGCACCAACTGCTACCTCATGTACTCTGATTGCGCACTAATGTAAATGCTACCTCGCATATCACTATTATATTTTTACTTGTATTTTTTACACTTGTGTAACCTGCACCCAGTTCACTTTCTCTTGGGACGTACCGATTGATACCTCATATATTTTGATTGCTCACTAATGTCACTAATGTCACTTTTGACTCTGACTGCTACCTCATATACTCAGTCTGCTCACCATTGTCACTATCGTTACATGTAATTTTTTGTTTGCACTTGTCTTTTGCTCCTGTTATTATTGTACACCCTCCTACGCCTACCTATACCCAACATGGATCTCATCGGCAAACACACATATAAAATCATCTACCCACCATTACCCAACAAAAAAGCCGCTAAGCGCTTTAAACATAACTTCCTTAGGACCCACCCTGAAACCCCCTTTGTCGACACCTATTTCTCATCGGTGAATGGATCCATGAATATTGACATCATCTTCCACACCACACGAAGAGTCCAATGGAGAAAAGTATTCTGCACCTTACTCACCGTCTCCTCTACCAGGAAATCCGCTCATGGCTCAACACTCTCCATCACACCATCTCAACTCTTCCCAGGCAGAACCACCATCACCATCTACAATAACGGGATTGTCCTAATTCAATCCACAGACAGGAACCTGGAACTACTAGACAACATGTTCCCCACCTTCAAACAGCACCTCTCCAATCCACGAACCCCCACTCACAGCACCCCCAGTCCTCTCATCCCCAAACGCACAGCCTCCAATCACAACCCAGCTAACATAGCTCAGCTCCAAAACGGCACGCACCTCTCCACTACTCCCAGCACCTTAATAACCCACCCTCCTTCTGTAGCTACCCCACACTCCTTAAGCACAGACATAGATCTCTCCCCCTCTACCCCCTGCACCTTAATCACCCACCGACCTATTGTAGCTGCCCCACACCTCTCAATCACAGACATAGACCTCTCCCCCATATACACCAGCCTCACCCCATCACAGCTGAGGAACATCTCACAGCTCTCCCCTCCCCAATCCGCGGTAATCAGTCACCCTCCTGATCATACCTCCCATTGCATACCACCCGTTCATATCCCCCAAATTCCTCCATGCACTAGCGAAGATCACCCCCCTTTGCTCACTCCGGTTATCCCCACCCTCCTCACCCCCCACCACACAACCTCTGCGAACGTCGCAGATGCTGCTGTAATCGATCACCCATCCGATCTCACTTCCCCACACCCCTCATGCACGGGCGATTATCATCCCCCTTCACACATCACCAATACCCCCACCCTCGTTATTCCCCACCCCTCTCCTCACACAAGTCGCGCAGAACCCACCTCCACCACCTTAAGCATACCTCCCGCGTCCCGCGACATGACCAACCCTCACCCTCTCTCCCCCCCCACTCTCACTCCCCACTACCCCACCCCATCGGCCAGACTCACGGAACACACCACCTCCCTCAACATAACCCCTTATCCTTTATCCCCTCCCATTCTTAGCCCCCACCCCCCTATTGTCACTCCTTCCCCCTCCAGTCTACATTCATCCCTCAACTCACCCACACCGCCTACCACAAGCGCCATCACGCACGCTATCAACCGCCCCCTGTCCTCATCCCCGCCCCCTGTTCCCAAACTCTCTCATCCTTCGAATGCTACCCCACCTACTCGGACCGCAGAGCCCTGCTCCATTGCGCGCACATCACGTCACATTCGATCCAGTTCCCACCCCATTACCCGACTCAAACACTCACCCACTGCTCTCACTTCCAACTCCATCCCCAATCCAACACTGGACACGATCATCTCCACCCTCCTACAAGTCAAGGAAGAGCTCCATACCATCAAAGAACTTCTTCTCACATACCCCAGGCACCCACTACCCTACTCTTCCCCGCCCAACAAGGACTCCATTCGCCCCTTAAACCGTTCCACCTTGCTCTCCCCGCGTTGGCCCTCTATCCCTGATCGCAAGACCTCCGGCCGTCCCCGTCGCACCCTAAACACCCTTTCGGGCCGAGACTTACACAATCTACTCTGCTCCTATGGCCCAGGTCCCACAAAACGCGCACCCACAACACACCTCCCCATACCCACGATTCCCACAAATCCCCTTAGGCCACCCACACTGAACGACAGAAGTTCTGTCCCTTGTAATCTCAAAAATATCCCCCTCTCCTTAGAACATTCTCCCACCCTCCTCACCCCCAGACTAAAGTGTATCCTGCTCAACTGCAGATCGGCCCGGAGACACTCCTCTGGCGTCGCGGAGCTCATCTTATCAAGGGGCATTGATCTAGCCATTCTGACTGAAACGTGGTTAACTGAAACATCCACACCTATAATGGACATACTAGTCCCCCCCAACTATCGCATTATTAGACTCGATAGGAATGGCAAGACGGGCGGGGGCATCGCATGCATCTACAGGAGCAACCTAGCTGTCACTGAAGGCCCCTCCCCCTCTCTCTCCTCCCGCGAACTCATCTGCCTTGAGATTTCTAGTGAGGGCAAACCTGTGTGCTCCCTTCATGTTATTTACCACCCACCCGGTGATAACTTCATCTTCACCCAACAACTAATGGACACGATATCCACCAACGCCGGTCGACAGCTCAATCAAATTTACCTGGGAGACTTCAACCTCCACTGGAATGACCAGAAAGACACTGTGGTGAAGAGCCTTAAGACTTTCCTCGACGCACTTGACCTCACCCAAATCTGCAACGGTCCGACACATGAAAAAGGCTCTATCATTGACCTTATCATCGCCAAAGAAGACTCTACCCAACTAGTCGCAATCGAACCATGTGACTGGTCAGACCACCACATCATCACCTTCTTCATCAACGAAAAAGTCAAACTTAACCCGGCGCAACCTGCCAAAACCAAGATTTGGAAGAGGGACCTGAAGAACCTTAACCCAAAGTCCTTGCCTGCCCACACAGGCAGTCTCCTTCTTCCCCCGACGGACGTCTCTGATGTGCATTCATTGACCAACCTCTACCTAGACTCCATGTCTACAATAATCAATGAAGCCGCACCCTTGCAATTGAAGAAAGTCTCCACCAAGAACTCGAACCCATGGTACGATGGCAGACTCAATAAAGACAGACGTGTGATGCGCTTAGCTGAGCGCGCGTGGAGATCGGACCCCTCAGCACTGAACCTTAGAACGCTTAAGAGTAAGAGAAACGCCTACTTCAGAAAAATCAAACGCTCGAAATCAATATTCTTTAGCCAACAGCTGGATCAAGCTAAAAACCGACCAAAAAAACTGTTCGAGTTAGTCAAAACCCAAACCAAAACGCAACCTCCACAACCCAACAACTTAACAAAGGCTATCCCAAGTTGCGAAGACTTCTCTGCTTTCTTCAAGCAAAAGAACGACAATATAAGAAGCGATCTCATCAAGGATGTAAGTCGATTCGCCGGCTCCATATGCATAACTAACACTCATGCTAAAAACAACGCTTCATGGACGTCCTTCGACACCTATTCCGAAGAATCAATTCACAAGCTGCTGGTCACCTTGAAACCCGCCAATCATCACACAGATCCCCTACCTGCCAATGCTGTTAAAGTCCTCACCCCCCTGTTCCTCCCACTCTGGACTAAAATCATCAACTGTTCCCTGCAACAAGGGCTCATCCCAGACTCCCTCAAGATTGGGCAAGTCACGCCTATACTCAAGAAACCCACAGCTGACCCGGCCGACCCAAACAACTATCGTCCTATCACCAATATCACCACTCTAGCAAAACTGTTAGAAAAATGCGTACAACTCCAGCTGACAAAACACATTGAGCAGTTTGACCTCCTCAACTCTCACCAATCCGGATTCAGAGCAAAGCATAGCACGGAAACGGCCATGACACACATAATAGATGATGCCCTCCAAATCCTTGATCACAATGAGTCTTGCCTCCTCATCCTCCTTGACCTTTCTTCAGCATTTGATACGGTCAAACACGAGAATCTTCTGGAGCTCCTAAATACCAGAATGGGCATATCCGGGACGGTTCTCAAATGGTTCACGTCCTTTCTACACAACCGTTCTCAGAGGTTCAAGATCAACAATGCACTGTCCTCGCCTGTGCCAGTAACACTGGGCGTTCCGCAAGGTTCCTCCCTATCCCCCACTTTGTTCAACCTCGTCATGGAACCACTCACCACCTTGCTTCAATCTTCTAAGGTACATTTCCATGTGTACGCCGATGACACTCAGCTCTACCTCAAGCTTCAATCCCCTGAAGACATCAATCTGTTGAATGCCACACTAAGAAACACCCAAGCTTGGCTGGCCGACAATCACCTCAAACTAAATGCTCTGAAAACTGAGTTCCTTCTGATCTCTCCTCCTGCGAAAAAGGCCATCACCCAAACCTGGCTCAATCATCTAACCGCTCTCAATGTCCAACCCACCATCG
The DNA here is from genome assembly GCF_964263255.1 of Lissotriton vulgaris. Taxonomy (NCBI): domain Eukaryota; kingdom Metazoa; phylum Chordata; class Amphibia; order Caudata; family Salamandridae; genus Lissotriton; species Lissotriton vulgaris. The sequence continues at coordinate 117,745,064 of NC_141687.1, forward strand.
TGGACTCAGCGAAATCCCTTGGCATCACACTGGACTGCAATCTCGACATGCAGCAGCATATTAGCATAGCAACTAAAGGAGCCAACTTCCAAATCAACACGTTGAGAAAACTCAAACCCTTCCTACCACCCAAGGACTTCCAAACTGTGGTACAAGCCTTAGTCATTCCTCGCATAGACTACGGAATTGTGGCTCTGAGCGGGCTCCCCCTGACAACAACGGCTCCCCTAAGAGCCTCCCTGAACGCGGCCGCGAGACTCATCACTGGCTCAAGAAAACACTCACATATATCCCCTGACTTAAAAGCCCTGAACTGGCTGCCTATTGAAGCCAGAATTCAGTTGAAAATTGCCTGTATGACACACTCGGCCGTACACCACAAGGCACCCAACTACCTCTCTCATAAGCTGACCATATCAGGAGGCTCAAGATCCAACAAAAGCACAAACACTCTCCTCCTGAAACCACGGAGATTCCGGAAGGAAAAAACATACAAACGCTCCTTCTCTGGAATGGCACCTAGGATCTGGAATGCACTCCTGCCAGAAATCAGGCTTATCCCGTCCACTATACTCTTCAAGAAAGAGGTGAAGGCCATCCTTATGGCTAAATACACCTGAACACTATTGATACTGGAACAATGACAGTATTTGGCTCCCTTATTATCGGCTGTCTTAATACTTACCTTTGTACACTAGGACTTGAGTGCCTCAACAACCTGCAACGCACCCACTACTGACTATTGCTTTACTGTCAACATTGTGTTTACTCACCCTCTGGGGTGCTATAATCTTATCCGTTTAGACATTGTATTGCTTCCATATTATTGTTTCTTGATTGTTATTACTCTGTATACTCTTGTATGATTGATACCCTATTTTTGCAACTCACTGTCTACGGAATCTCATATTGATGTAAGAGTCTCGCTTATCCGACCTACTGTTTCTGTAAAGCGCTCTGATATCTGCAAAGATCTTGTTCGCGCTATATAAAACTTTAAAAATAAAAATAAATAAATAAAGTAAAACCCAGCACGGGGCGGCCCGCCGGCCGGCCGTGAGGGCGAATAACGCTATAATTTAAAGCCCAGCTTTTGCGCAGGAGGGACGGCGTCCACCCGGTAAGACCCCTTAAAATACCCTGACTCGACCCACGTCACAATCAGATAGAATGAATCACCTGTAGATACTCACTGAGGGCCGTGATAGTTATAAAACACAGTGCTTAGGAAAGCATAATATGCTTGCAACTATACGAAATAGGCGTGCGATGGCACGTTATGAAACAGAAACAATAAGTTACTGTTTTTAGATGGCTGAGGCTGGTCGGCAAGCGTTTACCTAGTGTTTTAAGATCTACTGGTATGTCATGGTAAGCAAAAGACATTCTAGAACTGGTGGTTTATTTTTGTTAAAGACTAGCAGGACTCGTAATATAGTTAATGGGGTCACCTCATTTTTGCAATGTGGAGTTATTCAGTATTATGGTCAGCATATTAATGATGGTAAAACCCAGGAATGTAAAATTTGAGTATACCGACAAAATATATTGCAGTCACATCACAAAGCACATATGTCAGAAAAGAGCAACAATGGCCCGTCTTTATGTCAAACACTCAGTATGTGCTTTGTGATGTGACTGCAATATATTTTGTCGGTATACTCAAATTAAATGTAATATTTTGTTTGTACTTCTAGATGTCCCCTGATGAAGGGAGTGTTATTTCCCGAAATGCATTGGGCTTTTTGAAAATAAATCATGGCATGAAACTCACCCGTTGCTCTCGAACTTTTTTGAAAATAGACATCAAAACGGATTGAATAAAATGAATTGAATCAAAAAAAGAGTTTAAAAAAACGGACGGATCAAATTGTGAAAAAGTATTAAAAAGTATATGAACTTAATTAATTGAATTCAAGCGGCTATGGGCTGTGCAGTTTTGTGGAGCCAAAGTTGGTTCCCTTCGTGGTGGTGTCTATATATTCCGCCTGGCTGCGTGTTTAATCAAGCTTGTAATGTTATAGTGACTGTGACAATGTAGATGAAGAGTATGATTTAAACAAGAGGCGCAAGCTGATGGAGTGCGCGAACCAGGCATTTTTCCCTCAGCCCACTCAGTTTGGATAAACGGCTGATTTTGAGTGGAACTACTTGGGTTTATTTGTGTAGCGCTTTTGACTGGGACAAGTAGAGCGCAGGCATAGGAAGGACTGCCTCAGTTCGTGTAATATTGACATGACACTTAGCAGTTTGTATTTTTTTAGACTGAACAATAGTCACAGCGGGGTTTGTACTGAGCAGGACTTGGATCTCCCGCCGGTTTTTGTTGTTACTATCTGTATGACATGCGTGGGCGCATGCGTAGTTGTGTACACTGCTCCGGTGGCAGCCAAATGGTGGACCGATGGAAATGTTTGGCGCCACCCGCACCTCGGGGTGTGGCACCCTTAGTTCCATCTCGGGCAGGAGCCCTTCCTCCCGCTCGGTGCACCGGAAGAGATTTCTGCAGGGGGGGCAGCCAGTGACGTCATTGGAGGGTGCGAGGCTTCCCCAGGGATGATAAAAGCAGCAGGTTGGAGCAGGGCCATTCTCTTTGTCCCCTCCAGAAGGTGTGGACGGCAGCAAGTTACCCACCCATCCCTAGAGCAGAGAGTTTGGGGGGGGGGGGGGGTCTGTGCGGTCCCTTGCAGTAAAATAGCAGGGGATACTGAGATGTGGGCTTTTTGTATGGACTGACTGACACTTTGACAGGGGGAGTATTCAGTGGGGCTCTGGGCTGGCTGAGGAGGGACGGACCTGCTGGTGGTCCTGGACTCTCCTGCCCTACCCGAGATGCCAAGCTTAAGAACTTTTGGGAGGTGCACCTGTGTTCAGGTACGCCAGTGAGGCCAATGCGTTGTGCGGTGCCCTGGTGCGGTATTTACCTTCCGGATAGAGGTTGGAGAAAGTTGATTCTAATGACTGCTGCTCAATGTGTTACATCAATGCAGCAGGATGCCCTGGGTGGTACTCAGGGGTCAGTGCAAGCTGGGGCCTGCTGGCACAGCTAGCACAGGGTGTTTTCACCACAATGTGTGTGTCTTGATGGTTACTGCAATGTTTATAATGTGAATACAGTCTTTCGCCTAATGTCACCTTCTGAATATGTTTTGCATCTTCTTGTCCTTCAAAATATTGATTTAGGAAATATCAACAAATGATTGTTTTTGCTTATGCTTGATTTTGGTATTCACAGAAGTTAGGATTTTGTCTTAGGTCTGTCTTAAGACAAAATCCTAACTTCTGTGAATACCAAAAGTAGTAAGTTTAGGATTTTGTCTTAAGTTAGTTCTGTGAATCGGGCCCTGAGCGTCCCAGGTGCCTATGACCACAAATGTGTTTTAATAAGCCAAGACCCCGTTATGCTTCTCTTGTCTTCAGCTGGTAAGAGGCAGGTCTTGCATTCACTTGTACCCTGGTGTACAGTTTTCACAGCTTTGAGGTGAGTGAGTCATCCCATTGTTTGTCAGATTGTTTCAGAGACCTATCAGGTAGGACTATCAGAAAGTGATGGATGAATGTTTCAAGGAAAAGGTTGTAGAAGGCCCTCTGCACAGAAGGAAGGTAGAAAGTACATGCTTAGTTCTAGTACAAGTGTCAGAGCATACAGGGTGTAAATGTCTCTGAAATGCCCCGAGACCCAACTGCCAAGGATACATTTTGAGAGTGTCACACCCTAAGCTACACCCCTGTTGCTACACCCTTGCTCGTCCCACCTGACCCTAGTAGCTCTTCCTGGGAACTCAAAACTATGGCAACGTACACCACAACAGCCTTGAGTCTGTGACCTAGAATCACTTATTTCAAACGTGTTTTCATAGCACACACTTCTTCATTTCTGCTGCTAGAAGCCTTGATGGTAGGGTTATCAAATCAGTGCACGTGGGCAGGGATCTGTTTCCAGTCCTCACCTTTTACAAATAATTGTTTTCAAGTGACTGATGCCCCATGAACTTAACCTGAGTCACAAATAGAGATGGGTTGTCCATCAAATTTATTGGGCATGCACGAGCAAAGCCATGAAAACGTTTGACATGTATATTGTGCAACTAACATAATTTGAAAATATGACGCGGTCATGGCCTAGTAAGGACATCAGGGGAGAGAAACTTTACTGGAGTGGGCCATAGCTTACTGGAGTGGGCCACTGCTAAGGAAAACAAGATTAAAATGGTCTGCAGAAATGACAAGCTCCATGATGACCTGGAGGATTGGTCAGGGATGATTAAGAGTTTGACGGTGAGTGAAGATGGGAAAGGAACAGGACAGGAGGATGTCCCCTCTGATATTATTAGTGTGTACTGCGATGATCCATATTCATCGCAACAAGCTTTTTGTCGCCATGGTTGTTGAAATGCATGAATAAAATCTTTAAAAAAATATATGTTGCAGTCTCTTCAAAATCCAAAAAGGTGTATTTCTTTAACACGTGGAAGCTTTTGACATTTCACCTGAGCAATTCACCTTAGCACATTAGATTATATCGCTGAATATACATTTATTAAATGTGATGGTTTCTAAACATGAACTTAGAAACATTAGTAGCTTGCATGCCAATGACAATGCCACTAGTGAACTAAGAGCAGTCATCTAAAACCCTAAATGTGACCTTATTATAGATGGAGCTAGATATTAAATCAAACTTAAGAGGTGCTTGTACAGTGCACATCTTGAACTCAGGTGTAAGTGCTCATATATGTAATAATATAGAACAAGCATTGGTAATGCATCGGTTTTGCCTATGCATTGCAGAGCTGTTTTCATCAATCATCGTGCGAGAGAAGGAAAGAGCTCCCTGACAGAAAACACGGGTGTGGCGAGGATGTGGCACAGCGGCCAGAGATGCTGACAGGAGAGCTGAGGATCCCTGTTCGAGACTCTGCAGTGCTGCACAACATCCTGTGATTCTGTGCAAATCACTTAATCTCTCTTGGTGATACATTGTTGTATAAATATGCTGCAAGAGTAAAAGACAAAACTTAATGAAAATATAGTTCCACCAAACCGGATGTTAACAGTATTTCAGCAGAGGGAAACTGATCAGAGAAGCAGGCGAGGAACAAGCATTGGTAAATGCAGGAAAATACACAACAGCCAATAGAAATGGAGGAAAGGTAAGTGGCAGGGACAGGAACCAATGAGATGCCAAAAAAGAGAGGAGACGGGATGCAAATCCCTTTTACGTTTATATTAAAAACCATATATTTCTCAAGCACAAGCCATTTGCAGGCGAAACCTGAAAAGGAGGGTCTGAAAAAATACATTTGTGCCTAGCAGCACACAATTTGGCCAAACAGGAATAGAAGTATTAATTCCCGGTTAGTACAATTGAAAATGTAGCCACTTTATGCAGATCTCTGTCGGTGTCTTGCCTGTTTTACGTCAGAGGTCACTGATTTGTGTTTAATAATTAGCGGAATTTGTGTCAAACCGACACAGATATAGTAGACCCAACTCCGGGCCCCCAGACCCAACTACCAAGCCAAGAATGTATTTATTTAGGGGGTGTTATATCCGAACACCCCCCATGGAGCTACTCCCCTGAATTGATACCTCTGCAGAGACTGTTTCCAACTCACATTGTGTGGAGGCTTGGCACAGCGGGTGTTACAGTGGCTAATGTGCAGGGACCTACACAAAGCCCTGCCCCCTCTCAATGGCCACGTCTCCTAATAAACACATGGCTGGGAGGTAATGGACTTAAAGTCCTGCCCCCTCCTCAGACCCCGCCCTCTCCAGGTCACATCCTCTCACAGAGTGAGGTTTGTTTTGGAGACTGACAGGTGATGGAGCCTGAGATGGGGCCTGACGTCCATGTACGCTGTGCCAGAATAGCACTTTAATGAAGTGACACCAGGAACCAGCTACATTTGCATTCCAATAATCCGAAATGTAATTTGCATAAAGGTCATTGATCCAAACTACAAGGATCGACGCTACCAGCGCAGGGTGTAAACCATAGTGGCAACAGGCCTCGAAACAGAACGACAAATATGTTGTCGTTTGCCCTGACATTTGACAGATTAGTCTAAAAAATGTTTTGCAAGCCCAGCTTCTTTAAACATGGAGTTCATTCTGGCTGCAAACACTAAACATTGAATGCAGGTCGCACATAAAAGAGGATCTTCCCAGCAAGAAACAGTGATATATGAAATATTCATAAAGCCAAGAAAAATCCATGGCGTGATGAGTAACAACTCATTATCAAGCTCTGATCCACAGCATGTTCCAGTTATGGGTCACCCTTTAGAGGTCACCCTTTAGATCTGCCCTGCAACCTGATAGGACCCCAGGGGGGCCCTACCCGCCAACCCGCAGGCGGACGGATGTAGGAAGCAGTTTTTGCATTATCTTACCATGTAATTAGACACAGAAGTGGTGTGTGTATGCAATGCACTTTGCCTCATTTTCTTCACTTGTAAGAACGTACTCAAATTATCACCCAGATTAGAACATTGGAGAGCCAATCAGAATGCTTCCTTAGTATATTATCTATAGGTACAGTTTCAGATAGATAGACAGACAGACAGACAGATAGACAGACAGACAGACAGGGAGAGGCAGGCAGGCAGTTTTTTTTCACTTTTACGATGCTGGACAGTGTCAGCAAAAGGCATTGGACAAACAAAAGGTCTGCTTTGTCAAATCCAAAATGTGAGACCGATTGGTTCTGCTAAAGCTTTTTTAGGTCTCACCTACAGCCAGGTTTCTGTAGACGAGATAACATGCCCTAACTTCAAAGGCAGAGGCGGTTTCTCACCCTTCGCCCCTGTTACATTCTACAATATTATAGCAATGCTCATATATATTTTGTTTTAATTAAAAAAATAACCCCTTTGTTATTTGGTATTGTGGTGGTCTACTCTACTTACTAGTTTTACTAGTAGAACACGGGCACTGTCTGCCCCATTCACCGCCACCGCCACCGTTGTCCACTGACCACTGTCAAGTGACTCTGCTTGACTGCTTGCTTGTTCCCTCTCCGGCGGGCCCAAAGAAGCCTAAATGTTTGCCGGGCTGACAGCCTCACAGTCCTGAAGCCTGTGAGGTCATCAGCTCGGCAAAGACCTAGCTTCAAGGCCCAGTCTCCACCCCCTGATGGCGTGAAGGTAAAGTTATCCCCAGGCATTTTAATTTCAAGCCTAGTATCATTAACCCTCAACGTCAATCAGAAAGTAGAGGGCTTGTCGCACCACCCTTTTCTAACTCGTTACAGGGCGTGGTGGAACCCACCCTGTGAGCTTCGGAAAGGGTGTGGCAGGCGGGAAGCAAAGGAATCAAGTCTGCGCAGACGTGAACTGAGACTGCTTCCCGCGCGCAAGTCTTCGGCAATTGGAGTGGTGGAAGCCATTTTACCAGTACTGTCTGCATCACTTGAGTCAGACATTCGGTCAGATTACATGGTTTTTGGAGCCAGAGGCAGTCAATCCGATTCGGATTCAATGTTACATTACTGAAGTGCCGGCAGCAGCTGAGCTAGTCCTGGTCTCTTGCCGCTGCGCACAGCTCTGTACTGCTGCAAGTTGCTGTCTGGAGGAGTAGTAAGACGGAAGGACTAGGACTACTTTGAACTCGGCGTGAGTCGGGCAGTTCACCAGGTAAGGCCCAGGGCAGGCATTTTTTTTACTTATGTAGGTCTGTTTGGCCTTAGGGCCTTGCTGCATGGATTGATGTCGGGGTAGGGAGGGGGGCAGACACAGTACATTGCCAAATATTTTAGTTCAGTTCTCAGATCACCAATCGCATATCTATTATCCCCCCCCCCTAAATGGAACAAAATGTTTATTCAAACGCTGTAATTATTATTTCTGTTATCTGATTTGTTCGTAATTAAGTTTGCTGCTAAAGGGTCTTGGGATCAAATGTTTTTTAACTAGTATTTTTAAATTGTTGTTTTATGAGAAGTTTTTATATTTTAAACTGTATTCCTTTTTGCATTGATCAAGTGATTGATCGAATAAATATTCTTCTTCTATTATTTCTGTGCATTGCAAGAAACCTTTCACTCTGCTGGGCACACAAGGTAAGAGGCACAATTATAGAGACAACAATCATTGGGTCTAATCCCAAAAACAACAGAGAGCAACGATGACAGGAACAACAGTTTTTTTCTTTAAATTTTGTAGTGAATCCTTATTCAAAATTTGCACAACACAGCCAACACGTTTCACCCTTGCACTTTCAAAACAGACGCAAAAGGACGAACTCAGCGCCCTACTCAAGAAACCTACAGCGGACCCCACCGAACTCAAGAATTACCGCCCCATCTCGCTCCTCCCGTTTCCAGCCAAAGTCATCGAGAAGACTGTCAACAAACAGCTGGCCGCCTTCCTCGAGACGAATGGATCCCTCGACCGTTCACAGTCTGGCTTCCGAGCCAACCACAGTACCGAGACCGCCCTCATCGCTGCCACCGATGACATCCGAGCCCTGACGGACAACGGGGAAACAGCGGCCCTCATCCTCCTAGACCTCTCCGCTGCATTCGACACTGTCTGCCACCGCACCCTAGTGCAGTGCCTCAGCAACGTCGGAATCCAGGAGAAGGCACTGGAATGGATCATCTCCTTCCTCGATGGAAGAACACAGAGAGTCCGTCTACCACCGTACAAGTCAGAGGCCACCGAAGTCATCTGCGGCGTCCCTCAAGGATCCTCGCTGAGCCCCACCCTCTTCAACGTCTACATGAGCCCCCTCGCGGCCATCGCACGCCAACACAACCTCAACATCATCTCCTACGCTGACGACACCCAGCTGATCCTCTCCCTGACCAACGACCCCGCCGCCGCCAGAGCCGACCTTCACGAAGGGATGAAAAACGTAGCCGAGTGGATGACGACCAGCCGCCTGAAACTGAACTCAGACAAGACGGAAGTCCTCATCCTGGGCTCCTCGCCCTCCGCCTGGGACGACTCCTGGTGGCCCCCCGCCCTGGGCACCGCACCCAAACCGACAGACCACGCACGCAACCTGGGCTTCATCCTGGACTCCTCCCTCTCCATGACCAGACAAGTCAACGCCGTCTCCTCGTCGTGCTTCAACATCCTGCGCATGCTACAGAAGATCTTCCGGTGGATCCCCACCGAGACCAGGAAGACGGTCACCCAGGCCCTCGTCACCAGCCGACTGGACTACGGCAACGCCCTCTACGCCGGAACCACCGCCAAGCTCCAGAAGAGACTCCAGCGGATCCAGAACACATCAGCCAGACTCATCCTCGACATCCCACGACACAGCCACATCTCCGGACATCTGAGAAACCTGCATTGGCTCCCCGTCAACAAAAGAATCACCTTCCGTCTCCTCACCCACGCACACAAAGCCCTACACGATCAAGGCCCGAGCTACCTCAACAACCGCATCAACTTCTACGCTCCCAAGCGCCATCTCCGATCAGCCAGTCACGCCCTCGCCGCCGTCCCCCGCATCCGAAGAACGACAACAGGAGGAAGGTCCTTCTCCTACCTGGCCGCCAAGACCTGGAACTCCCTCCCGACCGACCTGCGCCTGACCCAAGACCACCTCTCCTTCAGGAAGAAGCTAAAGACCTGGCTGTTCGAGCAGTAGCAGCACCCCCCCCCCCCAAGCGCCTTGAGACCCTCCGGGTAAGTAGTGCGCTCTACAAATGTCTTGATTGATTGATCTTCATCGGCTGTTCATTGGTGGGTTTTTCGAGCCCTGCGGCTTAGCACGACACTAAATGCGCTTCGGTTCCCGACTCTATTAGGCGCAAACCTTTTACACATTTCTGCTATCTTCTTTACTTTGTGACCACAAACGTAGATCACATTGAGCATTCTTACTCAGATATTGGATCAGGACCCCATATATGACGACATCCTCTTACCTGTGTGAACGCCCTGTGACAAAAATGTTTTACTTCGTGGATCATACTATTGCCCTGAAGAAGCCCGCAAGGGTGAAAAGCGTTGACTGTGTTCTGTAAATTTTGAATAAAAAGGATTCACTACAACATTTAAAGAAAAAACAGTTGTTCCTGTCATGGTTGTTCGCTGTTGTTTTTGGGATTAAACCCAACAATTGTATTCACCGGTAGTAGGTGCAGCACTGTATACCCTGCCACCGTGAATGTATGTGTGAGTTCTTTCACTCTGACTCTAATCAAACAATGGCCATGTATGCAGAATGTTTCTCTGCAAGTTTATCTTTTCCAACATAACTTGTCCTAAAAGTCGGAATTTACATACAAATGTGTGGAAAATTTAAATGTTTGCAAATTTTTCACGTTTCGATGTTTTGCATAGAAATATTAAGCAAGTAAGAAAAAAGCTTTGCTCCCCCTGTAAGATCCATGGAACCAGATTGTGGTATGCTCAGCCATGATATTATAACAAGAGATGGGTAAATCATAGACTTGTGTCCTGCTGTGCTAACTAGATTATTAACTCTCAAAATGTGAGTTGCACCATCTACATAACAACAAGGAATATAAAGCGGGATACAGTAGCTAAAGAGAGTTCTTGTGGTCTGCTACTAGTTACACAAAAAATGATTTATCAATTCCCAAAGGTAACTGTAAAATACTATAACCCGTAGTACAATTTGCCTCTTTCCTATACTTTCTTGAAACTGTGTTAGGTTTTTCAGCTCTGGAGGCAGAATAACATTTTCTTCCCCGAGCCCACCCTGTTAACTGAATAAGAATTGGCAAAGCAAACTAGTCTTGGCTTTGCAAATGGTGGTTTTATTTTTTAATGGTCGAAGGGGCTTCCTGGCCCTCACCAATATTAAATAAAGCATTGCTAAAACCAAAAAAGCAGTTTTTGGTCTTAAATAGCACACATTGCTACTGTAGTCATTGGTTCTCAAGGTAAGTACTTTATGTGTTGATGTGCTCCTTGTTAAATGTAGAATGCTTCACTCAGTGGAGTTGCTCAGTGACTGAGGTGGGCTGGCTCAGTGCCCTATGTTGTAAACTGTTATGTGCGGAAGAAAGGCCAATGGGTGAAGGGAGCTGGCTGACAGCTGTTTTATAAGTAAGCCTATCATACATATAATTTTAGTAAAATTAAAAGGTCTTCACTAACACCAGACCTGGAAAGTCTTATATAGTAATTTCAGGCAACTTCTGGGTAGCGCCAAAAACTGCTGCCTTTCCTCATCTTGTGGAATTTCCTACCCCAGACGATTTATCATCGGCTGAAAAATTGAGAATTCAGAGATTATACAACAGACTTCATTATGCATAGGCACTGTAAAGTTATTTTTTTTCACCTCTTAAGGCAGGAAGGCTTAGTTCGTCTAACCTAGATTTGAGCTTGAAACCTGCAGATCATACAAGATGTCAGCAGCAATCATTGACTCACTGCACTATCCTGCTGGTATACTGTTGCACAACCGTACACTGCACCATTAATAAATGTGCATGCTCTGCAGTGACACAGTTGAGACACAAAACAATGAAATGGAATGCCACACAGGGGAATTTCCAGCGGTCTATAAACTATGACAGGGTACAAGATACAGGGCCATATGTAGGTAATCTCTATTTACCGATTCTTAAATACCGAATGTTACCGATTCGGTATTTAAGAATCTGTAAATAGTATGTAGGTAAAATTTCTGTAAATTTTACCGATTCGGTAATATTCGGTATTACCGATTTGGTATCTACCGTTTCGGTAATTCCCATTCATTCCTATGGGCCTGGAGGCCCATAGGAATGAATGGGAAGCCATTCACTATTACCGATTCGGTAAATACCAAATCGGTAATAGGGGGAGCATATTCAAGGGTGGAAGGGTGTCACATTGACACCCTGTTGCACCCCTGAATCGTGCATGTGTGCACATGTGGCGCACATGCATGTCCTAAGGGCATGTATGTCTGCCACATGGCACTTTTAAAAAAGCACAACATTGCTTTTTTGAAGGTATTCAATGTTTACCTGTATCACCAAAGAAGACTAGCTCAATATGACTTTTATTTTAGGACTCTGACTCGTCTTGTCAGTGGACACCTTGTTGGTGTGTTCATGAAGCCCTCACCCACTCGACCGGAGTGTGAAGACGGCGCTACAGGTAACCGGCAGGCTCTGTCCAGAAAGGCTGGTCATCCCCTTGCCGCTTCACTCCTGGAAGCATTGACTGCTAATACCCAGCGTATGCTTGAGAAGGGAATCCCTCTCTCACACCTAGAAAAACACCCTAGCAAATGTATCACAGAGTATTACACAAACCCACCTTTTTTAGCCTGCACCAGCACTATTTTAAATAGGTCCTGAGGAAAGCCAGATTAATCTTAAGGCACTGGCTGAAACATGTCGACCAACACATGGATGTAGAAGGTCATAATTCACCATCTTAACATCCCCTAGCCATATTTTTAACCGCTGACGGCGGCCCAGGTATTAAAATGTAATCTACCCTCGGGTACTGGGACCCTCGCCAAGCCGTTTTAACTGTCACTTCACTAACACCCTACACTGCACTCTCAGTAAAATACCAGCTCTGCTGTAATCAGGCGTCGAAGCACACCTGGAACACATTAAGAGGCTACAAACACTCCTGAGGCGGAAGCCAGGAGCACGCTCATATTTTTTTTAAACTTGTGTTGGAAATAAAAACTGTTTTTACCTGCTCTTTCACTCCCTTCAGGGCATACTCCCGCCCTTAACCACTTTGAAATTCGCCACGCAGCCGATCTGAACGCTGCCACGGCACAGGGATTCTTGCCACCATTCTCCACCATCAGCCCCAGGCCACGCCCACGGCCCTGAGGCCACACCCCCTCCTCTCTCATAAAAAATGTGCCATCCCCGGACGCGCAGCGGACGCGCCAAAGGCGCGCCAAAGGCAAGCCTGTCTGCGCCCGTCCGCACCTGGCCGGGCCCAGGGGCCAGTCACGCCGGCTACCCTATCTCCTACTCGGCTGAATCCCTCAGGGATCTACAACCCCCCAACCTCACACCTTCTCCCTCCACCATCAGACGCATCACCACTAGTTGCATCATCTCGTCCGACTGACGTCCCACCAGGCGGAGCTCTCGCCCCACCAAACCGGCTAAGTCCGATACTACCATCCGGGTGTTATACCTGAACACTCGCTCCCTGGTAAAATACCAAGCTGACATATTTATTCTTCTATCCACCACAAAGCCGGACGCACTCCTGCTCACCGAGACCTGGCTGACTGCAGACTCTCTTGCTGACATGACATCCTGGCTGCCCTCCCCCCTGACTACTATATCCTTCGTGCCGACCGCCCAGGCAACCACCCTGGGGGTGGGGTGGCTGCCATAATCTCTAAACGACTTAATTTCATTTCTACATCTTCCCTCTCCCACTCAGGAGTAGACAATCTAGTCTTCAGCTTAAAAACGGACACAGGAGCCTTAACACTCCTCCTCCTTTATCGACCCCCCCAACCCATGCCCTCATTTGCGGCCACCCTGACCAAACAGCTGATCAACCTCCTCACCTCTAACCCAAGATTTGCCCTCTTCGGCGACCTCAACTACTGGTTTAACGATGCCAACGCCGGGCCCCATGCTTCTGAGGTTTTCGAGGCTCTCACTAGCCTCAACCTCACTCAACAAATCACCTCGCCTACTCGCGTCAAGGGCCACACCCTAGATCAGGTCTGGACTCAAAATCTGACTCTCTCTCTCCCATCCGTCTCCCCCTGCACCTGGTCAGACCACCAGCTAATCGATACCACCCTCACCGTCAGTGGCAGAACTTCCGCCCCTCTGATGGCCGGCGGTCTTTTGCGCAAATGGAGCTCTTATGACTCCCAAGGCTTCCTGGCGACCCTATCCGACACCCGGCCTGCCCTCAACCCGTCAACCAACATCAACAAGTTGGAAAGCGATATTGGCACTTGGCTGAAGTCAGCCAGTGACCAATTTGCCCCCTTAACCAAATTCCCCCGACCAGACACCACAACTCCCACAGATGGTTCACGGACGATCTAAAAAAACTCAAACTGAAGACACGCCAGCTGGAAAGGACATTGCGACGCAACTACTCTGAATCAGACAGACTGCAATACACCCTAGCCCGCAGACATTACAAAATCGCAATCTCCTCAGCTAAATCAGCCCACTTCTCTAATCGAATCTCATCCGCGGACAACAAATCAAAGGAAGTTTTTAAAATCATGAACAAACTCACCTCCGATGACAGAACTCTCCCAGGCCAAACCCCCACCCAAGGAACTTGCGACACTCTCAATCTCTTCTTTATAGAGAAAATAATTAAAATCAAAGCCTCGATCCCCACCTCCCCTCAGACTACCGCCTCCGATACCCCTCCCAATAACTCTTCCGTCTTCACCGACTTCCCTACCCTCACACCTGTCTCCTTGATGGAGCTCGCGTCCCGGGTAAAATCGGGCTCTCCGAATAATGGCTGCCCTCCTCCAGTCTTACGGAGCATCTGTCACTCTCTCGACGAATGCATCTTACCTCTGCTGAACGGCTCGCTTAGCACAGGTACTGTCCGCAGCACCTTCAAAGAGGCCATTCTAGTCCCACTATTGAAGAAACCTGGCGCGGACCCAGCAGAACTGTCCAACTACCGCCCCATATCGCTCCTACCCTATTTCTCCAAACTAGTCGAACCTCATGCCACTCGATGCCTCTCCAACTTCATCGAGGCCTCATGTTACCTGGAACCCAATCAGGCCGGCTTCAGGCCAGCCTTCTCCACTGAGACTGTCATCTTGGCTGTCCTCGACACGCTTAGGAGGAACGCCGACTCAGGGACCCCCCCAGGCTTTGGTACTCCTTGATCTATCGGCCGCGCTCAACACGGTTGACCACAACATCTTGCTTCACCGTGTCGAACAGGCTGGCATCCAGGGCCTTGCCCTTAGCTGGATTCAGTCTTTCCTAACTGGAAGAACACAAGCCGTCCACTTGGGCCCCTACACAGCGCCCAAAACCCCTACGTCATGTGGAGTCCCCCAGGGCTCCTCCCTGTCACCCCTACTGTTCAACCTTTACCTCCGGCCCCTAATCCACTCACTTCGAAACTGGGACATTACAGTTTATAACTATGCCAATGATCTGCAGATCATCTTCCCTCTTAACTCCCCGAATGCCGTGGACAACTTCCACTCCGCCATGCTTCACATACAGGAATGGATGAACTGAAACCAGCTGAAATTGAACCCCGGGAAAACCGAGCTCCTTCTCCCCGGCTCCAGCCCCTCTTCTGGGGAACCCAGTTCTGGCCAACTGAACTGGGCTCTCCACCGACCCCCGCGAAATCTGTGAAGAGTCTCGGCGTGACCATCGACGCCGAACTCTCCCTCCAATCTCAAGTTGGTACTGTGATTTCATCTTATTTATTTATTTTATTTTGAAAGTTTTATATAGCGCGGACAAGATCCTTGCAGATATCAGAGCGCTTTACACAGAGAAGTACATGAGCATGGTTAAAACAGATACATCAATAGGTCAAATGATACAAGTAGGTGGCAGCTAAGCCCAAATAGGTGGCTACAAGGCCACACATGTGAGTAATAGAGCAGTTAATACAAAATCAAAAGGGTCAAACAAGTAGTATAGATCGGTGCAGAGTACTAACAGATAGTAGTTCAGGTGTATTTAGCCATGAGGATAGCTTTTACTTCATTTTTAAAGAGTGTGGTGGAAGAGATAAGTCTTGTTTCGGGCGGGAGAGAGTTCCAAATCCTGGGCGCCATTCCCGAGAAGGAGCGCTTATATGTTTTTTCCTTCCGGAATCTTCGAGGTTTCAACAGAAGCTTGTTTGAGCCTCTGGTATTTCTAGTTCCTCCAGAGATTGTCAGTTTCTGAGCGAGGTATCTGGGTGAGTTTAGATGTACCGCCTTGTGTGTCAGGCAGGCGATTTTCAGATGTATTCTAGCTTCAAATGGCAGCCAGTTCAGGGATCTCAAGTCCGAGGTAATATGGGAGTATTTTTTTGACCCAGTGATGAGTCTCGCTGCAGCGTTTAGAGAAGCTCTTAGGGGTGCGGTTGTAGTTAGGGGGAGTCCACAGAGGGCGATGCTGCCGTATTCAATTCGAGGGATGACTAGTGCTTGTACTGCGGTTTGGAAGTCCTTGGCTGGGAGGAAGGGTTTAAGTTTCCTCAGAGTGTTGATCTGGAAGTTTGCTCCCTTTGTTGCCTTGCTGATATGTTGCTGCATGTTCAAATTGGTGTCGAGTGTTATGCCTAGGGATTTTGCTGAGTCCACGATGGTGGGTTGGACATTGAGTGCAGTTAGGTCTTTAAGCCAAATTTGAGTGGTGGAGGCCTTCGCTGGAGGTGAGATCAGAAGGAATTCTGTTTTCAGGGCATTGAGTTTGAGATGATTATCGGCCAGCCAGGATTGGGTGCATCTGATCGTTGAGTTCAGGAGCAAGATGTCCTTGGGGGACTGTATTTTGAGATAGAGTTGGGTGTCATCTGCGTACATGTGAAAGTGTACATTGGATGCTTGTAACAGGGTGGTGAGAGGTTCCATGACTAGGTTGAATAGAGTTGGGGATAGCGAGGATCCTTGGGGGACACCTAGCGTTACGGGTATTGGCGATGACATCCTGTTGTTGCTCTTGAATTTCTGCGACCTGTTGTGAAGAAAGGAGGTGAACCACTTGAGAACAGTTCCAGATAAGCCCATTCTTGTGTTTAGGAGCTCTAGTAGATTCTCATGTTTAACAGTATCGAATGCTGAGGAGAGATCAAGGAGGATGAGGAGGCAGGTGTCGTTCCGGTCTAGCATTTGAAGTGCGTCGTCAATTATGTGAGTCATAGCCGTTTCTGTACTGTGCCCTGCTCGGAAGCCTGATTGATGCGGGTTGAGAAGATCAAATTGATCAATGTGTTTGGCCAATTGTAGTTGTGCACATTTTTCCAGCAGTTTGGCGAGGGTGGGAATGTTGGTAATGGGACGGTAGTTGTTGAGATCAGAGGGGTCGGCTGTAGGTTTCTTTAGGAGAGGTGTGACCTGACCAACTTTTAGTGAGTCAGGTATGCTTCCCTGTTGGAGAGAGCTGTTGATAATTTTAGTCCAGAGAGGGATAAGCAAGGGGGTAAAGTCTTTTACTGCTGCAGCAGGAAGGGGGTCCGTGAGGTGATTGGATGGTTTCAGGGTGCTGAGCAATTTGCCAATTTCTTCTTCTGAGTATGTGCCAAAGGTTGACCATGAGGCATTGTTTTTTGGTTCAGTGGCTGCTAGGCACTGTGGTTTGGAGTAGAGGCTTGCGTCAATAAGGAGGTCGCTCTTTATGTTGTCAGTTTTTAGGGAAAAGAAAGCAGCGAAGTCTTCGCAGGAAGGCACCTCACGCGCAGTGATGAGTGGTTGGGGTTGATCCTTGGATTGTGATCTGATTAGCTCAAACAGTTTTCTCGGACGGTTTTTTGCTTGGTCGAGCTGGAGGCTGAAGAAGTCTGATTTTGAGCGTTTTATTTTCCTGAAGTAGGCGTTTCTCTTTTCCTTTAGGTCTTTTAGGTGCATTGCCGATGGAGCTGATCTCCAGGTACGCTCTGCCATTCGCATGTCTCGTCTATCTTCATTGAGTCTCCCGTCGTACCATGGTTTAGAGATTTTAGTAGAGGTTCTTTTTAGCTGCAAAGGTGCAGCCTCATTAATTATGGAGGTCATAGCGTTGAGATACTGGTCAGTCAGTGTTTGAACGTTCGAATCGCCTGCCGGTGGCAGTAGGAGATTGCACCTGTTAGGGGGCAGAGAGTCTGGGTTGAGTTTTTTCATGTCTCTTTTCCAGACTTTTGACTTGGATACTTGAGCCGGGTTAACTTTAACTTTTTCATTGATGAAGAATGTGACAGTATGATGATCCGACCAGTCACAGGGTTGGATAGAGTCGAGTTGGATGGATTCCTCTTTGGAGATGACCAGGTCGAGGATAGAGCCTTTCTCGTGGGTCGGGCTGTTACATATTTGGGTGAGGTTGAGGGCATCGAGGAAGTTTTTAAGACTATTTACCACCGCGTCCTTGCCATCATTCCAGTGGAGGTTGAAGTCACCCAGGTATATTTGGGTGAGCTGCCGTCCAGAATTGTTGAGATCATATCCATGATTTGTTGAGAAAAGGTGGAGTTGGAGTTGTCCCTGGGTGGGCGGTAGATGCTGTGAAGAGAACATATCGGTTTGCCCTCACTGATAATGTCAAGGCAGATGTATTCCCAGGTTGTTGGGGATGGTAGGGAAGTAGAATTGACTTTCTGAACAGAGATGTTATTCCTGTAGATGCATGCGATTCCACCACCTAATTTGCCTGTTCTGTCTAGCCTGATAATGTGGTAGTTGGGAGGGACCAGAATGTCCATTATAGGTGTCGAGGATTCAGTTAGCCATGTTTCGGTCAGGATGATTAGGTCAAGGTCCGTTAATAATAGTAGATCAGCAATTGCGGCAGAGTGTTTCGAGGCCGATCTACAGTTGAGGAGGGTGCATTTGAGACGAGGTGTGATGCGGGTGGTAGATTTTTCTAGCGAGAGAGGGACTTTTCTGAGGTTATTGGGGATGGAGAATCTGCTGTTTAGTGTGGGGGGTCTAAGGGGATTTGAGTGTATCGTGGGAATGTTGAGGTGTGGGGTGGTTATGTGATTTTGGGGGGCTGGGTCGTAGGAGCGTAGAAGGGTGAGAGTGTCACGGTCAGAAGTAGAGTTGTGGGTGCGACGGGGGCGGTTGTTGCGATTGCTAGCTGGGAGTGAGTTCAGGTTGGGGGAGAGTTGAGTGAGAGAGTTAGTCGGAAGGGTGGGGGACCCGTTGGGCGGGGAGGTGTAGTTGTGTGAGGGGGGGTTGTAGGGGCGACGAGGGAGACGGGGGCAGTTGCTGCGCCTATGGGCAGTAGTTGACGCCCGGTTTGGGGCGTGTTGAGTGGGGGAGTCAGCTGGAGGGCAAGGGGGCAAGTTGGGAGGGGAGGTGGGTGCTGGGTGCATGGGGTGGGTGGCGAGTAGTTCCTTGATGTTGTGTATGTCTTCTTTGATCTGAGTGAGGGTGGCCATGATGATGTCCATCGTGGGGTAGGTGGTGGAGGTGTGGGCGGCAGTCGGAGGTGAATGGTTGACCAGGGAGTTCGTGTGCAGGTGGGAGCGTGGGCTGGTGTACGAGGAGGTATGCGTTGTGTTAGTGTACGGGAAGGTGTTAGGGAGGGGAGATGTTTTGGGCGGGAGGGGTGTGGATGAGGTAGGGAGGAGGTTGGAGGTAAGAGTGAGGGCATTGGTGGTAGGCGGGGGGGTCAGGGTGTATGCTGGGCGACTGAAAGTCGTGGTTGGGGAGCAGGAAGGGTAATGGGGGCTGAGAGTAGGAGGGGAAGTGGGGTAGGGGATGGTCCTGTTATGGGGAGGGGGAGTTAAATTAAGAGAGGAGGTGTGTTCTGCGTGGTTGGCTAGGGGGTAATGTGGTCTGAGAGTGGGGAGGGATGAAGGGGGGGATTCGTCGCATTGCGTGTTGTCCTGGTGCTGGACTAGGTTAGAAGTGTTGTGTGTGAGAGCTGTGCTGTTAGGAGTGAGCGGAGTAGTGATGCCCGCTGTAGGTGTGAGAGGAGTGTTGATGGTATGTGTGGAGGTCTGGGGGATGGTAAAAAGGGTGGGGGTGTGAGTGGAGTATGTGGGGGAGCGCTCTGTG
This sequence comes from Lissotriton vulgaris, assembly GCF_964263255.1. NCBI lineage: Eukaryota > Metazoa > Chordata > Amphibia > Caudata > Salamandridae > Lissotriton > Lissotriton vulgaris. The sequence goes on from NC_141687.1 coordinate 117,764,687, forward strand.
TCTGTGTTTGAGGCGTGTGATGCAACTGCATGGTGCTGAACTGGGATAGAGTGGTTATGGGTGAGAGATGGGCGATCAGGAGTGGTAGGTGTGACCCTCATTGAGGGGTATGTGGCTGTGAGGTCATGGTCGTTGGGACTGGAGGGGATATGATTGTTGGACCGCGGATGGGTTCGTTCCAACTCTGTAGGATTCGGATGGTCAGCCACCTACTTCCTTCAGCTGCTCTGATCCAAGTAATCATCTCCCTCGTGCTTTCCTGCTTGGATTTTTCCAACTCCCTCTATCACGGACTTCCTAAATCACTTCTCCATCGCCTTCAGGTAGTCCAGAACCAAGCAGCTCGCCTGATTTACAAATCTCCTAAATGGCAATCGGCCACACCCCTGATGCACAAACTGCATTGGTTGCCTATAGAACAACGAGTGGCCTTCAAGCTGGGCTGCCTCACGTTCAAAGCCCTCCACAGCACCAACCCCGCTTTCCTAACATCACTCATCAACCCTTACTGTCCAAATCGCAATCTGCGCTCTGCCCATCTTCACACGCTTGTACCCAGAACCAGAACAAATAAATTCGTCGGCCGCAGGTTCGCCCTCCTGGCCCCAAAGTTTTGGAACCCTCTCCCCCTGACCATCAAATCTAGCAGCTCCCTTCTTCATTTCAGGAAGCAGCTCAAGACCTTCCTCTTTTCACCACCCTGCTAATCCTGCAAACTTCCAGCCTGTGTTTTCACCTCTGTTCTATAGCGCCAGGAAACCCATGGTGTCAGCGCGCTCTACTAATATCTAATTTACAAAAGGGGGTGGTGATGAACAGAGTGTCTGAATTGAGCAGACCACTCTTACCCAGTCCAAAGATCAGGGCTTGATCCATCACCGTTATTTATCTCACTGCCCCATCCCAGCTCAGAACCTGGCTATATGCAAATCAGTCTGTCCCTGGCCCAGTGCATCATGGGAACAGGGCAGACTAAACTACAAAGCCAATTCTTTACCAGAAAGGAGACAAGCTACCGGGGACCGGTTTCTGGCATTTCAGCCTCTTCGGCCCGGCTTGCTTGAATCCTGATGGAGCAGTGAGAAAGGGACTCATGTCTGAGTATACCCTGCCACACCTATAGTGGCCAAAATCGATTTACAAAAGGGGGTGGTGATGAACAGAGTGTCTGAATTGAGCAGACCACTCTTACCCAGTCCAAAGATCAGGGCTTGATCCATCACCGTTATTTATCTCACTGCCCCATCCCAGCTCAGAACCTGGCTATATGCAAATCAGTCTGTCCCTGGCCCAGTGCATCATGGGAACAGGGCAGACTAAACTACAAAGCCAATTCTTTACCAGAAAGGAGACAAGCTACCGGGGACCGGTTTCTGGCATTTCAGCCTCTTCGGCCCGGCTTGCTTGAATCCTGATGGAGCAGTGAGAAAGGGACTCATGTCTGAGTATACCCTGCCACACCTATAGTGGCCAAAATCGATTTACAAAAGGGGGTGGTGATGAACAGAGTGTCTGAATTGAGCAGACCACTCTTACCCAGTCCAAAGATCAGGGCTTGATCCATCACCGTTATTTATCTCACTGCCCCATCCCAGCTCAGAACCTGGCTATATGCAAATCAGTCTGTCCCTGGCCCAGTGCATCATGGGAACAGGGCAGACTAAACTACAAAGCCAATTCTTTACCAGAAAGGAGACAAGCTACCGGGGACCGGTTTCTGGCATTTCAGCCTCTTCGGCCCGGCTTGCTTGAATCCTGATGGAGCAGTGAGAAAGGGACTCATGTCTGAGTATACCCTGCCACACCTATAGTGGCCAAAATCGATTTACAAAAGGGGGTGGTGATGAACAGAGTGTCTGAATTGAGCAGACCACTCTTACCCAGTCCAAAGATCAGGGCTTGATCCATCACCGTTATTTATCTCACTGCCCCATCCCAGCTCAGAACCTGGCTATATGCAAATCAGTCTGTCCCTGGCCCAGTGCATCATGGGAACAGGGCAGACTAAACTACAAAGCCAATTCTTTACCAGAAAGGAGACAAGCTACCGGGGACCGGTTTCTGGCATTTCAGCCTCTTCGGCCCGGCTTGCTTGAATCCTGATGGAGCAGTGAGAAAGGGACTCATGTCTGAGTATACCCTGCCACACCTATAGTGGCCAAAATCGATTTACAAAAGGGGGTGGTGATGAACAGAGTGTCTGAATTGAGCAGACCACTCTTACCCAGTCCAAAGATCAGGGCTTGATCCATCACCGTTATTTATCTCACTGCCCCATCCCAGCTCAGAACCTGGCTATATGCAAATCAGTCTGTCCCTGGCCCAGTGCATCATGGGAACAGGGCAGACTAAACTACAAAGCCAATTCTTTACCAGAAAGGAGACAAGCTACCGGGGACCGGTTTCTGGCATTTCAGCCTCTTCGGCCCGGCTTGCTTGAATCCTGATGGAGCAGTGAGAAAGGGACTCATGTCTGAGTATACCCTGCCACACCTATAGTGGCCAAAATCGATTTACAAAAGGGGGTGGTGATGAACAGAGTGTCTGAATTGAGCAGACCACTCTTACCCAGTCCAAAGATCAGGGCTTGATCCATCACCGTTATTTATCTCACTGCCCCATCCCAGCTCAGAACCTGGCTATATGCAAATCAGTCTGTCCCTGGCCCAGTGCATCATGGGAACAGGGCAGACTAAACTACAAAGCCAATTCTTTACCAGAAAGGAGACAAGCTACCGGGGACCGGTTTCTGGCATTTCAGCCTCTTCGGCCCGGCTTGCTTGAATCCTGATGGAGCAGTGAGAAAGGGACTCATGTCTGAGTATACCCTGCCACACCTATAGTGGCCAAAATCGATTTACAAAAGGGGGTGGTGATGAACAGAGTGTCTGAATTGAGCAGACCACTCTTACCCAGTCCAAAGATCAGGGCTTGATCCATCACCGTTATTTATCTCACTGCCCCATCCCAGCTCAGAACCTGGCTATATGCAAATCAGTCTGTCCCTGGCCCAGTGCATCATGGGAACAGGGCAGACTAAACTACAAAGCCAATTCTTTACCAGAAAGGAGACAAGCTACCGGGGACCGGTTTCTGGCATTTCAGCCTCTTCGGCCCGGCTTGCTTGAATCCTGATGGAGCAGTGAGAAAGGGACTCATGTCTGAGTATACCCTGCCACACCTATAGTGGCCAAAATCGATTTACAAAAGGGGGTGGTGATGAACAGAGTGTCTGAGTATTCTGTTTAATTCAGAGACTCTGTCCCTCACCACCCCTTGTTGTAAATATTTTTGTCCACCCTAAGCGTGGAAGGGTATGCTCAGATGTGAGTCCCTTGCTCATTGCACCATCAGGATTCAAGCAAGCCGGGCCGAAGAGGCTGAAATGCCAGAAACCGGTCCCCGGTAGCTTGTTTCCTTCCCAGTGTAAGAATTGGCTTTTGTAGTTTGGTTTGCCCTGTTCCCATCATGCACTGGGACAGGAACAGACTAATTTGCATACAGCCAGGTTCTGAAACTGGGATGGTGCAGTGAGCTAAAAAACGGTGTTGGATCTAGCCCTGATCTCTTGACTGGGTGAGAGTATTCTGTATAATTCAGAGACTCTGTCCCTCACCACCCCTTGTTGTAAATATTTTTGTCCACCCTAAGCGTGGAAGGGTATGCTCAGATGTGAGTCCCTTGCTCATTGCACCATCAGGATTCAAGCAAGCCGGGCCGAAGAGGCTGAAATGCCAGAAACCGGTCCCCGGTAGCTTGTTTCCTTCCCAGTGTAAGAATTGGCTTTTGTAGTTTGGTTTGCCCTGTTCCCATCATGCACTGGGACAGGAACAGACTAATTTGCATACAGCCAGGTTCTGAAACTGGGATGGTGCAGTGAGCTAAAAAACGGTGTTGGATCTAGCCCTGATCTCTTGACTGGGTGAGAGTATTCTGTTTAATTCAGAGACTCTGTCCCTCACCACCCCTTGTTGTAAATATTTTTGTCCACCCTAAGCGTGGAAGGGTATGCTCAGATGTGAGTCCCTTGCTCATTGCACCATCAGGATTCAAGCAAGCCGGGCCGAAGAGGCTGAAATGCCAGAAACCGGTCCCCGGTAGCTTGTTTCCTTCCCAGTGTAAGAATTGGCTTTTGTAGTTTGGTTTGCCCTGTTCCCATCATGCACTGGGACAGGAACAGACTAATTTGCATACAGCCAGGTTCTGAAACTGGGATGGTGCAGTGAGCTAAAAAACGGTGTTGGATCTAGCCCTGATCTCTTGACTGGGTGAGAGTATTCTGTCTAATTCAGAGACTCTGTCCCTCACCACCCCTTGTTGTAAATATTTTTGTCCACCCTAAGCGTGGAAGGGTATGCTCAGATGTGAGTCCCTTGCTCATTGCACCATCAGGATTCAAGCAAGCCGGGCCGAAGAGGCTGAAATGCCAGAAACCGGTCCCCGGTAGCTTGTTTCCTTCCCAGTGTAAGAATTGGCTTTTGTAGTTTGGTTTGCCCTGTTCCCATCATGCACTGGGACAGGAACAGACTAATTTGCATACAGCCAGGTTCTGAAACTGGGATGGTGCAGTGAGCTAAAAAACGGTGTTGGATCTAGCCCTGATCTCTTGACTGGGTGAGAGTATTCTGTTTAATTCAGAGACTCTGTCCCTCACCACCCCTTGTTGTAAATATTTTTGTCCACCCTAAGCGTGGAAGGGTATGCTCAGATGTGAGTCCCTTGCTCATTGCACCATCAGGATTCAAGCAAGCCGGGCCGAAGAGGCTGAAATGCCAGAAACCGGTCCCCGGTAGCTTGTTTCCTTCCCAGTGTAAGAATTGGCTTTTGTAGTTTGGTTTGCCCTGTTCCCATCATGCACTGGGACAGGAACAGACTAATTTGCATACAGCCAGGTTCTGAAACTGGGATGGTGCAGTGAGCTAAAAAACGGTGTTGGATCTAGCCCTGATCTCTTGACTGGGTGAGAGTATTCTGTTTAATTCAGAGACTCTGTCCCTCACCACCCCTTGTTGTAACTACTAATATCTAATAACATAACATAACATAACATTAAAATGTTACTGGGTGGGCCCGATGATGAAGCATGCCGCCAACTAGGTTGGTGGGTGAGGGCTTCACGAACACACCAACAAGGTGTCCACTGACACTAGGAGTCAGAGTCCTAAAATAAAGTCATATTGAGCTAATCTTCTTTGATGATACATATAAACCCAGGGGGACACGGACTAGCTACCTAGTCCTCTCTCTCTCTCTTGATACGTCTACACCTCTTCGATGTTTACCACCAACTTGTAGTTGGTGGTAAATAATGAATCCTTAAATCAAAAATGCACTCACTTGCTCCCTACATAGGATTTAAGGATTCAAGGATTCGGTAATTTACCGATTCGGTATTTTAAGGATTCGGTAATTCACCGATTCCTTAAATTACTGAAGCAGTAAATTACTGAATCCTTAAATCCAGCCACCTACATTAGAAAAAGCAAAATATCGGTCGGTAACGGCAAATTTACCAATTTTTGGCTGTTACCGACCGGTATTAAGCTACCTACATATATACCACGGACTGGTACTCGAGTCGACAACCAAAGCATGTTTTGCATTGTATTACAGTATTTCTATTGTGGTTTCTTACCTCTTGCCAAGGTGTCAAAGTGCTTTGCAGGGTATCAATGATTCTGATTTTGAAGTACGTGGAAGGTGTTGCCATCAGTGGCATCTGTTAGTACTGAGTACTACGTGATGTCCAGAGACTGCGCTCCAGACTTAAAGCAGCGAGGTAGGTCAGGCTTGACGAACAAGCCAGGCCTATGTTCTATTTATTAAAAATAAAATTGGGCTGAAAAAGGCAGCTTTTTATTCCATTTGCGCTTAATAGGAATTGCACAGAAAATGGCAATTAACTTACCGAAAACATTTAACCCACTTCCCCCATCCCCGGCCCAAGCCCAGCCTTACCACTCACAAACCTCACCAGCCGCCACTTCTCAAAGACAGAGCAGCTTTTGAGACCAGTGGGGCCAGGAGAGAAGCGGAAGCAACACTACCTCTTAGTGTGAGTGCCTGCAAGTGCGCATGACTGTGTCATTTACCAGCATCACCCAAGACAGCTGTGATGAGCAAAGAATTAATGGGCAGAGGTCAGCGAATGGCAGTTCCATTTAAATGGATAGCTAAGGGTCCCCAAGAGAGGGCAGGATGGGCTATAAAACTTAAAAGAAATGAATGAACAGTGAAATTCTCAAGCACAGAGGAGCTTGTGGTAGCCGATCTGGAACGGGTGCTAGTAGCTGCTGACAGACCCTTCCTTCGAGCAGCTCAGCATCTTTCTGGCTCTAATTAAGATGAAGAATGTATTTGCATAAAATGCTAGAAAAGCAAATAGAAAAGTAAACATGCACGCAGGAATGACCAAAAAGAACAGTTAAATGAAAGAGCAACAAAACACCTCATTAGAAAAGCTCGGATATATATTTTGTTCTTATTTTCTTAGACCTTGCATTAATACTTAGCACCTTTCCACTTCTTCCGAGCAGCTTTGTCCAGCTGCTGTGCACGTGCGCATTGACCATTGGGTCACTGCAACAGTTGCTACAAGTTTGGTGCAAAATAGGCCACCAGCAGCGCAAGAGTGAAAAGCACAATGTCAGTGAGCCCTCTCCTCTCAAGTAAATAGGGTGTTAGTGACCTGGCTGCACAGGTTTTCTGGTCTGTTGCCTTGTACCTTTCTTTCATCCAGACCCATTTTCCAAAGTGACCCAGTGAAGTTTCCTAACATGACCATTCCGGCTTCTGTACACAGCTGAGGACCTCTTTATCCTCAGGACCACACAGGGTCTGTGGATGGCGGGACAGCGCATTTACTACTTTAACCCCAGTCCTAGAAGATCTGGAGAAAGGGCAACTATTTTTTTTTTAAATAGCCCATTTACAATTTTAACTCCAGTCCAGGAATATTCTGGAGAATGTTAAAAAAAATCCACAAATATTGTCACACATGCAATGCTCTACAACAGAGCTAGTAATAAGGCATAATCCAGTCTGGATTAATGCCCAATGGGTGGGTTTTAGACGTTACCCACCCAGAAGCATTGTGTACCACCAGGTTGCTGATGGGACCTGCTAGATGGACCTTGCTGTAAAGAATGGAACCCAAATATTTAGACTCTAACAAAAGGGTTTAGTGAAATCTACATTAGTGAGTTCATTCAACTACTGGTGAGCGGGTAGTCGGAAGACCCAAGAAGAACGCAGAGTGTTATTAGTTTTAGAAAATTGGCTTTTAACCAGTGAAAAGCAACATGAGTAGTATATTTTTTGCTTAGACGTCTCACAGGCAGGGCTATATCTTGTTTGACCTTTATTTATTTAACATCTACATGGAACCCCTGGCACGCATTGCGGAGGAATTTGGAGTGGGCATTGTCAGCTACGCTGACGACACTCAGTTGATATTCAAACTAACTCCAGACAGGAGAGACTTAGCTACCAACTTCCCAGCGCCAGACCCCCTGTCCCCCGTAAGGCCCAGCCCACTCGCATCACTTACGATGCCACCACCCTCCTAGCCCTTAACCCCGGCCGCTCCCCCAACTGCGTCCAAGCCGCTCCTGGACACACCCATGGACCCTTCTCTTGCAACTCCTGCAAGTTCGACGGCACCAAGAACAACTCCTCATCCACTAACACCAACCAGATATCTGACACCAACCACCTTAAATGCATCCTGCTCAACACCCGCTCGGTCCACAGGCACGCCATCGACCTCTGGAATCTACTAGACACCATTTCACCGGACGTCGCCTTCCTAACAGAAACATGGATGAATGCCTCTTCAGCCCCAGACATCACCATTGCCATTCCGGAAGGATACAAGATCATCCGAAAGGACCGCATCAAGCATACAGGAGGAGGCATCGCTATCGTCCATAAGAACTCCATCCGCATCTAAACCAGCTCAGACGTCAACCTCGCTAGCGCCGAACACCTTCACTTCCAGATCCACACCGACCCCAAGACCACACTCAGAGGCACCCTCCTCTACCGGCCTCCAGGACCCCGTGCACAATTCAGTGACGACATCACTGACTTTATCACCCCACACGCCCTCCCCTCCGAGAACTACATTCTATTGGGAGACCTCAATTTTCACCTGGAAAAGAGCAACGACAGCAACGCCACCACCCTTCTGGATAACCTCGCCAACCTTGGACTCAAACAACTTGTCTCTACGCCCACCCACATCGCAGGTCACACGCTCGACCCTATCTTCACCTCCAGCAAACATGTCTCATTCAGTCACACCTCAGCTCTTCACTGGACGGACCACAGCTGCGTTCACTTTACCTACAATAAGACCACAATCCACAACCATCCTCAACCCACCCTGCGAAGAAACTGGAACAAAATCACCAGCGACCAGATCTCCTCATCGCTTCTACTAAACCCCCCGCCCACTCCTCAAACCCCGACCAAGCAGCCATCAACCTCACCCAATGGCTATCCAACAGCGCCGACATCCTAGCACCGTTGAAAAAACGCCAAATCAAGCTAGGCAGCAAAAACGCATCCTGGTTCAACGATGATCTTAAGAAATCAAAGAAACACTGTCGCTCCCTCGAAAAGGCCTGGAAAAAAGATCCTAACACCAACACCAGGGACGCCTTCAAAAACGCCACCCGCATACACCACCAACTAATCCGGTCTGCCAAGAAAGCCGCATTCAAAGACCGTCTAGATAACAACGCCCACAACAGCAAGGAATTATTCAACATCGTCAAAGAATTCACCAACCCCATTGCCAACTCCAACGACATCACCGCCTCCCAAGCCCTCTGCGACTCCCTAGCTTCCTTCTTCCACAACAAAATCGCAGACATCCACAACAGCTTCGACAATCGACCCGACGACCAACCCACCCAATCTTCTGCAGGACCTTCATCCCCCTTGAACATCCTTAACGACTGGAACCCAATCTCCACTGAGGACACCATCCGCCTGATGAACTCCATCCACTCAGGATCCCCAACTGACCCATGCCCTCACCACATCTTCAACAAAGCAGACTCCATCATAGCACCACACCTCCGAGATGTCATCAACTACTCCCTCAACTCCGCCACCTTCCCGGAAAGCTGGAAACACGCAGAACTCAGCGCCCTTCTGAAAAAACCCACAGCTGACCCCTCCGAACTCAAAAACTACCGCCCCATCTCGCTCCTTCCATTCCCGGCCAAAGTCATTGAGAAAGCTGTCAACAACCAGCTCGCCGCCTTCCTCGAAACCAACAAATCCCTCGACTCCTCACAATCCGGCTTCCGAGCCAAACACAGCACTGAAACCGCCCTCATCGCAGCAACAGACGACATTCGAACTCTACTGGACAATGGAGACACAGTCGCCCTCATCCTCCTCGACCTCTCTGCTGCCTTCGACACAGTCTGTCACAACACCCTTCTACAGCGCCTCAGAGACGTAGGAATCCAAGGAAAAGCACTGGAATGGATCACCTCGTTCCTCACCGGAAGAACACAGAGAGTCCGCCTCCCACCATTCAAGTCAAAGGCCTCTGAAGTCATCTGCGGCGTGCCACAAGGATCGTCACTCAGCCCCACCCTCTTCAACGTATACATGAGCCCCCTTGCGGCCATCGCTCGCCAACACAATCTCAACATCATCTCCTACGCGGATGACACTCAACTGATCCTATCACTCACCAAAGACCCTAACACCGCCAAAACCAACTTACACGAAGGAATGAAAGAAGTAGCCGAGTGGATGAAGCACAGCCGTCTGAAACTGAACTCAGACAAAACAGAAGTCCTCATCTTAGGCACCTCCCCCTCCGCCTGGGATGACTCTTGGTGGCCAGAAGCCCTTGGAAAAGCCCCCATCCCGACGGACTACGCACGGAACCTGGGCGTCATCCTGGACTCCTCACTCTCGATGACCAGACAAGTAAACGCCGTTTCATCATCTTGCTTCAACATTCTTCGCATGCTCAAAAAAACATTTCGCTGGATCCCCACCGAAACTAGAAAAACGGTCACCCACGCACTGGTCACGAGCCGCCTGGACTACGGAAACACACTATACGCCGGTACCACCGCAAAACTCCAGAAAAAACTCCAACGCATCCAGAACGCTTCAGCCAGGCTCATACTAGACATCCCGCGTAAAGAACACATCTCTGGTCACCTGAAAAACCTCCACTGGCTCCCCGTAAATAAGAGGATTACTTTCCGCCTCCTAACCCACGCACACAAAGCACTTTACGAACTTGGGCCCGATTGCCTCAACACACGACTGTCCTTCTACACCCCCTCCCGTCAGCTGCAATCCTCCAACCAAGCCCTTGCCACTGTACCTCGCATCAACAAAACCACCATGGGAGGTAGATCCTTCTCCTACCTGGCAGCTAAAACCTGGAACTCACTTCCCACTCACCTTCGCCTTACTCAAAACCACCTAGCATTCAGAAAGCAACTTAAAACTTGGATATTCGACAAGTAACTCCCCACCCTCCCTCTAGCGCCTTGAGACCCTATGGGTATGTAGAGCGCTATATAAATCTCTTGACTTGACTTGACTTGACTCCAACTGTATGTCAGCGATAGCGACTTGGATGAATACTAACTGCCTCCGTCTAAACGGAGACAAAACAGAGGTACTGATAGTAGGTAAAGCTGTCTCTGCTTGGTCCCAGACCTGGTGGCCTAGCGAACTAGGAGAATTACCTATGCCAGTGGAGAAAGTGAAAAATCTAGGCGTCATGCTGGACGCCGACCTCTCAGGCAAAGCCCATGTGAATAAGGTGACAAGCAAATGCTTTAGCACTTTAAAAATTCTTCGCAAAGTACTCGACCTCTTGCCGACCGAAGTGAGAAAAACCATAGTTCATGCTTTAATATCCCCTCAGTTGGACTATGGAAATGTTCTCCTGTTAGGTCTAAATCAGAAGGGACTGCACCAACTACAATGTATACAGAATTCAGCAGCTCGACTGGTGCTCGGTCTCCCTCGGAAAACATCCACTAAAAACGCGCTTGCTAAACTTCATTGGCTCCCGATTAGAGAGAGAATTATATTTAAGACTCTCTGCTATGCTCATCGAATTGCCCATAATAAAGGCCCCAGCTATCTGAAAAGTCTCATCACCATTCACCGTCCGATCAGGGATCTGAGATCGTCGGGCATGATGCTATTTAAAGTCCCTCGCATCACAAAAGCTAAAATGGGAGGGAAATCCTTCCGTTATCTGGCCACTAAGTTATGGAATGCTCTGCCAATCCACTTGCGGATGGAGCCCTCTGAAACGAGATTCAGAGCAAAACTGAAAACCCACCTTTTCCCTAAACACTAACTTTTGTCATCTCTCGGACCTAGTTCCTCTGGATAAGTTTGCATTTGCAGTTAGCGCGGGGACACACAGTTTTGTGTAGCCAGGCGCTCAATAAATGCTTTATTATTATTATTATTATTATTATAGTGACCTTCAAATACAGATGTGTGAGATCAGCATAATGGTGTTTGTAGATGTGTATGTTTTAATTATGTCCCCCTGCCTACTTTGTAGGCAAAATCTTAAAAGGGAGGGCATCAGATTTGAAAGGCGTTTGTGCAAAAGGCGCTCCAAATAGTTGCAGGTTAGATTCGGCCACAAGAGCCTCAAAACACTGGATCCAGCCATCATTTAGTGCTGAGCGGGCAGCCTACTGGGTCCATCCTGTCAACAGAGACTTCGCCCTATGAGCAGGGATCTCCGGGTCGAAAGTGATCCACGAGCCAGGCAGACTCCTTTCGATTAAAACAAGATGCAGAGCCCGCTGACATCTTGTTGCTCCCACTGCTCATAGTGCCCACACCGCCATTCACTCCCGCCCACTTGTACATATACACAATTCCCACCCAAATGAAACTCTGGAGACATATTTGTGGGAAAGAACTGCTGCAGGTTTATTTCATACAACACACGTATGACGTTTTCTGGTGGGTCATCTTACGGCCAATCCAAAGCAGGCAGCCCCTCGCTGTCCCGCGGGTGGCAGGATGAGAGAGGCCGGGCCTTGGCCACCGCGGTTTAAATAGCGGTTTCGCCCCTCCCACGCCCGCGTTCCCCTCCCCTGGCCGGTGAATGATGGACGCGGGGAGGGGCGCCCCATCGGTGTTGGCTGGAGCTTGCCGGGTGGGACTAAAGCGCTGCCCGGCCCATGTTCCCCTGCGGTTCACGCGGTCAGCAGCATTTTTTCTGTTCTTCAAAAACATACCCTCAAAGCTGAGGAATTATTTCTGAAAAAGATAGCTGGGGAGCTTTCTATCTTTCTCTGCAGGGCTGGACTGGCCATAGCGGGCACCGGGCAATTCCCTGTGCGCCGCACGGGTGGGGGTCGGTTTTGGGCTCCTGGGGGCCGATTTTGTTACAGGGCCGATTTTTCAGCATAGCTGCAAAATCGGCCCTGTACCAAATTCGGCCGAAAGCCGGCCCTGGCAAAGAGCTCGGCGGCACCTCCAACCTCCCCCCACCCCCGCCCCAGTGGGGAGGGGGGTGGGGGGGGCCGAGCACTTTGCCAGGGCCGGTTGTGGTTCCCAGTCCGGCCCTGTTTCCCTGCCTGGGACCACCGTGGAGGAAACGAAAAGCCAGTGGTGCAGACCCTGTCCTAAATAGGGTGGGGGCCAGGGCCGGACTGAGAACAAAAACCGGCCCTGGCAAAGGGCTCGGTCGGCCCCCTGGGGGTGCGACTGAGCTCTTTGCCGGGCTGGTTTTCAGCCGATTTTGTTACAGGGCCGATTTTGCAGCTATGCAGGAAAAGCAGCCCTGTAACCAAAAACGGCCCCCAGGGCCCAAAACAGGCCCCCACCCTTGCAGCGCATCGGGGGATTGCCCGGTGCCTGCAACGGCCAGTCTGTGACCTGTGGCCAATGGCCCGCCGGGTAAGGGGTCTCCGACAGCGTCCGCTCCACACTCAAAAACCAGGGGGGTTCCCCAATTCTAAATGAGGCAGGGGCGTGTCAGATAAGGCGGAATGAGAGCGCCGCCAATGGACAGCGGGGATGCAACCCCAATAAACCCCAAATGGGACACTCAGCCTGCAATGCATGTTTGTTGTTAGCTTCCAGCTAAAGGTAGGGTGACAAGGCGTCCCGGATTTGCCAGGACAGTCCCAGTTTTTCATCAGCTGTCCCAGCAGATTTCGGGAAATGTAGCTAATGTCCCGGTTTTTAGAGAGGGTCGGCTGAAAATGGTGGGAGGCATCTTTTCATGTTTTGCAAAGCAGGGATGGTTAGCAGCTGTTATAATAAAGCAATTTAAATAACAGCCATGCTACTGGCTTTAAAAATGGCATTTATTTATGTGCTTACTGCCTCTTCTGTAATTCTCTGCTAAGGAGCACTGTCATTCTGTATGCTCGGTTGAAGTAAAGTTGTAGTCCTATTTTTGTGAAATGTCCCGGTTTTTTACATTTAAAATTCTGGTCACCCTAGCTAAAGAAGCTTTGGTAAAGCTCCCTGAAACCCCTTTCACCGCCTAGCGCTGCTGAGGAGGAGGCAGTGATGCGACAGCACACCTGTGCATGAACGGAAAGGCGTCCATGTACCTTGCTCTTGTGGGCGTGGCTTCAGGTGTGAGGTCCCTCGGGCACAGAGTAGCGTGTTCAGCTTCGCACGGTTTATTCTTAGCTTCTCCCCAATGAACACAGGCGGAAACTTCTAAAAACACCAACTGCTCGGAGTCTGGGCCTGAGCCACGGAGGCTTGACAGATCTGCTTGTTATGACGTCATTTAGCCCAGGCTGAACTCTCCTCGTGCCTCACTGACCCCCAGGGGTGGAAAGCGCCTATCGCAGTCACCAGCATCGCACACGTATTTCTATCCATTCTATTTGTGTCTATCTGTGAGCCGTCCCGAGGGGCGTGGCTATCCCCAGAGGTGCGCCACAGGAAACAAGCTGCACCTCACAGGGGGGTTTCAAGTGACGTATTTCGAACAGGCGGTTCCATATGTGTATATTCAGTTCATGTCTGAAGTACCACAGCGAGCCCAATAACAATGGAATGGAATGCTCCCAGTGTTGAGAGTAAGTCAAGCTTTCCATTCATCACTTAGTATTTTTTTTGCAACCGCCCCCAGACGGAGTGCACCTAACCAAGCTTCATGGGGTCCCAGGAAAAGTAGTAAACCGACCATTCCTTCGACGTGTGCGTTTATCTCTTTCTAGGCACACTAGCAGTTTGGTATCACACTAGCTGGGCAGAGTCTAATAAAAGAACAGATAGTCCCGAATCAGAAGGCCCAGCCTTTCTTGGGAGGGTTGAGGTGATACAAATCAGCGTCCCCCTTCTGAGGAGGAGGAAGCCATGTCTGCACCAAGAACGTGAGGTGCACACATACCTCTTGTTCATTCAGCTAGATTGTTGTACTTTCACACTGCCTCTGTATTCGAGGCTGACCTCAAACTGGTGCATTGTTCACAAGAATTGGACAGCACCATGCCACTCCAGTGGCACTGGATGGGCACATTCCGCGCAGGGTGTTACTGGTGGGGTGGGGTGGTAATATCATTAGACCACCATAACGGACACGCACTTTCCACATTTAAGGAGCAGGATCTATCAGGGGTCGTCCCCCAAACCACACCTAAACAATTTCAATTTTCATTTTAAATGTAAGACGCAGTACATTTTGGGACGCCCTTTCCAGCTGTCCGTGTAGATGTATAAGGATGGGAAGGTAAGGCGTCACATAACACAGTGAATAATGCAGAAGACGTTAAGGAATTGCGAACAGGACCAACAGGTCAACACCTCCTCTTGAATTAGGGGATGCAGCTGTGAGACGTTCTTGCTGAGGCAAACAGCGATGGCAGTTGTGTTTTTTCTCTACCTCTGCAGTGTAAGGCCTGTAACACATCAATCCACCGAAGAACAATACATATATTTCCAGTTTAATGTTTTGGCCTCATCCTTTCTTGGGCAGTAGAACGTTGCTTTCTCTTTGACTGCTAAGCTGATGGTGATGGATTTTAAATATCCATCATCAGTAGAGAGTCCCATTGAAATCTTTTATCATTTAATTCCATAACTTTTCATCAAGGGGTACTCATCGACGGGGTTCCAAATTCACACATCTCTGGTGTACTATTTTTTGTGCAACTCTTTTCCAGGGCAGAGTGTCATTGGGGGCTGGGTAAATGTGGGTGGGACTTAACCTGGAAATAAACCAGGGTGGGCCGTGGCCCTTTGCCCTTTTGTAACCAGTCTTCATTTTTTAGGTGTGTGTTATCAAAGACCTTCTCATTTTACTAAAATTATAGGTATGACATACTTGGGGTGGATCGGGCAAGATGGCGGCCGTGTGAGACGGCCGGAAAGCAGCTCGCGTGAGGAGGAGTGCAATGTTGAGCGATGACCCCGTATTCCCCTAACAAAGGCTGAATTAGGGTGTTTGATGTAATCTGCGAGCGGTCTAAAACGCGAGACGGAGGAGAGCGGATAAAAAAGAACACGTACCGAGGCAAAAGCGGCTTGATGAAACTGACTTGTAGTCAGCCGCTGAAGCGGCTGTTACTGGATGTGGTTCAGCTGACGCGGCGGCTCAGAGGCGGAGCTGTCATCGGACTGCAAGCGGAGGCGGCGGAGCTCGCGGAATTAACATCCAGGGACAAAGCCTCGCGGAGCCTGTTTCAAAGACGGCGATTTCAGCGGAGAAGGAAGTCCCGCGCTGAAAAACAATTGAATCTGGATACTAATCTCCCGAGAGACAGGGGGGAGCAGAGGTCTTACATTCTGGAGGGTGCTGGAGAATTGCAGACGGAGAATACCGAAAACGGAGACACCTCAGGCGGTAAGGAGGCATTTGGGCCAGAGGAAAGACGGAGGGCAATTATGGCTCCCAAGATGAGCGCCAGCGCTAAAGCGGCGGCTAGGAGAAGAGCAGCAGCGGAGTTAGCAGAATCAATGGCGGACAATGATGGTAGTAGAAAGAAGAAACAAGGCTCCCCTCTAGTTAAAAAAAACGGCACAGCAGGGTGCTAGTAAAGGGAACTCTGACAATCTGGGCACTATTCCAATATCGGATATCTTCCAGAAATTGAGTAAGAATAAGGATATGAAAGATCAGAAAGGAGATAACACACAGGTTCCCCAGGATAATGAAGAGGCATCCCCTGACATTACAGTTGATGATCTTGCTGAACAATTAAATACTGTAGTAACTGTGGAAGGGGGAGAACAGCAAGCGGAGAATCCGGCAGCAGATCAGTTGGGCGACAGTAAAGCATTACACCGTGGCTTAGAAGAGATCTTGGAGGATGACACAGGGGGGAGTAGCTGCAGTAAAAAAGAAGCTCCAAGCGAGGCATTTTTCTCGGTATCTGAGGGCGGTGAATGGTCTGAGGAAGGAGAAGATAGCTTGGATCAAGAAATCAGTGACATAGAGACCGGCAGCGATCTAGAACCTGAGGAAAGCAGCCCCCCAAGCACAGCGGTAAAAATGGTGGTGAGAACGAAAGTACTTAATCAAAAAAGAGAGCTACCACAATCGAATGCTTCTTTAGACAGCCCAGAGGGGGATTCAGCACAAATGTCGCTCCTGGAGATCATTCACCAGGAGATATTGGCTCATAGAGAGGAAGCAAGGCAAGAGAGTCGGAAGTCTCAGGCGGCTGTCAGAAAAATGCAAGGGGTGGTGAGAAAGCTGACTAAGGCCTGTGTGAACCTGGGCGAGCGAGTGACTAATCTGGAAGACAGAGTGGTTTCCACAGAAGCTGATTCAGCAGCCGCAGTCAATAAAGTCGATACGCAAGCAAAACAGCTTACCGATATTCAGTGGAAACTGGAGTCGTTAGAAAATAGATCGCGGCAAAATAACCTTCGTATCCTTGGAATCCCTGAAGGGGCTGAGGGGACAGATGTGAAATCATTTATCGTTAAACTTTTTGTGTCTGCCTTCAAGGAGTTGAAAGATTGGGATTTTGATAGGGAGATTCAGAGAGCACATCGTACCCCGGCCAACATCTATAAAAAGGCGAAGGAGGGAGATAAGCCTAGGGCAATCTTAATTTTTCTGGGCAACTTTAATTTGAGACAAGCAATCTTTGAGAGGGCAAGACCTGATAAAAAAAAGACAGTTGACGAATATACCTTCTTCGTTCGCCCTGACTTTTGCCATATTACAGTTGAGAGACGCTGGAGACTACGGCAGATGATCAAACCTTTTCAGGACAAGGGTATGCAGGCCTATTTGATCAACCCCGCCCAGCTTAAAGTAATACAAGACGGAAAAACATTTTATTTCTCTTCAGAGATTAAAGCTAAAGAGTTTTTGATGTCATAGAGGGAGCAATTGGAGTGTTAAAATGTTAAAATGTTAATTCTAGTTGGAAATGGGGTTGCTGATGTACAATATTTCTATGTGGAGTGAACAGAGCAGGGGATACTCTTTTGTTTTTCGTCTCCCGGTAGATAGGATGTGAGGTGGAGGGATTTGAAAAAGGTGGGGGATTACAAGGGATCATAATGTAAATTTGGTGGGGGTCAAAACTAAAAAAAAAACTAAAAAAAAAAAAAATCGGTAGTGTAGTGGTCACTTCTCCTCACGCTAAGCTGCAACCATCACGTGCACAGACCAGCGGTCTGAGCGCCTCAAGACAAGGGGGGGGTCGAGGGGGGGCTCCATTTCGGAGCTCGGTAGGGGGAGGGAGAGAGTGCAGAGGGAGGAGTGGGTGGGGGTGGGGAAGGAAGGGGGGTGAAAAATTTGAAAAGTCACAAGATGGAAAGGAATAGTTTTCAGGTTGATATCAGTTATCTGGATAAGAGTCAATGTAGGAAAGGTAAACATTTAAAATATGTCAGACATTAGAATTTGTAGTATCAATACAGGGGGTTTAAATGATTGGAAGAAGCGGCAGAGATTGAGCCATTTGGTTAGAACAAACAATATCGATATAGTCTGTGTTCAGGAAACCCATATTCCCTGGAATAAAAGGAAGATCTTGGAAATGTATGGGTATACCTTGATTGGATGTTCCACTCAATCATCAATGATAAGAGGAGTAGCTATATTAGCCAAAAATCATCTGGGCGGAGCGAAACGTATTAAAACGGATGGCTCAGGAAGATGGTTATTAGCGGAAATGAATATGGGGCTCACACTATGTGTAATATATGGTCCGAATGAGGATGGCCCTATGATCTATGATAAGTTAGAAGAGGAAATGGCCAATTGGAATGCCCCAATGATAGTATGTGGGGATATGAATATTTCTGCAGACTGGCACCAGGGGAATAAATATACAGGCCGCAAACGAAAGGTTAACGCAGCTATAAGCTCCATGATCCAGTCTCATGGCCTGTTAGACGTATGGGGAGAAAAGATGCCAGGTGATCGTGGTTATACATATTTCTCCCATCCAGCACAAAAGTATTCTAAGTTAGATTATTTTTTTATTACAATAGGGGAGATAGGTAAGGTTAACATTCAGATTACCAAGAATAATTTCTGATCATAATCCTCTGATACTCTCTTATAAAGCTCCCAGTGTATTAAGGAAAACTTCTAGATGGACATTTGATAGAAAATTATTAAATGATGAAAGGTTTTTAAAGCATATGAAAAGATGGTCAAAGGAATTTTTTGATTGTAATAGATATAGCGCCTCCAGAAATGGAGTCTGGGAGTCGTTTAAAGCTGCATTAAGGGGGGAGACGATCAGTTGTGCAACAAGAATTAGGAAAGAGGATAACAGCAAGATAGATAAGCTCATAGTAGACCTGGCAGAAATAGATATCATATTGACGAAATAACAACCGGCAAAGATAGCAGGGAGACTACTAGAAATATGGCCAGGATCAAGGGTGACCTTTTAAAAATAATCACCCAGAAAGAGATATGTGAATATCAGACACAAAGAGCAAGGCGTTATGAGACAGGTGAACAGGCTGGTAGAGTATTAGCACTGCGTATAAGACAAGATTTGAATAGAAATAAAATTAGTAAGATAAAATACAATGGGAGAGAATACAATGACCCAAACTCTATAATACAGGCGTTCCAAGAATTCTATCAAAAACTTTATGATCAGGAGCCAGGAGTGGCATTACCTATGCAAGACCAATTTCTTATAACACCTAGGGTGGAGGAGGAGGATAGAGATCGATTGGAATTGGGTATAACAAGTGAGGAGATAAAAAATGCTCTGAGTGAACTGGCATTGGGTAAAGCAGCAGGTCCAGATGGGATCCCAATTGAGGTTTACAGGGCTTTGAGTGAAGAAATCCTTCCTATACTGGAGGATCTTTTTAATGGAGTCATATGTTCAGGTGTTATTCCGGATACGTGGAAGCAGACCAATATTGTGGTATTTCACAAAAAGGGAAAGCCAGAGGAGAACCCCGGCTCATATAGGCCGATTTCTTTAATAAATACAGATGCGAAATTATACTAAAAAATATGGGCTAAAAGACTAGGAGGGATTATAGGTCAACTCGTATCACCCTGGCAGCATGGGTTTGTCCCAGGGCGAGGCACCACTGAACATACAGCCAGGGCTATTTCATTATTTGATGCTGTTACTGTTACAGGGGGTGATATGGCTATGATTTTATTGGATGCCGAGAAGGCGTTTGACCGTGTTGTTTGGGATTTTATGTGGGAGGTGTTGGAGAAAAGGGGTTTCGGAGAAAATTGTAGGAAAGGTATTAAGGCTATGTATACGGACCCGGTCGCCAGAATCACTACTATGGGGCTCCAATCAGAGGAGGTAACGATCAAAAGAGGCACACGCCAGGGTTGCCCCTGTTCACCCATACTGTTCTCACTATACATAGACCCGCTGATTAGGAAAATTTTGGCTTCAGATAAAATATCCCCTGTTATATCTCATGGTCATACTACTAAGATATTGGCGTATGCGGATGACCTGGCAATTGTTACAAACAAGCCGGATATAGCAATACAGGAATTAAATAATTTGGCTCAGCAGTTTGGGACATATTCAGGGTATAAACTCAATACTGAGAAAACTATAATAATTTGTACAAAGAATATTCAGAAAAGGGATCAAAGATATGTCGATTCTGCAATTTATTTAGGAGTTAAAATTAATGCTGACGTGGGTAAAATCATTCAGGAAAATTATTTGCCAGTATTAGCGGCGATGGATAAGGATTTGAGGAGAATCGATGTATTACATCTGTCTTTGATTGGTCGAGTTAATGTTCTCAAAATGACAATGTTTCCAAAACTGTTGTATTTATTCCGTGCTATTCCCTTATTAATTGACGAAGCCCTGATGAAAAAAATGGAATCAGTTTTTTCACAGTTTCTCTGGCAATATGGTTAAGTAAGAAGATCACTAGCTAAACTGTCATTACCTTTAGAGAGAGGAGGGCTAGCTGCTCCTAATCTCAGACTGTATCATTGGGTATGTTTATTGCTGCATATGAAACATTTATTATGCTCTGATACTCCCGTATGGGTGCCTGGCTCTCCCAGAATCCCCACGATCTACGAACTAGTAATAGGTGAAAAAGCCAAGGGGATTTTAACTCGGGAAGTGAACGCGCGTTTTTACAAGAGGAGTAAAAGTAAAGTGATGTTAAGTGTATGGGGTGTATGGAATGTAATGCTGAAATTTCTTAAAATTCCTAAGATCAATGGAATTTTAGACCTTTGGGGCTCAAGCCCATTCATACATCTTGGACAGAATAGGAATAGCGCCCTTTGGAAAAGGTTGGGTATCCGGTGTTTGGGTGATGTTATGAGCAAGGAAGAGCTGTTAGGGTTTGAGATCTTGCAACAAAGATACGGTAACTCAACGAACCACTGGATGCTGTATAACCAGTTAGAACAATCAGTGAAATCCATAAGACCTAGGATTTCTATCCAGGAGTTAAATCCGATTGTTCAATATATAAGGAATGGGGGTAGAAAGATTAAAATAGGATATGGTCATCTGTTACAGGGCATGGAAGAGGATGTTGCGCAAGTGGAAAATGCCTGGGCCCTTAGAATAGGGGATCCAAATGTAGATGTGGACTATGCCCTGGCATTGAATAAGAAAACATTAAGAGCAACCAACTTAAAAACACAACATTATAAGATGATCTTTAATTTATATTATACCCCCGCGAAGCTGTTTCAATGGGGTAAAAGGGATACGGACAGATGTCCAAGATGTGACCAAGGCCCAGCAGATCTAACCCATATGTTCTATTCCTGTCCAAATCTTAAACCTGTCTTAACTGAAATGGAGAAGTTTTTATCGGGGCTGCTAGAGGGCCAAATCTCTCTATCCCCAACGACTGTGTTAATTGGCAGGGATGAAAATCTTAAAATTGCACATGAAGCGGAAGCTTTTGTCTTTCTGTGTGTTGCAGTGTTAAGAATTTTAATAGCGGCGGCCTGGAAAGATCCAGTAGCCCCTTCATTTCAGATCTGGCTAACTAGATTGCTTGGGATCCACAATATTGAGGAGTGCTTATATAATTTTAAGGGACAAAAGAAGAAAGACTATGGGAAAAAAATCTGGGCACCTCTTAGTAAGTGGAGGAAAATAAGATGATGAAATTGTCGAGTTCATGCCTGTTTGTAAAGCACTTTTAGATAGTGTCTCTTATCTTTTCTTGTAATCCTAAATGTATTCTATTCTAAGCTGAACGTTTTATAGTTTATAAGAAAGAGGCAATTTTGTATATATGAATCCTTTTAAACCCTCGTGTATTTTGTCAGGGTATCTTTTTTCTTTTACCCAGCTGATATTCCAACTGTATTTATGAACGTTTCCTTTTTTGTATTCTAATCCATCTCAATAAAAAAAAAAAAAAAAAAAAAAATAGGTATGACATACTTGGTGTTTTCACCTGGCGTTCTTTAGCCATTGGTCTGTTGTGTCGTCATGGCAATGCACGCTCCTTGAGACCAAAACATATTTTTGCTATTAGTCTTTCTTTTTTTTTAAATATATCGGTGAGGGTCTGGCAGTTCCCCCAACAAAGAATGTTTGCTAACAACAATGCCAAAATAAGCACTGACAATGCAAGAGAGCTGGCAATCAACACCAGACCTACTGACTTTGCCAATGCTTATTTCATATCTGTCATCAATGTTTTTAATTCCGTTTCACCTTCTGCTTTTGCTCTCTACTATCAACTGCTGTTCTTACATGGAAACTCAAGTTAACATGTCTTTCGCTGTCCTAAATTGTATTATATAATTCATATTTCAGATTGCTCCCACTGGTGTGGCCTGAAACTAAGCGCAGTACCTGCCTGGCGAAGGCAAACGCTCCTGCCATGCATGGCGGCAGTGTGTGTGTTTACAGTGTGACATCACTGCTCAGTATTGTGAGAGAGGGCTGGAGGGATGATCCACTCTTGTTGCTGCAGACGTAACACTGATACGTAAGAGTGTGAGGATGACAGGGCAGTGCTTGCGGGTATGTCCCAAACATCTCCCCTCTGTTGGCTCCAGGTCGGGACACTGGCTTCCTGGAGCACTTGATGTGGGGGATTGTGGGCAGGGTAGGGTGCCCTGAGGCTGAGAAGGCTGGGAACAGCTAGGTCTTTAAAGATGGCTAGGGAGATTTCTACTTCATGTGGGTGAGTGTTCCAGAGTTTTGGAATTGGAACTGAAAGAGGTCCTACAGAGGAAGACATTTCTCAACCTGGGAATTTTTATGAGGGGAATCAATATTGAAGCAAGTGCCATCGTTGTTGGTATTTACATAATTTGCGTCACAGTGAAATTGGCCCAGCACCATGGATAATTGAAGGCGCGTTGCTGAGGGTCTTGAAAGAGATGCGCCTGGACGCCTGAGGGCAGCTGTAGCGCTTTATAAATCTTATTTTCATTTCATTTCAATGAAGAGCTTGAAGGGTAAGGATGACGAGCTTTGAAGATGCTGTAGAAGTCTGGCGACGGTGCTCCGAGTACCTTGAAGTCAGCATAGAACAAAGCCTGGAGCCTGGTGCTCCGAGTACCTTGAAGTCAGCATAGAACAAAGCCTGGAGCCTGGTGCTCCTAGTACCTTGAAGTCAGCATAGAACAAAGCCTGGAGCCTGGTGCTCCGAGTACCTTGAAGTCAGCATAGAACAAAGCCTGGAGCCTGGTGCTCCGAGTACCTTGAAGTCAGCATAGAACACAGCCTGGAGCCTGGTGCTCCGAGTACCTTGAAGTCAGCATAGAACAAAGCCTAGAGCCTAGTGCTCCGAGTACCTTGAAGTCAGCATAGAACACAGCCTGGAGCCTGGTGCTCCAAGTACCTTGAAGTCAGCATAGAACAAAGCCTAGAGCCTGGTGCTCCGAGTACCTTGAAGTCAGCATAGAACAAAGCCTGGAGCCTGGTGCTCCGAGTACCTTGAAGTCAGCATAGAACAAAGCCTGGAGCCTGGTGCTCCGAGTACCTTGAAGTCAGCATAGAACAAAGCCTGGAGCCTGGTGCTCCGAGTACCTTGAAGTCAGCATAGAACAAAGCCTGGAGCCTGGTGCTCCGAGTACCTTGAAGTCAGCATAGAACAAAGCCTAGAGCCTAGTGCTCCGAGTACCTTGAAGTCAGCATAGAACAAAGCCTGGAGCCTGGTGCTCCGAGTACCTTGAAGTCAGCATAGAACAAAGCCTGGAGCCTGGTGCTCCGAGTACCTTGAAGTCAGCATAGAACAAAGCCAAGAGCCTGGTGCTCTGAGTACCTTGAAGCCAGCATAGAACAAAGCCTAGAGCCTGGTGCTCCGAGTACCTTGAAGTCAGCGTAGAACAAAGCCTAGAGCCTAGTGCTCCGAGTACCTTGAAGTCAGCGTAGAACACAGCCTGGAGCCTGGTGCTCCGAGTACCTTGAAGTCAGCATAGAACAAAGCCTAGAGCCTGGTGCTCCGAGTACCTTGAAGTCAGCATAGAACAAAGCCTAGAGCCTGGTGCTCCGAGTACCTTGAAGTCAGCGTAGAACAAAGCCTAGAGCCTGGTGCTCCGAGTACCTTGAAGTCAGCGTAGAACAAAGCCTAGAGCCTGGTGCTCCGAGTACCTTGAAGTCAGCATAGAACAAAGCCTAGAGCCTGGTGCTCCGAGTACCTTGAAGTCAGCATAGAACAAAGCCTAGAGCCTGGTGCTCCGAGTACCTTGAAGTCAGCATAGAACAAAGCCTAGAGCCTGGTGCTCCGAGTACCTTGAAGTCAGCATAGAACACAGCCTGGAGCCTGGTGCTCCGAGTACCTTGAAGTCAGCATAGAACACAGCCTGGAGCCTGGTGCTCCGAGTACCTTGAAATCAGCATAGAACACAGCCTGGAGCCTGGCGCTCCGAGTACCTTGAAGTCAGCATAGAACAAAGCCTGGAGCCTGGTGCTCCGAGTACCTTGAAGTCAGCATAGAACACAGCCTGGCGCACTGACCTGTAGTCCAGAGCCTCATGAGTCCTCTTGGCTGCACAGCCTCCCAGGCTCACAGATATCCTGTGAAATGCAAGCGGCAGGCTTTGTGATTAGTGCTCGACACGCAGAATGCACGAGGGAGCATGGGTTGGACAGATGGGGTGAGGAGTCCTTGTGGTTGTGATACCAAGGCTCCCTGGTTTGGATTCTTTGTTCCACCACCCTAGACTTCCTGTCTCTACACCACCCTTGCAGTTGTTCCTTTTACATGACTTCGTCTCACTATTGCGCCTAAAGAAAAGGATTGTAGATGTCTTGCTTGGCTCTGCATCACTCTACCCCTGCTGTGCGTCTCCACCCATGGGCATTCATTTATATAGTTAAGGCCATAACAAGAAACCAGTCTGCATCAGAACTCCAGACTGAATTTAGGATGTAAAACCCGGATATTTCTTGTTCATTCTTCAGACCTTGGTCCAGCGGAGATGCTCATATCTGAGTTAGGGAGAAATAGAATCTCCAGGTTTCAAGCCGAAGACCTGTCTTTTCGAGTGTCCCCCCTAGGCGCTAGGTTTACTAGAGTCACACCTGCCCAGCGCCAGGATACCCGGGTGATAGTGCGCGCTACAAATCTGCATAACATAACGTCTCTTCTTTTAGGTCAGGCTGGAGTAAGTTTTTGTTGATAATGCCAAGATAATAGCTCGAAAAGGGGATCTGCTCTAAAGCATATGTAAAAGACCTCAAGAGAGCTGTTTTGGGTTGGGCATTTTTACTGACGTCATGACTGCCTCAGACAGTGAACTATGAACCATGGGTCAGCCCAGTGCTGCCTGACAGTGCCTTCCTGCTCGGCCCCACCCACCTACTGACAGCACCCCCAAAGAGGCAGGGGAGCAGCAGGCCATCCTCTGGACGGCCCAGTGCTGCCTACTCTTGCCCCTTGCTCTCAGGTCTGTCAGCACACCTGGAATTAGTCATTTGTAAGTAGGCACGAGCGCAGTGGGTCAATCGATAGTTTTTCGCCCAGTGTATAAAACCCTACTCTGCTTGCGCCCTACACCATCAAATTTCAAGCACTCTCCAAAGGAAGCCCCAAGCCTTATTACTGGTTGTTCAACGACCATTCCCTCTCAAATCTGCATGCAGCCACACGCCTTCAAATGAGGAGGCCCAGTGAAAGTTCATTTTCATGATAAAGAATCTCCAGAACAGAGGTGATATTATCAGAACTTTGCACATTGAGTAGTGTTCAGGAAAGTTGCATCATTTACTATGGAATCTTGGCCCAGTGCTTTGGCTACCCCGCACTGTGTGATCTTGAGCCAATGCTCCATCACCAGCATCCTGGCCCAGTCGTGCAGTGCGCCTCTGATCAAAGGCTGTAAAGATTTAGAATTTCCTATTTTTTGTTTATATTTATTGACACTGTACTGTTTTCAATTTTTAAAAAAATTAAATGACTAAAAAAAGAAATTTATGAATATATATCAAACAAAATGAGTTATAGATATCATTAAAATCATAAATATATTTGGTCTGTTTGTGAAACATTACATGTGGTTACGTCTGTGGAATTTTTTCAACTAGAATACTTTGGCGTATACAATTGATGCTTGCTATAAACCCTTTTTGTTCTCTACAGCATCCCACCCCCATTAAAGTGATGGGTACCCACTCCTCCTCTGTAAACTCCTTCATGTCAGCCAACTAGAATCGTCCAGTTTTAGATGAGATCTTAGGAAAGGTGGCGGTGACTCAACTTCAGCCACATCTTGATAGGCACTACCGTCTGTCCAGCATTCAACCAGGGGTTTGCCACTACCGTGACAGTGCCTTGCTTGGTTTTTGGGAAGATGGCTTCTGCTTTATGACTATGGGTCTGGGATGGCTCCTGGTGATGCTCGATCTCTCTACGCTTTCCAGTACCAATGAGCACCCTAGCTTGTTAGAGAGGTTGTCTAAAAGGATTGACGCAGTGCTAGAATGCCATGAACGGATTCACTTCATTTTTGTTGGCTTGCCTACAGAGATGCTGGGTCCCTACCTATCCAGGGGCGCTTTCTCCCCTTGGGTTATCTCACGACCCTTCCCTTATCTCCAGCCCTCTTTACAGTAATCTTAATGCCTCGATTTCACCTGCTACAAACACTATGGTCGGAGTACCATCTTACAGAGACAACACACAAATAAACATTAGGTTATTTAGGTACACCTCAGGGTTATAAGAGCTGCAAGAGGTATTGTAAAAATTTAAATCAAGATGAAAGAAAGTCGCTTAAGCTTAAAAACAGCATGACACAGCATCATTTTAAGAGTGAAAAAGATCCTCTTTGTCCTCACTTTCTCCCCTAGCACTTTTAAGACAATACCTTCCTGTTTCACATAAGGTTAAAAATGTAGGTCACTAACTTGTCCTCGTTGTCTATCAGACATAATCACTGCCCAAGGCGTGCCGCTAGGAGTCAGGATACAATGCTGCAAATGGCTCTTCATGTTCAGATTCAATCCAGGGGTGGGACGTCCTACTCACGCTGGGATCCCCACTTGAGGAAGTCATTGCCTTCCAAAATCAGGCACCTGCCCCCACTTTCCATCTTTAGAATGCAAAGCATTCCACCATGGCTGGGATTTCTTTTTAATAAAGCTATATTTTTTTAATGCAGCCCATTTTCCTTAAAGGAAAAGAGGGTGCATTTAAATACAAAAAAATGAGACCTTGAAGTTTCATTTCTAGGAGTCTGTGGGACCAATGTCTGCTCTTAAAAACTATTTACATTCTCAAGGGGGAAGGGCACCCCTTACCCTTTGTGACTGGCTTACCGCCATGGTGGTGGTGGTGGTAAAGTCCAATCCAATTTCAAAGCTTTATTCGACAGCATGTCATAAAAGCAGAATATACATCCCATCACAAACACTATAAATATTACATAGCAAAATACAATGTATAGAAAGTGGTGGTAAAGTATTACTGTTTTACGACTGGGATTTGGTAGCAAAATAGTAATACATACCATACCAATTCGATATTTGGAAGGGCTGCCATACACGCCCTTTCCAAACACGGAATCGCAAGGACAAAATGAGTTTCAGAAGCAAGTTATCGAATTGCATTTAGTACATTTGAAAAACCATGTTTCCAGACACAAAATGCTGCTTATCGGGCCATTTGCAAACGGAAAAATTATATGTACATCTGACTCAAACTACTTTGTTGGAGAGGGGGACATAAAAAAAATGTACACAAATGTCAATGTGCCAGAGGGAAGGCCCTTCCTTTTCTTCCGTAGCCCTTCTGTACTGGAATGCATTACTGCTTCACATTCGAAAGGGCAATGATCATTTTAAGTTCAGGAAACTCCTTAACCCCTTCTCTGCGGGGTGTTTTCCCCCCGCTGTGCGGGGGGGAGAGCGGCCCCATGCGGCGCCGCTGTGCTTGTGACGAGCTCGGCTCGTCATGAGGCACAGTGCAGCTGCACTCATGATGAGCGGAGTTCGTCACAACCACACCCGTTTTCGAACGTTCAGCACCGCGGGGTAATTATCCCCGCGTGCGAACGTTCCAACGGTGATGAAGAGCTCAGCTCGTCATGAGTGCAGCTGCACTGTGCCTCATGACGAGCCGAGCTCGTCATGAGCATGGAAGAGGTTAAGCTATTTTCAGCATAGTAGTTTCGTGATTTGCCTGTGATCTGCGTTGCGCCGGCATACCCCTCCCAGGGTGTTTCATGCACGATATAGATTAAATTAACATAACAATTCGGATCTTTCTCTAACTGCCTATATGTGCCTCTGGTACACCAACAGCATAATTTATATGTTACCTAAGACTTTAGCTTCTTTCTTTCTGTGATCTTCCAGCGGGAATAGTTCCCTAATTGGGTTGGCTTGGACAAGCCAGAGAACAGAGGTGGCCAGCCTCCAGCTAGTATGACATTTTCTTGTCACCAGTCCCTGTTAGGGTGTTGACTGTTTCAATAATTGAAGCAGAAGTCCACTCTAAAGCCTAAGGTGGCTCCTAATTAACTTGCAAAGACAGTTCATTAGGAGCCTATTTTGGACTGACTGTTGCGGTTAGTCAAAGTCAGGTGTATTTGTACCTAGGCAGGGTCAGAGGCCATAGTTTCCCGATACTGAGGCTTCTGCTGTTTCAGAAAATGTGATTGATTTTGATATGATTTAAAATTTCTAAAGCACGTAATTGCCCGCAGGCGTCTTGGCGCTAACAAAATATATCCTGTTTGGACTTTGGTACAGTAAGTAATACCCACCAGCTTCCTGAGGGCTTAAACTGAACTCCTTGATCGATGTGAAAGCTGCACGCAACATCACTCAATTTACTGTTTATTTGCAGATGTTCCATTGATTTTTCTTCCTGTCCAATGTGTGTGGCTCAGAGGTGATAGATTCAGACAGAACCAGCTCTCAGAGCTGGTGCTAATGAGGTATCCACCACTGTGCTGGGGTCTTGCAACGTCTCCAGCCCCCACTGATCTCTTTGCCGCCTTGACTGCTGCCACATCTGTAATTCAGGACTCATAGACCACCAGGCCACCTCTATGACTCGCTTGTGTACACCGCCACATCACCAGCTCAGGACTCAGACCGCGAGGGCACCACCAGGACTCGCGTGCATACACCGCCACACCACCAGCTCAGGACTCAGACCGCCAGGGCACCTCCAGAACACGCATGAGAACACCGCCACACCACCAGCTCAGGACTCAAGACAGCCAGGGCACCACCAGGACTCACGTGCATATACCACCACACTACCAGCTCAGGGCTCAGACCACCAGGCCACCTTCAGGACTCACATGCATACACCGCCATCTCAGGACTCAGACCGGCAGGGCACCGCTAGGACTCACCTTAGGAGATTTCCACACCACCAGCTCAGGACTCAGACCGCCAGGGCTCCTTTGGGACTTGCATGAGACACCGCCATGCCACCAGGTCAGAACTTAAACCGCCAGGACTCGCGTGCATACACCGCTAGGCCCCTAGCCCAACCCTTGCATCCATAGACCGCCATGCCACCAGCTCAGGACTCAGACCGCCAGGCCACCTCCAGGACTTGCGTGCATACACCGCCACACCACCAGCTCAGGACTCAGACCGCTAGCTAGGGCACCTCCAGGACTCGCGGGCATACATCGCTACGCCCCTAGCCCAGTCCTTGCATCCACAGCCATGCCACCAACTCAGGACTCGCGCCCTCTCACCACCAATGGCGCATGACTGCACTCTTCCATCTGCGCTTCTCCAGGCTCCATCGCTGACGCAGTCGGATCCCATTATGCTAAGTCAATTTCTCAGCAGTCTTCTGACATGATCTCATTAGTCTCCCAGAAGCTGACAGGCGGCACCGATCTGGCTTCTGGAGCGGAGGGCAGTGGTGCCTTTCAGTTCAGAGGTGACTGGAGCTAAAGTCCCAGGGGTTGGGTGACAAACACACCGGGTCAGGCCATTCCCACTGCCGTCCATTACAAACAGCTGCACGTGTCAGCAGCCTCCATTCAAATGAGCTCTCTCGCCTATAGCATGAATAATGAACCCAGTGCTTTTCATGGAATCAATCGTAATTACAGAAACAAATGATTTAACAGCACCTTACAATACCCGCTGTGTCCCTACAAGAGGGTGTGCTCGAAGAAAGAGCGTTAAATGGCTGTAAATGCCGGAAGCCTGTGTGCGTGCGAAGGCGAACGAATCTATCACGCTGCGTGCATCCGGGGTCGGGCAACCTCGGGCTCTCAGCAAATGGCGCTTTGTGACCTGTGACCTGTGACGTCCTGCACGCATTTCAGTTTGACGCAGGCCATCGGCCTTCTTTGAACGCGTGCCTCCTATTGTAAAGAGCATTTCTTTATTTGTATGTCAGAATAAGGCAATAAAAACGGGGGCTTATATATCATTTACAAAAAGATTGCCGCATTGGTGTAGATTTTTATTTTTCCTCCTAAGGGACGATATTTTTGTAAACGAGTTTTAGGCCACAAATATGTTAGGGGATATAATATTCCGACGATGATATTCCCGTACCACACCATTATAAAAACGTCGACAGCTCCCGGGCTGAAAGTCTGTAAACTGTGAGGTAGTTAGGGCTGTGCGCAGTGCATTTTATGGGATGAAAAGGGTGTGGGGGTTTGGGGGGTATGCTTGTTAGCAGTAACAGGTACCGTAGGAACAATTAATTTGTTGTGAACAATTAGAATTGAATATATTTAAATTCTGAATATACGGGGCTGTGAATTAAACATTACTAAGGTGTGCGATCTTTGGAGGGTCTCAATTGCCCCTGTTCTCCCCTTCACTCTTCGGTCTCTTGCGCTGTTTGACATTTATACCCATTTTCTCCCAACATCCTTTTGAAAGCCTTCCTCTGCGCGCCAGAAGTCAAGTCCTTCCTCTTCATCACAGTGTTTTCTCTCTGCCCTGCTGCATGTACTTCCTTGCATCTCCCCCTTTCACCAGACCCACACTCTCTCTGTCCTATTAAGGTCCTCGTCCTTTGATGCTGTCAATACTTCAACAGCTATTCATATCTCCTTCACATGCAATGGTGCATTTGTGACCATTGCTCTGTGTGCTCAGCAGAGAGGCCTAGAATTGGATGAGCATGTAGTCTAAATACATGTATGACCCACTAGAAAGGACTGTGATAAAGCCACAATGGCTCCAGCCCCAACTCAGGACCCCCTTATGGGCACTCACCCACAAACAAACTCACACATACCCCTCGACATAACTCAGCACAGAGTCTGCGCTACACAACAGTCATTGTCACCAGGTGGGCCACAAGGGGCAATGCAGTGAACCCAGTTATGATCATCTCCCAGAGAGCACCATCGGTGTAAAATGCTCACTCTGACTCTATGAATACCACTGTGCTTTGGAATTTCTGCAGACTTGCAGAGTCTCAAAGCGCTCAGAAGCATCCACGTGAAAGCATGGTAGCGCTACGTAAAACACCTCACACATATTAGAGATGCATTTTCGAAGCCCATAAACGTAGTGATCTATTTTAAGCAAACGTCTACATTGACTTACAGACGCTGCCTAATGTGCTCTTGATAACGTTCACAGTATGTATGTGTGCTGACAACTACAGACTGCCAGAAATTCACTGGACTGCACCGGTGAACAGAAACATGACTGTGATCGCTTAACACCCTCGTCCACCAGGTGCTTATCGAGACTTGTTTCCAAAACCGTGAATGCATAGAGATGTGAACACTTTTATTTGACACACCCATTTTAAAAGATGTGAGTTCTCGTTGTGTGGGGCAGTGCTTAATTTGAGCAGGTGCTCTCCGGTGCTCAGCACCGGCACCTAATCCTCAGCACCGGTGCTGATAGCACCAGTTAGTGGCACACTCATTTGAAAGGCACATGATTTTCCACAAAATCACAGGATGTTGAGCAATGCCGAGACTCGAACCTCGTACCCCAGCTCCAAAATTGGCAGCTTGAGCCATTAGGCCAAGTCCTCCCCAGAATAATAAGTGCCAGGGCTCTAGTCAGGAGGCAATTTGCACCAGCACATTTCTTCTGTTAGCGCTACTTCCTGAGGAGAGCCCCGACACTTTTTATTTTACAAATTAACCACTGGTGTGGGGTCTGCAAAGCAGACGACCTGCTCACAACCACCCCGAACATAAAGAGATTTAAATGGGTACATGTTTTAGGCTTGGTCTCAGTGGCAGTTCTAGACGCTTCTCCTGCCTCATGTAATAAAGCAATCTTCAAATATAAAAACACATAGACATACATAAAGGTCCTTTGGGACATTTCTCTTCATTCACTGGTCTGTTTAGCGTAATTCCAATTTTGATTCGGCCCACCACAGCAAACAACATGGGGCAAGGAGTCAGTCTACTCCAATAATTGGCTCTCTTGAACTGAATGTTACCTGATCACATGTGCACATCTGTTTGAAAAAGAAGTGCACTTCAGCCCAGGCCAAGTGGACGAATACTGTACTCTGCCAAAGCTTTTTATTTATACTTTTCATTTGTTTTCCTTATTTTAGTCACTCGTGCGTTTAAACTTAAGGTTACAGTTATTTAAAGTCAACAGTACCTTGACCTTTATGGCAATAAGAATCATGCTTTATTGTGTTGTGCTTTAAAACTCAAAAGGGGTTCTGTATCTGTTCTACTAACAGCTGTGTGCTAGGAAACACCCATACCATTTTATTAAAATTATATGCAACAGTAAATGTGTTTTTAAAATTAAACATTTTCTTGCAATATTTATTGCAAGCACATGGTCACCACCTTGTTTTCTTTTTTTAACCAATTTATTTTTGTGGCATATGCTTGCAATAAAACAATATAAATAAATAATTAATCACACCAGGTTGCCACGGGTGGACCATTTGGCTTTGGATATGCTTGCTTTATTTGGTCATCCAAAAACGTGTGTGTTGTTTGCCCAGAGAGCCTCAGCTGTATTTTTGAAATGTACCAGCTTAGTCAGTGCTCAGTTTGACTGTTACAACCAGACACACTTCAGGCTCACTATGAGGACGCGGCTCTACCAGATATTTCCGACCCAGAGTGGAGTGAGTGGGCGTTACATCATGAGGTCTGATTCACAAAGCCATTTTTAGCCATAAATCCTATCATATTTATTGCATTAGCTTATAGACACAAGCCATACAATATACACATAATAAAATCCACATTCTAATGCATTGATACAATAAGAATATATATATCAGCAATACATTATTCCCAAACACGAATAAAAATGAAATGCAGTGAAGCAATTTTCAGAGATATTACAAACCCATCTAGAATTCTCATTATGAACTGCATAAACCTATATTTATAGCTGAAAACTGTTCCTTGTATGCGCGTGTCGGGAGTTCCCAGAATGATTGCTGAGAGGTGCAAATGTAGAATTCTTTGCCGCGTTTGCTGGAGTAACTGGGAAGAGGGGGGGACAATCAGCTCCAAACTTGTGAAAAGTAATTGAACATCAGAGTGTGGCTTCCCAGGGTGGGAATGTATGCCATGTACGGTTCTGCACTGGTGAAGTTGGGGCCCTAACCTATGCAACTTCATGGTGGCTTAGGGGTGGCATGCCAACACCAGTCTTACTGGAGCATCTTTGAGGGGTAATGTGGTCGCACAGGTCTTACCAGAGCCACCGCAGCATCATGGGGATACAGGGGCTGAGGCCCTCAGAGGTTTTAGGGGAGCAGCCACAAGGAAGGACACGGGCACAGGGACTATCAAACGCGCTACTAGACATACAGCATAGTGATACAGGAGGGCGAGGAGCTCACACGGGACATACCAGACCAACTGCTTATGGTATAAGGGCTCAAAGACCCTTACCAAAGCAAGTAAATGGGGGTACCGGGGGGAGGGACTCAAATACGTATTATTAGAGCACTTGCATGAGCCACAGGGGGCTCATACTGGCCTTACTGGAGTAGCGGCATGGTGGTGGAGTGTATATGGGGTGCATGCTGCAGCTGCATAGGGTACAGGAGTGAGATAGCCACACAACCTCGCCGGAGCAGCTTCATGGCGTAAAAGAATGAGGATCGTCGTGTACGGTCACTGCACCCTTGGGCCTGGGGCGGCTGCTATGCTGACCCTTGGATCTGATCAACAGGGATGACAGAGGGAAGAGGCCCGCTGTCCGCTCTTGTGGTTTGAGTCAAGATTAAGAATAGGAGCCCGCCCACCTAGATGACGAGTGTACCATCAGGAACCTACTCATGGTGGCAAAACGGAGGGATGGACGCAGGGCTTCAGAGCAGCTCTTGCTGACGTGCTGCCTTATCCAGCTGCGGCCCTGTGGCCATTCTTACACCAGGTGTTGAATCACCACTCTGTCATCGACGAAGAAGGCCATCGCGTTCCAAGATGGCCGGCAGTATTTGCATAATACAGATGAAGGCGTCACCATCACACTAAAGGCCTTCATTGCACGGTGGCAAGTAACAAAAGGGTTAGATACGAGAGCTGGATTCACCAACACCCACCAATATCTCCACCATAGTCAGTACACGTCACAAGTTACTGGGTCCTGGGAAATACGAGAC
Source organism: Lissotriton vulgaris (assembly GCF_964263255.1). NCBI lineage: Eukaryota > Metazoa > Chordata > Amphibia > Caudata > Salamandridae > Lissotriton > Lissotriton vulgaris. The sequence continues at coordinate 117,799,112 of NC_141687.1, forward strand.
CTATTCCCAAATGTGGTTCCTTGAATATGTGCCCAGTACTGCATGCATTTTACACCTGCTTTTAAAAGGTAGAAAACGTGTGTGATGAGGCTTTGGGTACGTCCAGTTATGTTACCGCAACTGTTAAAGTTCAGAATCTTGGAGAGTGGTATCTTGGTGTGAAATGGAGTAAGGATATGTGCGGGTTCCGAATATAGGGCTTTTCTTTAAAGAAACTCCAGTAGTTTTTGCACAATGTCACTATAGCACCACTATGCCAAAACTTAGATCGTACTAAGTACAGGATTTACACCACAGCGTAAATCAATACTAAGAGGCCAATTAGGATTGCGGACGTCCGTCCGTCCGCCACCCCCGAGGTGGAGGGACCATCTGCAGGGGCAGCGGCATTCCCTCCCTCGGAATTAGGATGTGACCTCCACTTTGGCGTTCACATCCCGTATACTTAACATTGCGACGGGTGCTGCTTGAAGCAGCACCCGCCGCGAGGTTAAAAATGCATGTTTTCCCTTTGCATGCGCAAAGCGGCAGGCACCGCGCAGTGCCTGCCGCTTTGTGCATGCAAAGGCATGGTACCCCCCATGTGCACCCTCACCCCCCCTTCACCCTAGGGGCCCTCAACGGGCCCCCAAAGAAAAGACCGTATGCCTTTTCGTGGCAGCATTTCCGCCGCGGAAAGGCATGTCTCAAAGCAAATCCTAATATGGCTGGGGGTGTCTGGTAGACACCGCCACCATATTAGAGCTTTTCCGCTGCGGTCGGAAGGCGACCACGGCGGAAAAGCGGCGGATGGTCTTCCCGTCTGCCGATGACCCCCCCAGTCATCCTAATCTGGCGGGGGTCTTTACAATCACCGCAGCGGTGAATCCGCATCCTCCGGGCCGGCGGTGGCTTCCGCTGGCCCGGAGGATGCGGATTCACCGCAATCATAATCGGCCCCTTAGTACAGGATTTACCCCAACCTGGAAATCAGCATAAAGGCCTTAATTACGAGTCGGAGAGCTGTATGGAGTTACACTCTGATTGTTCACGAATGGCCCAGGATTTTTGCACCCAGATTTCCTGGGTGCATCATGAGCACCAGACGCAATTTTACCTGCTATTAAAAAAGCTTGAGGCTTTGGTGGCAACAGCAGCCAAGCCTCATCACTCGGCCCCATCTGCATCTTTCTTTGCTAGGAGTGGAGGGGGATGCAATGCTTTCCCCTGCCAGGACACCTCCCTTTCCATCTCCAGCCGGCACTGTACAAAATCCCCAGCTCATATTTACTTCCTACTCCGAGCACGTGGTACGTGGGAATGTTAAACCCAGGACCGGACTGGCCGCAGCCGGCACCAGGCGTTTCCCCGGTGGGCCGGAAGGAGGAAGGCCAGTCTTGTTCCAGCAAGGTGATAAAAAATCAGCCTCTTGTAACAAAAGCAGAGGAGCAGTGTTCCTGTCAAACCCCCCCGCCCCTGGCTGCATAGGGTACAGGAGTGAGATAGCCACACAACCTCGCCGGAGCAGCTTCATGGCGTAAAAGAATTAGGATCGTCGTCTATGGTCACTGCACCCTTAGGCCTGGGGCGGCTGCTATGCTGACCCTTGGAACTGCTCAACAAGGGATGACAGAGGGAACAGGCCCGCTATCCGCTCCTGTGGTTTGAGTCAAGACGTAATTGCCAGGACTGATTTGCAATCCCAGCCCAGCCCTACTTAAACCCAATGGAATTTGGATAGCGCCATTATTGGCAACACACCCCACCACTCAATACAACAGAGCCTGCATGATGATGAATAAATACACAACACAAGTTTGTTTGGGAAAATATTGCTGCAGGTTTATTCCATACAAAAGTGTGCAATATGGTGGGTTATCTTACGGGCGTTCCAAGGGCAGCCAGCAGTCACCAACCTACGCTGCCCCACCCGCCCGATGAGCCAAGCACTGTGTAGAGAACTCAATCAGTGCTACAACTTATGGGGTGATCCTCTTTGCCGGATCAGGTGATACATTGGTCCCTTATTACGCACGCCCCTTTCAGGGTGGAGCGTAGCAAGGCAAGCCCCCGGTTCCTCATGCCCACTACCGCCCGTAGGACTAACGGGGCGCCAACGCGTCTTTCCAGGAACCTACAATGTGGCTCCTGGTATTTGGTTCTGGCGCCCCTATTGTGCCCCTCAGAGGTACCCTTCTGTACCCATCTGCATCCAGAACGCCCTGTAACTCCACCACAGCTCGGGAGGCGTCCCCCGTCATCGCCAGAGCCCCCCACCAAAACAGCTCTATTCTCACCTGCAACCTCTCATCTCCAGGGCCTCCTGCAAATCCAAGAGGAAGAGATCCATCCCTACTGGTCATAAATGAACCCCATCTTTATCAAAGTAACCTTTAACATTACCTTGAATCATCACAGCAATTCCTCATTCCATGGGGTTAAGTACATAATTTCACAGTACAGGCGGAGTGCTACCGCATGTACACTCCCCATCAGTAGCACACAACTCATAACAGAGACCGCAGTGTGCGTCGTCATGGGTTTGGCGTCTGTTCCGTGTGCACGTGGTAGGCTGCGCTCTGAATTCAAGTTCTCTGAGAGCTCAGCTTACAGCACACGCTGACAGTGCACTTAGAAGCCAGAGCTGCAGCTGGGTGAATAAGGCAGCTCCCCCTCTCTTTAATCACTTCCTGCTGCGTGTGGTATTCTGTCCCACAGCTTCCTTCACATCTCGCCGGAAGCTCCTGAATAACAAGCAATGCTCAATTATTCATCTCCTCTGTTCAATACTTGAAGGTGATACCTCCGGGCTCCTGGCTTAGAAAGAGAAAGGATTTGAGGTTTCCTCTGCAGAACAGCTCTAGTCTCTGCTTTCCTGTGGCGCTCTCCCTCTGGCAGGAGGGCTGGAATGTTCTAGATACGGTTCTCTTTCTCAGTGGCGGGAGGTGGTGGCGGACACTCTTGGGTGGGGAGCGCTTAGGCACTGTGCACGAGCCTGAGCGCTCCTGATTTGGTGGGGGGGGGGGGGGGGGGGGCGCAAGTTTTGTTACACCACTGCTCCTCCACGCTACACAGGTACGGGCAGGGCTTTGTCCGCATCTCCACGATAAGGGCCCCCAACTCACGAGAATGGACCCGCTCAGTGGTTGGAAGGTACCAGAGGCGCAAGTAGAGCCAAAGTTCGAGGGGGGGGCTACTAATTTTTTTTGGGGGGGGGGCTAATTCTTCCAGAGTGGAGATGAAGGGGTGAAAGGACAACAGAGCCTCGTTAACACCTAAATGGTCTTTTTAAAACCTGTGAAGTACTCGGGTGCACCTGCTCAAAAACTGTCTCTGTGTGTGCCCGGGAAGCTGTCTCAGCCAAGGCTGACACACACGACGGGGGTGGGCGGGGAAGGAGGGCTGAAGCCCTTTGAGCCCTATGGGCGTTGAGCGCCGGGAAGGTGCCATCAGCGCTGGCGTTCGTGTTGTTTTTGCGCAGACATTTTCAAAAAGCAAGGATTGAACTTCTGCACTATTTTGCACCAATATAACTTTGCCAGACAAGAGTGAAAAATACATTTTGTGGGTGCGCCTGGGTAGCTCTTTTCACTCTAAAGCCACTCAGTACAGAGGGTGGACTAGCCCGTCTGGACTTAGAATGCCATTTTTAGCTGCATAGCTCCAATGTGTGCTTTTTTGGCTGTATGGCTGCCCCTGGATAAAATGGGGTTTAACTGTAAAGAATTTGAGGAGGGCTTTTGCCCTACTCACTTTTTCTACCCCAAATTACCAGAAGTTATTCCACCTGGCTTTCTCTGACCCTACTAGAATCCATAAACTCACTAACACGAAGAAACTCTAGACTCCAGCATTATTGCTAGGCCTCCCCACTTTCACAGAATGGTTTTGCTCAGGGAAAGTCCATCCGGGGCATGTTGAAGGCCTCTCTAAATTGGGAGATTTGTTTGTTGACAGTGAGCAACTAGATTTCCAACTCTTATGGCAGACTAGAGTCTTCACCTGGGCCAATTCCTTTATTACGAACACCTTAAACAATCATTTAATGCCCTATTTCATGTCAACCACCTAGCAAAACCCCACATGAAGTGTACCAGATGCTCTGTACCATAGGACTTGTGGGAACAGAGCTTTCCTCCAAAATGGGGACCACTATAGGGCGTCTTTCCGTACTAACTGGGAGACTGGCATGGCCAAACTTCTGCATGATGTGGACTGGGCTAATATATTGCAATATCCCACGCTTGCTGTTTCAAGTATATTCAATTTAATATTCAATTTATATTTAATTTAGTGTTCTGAACAGAGCCTACCTTGGGCTTGCTCACATTATCAAAATATACCCAGGAGCTGCAGTTGCATGTCCTCGCTGTATGTAAGTAGATGCTGATCTGTTTCATATGCTTTGGTCTTGCCCCACACTCCGTTCATACTGGCAAAGAGTTGTCGAGGTATTGTTGACCACGATGGGCTCTGTACTAATAAATTACCCAGATTGGGTACGATTGGGCGTATTCCCTCGCCTTAAGTGGGAGAAACCCTGCGCCAAGTTCTCCTACCTGGTTCTTTTTCTAGCAAAACCCAATATTACACAGCTCTGGAAGCGTTTACTTCCTCCTGTTATTTTAAGTTGGACCAAGGAGTAGCTGTCTTGGTTTCGATCTGTGAGCTCCATGTTGCACAGGGAGGAACGAGCCGGTCTTTTAAAACATTTTATTGCACAGGCATGGTATATTTTGGTGGAGGGCTTTGAAGACTGCATCAACGATGATACTCTACCCCGTAGTCCACCTCCCCCAACACATACACTCTAGGTATGTGTATAGTAGTTATTTTTGCCACATCTAGGCAACTGCTCAAGGCAATGGTTTAAGGGTGCTTGTCTTCGATACACTGTAATGATTTCCATGTGAAACACTTTATTCTAAGCACCAACAGGGTTCACTGCTCTGCTTCCCTACGCTGATAAGGTATATAGGTAAAGCAGCGGCAACTAGGCAGGGTGGTGGAGGGGGACAGTTATTATGAGTCAGTTTGTTACATAGAAAAATTTAACAAAATGTATGCTATAAATAGCCCAGCACTGTTCTTCTATATGATGGAATCTATTGCCACATACCTGGCTACCATCATGCTATGTAACCTCTTTTGGCATGCAACAATAATATCTTTATATATAGTAGTGTCTCTGTTTAGTGCATTAGATCATAACATTGCATTTACATTTATTAGAAGTAAAATTTTCTAAACAAGAACTTTAAAATGCTCATTAACCCTGCTCTTAACAACACCAGGAGTGAACAAAGTGTCTGGTGTCCTTTACATCATGTCCAATATTATTGTTATGGATGGTGGAACGTTCCAGGCTAATACAAGCATTTTCAATGCAATAGGTCTCGCATTTAAGCAAGTTTGAGCTATTGGCATTGTAAATGGCAATGCTTTTATTTATGCTTTATTTTTCATAAATGAAAGGCATTGTCATTTACAATACCAATAGCTCAAACGCGTAAATGCGAGACCTATTGCATTGCAAATGCTTGTTCTCTTCGGAGTCGGTTGCTTCCATCTACTGATTTCATGACTTGGCTCCAATTTTAAGGAAACGGCTCAGACATTAATCAAACTGCCAAGTCTTTGGTTTCGCTGCTCTGAAGGCGCCGCTGATGACGGCATTCAAATAAAATGCTAGTAAGGACAGGGCAGGAAGTGAATCTTAACTCTGTAAGGCCACATGCCCCTTTTCAAAAGGTTTCCATCAACTATAACGAATGTTGACGAGTGTTCTAGAATACAGAAGCATCAAAGGAACTAGTGCACAAACTGAAGATGAAAACCAAAAGCCTTGAGGTACAGAGGTCATCGAATTAAGGGAAACGTTATATTCACCCAAAGTGAGTGGATTAATGGTGTTTATATAATCTTCTCGAAGCAGTGTTCTTATTCCAACTTGCTACAACACAATTACATTGGCAGAACGCATCACCACAAGTAACAAACACGCTTGTTTTTTCTGCTTCCACCCCCTTAAGGTTATTATCACAGGTGCCATCTCTTGGAAACAAAGAATGCCCAGTTTCTTAATTAACAAGCATTGAACGTGCAAGTCCTACCAAGTTTGCGCTTTATCAATGGTAAACACTGTATTCACTGCGCACGAGGACCGAACCAGCGGCTCCAACCATAAACACTCAATCATGTGTAAGAAAACATAACCGGTTTAGATAGGTCAGTACTCTGACAATCAGGGATTGGTTTGTTGAACTTTTGTCATGTGACTGGCTGGGAGGCTATTGTCAATTGTTCATTGGACAACAATGCTCTTAAACTACACGGTTGTTGTAGATTGGCTGAGAGAGGTCTGCCAATTTATTATTGGTTGAGGGATCCCGGAAGACGACACACAGCCGTACGATTGGATGGCTACATGCCCGTTAACTTTTGTGCGGGCAGTGTGCTGGTTTGCAGCCCACCTGGCCTGTACTGGCGTCACAGGCGTGTCATTTTCGCCTTCCTTTCCTACTGCAGCTACCGGCCTCTTAAGAGCATCTTTCCGTCGCACCCGCTTTGTGTGCTGCGGCCCTCCACCCCGCAGATTTTCACTTACAATATTCCCTGCAGGATACCGGCGTCCCGACCGGTTCAGGTGAGACTGCTGCAGCGACTAGTATCACCTCCTTAAAGGGCGCGCCAGCCATGGTACGGGATGCCCGCGCATGTGCGGCATTTCTAACTTTCATTCTGAGAGCCCCGGCCCCGGTTAGAAATGCTGGGCATGCGCAGGCAGCCCCCGCTCTACTAGGTCCGACAGCTCCCGTCGTGAAGAACATCGGCGGGCAGCCCCCACACTACCAGGTCCGGCAGTTCCCAGTGTTAATATGCCCCCGCTGTACTTGTAAGGAAAGGCTGTCCCGGACAATGATATTGTCGTGCTCAACAAATGCCCCAAAGCGACCAGTCCAGGCAAACAGGCCCCCAATGGTATACAGACAGTCCCCGGCAGCTCAAAAAGAGAAGGCCCCTCAGGAGGAGCGAGGTAACCCTTCTGCCCGGCCCACAACCCGCTTACTCGCAGCAACCCGGAACCCAGAATGGTTACCTGCGGCAGGGATTGTAGGCACTTGTGCGAGGCTCCGTGGGTCTCCGGGGTGTTAGATCCTTGCAGGCGCTGCCCGGGTGAGGAGCGAAGCAGCCCCTCCCGCCCGGCGTCGACAAGTCTTCCGTTTCCAGGCAACGGCCCCAATCCCAGCGCGGCTCCTCGTCTGACGTCAGAGGAGCTGCGCTCGGGATTTCTGAGGCTCCCGAAGTTCCCGGGCTGCGGCGGTGTTTACGGGGAGGCAACTTTGAATTTCCCTACAATGCCGCTGTGGGAGTCTATACCACGCTGCCTTCCTCAATATGTGGGCCACAGTCGCACACAGCTCTTCCCCCGCACGGCGCTTCACGCTTCCTTCGGGTCGGGGGCAGTGGAGGTACTTCCTACCACACAAGGCTCCTTCGCTTCCTGGCGCTACCCAGTGCGCCCAGACCCTGGTGGCGGCGAGTTGGCATAGGCAGCGCCGCTTCGAACAACGGGCAGATGACGGGCACACAGCGCTCCGCTGCAACCGCGCTTTAGTCACAGTCCAGCCCTCCTCAGCGCAGCCCTATCCCAGGCGGCGGCGGTGATTTCAAACAGCGCTCCTTCTGGCACAGAGCCCCACAGTGCCTTCCCATGCGTAAGGGGAGAGGAGCCCGGTGAGTGGGGTTGAGGGTGGGGGTGTACGCGCGTGTGTCTGTTTGAGTGTGTCTGTGCGTGCGTGCGTCTGTCTGTCTGTGTGCGCGTATGTCTGTTTAAGGGGGGGTGCGTGTGTGTATGCAGTGTGTGTGTGCCTGTGTATGTCTGTGTATGTGCGCATGCGTGAGTGTGGCTTTGTTTGCGAATGGGAATATGAGGCACGGCGACGTGCGCGCTCCCGAGGTGAAATCTCGGCCAGAAAAAGCGGGTGGAACTCTGCTGTCCAGGTCCCCCCAAAAGTAACAACATAAGTTGTCTCGCCCTAGACAGCAAAAGCTTCGCTTTTGCTTTCGTCTAGGCGAGACCTAAAAACATGCAGGCGAGTTCTTTTGTACACATTCCATCTTAAACTGAAGGTGCTCCCAAATGTCAATTTCAAGTAAATTAGGCAAGAAGTAAATTGAATTGACTAAGATCACACAATTTAGCCGTGCATAAATTATTGGTTTTGAACCCAGGGTTTCAGGTCACTTATAGTGCACTTCAACCACTGATTAGAATATTTTATTTTTCTAAATGCCCTTTAGGACCAGAAGCCAGTGATTTTGTACAACTCTGTAAATGAATAGTACACTGTGTTAAAAAAAATACAGACCACAGGTTAATCAGACACAATAGCTTAAAAAAAAGTCCCTAATGAAGGTAAAGGAACAAGACACTACATGCTAATATTACTGGCTTTTTAGACATTATATAGCTATTCTAGAGGTGAGCGAGCCACAGAAAGCTTGAACCAGGCTTGTGCGTGAAGTCTGCCTCTGGCTCAACTCGAGGTCCTGTTGGAACCTCGATTCCATAACTAGCTGAGCTTTCATGTGGCTTCTGCCTGCCTCCTTCCCTCTACCCAGGATGTAGCATTAGAGACAGGGCTGCTGACTTTGGAACTTAGGAATCTATGCAAGGGCTCAACATCCTGTGATTCTGGGTAAACAGCTTAATCGCCCCATGCCTATGATCAATGAATATGACTTTGGGCAATGTAATTGGTGTCTCATGATAAGTGTTTCAATACCTTTGGGTTGAGTTCACGCTATAGAAAAAAAGCACAGGAAAATGCACAAAGAAGTAAAAATAAATCCCATAACATAAGGAAAGACAAATACTAATTTCTTAGCTGATTTGCACAAAGCTAAACTAGAAATCTGGGATAAATTGTGGCTTCCCTGCTTAAATTGTGTGATCTTAGGCAAATGTTTTTCTTCAGTAATGCATATGAAAGCACTTTCAAATATGTGAGTTCCGACTACCAGTTGTATAAAAACCTATTGTATTTGATTTAATAGACTTAAATGTGATGTATTGAGGTCAATGCTTCACATGTTAAAGAAATACACTTCTCTTGAATTATATCTTATTTTAAATGATGTTTGTTATATGATTTACACTGCAAACATATCATGGTTTAGGTTTTTGAAGTTTCGGAAGTGGGTTTTTGAAGTTCCAAAAATTGGTATTGCTCAGAACTGTACTACAATTAATATGTTTATATTTGGACCTTTTAGGCTGTGCAGTACTACCAATAAAATCTCAATAAAATGTGTTCACAAAAAGTAAACATATCATGGCTTGGCTCATGCATGAGTTTTAAGATCTGAGCCAGACCCTTGGCTCTGCACTCCTTGTTAATTTGTTGGCTCCTGTACCCCGAAGCTGTTCAATGCAGCACTTGAAATGCATTAGAAAAGTATGGATACAGCTATGGGTATGGAGTCGGTAAGTGCAAAGGCATAATCAAAGGCATGGCTAGAAAGAGCAAAATATTCTGGAAATATTTTGTTGAATGAACGTTAAACTAATCAGTGGGTAATACACTATTTTATGGTATGAAACCTCTATTGGTTAATGTGATCACTACAGATGTGTATGTGTGCAACCAGAGGCCCACAGATTTGAATCCTGTTTGGTGCAGCAGGGAACAGTGAATTGTGTAATTTTTGGTGCTAGGTGGTCCCTGAAAGCACTACGAATGTTTAAGTCATTATTTTAAACATGAATTATATAATAAAGGCTGCCTCTAATGCAAAACTTATATTTAGGCTAAAGATAAAAAGTGCTTCTAAAGCATAGATTTTAGTAATATGTAGGTTATAACTAGTGCAAACATTTTTTATACCTTTCTATTAAATGTATGCACTCCATAGCTCATCTTGTCATCAGGCAGCTTCAAGTGATTCCATCAATTAACCCTTCCCAAAGAGGATTTACATTTGCCAATTAACCAATTGCACACATTTGCATTTCTTTGGGGAAGCAGACACCCTGACAAGAAGATTTCTTTTTAGCAGTCTGCCCCTCCCTAGGGAATGCAGCACAGGAGATTCTCTTCTCTGCACCTCAGCTGGGGAATTGCAAAGGTTGAAATGATCTTTTGTACTTTAGTTGAGAGGCTAAAAGTACAGCCAAATGCGAAAGTACTCTTATAAACACGACAAGAACAATAGTAGACACAAAATGATGATTAGTAAACAAAACCAGAAGTCGAGTGCCTGCCTAACTTGAGCTATGACCGCAAAAGCTATTATAGCGCCTACTAGCGAAGCGCAATGAGATGATTTAACATGGAAAGTGCTCCTAAAGCCCTGGCTTGTTACTTAGTGACACCAAAGACAGACACAATCATTGAACAGTAGCACCAAACCTCAATCTCAACAAAGTGCTGTAGTTGCTACCCTTCCTTTTTTTTTATTTTTTATTTCAGTTATTTTTTATTGAAAATTATATATACATGGTGCGTAACATATACATGGGGGTAAATCACAAAGGAAAGAGAAGAAAACGCCGTGGGGGGCGTGGGGGGGACACAGTTCCATCATTTCGGCAAAGTAGGTGCTACCCTTCGAAGAAAAATGTATCTCTATGTTTGAAGTGCAGTGATTTGAATTTCAGGCGCTGTTTCTGGAATGTAAACAGGCTTCTATGCGCCTCCTCCGCAACATTTAGAACCATTTGAACTGCTGTGAATACCCGGCCAACATATGAGTCATACGAATAATTTTCCTAGGCATACTTGCAAGGTGTTCTGTGTTCTGTATTCAAATACAGACAGCTGGAATACTACTAGACACGAGGACAGCCATTGAGGAAACAGCTGTATTCAGGGACAGTTCATCGAAATACCAGCACAACTGGAAAAAGGTTTGAGGTCCTGTAACTCAAAAGCCACAGATCACAGTCACAGAACCCTAGTATTGAGGTACCCACAGGTCCAGGCTCATTAAAGACGAACACCGAGAAGACAAGAACGAAGCGAGCGACACAGTACTTTCTCAAGTTGTGCAGTCAAGAGTGTAGGACTCAATGTCACCTTGTCCAGTGACCTCTCTGAATCTCCCGAAGAGGGGGTGAAGTTGAGATAAACCTAAAGACCAATGGATGTAGTTTGATTTCACGCATAAACTCCTGGCTGCATTGGGGGAAGAGCACAGATTCAGAGGACTAACCCACACCACGGTGATAGACGATAACCCTTCCTCTGGAACTCACTGCGATGCGTGACAGCAGATGATGAGGATGCTGACTGCTGAGCAGATGGCTGTGGACATCCTCCTGTATGGAGTAGGCCTAGCGCAATGACAGCACTCATGGTTCCTGTCGGCCAGGTGAGCTAGAACACACTGGAAGTTGACCACCTCCCCTGAAACATGGGGTACAGTATCTTATTCACAGGAAAGTAGGTCTCCACAATAACTGTTTCTTTGTGATCATAGGCTCTGAAGAAAGATAGCAACCAACAATATCCAATCCCTGGATTATCTCTCCACAGTACTCCTCAGCTACACCGATGTGCAGCTCCTCGCGGGGTTGGACAGACTGTGGAACACCGTACTGCCCAAAGGATCCAGTACGTACAAAAGTCTATGACCTCAGAATCCTTAGAGGCTCCTCCAATCAGAACATGGCCACTGTTCAGGCCATGGAGGGCTTTGCTCAATTGCAGGGCCTCCTGGTCAAGCTGGTCAATGGAGAATGCGTACCAAAAGCTATGCGTATCCTGGCCGGAAGAGTGGGTGGGTGCAGGAGTGCAGTGACAGCGACTTCAAAGGGCACAGGGCTGCTTCCCTTCTCACGCGCAGGAGCAAGTGTCTAGAGTCAAAGGTAGAAGAAATGCAAATATTTGGTGGTCAAGGTCCAGTGTGGACCATTGGCAGCCTAGTAAAAAGACAGCCACAATTTTAAAGGTCACACACGCGTAGAGTCCACTGCGCACTGTCAGTCATACACCAACACCTCACATTGAACCACAGCTACACACACACACACATGCAGGTACCCTTGATGCATGTCCTAGGCATGATGGAGGCACCATCATCTGTGAAACAAGCCCTCTAATATGATACTTGGGCTTGTAGTTACATGACAACTGCTTATAAATTATGGACCATTGTCTTGTTATTGGCTATTTTGTAATTCTGTTTTTTAGATAATCCCCTTTGAGGACTCATTTCCCTATTCCATGGAGTTTCACACTGCTGCGAAATTTGCAAACCGTACCATCAATTTCATGCAACATACATAGTGTTTGGAGTCACCAACTACTGTTTCAGTGGAAAGGGGCAGGTCGTGCGCATCCAGCCCTTTATGTAACGGGATAAGCTAATCCTAGATGCAAGAGAGCAGCAGACCACTGAATGAAGACCCACCTCCCTGAAGAACACTACATCACACCGCAGAGACAGTTCATGTCCGCTCTCAAGGCCCTGCTACCCCTCCGAACAAGTGCTAATGGTATGTTCACGCTATACAAGTAACTCTGCTTACCAGTGTCTCTGTTAGACTTTATGACCGGGTTCTCCAACCTTTTTTTTTGTAATCAGAGCTACTTATGTTCAGTGAAAATCAACCAGAGCTACTAACATTAATAGTGACCACATCGGATGCGATTACATTAGTGTCCGACATATGCAAGATTACCAGCAGCGATCACATCACAGCATCTGGCAGGGTTGTCAGCAGTAATGTAAAAAGACTTTGTCCATATGGAATTCCTCTACAAAGGTATATAACACCCATAGCTGCGGTGCACCAAGTACCAACATAATAATATTAGGTATGAGTCTTCACAGTGCCACATGATTCATCATTCAATATTACCTTTAAATATATTTTGGACATATTTGTTTAATCAAACCTTAGGCTAACAGTTCTGAAAATACACTCATGTGTGTCTCAAATACACTGTCGCAAAAGCTTCTAATTTGTAGGCTGGGCTGAACACAATAGAGCTACTCACAGGTAGCTGGAGAGCTGCCAGGAGCTCACGAGCTACTCATTGGAGAAGCCTGATTTATAACAATGTGTCTGCACGTGTGCTGCTCTGTGTTTGTTTGTTACGCGTACAGTGTGTGCTACATTGTGCATGTGCAATGCAAAAGTCCAATCTGTTGATTTTGCTATTACTTGTTTTTCATATTTTGAAGGTCCTTAACTTAAATAGCAGACTATGGGAAATGTATCCATGTCAGCAGGGATTATATGAAACCTCACTGGCGCCTCGATGGGGCTTATCTGTGCTGGACAGACCGGAGTCTGCAGACGGCAGAGGCAGCCAGCAAGCTCACAGCACAGACTTAACTGGCAAATTGTTTTTAGACAGTCTGCTCCTCTCTGTGCTTTGATATAGTTACTGCAATAGCAGCAGAAAAGTGATGGGTGGAAATGCTTCAATTAGACAGAACCACTTATTTTTATTCTAACTGCACTTCATTCCATTGTATTTTAGCTCGTTCTTCTCATAGCAGCAGGGGGAATAAAGGCTATGACTAGAAAGATGGAATTCCATGCAGATTCCCAGAGGCTGGAGTGTTACCTGGCGGTATGTCTGCATGGAATACTGCTTACCATGAGTTAGACCTCTCGGAATGGGGAATAACTGTGCAGACACAAAACCACAGTGCAGATTTCTGTGTGATATTTCCTATTCCAAGGGTTTTAACTCACCCTTTGGTCAACGGGAACAGTAGCTTTGCTGCAGGGAAGGAGTGGAAGGAAGGGCCTGGGAAAGGGAAGACATTTTGGCAGGGAAGAGCACTGCATGCTCTCCCTTGTCATAGGATTTGAAAACAACAGAGCCTGATCTAAATGTCAATTTCACAAAACTAAGAATAAATAAGCATTGGCATAGCCAACAGGTCTCACCTTTTGGAACTTATAAGTGTTTAGCCATGCAGTACATTATCCTGGGTGCAGTGCCGCCAGGGATTGAAGAGCTATACAATTACTACACACCGGGTCATGCTTGCCTCTGGAAACATTTATGGATACATTCCAAGGCTTTTTAATGCACTGACAAAAAGGCAAGTGCCTCGTTGCAAGTGAACAGCACTATAACATTCTCTGTGCGACTGTATCACTAGAGCATTGGCAAATAAACAAAGGAAGAGTGTCCGTCAGAAAAGCGTTCAGAATGATTATAGCACGTGAGATTGAGGCCAGTTGTAAGTAGGTCGTATGGCAAGACCAATTTCAAGAAAAAATGCAAGATTTTTTCAGGAAACCCTCACTCACCCTAGTGGTGACATGCTTCATCATCGGGTCCACCGGGAGAGATCGAATACCTCCCCGGTGTGCTGCGACGCCAGGAGACTGCGGAGCAGGTTTTTGTGAGGGTAGGGAGTGTAAAAAGTGGTGAATTTAAAAATGTCCAAGGTTGTACCAAAAAATCATTTATTGGCTGGTCAACCTGACATATTAAAAACTATGTGTGGGGAAAACTAACCAAATAAAGTATACTGGTGTTTCCCTTTTAAAATAGCACTATGTGTGAAAAAGGTGCATAAAAAATACAAACTTGTAAGTCTGGGGTTTTACCTCTGTTACGAGGAACCTAGAAGTTTGTAAACAAATGAACCACGCCCCATAGAACTCAGGAGGGGGGTGGGAGCGAAAATGGCACACCGCCCGCAACGCTCTGCACCCTCTCGGTACCTAGCTGTTCCCTCACTGGATCTCGTGGATCGTAACAGAGGTAAAACCCCAGACTTACAAGTTTGTATTTTTTATGCACCTTTTTCACACATAGTGCTATTTTAACTTTCACTGCCTTTGGCAGGGTGGGCCTTAGCGCGCCCAGACCTGTCAAGGTGACACTCGCAAACTGGTCCTGAAGATAGCCCTGTAAATTCACACATAACACGGGCAGAAACATGTTGACCTTTCTTTAAAAGGGAAACACCAGTATACTTTATTTGGTTAGTTTTCCCCACACATAGTTTTTAATATGTCAGGTTGACCAGCCAATAAATGATTTTTTGGTACAACCTTGGACATTTTTAAATTCACCACTTTTTTCACTCCCTACCCTCACAAAAACCCGCTCCGCAGTCTCCTGGCGTCGCAGCACACCGGGGAGGTATTCGATCTCTCCCGGTGGACCCGATGATGAAGCATGTCACCACTAGGGTGAGTGACGGTTTCCTGAAAAAATCTTGCATTTTTTCTTGAAATTGGTCTTGCCATACGACCTACTTACAACTGGCCTCAATCTCACGTGCTATAATCATTCTGAACGCTTTTCTGACAGACACTCTTCCTTTGTTTATTTGCTATTGACTGGGGACCAAGAGTGCCCGAATCCCTTTCTCTCCTTTTGTTGATTGTCACTAGAGCATTGAACAGCCTGAAGAATCAGCGCCAGGGGCAAGTTATGCTTAACACAATAAGATGACAGAGTTAACACACCTCCCGCTGTAAACTTTGCACTGAGTTTACAAAAGCCCAATTGTTTGAGCAGCGCATGAACCTTGCTGTGTATGAGTTCAGGCTGTGCTGCAGAATCAGACCAGCAGTGATCTGCTCATGGACACCCACCCTTCACTGCGTTGTATTGCAGTCTCAAAAATACTTTGAGTGCATTACCTGTCTCCACCTTCAATGACGAGCTGTGATGTCTGACTGAAATGTGACTCCCATGGCTCCCTCCCCGCCCCTCTCACAAATACTCCTCTCTACACATGCACCAGATGAGGAATGCAGAGAGAGGGTAAGTGGCAGGCTTAGGGTGTGGCCTTACGGGAAAGGCTGCTGACCTTTGAACTGGGGCTCCATGTTTTATTTTCTGTGTCAGTGCAACACCCTGTGATTCTCGGCACAACACTTAACCTACCCAGGCCTAAAAAAATGAATGTAACCATGTGTAATGTGAATGGTGCTCAATCTAAAGCACTCTAATGTCCCTGGGGCCCGAATTTCCACAATACAAACAAGTCTTCTGATTAAAAACCAACACTGAATGTCGTCTCACATGTGACATAGGCTATAAGCATTTTGTGTGTTCGGTTCTGCAATGTGGCGATAGCTCGCTCTGTAAAGCACAATAAACTGGAAGACATCATGTGTAGCGCCAAGTATGAGTCCATGTGCACAAAGGTGGTTCATACACTGACACTTTAAAAAAACTTTCTCCTACAGACAAGCGACTAAAAGCAGCCTCGAAATACGCCTGTGTAAATTAAGCACACTAAAACCACTCTAATAGATTCTGCTTCTACACTACGTGAGGAGGCCCAAACAAACACGAAGCAGGAGATATGCGGTCCAACTGAATCGCGATGAGGGTATCATGCAAAAATATATGGAACACGTGCAATCTAAGGCACCTCGAGCCAGATTTCACAACATAATAATTTATTCACAGGATTCTGAGGAGACCGATAGCGACTACACGTTACCTCTCTACTCGTTGGTCAGCAGCCGCTGTGTGACCCCCCTGCAACAAAAGACTGTGACACAGGTAAGCTTTCACCTCCCTCGCAGAGTCTAACTACACCGCGCCCATTGTAGCAAACACACCACTGCAAAAAGAGAGGTGTAGTGTGAAACTCTCGACTCAGACACAGAAGCAGTCACAGCAGAAACTCTGTGAAACTACGCTATGGATATTAAGAGGCGTTTTTGCAAGTATTAACAACATTTGAGGATTGTGAACCTGCGTTCAGGTCCTGTGAACCCCCTGCTATGGAATGGCATAGCCCACTCAAAACTGTCCTGCCAAAGCACATTCTTGTTACACACAACTTTACTGAGGAATGTATTGTGGTAGATTGAAAAACAGATGGGGCAGAGGGGTTAAAGCGAAAAGCAGTGCCACGGATATAGGAGACGGACTGAAAGAACATGCTTTTAAGCTGCCATGAGGAACCCAAAAAAGGGAAGATTCGACAAAGACGAGCAAGAAACAAAGAAACAAACAGTGCCCAAAAGCGAACAAATAAGCACCAAAGTGTAAAGACACCTGAAATTAGGCAGTGCTCCCTGGGAGGAAATAAAACACAAAAAGAAGGGACAAAGAGAATAGATTAACCACAAGCAAGCAAGAATTTTCTAAGGACAATTAATTGCAGTAACAAATAAAAAGGCAATGGGTTGGCTGTAAGGCCACGAAGTGTATTCAAAATTTCTCGAAGAGACAGCGCAAGCACTGTCTAGGCTCGACCTAAAAAAGGCGATACAAATTGAATGCCACTATTTGAAATGAGCACTCTATATCAAGGCAGGACAAAAACACCATCACTGGATCTCATCTGTTTAGTGCATAATGAAAGGGTGTTTATCATGGCCCACACCAGTAAAGCTTCTCTAACAAAGACACAAATGAGTGCAAGCCTAAGACAAGTGGCAACAGCAGCAGTGCAGAGTTCCCACAAACACTTGCAGGACGTGTACCAGGCAGGTAGCGAGAGTGCACACATCAGCACACACACATAAAGACCCACTGAACGCTTCTTCCATATGGAAAGAACAGTAAGAGCACACAGAAGAAGAACGTACATTTAGTGTGCGTGTATCAGTGTGTAATTGCTGGTGGATGGCAGTATGCTAATGTGTCATGCATGTAATGATGTAGTGGTGTGTATGATGGGGGTTGTAATGGTGCAGCTGTGTGTGTCATGGTGCTGTGGTGCCCTCCCTATGGGAGATGAGGTCACCTTCCAGTTGCTGAAAGCATGTTTGTAGCTTTGCTGGCAGCCACCCAGAGATGGGGTCCTTGCCCATGTTGCCCTTGGGTGGGAAAGCACAACAGCAGTCGGTGTCTGCTGCTTGTATTTGTTGATAGTTGACTGCCCAGGAGCCAGGTTCTGCTTGACACTACCCCCACTGCTGCTCTCAGATGTCGATCTGATCCATACGACCTGGTGCCCGGTGCTTGCATACTTGAGCCTGGCACTGCCAGCATCCTGATAGTGCGCACCTGCACCCTCCAGCTGCCACAGTATGTATTCTCATTAGGACTCCTTATGCTGGCCAAGTCAGGTCCACCAAGGCAGAAGCAATCAGGTTTTCAACAAATGCGCCCCTACAATACGGTATTGTTGAACCCAAGAGCACCCACACCCTGCTGTTTACCAGAGTTGCGGCTGTTCTCTGTTCCTCTATGAGCCTCAGCTGTGGCTCTCTGCCTTTCTTGCACCAGGATTAGTGTTTTAAATTTGTTACAGGCAGAAGAGAAGAGCAGACGTGCAGAGGAGCCCAAAACCCTGTTTCCACATCTGTCTCAAGGCTTGTGCACTCTCCATTGTCCATAGTCCCTCTTTGCTTGTATATTATGGGCCTATGTGAGCACGCATTGTGCCACCAACAGAATTTACCTTGTCAATAGTGGCTGGCGAGCCTGGGACCAATGCATACAAAATTCTTGATTTGATCTCACCCACTTGTACTACTTAGGGGAACATCTCAGTCCATTATTCTTTTGTCCACCATGTCACCCCAGTTTTGACCCAGCCATATGCACATCAGTCTTGACTCTGCTCCCATAGGGATAGTCCAGCCCGCACTGCCAGGCCTGGTCCTCCCCAGTACTCACCCAGTCCCAGCACAAGTCTGTAATTCTCTGATGATAAAATCAAATGTTAGCATGTTTTGTAGAAAGAAATTGGCCAATGCAATATTGCCCTGCAGCTGGCTGCTCCCATTCAGCCATCATTCATGGCTGTTTAATTGGGGCGCAGGCGCGGGCAGGGACCCCAGAAGATCCATCATGTATGGATTTTGCATTTCAGCATAGCCTGCTTTCATTGAGTAGCTGTGCAGTCAATGCCATCACTTGACGAATGGATTACTGAGTACCTGATTCATGGCTCTAGTGCTGTACTGTATGTGCTGTGAATCCCCAAGGCAGCCGCATGTGTGGCAAACCCCCACCTGGAGGTGGCCAGCGAGGGGTGGAGGCCACCAGGCTGGTCCCCGATATTATGAGCAGATGTCCAGTCGCCCCCATCGCACTCACGTACACACTTCTTTCAATATAAATGATGAAATGCCAAAAATAGGAATGAGGTGGGAAAAGGGCAGTGGACTGTTGATAAAACAAGAAAGGCTCTGCAGGCTGACGTAGGACAAGTCTCAGAGAGAAGTGAGTCCAGAGACAAGGGGTCAGTAGCAAAGCACAGGGCTGGACTGACCGTAGCAGGCATCGGGCGTTTCCCCAGGAGGCTGGAAGGGTGGGAGCTGGTTGTGCAGTGCTGGGGCAGGTTGTGTTACTAAAGGGCAGTGCTGAAGTATCGGTACCTAGTAACAAAAGCAGCAAGCAGGCGTTTCCAGCCTTGCAAGGGACAGGCAGTGCTTCCCCAGGGGCTGCCATGAGAAAAATAGCCAGGGCTTCTTTGGTTACCCAGTTGTAGTGTCAAAATGTAATTATGACGACAAGGAAATCACATTTGAAACAAAAAGAGCAGCGATCCGACCAAGCTGGAGGGGGTGTACATTTTGTGTAGATTAACAAATTTGAGGCGGCTACCACAGTATTTATACTTGATAGGAGTGAATAAGAACACATGTTGAAGATTACCCCAGTGACCTTACCACATAATCATTTGACACCGTAGATGAGGTTTTACCCTTGTGATCCATACATCCTTCAAATGATACCAGACTAAAACAGGTGTTGCCTACTAAGATCATCACCTGTTTTGCGGAGTCCAGTGTCCTGTCCATCGATGAAAGGTCGGCCCCAGGTAGACTACACCGTGCATGTATAACAAGCAATGGCCTCTCGGGGACCGCAATACTTAACCTTATAAGAAGACGCCAGACGTTGTAGCGACCTTAGAAGTTCTCATAGAGGATTTGCTATCACTGAAGCCTAAAAGCCCTCAACTATTGATCGGCTCCTGATGTTGGTTGTATTGACTTCATCTGGTCTATGAGCAAAGGAAGTAAAATATCCTTTTAAGTCCTACGCTCGGGCATAGCAATGGGCTCTCTTGTTAGGGGAAAGGGTTAATACTTATGTTAAGGGCTCAGTAAGTCTGCCTGTGATTGGAGAATTCTGTTGTAAGCTTGTTTTAATCAATTACAGTAAATAAAGGTTAACTTATCTCTGAGACTTATAATTGAAGCTCAGGAAAAGTAAAATCCATGGAGTGTTTTACTTAGAAATATAAATTTAGATTTTGGTTGAAATTTACGTGTCTTGCGTTTACAACGGACCTGTTCCAGAAACTGTTCCTTGAGGATTATATATTGTGCAGCTGATTTACAAGCCCCTTGCGCCACCCGTACGTCACTTTTCCCATGTTAAAAATGACGCAAAAGTGGCGTGGCGCAAGGCCAAGCCCCTAATTATTTAAAAAGGCAAGGCCCTCCTCACTCTGTGACTTATCATGAAGTAATGAAACTAATACAATATGGTGATAAATGAGATTAATCCATCTGATCAAAATGTAAAGCTTTACGAGGACGACTGGCCCGTAAAGCTGTAAGATGGCCATTGCTAGCCAATGTGCCACAGAAGGCTAATTGTTTGTCATAAAAAAGTAAAGTTGTTGCTGTTCCATGTTTACTCTATGTAAAGAGGCTGGATCACGCCACCATAGGACTATGATTCTCTGAATAGAACAAAGCTTTGACTGTACAAATGAAATATGTAGTTAAGTCAGCCCATCGGCAAGGTAATATTATCTTCAATTAAAACCTGTAAAAGCATATTTTTTTCAGGAAGGTATATTCACAGGTATGCTATAAAAAATGAAGAATGAAGAAAAATTAGGGTCAAAGGTTATTACCAAGAAAGGAAATATATGTCATGTGAACCAATTTGGAGAGCGCATCGTATACCTGGAGGTGTCTTGGCGCCAGTCCTTTGAGAAAAGATGAGCGAAAGGAAGAAATAATCTACTGATTGAAAAGCCATGTCTTCAGATGTTTCCTGAATTGAAGTAAATTCGGGGCTGACCTTATGGAGCAGAGAAGGAGATTCCAAGATATGGATGCTCCCACCACAAAGCTGCTTCCTCCACTTTTTGCTTTCTTGAATCTGATGGGATTAACTTTGCAGGAGCCTAAGGCTCTTAGATTTCTGGTAGGAGTGTACCAGGATAAGGCTTTTTTCAGGAAGATAGGTCCGGAGTTGTGAAGAGCACACAATAAGGCACTACAAAATAAGTTCAGTGGAATTTTGGAATTTGGAATTTGGAAGTGGATTTATAGAGCGCATAGCTACCCTTGGGCATCCCAGCGCTGAGAGGACCTAGTTTATTCCAAAAGGGGACAGAACAGGAAGGTTTTTAGGGAAAGAGCCAAGTTTTTAATTTTTTTCAGAAGGAGAGTAGGTTATGATCACTCCTCATGGCTAGTGGGAGGGTGTTCCAGAGCTTTGGCGCGTTGTAGGCGAACCTGCGGCCGCCGGATCTTGCCTTTTTTATTCTAGGGATGGAGGCCAGGGCAAGTGAATCAGATCTTAGGTGTTTGTTAGATTGGTGTGGTTTCATCAGGGATCTGAGTATTGGGGGGCCCTTATCATGCAGGATTTTGTGCGCTATGCAGAGCGTCTTGAATGTGATGCGCTCCTTCACTGGGAGCCAGTGTAGGCTTTTGAGGGCAGGTTTTGCCGAGCTCCGTGCTTTGGTTCCCGTAAGGACTCTAGCTGCGGCGTTTTGGGCCACCTGAAGTTTTTGAATGACTAATGCAGGGGCTCCCAGGTACAAGATGTTACCGTAATCTAATCTTGAGTTGACCAGTCCCTGCATCAGTAACTTCCTGGAATGGAAAGGGATCAGGTGGAGGATCTTACGGGCCATACGGATTAGGCCGAAGCAGGTCCCTGATGTTTTCCTGGCCTGGGTTTTGAAGTTAAGGTCCTGGTCGAGCCAGATACCTAGACTTTTGACCTCGGTTTTGGGGGTTGGGTAGGTGCCCATGCAGGGTGGCCAAGAAAGGTTTGCGGGTAATTTGTTTTGGTTGCCCAGGAAAAGGATCTCAGATTTATCGCCGTTGAGCTTGAGTCTTGAGTCCGACATCCATTGTGAGATCCCTTCGAGACAACTGGCGAGGTTTTCTAGGCTAGTGTTTGAGTGGTTGATGGACACCACCAGCTGGGTGTCATCAGCGTACATCACTGTCTTGACACCAAAGGGAGTGATAACGTCTTCGAGGGGGGACATATAAACATTAAAAAGTGTGGGGCTGAGGGAGGAGCCCTGGGGGACCCCGCACTGCATGGCCAGGGGTTTGGACGTGGAAAAGCCGTCTGACACCTGAAAAGATCTACCCTCGAGGAAGGATTTAATCCACGCGAGGGCTGAGTCAGTGATTCCCACTCGACTCAGCCGGTGGACCAAGATGGCGTGGTCCACCGTGTCGAAGGCGGCACTTAGAGCGAGGAGGATCACTGCCACTGATCCTCCTGCGTCTATGATGGCTCTCGCCTCTTCGACAACTGCTAGCAGGGCGGTGTCGGTGCCTTGCCCCGGTCTGAAGCCGGTCTGGGAGTCACATAATAAGTGATTGGACTCCAGAAAGGTGGATAGCTGCTGGTTAGCTATCCGTTCAGCCACTTTACTGATCCCTGGTAGGAGTGAAATCGGCCTGAAGTTGGAGGGGTTCGAGGGGTCCAGGTGGGGTTTTTTCAGGAGGGCTTTGACAGTAGCCTATCAGTGTTATCCTATCAGAATCACACAAAATATGAAACATTATAGTGTACGCCTTACGTTTGAAGCCAGCCTCTATTGCTGCTGTGAGTGAAGGCGACAGGATTGAAGTTGGTGATTGATCCAACTCGAAATCTATTCTTCTGACTTACTATCTTCTCTAGAGGATGAAATCTTCAGCAATTCAAGAATGGAAGCTGCAGCTGAGAAAGGCTCAACGGAGGTGTATAGAGTCCAGCTACAGTCTCCAACTTACTTTAAAAAGGCAGGAATTGAAAAAGTGCTAAGGTGAAGTCACAACTGTAGCATCTTTTTCAGGTTGGCCTAACAAGTTTTTTGGTCCACCTGGAGTGACTTAGCGCAACCGTTTTGTTTAAGCGTGGTAGCACTGTTAACTTGAACAGAAGTTCTTATACCTTCTGGGCTGGCTCCCCTGACTCTAGAACATTTTTAACCATTGGAAGAGGATTCCCACAATTCTGTTATCAAATATGAATGGTTTGCTCCAGAATTGTCTGCACTTCCCACCCTCAGCAGAGAAGCTCCACAAGGGCAAACCGGATTCACAGTCGGGATCTTATCTGACTTTGGTCCTGTGAGTCATCAGAAGGCTGGCACCACCAGTGATGGTGCACAATGCTTCAGCAGAAGCTCCAACCAGTGCCTGACAAATGCACAGAAAGGCAGCGAATCTTCAGTGCAGCAGAATGAAAGTAGTCCCTTCTTATCAATTCCAGACAGATTTTCTGTTCGAGGTGACACAAGCATAGTACCTTAAAGAGAAAACCAACCAGTCATCCGTTTACAAAGATATCCAGTGTTGCAGTCACCGCGCCTGCGTCACCCGCACGTCCAAGAACCACAGTACCTTATGTGAACCCACTGGTCCTGGGGCTCTGAAGACGCCTCATGAATCCCACAGCTGCAGGCTGTAACTTTCACTCCGCTGGTGCTGCCTTTCCTCAAGGCTCTGGGCTCCAAGCTACTGCTGCATATTAAAGCTGATACTCAGCCCCTGCACTTCAGGGTTTTGTTCTCTTTTCTTTTCCATCATGGTTGGTCTTCCTTGGTTCCTTCCTGATTTTCCCAGTTCTTTGTGTTTCCTGTTGTGATGTTTTGATGTCACTTTCTTTCTTTCTTGTTCCATTCCAGTTTAACAGCTTCAGTCTGGTTGGCGGATGCATCGCAACAATGCTGTTCTCCTTTGCTTGTATCCTCGCTACCTCCACCTGCTGATTCTGACTCTTCGCTCCTATAGAATTCCAACATTGGATTCCTGGTGTTCTTCAATCCTGTGAAAACTTTGTCCAGCAATGAGGTATTTACACCTTTATCTTTCCCCTCCTGAGAAGGTGGCAGCTTCTTAAGGACACTTGTCTACTACCTCTTCCAGTGTGTGGTGACATTCGGCTTCCAGAAACAATTGCCCATACATGGGAAGACCTGCACCCGGCTCACAGGTAAAAGTCCAGTTATGAACATCCATCTAATACTACTAACATTTCCAGTCTTCCTACTCATGGGTGTAAAGCGAAGCCATGCACTGGTTTTCACAGGTGTATATCCTGTGACAAGAAAACAATTCCAGAGTTTCACAGGCTCAACACTCAAAACGTCACATCCGCTTCTCAGCTGGACGAAGCTTTATCCTGCCTCCTACCTCCACTGCTGGTCCTCCTGGTTCAGCACTTTGTGCTACACAAATAATTTCCTCTCTTTAGCTATCAATTGCCCCAGGCCCCCTGTACGATTTGGCTTCCCCGAGCATGCTGAAATCTTGTTTCTGAAAGCAGAAGTATTAATGTCTTATGAAACGCAGAAGTACCTCGTGGTAACACCCATGGTTCTCTTCTTTTTCCTCCTGAGCATAGTGTTGCCACTCCTCTGGAGTAAGTACAGATAAGCCTGGTACTATAAATAAAAAACAATAATAAGATACAAACAAGGTGATCATTCACTATACTATCTGTGGGATCAATTCGAATTCTAGTGATATATAACGTTCATTCTTATAGGCATATGCTAAATACAAACTGACACAAACAAATATATATATATTTTATTTTACAACCAGGCGTACAAGAAGGTAACACAACAAATGCACAAGAATAAAGCAAATAACAAACATATTCACACGAAAAAGGTAGCGGGTTATCGATGTTTTAGCACAAAAAACAGAGTGACTCACAATAGTTTAAAGAGCAGAATCTGTGATAGGGGTTATGTTGAGTCACTCTTACAATAAAGAAATAGTCCTGTGATAGGTCAGTTGGTGAGAAGTTTACTCATATGGTGACAAAGAGAGTCTTGTCATTGTAGTAGAAAGTAGCAGAGTGGCGTCAACGTTTCGGTCTCTGTTATATACGTGAGACCATCCTCAGGACAATGTTTAGAATCAAGACTTTAAACCCCGTTGTTTTTGTGAATGCTGAGTAAACAACCTGCAGATATCTGACAACAATTAGATATCCACTGATTCTTTATAATCTTTAGCATTGCTGGTATCCACGCGAGCGCCACTGAACCACACATTGGAATGATTAAGCCACCTCTTAAAATTGGAACTCATTGCCTTTCTAAAGAAAACATTAAGAGCATTAATTATTAATTTATACCTGTGTTAATGATGCCTAACGGAGCAAACATACTCAATCCAGCAGACGTAGGCTGTGAGTTGTGTGAATGAACTGGATAAGAATTCTTCTTTTAATGGAGGAAAAAGCAGGAACTGGACTCCTTGAGTTACGTGCATTGTAATTGTTTAGACCTAGTTCTGCCAATATCAATAAATTACTTCTGTACCTTCGAGCTGAAAAAAAGAACATGGTGTTGCAGGGACTATTAAAAAGTGACTGCAGCATTTATCAGAGGAACAGTAGGTAGCCTGAAGTGAATAATCTGCAAAGATTATACTTGGTTAGATCTGCATTTTTCCTCATCAGACATTTCCTGAGAGCAACAGATGGAAAACACGCAAACAGGAATGAAGGAGGAGGAGAAAGACAGAATAACGCCCTGAAGGACGAAAGCAGGATCCTGCTAGAGTGAGATAAAGGGACAAGGAGAGTCTGGCAGTGGTTTAAAGAGGCTTGAGGTGGATTCAGGACTACACAGCCTCGGTATTTGGCGCACTGACATTTAATAGCACCAGTCGCGGGCTTCTGAGCAGTGCTTTGGGCAGCAGCATTTATTATTTTACAAATTAAGCACCACTTGGGTTCTAGGTGGTTGCGGTTTAAAGACATCTGCAGAGGAAGATGCCAAGACCAGGGCTTTAACTAGGGTGGATGAAGAGGTGGGTCTTAAAAAGGGGCGTAGCTTTAGAAGCATAACCTCACATCTTTGAAAGAGCCAAGACCTTTGATATTAAGTGTGTGGCTTAAAACATGTAAACTAACATCAGAAATGAAAATGCTTCCAGTATGAAAATATGAGAGTGAATTAAACATTACTCAGGTCTGTGGAAAGGGCAGCGGTCTTCGGAGGGTCTCACTCCTGTTTGTCCCTTCACACCACTTTCCTCTGCAGTCTCTCTGTTAGAAATTTAGGCCATTTTTCTCCCCTCACTTTATTGAATGCAAGTTCTAGTAAAACAATTGAAATGCGAACCCTTACATATATTATCTTAACAAATTTTACAGCCATTGTTTAGGTATCGGTGTTTTTGTTGTTGTTTTTTTTTATTACGGCGTTTTATATAGCCCGAACTTAACCAGAATCGGTTATCAGAGCACTTTACATAGCACCATCTGCGTTACATGAGGATACATTTATGTTTTGTTAGACACAGGGAGATTAAGTGATTTGCCCAGAATCACAGGATGTTCAGCATCGTTGCCGAGACTCACACCCAGTTCCCCAGATTCGAGGAGCACTGCCCTAGCCATTAGGCCAACTCCTTTTTGCCTGTAAGGGTAAGGATATGACTACAGAGCACAGCAGGGACCAGTTTAAGACTGTTTAAGTTTAAGTCTGAGACCTAGCGGAACCTGCCCCACTTAAAGCTCTGCCTAAGACAGAGATAGCGTCTCGGATCAAGACCTCAGTATTGGCGTGACTTAACTGGTGACGCAGTCGCAGACTAGAAACCAAACTCAGCTCTGAGAAAAATCAACCTCGCACTGCAAACAGAAGAGAGACGCGGGGACATGGCTGGGCTCTAGACAGCCCACCCTGCTCCGAAAGCAGCCCCTATGATCATGCCTACTGGGGAAATGCCCGGGTGGCAGAAGGACCAGGCTGGCACTTGGTGACGGATAGCTGCTTTTCATATTTTGATACAATTTTAAGTTGTGTGAAGTTTGAAGAAGTGTATGTTTTTGTAAACTATGCAAAAACGGTAATACGGTGTTAACCCCTTCGCTGCGGCGGCTATTCCGCCGCAGCGCTAAGGGGGCGGGGCGGCCACGCGGCGGTTCCGTGCTTGTGATGGAACCGCTCCGTCACGGCTCACGGGTGAGCTGTGCTTGTGACGGAACGGTTCCGTCACGAACCCGCCCGCCCATTATTTCGTCAGCGCAGGCGCGAAATTTGCGCCGCGCAGGCCCGGCGAGCGGGCCGTGACGGAACCGTTCCGTCACAAGCACAGCTCACCCGAGGCTTGTGACGGAACGGTTCCGTCACAAGCATGCAAGGGGTTAAATATAGTTTATAAATAGTATGTTAAGCCAAAGAGACTAAAGTAGAACTGCAGAATGTCAGCAATAGACAGATATATAAATAACAAGTATTGAAGGCAATGGTAGGTTAACCTGAACTGTGGGAGGCTCCACAGAAGGAATAGGAGGTGGAACAACAGACCTAATTTAATGTAATATGATCATCAAAGAAGCCAAACCACTGGGCAGCAGAGTCCAGCATGCAGTGCACACAATAGATAGTATTTATTTATTGTAGTTTTATACAAGTGCACTTAATGCAAGAACACTGCAGTGCTTTACAGGAGACACATTGTTTTTATACTTTAGGGAGGAGGAAATAGAGTGAATTTACAGAATTACAGGATGTTGAGCCTTGTCTGGGACTTGAACCTAGATCCAGAGTTCCTGGGTTGGCATCTCTAGCCTCTAGACAACATGTCCTGCCAAAAAATTCCCCAGAAATCGTTTGGTCCACAGAGTTGAAAGCAGCAGAAAGATGATGCAGGAACGAGATACCCAGATCATGTAAGCTACTGGCTCAAATGAGATCTTTCTAGATCATGGACTGTCCAGGTATGGTTCCAGGTTTGTGTCTGAAGCCAGGCTGATATGAATCAAGCACAAGGAACATGTCTGTGTACAATAACAACTGGGAAGTGGCTAGATGCTCTATGAGCAGAGCAACAAGGAAAACATTTGCAATGAGCCAGAAACTAATAGAATCAATTGAGCCCAAAACAGGGATCTGTTTTTTCCTAAAATGGCAGGATGATGGTTTGTTTAACGCAGGATGGATGGAAAGTGGCAAAAGAACAGACAAGTGAGTGACTGAGCAAGTGAATGTAAAGGAGAAATTGCATAATGAATTCTCTCTAGATACTCCCAATATTGACAGATATTGGAACTGAGGCCGGATGGAACAATTTGCCCAAGACCACAAAATATGTCTAACGGTGGAATAAAAGGATTATTAATCAGGTACCCTGTCGGGCCACTCAGCCCCCCCCCCCCAAGTTGAATGTGTCATTAAACTCTATAAAAATGAATGGCAGCCAGGTCATTTCATTTTCTCTAAACTAATTCCAATAACCTGTTTCTAGGTGATGACTCTCTTGTGCCGGAAATAGCGGTCCTTTCCCGCTCCTCGAAGTCTTTGAATTTCCCCTTTCAGAAAAAAAACACAATTTCTGATGTGTTCAGGGATCTGTGAACTAAGGGCCAAATAGCAGATGAGACCGTTCAGCGAATTAACATTCGCCTTATAGAAGTGATGTGTTCTGCAGGTCACAAGCTAGTATCCCAACAAGGCCAACTCAACCTTTCATCGTTCCAATGGCAGGAAACTGAGTGGAATTAAATTGGACTACCGCAAGAGCTGTTATTTACATCATTTATAAATGGAAGGCGAGATCCAGGGTTCACCACTAAAGTCTTTCCCTCAAAAAGGGTATTTGACCTGTGAAGATTGTGAAAAGGCCATCTCACGAGCTGCGGTCAGGCGGAGGAGCCATGCCCCCTAACTTTTTCTTGACAACGAGAGTGTATGTCAGGCTGAACAAAGATTAGCCTGACAGACACTCTTCTTGTTCAAGTAAGGCAAGCAAAGGATAAACATGCGCAGGCTCCTGTCGGCCTGAGCTGAACTTTGTCAGGCTGAGGATTTCACAGCCCTGTGGGCATGACCTCCTCAACCTGGCAAAAGTGCTATAAGGCTCTTGATAGAACAAGGTTTTATAGGTGCAGAAACTTTCTTGTACTCAGCCCTCTCGAAATAACATGTAACTAATTAATCAACATGTTTTGTTTACTAATATTTGCATTACACAACATTATAAGTAAGATGGGGAAGCTTGCATATGTGCTTCTACTAACAGTAACCCGAGTGGCCTAAAATGGCTGCCGAAAAACGCGGGAACTCTTTTGAGCATGGGTC
Organism: Lissotriton vulgaris; assembly: GCF_964263255.1. Taxonomy (NCBI): domain Eukaryota; kingdom Metazoa; phylum Chordata; class Amphibia; order Caudata; family Salamandridae; genus Lissotriton; species Lissotriton vulgaris. Next base: position 117,828,305 of record NC_141687.1, read on the forward strand.
GGCCACATTTACGTGGTGTGACGTCTTTCACTTCTGGTGGGAATTTCTTGCATCTGCGCACTAGTGCCAAGATGGCCGCTTCATGCTGTCTCATACTAATGCACATGCTGCTGCTCGTACTAAAACAAGTGTCTTTAGCTTAAGCACTAATGCTATTGTTAAAATAAAGTAATGGGGTTAGAGTAGAGATAAGTGGTATACAATGGTATACAGTGCATTCATTTATATTTGTATTCTAATGTGACTCTCTTTGACTTTATTACTTTGACTTTATTATTAGCTCGCATTTGGGCCTAAGGGTGACATGAACAGCCATATTGAAAACGATCCGCGCGAGGAACTTTGAGAGACCTCGAGCCATGGCATTGAACTGATGCCAGTGACTGTCTTTCCGGCAAGGCGCCTGGGAACCACAACCCATAACCTGGGAAAGGAAGAAGAATCGCAACTTTATTAAACTTTGTATATTAAAATGAAATAATATTGCTGGGTGGAATAAAATGCATGGGAAAGTAAATTATGGGCGAGAACAATATAAGTCAATGAAAATTACCCCATCTTAGTATGGTGTGATGACCTCTCCTCGTCTTTCTGACCAATCAAATGAAGGGAATACACGAATTTGCAACACTAGGGGGTGGTACATTGCCCAGAAAATGGTATAACTAAGGTAGGCTTAGTTAGAGAAATTGTCTGACTTGTCACAGACCTGTCGCTGACCCAACGTATGCTGAAGGAGAATCGAGAGCAGAGGTGCTGGCGTAGCACTCTGTCAGAAGAATCGGGGTGTGCTGAGGGAGAAGTATCGATTACCCAATCGGGGTACCAGAATTTGCCGTAGAGAGAGAGAGGGGTGTGACGCTGGCGTTACACTTAGTGGAGGTCACCTGTCCTGATCTGCACCTGTCCTGGCCCGTTGGCACCTAATTAGTCGGGAGCCTTTTCTTTGCCCCAGCCTGTGGCTAGGATTGGTCCTTACACCATTCTAGGTAATTATAATCTATGTTGTGTGTTCTTGTGCTATTTCCCTTTCTCACCCTTCCCAGGTACCAATGTCTAAAGGTGTTACTGTGATTTCTTGCAAACTTTATGTCTTATTGATTACATTCTTACTTGTAAAATTTCTGGTCACTGTATGGTGGCCGCGGACTCACTACAATTTGCATAGATAAAGTGTTTAAAACTTCTCCTGAGTCTGTGGTTATTACAGGAAAGGTAAATTATTAAAATTGCTACCTATTATGCTAACTCCCTTTTCAATCCCTAGGACTTATAGCATAGGTGACAAAGGATTGTTAAGTCATGGTGTACAGGTATAAATCCTAAAAGATTAAAATCCTGATAGGCAGTAAGTAGAAGCAGGATTACTGGTTCAAAGGTGTGAATGTTTTATGGGCCCAGGTGAGTATGATTAACTGAGCTGGTAATCCCGCGCGTCATCACTCTCTCCCTCACGACAAGGGGGAGCATCACTCATTACCTCTGACCTGGGCGCTTCAGTTTCAAGACATGAAGTGCCCAGCGCAGAGTGTCAACCAGTGACACCTCGGCACACAGTGAGGGTCTCTGTCATAGCAGTCTCACGACCCCATCCCACTCTGTGACGAGCAAATGACTGCCGCCTCTTCTCACTGGCTGACCTAAGCACAGCCAATGAGAAGAGGTGGCAGTCCTGACCCTCCTGGGACCTCCGAGGCTGCCCTCTCCGGGAGCTAGCAGCACAGGTATGTCTTATGTTGTTTTATGCTTGGTGCATGCATTTGTTGTGAGTGATTGTTGTGAATGTGTCTGTGTGCGCACGTTCGTGAATGGCTGTGTGTGTGGCCCGACTGCCTCCCTCTCTGCTAATATTACGGGCCGCCACTGCATCACACACTGACTAGGAACAGATTACAAGGTCTCACAAAATCCCAAATGGGGCACCTGTTCTTTTCTTTACACAACATACCACAGATAGAAAGAAATACATAGTTACCTCATAGACTCTAAGGCCCCAAATTTGTGTTTTTTGGTTTGTGGGGTACGTGATCTGCAACATCTTGATTGGCTTTTATAGTTTCGGGTGGTGTTAGAAAAACAGATGAAAGGGCAAGTCTATGTGAAGCCCGGAGCCAAGGAGGGGGAGCCAGGAAGAGAACAGCTCTCAGAGCAGTATTGCCTCCAAACTTGAAAATCTCAATTCACAGTCAGTGTTTCTAAAAATAAATACCTCATGAAAAGAAAACCTTCCCAAAGAGCTTGTTCCTAAAATATATTAAAGTAAGGGCAGTGTGAAAGAAGTAAAGGGCTAGGGATGTAAGATACAGGTTATATGAGTTAGGGATGTGGGGATAAGGATAGGGATATAGGGTTAAAGATATGGGGTTAAGCACTTAGCATGTTGGAGTAGGCATTTAGAGGTAGGGGTGTAGGGATTAATCTTAAATTAAAAGATTAAGGTTAAAGGTTAAGGGTTTGTTTGGAGTATATGTTATAGAGCATAGGGATGTGGTATTTGGGTTTAAGGGTAAAATATTATAAGAATAGAGATTTGGGATATAGGATTAAGGGGTTACGGGTTAGGGCTAAGGTTATGGGGTAGGGGTATTGGTCTTTATGCTTAGGGTTTAAGGGTATAGTGTTTAAGAGATTGGAGGATGGGTGAGAGCTTTTCAAATTAGGTGCTGTGGCTAAGGTATTGAGGGTTTGAGGTTTATAGTTAAGGGTTTAGGACATAGGATTGGGGTTAATGGGTACAGGACTAAAGGTTTGTGGTATATAAGGATATAGGGTTATGGGTATACAGATTTAGTTATAGGGTTGTGGTTTAGAGTTTGAAGTACAGGGTGAAAGGGCTGGAGTGAAGCTTTACCTGCAATGATTGTATTTGTTTAGTATCAGTGCTGGAGATGTGTTTGAGATGTGTTGTTGATTGTAAGAGTTATTTTTAGTCTATCAGTCGGAAGTGAACAAAAAATCCTCTTTTTCGTAGTAACTGATCTTAATTAATTCCAACACACTACAGATTCAAAGTGGTGCAATTAAAAGTGTTAAAAACGAACTGCTGCTATTTGTCAGTAAAAAAAAGGCATTAATAAGATGCGACGATAAAATCCACGGTTAAATCTGAAGGCGCCACTCCTTGTCCTGTTCTTAGTTCTTCAGCAGCAATAAAGTTGATAAGGGCAAGAGACGACACTGCTGATGTCATGGAGGGGGAACATCCTTTACGACGCGGATGTTACCCCGCGCTACCATTACGATGCGTCTCTTACAACGCAAGTCGTAACCACGACTTGCGCTGGAGGGGGCTCAAGGACAAGGAATAGTTAATTTACTATTCCGACACCTTCCCTACTATCCACGGGGACTGGTGTTGGAATAGTAAATTAAACTATTCCTAAGTCCGCACCCTACAGCGCAAGTCGTGGTAACGACTTGCGTTGTAAAACACGCGTTGTAATGGTACGCGTGGTAATAGCCCGCGTCGTACTGTCATACATCTGTCATAGAGGGATTTCTGGATGTTTTGTCACCACTGTGTCCCTAGTATTACACTAGAAGGACAGCCATGACCAAATGTCCGGCCGTGTACGTGTTGCACGGTAGGCCATGTCTGCATTCTACGGAAACTAGAACGAGAGCTTTGCGCTCCTGAAGGATAAGGAAGGATATCGTTTCTAAGGATTAATTGCCACTATGAAAAGTTAAGATTAGAAATGGACCTGAGGGCTTGTGGGGTGAGTGTAGCTGGAAGGAGGAGACATGGTCTAACCAGAAGGACTGGGAGCTGGCTGTTGACTTCTGATGGGTGGGACTCACTTGGAGCACACTGCAGGCGTGCTCAAAGTGAGTCTCTGGTACATTTTACCCACTTTTGGCCTTTACCTTCACAATCCCGTGTGTGCACTAAGGTCAGCTGTGCTTATGGTTTGTGACCCAGTGGGAGCCTATGGTTTGGAATGGGGCACCATGCTTGCGTTCCATAGTGACATTGACTACTGTCCGCTTGTTGAATTGCCCTACAATCCGCTGCGATGAATCGTAAGCAGTGGGACCGGCCTTTGTCTTATTTACCAGCAGAGGGTGAGCAGCCTACTGGGCTTGCCTATGGAAATTGTCAGTTCAGTGCTTGGATTCACTGAATCCTGTGTTTGACAATACCGCATATGTGTGTGGCACAGTACGCATATACATGCATCGACAGCAGGTTTGTCGTGGATGACTGCGGGCGCAGTGGAATTCACTTTTGCATAGCCACTGTAGAGATGATGGCCAAAAAAAGGTTGGCGGTAGCGTGCCAGGCGAGTGATGCACTTTGCTAGGATTCCTTCAGCTGTGTGTGAAGAAAGACTCCAGGGTGTAAGAAGAATGGGGACAGCTGTCTCTTCAGAAGTGCAGTGATAGTCTTTGGACATGCCTTGCTCTTTAGTTCCTTTCAGAGGTTACCCCATCAGGTTGATGGGCGGTATGGGAGGACTGGAGGCAGTGGTCTTTTTAAGAGTACATGTGCTGCCTTATGCCACATTGTGTTCTTTTGTTCCCCAAAAGGTGCTGCTCCCAAAAGGTTGCCGAGTGTGAAGTGTGAAGGCTGCCCTCCTTTTTGTGCCCAGGTTCCCAGCCCTTTCTTACTGACATGAGCAGACAAAGACCGTGCCTGTAGAAGCCAGAGCTAGTGTCACTGACCAGACTATCAAGGACTACATACCCGTGGAAGAAATATCGTGCCTTAGATAGCGTTTGTGTTTATATCTCCACAGTGGAGTTAATAATAAAAGAATCTCCACCGAATTAGATGATACTTAGTAAATAATGGTTAGGAAATTATATTTATGTCAAACAATGTTTTTGTCAATGATACTCTCACTTTTAAACCTTCCCAGGGACATCTCCTGAGAAATCCCTAATATCCTGTTGCTGCTGAGAGTGGAGCTCTGGAGGTGATCTTGCGGGAAGAGACTGCCCAGAGGTGATCCAGTGGGATCCATCTGATGGAGTGGTTCAGAGAAGAGGACTCATCATGAAACCATGAGCGACATCAACGCTTCAGTGCCCAGGGGGAGAGCACAACCAAGAGACCTGAGGTGAGCCTTGCTCCCTGCCTGTGGCGTGCGTGTCCCCTCAAGGTTTCCTCGCTCGCCTCCTTCAAAAGATAAAGTCAGTGGGGTCCTGGGGTGGACCTTATTTGTTTAACATCTGTAGCAGAGACCCTGCTGCTGATAGGCCTTTCCATGTTTCCATTGGCCTCCATCACGCCACGAAGTCCAGTGCTCCGCTCTGAACTGAACAGCGACTGGCAATAGACGCATTCTGCACTAAACTTGTGCCAGCACTTGCAAGATCAGCTTTTACCCTTTTAAACCTCCCCCAGTCACTATCATCCCTTGGTAAACTGAACCGTAGGCGCAGGAACATATGTGGCCCCTATCGGACCACTAACTACTCACCAGTGTGGAAGACCCCTGTGATAGGCTCTGTGTTTGCATGATTGGCGGGTTTGTTTGGGACTGCTGAGAAGAACCGCAATAACTCCAGGGCTCAAACAATGGGCAAAAGACAGAGGTATTTGGGAAAAGGCGAGGCCTGGCGGTCCTCAACCAGGCAGATACTACGGGTGGCTGCCCCCTCCTGGAATAAACACATTACTAAAGCGATCCCCAGATCCCTTCCTGATGGAGCTGAGAGAGACATTGGGCCCCTGGACACCTTAGGTAAATGCAATCAATCCCCACAATAGTAGTAGGCCTCAGGACACCACAGGCAAATTGATGCAATCACCATAATAGCAGGAGGCCCCAGGACACCAGAGATAAATGGACAACCACCAGGACCAAGGCACACAACCCTTGAGTGCCACAGAGATCCAGAGCCAGTCTGACAACTTCAGCACCCTCCAGGCCTCTAGGATCTGGACTAGGGACCTTGGGACGGATGCATTCATTTTGTCATAAGGGATGAAAATGTCAAAAGAGCCTTTGTCCGCAGGTCATCCGCGTGAAGGTTAAAGTTGTCTCCCAATAACAGAGTGTTCCAAATAAGTCTGGGGAGGGGATAAGTCGTGAAAATGGAAGAAACAGGGACCAGATGTTGGGAAGTAGCAAAGGAGAGTTATTCTGGGCGAAGGAAGAATTTTTACTATCACAATAACTGAACCGGTGAAAGGTATAGCATATAAAGAGATTACTAATGTATGATGACCACTCCAGCACCCTCGACGAATGACCTGTTCACCAGGGTCACGTCATAGTGAAAGGGGCCTGTGAGACAAGAAAAACACTTGATATTGAGTTCAGACACAAGGTTAAAGGTTACAGATAGACTGCACTTGGGGCACTGCCAATCTACAAATGAGGCGGGACAATATTTAACTTATTCAATTCAAACGAGGGAGGGGTGATCAGAAGAGAACCTATTTTCTTGATTCCTAAAGTATAGGTTGGTGTAAGCCAGGGGTCTTTAAAGTAGATCCAGGAGGGCCAGAGCGGTGCCAGATTACCGCTCGTCTCTGTTTCTTGAGATTAGTGCTCACTGCATTTATTAGGATTTGATTTCATAGCTATAAATCGTACAGTTCAAGAGCTTCTGGTCATAGAACATGGGATACTGGGTATCCGGCTATACACAAAGCATCTACAATTCAATCACCATGACACTGGCAAGACCAGGGGTCTGTAGCACATATCCAGGAAAAGGGATCAATGTTAGGTTTTCATGATATCCATCTGAGCTAAATGTACATGCACTTAATCTAAATGGAACTGATTTATATAGCCAGAGGTGATCCTGAGTTTCTGACACAGATCTAGCCCGGCTTGAGCTAAACTGATTATTCAGTCGTATTACAGATTCGGCAAACGAAATTCACAAAGACACGATTAAGAGACAAATGTTTCAAATGATAGTATAGGTTCTGTGTCGATCAGGAGTGTCCAAAGCCAGTCCAGGTAGGCCAGATCCAAGTCTGATTTTCAGAATAACCAGTGAATATGCAAATGTTTTTCTTTACATTTAATTGCAAGTAAATGCATCTTATGTGGATGTGCTAAAAATCCGGCCTGGATGTAGCCCTCATGGCTGTCCCCGCTGTAGATAAGTTCCAAAGACCGAATGATCAAGCCCAGCCCGCACAGTCCAGACCCGGGTCTTATAGAGTTGAGTTACGTTTGGAAGTTTTTGAGAGGCAGAGGAGAACAATGGACCTAGGAGAGTTCGCAATGACCATATCAGGTTCTAGAGCTCCACTTGTGGTCGCTGCATCCTAGCTGTGGTCGCAGACTGCTTTAGTTCTTCCCAGACCTACGTCCCTGCATGGCTAACAACCTCCCTTCGAAGCTGTCACATTACGGACAGTATGCCCATTTTTCTTCCTGCTGTTAGGGAATGCGGTTAATTTATATCGCTGTTTTATTATGCCACGCGTACAGGAGTCCATTTGTCAATAGCAGGTTGCTGTAATAGGCTACAGCGGCCCACCCTCCTCAGCCCACCGCAGAGTGATTGATTTCTGGGAGAATTGCAATAATTTACCTCACACTGAGCCGATGTGGCCAGCCACTGCTTGAAGCATTAGGAAGAGTGTCGGTGACAGTGCTATTGCTTTGCAATTAACCAATATAGATGGGCCGAGCTGGCCCAGTGCTGCTGCAGGCGGAAGCAGCGCGTCATGGAAGCCGCCATGACAGCTGCGGCTGCTTGGCGCGCACCTCCAAATGGGCGGGCCTGTTTTTATTCTTTCACGTGTTGAGCAGGTTAGCGGGGTAGAGAATTTGGACACCCTGTCTGTGCATGGTCTTATTTTGTTGGTGATGAATGTTCTCGTCATCAGCCTCTTCAATACAACTGAAAAAGATCATTATTTTAGCAGACTAGCAGTGCTTTGTTCAAAGTAATGTCATGTTGGTTCTCAATTATCCAGTTTACAAGAAAGAACATGGTCAGGAACACGAATCAACACATCCTTGTTAAAATCCAATCAATTACGGTAATTCAGTAACTTGTCAAGTTAGCCCAATAAAACATATCAGTTTCATTGAGAAAAATCACCCTGCAGCACAGACTTTGCCTCGCTCAACCTTTGATAGCAGGAAAACTGGGCCTCCTGTGCCAATTCCTGGAACAAAAATAATCACCAATGCGCCCCTTACGATTAAGGGGCGACCCTCTTGGCACTGCTTCAAATTGAGATCGCCACTGCGATATTAGTCTGGTGTTGTAAATTACAATCCAAAGTTTGTTTTCAATAAAACATCACCATTAGGTTTCCATTGAAAATGTTCTATATTTATTTCATATGATTCCGTTTCAAATTGTAATGTTGTATGTCACATTCAACTTGTCGATTATTCATAAATCACACGGTCCCAATGCATTTCGTGCCGTGAGGCACTTCATCAGGGGAATCGGAAAATCAATAGGTATAATGAGGACCCACACTCATATCATTAATGTAGCAAAAGTCTAACAATAATACATCTCTAAAGGTGAAAATCAGTACCACTCTTTAGTATATGCATTAAACCAACAGATCGCGTATATTAAGCATCATTGATTTAAACTGTGGTGACAGTGAAGAAACCATAATGCGCACACTCATCATCATCAAAATAGCGTGCTGCTAAACGGTCAAGACCCCCTAAGGTCTTTCAACGGCTCGTGGTGAGTATAAAGTGCTCGAGGAATTATTAAAAAGTGATCTGAGCGCTGACCAGTAGTAACGCTGCATTATCAAAGCGTGTGCACGTTTAAGTCTGTTACACGTGCCGTTTATATCAAAGCAGTGCTATCGCTTTACGTTGTGCTGCCACGTTTATGCCAAAAGACTTGTGGACAATGAATATGCCCCTACTTACCGGATGAGCCGCGAGGCTGTCTCGTAATGTGAATAACCACTCCGTTACACACTCAGTGGCTCCCCCCTCAAGCGATCTTCTGCATTATCTAGATCAGCGGCTGTGAACCGTTTCACTTTTTTGGGCACTCACTGAATCATCACTAGAATCTGAGGAGCCCCACTGAGATATTATTGGTATCAGGAGACCTCTGGCCTCAGCAATACCTACAATTTGAATCTCAAAACAATATACAAAAATACTGAAACAAGTAGAATAAGTGCTCAAATGTTCAATTTATTTGGACATACTTTATCAATTTTAATGAATTAATGTTATTATTATCTACGCAGTCATGGGTCCCCACAGTAGGTCTTGCGGACCCCTAGAGGTCAATGAACCAATGGTCTAGATCTTTCCTCAAAACCCGACACAAACGTCCCATTAAATTCAGTTCCAAGAACATCATAAACTGCAGCTACCACCGGAGCCCCCGCAGAGGCGCCAGGGTGTGCAAAGGACTCTGGGGTTTTGACTTATTTTCCAAGTCACTAGTATTATAAATAATAAAAACTAAAAAAGGAAAAGCGTCCATCCTGGTTATCACGGGATCCCCTGTTTTGGGAGGAGCAACAATACTCAACATATAAAGAAACCAGATTCAACCGAGCTATGTAAACAACAGGTAAGATCCTTAAATGTATACACCCTGGCCCATATGTACTAACACATGTCTCATAAATACACAATGGGTAAAAGCCTTTGATACATCCGGTCCTTTGCTTCCTATAGGATCTGCTCCACCACTGCCAATCAACAGCCATACTGCCAAACATGGCACAGATATGTGCAAACCTTTGCACAAAAAACACATACAGCAACGCGCATTCATGGGGGTCAGACTCATGCCTCTCAAAAATAAAAGCTAATTTGGTCGCTGTGGCATTTCTGTGTTCACTAGAATTTTAGCAGAAGATCATGGAGTGAAATGTGGACACTGCGCTTCATAAATGTGCGCATGTAACCCCGCCCCCAAACCATTGCGGAGGCAACAGGAACCATTCCTGGTCAGGATGCGTGTGCTCCATCTAGTGGAAGGGGCCAGGACCCTCTATGAACAATGTCGTTTATAACCCCAGAGGGTTCATTCATAGACCTTCCAAGCAGCTTCCAAAAGGTCTCACCAGGTAATGCATAGAATGTCTGCCATCTAAAGGGGGTGCAGATATTTAGGGCAATCATAAGGCTATTTATCTTCAACATTATTCCATATACAATACTCAGGTCCTCCTATGTAGAGAGACCCCTGGGTATCTTCTCTCAGCACTGTCAAGGCCTCCACTTTGAGAATGTGCAAGCGGAGGGGCAGATATTGGCTAAAGTCCAACTCACACAAAACAAGGGTGATGTCTGTGATGTCTATAGAGCTTTGATGCTCCTTTCAGTGGCCTTAAAGCGCTAGGAATATGGCCCAACCCTCTAAAACTGGGGCGGCGCCTGGGCTGTCAACTAGGCTCAACTCTCTCACCAGCTCTAAAGACAAAAGCAGCATCCGCTTCTCTCCATTTGTAATTGCTGGTCTTACATAAGGTCACATCAGCTTTAAAGGGTTGGGTAGAAGCGACTACGACACTGACATTGGTCAACCCGCGCCTTGATTATTGCAACACATTTTATCTGGATTGGCCGGCATCTCTTCGGCAACAGACACAGCTGATGCCGAAAGCCTACTGTCGGACTAGAGGTTACGGAACTCGCCTGAACACATATCCAACCATATCTGGCGCTCGTCGGATACCCCTGCAGGAAAGAGTTATTTTAACCCTTCAGCGCTGATGACAAAGCCAGATCGTCATGGGCATTACCTGCGCTGTGCTTATGACGAGCTGGCTTTGTCATGAACAATGGGAAATAAGAAGGATCAGCACCCAGCGGGAAAACCCATAGCACCCAAGGTGTTAAAACCTTATCACTGGGTCACATGGAAATTTGTAACCACACCCATCTTTCCTAGCAATAGCTGTTGCCTTACCACCTCTCAACAGACCTTCATTCTTCGGACACACGGCTCCTAATTGTTCCACACTTTTAGTGCCAACACAAGAAAGGCAAATATTTTACTGCTTTGATCTCTTCCTTCTGGAACAGTCCCACTCAAGAAGGACCACAATCATCTCTAATTTAGAAAAAAAACACTCTGTCTCCAAGGTAAGGGGTTGTTTTAGGCTTGTCTACACGTTTAAACGTCACAGAAGCATCTTGTGTAGAAAGGAAAGAAACAGAAACGCCCTCATGCAAATTAGGGGATTCCTTCTTTAAAACAAAAGAGCCCTTTTCAAATGGGACATTGATTGGTTGTTACAGAGGAGGGCAGGAGGACCATATTGTCGTAAAAAGAAATTGGCCACACCCTCGTGGGCTTTTTGATATGCTTCAGGCACCCTGAGGAAAAAGTATTATATTCCAAATCAAAGGGACATTGAAAAAAATAAAAACTGCGTCATTGATGAAGAGTAATGGTAAAAAACATACTGTGTTAAAAATCCCCCTCGAAGCCTGCGTCTTGGTGAAGATACGCTGCATCGCATACCAGCCTACACACGAACAAGCATCTATCTCCACGCCTGTCCGAGAAATGACCTACCTCAGGAGGACAGTTAGGATTATTGTCATGCTGTTGACAGCATGTGAGTGACGCTCCTGTCAAATTATTCCAAATGAAGACTCGTGGGAGCAGAAGCCCCTGTGTGATCTTGGGCTGAAGTCATCTGGTGCGTGGGCTGGAGCGATATGTTCTAGTGGCGTGGAAGGTACCCCAGGTGAGTGAGGTGAGCACTGGGGTCAATGCAGCTTTAAACCTGGAGCTCTGCGTGCCATGGCTGCAGAGGTGTTCCTTGGTTTCGGATCATTCTTTTTGTCTTGTTCTGTGCACTTCGTGGACAGACTGGAAGATGTTCTCTTGTTGTGTTGCTCAATACACCCCTGGATGCCAGATGAGATCTTCCCATTGTAATGATTCAAGGTTGGAGCTTCCCTTTCATATCTCGTTGCTTGACATAATGCCTGGTGGAAGACAAGTTATGGACGTCACCGTGCCTGGTGCAAGGCATGTTAATAGATAGCAGCATGTCTCGTATAATACTAATTTATGGATGGCACCTTGCCTGGTGCAACGCATTATTATGGATGGCATAGAGCCTGGTGCATGGCTTGTGTCAGTTGCTGCCTTGCACAGGGCCAGTTTATGTAAATGTATGCTTGGAATGCCATAGTTGATTCTTTGAAAACAAAGTTAACTAGTTTTTCCATGTGATGATGATCCAATAGGAGTGAAATGTGTTATGTCTTGTCCACTTGTGTGCCCTCTGTCTCTCCTGATGTCCGTGGGGTGTTTCGCAGCTACCAGAGGGGTGACTGGTGGTGACTAGTGGCAGTACTGTGGTTCCGGCAAAGGCGGTAGTGACTGGTGGGTGCGGCGCTGCCAAGTGGCCCCATGTTGTGCTATGCTAGCACAGGTTGGTATGGTGCAGTTTTTCCATGCGTGAAACTTTTGTCTAGTCCTGGTGTTTTTTGTAAATAGCATGTTGTGTTTTGAAACTTTACATTTTGCTTTAACATTATAGATATCTCCTACATAATTCCATAAATAAATGTTGCTAGATACAGAAGTCCGCATTAGATCGACCTTTAGGCAGCTTTGCTGTGCGGGGAAGAGAGTTTTGTACCTGTTGTATTTGTGAGGGAAGCTTGCACTGCTAACAGTGTTACCGAAGAATGAGAAAACCTTATCAAAAGAATAAAATATACTAAAGGACCATTTTTGGCTCCTAGTACCGAAGAATGTAAGAATGGCATTACACTACCGGTTTTATTACTGCACCTCGTGAGCTGCACCATGTTAGTAACCACTGCCACAGGAACAAACAGCCAGGCCAGTGCTTAATTTGAGCCGGTGGTTTCCAGTGTTTGGCGCCGGCACTTAATTGTCAGCACCAGCTCTATTGACAGTCCACCACATGGTGGCGCTGTCTGTCAAATTTTGAGACATGCACAACAACAGTATTCAATAAGTTAATATACATTAAAAATGAATAATATCTGTTGCTTACGTCATTATTATAGCTTTAGGTGGCTTTGATAGTTTGAATTGTCATACTTGTGGCAGTGCGACGGTTAGTTCTTGTGTTGGCTCTGTCATTGTCAGCGGTTGCAGGGGCAAGGCCCATATCGCTTACGTTTTTTTAAAACAAATTAAGCACTGAGACAGCCACTAAAACAGGCAACAGCATCACGAGTTTTTTAAAGGATAACCTGAAACGGCTCTCTATCGGGCTCTGTTTTGTGCCTTGGCACAGGGGTCCATGTTTTTTCGGGACTGCAGTGCCAGCAGACACATCAATGTGCTCTGCTCACACTGCTCACTTCTCACTAGTGGAGAAGTTACGGCATGACGTCATGCCAGGTGAGCTTGTAGGGGAAGTGAAAATCCTTTAAAGAGAGTCATTTTTTCTCTTGATTTCCCTTCTCTTTTTGAAACTCAAGAGCAGCAACATTGTCGTGGTGTCACCAGGGCTTTAATTGGAAGCTTTTTAAATATTATATACTAGTCATAGTTGCTGTTTATTTATCTTATTCAACTAACAACCAGGGACAAAGCCAATTGTGTTAAGAAACAAAGATCGGGAGGCCAGAAATTCTCGGTCCTTGCTCCCACCTTCTGGAATACACTCCCGCCCCCTGTTAGACTCTCCCCCTCCTATATGGAGGTTCGTAAGGCCCTAAAACTTTTCTATTCCAGCAAGCTTTTAGCCCCTAGCTCGCTGTATCCTCCCTGCTCAGTATAAACCCCCCAGCGCAAAGAAACTGCATAGTGTAGGTGCGCTCTATAAGTTCCTAAAAATTCAAAATTCAAATTCAATAGTCCATGATGTGACTTGTTGTATCATATATCTAGATGGAATGACACAAACAGTAACCTACAAGTCGGGCGGCACACTACACTATGCACAGATTTTTACTTACGTGTTTTAAGCCACGCCCTTAAATACATTGACCACTCACCTTTTAGAGACCCCCCAAGTTTTTTCATCCCACTTAAAGCCCTGGGTTAAGCTATAGTGCCAAAGCAGTGCAAATAACTAGCAGGTGGCAAACGCCGCCTATACAAGGTAAATCAGAATTCTTTTATTAAGTCGTCCTGCGATCATAAGAAATGACTCAATCACGATTTGCATAAGTGGACGGATAATTGTCGCCTAACGGATAGTGTAAAGGACTTTGCAGTTCTGCATCCAGAGTGTGATTTGCAGTATGTGACAATCTAAGTGGCTAAATGCTGATTGGCTGCTTGATGGGAGAGCATCAGGCTTGATTGATGAGAGACAGTGTTCTGCTCAGAGTGCACCATTCACAGATAGCAAGATGCTCTGTCCTCTGAACGTCACTAGAGATTAATACACCATGATCTGGAAATGGATTTTAAGGTTGAACAGCAGCACTGATTAAGCACAGATGAAAGAGGACTTTGTTCTCCATTATACTGATGGCTACCGGAATTGAGGCAGCCGAACACAGTGGGTCAAGGGCAAGTTAAGGACATGGGGCTGACCAAAAGCAATCTGCAGATTCAGAACATGAAACACAAAGAGATTTCAAAGTAAATCAACACTGACAGCCTCAAAGGAGCTCAAACAGTCTGAAGGAGCAGTCATGCATGCACCTTTCACAGCAGGCATGTCACGTGCGACACATTCAGCCAGCCCTGGCTTTCTGACAGTGCTTAATTTGAGCCGGTGGGGGCCACCGGTTCTTATTTATTGGGACGACATTTTTCCAAATCAGATATTCCCGACAGCAAAAGAGAGAAAAACACGCAAATCAAAAACATGGAAGATGACAAAGACAGAAAAAACGTCAGAACGGGAGCAAGCAGGAACGTACAAGAGTCGGATAACGGCACAGGTAGTGTCTGGTACTGAATTAAAGAGACCAGTGTTTAATTGCACCGCCTACCGACTTCTGAGCAGGAGCTTCGAGCACCAGGACGCTTTCATTCACAAATTACGCATGCTTTCTAACCACCATCACTTTCCACGTCATCTTGCAGTCCACAGAGCTCTCAAGACACCATGGGGCAGTTTCACAATTATTAATAATACTTATAGGGCACGCGATTACCCTAGGGTGTTCTGGCGCTAAGTACTGATTACCTGGCAAGCGTAGGCCTAGCAGTAAGAGAAAAGCCATGTCTTGAGGCCCTTGCGAAAGGAGATAAAGTCTGGAGCATTTCTAAGTTGGCTTCCAGGCTTTAGCCGCACAGTGAACAAAACATCTACCTCCCCAATTGATCTTTCTGAACAGGGGGATTTGAACGAGTTTGGCTCCAGTGGTTCTTAGTAATCACCCTGGGATATACCAGGAGAATTTCTTCCTAATGAATTCCGGACCAATGCCATTGACCGCCTTAAAGACAATATATAGTGCCTTGAAGCATGATCTTAACGGTATTGAGAGCCAGTGTAATTTTCTCAGGTCTCCTTTGACAGAGGTAAACCTCGATGTTCCGGTCAGCACTCTAGCTGCCGCGTTCTAGACCACTTGTAACCTGCTCATGTGTTGTTTTTGAACATTAAGATAGAGACTGTTGCAGTAGTCCAGCCGCGACATTATGAGTGCTTTCACCACCGTCCTAATTTTGTCTTTAGTCAGGAAGACCTTTATTTTCTTGATGATTCTGAGGACCATAAAACATGCTGAGGTCACCATTTTCACCTGGTCCCCCATGGATTTATCTCCGAATTATCTCCACTTTAACGCATCAAAAGTGGTGATAGAATTTACACCCCATTCACAAGCTGGTGCAAACTGCAGACAACACCAGTATTCCCGCGATAACTGTTCCCGAATTTATCTCCATGGTGGACACCACCAACTAACACTAATGAGATGCAGAGTAGGCGTTTCCGTGCAAAAAAACAGGAGAAAACCACAACACCACATTCACAACGAACTGCCAGATCTGCCAAGCGAAGCAAAAGCAGGGGATAACCCGTGGTAGCACCAGGGATTTTACACCTGCCTTTTGCTGGTGTTAAGCAGGACGACTACCTGCAGCATGGAAGGGATGCAGGTATTCCAGATGGAAGGTGTCTGCCTAAGTTAGCACCACTAAAATGAAGGTATTTTTGGTTAAGACAAATGGTCAGACTTCGAGGTAACTGACTGTCGCGGTCACCATACTGCCAGTCTCACAGTGACACCTGGCTTCTAGCAGGGGCAGTGTTGCGCCGGGAGCTAAAAGTAGTGCTGATGGGATTTCTCAGCCGATAACTGGCCATTTACAACGTATCGCCGGCTAACGCAGGATTTTAATTCGCCATCGAATGATTAGTACGTGGGCTTTGACACCCCTTCCATGTTACTATCGCCATGTACCGCGGGCTTATAAATAGCCCGCTAACATGGCAATATTAATCAGGGTTAGGCAGCGTTAACTTTTCTTGCGATGACTGACAATGGCGATAGTTATCGCCCGTCTTTGTGAATATACCCCCATGTCCTTCCATGAGTGGCTTATTCAGTTCAGGTTTTTGCTTTGCATTCTGTGACTTGTAGTTCTGATTTAATAATGGGATACAGAGGACTATAAATCCCGGTAGCAAAGCAGGATGGAAGACTACACTAGTTACTCAAGCATGGAACTGGGTAATGTGAACACATCTGCTTTGTGTTGGGTGCTGTGGCCCCCCTCACGTTTCAAATAAAAAACGGCCCAGGGGATAGGGTACGTAGGGCACAAAGAGACTCAGGAAGGGGGTCGTGGGGCGTGGTACTTGGCAGGGCTGGATGGTATAAATAGGCACTGGAAACTCTAGAGAACCGGAAGGTGCTACCAGAAAGAGATTACAGAAAGGAAAACAGAAAGAACTGCAGAGTTAGGGGTTGTCACTTCCAGGTCATCAGTAATAGTCAGTAAAAAACAGATTAGAGATTCAGATAGAGGTGCCTAGCCACATCACAAGTAGTAGTTATGGCATTTCTGCACTTTGCTCCTTTTCCATTCCTTCTTAATGCTTTTTCTTCTTTGATTCCCTTAAGTAATTTTCTCGCTTTAAACAGTTGAGTCTTGCTACTATCACAGTTCTAGGTGCTCCACAACCTAACCTGATTTGATTTTGATTTGATTTGATTGGATTTTGCGTTTTATAGAGCGCGACGTATGCCCTAGGGCGTCTTGGCGCTAACCTGGGTAGTGCCAACACCAAAACAGTTTATGTACCCCCTTTAGCAGCACCTACCTCCAGGTATAATACGCCTTCAGTCTGAGCGTTAAAGAGTGTACACATAAAGTCAACAGGCTATATCCACCTTTTACCCACTTCACAGCAGCCGTGGCAAATGATTTCTGTGGATTTCATAGCCAGCCTTCCAATTTCCAGGCGAGTCACTGCAATTTTCTTTGTAGGCGATTATTTTACAAAATTAGAACATGTCATTCCATTGAAGAAACTATCCTCAGCTGTAGAACTGGCGGGTGTCTTTTAGAATATTATCTTCAGATTGCATGGTGTTTCAGCAGGGATCATTACAGATGAACTGAAATTGTTTATTGCAAGGCTTTAAAAGGAACTAACAGCACAACTCGGGTCTATATGATTCCAATCCATCAATTGTCACCCGCAACAGATGGCCATGCAGCAAGGCTCAATTGATCTATTCAGTATACCTCTGCTCTTTTTTAACGGATCATTCGGAAGATTGGAATAACTGGTTGGCACTGGAGAAATTTGCATACAATATTTTCCTCAATTGCTCTTCCCATACCTTTTCTTTCTATTTCAATCATGGCTTTTATCCTAAGGTACTGCCTGTAGCCTATCTCCTTCCACGATCCCTTCTTTTTCTGTTCTACAACGAATCAAGACCATGCAACAAACAATTCACAGTCATTTGCTGAAGGCTAAGGCCCATAATAAGATATTTACTGATGCTTGTAGAAACCCCTCTCTGTTTTATTCAATTAGAGATAGGGCATGGCGGCCTACACGCTTCCTCAAGCTCCATAGGTCTCCCCCTAATGTCAAACTCAAGTTCGTGCGAGCTTATCCTGTGCAGGGGTGGCGAGTCCGCAGCTTTGCATTTGAAGTTAGGGTACTTGGATAATCCACCCTGTAGTGCACAGTTCCAGGGTTATACTTGCTTCAGGTTGAAGTGTCCCCTCCTCCTCAAGTCCTGTTTGATGGCTCTCCTGAATACCAGCTGCAAGCGATCTTGGATTCTCATAAACAGCATGGGCAGTACAGAATCTAGCAGCCTAGAAAGGATATGATGCTTAACCTGCAGAACCTGTTGAACCTGGGAAGGACACATTTACAGATAAGACCAAGTCTGATATTTAGGAAAGTTTGATCTCAGATCAAAAGAATGCGGCCACAATGAACGGGTCAACGTTATCAGGATATGATTGAGAATACAGAAAAGGTGGAGATTGCGGCTCCTGCCCAGGTCTCCGAAGAAGTAAGATCTCCCACAAATGTGAAGCTTACTCGGAGGAAAATAAAAGATTACAAAGAATTAAAACAAACTTAGGAGGGCTGATAGTTGCGAAGCTGCTAGCACACAGGTTACACAAAGGGACAATGTCAGACCAACTCAAGCCAATACCCAGTATTTCTTGACAAGGGACTTACTCGGGCGCATAAAGGCCCAATTTCGAATTCACCGACCATAGAGCACGATCAATCAGGTATTATTGAAGGAAAGACTGGGCAAATGCATACAGCAAACTAACAAATGCTGCAATTAAGGAAGGAAGAGGTCAAAACCCTACCATGGTCGGAAGCATCTATGGCTAGCATGACGTCAGGTGTGACAATTAAGGAACAAGCATCCTTAGGAGGAGTGCTCTAAGAGCGCGCAACAAATGGATGGAAACACAACAGCAATGTGATCTTGAACAAGTATGTGACAGCATTGGCCTATGGTAGGGCAGCTTATGCGATTTCACCAGAGAAATACACAGTAATCCCATAAAGGAAATAGGTGAAAATGAAGCAACTGATATAAGCAGAACGAACATGGAAGCTTTGATTAGTGTGCCAACTGAACAGAAGTGTAATTAAGGGGCTGTAAGCAGCACCTCCATGAGCACCAAAATTATGCAAAACCAACTACTTGTTACGCCCCAATGCATACCGAGAAACCGCAGAGACATTCTCAGCTGATCTAATATACCGCGTCTGTTACAACACATACCCACACTTTAACACTTGGGGAGCGAGGACATTAAAAGGATTCAATTTCAGGCAATTCATCCATAAGTGGCGACAAAACCACTGTAGTAACTTGGCAGAGTCAACTTCAGGCAGCATTAATACTTTGCAGAAATTTTTTTTTTTCGTCCAATAGGGGACTGCAATTCGGCTCAAAGAGCCAGAGAGATACCCTTTCATTTTAATGACCCTGAAAACGATCAAAGATACTGACAAGCCAACTAAAAGTATGCTTAAGGGAACAAACTATATCAGGGATTCTAAATCAATATCAATTTAAACAATTAGGGTGAAACTCAACAACTTGAGCGGAAGAAATTGCATTATTACCCCCACACATCAGTATGATACGGAAAGAAATTGGAGTTGGTTGCCCCCCACACTACATACGGTCACTTATTACTAATATAAAGAAACAGACATTAAAAACATAGAAGGACAACAAATATTTGTAGATCATCTCATGGAATTAAGCAACCAAATGTTGTTACATTCTTATAAGGCACTGTCATTATTTGTGGACAAGAGACATGGGCCAATCATCCGTACTACATTGAGGGGTTTTAATTACCCAATATCTAAACCAGCTGTAAAAACTGGTATGTGGGGAAGACGAGGACTTACTACCTATAGATCTACAGCACTAACGGGGGTAAAAATAAATGCTTTGTCACTCAAATTGCCGCCATCCAAGGGAAAATACTTGACCATCTAAAGATAGATGGGAGCGCAGAAAATATTGCTTATCAATATCTATTTGAACCTACACACAGGAAACCAAAACCAAGTTATGCTGGATTTGTGTGTGTCTCTAAGTGTGTGTAATGTAAGGATGTGTGTGCATTGTGCATTGTGTGTGAGATTTTGAAGGGCCATAGCACCCTATGTAAAAAAGAAATATGATGAACAATACATCAAGGTTCTTACTCTGTCTAGCATGACCAGGAGAGATTTAAACTTCACATCCGCATAGATACCATGCCACAATGTGACCCACGCAAATAAGCAGGTCGTGATTAATATGTAAACATTCTTCCTTATGTGTTTTTTTACAACATGTGTATTTTTCCCCCCACCTTTTTCTCTTTACAGGGACCATGATAGGTCATCCTTTTTCCTCACGCTTCACCAAGGGCCTACTCAAGCCCAGAAGCACAACTTAGTAGCTTATTTTTGCTACCAAGTTTAGGACTTTAGGCATACTACATTTACTTACAATTGAGTATTGTCAGTAGGGACCATTAGAGGTCCTGAGGAGTAAGCAGGAGGGGTCTGCTTACGAAACATGTCATGTCGACCAAGTAGATAACGTACTCTGTTCTACTTTCATTACCCCTTTTTACTGTTCCCAGCCAGAGAAGTTAATAAATTAATTTTTTCTACTAGCCAGGGAATTTTTAATTTCCAATTTCTTCACCACTACACTTAACTAGGTCCCTACCCCCCTTTCACTTATCACTATCCTCACACCACACATAGCCTATCATCACTATACAAAGTGCTCCCGCATAGTTAGTAGGTCGTAGCACGCCCCGCCCCGTAGAGGGACGGGAAGACCCCTATGATGAAGCATGACACTATGGGATTCATAGTGTGTGAGGGGTATTTTAAAAGCACATAGTGCTCTCCATTTGCCACCCGCAAAGAGAGCTTTCCTCACTTCTCCAAATAACCAGGTCTTTATAGCCAACAAAAACAAAAAAATATTCACTCCCCACATTGATAGAATCTCATTGGTTATGTACAATGTCTAGGAGGGTGATTCTATCACCACTGCCTCTGCACTTCCTCGTTTGATTCTTGTATCTCTAAATGATCTCCACACCCATGTTGAAGGTGAGGTAAGATTTTATTTATTTATTTATTTATTTATTTATGCAATTTTATATAGCGCGGACTTTACCCGAAGGTGTCAGAGCGCTTCACAATAGGAACAGAAATGATACAAACTGAGAACATTACACGAGCAACAGATTGCAGAGGCATACGTTACGTTACATACGGTAAAGTGATAATTGTGAGCAAACAAGAATACATGAGGTAGTAAAAATTGTGAGAAACCAAAAATACATGAGGTAGACAAGGTAGTTGTAACACTTGTGAGCAAACAAAATACATGAGGTAGTAAAAATGTGGGCTACCAAAAATACATGAGGTAGTAAAAAGTGCACAGGAGGAAAAAGTGACAAGTGTGCAGGCTACAAGAGAAAATAGATTATAATTTGCGGTATAATATTGCAATATATGTTAGACACTCAAGCACAAGAACAAACGATTACGAAGGCAAAAGTGGCACTTGTGCAAGTATCAAAGGTAAAAAACATGTGAGAGGAAGCAAACCGTGTGTTACAGGGGGGACTTCAATTTACACAACACAGGTAACCATTCCGAAAATAATCAATGCAGCCTATTATCAGGATTGGACTTGCGCGCTAAACAACTTATCACCACATAGCAGCAGCAAATTGACATGGCTACAGACCTGCTATACTAATGAAAATAAAAACAAGCACTTCTGAGCTCATCTAAGGGAATTATAACAGTTGGTTATACATTTGTTACAGATTTATTAGTGTGATGAGTTCACAATCAACCAACGTAAAGAATGATCATCATCCCCTGACTTTGCATCTCTTGGCGAAGCACCAGAATGCTGAGGGGATTCACATTCTGGGAGCGTCAACAGGAACAGCGACTGCTTCACTAGTCAAAAGACTTAAGTGAAATAAACTTTCGGGGGAACAATTTAGCAAGTGGCAAATAAAGGTATCAAGAAGAGAGAACTGGTTATCCGTAATCAAAAAAGACCATTAACTCGTAAAGTATGGCGTAATATTATATCTTTGTGGCATAAATATCTAAAATCAGAAAACAAAGGTGGACATCGTAACAGACAACTTAGTAGAAAAACTAATTATTAATATAACACAGGCGTAAGATATAAAACTGCTCTAAGAGTTGCAGCAAGATGTTTTAAAAACACAGAAAGAATAAAATGGAGGGACTAAAACAAACAGGAGAATAGACAAGTTACATACCTTGCTGGGACCATGTAGATAGTTAGAAACAACCTCATAAACGAGGTAACAGAGTCACTGAGGCACAATGGATCATTCAAGGCATATACACTAATAATACAACCTAAAGCCTTATTTTCAAGGTTACAACTAGGAAAGAAATAGAAGAAGAACCACTAATCACTGCAGCTAAAGTCATTACAATTAGAGAAGACGTAGCACCTGAACCACATGGTCTCCCAGGATTACTGTTTAAAGCCGATATTGAATTCTGGACCCAGTGGCTAGCACCCCTTTATACCACATCATTTACCAATGCAATGGTACCAGAATCATTGCAAGAAGCTATCCTTAATCCAATAAATAAGAATGAAGATAACACGGATCTAGCCAATTACCGTTTGATTGCATTGCTAGACGTGGCAGCAAATTACTGATGGAGCTTGAACAATGGGTCAAAGAGGGTAATCAGACTTGATTCAGAGACAAATGCTGCACACAGGTCAATATTGTAGCTCTACCATATATGACCCATTGCTCATGTTGCCCTCCAGACTACCTTCATTCACCTGCTTGGTGGATTACTCTGCTGCCTTTGACAGGATGGATTACAACCCACTATGGACAAAGCTGACCAGTTGGGGTATCTCAAAAAGTCTATTAAAAGCAATAGTCTCCTTGTCCTCGGACAACAGGGTACAAGTTAAGCTAGGGGTCAAAGTGACATTGTCCAAAAGAATTTAAGTTAACTAAGGCCTGGAACAGGGCTGAGCCCTGGCCCCGATGTTATTCAACCTCTATACGGCCGACATGGGAAGTGTTTTATCGAAGTCAAATAGCTCCCCACCCCCCAAGACTTCGAACAGATAGTTTTCAGCTAATAAGGGAATGCAAAGCACTCTGGATAAACCACATAAATTCAACCAAGATATTAAACTACAAGTGAATACAGGTAAAAACAGCGTCCGGTGGCTCGGTGGACTAATGCATCCACTGCAGGGGCCTGTGTTCGCCCTCATGGTCACAGAATCAAATCCTGGCTGGTCCACTCAGCCTTTCATCCATCTGAGGTAGATAACATGACTACCATTAAATTGGGTAACAATAAACATCTGTTATTTAGTGCCAAGATACACAGGTTGGGGTGAACGTGCGCTTTACAAATACCCATGTTATGTTATGTTATATTTGGAAAATTAAAGAATAAGCCAATGCACTATTGGAATCTAGGGTGCCTTAGGATAAGATACGCTGCAACATATAATTACCTGGGCGTGTGGTTTTCAGTAAATGGAACTAGCATTCGCCCTTTGCAAACTCAAATATAGCTGTATAGTCCATTGGTTGAAGCAATACTTAGAGTTATAACAGCTAAGCCAATTCTAACACTCCTACCAACCACTTGGTATTTCCTGCAAACTCTCACATCTTATAGATACAATTCAGTGCACAACTCACAGACGTATCTTTGGTTTACATCAACACACAGTACAAGAACTGGTACGTCTAGAATTAGGACTCTCACGACAAGATTTCACATGAGAGACACCCCTTATCAAATATCAATAATGCACAATCAGACACACTTAAAATAGTAATCTAAGTTATTTTTAAATAAAAGAACAATCCTTGGTCAAATTACTTATCTGCAGCTATAAATGATTTAAATCTTATTTCAGATTCATATCTTTGAATCACTCCATGTGCATTACTGAAAACAATATTTTAAAAAGCACCAGAGTCGTGTAACCACTGAAGTAGATCTAATCAAATTACAAGCATGGGGCCGATTCGAACCGAGTTGTAAATCATATGAGAAAGTCCGGATACAGCCATATTTAAAAATGCACTGAGCAGACATTGCAGAATCAAAATGATGCAAGCAAGATTTATGGCCCTTCCAACTGATGAGTCTAGAGCAGGCTGGAAAAGGAGACACGCAGACTGGGAGGGCTGAGGGTTCTGCAACTACGCAAAAGAAGCGACGGTGCATACTCTACTGCTGCCCAGCATTGACGTCTGCACGCCCAGCTTTACTGAGGCCAATGCTTTTAACTTGCAAAAGTGCATTAGGATTTTGTTTTACTACGAATGACATCTCGATTTGGTACATTTCTAAACATTGTAAACAATAAAAATGAAGACGGTGCGGTTTCATGCTTCATAACATAACATTTTATAACCACAATCACGTAACGACGATTTTCATTAATTTAAAGAACTGCAGTAAATTATAAGTATTATTGTGTTTTTATAATTAATGACATTGTACAATAAAGATGCACAAATTAAGACAGTTTAGTCACTAACCCATGCACTCAGTGAGACACATTTAATCACTCACTCATACAGTCAGTCATGCACCTACTAAATCCTTCATCCAGACACTTATACATTCACTCATTCTCCAATATGTAAGACATATTTTAACTTTACAGAAACATACAGTCACTGGATGTTGTCATCAGTGATGTCATCAGTGATGTCATTTGAGATGTCATCAGTGATGTCATCAGTGATGTCACTGACCATGTCATGAATGATGTAATATGTGACATCATCAGCAGTGGATTGCGGGTGCGCGATATATAGTTAGTGCAACTAACTATATATGCGAATTTCAATGGTTTTGTGTGAGTAAAATAAGATTTTGTAAATGCTAATCCCTA
Source organism: Lissotriton vulgaris (assembly GCF_964263255.1). Lineage (NCBI taxonomy): Eukaryota > Metazoa > Chordata > Amphibia > Caudata > Salamandridae > Lissotriton > Lissotriton vulgaris. The sequence goes on from NC_141687.1 coordinate 117,853,069, forward strand.
ACTATATATGGTCTATAACCTATGGTTTTTTCAGTGAATTTTCAAGGTTTTGTAAATGCTAATTCCTAACTATATATGGTCTATAACCTATGGTTTTTTCAGTGAATTTCAATGATTTTTTAATAGCAAATATCAAAAGCTGTAAAATGTATTCTTGTTTTAAATGAATAATATATTTTATATGTTTTTATTATAATTGTTTTATGCATCTGCCAAACCCTGACCTCTTAATAGTGCACTGTGGTGGAAATGATTTGGGCACTATTACTGGGGTTGGTCTGGAAATGCTTTTAAAGGACACCTTTCATCAATTGATGACACTTTTCCCCCAAACTGCCTTGGTATATTCCAATATATGCCAAAGACAGAAATGGAACTGGTCCAACCAATTTTGTCCACAATTTGAGAAAGCACGGAAACATGTGAATAAATCTCTTTCTGCTTACATGAGAGACTTTAGAATGGGTTAAGTATACAACAATAACTTGCGTTACAACATGCAAGACATCTACAGAGGAGATGGTGTGCACTTCTCAGATGAGGGGAATAGAATATTCCTCCTGAATTTAAAACTGTGCATTTGGAACCTACTAGTAGGTACCTATATCAGCCACAGAACCCAATAGCTCTTATCAGAGCTACCCTACCTCTGATCATTGTAAACGTTTATCTTTTTCTAACTTTTTTCACTATTTTTCACCAAAGTACGCTCCCCGGTTCGCTTACCGGTGTGCGTACCGGGCGCTCCCCCGCGAAATTTTTCAATTTTTTTTTTTTTGCATATATCAGCGTCCTAAGCCCCCCTCAGAAAACCTAGAGGGTTACAAAGTGTCTACTGTGCTCCCTTCTACCCATTCCGAACATTGTTTCCCCTCCATCTTGTGTCTCAATTCTACCGATACACAAAATGGAGGACTCCCGTAACGCTGCCGGTTTGCGTACCGGTGCGCGCACCGGTGAGCGCTCGCTAAAAAAAGGTGGGAAAGTAATCTACAGAAAAACCACTGGAGACACTTTCATCAAATATAGAATAGGCCATACTACATAGCAGTCCCTACCATTTACCCAAATTTGATGGAATTCCATTGAGAAAATTATGCTGTAGGACTGACTAAATATCCTGAGGTAAATTACATGACAGAAACACATATGAAGTGTTAGAATTGACAACCAATTAAAATGTTACTTTGATTTTCTACTATTATTTCATGACATTTGATTGGTTATGTACCTGAATATATATAAAGAAAGAGAGAGAAACACAGCCATTTTGACTACTACTTCCTGAAGTACATTTCAAGAGCATTTTGACTGTGAACTTTAACTTCTTTTTCAAAGGTAAGATATAATTTTAAAAATTTGAAAGGAGAACTATGTTATGCACTTTAAATTAAATAAGGAAAACGTTTTCAGATAGTTACATACTGTCCCTCTATAAGAGTTAGTCATTGAGAAAGACCTAATTATTTAAATTATTGATTGAGTTAGGCTTCTGTGGTATAATTAAGAATTTACTTAGGCTTCATCACAGGCACTTTTTAATAGTTTTACTTCCTGCCTGAAACCATGCACTGCCCAAAGATTACTTCACTGTTAAAAACTCACAAGCACCTGTCTGAACTTAAACCCAACAGTGACCTATCTCCACTGATATATTTTTTTTAATGCAATTTACAGCAAGAAAATGGAAGCACAGCCAAAAGAAAATACAATTTCATTTGAAATTAAGATTGAAAGCAATCCAAACCAAGAAAAAGAAGAACTAGACTTTATGGATGAATCAGTAGACCAAGAATTATTAAAATGTGCTGAAGAATGTGAATGTGATTCTTGGAATGAAAAGGAGGACATTCCTGATGATTTAATGCTACAAATTCTCTTAGATTATGAAAAATCAGAACAATAAATTTAAATTTTAAAAGTTAAAATTGTTTGAGACATTATTCTTTTTAATATGAAAATTATGAAATAGTACCCAAAAAGATAAAATATAAACTGAGACTTAAATATACTGTGCAACTTTTTTTGTGTTACATAGTAAGTTTGCTCATAGTTACTTCCTTTCTCCCACTATATTATCTCCAATGTGTATTTAACATCTCTTTATCATCTCCTGCCTCCGTGTTCTTTCTGCTTTCCTCACAGACTATGCTATGAATTCCATGTACCACAATAACTTCTGAAACAACATGCAAGATATCTAGAAAGAAAACGGTGTATATTTATTTTTAGACTCTGCATTGGTACCTACATGTTGGTACTTGAATAAAAAAAATTTAAAAAAATACAACAAAAAGAACAATCAATAAACATACAATATTTGAACATTCTTTCATTCTTTTTTCCGTATATTACGCTCCCGGGACCGCTTCCCGGTGCGCGTACCAGGCGCTCCCCCGCAAAAAAAACGATAATAAAATTATTATTTTTTTGCCCCGCGGGGCCCTTTTAAAGCCCCCTCACCAAACCTAGGGGGTCAGGGAGGATGTACTCTGCCCCCTTATGCTCATTTCCCACTTTGTTTTTTCCACCTCTTGTGTCTCGATCCTACCGAGACACAAGATGGCGGCCGCTCCGGACTGTTTAGAATGTTGACAGACACCGGAGAGCCAATCAGCTTCGCTTCGTGAACTTCCGTTATGCGTCAGGTACGCGAACCGGGGCGCTAACCGGAGCGCTGTTACAGATATATCTGTTTTTTTAAACGTTAATTTCTCAAAATCCACTGGAGCACATATATTGAGACATAGCAAAGGCACGTCGGGCAAACCATATCTACAATTTTGCCAAGTTTCGTGTAAATCCATTCAGCCGTTCGAGCTAAAAGTGATTCCAACCGCCCTATGGAAAAATGAATGGGAAAAACGCGTTTTGGGACCCCCCTTTTTCTCGGCCCCCCCCTTGACGAAACCCCCCCACATTTTCAGGGGCTGCTCAGAAACAAAATGTGCCATTTTCCTGAAAATTTCAGCCAATTCCGTCCACAAACGCCAAAGTTATTCGACATAGAATTTTCAGAAATCCCATAGGAAAAAAATCCTAACTATATATACCTACTGGCGACCGCCAGTAGGTAATAGATCTTGCTCTGGTTCTACTTTTTTCTTTAGTTAAACATTCTACAAGAGTGCAAGTGTTTTCCAGCTGTCTCCCTCCCACGCTTCTCTGCACCGCCATCTTCATGTTGCTGTGTCTCACGTGTGTCTGCCCACGTTTACGTGTTGCTGTGTCTTGCCATGTGCTTCTGTGTGTCCCCCCCATGTCTGTGTTGCTCTGTCTTGCCTTGTTGTGTGCTTCTCTGCTCCTCCCATGTTGTTACCATTCCCTTGTTGCTTCCCAATGTCCATAGAGTTCTGTCCCTCCGTGTGTTTGTGCTCCCCATCTCCATGTTGCACTGTCTTGACATGAGGTTCTATGCTTTCTGCAATGTTGCTTTGTCTCATCATGTGCTTCTCTCCCACATCCGTGTTGTTTTGTTTCCTGTGTTGCTTTACCTCACCTCCACCTGCCTCCCCCATTTTTTGTCTGCTCACCTCCCTGGCATTTTTTTCATTTTAGTTACTGATCCAACTCAGATCTGTAAAAAAGTTCTTGGTAAATGTTTAGGCGCCCGCATGCGTGGTGCGCATGCTTACGAAATGACGCCACCTTTCAAGCCCTTTAGAGCTTTTTTTTTAAAAAAAAAAACAATTTTTTTGCTTTGCTGCATAGGATCAGGGATGCTATGTAGCATGGCTAAACCCACTGGCAAAGCCACAAGATCCCAAAGGCGAGACCTATGCTTGTTTTATATTTCTGTGGGCACCACCTAGATTTATAAACATTCTATCCCGCCTTGGTCCACCAGTTCATTCCAGTTGACCACTCCGCCAGTGAAGGGTCCTTGTTTGACGCCAGTGTCCAACAATGTCTCTTTTGGCAATGGGCGAGCCTGTGGCCACCACCGTCTGGTGGCCTGTCGGCCTCCCCATCCTTATATACCACCATCCTAAGGTGGGGCTAGACTGGTCTACCCACCATTCGAGACAGGACTGAGAGTCGCATCTGTCTTGTTAACAATGTCACTAGTTGATCTGTTGTTGTATTCTGTTTCTCTGCATACAATTTCAGGGTTGTTTACTCAACCTTCTTCAAATACACATTCCTCGTGTGCTTCTCTGCCCTCCTCTGGCTTCCTGTATATCTCTCCCTAGTAATTTCTCCAGATATCTGCTACTACCTGCTACCATGAACACTCTGGGGCTCGCACGGTCATGTTCTCCTCCTTTGTACATCTTTAGAAGAGTCACCTCTGCACCTCCACTTTCCTGGAAGTCATGTCTTTAATTTCCATATTTATAAGCTCAATTTGTATCCAATTATCTTTGCTTTTATTGTTAATCACTAATGCAAATTAGTCTTTGAGAATTCTGGATGCTTCAGAATAGCTCGGGGGCTCGTGTTGCAAAAAGCTCATTTCACACAGGGCAGCCTACAGGGACGAGGCCTGTATCAATATTTGTTCAAAGCGAGATGATTTATCTGAAAACTCCTCTACTCAGCCTGCATGTTCCAAACTGTAAACCTGGACCCTTCCAAGTTTACATTATGAGTTTTGAAGTGGAAAATAGCTTTTCCTAAAAACATTTACAGATCTCTTAACCGCCCGCACCCACCTCCTTCTCTCTGCTATATGCCCCTCTCTCGGACAAGCAGCAGCAGGAAGGAATATGGTGTATTCTGTGATCCTAGTTCCCTGCTGCTCAGCCTGTGTGAGTGATGTAATAGAATAATCATGACGTCATGGTTTGAATGAGTGCAGTTTTAATGAGTGGGGTTGAGCAGCAGGTTGCTGCTGCCAGTGGGGCTGCACCAGTTTACCTGTAACTGAATACATCTACATAATCTACACTACTGGCTACTAGATTGATTACATACAAGGACCTGACTTTGTTTAGTCAGTGCTTAATTTGTGAAATAGTAAGTGCCAGGGCTCTGACCAGGAGGCCACTGCAGCTTGCATCCCCCATTGCCCGTCATCGCTGCCAAAACAACTGCTAACCATCTCTGTCGCATGTAATTGCGACAGCTCATATTATTCCAGGTCCCCAACGCTAAAGGAATGGCTGGGGAGGCAGGTATTCGCAATTTAAATGTATATTGTATTCCTAAACAACCATTGTTCTGCTCATCTCTAAATTATATGAGTAGCGCCACCATGTGTTTATACTGTTGTAAATATGGTGTTGACAATAAGGTGCTGGTGCCGAGCCCCGGAAACCAATTAAGTGCTGTTGCTGAGCACAGGCTCAAATTAAGCACTGTTGTTTACAAGAGAATGGCTCGCCCCTAGCTCACCAGGACCGCCATTATCCAGTCCTGGCGCTTTATCTGTCAGTACTTTGCACGCAAGGAGTGGAATGCCAAAGGACACTGGGGCACTTGGCACCTCTGATCACATATTCAAGGTTTTGCCCTTGGAGCCTAGCACACTTGTGGCACTTCTGGTTGGTACAATTGAAACAATTTCACAATGCGGGTCTATCAGTGGAAATGTGCACTTACATAGTAATAGCAGCCACCCAGTCCCAGGTCACGTGACACATTCAGCCGTTCTGGCTTTCCAATCAACAACACTTTCAGCTCAGACTTGTAGTTTCACTTTTCTCACTGTACACGCGGGTCAGTGTATGAGAATGCCAAGTGTTGCTGTCTACAAAGCCATGTACATGGTACGCGCCACTTTCCATGCTGGGATTCTTGGTTTTGGGATCCAAAGTGGTGGGGCAACGGGTAGGGGGTGGAGGAACACGGGGTGCATTGCTTCTCTCCCGAACCTCGACTCTAGGGCAGGTGCACACTGCGCAGGCTCCCAGATGCCAATCCTGACGCTGCTCTCATGCCGGGAATGCTATTCTCAGCATGTGAAAAGCGCTGGGATTGGTCTGAGCGGCCCAGTTAGCCGCTCAGACAGTGACTGGAAGGGAGCCTGTGGCTATTCTCCACCTGGCTGTACAACGCAGCCGGGTGGAGAAACGCTAAGTGCGCATCCTTCCACCCCCCCCCCCCCCCCCCCCCCCTTGTCATAGACTGCATGGCCTCGCCCTATGACGCAGCAGCCTTAGGGTAAGAAGAAAAATTATATTATAATAATATTGGTGTATTATCATGTTATTCTTCATGTGTTCAAATCTGCTGCCAACTAGTGGGACAATGCTCCCCCACCATGACGGAGGGGCCGCCCCTGAGTCCCGCTTGCTCGATGCTGTTGGCTACAAACGGTTCACGCATGCCACGTGGCCGCTGTGCACACTGTGACCTACAACTTTCTGGGCACGTGCTCATCTCACTGAGCGATCTTACAAGGGAGCTGTGATTCGCTGCTGGGGGTGCGCCTTCCTGCTACGCACTACAGGGGATGCATTGTCTTTACACTGTTTTATTTATTTGAGGGTTTTAAGTGTCTTAAAGAGTTATGGCTGACAGATGTCTAGGGTTAGACGATTTGTTGACTTCTTGAAAACGGTTCCATATTATGAAGTTAAGTTTTAGCCAATCCTGTATTTTTGGTGAACAGAACTAAGCTCTGCTCTTATAAATCTGCTTAACAGGTCCCAGGGCACGAGAGTGACCTTCAGCTAGTCCTGATATTACACCCAACAGACGCAATAAGGCGGGATTAGTATCGCCTTTTACATTGGCAGTAAGTACCCCGTTGCACCTAGAAGGATGGAGGCCATTGTGGTCCATATTATCGTAGACACTGTTTCTAGTCCTGACCTTTCCTCTGACAACGTAGTGCATTCTGTACATTGTGGTCTGTGTCTGCTTGCAGTCTATGCTGTTTGTCAAGGGGGAAGATGGCTGAAGTTCAAATTAGCTCATCCCCAAAATGTGTGAGAAATAAGGTGCCCGGTCTCCGTAAAAAGCTGGAGCGTACAAAGTAGTGTTGACCCAACCAAGGTTGAATTCATCATAATCAGTGGTGTAACAAAACTTGAGGGGCACCCCTGCAAAGTACATGGAGGGGCCCCCCTCTGGACTCACTTAGGAGCTTTCTGGACAGGATACTGTGCTGAGGCCCCCCTAGAACTCGGTCCACCCCACACTGTGGAGTCCTTTGATAGGCCGCTGATCATAATGAAACAAAATAAACCCATTGGATTGGTGTGCTGCAAATAAGAAGAGAGAGGCTAAGTGGGCGGTCAAGGTGATGAGGAACTTCTTTGGACTAGAACAGATCCATCTGAATGCCTGAAACTAAGGGAGGACCAGCTCTACCTCAAGGGTCAGCGAGATCCACTATCAACATCCACTGGCTTGGCCAGCCTGGAACAGCAGAGTTACCAGGCCATGTCCCTGATGGAGAAGAGTTTAAAAAACAAGTAAAGGAGATCCCGGAAGAGCCTGCAAAGACTTCGAGAATGGACAGCTTGGTGAAGAATGCGCAGTCACTGGAAGGACTCAGAATCCACTCAACAGGTCTGGGCTTTGAAGAGAACCATGATTCAGAAGCATGTGTCAAAATAAAAAGAGAACATTTGTAAGTAAGGGGTATTTGTGGCACTGTAAGAAGCCTTCAGCTTGGAGTCCATACCTTGAAAAACACTTATTATATTATTAAGTATCCTTGGCGCACCATATATGAAGATACCTACATTTAATATGTAGCAGTACATAACAATATACATTTGCAGACCGTGTTCTTCAAACGTTTCTACAATATAACACTGGTGTGCCCAGAACTAGTTTGCTCTACCAGCGACCTTTGTACTACATAAATACTCACTGTTATATGAGATAATATAGCCATCCACCGTGTATTCTGTTGAATTAGTCACAGGGCCAACACTGCCCACCTTGAAATGAAATGCCCTGTATGCTTGCCAGCTGTGGACTCAGGCAGAACTATCAGGCAGTGCCACACAAGATGCTAAATGCCTCCAAAGCACCTACACTTCTAGAACAAATCTCAGCGGCACCCGCTTAATCATTCCAGAGTCCCAAAAGTGGATGAGTCAGCGACAACAAATCGAATTTGGTTGCAATCACAATTTCACAAACTATCAGAGCGCAAAACACCAGCAAATTGAAATAGCCTCTGAGAAATGGAACTTATTTCAGGAGGTGCAAAATTATTTCATAAATGTGTCGGAAGAAGTGGTTTGATTACTCAACGGTATTCTCATTACAACGCCTCTTCTCTTCTTCATCTGTACCTCTCAGACTCCATTGTTCCAGCCTAAATTCAGTCGCTGACCTTGGCGGAGTACAATTCCAGGATCCACCTATGTGTCTTCTATTTTGATTTGAAATTGTGTTCATGTGTGTCTGGCCGTTCCTGTGGGGAGGGGACATAATCACTGTAACAAGAGAAGAAGGGCTCAGGAATACTGGTCTGTACTTAAAATATTACCACCTCCTCACAGTACCTACTTCTATGAGGACATGCTCAAGTCAACCAAAAGATGGGGTACATTTGACAACATCTTTACCACTACACAATGACGCAGGTTCTTAAAAGCATGGCTTTCTTAATACCTAATAAATGGTGACAGACCAGAAAGCATGTGAACCTCCAAGGTTTCTTTGGCTCCCACGTACAACTGGTTGTAAGTCATAAAGGTAAGCAGGGAGGACCAAGGTGCTGTTGTAAAGATGTTGACCCGCGGAATACTCAGTGTTCATCGCCAGAATGGTCAATCCATGACTGACCCTCGCCAACTGGAGGAAAAGCAACCCCTTCATAGTCCATCAAAATGACCCCACGTAACCAGACACTCAGAGATAGTTCATTGCTGCTTCAAGCAAATATACAAGGCACAGATACACTTTACACCGTTCTAAAGGGAAAGTAAAAGATCCATTGGCCTGGACCATTCTCCAAACAGTGCAGAAGCGGCTCAGCGATATTAGACCAATGAGAAGGACCACAGCCTGCTCCGAATGAAAACATACACAACAGAAATGTTCTTTGTCGTCTGTCAGAGCAGAATCTGCACACTGTCCGAAAATGAGAAAGCTTGAACAATCCCTAAACACTGAATTTATTCAAAGAAAACATCGTATATTTAAGGATCAATGTCAGTGCAAGGCGGGTGGCTGTGAAGCGCATACTGCGCAGAGCGAAACGCGACTCGTGATCAGGTATAAGGAGTTTAAAGACATTTCTGATATGTGCCGGAATCGTAGGATGCCTTGCACAGTTCAAACAGATCCAAACCACTTTATATGCTGAAAAAGACCAGCCCCGTCAGGGCTGGCGATGTTTCGACCTCAAATGTCTAGAATCGGATGAAGCCCTCATCAGGGCTATATGGCAGATGTTCACCGCCGTTCCAAATGTCATAAAAAGGAGAATGAAAATAGGCCCTCTACCTTGGTGTTTTCTTTTGTATTCTTAAGCAGTGTAATTTAAGTACCGGCCCAGGGTGGAACAGGGCCATGCCACAATCAAACATCTACACTCACATAAAATATCAAATGAACACCACATACAAAACTAAATGAAAAATGACCTACAAGAAGGATCCTTTCTTGAAATACATTAGGTACCTAAAATGCTGCCCTGGTATTACTCCTCGCATCACAATCCTGCTGGCCCCTGTCTTGCACACCCTTCTGATATGAGCTGATGCCAAAGACAGCATCTTCTCGTCTTCTCTCCCTGGAGGCCACTGAGCCCCTCAAGCCGCGGCTCGTGAGCTCATTCCTCTGGTTCTTCCACGTAGACTGTCGAGACAATGCTGCCTGTGCCCAGTAATGCCACTCACTCTCTCAAGTAAATGTGCAGAGAGCCCTGCCTGCCAGAGGATGATCCGCAAGCCTCGCTGGCGACCCCTTTCTTCTGATAGACCAGGTCTTGAAGGACTCACTGCTGGCATCTGCTGTTACCAAGTGGAGAAATGGAAGTTTGTAAGGATACCCTTTCCTAATAATTTCCAGGTGTCAGCGACATCTGGATTTGCCTTTTTATGTACTTTGATATCATATCTCAGTTGTGTAATCCTGGGAAAAGGGTAGTAATGTTTGGTAAAGCAAAGTACGCTGAGAAGGGGCGTGGTCTGGTGATGCGCGGTGGCAATGAAGGAAGTAACCCAGCACTGCACAGTGTGGCAGGGAGGGTGGAGGCTTGGTGATGCAGAGTGTGGCAGGGAGGGTGGAGGCTTGGTGATGCAGAGTGTGGCAGGGAGGGTGGAGGCTTGGTGATGCAGAGTGTGGCAGGGAGGGTGGAGGCTTGGTGATGCAGAGTGTGGCAGGGAGGGTGGAGGCTTGGTGATGCACAGTGTGGCAGGGAGGGTGGAGGCTTGGTGATGCACAGTGTGGCAGGGAGGGTGGAGGCTTGGTGATGCAGAGTGTGGCAGGGAGGGTGGAGGCTTGGTGATGCAGAGTGTGGCAGGGAGGGTGGAGGCTTGGTGATGCAGAGTGTGGCAGGGAGGGTGGAGGCTTGGTGATGCACAGTGTGGCAGGGAGGGTGGAGGCTTGGTGATGCACAGTGCGGCAGGGAGGGTGGAGGCTTGGTGATGCACAGTGTGGCAGGGAGGGTGGAGGCTTGGTGATGCACAGTGTGGCAGGGAGGGTGGAGGCTTGGTGATGCAGAGTGTGGCAGGGAGGGTGGAGGCTTGGTGATGCAGAGTGTGGCAGGGAGGGTGGAGGCTTGGTGATGCACAGTGTGGCAGGGAGGGTGGAGGCTTGGTGATGCACAGTGTGGCAGGGAGGGTGGAGGCTTGGTGATGCACAGTGCAACAGGTTAATTGTGATGCTACATAAGATGGCAGGAAAGAGGGTATGGAGGTGGCCATTTTTGCTGCACATTGGAAGGCTACATGATTAGGTGCAGTGATTGCGTGAAGGGTGTGGTCCAGAAGGACAAACATGATGGGGTCGTAGCTTGGTACCAGGAGCCGAGAAGGATGGTGAAGCACCTCAGTGGCAGGGTGGTAGTCTAGTCCCGTGGTAGGGTAGGGTGCTGATGTCCAGCAATGATGTGGTGATAGTCAAGTACCGGTGGTAGGGTAGGGTGCTGAGGCACAAAAAGGATGAATTGGTAGTCTAAAACCAGCTTCATGAAAGGGCGTGGATGCACAAGAAAGAAGTGGTGATAATCTAGTACGGGCAGCAGGGAGGAGAGTTCATGCACAACAGTGACAGTGTCGTAATTTAATATTGGCTGCAGGGTAGGGTGCTGGCAAACAACCGTGATGGGGGGGCAGTCTTAGATCTCAATTGTAATGTTTTGATGTTCCTCCGCCAGTCAATATCAACAGAATAAATGAGATTGGGAAACAGCCTGGAATTAATGCGTAGAGTGAGTCCGATAGGTCGAGCCTATCAGACACCACAAGCTGTCTGGTAGCGAAAGACAAATTGTGGGTTTACCAACATTGAGGGGATTGGAGTACGCCCATTGCTGGTTGGCCTTCCTGACACTCTCATTGGCTGCTTCTTATTAGATTTGTCTTGTGTCCCTTCCATGTAGCATAGCCTCTTTAGCGTCCTTAGACTGGCTTGCTACTATGCTTCCTTGCTTGTAGTCAGGGAACTGCTACTTTCTTTTTGTTGAAGTATTTAATGAGAGTATGTGTTTTCCAGCTGTCTCCATAATGTACTTTTCTCCCACCCTCACTCTCTCTCCCCATGAACTTCTTTCTTCCCACCTGCATTTCTGTTGCTATCTCTCATCCATGTGATTCTGCCACGAGCTAAATGTTGATCTTTTTCACCCGCGTTCTCTTCTTCTGGCTGCTTTTCCCATGCATGCCTTCTGTGTTGCTTGTGTCACCGCCCACCATGTTGCTTCACCGTCCAGCCCCTCTCCAACCTGCAAAACGCTCATTCATTCATTTTGTTTTAAAAAAAGCAATTTTAAAACAGTGATTTCACACTACCTTTTTTAAATATACTGATCCATCTTAAAATTACAAATTAAAAAGAAAAGTGTCCTTTTGTTGGCACGTACATACAAAATGACATGACCGCTGCATCATCACGTCATTTATTTTTTAGCCATATTGCCGAGCAGTCGTGATGCTGTACAGCATGGCTAATAAACATATATTTCACTTTTGTAAAAATACTTCATGTTTTAAATAGAAACACGTGAGTAAGGTGGGGATTTGTGTACCCTGTCCTGAAGAAGGAGCCCAGTCTCCGAAACATGTCGACACACACACATAGGAGGTAGTGCACATAGCCTTGCACATCAAACCTCCGTTTACTAGACGTTTTTAATAGTGCCAGCTCGGGAGCAGATTAAAATTCTTTGTTACCCCACGAGCCAGGCCCCTTTTTAAACTTCACTCGCCGTTTATAACCTCACCACTCACATAAGATACCTTCACATACTCCACACATAGTCTTGATTAAGTGCTCCCGCGTAGTCGCAGGTCGTAGCATGCCGCATCCCGTAGAGGGGTGTGAAGACCCCAATGATGAAGCATGACACCAAGGGTCCTTTTGGTGTGTGAGGGGTATTTTAAAACATAGGGTATTTTCTTGCTTAGTCTGAATAGTTGATTTATGTTTGGGGTGCAGTGCAGGGTCGTGTCTATGCTGATAACCTTAAAGGCGGTATTGGCGAGTGTTCTGAATATGCTCATCTGCAAGGCCTTCGATTGTTTCTGCATCTGTGTACGGACAGGAGCAGGGCTTTTGAGTCCATGTGCGCCGGTCACAGACTGTTTACATTGATTCTGGGCACATGCAGCACACATGAGTAGTTTGCCATACCATTGCAAACTCTCAGGTGGAGCAGTTCTAATTTCCACAGGCATGTATTCCCCTAATAGTTGCCAGTTATAGTGTCATCCTCACACCATATTCTCCTCTCCAATTGCATATTGAGGGGTTACAGGACACCCACCTGTAGCCTCTTCCCCAGTCCTGGAGCATGCAGCTAGATTATGCCACACCCTGGAGCTGCAGTTAAACACATCTTTACTCTCCAACTTCCCTTCATGCTCTGCTCATTAGATCAGACTTACCAGAACCACACCCTAACACCTCCCCTGCACATCATGTGGTTCCTGTTCAGAGAACCACAAGGCTCCTAGTGCATATGACATCAATATACTACACCACCCACTCCCTGCTCCTTCCCCTTCTGCATTCTCAAGATCTCCTAAAACCAGTCACTGGAGGAGAGACACTTGTGTGCAGGGTGAGGCGCTGCCTCTGCACACACATCGCTGCACTGTGGCCCACAGAGCATGCCTAACTGAGCCAATGTACTGCCAGCCTTATTCCCACGCGCACGCGCTATCAATGCTCTGCTAAAATCAAGCACTTATTCAATTTCCAACCCAAATAGGCCCTATTAAGCAATTTTACCCGCAGACATCAGTCTCCACTCAAGCTTTAGAATCTCCTGGCTAGATGGGACCCAGAAATAATTAGCATGAGGGAGAAGTATGTGCAGGCAAATGGTTATTACATATCAAGTATCCCTGCTATTTCTGAAAGTAAATGGAAAAATCTGCAACTGAGAACATCGGTGCTATTCCAGTGCACAATGTCACCATGCCCCCTAATTGTCTACCATCAGAGGAATATGTAAGCCCAGACAAATTGTATATTAAAATGAGCCGAATGCAGGCCTACAATTCTTCTACCCCTTAGAAATACCCACCAAAGAACCAAGGCCTTTTTCATTTCAGAAATCACTTTCCTGTCTGGAATACTAGTTGTCTCCGTTGTCACATTCTACGTGTAAACATGAGGGACAGTGGTACGAAAATGATCCTTCTGACTTGGGGTCGCTGTCCAGAAGAGAGACGTGTGGCTACTAAACCAGCAGAATGGCTCACGGATTTAAATAGCTGTTGCTAGTTCTGAGGTGATCTTAGAGTCATGATGATTTTTGATTCTGGAAGGCCAAGTTCGTTTTCCATCCTTCCTATGTTGGTAAACTGAATACTATTATCCTGGGTAATAGTAACACCTGTTACTTCCATCACTTAGAAATTGAAGAACTGTGCAACAAGGTGCTACATAAAAAAACTAGTTTTTTATTGTGCATACAGAGCAAGAACTGTAATTTTAGTAAACCCAGACACCTTGCTTGACACATTTCTTTTCAATTGTCTTCCAAGTGGTCATGGGCGAACTATCAATGGTGCAGGCGGTGCAGTGACACCGGGGCCAAGATGCATGATGGGTCCCTATGAACCCTGTTTATTATGGTATTGTACTATCCAAAGAGCAGTGAGGGGGCCATGGGCCCCTTGCTATGTCACTGCAGATGTCACTGTATCAGAGGCCTCAGCTCTCACTCAGCGTGAGACTCACAACTGTGGAGGCTGGGTTCAGCTCTCACTCACAGCAGACTGTCCCAGCTGCTGGGAAGGGATAGCCCTTGACCCTGCGAACTCTCATTTGTGAGCAGAGGCCCCTGAGAGCTGCAAAAGCTCCAGGAAGTAAGAGCACCTGTAGAGAAGTCATTCTACAGACTCCTCCATTTGATGTAAGGAGTCTCTTTGGCACACAGGAGCATCGCACCACAACTGTCATCACTCACGTGTATACATTAGAGGGGTATTCTATTCATTTTATACCCGTAGGGTGGCAGTTGCGCTATACAAGAGCTATATACAATACAATACAATACAATATTAATTTTATTTATTTTAATATTTAATTCCTATATAGTCACTAATGTCAAAGTTTGTGTGACCTCGCTTCTTATGATGTCATCAAATATGCTAATTAGGTCTCACACCTAAGAATTTTCAAAACTTGAGAGCTATGGTATATTCATCTGTTGAATGTATAGACTACATTGGCCTGCCAGTGCTCCTGACTGGCAGGGGTGAGCTTGGGCGCGTGCTGCGTACAGAAAACTGTGCAGCCCCCTTGGAGAAAACCCATTCTAAGACTAATAGCTTGAAACTTCTTTAGACTTGTGCTGCTGCCGGAACGAGGTGCTTGAATCTCCGCCAGAACAAGAGAGGACGTATCAAGGTCCCACACTCGTGGAAGAGAGGAACATTCCTCCACAGGGATGTATATCGTTACAACACATACTTTTACCTTTACAAGGCATTTTTTACACCGCAACATCCATTACAACGCATTCCATTACAACGCATGCCATTACAACGAAATCTTTGAAACTACCTTTACAACGCATTCCACTACAACGCATACTACATTTACAACGCATACCATTACATTGCATACATGGTAAGTATTGGATAGTGTAGGGGTAAAAATTACTATTCTAACTCCAGGGGGTGCAACAGTAGGGTAAGTGTTGGACAGTGTAGGGGTTAAAATTACTATTCTAACTCCAGGGGGTGCAACAGTAGGGTAAGTGTTGGATAGTGTAGGTATGCGTTGTAATGGTATGCGTTGTAATGACTGCTTTGTAAAGGTATGCGTTGTAGTGGTATGCGTTGTAGTGACATGCGTTGTAATGGTTGCGTTGTAATGGCATGCGTTGTAATGGATGTTGCGGTGTAAAAGTTTCGTTGTAAAGGCAGTGCGTTGTAAAAGTTGCTTTGTAAGTGTTGTTTCCCCTCCACAGTCCATGACGAAATGCATTTCGTGGAGTGGTGTGGCTCACTGGTTAGAGGCGGCAGACCTGGAAGCAGAGAACGGCCCGGGACCAGGGTTCAATTCCCGACGCGGCAGGGTCGTGGATCAGGGTCAACGGACTCGATAATTCTCGCCTCAGTGCCTACTCTAACCAGGGATCACACTCGGCAACTCTGGGCATTAAGCTTGCCTCATCTCTACAACGGCCCCCCACAGACGCCGGGGATGCCTCGTTTCACCTTGGAGATACCCAGAAGGGACCATCTCACAGGGAAAGCCAGGACGGGTTCCCCAGCGGTCTTCAGCGCCAGGACACCCCGAGATGGGGTAACAGTGCGCTTTACAAGTATCATCAATACATTTTTTTTATTTATTTTACAATAGAAGCTGATACGATTACCAGTCGGGTGGATATTTCATATCGCTTATAGGAATAATTACGACCCTTGGCACGTATTTGGAGCTCTATGATTTGAGACATGAAATTGATCTCAGTATACTAAATACACGCCTTGAGAAAGCCCAGGGGGGCGAAACATACGTCGGCTGCTGCTGATTTCTATGTAAAAGAAATGGAATAAAACAAGCAATGGGACCTGATTTAACAATTGTGGTGAAGTTTTTCTAAAGGACATTCATTGTGATTGGCTTAACCACATATCATTGAAGATTGGATGATAGCTACCATCGTTTGGTGTGCTTCGGTGTTTTTTGGTTGGACATTGTTCTAGGCTGGTCTCAGTCCTAGTGGAGCAATACCCTGGTGGGTGGGTATTGTGACACCACGAGAGCACCCTTAAATACTGTGGTTTCAAGGACTCGGTGAAGATAAATTGGTCACTAATGTAAATAAATGTGCAGGTCTTGAAGCATACACACAATCTTTGAAAACAACATTTCTGACTTGTACAGAATTGGAACATATATCAATTTTATATGTTCCATAAAGTCCCTAATTTGATGTCGGCCATCAAATTAGTAGACCATAAACAGTGACTCTGCCACAATGTATCTGCACTTGCATTACATGATTGCTTGTTCAGACTACATCTCTCGGAGAAAATCTAAATGTCCTTGGTATCACCCGTCTCCAGGCATCCTGGGTAACATTTACTTGACCAGAAACCCAGGATTTATTTTTGTCAATTTGAGAAATGTAACTAAATATTCAGCTAATAGCTACACGTTTTCATAATATATTTAGACTGCAATGAGTTATTGCAGACAAAAATGAATATAGTTTGTATGGCTGTGTTAGGATACCAGAGGTACATCTGTTTCCACAACGTATCACTGCTCATTATTATATATTTTTTAATGCTCCAGCACTTGAAATAACTTGGTGCTCATTCTAGTTTTGGTGTAAATAGACCTTATATCTGTTGATCTGGGTTGTGTTATATTAGTGTTTAAATAAAATTAGAGGCCGGCGAGCCACTGAAAGCTCGAGCCTGAAGCCTGGCTCTGGCTCAGCTCGCGGGCCTGTTGGAACCTCAAGCCCATAACGAGCCAAGATTTCATGTAGCTCCTGCCTGCCCCTCTCGTTTTACTCAGGATGTGGTTTTAAGGATAGAGCTGCCAGTTTTGTGTCGGTTCAACATCATATGGGCAAATCATTTAAGCTCCCATTCTTATAGACAATTAATGTGATCTTGTAATATCATTGGTGCTCATGTAAAGCATTCAGTATCTTTCCATCGAGTTTTCTCATATGAAAACTGCAAAGAAATGAACACAAGTAAAAAGAAAGTCTTAACATAAGGAAAGACAAAGAAATGTCTGTTCACAGTCTGATTTTACAAACTAAAACAAGAAAAACAGAATAAATTACAGCTTTCCCTGCTTAAGTTGAGTGACTTTAGGCAAATATTTTATTGCACCACAAGTCTTTTCTTGATTTTTGATTATGAATTTACTCTCAAATATGTGGTTGCAGAATATTCTTGGCCCGGTACGGGTTTTACCTGACCACAGTCTTGCATCAAAGTTCACTGATAGCTCAAGCTAAGAAACGCTATAATTTTGCAATAACTACTTCTCAGTTCAGTGCTATAATGTGACATACTGCTGGTCAAAGCTTCCACGTGTAACAGAAAAACACTTTTTGAATCTTAAGAGCCTTTATCATATTTTACGTGTTATTTGTTGTATGATTTACCTAGCAAACCTTTTCAGGGCTCGGCTCGTACATAGGCGCTAAGAATTGAGACAGACCCTCGGCTCGGCTCGGCTCTCCCGGTTAACCTGCTGGCTCTCCCCCCTCTAGATAAAAATAAATAACACAGTGCCCGTTGGTGGTGAGCCACAGGGCAGCTGCTCGGATGCAAAGCACTGAGCCTGCTCCGAGTCCGTGCCAACCCAGGCCCATATAGCAGCTTTTCTATACGAAGTGGGAGACTGCCTTGTGCTGGTGGAAGCAAAAAGGAGACAGAGTACCAGGGAATTTATTGACGAACACAAATCTTTGCGCTGGTTACTTTTCATTTCCACTTACCGTTGTCTTCTTGACAGGATAATCTAATATTTTCTTCCAGGTTATATGTTGCATCGATTTTCCCCCAACAGAATTATTTCTTTCTAATGCAATCTAAAACACAACAGGTAATATTTTATGACAGATAAGCCGAGACGATGCGGCTCCTGACGCGTGATTAAGAAAAATGCACCTCTTCGGCAGTGAGCCGGGTTCACTCCCACCGGGCGCGGCCGTGTTCCATCACCCGCATTATCTATTAGTGTCAGCTCCGCCTGACGCGCCGCACGCTGAAGGAAGTCTGATTACAAACCCACCAACAGGTTATTTTTCAAGTTACTATAATGTCCCTGGCAACCAGATGAAGATGGTTTTCATTACACGCCTCCAGAACCACTGCTTGTAATTGCTGCCAAGGGATTTCCCCTTCCTCCTGGAGGGTTTGTTGTATCTGCCGGAAAGAATGTGCCCAGGAGCTCTGTTAGGGCAATATATTTCTCATTTGAATTTGTTATTTAGGAAGTGGCGCAGGATGAATTGCTGTGATCACCGGGGTTATTAAAGCCGGTACCCAAAATGGCGGTTCCTACCCACAATGCTTTGCGATTTGAGCGTCCATAGGAACTGAGCCGATGACGTCACTCAAGTGGCTGTACACGGGCAATGTCAGGACTGTTCAATGTGCTAATAGTTAATGAGGCTGCCCGCGGCACACGCAGGGGGCCGAGGGGCGGCTACCTTAGTGCCACATTTGGCACAACAAGCCACTCTAGTTGTCAGACCTCCTGCATTTCTTTATGTTGCCAGGATCAAAGGTGTGGGTGATCGGCCATTCAGGCACCGCTAGGGTGGCACAATGAGCGGAAAGCAGGAATTGGAAGCATAGGTTTTCACTCACTGAGATAGTCTGGGCGAGGTTCCCAGACATGCGATGGGGCAGCTTGCTGAAGAAGCTGTGGCAGAGACTAGCAGGAGGAGGACCCCCTCCCAACATTTTGTTCATCCACCTTGGAGGCAATGATTTGACGTTCATGGGTAGAAAGGCTCTGCTACAGGCTATCAAAGCCATGATAAGTGAGATAAGTAATCAGATGGGCCTATGTGAGTTATGGTGATCCGGGACACTCCACGGATGGTCGGCACGGGCCAGTCCAGGAGAGTAAACAGCGCCATGCACAAGTTCACAGAACAGAGGGGTTTTGCTTTATCAGACATGCACTCTTACATGCCAAGGCCACTGGGTATTTCGATGAGGATGGGGTACACCTGTCTAAAGTGGGCATGGACCTCTTCCTGTTGAATCTGGCGAACGCCCATAAGTCAGCAGGTTGTAAGTAGGAAAGTTGCCTGCCTTGGTGGGGGACCAAGGATGTGACGTGTGCCCCATCCAGAGCTATGGTGGAGTTACAGGGAGATCCAGAGGCTGAATGGTACATAGGGGTACCCTCTTTGGGGGCACAAAAAGGCTGCAAATGCCAAACAACCCCAGGAGTCTTTACGGCAGGACCCTGAAAAATTGACGGTGCCCCACTAGTCCTTCGGGCAGTTGTAAGCCTGAGCAACAGGGGGCTTGCCTGGACACACTCCACCCCCCAAAAGGGCTTGAGTAAAGAGGTGGAATGGTGGTACACGGTATGCAAGGGGGTGAGTCCCCAAAATGGGTAGTACCGATTGGTTGGCTCATCAGGTGGACAGGGCAGCTTAGGGGAAAATGAAATAAACTTGCAGCAATATTTTCTCCAACAAATACAATTCTTGTGTATTTATTTAATATGAGAATGCTATGATTTGCAGGTTGGGCGAGTTACCGATATTGGCACTATAACATGGCCATACTTTTAGAAGCTTGCAGTGTCAGACGTTAGGTTTTTTGTATCTGTTTTTTTCGGGCCAGCTGTTACCCGGCTTGTCTCATCCAAACAATGGCACACATTAAAGGCAAGTATCAGATACAAGTGCTAGTCACCTGGCCTGCTCGACTAGGGCTAGTCCATTCTATGGTGGTAACTGAAGCATGAGGTGAGGCAAATAATGACGGGTAGAATTGTGGAACTCTGAACAGAAATAAAAATTCCTGCGAGTCTATATGGCTTTTCGTAAGCTCTAAATGTTCTGTGCTACACCAGTATACACAATTCCAAAGGGCTGGTGCAAGGATTGAGAATTCTCGGCCCCCTGCTGTGAATTCCTCAAAATCTATCAGTGAAGTAACAGTGATCTCCTTACCTTACAAGAGCTGGTGGAGTGATATACTGCAAGTGCCATATATACACTGTGTCATTTACCAGACCCGAACTACCAAAGCTGACTCTGGCGAGCTTGAGAACCAGGGCTAATTTTTGGGGCCTCAGAAACATGGTCATATTTTCAGAACTTGGAAACAAAGGAGATTCCAGCATTGTGCACCGCAGTCACTGTATGTCATGTTAAAAGTCAAAGCCCAAGGCGCTGTCTGCTCACCCTCACATCCATTTCTCTGTCGGCGACATCGTGTCTTAGTTTTGGGTTTGTAATATTAAATCACCCCCATTTTTCATCTGACACTCTCCAAAGAATGTGTCTGCTGGTGAGATGTTCACCTTTCTCTCAGTTCTCAAGTTGAGCTGCAATGCCTTATGAAACTAGCACAAGCTTGTGCACGCACATGTGATTTCGCACGTGTGCACCAGAATGTTTTTTCTAGTATTTCCTTCTGCCTTGCCCATATTCCGCGCCTCGCAAATATGAGCCCTACTGATGTTTTACTCTGTGTATATGTATATATACATATATATATATATTTGTACAGAAAGGGTTGCGCCACCGTTGAGGTACACTCAAAGGCGGCGTACAGTCGTGAAGTCAAGCGCTCAGGGCACAACACAGGTCTCAACACTTCCAGAAAGTTCATTAGAGAAACTAAAAACATTGCGCTCCTGTGCGCCTGCATGTCGCCCGGCCTCCACCTGCTCACGCCATGCCGTCTCAGTGAACCCCGGGATCCAATGGGGGGCATGTCGTGGGTAGGTGAGGTGGAGGCCGGGTGACATGCAGGCGCACAGGAGCGCAATGTTTTTAGTTTCTCTAATGTACTTTTTGGTTAGCAGAGATGGCAGCGACCCACTGGGGGTTTACACACGAACTTCAAATCCCAGAATTCCAAGCAGGATACTCACCTCTGTTCAATTGCTGTGAACAATAAAGGGGGATGTTCTTGAAGTTACTCGTTTGCCATTTCTGCTGCTGTTTGCCCAAGAAATACCTGTGCGGGCGAAATAATCAGTTGGTGGAGTTCAGACGTCTCCCGGACGTCATAAGCACATGACTACAGTGACTCATGACGACCGAGAGCCGTCCTGAGCACAGCAGCACTGAGTCCACCCCGCACCGTAAAAATTAACCCCACAGCCAAGGGGTTAAAGTGGGTAATAGCAACATCATATTTACAGTGGCTAGAAATGCATTCGGAAGCGCTATGTAAAACAAGATATTATTATTTGTAGTAATAGTTTTGTAGTAAAAGTATTACGTGTGCAGGTGCTCCACCGTCCACTCCATCTCCCACAGCTACCTGATACTTGCTGTCCTCCATGTTGGTTTTACAGTCTCGTTAAAACATGTTTTTATACAGCAATAATAATATAATAGCTGGACCGATGAGGTGTCCATGAGGTCTCCCCTCTCACCACCTCAACCACTGGCCGGTTCGCTGCAGCCCGCCCATTAACAGCGGCGCTGGCCTCATGCACAGCTGGTGAATGTCGCAGGCATGAAGCATTCAGAGAATGCCAAATCCGTGCTCGGTTCTTCATGGAAAGGGCAGCTGTGCGATCAGACAGCAATTGATATTCTTGAGGCACATGCTCACCTCATGGAGAGGGAATCCTTCCCCAGGGTCATGGGCAACACCCCTCCCCCCCCCCCCCCGCCCCAGCCCTGTGTGTACCCCTGCTGCAGGCTCCCTCTATACTGCACTCATAGGCTCACCTGTCTATCCTTCTTCTCTTTCGCTGGCCATGACTCTGAGATGGTTTAGTCCTGGCACAGCAGTAAATTGTCTTCCTGGTGGTTCCAAGGTAAGAGGGCAGGTCCACGCCAGGTCTTCATGATATCCACAGAGGGTAAATCCATATACAATAAATCTACATGAAGCATTCTCACCATGTCAATGGCTATCCCAAAATCCTCATGAAAGAAAGAAATTAATACAGTCTGTGATGCAGGTGGCTACCCTGCTCTAATCCACCCGCATCACAGACTGTATTAATTTCTTTCTTTCATGAGGAACAGCACGACAACCTTTGTATAGACGTCTCAGTTAGGCACGTTTTGCTTGGACCTTCTGCTCCGTCAAGAGCAGTAATAGCCCGTCACTCCTCCTCTTTGATACCAATATCCCAAAATCCTGCCATGGATCTGGAACTCCTAGACCTTCAGTGTCCAGGTTTGCTGGATCCGGCATTGCCTGAGATCTGATGGGCATCATAGACCTCACTCATGACCCTTCGTCGTGTGCTGCATCCAGGGGTGCTCCAGCTGAAGCCCGAGCTGGCCATAGACAATAGCTGCAGAGGTTGCCTCAAAGAGCTAAGCATGACCTTCAAACTCAAAGAGTGCACGTCACTTGATGCTATGATCCACCATTCGACATTTCTTTTGCAAAGCATTCTCTGATTCTTAGAAGGAACTCAACTGACATCACCGTATCATATGCGCTAACGTACTTTGAACATTGGGGCTTCAATTCATTCCTGAAGACCCTAATATTAGATACAATCAACAGATCCTCAACGCCAGAGTGCAGAAAGCGCATTGGAATGTAGGGTCCAAGAATGTTCCTCCGAAAGGGAGGTTTGAAACATAAAAAGGCCTTGAGAGGGAGACTGAGGATCTTAAATAATTAACTTTTTTCCTGGTACCAAAACCAACTTTGCTAATAAAAGGGGGGAGGTGTTGCCCTATGTCCTAAGATTCAGCCGGGCCTGAGCAGTGGCATTTTGCAGCCTCTGTAGCCAGGGACTCCCACTCAAAGTTCTTTTTCCATAATCAGCACTTTAAAAAATACAAGCTGGAATGGTGACGAATGAGCTGGCTCGCATTTAAAACACACATATTATCCTCAGACCTCTTAGGTCTCTGATTCGAGGGGAGTGTATTGTCCAACATAAATCAATTTGAAACAGTTCTTACTAAACAACTACCAATCACCAAAATGCAGGCGCAAAAGCTGTCTTTTATTAGAATTGTCTAGGGATTTTGGCTTAAACATAAGCTATCTAAGCATAGCTCTAAAATACCGCACTATGCAAATAGAGTGGTTTGAGCAACAGAAGAAGATATATTTAGAAATAGTAGAGATGACACAGTAGAGCCATGCAGCAACCCACATGGAAGAGAGTGAAACTGGTCTAGAAGGAAAGTAGCAAGACCATCTGAGACCGGTGCTGCTCAAGCAATAGCATCCATTTCTTCACTGTCCTTCAGGAAGAGACCAATAGGGAATACCAGCTGGGCCAGCCTGCGTGGAGCCTATGGAGTAAAATATTAAGTGACTATCTGGCTCCACCTAGGCTATGAGCGCAACGCTGGTGAAGTCACACGCATCTCAGGTAGTGGTCTAGGGTTGTACTCACAGCCTCCAATGCAGAAAGTCACCCACAAAAGCAAAGTACCCCAGGCATGCAGTAGAGTGCATACGAGGTATTGTCGAACTGAGGCAGCCTCTCCCCGTTCAGCAGAAGAACGAAGAGTGCCGCAGGACGAGGGGTATCCCAGCATGGAGGACCAACAGAATGTGGATGCAAGGGTTACTGGGGGTTAGGTAGAAGCAGGAAACCACCGGGTCAAAAAATCGCTGGGAAGACCAGTGTGATGCCACCTTAATGGGGAAGTTTGGAGAAGGAGCCAAGCTCCATCAGCACTATAGGTCACGTGCCCCACACCCCAGGGAGAATGTGGGTTTACCCTACCAAGTGAGTTTTATTAGGTCTGGCCTGGAGCACCTGGGCAAGTCTAGGTTTGCTGCTAAGCAGTTTTGAAACTATGGCCATTCAAGAAGGTATTGCTATTGGCCTTGGAATGCGGTTCCTACTTTGGTAATCTCCGCACAAAGACGCCTGTGGGCAAAGCCCAACACTGCAGGGCGTAACAAAGGCCCCCGCAGCTCCCGCAGTGTGGGTGGCCCTGAGCTCCAGGGGGCCCCCTCACCACAGTACCAAAGCCCGAGAGCTCCAGAGTGACGTCCATTGACTGCACAGCTCTTAACTTGGCTGCTGGCTCTTCTCGTCCGACAGGCTTGAGGGGGCTGGCTCAGCTCCCGGCTAGCTACAATGTTTTACGCGATACAGCGCATTCTTTGACGTCATAAGCCTGCCCCATGATTTAATTTGCCAAAACAGCATAGGCGCCATGAGCGGGCGGTGGCATGCTTTCAGTTGTTGTGCAGCCAGCACACTGGGCCTGCCGCTGCAGCTCTCAGCACGCGGCCTGGCCGGCGCTATGATTCGGCTGTGGTGGTGCAGCAGCATGACTGCCTCAGCTCAGGTGCCGCGTGCAGCAAGTCCATTGCAGCCAGTTCTGCCAATGCTATGCAAGTCGGTTGTCGAGGAGTGTCCGATCTGGACCTCGGCCGCGGCGCTGCCCGGGACTGTGCGATCGTCGCAACTGGCCTTACCGTCAATAGGGCTCTGCGCTGACAAAGTAAGTGAAGTGTCATGCACTGTTTTTTCTTGTCTTCCAATTGTAATTTACTTTTAGGAGCTGCGAGTCATTCAGCCTGCGTACAGTTACATACAACAGATCTGTATGTAGTCTTCACAAAGTTGAATTCAGCCGCGCAAGTGAAGTCAGTGCAGCACTGCAGCAGAATATAGAGAGAACTTGGATTATACAATACTCTGCATTATCAGTGAAGTGTCGGCTCGAGCCAGTCTGATTGGAATTTACGATAAAAAGGTCACACTTGCATGCCCTCAATGTGAGTGTACTTCAGGTCATTTGAGAGGTCCAGACAGGCAGGCAGTTTTGGCCCGGTGGGGGTAGTGGCACCTTTATTTGTCTGACTTCAGCCCTGTTAATATTCTGATGACAGTGTTGTCCCACTGAATGTTGAGCCGTTTAATAGCGCTAACTTGGCCCCGAAGGCATTGGAGGGCTCGAGCCGAGTGATGGGGTCCTGTGTTTGCAGGGGCAGTCAGACCCTCACTCCACAGCACCACCATGCTCACAGGTGTGTCGAGAGAGATTATGGTCCTTGTCTATGTCCGTTCACGTGCAGGGCGCTCAGGGGTGCCATCCCCTCTGCTGTCCCGCTCGGCCTTTAGCAACGCCGTTCAGCTGCAATTTTATTAGCGCAGCCCTGGCCTCAGAACACCAATCCGAGCAGGCTCGGGTCACCGAGCCATTGCCTCCACACTCCTGGGGGCAAAGGGGGCACCCCCAGGGTGTCGGTTAGGGGGGCCACTTTCTCTGCGGCCCTGTGGCCGCACTTCGGGGCTTATTTACAAGCCCCTTGCGCCACGTTTGCGTCACTTTTAACATGGGAAAATTGACGCAAAAGTGGCGCAAGGGGCTTGTAAATCTGCCCCTTCCTCTTGGAGTGTCAATCCGGGATGGCTGGGCCTCTCTGCTGCTACTTCTTCCATCCTGGGGGTAGAGGGAGGCATCCTCTAACGTATGACTGCTAACCCCCTCTGCTTACTTTTAACTCCTTCCGTGCTAGTGACGGAACCACTCCGTCATAAGCCACGGGCGCGCTGTGCTCATGACGGAGTGGTTCCCTCACGTCGCGGCCGCTCCGCCCATGCGGCACTGATTCCCCCACCTTTGCGGGCGAATTAGTGAGTGGGCGGAGCTGTGACGGAACCACTCCGTCAAAAGCACAGCGCGTCCGTGGCTCGTGACGGAGTGGTTTCGTCACAAGCATGGCGGCGCCGCGTGAACCCCCCACACCCCCCAGCGCGTGGCAGAATTACCGCAGCGGCCAAGGGATTAAGTAAGGATACGGCTGAATGGGCCCCAACAGCTGAGAGCTTGGATTTCTGCTCCCGATTCTATCTGTCTGTTTCAGAAGGACAGAAACATTAATGATAAGTGAGGCAAAGGCATTCATTAAGTCTTGGTCAGGCATTCTCCCAGATGAGGGTGCAGGCCAGTCTGCCCATAGCTGCCAAGGTTTCAGATTGCTATATGTGACATTTTCATAATTTCATTGTAATTATGGGTCAGCAACCGCAGTTGTTGGCACCAGTTTTAAGATCTTAGAGTTCCTCGTTCTAATTAATTTCTGACATTCTTATGTTTTCCTTTCTTCATTGCTTGTTTTTTTTTACTCGCAAGAAAGTGTCACTCATACTCGTCGAAATGTCACTCATAATTGTATTGAAATTTTGAAAATGTCACACATAGCCATCTGAAACCGTGGCAGCTATGAGTAAGTCTGGAAGTCCATGCACTTTCCAGGGGGGGGGGCTCAGGTTTCGTTACGTCACTGTAAACTGGTATCAGATGGCAGGGTGGGCACGAGACCTCTAGTGACATCCACGTGGTAGGCCTTCCGGTCACGAGGAGACTCAGTGTGGCGGGAGAAGGAAGCTATGCTGCAGCAGGAGACTGAATAGAGAGCGTTCTGCCCAGGGTCACAGTCTTCTATCTACGCAGTTACCTTGAGATGTGTTGGTCAGTCTGTGTGGGATGATGAGTCTGTGGCCTCGGGCCTCTGCCAGGTGATGCTGGTGCAAATTGAGATGTCTGTTGCCATTCTCATAACAGGACACCCTGGGGTGAATCTCAGCAGCTCTCTCGCCTCCTCGGCAGGTCTGATGAGTGTGAGTGTTGGCGCTGCTGTGGAGAGGGGGGTGGTGCTGGGAGGGACAGGCGGATAATGAGGGAGTGTGTGAGTGAGGGGGGCGTGTCAGCGTGTGTAAAGCCATCAACGCGAAATCAGAAACCAGGATTCAAATGCTCATTTATTTTACACTTTCAACCAGGTGCCTGCATGACGTAACTCGAGGCAGCGAAGGCTTCTCAGCGCTCACTGTGACTCAATGTCACACATTCTCTGGCCGTCGATTTGAAGATTTTTTATCCAATTATCACGTCTGATCTGTTCAGCGTTCTGAGCAGCAGTCGCGTCAACCTCTTGTAGCCTGTGTTTTGAAATGGAGTCGGCAGTATAAGGCAGCGCTGCTCTGTTCGGCGCCCACCCACGTACAGCGACCCTCGCAATGACAATTTCAAACAGGGGCAAATATAAGAACTAATTAGCTGTTACAGGCGGAGTGATGTGATTGGATGAGGTCGGCAGACTGGGGCCTGTAGGAAACTTAGATGACATTTTGTTCTGAGTACATTGGTTCAACAGTTACTGTTGCAAGTGTCAATGCTGAAATGTGCCTGCCTGTGAGGTACCACTTGTGTGCCTGCTTGCCGCTATTTCCCGGGGGTGGTGGGGGAGGGCAGGGATGGGAGGAGTGGAGGGCGGAGCCGGGGATTGTAATATCAAAATAATAAATACATATGTTGGTAATGCGCCACGTTTGCGTCACGCAACTGCGGCGTAAACGTGGCGCATCCCTACGACCAATTTACAACGTGACGCATCTAGGCAGATGCGTCATGTTGTAAAGCCCTGCGCCACATGTGGGCGTTCCGGCGCAGAGTGGGCATTCCGGGGCAGGTGCGCCTCGCAAAAGTAGCTGAGTGAAATCCATAAGATTTCACTCAGTCACTTACAGGCCAATGCTGCGTCAAAACCCTGTGCCTGCTTGAAGCAGGCGTAAGGCTTGAGGCAGCATTGGACAGATAGTGCACCCCCGCGCTTTGCTGGAGCTGCTTCGCGCTTGCGACGCAACTCCAGCAATGCGCCACGTTTACGGCACAGATGCGTCACGTCAAAATAATTAAACAACAGGGGGTGGTGATGGACAGAGTTTCTGAATTAAGCAGAATACTCTCACCCAGTCAAGAGATCAGGGCTTAATCCAACACCGTTTTTTAGCTCACTGCACCATCCCAGCTCAGAACCTGGCTATATGCAAATTAGTCTGTCCCTGGCCCAGTGCATCATGTGAACAGGGCAAACCAAACTACCAAGCCAATTCTTTCACTGGAAAGGAAACAAGCTACCGGGGACCGGTTTCTGGCATTTCAGCCGTCTTCGGCCCGGCTTGCTTGAATCCTGATGGTGCAATGAGCAAGGGACTCACGTCTGAGTATACCCTTCCACGCTTATGGTGGACAAAATAATTAAACAACAGGGGGTGGTGATGGACAGAGTTTCTGAATTAAGCAGAATACTCTCACCCAGTCAAGAGATCAGGGCTTAATCCAACACCGTTTTTTAGCTCACTGCACCATCCCAGCTCAGAACCTGGCTATATGCAAATTAGTCTGTCCCTGGCCCAGTGCATCATGGGAACAGGGCAAACCAAACTACCAAGCCAATTCTTTCACTGGAAAGGAAACAAGCTACCGGGGACCGGTTTCTGGCATTTCAGCCGTCTTCGGCCCGGCTTGCTTGAATCCTGATGGTGCAATGAGCAAGGGACTCACGTCTGAGTATACCCTTCCACGCTTATGGTGGACAAAATAATTAAACAACAAGGGGTGGTGATGGACAGAGTTTCTGAATTAAGCAGAATACTCTCACCCAGTCAAGAGATCAGGGCTTAATCCAACACCGTTTTTTAGCTCACTGCACCATCCCAGCTCAGAACCTTGCTATATGCAAATTAGTCTGTCCCTGGCCCAGTGCATCATGGGAACAGGGCAAACCAAACTACCAAGCCAATTCTTTCACTGGAAAGGAAACAAGCTACCGGGGACCGGTTTCTGGCATTTCAGCCGTCTTCGGCCCGGCTTGCTTGAATCCTGATGGTGCAATGAGCAAGGGACTCACGTCTGAGTATACCCTTCCACGCTTATGGTGGACAAAATAATTAAACAACAGGGGGTGGTGATGGACAGAGTTTCTGAATTAAGCAGAATACTCTCACCCAGTCAAGAGATCAGGGCTTAATCCAACACCGTTTTTTAGCTCACTGCACCATCCCAGCTCAGAACCTGGCTATATGCAAATTAGTCTGTCCCTGGCCCAGTGCATCATGGGAACAGGGCAAACCAAACTACCAAGCCAATTCTTTCACTGGAAAGGAAACAAGCTACCGGGGACCGGTTTCTGGCATTTCAGCCGTCTTCGGCCCGGCTTGCTTGAATCCTGATGGTGCAATGAGCAAGGGACTCACGTCTGAGTATACCCTTCCACGCTTATGGTGGACAAAATAATTAAACAACTGGGGGTGGTGATGGACAGAGTTTCTGAATTAAGCAGAATACTCTCACCCAGTCAAGAGATCAGGGCTTAATCCAACACCGTTTTTTAGCTCACTGCACCATCCCAGCTCAGAACCTGGCTATATGCAAATTAGTCTGTCCCTGGCCCAGTGCATCATGGGAACAGGGCAAACCAAACTACCAAGCCAATTCTTTCACTGGAAAGGAAACAAGCTACCGGGGACCGGTTTCTGGCATTTCAGCCGTCTTCGGCCCGGCTTGCTTGAATCCTGATGGTGCAATGAGCAAGGGACTCACGTCTGAGTATACCCTTCCACGCTTATGGTGGACAAAATAATTAAACAACAGGGGGTGGTGATGGACAGAGTTTCTGAATTAAGCAGAATACTCTCACCCAGTCAAGAGATCAGGGCTTAATCCAACACCGTTTTTTAGCTCACTGCACCATCCCAGCTCAGAACCTGGCTATATGCAAATTAGTCTGTCCCTGGCCCAGGGCATCATGGGAACAGGGCAAACCAAACTACCAAGCCAATTCTTTCACTGGAAAGGAAACAAGCTACCGGGGACCGGTTTCTGGCATTTCAGCCGTCTTCGGCCCGGCTTGCTTGAATCCTGATGGTGCAATGAGCAAGGGACTCACGTCTGAGTATACCCTTCCATGCTTATGGTGGACAAAATAATTAAACAACAGGGGGTGGTGATGGACAGAGTTTCTGAATTAAGCAGAATACTCTCACCCAGTCAAGAGATCAGGGCTTAATCCAACACCGTTTTTTAGCTCACTGCACCATCCCAGCTCAGAACCTGGCTATATGCAAATTAGTCTGTCCCTGGCCCAGTGCATCATGGGAACAGGGCAAACCAAACTACCAAGCCAATTCTTTCACTGGAAAGGAAACAAGCTACCGGGGACCGGTTTCTGGCATTTCAGCCGTCTTCGGCCCGGCTTGCTTGAATCCTGATGGTGCAATGAGCAAGGGACTCCCGTCCATCACCACCCCCTGTTGTTTAATTATTTTGTCCACCATAAGCGTGGAAGGGTATACTCAGACGTGAGTCCCTTGCTCATTGCACCATCAGGATTCAAGCAAGCCGGGCCGAAGACGGCTGAAATGCCAGAAACCGGTCCCCGGTAGCTTGTTTCCTTCCCAGTGAAAGAATTGGCTTGGTAGTTTGGTTTGCCCTGTTCCCATGATACACTGGGCCAGGGACAGACTAATTTGCATATAGCCAGGTTCTGAGCTGGGATGGTGCAGTGAGCTAAAAAACGGTGTTGGATTAAGCCCTGATCTCTTGACTGGGTGAGAGTATTCTGCTTAATTCAGAAACTCTGTCCATCACCACCCCCTGTTGTTTAATTATTTTGTCCACCATAAGCGTGGAAGGGTATACTCAGACGTGAGTCCCTTGCTCATTGCACCATCAGGATTCAAGCAAGCCGGGCCGAAGGCGGCTGAAATGCCAGAAACCGGTCCCCGGTAGCTTGTTTCCTTCCCAGTGAAAGAATTGGCTTGGTAGTTTGACAAGCGCAAGCATAAAACGAGCGCGCACTTAGGACCCGGCCCCCCGGCCCCCGCCCCTACTTCGTCTAGAGTTCCTGGCGGCCGGTCAGCCTTGGGGTGACCGGCCACTTAGTCCTTCCGGAGTATCCAGTGACGCGTTTCCGGTGGGGCAGAGGGCGGAGACTGGGGACCTATTTAGGTCCTTGGGGCAGGGACCTCAGTCTCCTCGCCCTTTGCTTCACCTGACCGGTTGCGGGCTCGCAGAAGCGCCCCCCCCACTTCCCGCCTTTCTTAGTTTAACTTCCCTCCGTTGGAGTTTTAGAGGTTTTGAATAATGGCGGGGGTCGGAGGATACTCGTGGGGCGGCGATGCAGCACTGCGAGTCCGTGGAGAGGGGCGATGAAGAAAAGCGCTTCGAGGTCGAAGGCCGTCCATCTCGCCAGGTAGGGAGTTGAATGGGGCTCGGGGGGCCTGGGTGCAGCCGCGGATTATCGATGGGAGTGAGGGTTCTGCTTCGGTGGTATGCGGCTGCCGCCGGGACCCCCGGGCTCTCGGGCTCCTTCCTGGGCGACGTGGGCGGGCGGAGGGGGGGGTGTCCGGGTACGGGAATCCTCTTCCTTTGTTGGCTGGTGACATAGTCTCCAGCGGGGAAACTTTCTCTAACTGTGGCACTTTCAACAGTCGGATGAAGTAGCGCTGCTAGGTTTTGGCGGCGCTTTACGTCTAATTAATCATAGACACGTACACATATGAAGGCAATAGAAACAAACGTAGTTGCATCACTAATGTTGCAAACGCTCGCACTGTTGAACAGCATAGATGTTCACTCGAGGGCAGTTCAGGCAAGGTTGATAGTTTGTTGCATGTGTGCCTCACTATAAAAGGAGTCGGTTGAAACATGTTAAGAAACAAAGCCCTCAGTGAAAAATAATGTCTCGGCTGTATTTCAGATAAACGTGACATAACCAAGGGACACACTTGTAGAGAACGTCTGTGCCAAAGTGCGTGCCTGCAGGATACCAACGTCTCCCTCAATGTTATTTGAATACTTTGGAAAAACATAACGTTTTGTACTGTGCATTTATAGTGTCACAATAGATATGTTTCAGATACTGTTTCGTAAGCGTACTATCCGATAATGGTGTCTCTTTGAAGAATAATGTCCATTGCTTTTTATAACTCTGGATCGTGTGCCTTTTGTATGAGCCGAACTTGTGTTTTATTAACCACTGATGTAGTATTTCTTTCGAGCTTTCCTTAGTCCTTGGCGTGTCAGTTTCCATTTTAAGAGGTGCCCAAACACAGCACAACCAAATTCTGGCGCTATTTGCTCCAGCGCATTCATGTTGCTGCTGGAGCTTTGATGCAACCTTAACCAAATTTAAAAGTCGCTAAAACCATAATTCCCATTGTTGCTTAGAAAACGGAAGGATGTCTGTCTGTCCATTCAGTCAGTGCACCTCACGGCCACTCAGCCTAGGGGTCTTTGTTAACGGACTGCACCCCGTGCTATTAACGCCCAGTGTACAGTTAATACTTCGTTAATGAACAGTGGTAGTTCTCCATTTAAATAGTGTTAAAGGCTCCCTAAAGATTCAGATTAATAAGTCTGAAATCGCCGGGTTACTACTGTGCGCCCAGGTGCGCCCGGGTCCTTTCTCTGTTTCCTCTTCTGTAGAAGGGCGCGAGGGTCGGGGGAGGCTTCGCCCCCCCCCCCCCCCCTTTGTTCTACGGGGGCCTGGAAGGCTTTCTAGAATGTTATTCAAACCTCTTACCCGAGCAACGCAATGCCCCTCACGGCCACCCAGCCAAGGAGTCTTTGATAACAGACTGCTCCCGGTCCTATTAACGCCCAGTGTGCAGTCAAATGCTTTGTTAAATGACCGGGAAGGTTATTTCGGGTAATAATGTTACCTTCCAGCTGGGGAAGTTTGTCTCTGTTCATTTGGGTTGGAATGGAATTTGACACGACACAGCAGGTTCCCTTATGGGGCAAGCCCGCCGTGCTACTAAAACCACGTCACTTAAGGCAGCGCCTTGGGTCATTGCGCATGCGGTAACTCTTGTGCATTCATTTTTGTACCTTTGTCGAGGAAGCACTCCTTTATAACATGTTTAGTCTCTGAATTTGGTCGCTTGTTAATATAACTGTAGTTAGGTTTAAAACTGGCTGTGGCCTACGTAGCCAAAATAGAACACTATTCACGTAGGACTGACACTCGAGTGCGTTCATCTAGAGTGCACGGAAAATTCCAAAAGCCTACACCTTTTATCTTTCTCTTGGGATCGGGGACGCAGTGCGCCTGTAGATGCAGTGCGCCTGGTCGTATGTGAACCCGTCTTTCCTGTAAATGCGGGGACCTACAAGCGTCCACTGTAGGGGTTGCACGGATTCCGGACGGTTCAGATGGATTCGAGCACAAGAATGAGCGCCAGTTTCATTACTGTTCGGGTCCCATCTTCTGCATTCCTGATATCTTGTGCGCAGGACTCGTATCAGCTTGGGAACAGAGCCGGGCTTGTTTATATATGAATGCCGAGAATATGAATGGCTGCCCGCCTCTTCCTGTGTTTCGCAGATAGAGGTGTGCAAGCATGGCGCCTATTTACACGTGGTTCAGATTCAACCATATGCGTGTACGAGGCATTTCTTTATGTGTTTCGGATACTTTAGGGAGCATATGTTGCCTCTTCAGACGTTTACATTTGAGTCGAATACTTTAGAGCGCTACGCCGCCTCCTGTTCGGGGAATCTGATCAATACAGATGTACCGTTACAAGTGGATTCAATGTATGTATGTGTATATGTTTGCACATGGTTCGTGGGAAATCAGGTGAATGCGGGTGGCGTATTTACAAGCAGATTTAAACCCACTGTAGTGCAACCAGGCCTCTTGTTACATGTGTGCCTTTTGATTCGCCGGGATTAGTGCGCTGTGCCCGTCGGCATGTGATTTTGATAACCTAGGGTAATGGTTTGAGGTCTTTTGTGAAGACACGGGATGTGTGGTGCGGATGAACTCTGGTGCTTGCTGAGCGAGCTTGACGTGCAGGTACACGGCAGCCACATCACTCGAAACTGTAGCGTGTAATTGACTCTACCTATCGTGGGGTCAACAGACTTGACTCTACCTATCGTGGGGTTAACAGACTTGATATACCAATATCCGCACACTGCGTGACTTATGTTTAAAGCGGATATCAAGGCGCTGATGGAAGAGTATTTGAAACGCTGCCATTTAATCCCTAGTCCGAGCATAGTTTGTTCCCAAAAAGTTGCAACACTGCCGTGTTCATGACAGATCTGCCGAAAACGGCACCCCCCTTTTATAGCTGTGGTGAATCTACTTCTCCCCTAAGAGAATGCCGAGTTAAAAGGCAGACCGGACAGGTCTGGAAAGTGTCCGTTCTGGCCTGCATAACGGGGGGATAGGCCGGCCATAAAGCGCTGTGCCTTAAGAGAAATCCCAGTTAGGAGCAGAGCAGACAGGTCTGGAAGTGTCAGTACTGGCCTGCATAATGTGGGACAGGCCGGCACAAAGCGCTGACCGGTACCCTCCCGCTCAAAATACTGCAGCTCCGCGAGCATTCCGGTGCGGAACTAGTTGCACGGCCGGGCTTTGCTCGACAGAACCCCTTACAATAATAGGGTACGCGTTGCTGCAGTTCCTTTAATGAAGTTTTGTAGGTAACAGTACAATATGGTGGGGTCCGACTGAACCCCGTACACGGGGGGTCATGACTTGAGTGGTAATTATTGTAGCCCAATACTGTGGCCGTTTGAACCCGTGTCACACTGGGCTTGGTGGAAATCTGAGTGCGGTATGATAATACTGTGCTTGGTGGCGTCAGTTTACTGGACTGGACCACGTCTACCAATACCTTTACACGGCAGACCCCAAGTTGAATGGCGTCGCCTGATTGACCCTTGTATTTCCGTTTTGCATGGACAGAGCCAACAGAGCCTTGTGTAATAACATGATTAGAGTGGTGCATCCCTTAGGCTTGCGTTACACAAGCCAGTCCTTGCCGTTGAGGATCCGGAGAACCCTACTGGTAGCACTGTACTGCAGTGGGGGGGGGGGTGCAACTTGGCACTAAGGAGCCGACGGCCTCAGGGCATCCCTTTAGAATTGGGGCAGCTGCTCTAGCGGCGAGGGCGGGACCAGCATCCGACACCGGGATGAATTTGGGGTACTGGTGGCTCGGCTGGTTTTGCCGCATATCAAGCCTGGGTGACTAGGAAACAATGGTTGCGCTTTCGTCATGACTGTGCCTGAATTTCTATTTTCTCTCCTGTGCATTAGTGTGCCTA
Organism: Lissotriton vulgaris; assembly: GCF_964263255.1. Taxonomy (NCBI): domain Eukaryota; kingdom Metazoa; phylum Chordata; class Amphibia; order Caudata; family Salamandridae; genus Lissotriton; species Lissotriton vulgaris. The sequence goes on from NC_141687.1 coordinate 117,888,146, forward strand.
GTCGAGGTGGAGGAGCCACTGGAGAGCCTGGCGGTCAAAGAGGCGCTGCGGAATGAATATGCCGACCACACGGGGCGGAGGGCCCCGTAGTGCAGCCATGAGCCGGGAAGGTTTCCATGTAGCAACCCATGGGGGAATGGGCCAAGTCGCGCTCAGAGAAGGGCCGCTTGCGTTGCATTCCGCACGAATTTTGGTGAGTTGAGGTATCACATGGAAGGGCCCGTAGCACGGCCAAGAGCCTGGAATGTCTCAAGGAGACGGCTCAAGGGGGAATGGGCCGGGTTGTGCTCAGCGAAGGGCCGCCTGTGGCACATTCCACACCGAATGGTTTCCAGTGAGGTGAGGCATCACAAAGATGGAGTACAGTTAGCACACGCATGTCTACGGATACTCTGGTTTGGGAATAGGGGTCTTTCATTTAGAGCGCTGGTGGGGAAGGTGACGGACCTGTGGGCCCTGGTCACCTTTGTGGCGGTAGAAAGACCTTGGAACACTAAAATTGACCGACGGAATGGACGGGAGTCCGCCTTGCGTACTCCCTAGGCCAGCACTGAGGGGGGAGAGACGGTAAGCTCTCCGCTGGAAAAATATGGCCCCGGCTGGGGAGGCTAGGGCGACAGGTTACGAGCCTCCTGGGTCCCTGGGGGTGGGCCCCTGGTGATGGCGGACAAGGATCAGAAGTTTGGGCCCCAATCCTCATGGGCGCAGGTGCGTTGCACCTTGCGTGGATGCTCGGCAGGGAAGATGCGAGCTGGAAGGCCCCTTAGTGCTGGAGGATTAGAATCTTGCTGAAGAAGATATAGAAAGTCAATAATAAAATTGTGTTGATATAACTGTGAATAATGAATTTGAAATGCCTTGTCATGTTTATGAAATGTCAAATAATAAACATGGCCGTTTTTTACACCCACCCAAATCTCTGTCGATGATTTAATGTGGGTATCAGGTTATCAGGAGGGAGCGGGGAGCATGCTGGGGGATCCGGGTCCTATGACAAGCGCAAGCATAAAACGAGCGCGCACTTAGGACCCGGCCCCCCGGCCCCCGCCCCTACTTCGTCTAGAGTTCCTGGCGGCCGGTCAGCCTTGGGGTGACCGGCCACTTAGTCCTTCCGGAGTATCCAGTGACGCGTTTCCGGTGGGGCAGAGGGCGGAGACTGGGGACCTATTTAGGTCCTTGGGGCAGGGACCTCAGTCTCCTCGCCCTTTGCTTCACCTGACCGGTTGCGGGCTCGCAGAAGCGCCCCCCCCACTTCCCGCCTTTCTTAGTTTAACTCCCGCCCACCCGTCCCTTTAGCTCAGTAGTTTAGAGGGGCGTATTGCGGTAGAAAGACCTTGGAACACTAAAATTGACCGACGGAATGGACGGGAGTCCGCCTTGCGTACTCCCTAGGCCAGCACTGAGGGGGGAGAGACGGTAAGCTCTCCGCTGGAAAAATATGGCCCCGGCTGGGGAGGCTAGGGCGACAGGTTACGAGCCTCCTGGGTCCCTGGTCAGCCTGGTGGTCTGAGGGCGGGCCCCTGGTGATGGCGGACAAGGATCAGAAGTTTGGGGCCCAATCCTCATGGGCGCAGGTGCGTTGCACCTTGCGTGGATGCTCGGCAGGGAAGATGCGAGCTGGAAGGCCCCTTAGTGCTGGAGGATTAGAATCTTGCTGAAGAAGATATAGAAAGTCAATAATAAAATTGTGTTGATATAACTGTGAATAATGAATTTGAAATGCCATGTCATGTTTATGAAATGTCAAATAATAAACATGGCCGTTTTTTACACCCACCCAAATCTCTGTCGATGATTTAATGTGGGTATCAGGTTATCAGGAGGGAGCGGGGAGCATGCTGGGGGATCCGGGTCCTATGGTTTGCCCTGTTCCCATGATACACTGGGCCAGGGACAGACTAATTTGCATATAGCAAGGTTCTGAGCTGGGATGGTGCAGTGAGCAAAAAAACGGTGTTGGATTAAGCCCTGATCTCTTGACTGGGTGAGAGTATTCTGCTTAATTCAGAAACTCTGTCCATCACCACCCCCTGTTGTTTAATTATTTTGTCCACCATAAGCGTGGAAGGGTATACTCAGACGTGAGTCCCTTGCTCATTGCACCATCAGGATTCAAGCAAGCCGGGCCGAAGACGGCTGAAATGCCAGAAACCGGTCCCCGGTAGCTTGTTTCCTTCCCAGTGAAAGAATTGGCTTGGTAGTTTGGTTTGCCCTGTTCCCATGATACACTGGGCCAGGGACAGACTAATTTGCATATAGCCAGGTTCTGAGCTGGGATGGTGCAGTGAGCTAAAAAACGGTGTTGGATTAAGCCCTGATCTCTTGACTGGGTGAGAGTATTCTGCTTAATTCAGAAACTCTGTCCATCACCACCCCCTGTTGTTTAATTATTTTGTCCACCATAAGCGTGGAAGGGTATACTCAGACGTGAGTCCCTTGCTCATTGCACCATCAGGATTCAAGCAAGCCGGGCCGAAGACGGCTGAAATGCCAGAAACCGGTCCCTGGTAGCTTGTTTCCTTCCCAGTGAAAGAATTGGCTTGGTAGTTTGGTTCGCCCTGTTCCCATGATACACTGGGCCAGGGACAGACTAATTTGCATATAGCCAGGTTCTGAGCTGGGATGGTGCAGTGAGCTAAAAAACGGTGTTGGATTAAGCCCTGATCTCTTGACTGGGTGAGAGTATTCTGCTTAATTCAGAAACTCTGTCCATCACCACCCCCTGTTGTTTAATTATTTTGTCCACCATAAGCGTGGAAGGGTATACTCAGACGTGAGTCCCTTGCTCATTGCACCATCAGGATTCAAGCAAGCCGGGCCGAAGACGGCTGAAATGCCAGAAACCGGTCCCCGGTAGCTTGTTTCCTTCCCAGTGAAAGAATTGGCTTGGTAGTTTGGTTTGCCCTGTTCCCATGATACACTGGGCCAGGGACAGACTAATTTGCATATAGCAAGGTTCTGAGCTGGGATGGTGCAGTGAGCAAAAAAACGGTGTTGGATTAAGCCCTGATCTCTTGACTGGGTGAGAGTATTCTGCTTAATTCAGAAACTCTGTCCATCACCACCCCCTGTTGTTTAATTATTTTGTCCACCATAAGCGTGGAAGGGTATACTCAGACGTGAGTCCCTTGCTCATTGCACCATCAGGATTCAAGCAAGCCGGGCCGAAGACGGCTGAAATGCCAGAAACCGGTCCCCGGTAGCTTGTTTCCTTCCCAATGAAAGAATTGGCTTGGTAGTTTGGTTTGCCCTGTTCCCATGATACACTGGGCCAGGGACAGACTAATTTGCATATAGCCAGGTTCTGAGCTGGGATGGTGCAGTGAGCTAAAAAACGGTGTTGGATTAAGCCCTGATCTCTTGACTGGGTGAGAGTATTCTGCTTAATTCAGAAACTCTGTCCATCACCACCCCCTGTTGTTTAATTATTTTGTCCACCATAAGCGTGTTATGTTATGTTATGTTATGTTAGCTGCATTTATTTTGCGCACAGCTGCTCCAGCGAAGGAGCGTCCTGGCGCATGGAAAAGGTGAACATAACACAATGCGGAAAAAGTGAGAGTCAACATAAAAAGATTAAAACAGGTAGGTTTTCACGGCCCTGCGAAATGCTAGTAGATCCTCTAAAAGGCGGATTTCCAAAGGAAGCGAATTCCAGAGAGCCGCAGCTTTCACACGGAAGGAGCGGCCGCCCATCCGGCTAAGCCTGAAACGCGGGGTAACCACAAGGGATTGCCCTAGGGATCTGAGAGAGCGAGTCGGGACATAAGAGGATATAAGATTATTGAGGATCTCAGGAGCCGATCCTTTTAAAATTTTAAAAGCAAGGCTGAGTACCTTAAAATGGATTCGGCTTTTCACTGGTAGCCAGTGTAGGGACCTCAAAGTGTTGGACGTGGGACATGACCTCGGCAGGCCCACCACTGCTCTCGCAGCCGCGTTCTGGACGCGCTGCAGGCGGACGATCTCAGCTTGATTAGCTCCCAGCAGGAGCGAGCTGGCATAGTCCAGCCGGGAGATGATCGTCGCTTGGATGACCAACTGTCTCGTCGGGGCATCGAAAAATTTAAGCACCGGCCTCAGTCCGCGTAGGACACCAAAGCAGCAAGCTGCCACTCTCTTAGTGTGGGTGGTAAAACATAAGGTGTGGTCGAGCCATACTCCCAGGTTTCTGAGCTCCGTCACCGGTATGGGGGCAGGCCCGAGCTCCTGTGGCCACCAATTATCCCCCCAGCAGTCCGTTCCTCTTCCCACGATCATCACCTCGGTTTTTTTTGCATTCAGCTGGAGACAGTTGTTATTCATCCAGCTGGCCACCTCTCTCAGCCCATCACGGAACCTGGGGGCATCCAGTTCGGCGTCCCCGCTGATCGTGACCGCTAGCTGTGTGTCGTCGGCATATGAGACCATAGTAAGGCCCCACTGCCTGGCGACATCAGCCAGCGGCCGCACGTAGAGATTGAAAAGCGTGGAACTCAGCGAGGAGCCCTGGGGAACCCCCAGGTCCAACTGATGGAATTTGGACTGGAAAGGAGGGGTGGCAATGCAGAAGGAGCGATCGCTGAGGAAGGAACGGAACCACTGCAGAGCGGGGCCACAAATGCCGATGTTCTCCAGGCGGTGTAGGAGGATGCGATGGGACACTGTGTCAAAGGCAGCGCTAAGATCTAATAAAATAAGCGCTGCCGTTTGACCTGCATCCAACACACTCCGCAGATGTTCCACCATTGCCAGAAGGGCGGTCTCCGTGCTGTGCCCAGCACGGAACCCATTCTGCGTAGGATCGAGAACATTGGCCAGTACCAGATGCTCAGATAAGGCTAGATTAACATGGGCCTCCATGACTTTGGCCGGCCAGGGAAGCAATGAGATTGGGCGATAGTTTTCCGGTTTTAGAGGATCCAAAGATGGTTTTTTCAGGATCGGGGAAACCACCGCCTGCTTCCACTTGGCAGGAACAGTGCCTGAAGTCAGGGAAAGATTGATTAATGAACAAACTGCCATGCGCCCCTGAAAGGACGGATCTCTGAAGAGAGCAGGTCTGAGTGGGTCCGCCGGGGAGCCGGACTTGACACGTTGTGCCAGCTTAACAAACCCATCCCAAGAGAGAGCGGGGAGAGAATGTAATACCCGGCGGCGTGGAAGGGTATACTCAGACGTGAGTCCCTTGCCCATTGCACCATCAGGATTCAAGCAAGCCGGGCCGAAGACGGCTGAAATGCCAGAAACCGGTCCCCGGTAGCTTGTTTCCTTCCCAGTGAAAGAATTGGCTTGGTAGTTTGGTTTGCCCTGTTCCCATGATACACTGGGCCAGGGACAGACTAATTTGCATATAGCCAGGTTCTGAGCTGGGTTGGTGCAGTGAGCTAAAAAACGGTGTTGGATTAAGCCCTGATCTCTTGACTGGGTGAGAGTATTCTGCTTAATTCAGAAACTCTGTCCATCACCACCCCCTGTTGTTTAATTATTTTGTCCACCATAAGCGTGGAAGGGTATACTCAGACGTGAGTCCCTTGCTCATTGCACCATCAGGATTCAAGCAAGCCGGGCCGAAGACGGCTGAAATGCCAGAAACCGGTCCCCGGTAGCTTGTTTCCTTCCCAGTGAAAGAATTGGCTTGGTAGTTTGGTTTGCCCTGTTCCCATGATACACTGGGCCAGGGACAGACTAATTTGCATATAGCCAGGTTCTGAGCTGGGATGGTGCAGTGAGCTAAAAAACGGTGTTGGATTAAGCCCTGATCTCTTGACTGGGTGAGAGTATTCTGCTTAATTCAGAAACTCTGTCCATCACCACCCCCTGTTGTTTAATTATTTTGTCCACCATAAGCGTGGAAAGGTATACTCAGACGTGAGTCCCTTGCTCATTGCACCATCAGGATTCAAGCAAGCCGGGCCGAAGACGGCTGAAATGCCAGAAACCGGTCCCCGGTAGCTTGTTTCCTTCCCAGTGAAAGAATTGGCTTGGTAGTTTGGTTTGCCCTGTTCCCATGATACACTGGGCCAGGGACAGACTAATTTGCATATAGCCAGGTTCTGAGCTGGGATGGTGCAGTGAGCTAAAAAACGGTGTTGGATTAAGCCCTGATCTCTTGACTGGGTGAGAGTATTCTGCTTAATTCAGAAACTCTGTCCATCACCACCCCCTGTTGTTTAATTATTTTGTCCACCATAAGCGTGGAAGGGTATACTCAGACGTGAGTCCCTTGCTCATTGCACCATCAGGATTCAAGCAAGCCGGGCCGAAGACGGCTGAAATGCCGGAAACCGGTCCACGGTAGCTTGTTTCCTTCCCAGTGAAAGAATTGGCTTGGTAGTTTGGTTTGCCCTGTTCCCATGATACACTGGGCCAGGGACAGACTAATTTGCATATAGCCAGGTTCTGAGCTGGGATGGTGCAGTGAGCTAAAAAACGGTGTTGGATTAAGCCCTGATCTCTTGACTGGGTGAGAGTATTCTGCTTAATTCAGAAACTCTGTCCATCACCACCCCCTGTTGTTTAATTATTTTGTTCACCATAAGCGTGGAAGGGTATACTCAGACGTGAGTCCCTTGCTCATTGCACCATCAGGATTCAAGCAAGCCGGGCCGAAGACGGCTGAAATGCCAGAAACCGGTCCCCGGTAGCTTGTTTCCTTCCCAGTGAAAGAATTGGCTTGGTAGTTTGGTTTGCCCTGTTCCCATGATACACTGGGCCAGGGACAGACTAATTTGCATATAGGCAGGTTCTGAGCTGGGATGGTGCAGTGAGCTAAAAAACGGTGTTGGATTAAGCCCTGATCTCTTGACTGGGTGAGAGTATTCTGCTTAATTCAGAAACTCTGTCCATCACCACCCCCTGTTGTTTAATTATTTTGTCCACCATAAGCGTGGAAGGGTATACTCAGACGTGAGTCCCTTGCTCATTGCACCATCAGGATTCAAGCAAGCCGGGCCGAAGACGGCTGAAATGCCAGAAACCGGTCCCCGGTAGCTTGTTTCCTTCCCAGTGAAAGAATTGGCTTGGTAGTTTGGTTTGCCCTGTTCCCATGATACACTGGGCAAGGGACAGACTAATTTGCATATAGCCAGGTTCTGAGCTGGGATGGTGCAGTGAGCTAAAAAACGGTGTTGGATTAAGCCCTGATCTCTTGACTGGGTGAGAGTATTCTGCTTAATTCAGAAACTCTGGCCATCACCACCCCCTGTTGTTTAATTATTTTGTCCACCATAAGCGTGGAAGGGTATACTCAGTCGTGAGTCCCTTGCTCATTGCACCATCAGGATTCAAGCAAGCCGGGCCGAAGACGGCTGAAATGCCAGAAACCGGTCCCCGGTAGCTTGTTTCCTTCCCAGTGAAAGAATTGGCTTGGTAGTTTGGTTTGCCCTGTTCCCATGATACACTGGGCCAGGGACAGACTAATTTGCATATAGCCAGGTTCTGAGCTGGGATGGTGCAGTGAGCTAAAAAAACGGTGTTGGATTAAGCCCTGATCTCTTGACTGGGTGAGAGTATTCTGCTTAATTCAGAAACTCTGTCCATCACCACCCCCTGTTGTTTAACCATTTTTTTTAAAGCACTTACCTGCTGGCCGGCGACCCGACCGGCGCCGCCTCTCAGTTCGCTCGTTGCCGCCTCTCACTCCTCGGAAACAGGAACCAGGAAGCACCCAGGCTCCTGACTTCACCTTAATTTGATGCTCAGACGGGGAATGGGACCCTGGGCATGTTCCCCACCCGGGCTCTGGGTGCAGAACATGCAATGTGCGCTTGACTGTTTTGATCAGTCCGCTCGCACCGCACAAGGAAACAGAAAACTAAAATGATAACAACACTGGTTATTATTAACTACTGCTCGCAGAGCAGTGGGGCGACGCTCCTCTGCCTTAGTGGAGGAGCCGCCACTGTTCACTGTAAATTGATTGATTTGGACTTCGAAAGTCCAGCGGCCACCCTAGGGTGTCCCGGTACTATGATGCCCATAGGAACCTGGCGAAGGTTCCTAAGGCTAGGGCAGAGAGCATTTGGGGAAGACATATGTCCTCAAAAACGCCCTTAAGGATAAAAGGTAGATACTGCAATCAATCAATCAATAAAACTTTATTCAGGCGCATTCTAACATCCATAAAAGTATACACAATAAAACAGCACAAAAGCTAACATATTAAAAGACAATGGACATGGGCTTAAAACAAAAGGGACCTGCGTGCGCGAACAGCAGGTTTAAAAATAAACCTGCAAACAAAACAGTTTCCTCATCTAAAAGCGACAATAAAAATCTTAAAGCAGGTCTACATCGAGTAACATTAAATCAATGTTTTTAAAAAAAAAGTGGAATCAGAACCAATCTTGTATACTATATAAAATGTACAAAAAAACATAAAAAGAAGCAAAGATTGACTAGATGATTCACTGCAGAGACAAGGCTCGGATTCAATATTAGATACATAACTTAAAGGGAAACAAAGCAGGTATTTCACAGTTCCAGATTTAAAATAGAACAACAAAGATGTGTGGGTCAAACTGATGTAATCAGTGGAAAAATCAGATTCTCACAAATAAAGATATTGACCCGTTAGTCATAGAGAACTTGGAAGGGCGAAGAGCAATGTTGGAAGACCAAGATCCTCGGGCAGGACAGGTAACTCCCAAATAAGGTAAGTTGTTTACACTGCGCAAGCAGCTGTTACCAAATGAGAAATTCTATAAGGTACCACACTTAGGGCCACAGGAGAAAATATGAGATTTAGCCAAGTTATTCTGCAGCTCAAGGGAGGACATAAAACCAACAACAGCGTGCACAAGCAAGCGCAGTGCCCTAGGGGTACGTGCCATGAGCACTGTGTCGTCCACAAACAGGAGAGAAGGAAGGGTGGCTACTTTTTACAATTGGGACATAGGGAATGACACAATATAAACAGGTGTTTAGCTCATTCATATAAAAAATAAATTCGAGAGGAGCAAGCACACAACCCTGTCTCACCCCCTGATGAATACCAATATCCCCGAACACCTCCCCCTGTGAGCTGATGCCGACCCTGGCCTGCATAGTCTTGTGCAAATAAGCAAGAAAGTGCACCAGAACGATATCCAAGTCTCTAGCAGCAAGCGCATGCCACAAGGTGTCCCAATCGCACACAAATGCGGATGAGAGGTCCATGAAAGACCACATATAACAGGGACTCTTTGGCCACCATATATTGTCTAAGGCCGGCCACATTCAAGTTAATATTGTAAGAGTCAAAGTACCCCTATCCGTGAGATGTATGTGACTAACCCTGTCAGAGGCTCCTAAGTTGGTCTCAGGTAAAGACTTCTAACGTCCGCAATACAAGTATCTGGTATGATGTGTTTCAGCGTCCTATTATCGGCCGCTGGCGGCATCCAGGTGTTACAAAGACACTCCCTAGACCCAGCTACCCTAACTGGTGCCTGGTTAGTTAACAAGTCACTCTTGCCAAGTCAATTTACCTTCCACAGACCACTAAGGGCAGAAAACATATTGGTACATGGGATGTTGCAAAAGGTGGCACCAGTGGTGGGCAGCTTCAGGGGGTGTGGGTCAGGGTGCAAAAAAGGTGTTGATGTTCTATAAAAGAATCTCAAAGGGAGAGTAATAACCAATGCACCACCTTGTTCCTAAGTTGTGTCCATGATTCCTTTTGGCCTTTTTTAAAGATGGAACTCCTGCCAAGATTAACACATAAGGACATGACGGTAGGGGGAGGCTCAAATTCACTTGGCTGGGTGTAACAAGGGAACTTTCAGCAGGAAACGGTGATGGATCAGAGGGTGGGCAGATATTATAATCCAACACCGGACAGATGTTGAAGGCTTGTTCGCAGCCAGCTCCTTACCTGGGAGGTTCAAGAGAGGCTCATAAGCACTCACAATAAGCGCAATAGGATCAGGGCCGGACTGGCCATAGCGGGCACTGAGCGTTTCCCTGGTGAGTCGCCAGGTTGAGAGATGGTTTTGGATCCCTGACGGCCGTTTTTCTTACTGGGGCAGTTTTGCACCATAGCTGCTATATCGTCCCCCTGTAACAAAAGCAGCAGCAGGGGCCCGGCCGACCCAGGGCTGGTTCTGGTTCCCAGTCCGGCTGTGAACGGGATTCCCAGTAACAAAACAATATGTAACTTCATGTTATTTAAGTTCTCACTCACGTACATTTGTTCACAAGTGCTCTGAGAAACCCCAACTGACGCCTGTATATTCTGCCTCTGCTGTCTCATCCTGCTGAATTTAATGTAGATCTATAAATAGAATCTTTGATTTCCAACGCTTGCATATATATAAGTACTTATGCTGTTCTGGGCACCTGTGACTTTGTCTTCTAATTGCAGAGCAATCTGAAGCCCATGAGGGAAGGAGGTAGAGAAGGAAGAGAAGGGAATGGAACATAAGCGAAGGGAATTTAGCTATCTACATGCAAATGCAAACCACACAGGTGAACAGTGTCATAACGCAGAAGCATCACAAACGTGCACTGGTGGACAGCCCAAGACGGAAATACACATACAACATAAACAATCCAAACAAGCATTTGCAATGCAATAGGTCTCGGGTAAATTAAGTTTGAGCTATTGGCATTGCTAAATATTGCAACACCAACTGTAATATTCCATGCAGCACAAGAGCAGTGATGAATGTGTGAACCGGTGGCCGTGTTTGCCCGTGCATGTGTGTGTGTGACACATTGTGCACGGATCCATGTGTGCGCGTTTGGATGTGTGTGTTGGCTTGAGAGAGTGTATGCCTTGTGTGTGCATGGATCCACGTGGCATATCTAAACAAACTTTTACGTGTTTCTGTGTGGCATTGAGTGTGCGTTTTTATGTAGCCGAATGGAACCATGTGCAATTGTGTGGGCTGCGTGAGTGCCTATATATGTGTGTATGCATCTGTGGGCTTATATTTGTGTTTGCTTGTGTACTTGCATGGCAATATAGAAATGTGTTATTGTGTAGGTGCTTGCATGTGTGTGCGGTCTTATATGTGCCCTTGTGTATTTGCATGTCTGTGCTTTTATGTGCGTGTGTTTCGATGTGCATGCTTATATGTGCCCTGGTGTATTTGTGTGCATGTATGTGCTTGTGCTTCGATGTGTGCGTGCTTATATGTGCCCTGGTGCACCGAGTTTGTCACTGCTAGTAATCCTGCTTGTTATGGAATTTTGTCTGATAAGGTCACTATTGTATCACTGATAATTTGTGTCCATAGAGCAGGGTGATTTTTATAGAACATGCATAGCTCTTTATATATGTTATAGATCCTTGCACTAAAGTGAACGATGGAATATAAGGTAATGTAGGATTACAAACAGAGCAACACTGTGTACGTTTATGGAGGCATTTCGATTTTTATGAGGGTTACTATCATTCATTAATAAAGTGGTAGGAACCAAATGAAGGTGAGTTAACAAGCAGACATAAAACAACAGGGAGGAGATGTGGCCTGACCACCGCTTTATAACTGGGAAACCAACTGTAGTCCAGACGTTGGGTAAGTGGCCTGTGATCCTGGGCAAATCACTTCATCTACACATGCTTAAAATCTTAAATCTGACTTTGTGAAATGTAATATGGTGATCGCATAAAATCACTCTAATGGTCTCAGAGCAAGTTTCTGATACATATAACTACAAATACAGAATAAGGTTTGGTGCGTTTGCTGTTGGAGCCGTGCTGTCAGAGGTACGGAGAAAAGACGGTTAGAATTCTCGTAATAAGTCCTACTCCAACCTTATCAAGCCAATCCCAAGGATTCATTTTAAAGGACAGGCATTTGTGTCTAAACCAAATACCTTAAAGCAAACAAACTCAAGGTGCATTTTTACACAGCAACTTAATAGTCAATCAATTGTTTTTTACTTCTCAGGCAACTTTGGAATGGGCAATACCCTTCCCTGAATGTAAAAGACTAGAATAGGTGGTGATGTGGATTCTGGCAACGCAGGGCTGCAGCTCCCTCTCTGCAGCCACGGGCAGCACATCCACGCAACAAGAATGAAGTGGGTTAGAGCCACACCCTCTGCCGATTCGGAATTTCATACCCCACAACCACATACTTACATGCCAGATTGCGAAAAAGATGAGAGCCGCCGTTAAGAGCACAGCCAGCATATAACAAAAGGCCGCAAATGTAAACGCCATCATGCAAAGTGCTGAAAGGAGATGACAGAGGCGCAGGGGGTGCTGGGAACAATCATTACATATTTCAGTCTATGGCCCAGGGCGCCGGTGCATTAGGATCTGTGTCAGCGAGTAAAAGGCGCATGCGCTGCAAAAGCAGTGTTCGCTGTTGGCGACCTCTGACGTATTCCGTGCCTATTGCCTTTAGAATCAGGGCAGAACGAAAGAAAACAATACCTACCCGGAAGTGTCAAAAATACTGGCGTACGGAACGTCTAAACGGACATGATTATGCGCCAGGGACACAGCAGCTGAGCCTGATTTCTAAAGTTCTTCTTTCGTGGATGTACTCAAGATTTGCAATTTGTGTAATTTGTTTTCAAAATGCAGTAAATCAGAACAAATCCAAAACATATTTACTTTTTCTGCTGTTTGGAATAGCGGAGTTAAATCACATAACCGGACCTGATGGCATTAAAGCGTTTTCTCACTGCCTGCCTCTTTATCAGCGCCTCTCTGCAGACTCCCCCTGCATTCCAGAGAGGCGCGCGACGCGATCCGGTCTGCCCTGCAATGCCGTGGAGAAGACAAGACCTGGCCGCGCGCACAACGTTATCCTATGGGAAAACGCTGCGCGCGGCCAGGTCTTGTCTCACTTCGGCGTCTCAGACTGCTGAGACGCCGACAATAGTTCTCTGGCAAGAACGCGCTTTTCAAGCGCGTTATAGCCGAGACCTAATAAAAGAATGAGCCGACCGATGAAACAACACATTTTCACACAAAATACATCCCTAATCAGTAGTAGGCCACATATATCCATTAAGTGGCTGCTGATATCAGGACCTAGCTTCGGGGGGTGGGGGGAAGAAGGGTTTGGGGTGTTACACACCCTAATAAATGTATTCTGTAGTAAATAGTTGGGTACAGGTGCTTTAAGTCGGGTATGGTGAGGTGTTTGTCAGATTTCAATTGGGATTTTTACATACACATACAGAATAAAACACACACACACTCTTGTTTGTTCTAAAGGTCTCAAACATGGTTATTTTATAAAACACTGAGTTTTAAGTACCCCTCAAGATCCGCACACCTCTCCCCTCCTACTGCTCCTTAAACCCCCCCTTCTGCCCTGCTTCTCATTTCATATATTTTAAGCAGCGCAGTTGGTGGAAAATATGAAGCTCAACCCCCCAAATCTTACTGATGTAGCTGACACCACAGGTTTACCCTCCTCAAACATGCCCTCCATCACTCCCTTCTGGAGCACACCCGCCACAATCCATCATCGTTGTATTGGGTCCTGCAATGTGTGTGACGTCTTCACCCATAGTGAGCTCTTTAGCATACTTTGGGTTTTTTGGGCAGTTTTATATAGCGCAAACTAGACCAGAGAGGCGGGCCGGCATCGGACACGCCGAAAGTATGGCGGTCGTGCCAGTCCCTGACGACCACAGAGGCGGGCCTGTTGCGCACAGCAGTGACGCGACAGGCGCGCCTCAATCGCGATTGGTCGTGGGTCCTGAACATGACCCGGAAGTGATTATGATCACTTCCGGGTCACACGTTGGGACAACGCCAGGCCGGTTACCACAGATGGTACCCACTCAATGGAGGGGGGTGGGGGGGGGGGTCTGTGAGGGCACTAAATCACTCCGTAAGGAGGATCAACAATACAGAGAGGCTGTTTAGGTCTCCTCATTTCCAGACGATCGCCCACGGGTGTATCAGGGGGGAGCCGTGCTTCTTAAAAGACGGTGTCCACTTGTCTAAAGTAGGTAATGAAATCCTTTTAGAGAATCTGCTAGCATGGTTGGGTGGCTTCAGAAGCAGGATATGACCCTCTAGGTAGCAATTTGGGGGGGGGGGGGCAGATAGTCGGTCAACTATGCTGGCCTATGGTGGTAAGGTCATGATTGGTGAGCAGTAAATTTAAGGTCCTTAGAGGGCAACGCCATTCTTGAATGTGGTCGCCCAAGGGGGAGGGACAAGGGGCCTCTCTTAGAGCTCCAGGGGCAGTTACAGCCGGTTGGCTGGATGGGTGCGGGAGAGTGGAGAGTTATGCTTTACCTAGGCTGGTTGGCCACCCCGGACGTGCACAGAACTGCAAGGACCCCTTATGGAGATAATATACAGAGCATACGGGGGTAACCGGGGGGGAGGAACAATAGTTACTTACCTGTAATCTGTGGTTCTCCAGTATTGGTGTCTTTCATAGATTCACATGCCTGAATCATTCCCCGTCGTCGGAGTGGGAGTCCCAAGGTATATAAAAAAGCAATAATATGCCATAAATATGTAGTAAATACCAATAAAAAACCAACCAGGAAGTACAGTAGCAAAAGCTACAGTAGAAAAAACTTCCACATCTATGACTATCCCAGTCATTTTGTATAGTCCAAACTACAGCCAATCAGGCGCTAGCACCCACCAGAATGTTCTCCCCAGAGGCTCAGGCTCTCAGATTTTCTCGCTAGGAGTGTAGGTAAACCAAAATAGCCTAAAAGCCTCTGAGGGGAGGTGGGCGGGTTGCATGTGAATCTATGAAAGACACCAATACTGGAGAACCACAGATTACAGGTAAGTAACTATTGTTCTTCTCCAGTATTAAGGGTGTATAGATTCACATGCCTGAATCAGAGTAAATAGCAGTACACCAATCCTTTGCTCTTAGACGCTATCTTGTATAATTATGCATATGTCAATGGTACAATAATATATAGACATAACATAGGCGTCTAGTAAAGCATAGAGGAGGAGGGGAAAAAACAGAGGCTCACCTTATTTAAAAAGATTGCGCAACACTGCTCGTCCCACCGAAGTATCTGCATCGCTGCTACTCTCCAGGCAGTAGTGCTTGCTGAAAGTATGCGTGCTGGACCAAGTTGCCGCTCTGCATATGTGGCGCAGGGGCACTCCAGCAAAGAGGGCCGCTGATGATGAGACCGCTCTTGTAGAATGCGCTCTAGGCAAAAATTGTAGTGGCTTTACTGCTTGCTGGTGACATAAACCAATTGCTGAGGACACCCAACGAGCTATAGTTTGCTTGGTTACTGCGTGTCCTTGTCGCATTCTGCCATATGCTACAAAAAGCTGATCTGTCTTACGCAATGTAGCCGTTCTCTGAAGATAAAATTTGAGGCATCTCCTGATATCCAGAGAATGCAAAGTTCTTTCTGCTATCGTTTGTGGATTAGGGAAGAATGTCTTTAAACACACCGGTTCGTTAAGGTGAAAGTCAGATGGGACTTTTGGCATGTATCTTGGATTTGTGCGAAGCACCACTGAATTTGAGGTAAACTGCATATAAGGAGCCTTGATGGTGAAAGCTTGAATGTCACTGACTCTTCTCGCTGACGTTAGAGCCAACAGAAGCGCTACCTTCCAAGAAAGAAATTTCAGATCCACCTTATGAATGGGCTCAAAAGGATGACGCATGAGCTGAGAAAGTACCACATTCAAGTACCATGATGGAGGTGGACGTCGAACAGGCGGGAACATACGAAACAGACCTTTAAAGAATTGCTGTATTATTCTAGATGAGTACAAAGAATTTGATCCATCTTGCCGGAATCTGGAAATAGCCGCTAAGAACACTTTCAGTGTGGAATGAGACAAGCCAGGCTTAGCCAATTGGAGAAAGAACGGTAAAATCTGTTCTGGTGTCGCCTGAAGTGGATGTAAATGGGCCGCAAGACACCAATTACAAAACCGTTTCCATTTTTGCTGGTAAGTCTTTATAGTAGCAGGTGCTCGGGCATTAGCGAACACCTCTTTACAATCCTCTGGAATATTTAAATGTGCAAATTCGACGTGTTGAGGAGCCAAGCTGCTAATTTCAAGGAGGCTGGGTCCGGATGACAGATTTGACCCTCCTGCATTGTTAGAAGATTCGGCAGAGTCCGTAACTGTATGGGTTTGCACTCCGATAGAAGTAGGAGCTCTGTAAACCAATACTGGCGAGGCCACCTGGGTGCGATGAGGATTAGACGGAAAGGTTGTTGTTTCATCTTCCGAATGACCCTGGGAATTAGAGGGATCGGTGGAAAAGCGTAGGCGAATATTTGATACCAACTCATCGAAAGTGCTTCTCCGCACGACTCCTTGTGGGGAACCCAGCTTGCGAAGTATGGGCATTTGCAATTCTGCCTCGTCGCAAATAGGTCCAGCTCAGGGTGACCCCACTCCTGAAAAATCTTGTCGAGAGTGGCCTGATGAAGTTCCCACTCGTGATTTGTTGTTGTCGCCCTGCTGAGTGAGTCGGCGAGCACATTCGACAGTCCTGGAACGTGTATTGCTGACAGATTGATCCCTTGATCTAAAGCCCAACTCCAGATTTCCTGGGCTTCCTGTGAGAGAAGGGCTGATCTTGTGCCCCCCTGCTTGTTCAAGTAATACATACTCGTTGTATTGTCTGTTCTGATGAGTACTGTTGATCCGTGAATCACTGTTTGGAAAGATTTTAAAGCCAGGAAAATTGCTCTCAACTCCAAAAGGTTGATATGCCATCTCTTTTGATCTTTGTTCCATTTGCCTTTGACTGTCATTCCCTCTAGGTGCGCTCCCCATCCTTCCAGGGACGCATCCGTGGTGATGGTGTAAGTTGGTATTTCCGTTAGGAAGGAACGTCCTTTTTCCAAATTGTTGGTCTGTGTCCACAATGCAAGAGCGTCTCGCATTCTGCAAGTTATGCGGATCTTGTCGTCGAATGACCCTGTCACCTGAATCCATTGAAGATTGAGCTCTTCTTGAAAAGGACGCATGCGCAGACGACAATTGGGTATGAGAGGGATGCAGGATGATAGCATCCCTAGGAATGATTTGTAAGTCCTTACTGAAACGTACCCTTTTTTCTGTAAGTTGAGGGCCATCTTGCAAATCTTGCACTGTCTTTCTCTTGAGACAAAGGCTTGGGTGAGCTGAGTGTCTAATGTCGCTCCCAGAAATGATATTCTCTGTGATGGAACAAGGTGGGATTTTTTGAAATTGACTGTAAGTCACAGAGACTGAAATAGTGAGAGGCATTTCTGGACATGCATTGTAGTTGTCTTTAAAGAATTGGCCTTGATAAGGCAGTCGTCCAAATATGGAAAAATCTGAATGCCTTTTAGGCGAAGATGCGCCGCTACTGGTGCCAACATCTTTGTGAATACTCGGGGTGCTGACCGAAGTCCAAACGGAAGAACTTTGAACTGAAAGTCCCTGCCAGCCACTCTGAATCTTAGAAATTTTCTGTGCCTGGGGAGAATAGGCACATGAAAATAGGCATCCTGAAGGTCCAGTGAAGCCATATGGTCGTTTTTGGACAAAAGCTGAAGGATTTCTTGGAGCGTTATCATTCGAAAAGATACCTTTTTGAGATATTTGTTGAGGGCGCGTAGATTGAGGATGGGACGCCATTCCCCTGTCTTTTTCAGAATGAGGAAAAATCTTGAGTAGAAGCCTCTTCCTCTCTGTAACTGAGGAACAGTCTCGATTGCGCCTTGTCGAATCATAATATTGATTTGGGAAAAAAGCTCCTTGATGCGAGCTGGTGGGGGACCTTTTGGAGGCGAAGTTGGGGGAACTTTGATAAATTCCAAAGCGTGATCTCTGGTTACAACATCCAGAACCCACTTGTCTGTTGTAATCTTTGACCAATTTATTGAGAAATGGGATATTTTTCCTCCAACTCTTGATGGTATAGTTGTCAGAGGTGGTGACAGGTGACTGTTCTCATTGTCTCTTAGCAGAATCTTTCCCTCGGTAGGAAGATCTTCTTTTGCCTTGTGAATAGTTGCCTTGTTGTCCGTACGATTGCTGCCTATACGGCTGGTATCGCTGGTTACTTTGTGAGGTCTGGTAAGGACGTTGTTGGGAAAAACCGCCTCTATTTGAATAGGACCCCCGTCCTCTGGCGCCACGAAAGGACGATCTACGAAACTGTAGCGTTCCCAGAGATTTTGCCGTCTCCGTATCTTTTTTAATGGCTTGCAGGGCTTCATCGACATGTTGACCAAAAAGATACTCCCCGTTATAAGGCATGTCCATGATCTTTGCTTGGACTTCCTGTCTGAAAGCAGTTGACTTCAGCCAACCTTGCCTCCTTAGTACAGCTGCTCCTGCCAGCTGTCTAAAACCTGTGGATGCGACATCCACTGCTGCGTCGATCATTTCTGCCGAGACGCACTCGCCCTCATGAAGCACTTTCATTGCTTCCGATCTTTCTGGCTCTGGCAACTTTTCCAAAAATTGAGACATGTCTGACCACATCTGTCTTTCGTATCTCGCCAAGACAGCTAGTGAATTTGCTGTTCTGACGGTAGTCGCGGCCATCGTTGACACCTTTTTTCCAATAGAGTCAAGGCGCCTTCCATCCTTGTCCGGTGGAGCATTGACCTGTGAGACCGGAATTTTAGATCTATTTTGTGCCGCCTGAACAACTACAGATTCGATCTTTGCCTGTCCAACAAGGCATGCAGGAGATGCCTTGGGTGCCCTGTATTTCTTCTCCAGCCGTGGTATGACTGCAGGTAAAGAATTTGGCGTAGACATGATTTTCAAGCCTTCTTTCCAAATAAAGTCAATTATCGGGGTTCTTCCTCCTGGTCTTCCTCTTGTGTCTTGATGAACAATTCTGAAGGACTTCTGGCTACTCTGAAATTGCCATCATCATCCGAAAAATCTTGATCTGCCTCCCCTTCTGAATACAGTAATTGGTCAGGTAACTTTAATGGGGAAAGAGGTTTTAATGTAGAGCTTCTTCTTTGTAGTAATGATGCTCCTGCCGACTGAGAAGTGTCATAAGCTGTATGCGACGTAGCCGACCACACCTGTACATCTGTACACGATGATAAAAGTGGCGTCGACGGGCCCATCGTCGACGGTATCGTCAATGGAGGCTTGACCGGCGTCGTCGACGGAGCCATCAGTGATGAGGTAGTTTTCGTCGACGATGCTCTCGACGACGATGAAGTTTTCGTCGACGATGAAGTCGTCGACGATTGTATATCTGTCGTCGACGGAGGATCCTTAGTCGACGGTGCCGTCTTCGACGACAAAGAACTTTTCGTCGACGGTAAAGCTGTCTTCGTCGACGAGGGATCCGTCAACGGAGAAATCTTCGTCGACGGGCTTAGCTTCGTCGACGATGTACTCGTCGACGGAATTATTTTCTTCGACGACGACGCAGAAACGTCGACGGTCGATGGTTGGATGGTCGTCGACGAGATGGGTCTTATTGACACAAACACCCTTGTCGGCGACATTATCATGTGTGGCTTCGGAGACGAGAAAGTAACAGTCGACGTAGATGCAATACTGTAGACAGGACCTGTCGACGGAGCCGCCGTCGACGATGAGTCCGTCGTCGAGGTTAGATTCTGAAGTGATTTTTTGTCTGAGTGTCCTTTAGATGACACAGGCTTTGCAGACTTTCTCGGGGGCGATTTTAATCCAGAAGTAGAAGGTGCAGAAGCCTTTTTCTTTGAAGAAGAGGAAGGCAAGTCAGAAACCTTGACTTTTTTCTGCATCTCAGCCCCAGGAGAAGAAATCTTTACCTCAGTCTTTCTCTTTCTCGATGACACAGAGGAATTAGAAACCACACTTCCTACCTCAGAAAGAGCATCCTCCTTTCCTTTTAATTCCTGCAACCACAGCAACAAACGACCTTCCCTGTCTCTGAGGGTCTTCTGTGGAAAAGTCCTGCAGATTTTACAGTCTTTCACCTCATGTTCAGGGTATAGACAGTATATACACTTCTTGTGGGGATGTTCTTTAAAAAGCCTAAGCTTTCCACAAGAGTCACAAGCTCTAAAGAGAGACTTTGAAGACATTCCAATTCTGAAGAAACACTGGTAAAGTTGAGAAGTACTGAGCAGAGCTCAGGGAGACTCCCTTTCACACGACGTGCGGTAGAAAATCTGAGAGCCTGAGCCTCTGGGGAGAACATTCTGGTGGCTGCTAGCACCTGATTGGCTGTAGTTTGGACTATACAAAATGACTGGGATAGTCATAGATGTGGAAGTTTTTTCTACTGTAGCTTTTGCTACTGTACTTCCTGGTTGGTTTTTTATTGGTATTTACTACATATTTATGGCATATTATTGCTTTTTTATATACCGTGGGACTCCCACTCCGACGACCGAGAATGATTCAGGCATGTAAATCTATGAAAGACACCCTTAATACTGGAGAAGGGGGAAGTACCCTCACGGTGCACGGGCCCTCTGGGCATGCACACTACGGTTGGAGGGCGGGCATAATGTGATAAGGATCTGACACCAGTTATTGACCGTGCCATAGGCTCAACTAGGAATACGCAGAAAAGTAACTGCTATTATGATTCTTGATGATGATATGTTTTAGATTCGGATAGGAATAACTTGTATTAGAGTTATGTTAAGGTTAGCCATCTGACATCTGTACTGATCAATTTAATCAATGTCATTCAATGTTTTCTGCGTATTTTGTAAATATTGTAAATATTAATTTTGTTGGATTTTTATGTTAATAAATACGGCCATGGGGTATTTACGGTCCCCTCAGCCAAAAACTCTTTCCTATTATTATCTGGGTCTTGACAAGGGAGGAGGGGGTACAGGTAGTACCAGGCCATAGAGAAAGGCGGGGCCGGCATCGGACATGCCGAAAGTATGGTGGTCGTGCCGGCCCCTGACGACCACAGAGGTGGGCCTGTCGCGCACATTAGTGACACGACAGGCGCGCCTCAACTGCGATTGGTCGTGGGTCCTGAACATGACCCAGAAATGATAATGATCACTTCCGGGTCACACTTTGGGACAAGGCCAGGCCGGTTAGAACCGGCCTGGCTGGAAAAAGGGCATAAAAAGCTGGGGAGCATCCCACAGCCTGCTGGACCAGCCTCGCTAGGAGGCTGTAATTTGATTTCCCCACCCACCATTCCCTAAAGCAAATGTTTTATTGGTGTATGCTTTGTTTTTGTTCACAAGTGGACATGGATAGTTGTAATGTGTTATCAATTTCCTGTTTATGTCTAGGAGAGGTGTCTTCCTTTTACAGGTCATCTATCGTCATATTTAGTGCAAATCCTTGGTCAGGCGGTAAGGTCATGATTGGTGAGTGAGTACATTTAAGGTCCTTAGAGGGTGGCACTATTCTTGAATGGGGTCACCCAAGGGGGAGGGACAAGTGGTCTCTCCTAGAACTCCAGGTGCAGTTACAGCCGGTTGGCTGGATAGGTGTGGGTGTTGTAATTTGGCAGCGACTGGGGTTAGCATCTAGCTGAAGCCATTTTGTATTCAGCAGCCATCTTGTCTGCCCTTTGCTCACCATGTGCTCTGTCCTACCTTGCTGTCATTTACTCTTGTATTCTACCCGTGAACAGACTATATTTAGGTTCTGCTACTCTGCACATGTGCAGAGGAAAGCTGTAACTGTCCTTAAATCTGTTTCTAGTCTGTAACTGTCAGGTCATTCTTACCAGAATCAGCAAACTATTAGCTCCTCCCTATTGTTGACTGTGCATTTCTGTATGACCTTTTATGTATGTAAACATTCTCTTCTGTACTTGTACCGCCTTCTTTTGAGCCCCCGTGTGAGTATAAAAGGACCATGCTCCTTCTGTTCAGTGTGCTACTTCATACACTACCGAAGGGTGTTGTGTGAATGTAGTTCCACCTCATGAGGTTAATAAACTTTGGCTTTTATATTACAGTTTCCGTGCCAACTTCTATACTATTGGTCTAAGGACTTGTGCAGAGAAGGGCGAACCCCTAGCACATGTAGGCCTAGCTGAGGCTCACTCCCTCACGGGGGAGTGGGGAGTTACGCTCTACCTAGGCTGGTTGGCCACCCCGCACGTGCACAATGGTGCCAGTAAAGGGGGCAGAACTGCAAGGGCCCCTTATGGAGATACTATACAGAGCGTACGGGGGTAACCGGGGGGGGGGTATCCTCACGGTGAACGGGCCCTGCGCACTCCGGTTGGAGGGCGGGCATAGTTTGATAAGGATCTGACACCAGTTATTGACCTTACCATAGGCTCAAATAGGGATACGCATAAAAGTAACTGCTTTTATGATTATTTGATGATATGTTTTAGATTCGGATAGGAATAACTTGTATTAGAGTTATGTTAAGGTTAGCCATCTGACATCTGTACTTATCAATGTAATCAATGTCATTCAATGTTTTCTGCGTATTTTGTAAATATTGTAAATATTAATTTTGTTTAGTTTTTATGTTAATAAATACGGCCGGGGGTTATTTATGACCCCCCTCATCCAAAAACTCTTTTCATGTTATCTGGGTCTTGACAAGGGAGGAGGAGGTATAGGTAGTACCAGGCCATACGGGTATCATAGCGCCAGTTTTGTTACAGATGGACACATTCATTTTTGTTAGGCACAGGGAGATTAAGTGATTTGCACAAGATCACAGGATATTGAGCACCCCTAAAGCAAAGCAGGCCCCCTGCTATCCCAATCCACAAAGTCACTGCAAGAAAAACAACCTGCTGCTCACCGTATTTTAATGTTAAATCGTGTTATAAACAGGAAATCTTTTTTTTTTAAATCAGCCTACACTTAGTTGCTGTTAAGCTGTGAGGAGGAAGAAATTAATATCTGTAAACAAACCTAGATAACTACCTACACATACACATGTGGAAGAGGTGTGACGCAGTGGCCAGGGTGCCTGACTCCGGACTAACTAGTTCAGGGTTCGATCCGCAGTGCCGGTGGCAGGTTAGCCCAGCACCGTGTGACTTTGGGCAATAGCTTGCTTAATCTTCCCCAGGGCCCACACCACTTCGGCGATAGCTGTGCGCTTTACAAATATTGCTATTTATTTCATTTCATACATCATGTAACCTAAGTGGGGTCTAGGGAAGACAACCTCTCTGAAGGGGTTTCATTACAATTTGCATCGTTTATTGTTCAGAAATTTGCTAGGCTTGTGAAAATGGAATTCGAAAAATGCAAAGTGTTACAGATGACTGCAGGAAATCGTGCTGGGTTCTGCTCTAATAGGGCAGACTCAAAAATCGATTTGTGCACGTGCACATAAGAATGATCTGTGAGAAGACAGTTCCAATCTTAATTCACAGACTCAGGGTTGGAGCCACATCCGCTCATAGACAGACTCACGGACAGTCACCATTAACCCCTCCCATGCTCGTGACGGAACGGTTCCGTCACGAGCCTCTTGTGGGTGTGCTGGTGACGGAATGGTTCCAACACGGCAGGGCTGTGATGGAACCGTTCCGTCACAAGCACAGCTCGCCCGTGACGGAGCGGTTCCGTCACGTGCATGGGACCGCCGTGCGGCCCGCCTCCCCCTTAGCGCTGCGGCGGAATAGCCGCCGCAGCGAAGGGGTCAAGGCGGATTCTCCCAGTTACAGCTGTGTCCGTAAAATGGCATAAATGTGGTGCCTCAGGTGGCAAGTGGCAATGTAAAATAGTGAAGAACACCGAAAAACTCATAGAATTGTGGATATTAACTAACAATTTGCAGCTAGAATCCTATTAAAGTAAATTCCTTTAAAAGGAAGTATTAAGTTTTATTTCAAGGTGGGAAAAAAACACATGACTAATGTTTGTATGACACGTCATTGGAACCTGTTTTTCTATGGGATACAATGTTTTCCCACTGGAGAAGAGAAATTGGAAGCCACAAATTGTTCTTTTGCATATAAGCACTTGTGTGCATTTCCAGCTAGCCATACTTAAGTTTTCATTCTTTTAGAAGATTATTTATTAATCAGCAAAAGCTGCAATACTCTGCAGATTGTAAGCAGGCGCTTAGCAAATAACTGTACAGATTTTTTATGTTCCGGGACCTCAGCGTTCAATCTCCTCTCAATAATATATCATTCAACTATGCTTTGTGTCGTATGATGTACCAATATTGACCTGCCCTATCTTGCGTCATAAAGACATCTACAGCAATGCCTGTAGAACAGGCTCCAGGCACAGGCAGGCCTATGCTGTGGAGAAGTGTGGCTCAATGGTTAGAGCAGCAGACCCTGATGCAGAGGTCTGGCCCGGGACCAGGGTTCAATTCCCCGCCTTGGCGGGTCTTGGGCTCAAAATTCCACGGACCTGATAATTCTCGCCTCGGTGCCAATTCCAATCATGGAGTCCCACTCTGCAACTCTGGGCAATAGCTTGCTTAATCTCCACAACGGCCCCCACAACGCTAAGGATGCCTGGTCTCCACCCTGGGGGTGCCCAGGAGTGGACGCCTCACAGGGAAAGCCAGGATGGGTTCCACAGCGGTATTTGTACAAGTGCCTTGAGACCCTTGCAGGTGAGTAGTGCGCTATACAAGTATCAATTTACATTACATTTTGCTGTGTACTCACCAGGCCTGGGGTTTCCTCTTCAGCACTCCTTGCCGCCTCCACTGAGAGTGAGGGCTCAGGTGATAGGTCAGCTGCCGGCACACCTTCTCCATGGCACCAATCGAGTCTCCCTCCTGCCAAAGAACACACAACACGTCATCCACTCCATTCAGATATTTTGACTTTGAAAAGTTCATAAAAGGGTACACAGCAAAAACAGTAAAACTTCAGTTTAGTGGGTAAACATTGAGAACACTATCACACAATACAGTTTATAAACATGCAGTTAAAATGTGTTAAGACCTTGTTTTAACAAAATAAAAATGATTTAGTACAAATGTAATCTGATATAATGAAGTGGTGTGCATCCTAAACAGAAACAAAGAGGGCGGGCAGGAAAAGGGGGAAGGGAAACAGGGTAGAAGAGACAGAGATGCTGCAATGGGACAAACATCAGTGTAATCATGGGCTGTGGTTGGGACTTCTGGGATCCTTTACAAGTTAACTCTGGTGACTGACGCACCTGTGGAATTACTGAGTCAAGTATGAGGCTTGACTTTTCTTAACGTTCTAAATATATATATCCAATTGGGATGCTGCATATAGAGAATTCGTTCTTAGTCCTGATGAAGGCCCACAGCGTCAGAGCAGATCAAGCCAGGGGCTGAGACATGTTGACCGTCTGTAAGGGTTGAATTATCCCCCTTTCTCTGAGACACACCAAACGAGAATGAATACAAATTATTTAGCCCAGCACTAGGTATTTTTAGGTGGAAGTGTATCAGACAGCAAAGCTATCTGGTCTGCTTATGACTTCTTGTGGGCATTCTGAAAGCTTCCCTGGGAATAAATTCCATCCCCATTTAGGAATATTGCCTTTGTGGTTTGTAACTCACATTTTCCAGCTTTCTATTTGCTGGCTTTATTTGTTTTAGGCTGTGGAGCCTGAGCTCCTCCCTCCAGTTGCATAGGTCTTTAAAGCTTGTTCTTTTCTTGTCACATTTGCTGTGCAGTCAAAGACAGAGGTCAAATGTCAAGCTCTATCCTCCGAGGGAGCTTGATGTTTTCTTTTATTTCTCTGACTTCAAAGTGAGAGAATTTATGTGACAATCCTGTTGAGTGTCCATTTGTGAGAGGAGTGTGTGTAGGATTTTTTTCTAGCAGACAACAACAAAAAAATGAATTGTCCTGATGTTTCAGAATATATCAGAATTAGTACAAATGAAGCACTTTTTTATTGTAATTCTGAAGTGTAGTGAAAACAAATATTTGAATACAATCCAAACAAATCAGTACACTAGGTGATGACATTTGCACACATTATCGTTTGTGCGCAGTAAAACCATATTTAGGCACAAATATAATGGTCATTTCAATTGAAAATGTGCAGTCTGTAATGGCAGTGCGCTACAACACCATGCACACTCCTCACTATGCTACCCCACCTGTTGAAGAACTAGACTAGTTCCCAGCATTGGGCAAGTCATGGTACGCAGATGACTCCCATTTCCACCACAAACTTCAATCCGAACGCTGCATAACTTGACCCACTGCCTTACATCATCACTGAAGGTAAAATAACTATCTTGGCTTCAGAGATGGGAAAAGAAAAATTCCACTGTAGAGTCCTGTCAACCCTACTGCAGTCCCTTTACCTCGCCTGGCTATTGTGATATCCATCAATCCTAGTAAGTAAAGTTTTCATATTCATCTACTAAATAGATTCCGCCATTGCACCACTGCTCTCAGAAAATCTCTCCAATCCTCTCTGTCACCAGGACATGCCTTTATTACTGCAGCAGCTTATATTCAGCCTCTGTCATGCATCCATCTCAAAACTCAAGGCTCTTCAAAACAATGTTGCTTGGTTTGAAATGACTTAACCACATTACTCCTCATTTAGAATCCTTCCATGGGCTACCAGTACAAGAAAGCTTCACACTACAAACACTCTGTATAGTGCATGTGGCACTCCGTTAGGATTGTGGCCCCTTACCATCTGACCAGGAGCTACAGGTCTGTCAACAGATGTCTCCAGACCACCTGAATAAATAGGAGAGAGGTTGAACCTTCTATGTTCTGAACTCCTCTTGTGGTATTCTCTGCATCAACATCTGAGACTAGAGGATGAATTCACCTTATTCAGAAACCCTAAAGACTGACCTAATCTCCCTGGCATTTGGATAATTCATTCCTTTAGAAGTCATTCCTCTTCAGCAATTGGTCATCTAAGTCCTGGTTAGTCAGACGCCTAGAACATGCATGCCTCCCTCACTTGGCGCTTTGCACTCTGTTCTCTTGTGATCTTTCATTGAGATGTTCAAAGACAGATAGCTCCAGAAAACCCCACCATTATTTCATGTTCTATCTGGCTCTACATCACAAGAACTTGCAAAGCACTACCCTGGCACCGCTGAACTTTTATGTATCTACAACCTAAAACGCTCTGAGGTCAATAACGGTGGTTAGGTGCGCTTTACAAAAACCTATAATTAAAATGGAATAAAAGAATTATAAAATGAGAACATTTGTAATTTCATCAAGAAGAATATCTCATCATTCACCATTATGATACTGCTGTATTTACTCTCACATGCTATACAAATGCCACTCACATAAGCGAAAATAACACAATGGGATGTAACATAATTAAGCATGGGCGGAAAATCCGTTACGCTCGCGGATTTTACGGATTTTCGGTAAATTCGCAATCCGCGAACGCTCGCGAATTTACCGAAAATCCGCAAATTCGCACGCAGCGGATTTTTTTTTCTTGGTGATACAATTTTGCGGCGTGCGTTCGCAATTGCGAACTGGTACAAAACCCTCGCGAACTGGCAGAAATCCTTGCGAACTGGCAGAAATCCTTGCGAACACAAAAAAAGCATTCAGCAGGTTCAAAAGTTCAAACTCATCATTAGTAACCATTCCCTGTAGTGCTTCCTGACAAGGGCCCCTCCAGAGTTCAGTTGCTAGTTGCAACAATTGTATGACCCTGCTCTGACCCTCACAGCAGGCTCATAGAATAGCTACAAGTAGGCCACAAAGGTCCTGGAAAAAAAAATTGCACTGCAACAGAAAGCAAATTACAGATAAGGAAGCAGGTGCCAGACTGGAATTTTAAAACAGGGACACATTAATAAATCAACCCCAAATTAATTCATGTCAGTTGAAGCAGGCAGGTGTGCTTGCTTTTTCCCCTCATAATCTACAGTGATGATGAACCAGAGGGTGGCATTGATGTACCAGAGGGTGGCATGGGTGAAACAGAGGGTGGCAGGGGTGAAACAGAGGGTGCTGGGAACCTGTGATGATGAACCAGACGTAGAAGCAACATAATCGTGACCGTTGCGAGCCGACATGTAAGTTCGCAATTGCGAACTGGTACAAAACCCTCGCGAACTGGCAGAAATCCTTGCGAACTGGCAGAATTCTTTGCGAACACAAAAAAGCATTCAGCAGGTTCAAAAGTTCAAACTCATCATTAGTAACCATTCCCTGTAGTGCTTCCTGACAAGGGCCCCTCCAGAGTTCAGTTGCTAGTTGCAACAATTGTATGACCCTGCTCTGACCCTCACAGCAGGCTCATAGAATAGCTACACGCAGGCCACAAAGGTCCTGGAAAAAAAATTGCACTGCAACAGAAAGCAAATTACAGATAAGGAAGCAGGTGCCAGACTGGAATTTTAAAACAGTGACACATTAATAAATCAACCCCAAATTAATTCATGTCAGTTGAAGCAGGCAGGTGTGCTTGCTTTTTCCCCCCATAATCTACAGTGATGATGAACCAGAGGGTGGCATTGATGTACCAGAGGGTGGCATGGGTGAAACAGAGGGTGGCAGGGGTGAAACAGAGGGTGCTGGGAACATGTGATGATGAACCAGACGTAAAAACAACATAATCGTGACCGTTGCGAGCCGACATGTAAGTTCGCAATTGCGAACTGGTACAAAACCCTCGCGAACTGGCAGAAATCCTTGCGAACTGGCAGAAATCCTTGCGAACACAAAAAAAAAAAATTCGCGAGAGTTTGCGGATTTTGCGGATTGCGAGTTCGCAAATTCGCAAAAAAATTCGCGAACGCCAGATTTGCAAAATTCGCCCATTCTTAAACATAATATAATATGTCTATTAGGCAATAAAAAAGAACTGACAGCACCACTGGGTTAACTCCAGACGACCCTATCCAACATATAATGTTTGTGTCTCTTTGGTTAATAGAGCACCATCACTCCTGTAGTTAATGATTTTTCCTCAATGTACATCAAATCATGCCCAATGTTAGATCAATGTAAGCATTGTAGTGTTTATGGATGACAATCAAACTAAGTGACCCACGATTTGCCCATTCAGGCTGCCATTATCAAAGTTATGACAGAATCCACTCTATTCCACAATCTAAAAAAAAACTATATTCCAAGACAGTGTTTCCCAAACTGTGGGTCACAACCCATAAGTGTGTCATGAGACTTTTTTAGTGGGTCACAAAAGTCCAATCAACAAATAAACATGCTTTTAAATTCTGTCGCATATGCTGCACTACAAAGACAGAGGTCAAATGCCAGGCTACGTTGGAGCTACTGTTCGTAACATAGGGATTGATGTTTACAAACTCCTTTCACTTTGCAGTCAGAGAAATAATTAAAGTGAATTATGTGACACTCTTCCTGGGGTACAGTGAGTCTGATAGGAACAGTTGTAGGATGTTATTTGTTTCTAACACAAAACAAAATGTAAATCCCTGTAAATGAACTGTACACATTCAGCAGGAAAGCAACAATAAAGCACATTTGTGAAAATTCAGAAGTGTGAGGTAAAGAAAGATATTAATAGGTTCAGAGCAAATCAAGACACTTAACTTAGCACTTTAGAATTTACTTGGTGATGAACAAATGATAAATATTCACGGTAACCCGATTTGCTAATGATGATAGAGCTAATGATGCTCTGAGGGTGACCTCTGGGGCGGCGACGCTATTAGATTGATGCCTTTCCAGGAACATGATCTTTGTATGCACGACATACTGTTAACAATGATTGTATGATTGCCTTTATTTGTAAATCCCAATGAACTTCCGATGCCATCTGATGTGCGATTGTCTGGAGCTTGTTATTACAATAAAAACAATTTTAAAAAAATCATAGTACTAGTGTGTTATCAAACCACAGAAAGCACTTCGAAGCCTTGGGAGGGGTGAAAAGCACTGTATAAATGAGGCTGCAGTGCAACTGCAATTGGATTAGTCATTTACATTCTGAAATGCTTGTTAGCTTCTCTACAAAAAAAATCTATGTTTTCTAACTACTGCTATGACCAATAGTTATGGTATGTTTTATTCAGTGAATTATTACAGTAAGCGGCCAGCATAATAGGCAACAGTGTCTCAGTTGTGTCCCAAGACCCCGGGAGCTTGCCCTTGAGTCCCATCAGGTCAAAGGTCGCAGGTTCTTTCTTCATTAATCACAGTAGAAACAGAGGGGCATGTCCATGCAGGGTGCCACTAGCACATGGTGAGGACACATGTGTGGGCTGCAAGAGGCAGCACATTGAATCAGAGTTTAAGGAAACCAAGAAATCACAAAGTATGAGTCATAACTGCAGGGCGCAAGCAAAGGTACACGAACCCCCCCTCACCCCCCCACGCGCTCGCCTAGCGAGCAAGCCAATGTGGCCATCATTAAGATGCAAATTGGAAAATATAGAAGAAAGCAAGCAGAACTGCGCCTCTGATGCTATTTTCAGACCACAGTGGTGTCTGAATTGAGTCAGAGCTGGCTCTACCTGCCCATCAATCACCACCAGCGAGAAGCCCAGATGATACAGTCCTGATATGAGCAGCACACAACCATGTTCCAAGAAGTCAACTGCGGCTGAGGGCTTCAAGGGCCGGTGCACTTACCTCAAGTCTTTTTCCAGTAAAAATGTAGCCTGACTCAGTGGCGTAGCAAGGGGAGGGAATCCACCTATCGAGGCCAGAGTATATATATATATATCTTCAAGGTACGCAGATGTGAAATATATATATATATTATCGTCAAGGTACACATATATGGAGTTAAGTATAGTAAAACTTTGCTTATCCACAGAAACTTACCTTCACAATATTTTTGCCCGCGCTATTTCCGGACCAATATTTCTGTCACACAATGTTTTTCCTTCAACATTCTGATTAAACACCCTGCCTGTAGCACACTTTTGACCCTAATACGAGTTGACCGGGAATTGGTGGGATATTTACCAGATAAAATCTAATTCCGCTATTAAAATACCACCCAATTATCTCTGAAAATGGGGAACATCTAGATTTTGCTGCTTACCGCAAGTCCCGGTATGTTCCAGTCATTTCCCCCAATAAATTTCAGCAAGTTTAACCTGTCGAAATGCATGCAGGGAAAAGGAACTTTATCACGATTCATGGATCCAAAGTGGGCTTGGGGTAGGGTAAGTGATGTGTAGGTAATTAAGTTGTATTAGGCTAAGCCTCGAAGATATTACTATTTGTCGAGGGGCCAACCGTGCCAGGGTTCGGTCCATGTCGTCAAGTCTCCTGACCCATTCCTGCGATTCTGTCTCAGGGACTGGAAACTGTTGGGACGTGTATTACCAGTATGAGGTAGATGTGGGATACCCATCCTTTCCCCAGTTTTCCCATCAATAAGTTGGCCTCCAGGGCACTATGTGCCGGAAGAATGGAGATCTGAGATTTGTATGGCTGTAGAGTGTGCTGCAGCTGAAGATATTTACGAAATGGTGGTACTGAGAGGGAGATGTGTATCTGAAAGTCCTGGAAAGAGCCAAACACACCATCCTCACAGACTTCCCCAAAGGTCGTAATGCCGATCCGGTCCCACCTTGTGAAACCCAGTAATTGGGCAGTGTGTATAAGGCAGCAGCCCTGCCACTGCGGGGTCTGGCGTGCCAGAGTTTTCCCCCAGCCCACATTCCGGGACGCCTCCCGCCAGCTCGGGAGTAACACCCTGGTAACTTCAGGGAGGCTGTTAGGAATCAGGTTGTAATATAGGATCTCCTCAGTTGGTTAAATCCTAGAAGGAAGAGCTTATTGCGACATGCAAGGTTGTCCCAACCCTTCGTCATCCAGTAATTGATAACCAGTAGTTGTATAGCTTTGTAGTAGAGCCGGAAGTCAGCCATACTGATACCCCCTTCATACACTGACTTTCTCAATCTGTCGTGGGCAATGCATTGCGGGCCACGGGACCAAAAAAGGAACCAAGTGTGGAATCCAGATCGCAGAACCAGAAGTCCGGGATGTGGAGGCGGACATTTTGGAAAACATAAAGGTACCTAGAAAGTACCATCATTTTACCTACAGCGAGTTTACCAAAGATCACAGTACAAGTGCCTTCCCAGCGTCTGAGGTCTATTTTCATTTTCTTAATTAGGGGATGAGATTAAGATGACAGGTCTTTATGGGATCCCTTGAAATGTGGATCCCTAGATGCTTAAAGCTTGTGGTATAGACAGGCATAGGTGCTCACCAGATTGTGTCTCCATCTTTCCCTCTAAGCGGTACTAGCAATGATTTCCTCAGGTTGACCCGGAGATCAGAGGCTTGCTTGTAAAGGTCTAGTATTTCCAATTCTGAGGGTGTGAGAGTTAGAGGATATCAGCTGGTCATGGGGCGATCCTGTTCTCAGAGCCGTCCACCAACTGCCAGCCACCACCCAGGCGTCACAGCGTATTTGTTGGGCCAGAGGCTCAATCGCTAGTGAAAATAGGACCGGTGACAGCCAACAACCCTGTCTGGTGTCCCAGTGAATGGGAAATGGGTGTGAAGGGGCCCCATTAACCAGCACCTGTGGTTCAGAATTTAGGATGCCAATGTATCTGCGAAGTCTGGGTTCCAAACTCATCCTCTCCAGGACCCTGACCAAGAAGAACCAGTCTACTGTATCAAAGCCTCTTCAAAGTTCAGGAGGAGAAATGCCAGTGGACTCCGCAGGTCTCCCGTGCAGGCCATGTCCAGGTGAGGCAGTCAGAAACAGTGTCTGGTACTGCATTCTGGTAGTTTGGTCAGTACTGGGCAGAGCCTTTTGGACAAAAGTTTAGCGAATATTTTGATATCGAGCAATGAAATGGGCCTGTAAGAAACATACTGGTCCCTGCCTGCTAACCCCTCTCCCCGCCCTGACGTAGATAATATAAGAACTTAGGTAGCTGTGTTGATGTCTGGGAAGAATCTACCTCCGTCAGCTACCTCTTGGTAAAGGTGGAGCAGATGGGGGTTAACTAGGCAGAGTGTCTACAATAGTATTCTGCGGGAAAGCTGTTGGGATCTGGTGTCCTGCCGGAGTTTAATCCATTAATCGTGTCACTGATTTCTTCTTCAGTGAGCGGACTTTCGAGGGCTATACGATCAGTCTGGGAAAGCAACGCCAATAGGATGTCATCTAAAATGGGTCACTGCCGTTCTCTGCGCAATCACTCCCAGTGGACGTAAAGTGATTCATAGTAAGTAAAGCGAACACTACAGCTATATTAGTGGATGCAGTGATTGGGGGGTGTGTACCATCACATATCTTGGGGACTATGCTGGATGCAATACCTCCCAGTAGCTAGCCAGTAAAGCAAACTGTCACTGTGTGTCTCTCGGGTACTATGTACTACGCCATTCGAGGTTCAGGACATGGGTCTCGAGGGCGATCATGGTACACACCCTCTCCTTTGTTGCCCTGCTGATGCAGCCTTTTGCCAGCCTTCTAAGAGGCTTTACCTCCCATCCAGAGGACGCTTCGGGAGTCAACTGTGCCCTTGTTGAGTGCAAAGTACTGATCTATCTCGGTGGAGAGGAACTCCATGTAGGTCTTATCTTAAGACGCTAGGCATTGAGGTGTCATATAGATCGCGGGGCACCATCTTCGCCCCCAAGCTCCATTGTCACTGAGGAGTGGTCCAAAATCTACCTATGGAGTATGTCCGCCAAGGTGACCTGCAGCATGTATGTCGCTGGGAAGAGTGTGAGATCTATGCGTGAGAGTGATTTGTGAGAAGCTGATGTTTGGGTGTTTTCGCTCGTAGAGCCATGCCAGGTTCTCCAACTATCACAGAGGCCAAGGCATGCATCCAGTCTCCCAGTGTGTTGGCATGTGTCAAGCGATTTGTTATGGGAGTGCCAGAGGCTTCCAGACCAGGTCTCTGGGCAGCTTTATAGTCACGCCCAATCACCATTATCCCCTGAGACATCCCAAGGATGACTTGGTTCAGGGCAGCTAGGGTCTCTATTTGCAGAGTGGGCGGGATGCATATGCTAAGGTAGTTGTGGTGATTTCTTACTAGAAGACCCTCTACTCCTATGTATCTGTAAAACGGGTTTGAGGTTGTGGCACTCACCGCAAGGGGCAGGTTTCTATAAAGGAGGATTACCACCCCGGAGCCTTGGGGAAATCCAGCGTGAAACACACTGTCAGGTATTGCCTGAGGAAAAGGCAATGTGACCCCATCAGGTGAGCTTCTTGGAGCATCATGAAGGGGGGCTGGTGGCGTTTGGCATATTGGACGACCTCAGTTCTCTTAATGTGGTCCAGGAAACCGTTCACATTCCATGAATTCTGGCATTTAATCTTTTGGGCATGTGGATGTAAGTGATGATGAAATGTGTATGGTGACTGGACAATGCAGAGGGGTCTAGGCCTCGAATGGCGCAGGCAGAAGTGTTCTGTCTCCCGTTCCCTAGTGGTGTTGTGAGCCCATTCATGGGTGGTGCTAGTTAATGGTAAACCAAGAACCATTCCCCTTTTCTCCATCTCCCCCCATATTTCCCTACCACAATCTTCTGTCACCCTAGGAGTTAATACGTCAATATACAGTCAAACCGTTGGTGGGTGCATGAAGTGAACCTCCTCCGATAGAGCGGATTTCCGGTGCCTTGGAGCCGTAAAGGCTTGCCCTTTCCCAGCCACCTCAGACCTGCCTCTCTCCACCCAAGGTGTCACCCCCCATTGTTCCAGATAGGGACAGAGACATGTTCTCATCTTGAGGAGGGTCCCCCCTAAGGAGGGGGCCCATTCCCACCCGTCATGAGCCCCAGAGTCTGAGGATCTCGATAGCCTCCGAGTTCAGGTGCGGTTCCTCCGGAACCACAGCCCTGTGGAATGTTACTCCTTGGCATGCGGCCGGGGACCTCCTGCTGCTCAACAGAGTTTTGGTGAGGCTATGCCTTCAGTGAATTAAGGTCCTGTTGCTCTGTTGCAGTCATCCTGGATCCCACGTTGCGGAGATATTGTCTGCGGAGCACTACGTCAGCCGCTACCTCTCCTACCGTGGTCTCATCCGCCTACCAGCAAACCCCGATAGCCAAGAGAATAGGGTTCGTATCTCCTGGGGCCATTGTTTAGACTGGCTCCATAGCCCGATCTCAGTGGCTTAGGCCGCCAGTGGGGTTGGCGAACCTGCCGATCTTGGACTGGGTATGAAAGGCTGCTACCTTGTCCTCTCCCATAATAGAGAAACAAAAGGGGGGGCCTCAACATGTCCCGGTATGTAGATAGTTTTGTTATTCTAGAGGACAACAGATTTCAGATGGTTACTATGTCGCCCTATGCATGTTGTCGTACGAGTTGCAGCCGTCTTTCCACCCGTAAATTGAAGGTCGGGGGTGCCTCACTCCAGCCCGCTTGCCCCGGGAAATCCCAGCAGGCACGATGAGTTGGGTCCAGAGCACAGATGCTGAAGTATGGCGGAGGAGTGTCACAGCACAGCTTATGTGCATCCACCATCTTGGCCGGTTCGACCATGTCCCCATTCCACATTTCAATGTTAACAAGCCGGCAATGTGCGGGCTGGACACTCTAGTGTGGCAGTTTCCGCAAATAAGGAAGAGTCTTGAGACGTTGAAAGTAAAGCTTTGGATAACAAGAGCATCCAAGGATTTATTAAGTAATGGACCCACAACTAACCGAGCGGCTATCCGGCTCCAGAGCAGCAACCAACTGCCAGACTCCTCTGAGCACAAGCCAGACCGTCGCCCCGCAAGTCAAGGTTCCAAAGAGAACCAAAAGAACAATAGAACATGTTTAAAAGCAAAATATAGAGCAAAGCAAATCAAACATTGGCAATAAATAACGTGGATATATGACGTATTCACGCATGCATTTACAACACATGCCTTTACAACGCGGGCAATACAATGAACGCTTCGTTACTACGCATTCTATTACAATGCAAGTCGTTACAACGACTTGCTTTAGGGGAGCACAATGGATCTCTTCCGGTGGCCTATTCCAGTGAAAGGGGGACAGATAGGAGAATACACGCCCTCCCATTCTTGATTTATTAATCTTACACGGAACTAATAGGTTCTGATTACTTGACCTGAGCTGGCGACCCGGGACATTAGCTTCTTCCTTAGGTATTATGGCGCAAGATCTGGCCTTGCCTTGAACACAAGTGTCAAGAGTTTAAACACTGCTCTCTTTCTGATGGGCAGCCAATGTAAGGCTTGCAGCAAGGGTCGAGGGGGGGAACGTCTAGACTTGTTCAAAAGGTTAATGCAAGTTTTTGTAATGTCTTGCCTTCTAATGGAACGCATTTTAATGGAACGTGTGGTAAAGACGTGTTTGTTGCAGTGCTTGCTTTAATGACACTGTGTTGTTCTGACAACGTTGTAAAAGCTGTTTCCCAACAAACGTAGCCTATATCACACACTCACTTCTGCCACCCTGATTTGGGTGCCTGATTAACAAGTGCATGCCTGCGTGAGGCAATCATTTTTAAGCACTTTAAATACCAGGGGCTACTTTTACCTAACTCAGTGAAGCTCAAATTACTTATCTAAGCAGATACAAGGATGAGGTGCCCTTACACATAATCAAACTCACAATGTGGGGTTAACTGTATATCTCAGCAGTGAGTGTTAAAGACTGACTGAGAAACCCTCCTCAAAAGGAAGGCGAGTGTGTTGTATTGTTGGGGTTGGGGTAGCTTTAAGAGTAGAATATTCTTTGGAAGTTCCATGTGGAATGTGGAGCTTGAGAGAAATCAGTTATGCCGTCGCACTGTGGGGTTCAGTTGTAGGTGACATATCTAGTTACAATAAATCCAAATATATACAACAACTCCTTGTGGATGGATTCCTTCACTGGCGACGAGGATGGGATTGACAAGGGCTACAACAGAGATGAGGTAGTAAGAAGAGTGAGAGAAAAGCAAGATGAGTATTGCCACAGACATTCTAAGTACGTAAATGTGTATTTGTTAGTGTAGGCACATGTCTTGTCTGGTTTGCCCTTTGTGTAAGAGGAATGGAGGAGGTCTAGAAAAGTCCGGTAAGTAAGGAAAGGGGATAATGTAGTCGCGTAGTGTATCGATGATGCATGGGCTCAGTGGGCTATTTATAAAATATTGATTGTGGATGTTGTGAGAATGTGATGACGCGTTAAATTTGGCGTCTTTGTGCTGAGTCAAACCTGGGAGATGATTACATTATGAGGGAGAATGGAGCCCTATCAGGCTCCACCTGCAGTGACTGTAACCCAAGGGCCACACATGGAGAAAAAAAAATGACTGTCTACCTGAACCACTCCTGACGTGTGTGATGGCGCGGCTTTCCACCTGCAACACTTTTAGCAACGAGCTGTTAAAAGAACCTGCGTGGAGGTGCAGCAGGGCACGGGTGGCATTGGGGAAGTGGTCCTGGTAGTGGAGGAGGCCTCTCTAGACATGTGGAGAGAGCCTGTGATTAAGAAGAGACCGTCTGGGGCGCCCACCATCAAATCCACTGCCAAGTGGGGTCAGTGTTTCTGCTGGGCAGGTGGCACCCAAAGAGGAAGGGGGCAAGGACCAGGAGGAAAGGACAAGAGGCCAGATGTAGTGACACCTCTCATTGAAGTGTCCGTAGCTTAAGGTCTGTAATCTGAGAAAGTAGCAAGAAGCAGCTAGTGTGTGACACGGTCAGCGGTTCACAGAAGCATTGACCATTTACAACATGTCATTAAAGGTGCTGAGCGCAGGGAGGTCTTTGTGGACAGTGAGCAATCATCTGGGGTCCTGAGCGAGGGTTGTCTAAGGAACTGGTGGCATGGGGCTGGGTGATCTCATCCTTTGGTGCTCAGGGCAGGGCTTTAAGTGGGATGAAAAAACTGGGGGGTCTCTCAAAGGGGAGTGGCCGATGTAACTAAGGTCGTGGCTTAAAAATAAGTAAGCTAAAAATCTGTGCTAAGCATAGTGTGTCACCTTACTGGTATTTTGCTGCTTCTGTCATTGCATCAAGACACATAATACAACATGTAACATTACACCTACAACAAGCAAGGGTTATTGGCTTTGTCAATGGTTTTTAGTTGCATAAGATAAATAAGCAAAAATTATGGCTTCCTTGTATATAATGAAAATGCTTCCGTTCTGAAATTATGAGACTGTGAAAGTACTATAGTGAGTCTCTTTGAAAAACTGGAGAAGAGGGTACCATCCAAGCGCATATCCCAGAAGACTCTTGGGTAACTCACTATAGTAAAATTTTCAACCCAAATGAGGTATTGATGACTACTACTGTGGGAGTTGGTGACTTCAATATGGAGTCAGCAAAGTTACTTAGTGACTCATTAACGCTCCCAGAGGTAAAGATCGCTCTGAGTAAGGGTGCTCCATTAATAGCCCCAGGGCCGGATGCAGTACCCTTGGATCTTTTTAAACATAACTTAGAGGTTTGGTCGCCACTACTGCTAAATGTTTTTAAGGCAATAGTGGTGGGGTCTATTCCGATTTCCTGGAAAGAAGCGGTTGTGGTACCGATTTTCAAAAAGGGTGACAAGTCTGACCCGTGATGCTACAGGCCGATATCATTAATAGACGCGCCCTGTAAATTAATGGGCAGAGTGATACTGGCACGCCACGAAACATGGGCAGAGTCAGTAGGCATTATTGTGGACTCCCAATATGGGTTCAGAAGAGGCAAGGGAACCACCGAGCAGTGTCTCAATTTGGCACTAATTATGGGCAAGTACATGGGTGCCAAGAACAGTTCCATCCACTTGGCATTCATGGACTTGTCCAGTGCCTTTGACACTGTATGCAGGGGTAAGTTGTGGCAGGATGATGGAGTCTATGGGGTTTGAGGAGCCTCTGGTTACCTTGCTTCGCAGGCTCCATGCCGCCACAACAGTGAGAATAAGATATGGCCCTGGTGGGGAGAAGACTAGACCCATATTATCCACTGAAGGTGTCCGCCAGGGCTGTATTTTGGCTCCCTTTTTAGGTCGAGCTGGAGTAAGCATCCGTAGGATGCTCCAGTCCAGTTCGACAACTATAGTTATCAACTTCGGGGGGATTAGGACAAGAGGGTGCCACGCGCTTTTCCTGTGGATTTGACCTCGTGCACGCGCACGTCGGCTCCGTCCACATCCGCAGCAATTCCCGCGCAGTGCACATCCCCACACATACACACTGACAGACACTCACTCGCTCGCTCGCTCACCCCCCCCCCCCCAGTCACCGGGCTCTTTAAAACACACACACGCATACACACAGACTCCAAGACACATACACACACGCACGCTCACACACATACAGAGCCCCCCGCCGCCCCACGCACACACACATGCCCCCCGCCCTCGCAGCTCAGCAAAGGCCCCCACTCACCTGTACTCGTCTCCAGGCGAGGGCTCGTTGCAGGCGGCGGCGGTCTCTTCCTTCTGTGCGTGCCAGGCTCTCTCACCTCACGGGAGCACGCCCGGGCTTCCGGTGTGTCTTAACATCCCGCCCCCGGCCTGCCTGACTTCCGCCTGGGATTGTAAACCTTGTTATAAGAGTGTCTATTGTGAACTGTTTGTTTCTTTATGAGTGCGTCTAGGGTGCACTGTGTCTGTTTCTTTATATGAGTGTCTAGGGCCCTAGGGTACATTATGTTTGAGTAATCAGAAGGTGCCCAGCGTGAACTGCACTACATTCTATCCTAGAATGCCTAGAGCGTGCTCTGTTTAGTTCTTCTGAATTATACTGCTGCAAAGTGCCTATTGCACCGTTCTCTTCAAGAATAGAAAAACCTGTGCCATTCTGAACTTATTATTCTGGTCCATGATTTGACAAATGGATACTCTTTTTGCATCAATATGTCTTCTGTGGTCACGTTGCTTTGGCTGTGTAGTCGGGGCTGCAGCCCTTTCCTCGTGTGCCGTGGCACAGACTGTACTGTAATGTGCGGTGCCGCCGAGAGGCCGCCGTACTTTGTTCTACACAGACGCCGCTGACATGATGCTGAGTGTCCGCACAGCGTGTCTGCTTTATCCTGCATGTCAGCCTGACCTCACTGGCAGCGCCTTCGGCTCTTTCCAGGACCCCCCTCTCTGCTGGACACGGTTCAGTCGTCCCAGTACACACTGCCCTGGCCGGATACCATCTGTAGCAAGGAGAGAGCGACCCGAGCGATAAGAAGCGGCCGCGATGCTAGTCTGTGGGGCTTCAGTGGATGAGGGCATTAACGCCACGAGGGGCACAAGGCCGGCCTGCACTCTGTAAACAATGTGTGACCTCACGTGCATAACTGCACTTTTTCCTGCACTACCTGCTCACTTGTATTCAGGTGCATGTTTTTTTGCATTATGAGCTCACCTACATTCCTCAAGGACACCTGTGCACTTTGATCTTACCTCCATTCCTGCGCTTTGCCAATGCAGTCTGCCTTCCCTGTAATCCATAAAAGGCGCCTATGCACTTTGAGCTCTCCACCATTCCCTCGCTGTGCTGATGCAGTGACAGTCTGAGCTCACCTGCATACCCAAAGGGTGCCTATGCACTTTGAGCTCTCCACCATTCCCTCGCTGTGCTGATGCAGTCTGAGCTCAGCTGCATTCCTAAAGGGCGCCTATGCACTTTGAGCTCTCCTCCATTCCTGCGCTGTGCCGATGCAGTCCGAGCTCACCTGCATTTCTGAAGGGCGCCTATGCACTTTGAGGTCTCCACCATTCCCTCGCTGTGCTGATGCAGTCTGAGCTCACCTGCATTCATGAAGGGCGCCTATACACTTTGAGCTCACATCCATTCCTGCGCTGTGCCAATGCAGTCCGAGCTCAGCTGCATTCCTAAAGGGCGCCTATGCACTAATAGCTTACTTGCATATTGTCACCCGGCTTAAGCACTTTGAACTCACCTACATAATCATTAATACACTTCCTACGCACCTTGACCTCCTCTTAATTTCTGAGCAGTGCTTACTGTGGGCTTAGCTCCATTCCTGCACCGTGCCTATGGATTATGAGCTCATACCCAGCAGTGTTAAAATGTAACAAAAATATGTTAATATTTCAGTTCTGTTCTTGGATTTTCGTCACAATAAAATACACTGAACATAATCTTCACAAAAGTTATTTACAAAAGTTTAAGCTATTGCCATTATAAATTACAATAACTTTTATTTAAGTATTTATTATTAAAAAAATTAAAAGCCATTGTTATTTGTAATATCAATACATGTAAGTCACGTAAATACAACACATATTGCTTTACAAATGCTGTAGGTGTCACATTTGCGAAAGTTATAACTATTGGCATTGTAAATGACAAAGCTATTAATTTAGCTATTTTCAAAAACAAAACATAAATAAAAAATGTGTCATTTACAATACCAATAGCTCAAGCTTTCCAAATGCGAGACCTATTGCATTGCAAATGCTTGTTATTTTTGGTTTATACCAATGGACTAGAAAGTTTTTTGTTAGAATCCGGTGCTGACTTTCCACAGGCTAATGGAAAAAGGATACCAATGTTGTCATACGCAGACGACACTGTTTTAATGACCCTCACTTCCAATAGCATGCAGATTTGCCTGAATGCTTTTGATACATTTATGGAAAGTTTAGATCTTAGGGTCAATTTCACTAAATCCTTTGCCATGACTTGCGGCCCGAGAAGCGTAGAAACACGCAGGTATATGGTGAAGGACTCAATCATAGTGAAAGTTGATAATTTTAATTACCTAGGTAACCTATTTAATAATAAACTGAATTGGGACCCCTTGATATCAGCTCGGGTACTTTTCTAATGTATAAAAAGAAAGGGCGAGATGAAATTCATGGTAAGCTGGCCACAGTGAAGTTCTATAAGGAACTTAATTTAACATCGGGGTTCCAAGCTTACCTTTTAAATGTTAGTCGTTCTTCTCACCAATTCGTTTTAACCCGTGTCAGGCTGGGCATTGTTCACCACCTTGTAGCATTCCCAGTACAGAAACTTAAATCAGAATCTCCCTGCCCCTGTGACAACGTTTCACGCCAGAGTTGCTGCCATTTTTTATTATTTTGTAACTTTTATCACTTTTTAAGGTTAAGGTACTTAAAACCTATTTTCATTAAATATAATATAAGGTCTTTTAAGAATGCCCTTGTGTTACTATCAACCCTAGAAAATGCAGACATTTGTTTTTTTGTTGCCACTTATATTTTGAAATGTACAGCTGCCAGGAAAAGCATTTTACTGCCATGATTATATATATTCCTGTCTGTACATACTGTTTTTTATAGCATGTGACTAATAACCATGCAAAATGTCTTTTTTTCTTTTTTTTACGTAAAAAGTACAGCTGCCAGGATAAGCACATTGTGTGATAATGTCTTTCAATCCTGTCTGTACATGTATGCTCCTTTGATTTAGCATCCTTACTGGTACAGCTGCCAGGTAGTGTTTAGTGTGTTATATCTTTACACTATCCTGTCTGTACCTATTTGTTTTGCAAATTTACTTTGGAATCCTTAATGTCCCAT
Source organism: Lissotriton vulgaris (assembly GCF_964263255.1). Lineage (NCBI taxonomy): Eukaryota > Metazoa > Chordata > Amphibia > Caudata > Salamandridae > Lissotriton > Lissotriton vulgaris. The sequence goes on from NC_141687.1 coordinate 117,930,275, forward strand.
GCCTTCGGCTTTGGGTAATTTCAAATTGTACAGTTGTTATTTTAAAACGTACAGTCGTTAGGATAAGTATTTTATGTGATGATTCATTTACCCCTGTCTGTACGTGCATGTTTCCCGCATTCTCTAGTTTACCCTTACACTCCCACTCATGAATCGACGCCTAGTGGTTGCAAGTATATGCTCTTTGCCCATATAAATATTTCGGATTTCTCTTGTATCTTTCAAGATGGTTCTTGTATTTTTTAACAATTTTAATGAAATGAACTGTTTTTTAAATTTTGCTTGTATGATTTGTATTCACAAATCGAATAAAAGCTTTGAAATTGAATTGCATTGCAAATGCTTGTTATTTTTGGTTTATACCAATGGACTAGAAAGTTTTTTGTTAGAATCCGGTGCTGACTTTCCACAGGCTAATGGAAAAAGGATACCAATGTTGTCATACGCAGACGACACTGTTTTAATGACCCTCACTTCCAATAGCATGCAGATTTGCCTGAATGCTTTTGATACATTTATGGAAAGTTTAGATCTTAGGGTCAATTTCACTAAATCCTTTGCCATGACTTGCGGCCCGAGAAGCGTAGAAACACGCAGGTATATGGTGAAGGACTCAATCATAGTGAAAGTTGATAATTTTAATTACCTAGGTAACCTATTTAATAATAAACTGAATTGGGACCCCTTGATATCAGCTCGGGTACAAAAGGTTACACAATCAACTGAAGCCCTTTTTCGTTTTGCCAGTAAATTAGGTCAAAAGCGAATAGCAGAAATAATATCCCTGTATAAAGCTAAGTGTGTCTCCGTTGCATCTTTTGGCGCTGGACTATGGGGGTCACAGAACTGTGAAAAGTTACAGATTATGGAAAACAAATTTATAAAGCGCCTCTTATCTGTCCCATCTGGTACGTCAAATAGTTTTTGTCATGGGGAGGTGGGTATGAAGTTTGTAAGTGACATTATACATGTAGCTCCATTACTGCTATGGTCTAAAGTCTGGCAATCCGAAGAATTGAAACTTACAAAAGATATTTTACAAGATTGCCTTAAACTTAACCATTATAGGGAGATCCCATGGCTCCTATATGTTAGGGATACCTTTTACAAGATTGGGTTAGGTAATATGTTTGAAAAGCCTGATATGATTAGCAAGGATGCTAAGTTAATTATTAAAAATGCCTACCGTTCTAATGTGGGTTCCTTAAGGAATAGTGAGCACGCACTGTATGTTAAGGGCAAATTGCAGCAGCCTTTTTATTTATCATATATTATCAATACGCAATGGCGTTTTTATTTGACAAGGTTTCGCCTCAGTACTCTACACTTCCTTTTTGCCTTTCCAATGCAAGGGGGGGTGGTGTGAGAGACTACCTCCTTGCCCCTGTAATGATAAGGTTTCGCAAAGTACATTGCACCTTATCCTTTTCTGTGCTTTGTATAAGGTCCCAAGACCTTATTATCCTTTGGATCATGCTATTACATAGAGGGCTATGAACATTTATTGTCCTTGTCAAATTCGAACATTTGTAATGCTGTACTTAGTTTTATTAGATCGGCCTTTGTCATTAGAGAGCGATACTGAAATAAGCTGTGAGTGGAATTCCCATAAATGTTTTTTCTGTTGGCCTGTTGATGAAATTAATTTAGCATTTTATGTCCTGTCCATACATGATTGAGGTTACTTTTAATGTATTTTAAACCTTAAATAGGTAAATATGTATTGTGGATTTTATGATAATGTATGTATTTTATATCAGTGTATACTTTTATGACTCCTTTGTGGATTCGAAATAAAGTTATTTGAATTGAATTGAATTGAGTCTCTTTGAAGTTACATCAAAGGCGACGAAGGATGGCAGTGCTGCAGAGTTTAGTTTAGCTCGAAATAGACACGTTTCAGCACTCGCTTCTTAGAACTACCGGTGCTGAGCACCGGCAGGATCCGGTTCATTTAAAGCTCTGGCTCAGGGCATATAAAGGCGTTATCAGGCTGCACGCACAGGCTGATGTTTTGGTGGCATACTCAAGAAGACGATGGACAGAGCGCTGAAACTTTTCAGACACCCCCCCCCCCCCCCCCCCCCCCTCACAGATCTGGGTTGAATCCATCATCATTCTTTAGCTCACTTCACCACCTTAGTTCAGACCGAGCTGCCAAGTCAGTTCTTCCCTGAACCGGAAACAAGCATCCTGGGACCTTTCCTCTCCAGTGTGAGTGGGGTCCGTCAATGAAAGAGGGCCTGGTAGCGGTCATGGAGGTTGATCCATTTTGTAAACTTAGTGATTGGCAGAAGTAGAGGAGGGACTAGGGAGAAGTGAAGTAATGGACATGGATGAGGGACTTTGAACAACCATGAGGAAGGACTGTGGAGCGGATTACTTTCACCTTGGAGGTGGCAATCGAAAGGAGTTTGAGTAATTATTCATGTGTCAATTTCAGTGTCAGCTCTTGGTCTGAAGTGTAAGAGCACAATTGTATGTACTATAATGTGATGCATTTAATCTGCTGCTGGTGTTATCCTGGGGTCTCAAAGTCCAGTATGGCTTGATGAATCTAACTTCAGTATTAGAAACATTGATTTGAAATGCCTTTCTTAAAGTTCACTACTACTGTTAACAATGTGTTCATTATTGCCCGTACCAAGGAGAGGGTGATTCAGCTTTGTTTTTGATACTTTCTAATAGAGTGCAAAGTCCCTGTTCTATATGATATGCATTTGTACTTTACCTATGGTTACACACAATTCCACAGCAGAGTCCTGTATGTACTCAGATGCCCCTACACGGTATAAAGTGTGTGGGTGGGTTGTTTGGTAATGTATTATGTGTGTTCTGTTTATGAGAGAGTTGTTGGCCCATAAGTGCTGCTTTTGTGATCTTTGAATGGACTTTGCCATCCATGACTGTGCTCGATTGTTACTGATAAGTGTTTGCCCTCAAAATAATGTCTGGTAAGTTCACCTTCATGGCTCGCAGACCTTCCAGGTGGCCTTGCATTATGTTTTATGGCTTTGGCAGATGTGACCCAAAGTTGATCTGGTGTAACCTGTTGTTAGATCAAACTTTACTCATGGAAAACTCTTATACTTTCCTCCCCTAAGACCAACAGTATCTGAACAATCTAAAATGTGTTCAAAATCTGACAGCACACGAACATTGATTGATTGGAATACTCTAGACATGCCTGCAGAGTTACAAAAGAGCTTGGCTGGCTCTGACCGTGCAATGCTATTGTTTCCACAAGGCATACCTGCACGGCAAAAGTGAGCCTCAAACTTTCAGCAGAAATATATTTTTGTCACATGCTCAGCCTCACCTTCAAACTGGCCACAGCAACGTGCTGCTGGACCTCAACCGAAGCCACATGTGTGAATAAACTCTGCACCATCCTAGCACTCAACAATAGGGAAAACCAATCACACGCCCAGAGGCGTAGCCAGAAATTCTCAACCAGTAGGGCTGTGACAAAAAGCGGTTGGGCACACAGTCAGCTTTGCCAAGGATTTTTCTGGAAGTATGACACTTTAAAGCACGCTGGGTGCACACTATTAGCTCACCCTGGATATGATTTTAAACATTGAGCAAAATAGTGCATTTTAAAGCTCATTAGGTCAGTAGAATTTCTTGAAACTGAGTAGAAATAAAAGGTAATCTTACATAAGGTTCTGGAGTTTATTACCAATGAATGCTAGCTGAGCAGGTCTGAGCAGAGGCCAGTTGTCCATGCCGGAGTGTCAGCCCAAGTCAGTGTAGCAGATGCCCCCCTGGTGGGGGCTGGGGGGATATGCTCTCCACCCGAGGAACTTCCGGAGAAAGTTGGGACCACGGATGTGGTGACGCAGCAGCTGCCGTGTTTACATAGTCACATTTGTCCACAGCGTGGGGAACGATATTTCCCCAGCACTCAACAAGGACTGTACTGCCTGAGCCCTGGCAGGGGGTTGGGGGGGGGGTGGACATTTACTATCCACAGCCAAGTGGGAGGTCACAGCCTGCCAGGCCAAGGAGGACTACAAAAGGGCACTAAAGGCGACGGGGAGATTACCCACAGGGACACGGCCCATCATGCGGCGCAGTGCCCCAAACAAGGATGGCAGAGGTACCGGTCTGTGCCCCAATGGGAGGGAGATGGGAGACAGCTTTAATTTTAGGCCATTGACCCCCCCAGAAGCTCTTCGGCCATGGGAGAGAGTGGCCCCTGGGATAGGACATTAAAGGGGCCGTGGACAGAGTGGCCTGATGGTGACAGGAGGGAACAGCTCTAAAGAGGATCCGGGACAGTGCAAGGCAAAAACAACAGATGCGCCACCATTTGATATCATGGAGAATGGCCTCTCTGCCCCCACGGGCATGGGGCGGGAACCCCATTCGAGCCCAGAGGTGGCAGGAAGCCCAACACATGGCAGTTAGGGTCCAGGTCCAGTAGAATGGGACATGCGATGTCAAGATGCCACATGAATACCGTGCTTGGTCAAGGAATAGCAAAAAAGTTAGGGAGCAGCACGGTGGGCAGAGTTCACACGTACTGATCCGCCCAAGCACACGGACGGAAGGACATAGGAGTAGGTGCATAGGAGTGACGCGACAGGAAGAGGACTGGAAGCTGAGGCCCCGGCAAGCACAGCTCAGCAGGGATCGGAAAACGGCTCAGGGAGGATTCCTTTGCAGGAGCCAGTGACTGAGAGAGGGACGGTGCCATGGGGTGGTCGAGGAGCCAGGTCCGAAGGGGTAGAGGCACAGGAGCGAGCACCCCCAGTGAGCGGGATCAAGGTACCCAGCAGAGGGTGGCTGGTTTGCAGTCGGCAAAGAGGGTGGAGGCGGATAGTGCACCCCCCTCCCAAGAAGACCAGCAGTGCAGGAGATGGAACCGGTGGACTATGCTTTGGCAGGCAGGGATTCACTAGGGAATGTTAGGTTGGATACACCAAGGGCCACAGTGAGGTTGGAGGCAGTGGACACGCCGCAGAGAAGGGGGTACAGAGTCCTTGAAGAGAATTCCGTGGTGGACAGGTACAGCATGATGGAGGGATGCATGGTACAAGGAGCAAAAAGGGGTATCGATGAGATAAAGGAGGGTGGAGACTGGAGGAACTCTTCAGAGAAGAGTAGGATTGAGATGAAGAGCGAAGGAGACCCAAGCTCAGAGTCAGACAGGAAAATGGGCAAGTGAAGAAGATGGACAAAGGAGAGGCGAGTGAGTCACCTTCAAGATGCTCACCCACACACACCAGGCCCGTCACAACACCGGACCAGCATTCCTAAACAGCTGCCTCAATTTCCACGCACCCCAAAGGACCCTACTATCAGCCTAGCTCTCCTACGCCGTGGTCCCCCGCACCAGAAAGACCAGTTCGGGAGGCCGCTCCTTCTCCTTCCTCTCAGCCAGAGCCTGGAACACCCTTCCGCTACACCTCCGACAGACAACATTGCTTCCCATCTTCGTAAGATCCCTCAAAACCTGGCTCTTCGACAGACCCCCTCCTTGATGGACTGGAACCTGCACCCCCAATACCCCCAGCACCTTGAGACCCTTACGGGTGAGTAGTCGCGCTTAACAAATGTCTGATTGATTGATTGAGTGAGTGGATGGTGGGACAAAGGAGGAGAAACTGCACAGGGGAGAGGGAAGTGAGAGAAAGCCTGGGAGGAAGCAGGAGAGAGCAACTATGCGACAAGGGGAAATTGTCGGCAGGAAGAACCAAAGAGAAGACTGAAGTCACTAAGAAGAGGCTGATACGGTCACAGAGTGGAATATGGGAGGCGGTGAGGCCGGAGAGTGAGCATGAAGAGCCTTGGTGTGGGAAACATGGCACACAGTGGAGTGTGAAAGTGAAAGACTGAGTATTACAGGCATGAGAGAAGGTGAAGGGAGTGAGGATTATAGTGAGTTTTAGAAGATACATTTTGAGTCCTGGGGGAAGTATTAGATGGATGAAAAGAAGAGCAGAGGAGGACAGGCAGACATGCAAAAAGATGGATGAGAAGAAGAGGCAAGGGACACAATTGCGACAAATGGACAGAGATAAAACAGGGAGACGGGATGTCAAGGGCAGAATGTAGGGGTTGGTGACAAGGACAAAACAACAGCGTTGACGGAACAACGGAAGATAGAGCAGGACAAGAAAATAGGAGAGGAGAAAGTGGAAAAGTTATTATATATGGGAGTAGTGGATGCTTTGGGAGACACCTCCATCTGAGCACAAAAGAAAAAGCATGGGCTACACGGATATCTTCAAACTACTACACTGGGAACCATGGTGCCAGGGTCTAAATTGGAGGAAAGGAAGTTGGGTAAATGACCGTAGGTACTTACAAACTTAAGGCCTGACTTAGATCTTCGTGGACAGGTTACCCCGTCACGACGGTGATGGATATCCTGTCTGCCAAAATAAATTATCCCATGGGATATAATATGATTTATATTTCGGCGGAAGCGATATCTGTCACTGTTGTGACGGGGTAACCTGTTAGCCAAAATCTAAATCAGGCCAAAGAAGGCTGAGGGTGAATTCTATTTAATACCCACATTTTGTGGTTGGAAGGGTCCTCTTCCAACCAGTACTGGGACCAAGACGAGCGCTCAGTTTCATCTGCCGGCTTGGTTGAATCAGAAAGAGTGGGAGGTGGTGCAGGAGGGGACAGGATTGGAGATGGGGAAGCAGACAAAGCCCAATTTCAGACCCCCACTGGTGCACCTGCATGACTATCAGTTGTTGGGTATCCAATTTGAATGGCTCCTCTACGTCATCAAAGCTATGACCATGAACTACGCAGTAGTGTGCGTAGCCTTTGAGAACTTCGGCATATTTGCAGAGTGAACAACGGGGAAAGTTGCAGGGTCGAAGCACATGCGCTACTGCTTTGACAACTTTTTGATGGTGGGAAAGGAAGGAGAAAGGAGTGAGCGTGCACGCCTCACGACAATCTTTCAGAAAGTGACTTAATAATTCTGGATCTCCAGGACAGAAAAAAGATTGAAGGATCCACTATGCAGTTAATATTTTCAGGAATCGAGCTGGGCTCTTTGGCGATTGTAACGGTTGCCGGCAGATAAATTGCAGAACTTGTGAACGCTATTGGTAGTAGTCATCAGCTAGAAAAATTGTTCAGCAATTATTAGGACACTTAAACTTTGAGTGCCGAGTGGTGGCCCTGGGGGACGAGTGACTTTTTCAATGAGGGAATGTCCAAGCCCCACTACAGGAATAGAGTCAATAAAGACTAAAGACAGACTGGGGGGTGTGGTTCTGATGTTTGTTTGACTACAATGGAGTGATAGTGTGGCGTCAGGATGACCCAATAACGTGGATGGTAGAGATATTTTCTGATGCGTCCAGGGCTGAAGGTTTTGGTCTGTTCTTCAAAGAAATAAGGAAAAGTTACCATTTATGGGGGGTAATTACTGCACAGGAAACAGGGCCTCTTGTAATGAGGGACTATGTTTTCATACATGTGGTTTAAAAAAGGCACCAGTTACCACTACATTTCAAAAACATGTATTGGAGGAGAACCCTAAACCTTCCTTGTACAACGGCATTTAAATCCTAAAGTTTTACTGATGTTACTGAAAACAATATTTCAATACTTTCATTTGTTGCTAAATTTCGCCAAAAATCCTTAAGGGGAAACTCACATCCTATTTGCAGAGATGGTTGTGTGAATGTCTGGGGCATCTCTCTGTGCAAGTATGTGCATCTGTTCATGTTCATGGGTTTATGTGTGACTACGTTTATATGTGTGGGTGTTTGTGTGTGTGTGCTGCGGTCCACATTTAGAGGTTTGTGTGGGACTGTGCAGGTGTGTGTTTGAGTCCGTGTGAAGAGTATGTCTGTGCAGTGAGTGTGTATGGTGGGGAGGTGTGTCTGTGCAGGTGTGTGTTTGTGTCCGTGTGAAGAGTATGTCTGTGCAGTGAGTGTGATTGTGGAGGGGAGGCGTGTCTGTGCAAGTGTGTGTTTGAGTCCGTGTGAAGAGTATGTCTGTGCAGTGAGTGTGTGTGTTTGAGTCCGTGTGTCTGTTCAGGTGTGTGTTTGTGTCCGTGTGAAGAGTATGTCTGTGCAGTGAGTGTGATTGTGGAGGGGAGGCGTGTCTGTGCAAGTGTATGTTTGAGTCCATGTGAAGAGTACGTCTGTGCAGTGAGTGTGTATGGTGGGGAGGTGTGTCTGTGCAGATGTGCGTTTGTGTCCGTGTGAAGAGTATGTCTGTGCAGTGAGTGTGTGTGTGTGTGGAGGGGAGGTGTGTCTGTGCAAGTGTGTGTTTGAGTCCGTGTGAAGAGTGCGTCTGTGCAGTGAGTATGTATGGTGGGGAGGTGTGTCTGTGCAGATGTGTGTTTGTGTCCGTGTGAAGAGTATGTCTGTGCAGTGAGTGTGTGTGTGGAGGGGAGATGTGTCTGTGCAAGTGTGTGTTTGAGTCCGTGTGAAGAGTACGTCTGTGCAGTGAGTGTGTGTGGTGGGGAGGTGTGTCTGTGCAGGTGTGTGTGTGTGTCCGTGTGAAGAGTATGTCTGTGCAGTGAGTGTGATTGTGGAGGGGAGGCGTGTCTGTGCAAGTGTGTGTTTGAGTCCGTGTGAAGAGTACGTCTGTGCAGTGAATGTGTATGGCGGGGAGGTGTGTCTGTGCAGGTGTGTGTTTGTGTCCGTGTGAAGAGTATGTCTGTGCAGTGAGTGTGTGTGTGGAGGGGAGGTGTGTCTGTGCAAGTGTGTGTTTGTGTCCATGTGAAGAGTATGTCTGTGCAGTGAGTGTGTGTGTGGAGGGGAGGTGTGTCTGTGCAAGTGTGTGTTTGAGTCCGTGTGAAGAGTACGTCTGTGCAGTGAGTGTGTGTGGTGGGGAGGTGTGTCTGTGCAGGTGTGTGTTTCTGTCCGTGTGATGAGTATGTCTGTGCAGTGAGTGTGTGTGTGGTGAGGAGGTGTGTCTGTGCAAGTGTGTGTTTGAGTCCGTGTGAAGAGTATGTCTGTGCAGTGAGTGTGTGGTGGGGAGGTGTGTCTGTGCAGGTTTGAAACTGAACTCAGACAAGACGGAGGTCCTCATCCTGGGCTCTTCACCCTCCGCCTGGGACGACTCCTGGTGGCCTCCCGCCCTGGGCACCGCACCCAAACCGACAGACCATGCACGCAACCTGGGCTTCATCCTGGACTCCTCCCTCTCCATGACCAGACAAGTCAACAACGTCTCCTCGGCGTGCTTCAACATCCTACGCATGCTACGGAAGATCTTCTGGTGGATCCCCACCGAGACCAGGAAGACCGTCACCCAGGCCCTCGTCACTAGCCGACTGGACTACGGCAATGCCCTCTACGCCGGTACCACCGCCAAGCTCCAGAAGAGACTCCAGCGGATCCAGAACGCCTCAGCCAGACTCATCCTCGACATCCCACGAACCAGCCACATCTCCGGACATCTGAGAGACCTACACTGGCTCCCCGTCAACAAAAGAATCACCTTCCGCCTCCTCACCCACGCACACAAAGCCCTACACGACCAAGGCCCGAGCTACCTCAACAGCCGAATCAACTTCTACGCTCCCAAACGCCACCTCCGTTCAGCCAACCACGCCCTCGCCACGGGCCCCCGCATCCGAAGAGCGACGACAGGAGGAAGGTCCTTCTCCTACCTGGCCGCCAAGACCTGGAACTCCCTCCCGACCGACCTGCGCCTGACCCAAGACCACCTCTCCTTCAGGAAGAAGCTGAAGACCTGGCTGTTCGAGCAGTAACGGCACCCCCCCTACCCCCAGCGCCTTGAGACCCTACGGGTATGTAGTGCGCTCTAGAAATGTCTTTGATTGATTGATTGATTGTGTTTCTTTCTGCGTGAAGAGTATGTCTGTGCAGTGAGTATGTGTGTGTGTGTGTGTGTGTGCGTGTGTGTGGTGGACAGGTACGTATGTGCAGTTTGTGTACCTGTGCTGGGTTTTGTCTTTCCGGAGCATGTCTGCAGTTGGGTGGCTGTTTTTGGTGGTGGCCCGCCACCAGCGTGTCTTTTCATGAGGCTTTGTGACATTGTAGTAGGTGTGTCAGAAGGGGCTTGTGTGTCTCTGCAGAGTGTCTCTCTGCAGGGAGGGCGTGTCTCTTTCTCCCCACAAATGTGAGTACAGCTCACAGGCACTGTTCCTGGTTCAGATATTTTTGCGAGCAGAGTAATGCTGAGGCATCAGCACCCGCCTCCACGAACTGCAGGAACTTCTCGGATTTGTCAGCACTTGTGTACAGCTGGAGACCAAGGAAGTGGATGAGTGCATCTGTCAGTGAAGCGGGACACATTGTTTTCGTCCACTAGTCAAACATTTTAAGTCGAGCCTAGGCAGCGCATGCGCTGTCTGGAAAACATGCTGTCATTAGGTATGTGGCCTTTCATTTCGCGCCTTGCTGCTGATTGTGAGAGAGCGCAAACTGACCAAAATGTAGAAATACATCACACTTACACGTAGTAAGCACAAATCATGAAGAGAAATGCCATGAGTGCTGATAGTATCCAAAGTTATATTCTAAAATGTGTAGTTAATATAGAAGTTTAAATAGAAGTGGAACTAATACAGAAATGTGTGAAGTAATAAGCTTTTATTAAGCATGATTATTCCTGAATCCATGTTGTGTAGCTGCTAAATGTAAGATGGCATACGGGAACGTTGAAATGTGGTAGGCCTCAGGGCCTGAGCAAGGCGGGAGGGGGAAGGCGATTAAAATGCACAATATGGATTGCACTAATGTTTAGTGTTAATGAGTAGGCTTTTTGATTTATAGATGTGTTTACCGAAATCAGTAGAATATGAGTACTAACATGCGAATAATTAAAGAAGAAGCCGAATGCTATAAAATGTAGTAGAGCTGGAAAGCTTTAAATGTTGATTTATACGTATTAGTTTGGGTCGAAGAATGTTGCAATGCGGTTGGAAAACCATGAGAATTGGGATTAGGCTGCAGATGTCTGTCTGGAAGAGAAAAGGGGGTATTCAATTATTAATATAATGAATAGAAGATTGTTCAAGAAATGGACCAGACATGGAGGAGGGTTCCGGAATGTTTAGGGGGTATCAGCGGGCCGGAGACGAGTCTGAGAAGCAAGGTCGACTCTAACCACAAGGCCTCATCATGGAAAAAGCCAGAAGCTACACCACGTGAGGGGCGTCTCACGAGGGGCGTCCTAAATGTTGTTGTATTTTTGTATTAGGGACAGCACCCCTGGGTGGAGTTAGAGCAGACGCCTGAGGACCCTTTAGAGAGCGGATGGGTAGGCAGAGAGGGGTCATGACTGGAGAACTATAGGTTTTCACCAAGAGTTCGAGAGTGGGTGGCTTCCTTTGGGAGTCATTCACTGCTGACACCTTAGATAGATTGAGACCTGGTTAAGTAGGGATACCATCTAGAGCAGGGTAGGGAAAGCCTAACCTGTACTTTCCTTCCGCCTGTAAATGAGCGATAGATTTCAATACGTGTCTATGCTAACGGCACTATTGTTTTTAGAACTGGTATTGATAGTTTCCGTTGTTCGTCTGAGGGCCTTCAGAGAACACGTGTATGTAGTTGGGCCCGTGTATTTGGTGAATCTCATCTTGAGATGCTTGTACCTGCAACTTATAATAAATCTTTGAAAGCTAGAAGTTGTTTGTGATCCTTCGAAGCAGAGTCCTTTACTGGGGGAGCTAACTTGGTGACAGATGCACTTTCTTTCCTCAATGACAGGCAATAAAGATTCAGTCGACCTGAACGGGGTTTTAGATCGATGGTGATAAGGTATTGATCAAAATCTCAACCCTTCCAGTTGGTAGCTATAGAGGATGGTTGCCTTCTTGAGGAAGGTGATCTAGGCCAGGTTAGATTACCCCAAGCCCCCTAGAGACCGATGATCGGAAGAACCGCCGGTGGAAGAAGGACCGGATGACGTGAAGCGGAGAAGCAGCAGTATCGGTCAAGAGTGAGTATAAAGGGTCATGCGTGTTAAGATTGCGGTGTTTTATATTGTATCTATGTTGTAATGTTTGGCGGAGTTGAATGACTGTAGAGAGACTGTGGAACAGGTTGTGAGCGCGCGCAACCGGTGGAAATCTTAGGCTCAAGGAGAGCTTAAGTGGTTCGGGTGTATCGGACACCCAGAAGTAATTGTTAACCAGGGTGAAGGGGGTCATGAGGTACCAGTGACCACCCGAGGGACCAGATAGGGGGAGTGAGTGCGCGAGTAACAGACGCTGGTCGGAAGTTACTGTGTGCGTAAAGAACCTATCAGAGTGACGACAGACATCTCGTCAGTTGTGTTGATAATTACAGATAGACTGTGGACGTACAGTCGAGGGAAGTGACCGCTTGGTCGGAAGTAGTCATTTTTCGGAGTATGAATGGGACGCATGCATGACCGCGAGGAGAGCTGAGAAAGGAGGGGTGCTGCTGCGAAGCGGAGACTAGTGACGTCAGAAGGTGCCGCGCTGGGATTGGCCGGCCGGTGAAAGACCGCGCTGCGATAGGCCAGCTAGCAAAGCCGCGCTAGGATTGGTGGATTGTCATCGGGAAGTAAACAGAGTATTCAAGCTGGAAATCTTGCGCATAATTATGAAGTGTTTTAAATGGTTAAAAACGCTGTTTAAAAGAGAACGTAGGGGATCGTATGAAGGGGAAGAAGCCCCGCCGGAGGGTACGCCAGCTCATTACATGGGAGTAAATGTTGGGCTGCACACGATTCTGTGGATCTCAGAGTGGAGTAAGATGACAGATGGAAATGAGGAACTCACGTTCCCGAAGTACGGGACGTATAGACTAGAGGTGCTACACAGATTAAAAGCAATTATGACCTCTACGAGACCCTTGCCTAGACCAACACAGTTTGAAGCCCTTAATGCATGGATTAGGGCAGCGCATGAAAAGAACATGAACAGACGGCAGGAAAGAGTGAAACGCTCGGTAAGAGCAGTGCAGGATGCCAAGTGGGATGAGGATGCTAAAAGATGGAGGGCGCATAACATGGAAGTAAACAAATTGTATCCAGTGTTAGAGATGCCCGGAAATAAAAGCCCCCTAGAAGAGGATGACGAAAGCGAGACGGAGGATAGCCTGATAAACAGATTATTGACAGACAGGCCGCCTCCGTATAACAGAGCAGAAGGGGATGCCGAGAAAGGGGGGGGCAAGGCAGGAGAGCATGGGCCACTTCCCAGTTCCGAATGGGATCCCGCTGCAAAGAAAGAACTGTCCCAGCCTAGCCAGGTGCAGCAGGTGGTCGGGAGGTTTGTGGTGCAAAGAGCGCCAGAAATGGAGTGTGCCACATCCTACGCGTTACCTGATGCACTACAGGTACCTGTTACCATAGGTCCTATAGTATCGATATATGACCCAGAGAGAGCTAGAGGGGAGGAACGGGTACGGAGGGACAGAGAAAGGGCAGAGATGGCAAGGAGGAATGATACGATCAACTCCCCAAGCCAGTTGCCGATACCAAGAGAGTGGAGTACCCCAATACCCACGGCAGGGGATCTGGGGGACATTAGATACCCAGAGGATATGAGGGGACCAGGACGGAAATCCTTCCAAGAATTAAATGAGTACATGAAGAAGTGGGATGAGGCAGTAGAGGCTCACAAGAACATCATAACTGCAGAAGCTGAAAGGGAAAGACAGGACAGCAGAGCCCGGACTCACTGCGGGGCTGAAGAGAGCAGTCCGGAGTGGGACGGCAGGGAGAAAGACAGTAGGAGAGGCACCCATTGGGCCCGGAGTGAAGGTAGATCAGACCTGGAAAACGGAGGGGTGTCTCGCCCACTATGTAGTAATGAAGATAGAAGGGCTCGGGAGTACAGAGACAGCTTTAAGTGTATCCACTGCGTGCCAGACAATAAAGAGCAGAGTGGGAGTTGCGAAAGGCCGCACCATAGTCCCTGTGATGACGGACATGAGCGTAGCCCAGGGAATATGGGAAACCAAGAAGGATCGTATCAGATACTGAGTGATACGAGGCCAAGAGAGAATGGAGACAGAAGGGAGAATATCAGGGAGTCCTACTGTGAGAAAAGAGGAGAGAACGGGCAGAGTAAGATAGGGGGTAACAGGCCGGTGTTCCATCACCTTCCAAGATCGGATGGCCGAGCATGGGATCTGGAGAGATGGGAACAAGAGAGAGCACTCCCCAACTCTCCCGAACCCAAACGAAGGGCCCGGAGTTGGGATGGGAGAGACACCTGTGAACCTCCCTCGAGGGAGATATTACGAGCAGAAATAAAAGCCAAAAGGCTCGATGTCTCCAGCTTAAAGTCAGATCTGGATGACATGGTAGATGGTACCCTGCCCTTAGAAAGAATAGACATGTATGAGCAGGGTGAAATTCTGTTCATGGCAAAGGACGTAACTCGAAAGGCGAGAGCAACCCATGAGAAATTAGTGGAACTAGCAGGCAAGTACATGGTAGACCTGTCAAGAACCAAAGCCTTACAGGGCAACCACAGGCTACATTACACAGACCGAGACCTAGATGAGAGGCGAACCATCGGATTAAAAACACACATAAGGGAACTGATCACTGGAATAAGGACATGGAGGGCCCTAGATAAGTGGGAAGAGAGGTGGTCCAAGAGAGGGACCGTCAGGAGAAGCACACTTATGATGACACCAGGAGGACAGCAGGGAGTAGAGACATACCCTTTGAGGGAAGTCGCAAATGGGACCTATGTCCACGTCCCTTGGAGTAGGGGGGATTTGGCTGCCTTTACCACCTCTTTCCCTAAATTGCGGGAAAACCCAGTGGAGTGGTATAAGCAAGTTGAGAGATTCGTAAAAATCTCAAAGGTCCTATGGATAGATTTAAACACGCTGTTTGACATAGTAGTGCCAGGAGATTTGTGGACCGCGTGCAAGGTTAGCGCTGAGTGGCCCACCATAGAGCCCGAGAGAGATGCTAAGACTAATGGGCCGTCCGAGAGTGTGATGGCAAGATTCGAGAGGGTAATGACTTGGCTGAAAGATAAAGTGCCAATGCAAGACATAGATTGGGTAAAAATTGACCGAACGAGACAGGAACCCAAAGAGACAGTTCACGAATACTATGAGAGATTGCTGAAGGCGTTCAAACAGTATAGCGGTCTGGACGTAATGGATCCAAAGGACATAGGGCAATTTGTGTCCAAATTCGTCTTGGGTCTGAGACCGGATATTAGTTTAATGATACAGCAACACTTGATTTGTTGGCAAAATAAACCCCTAGATGAAATACTGAGGTATGCCAGGTACTGCTGTGATGAGATAGACTCCAAGGCTAAGAAACTAAAGGAGAAACTGATGGTGGTACAGATGCAGGCAGCAGGGAAAGGGGGACAGCAGCAACAGCAACCAGGTACAGGGACAGGAGGAAAGAAACAGTACAGTCAGAACAAGGGCAATGAGGAGAACTCCACCTTTAGACCCAGGATAGATATAACTGCCTTAAAGAAAACAACTAGGTGCCACCAGTGTAACGAGGTGGGACATTGGAAACGCGAGTGTCCCTATAATGTTGAGATAGGAGACCAAGAGGTAGAGGAGGACGAGACCCAGAGTGTGCCTGCAAGAGGGGTAACGCAGTACCAGGGAAAAGTGCTCAAAGGGGGGGGGCCACCTCCCCGAGCTCAGTTCCCGCAGCCACCCAGAGTAGGGACTATGGGTAAGACCTATAGACAGATGCCACTATTCGTCGGAGGAGAGGAATGCTATTATGTGGACCCACTAACTGGACAGAGGGTAGAAAGAGATGACTGCACCCTCGGGGCAGCCCTAGAGGTAGATCAGAGGGGACCCTATGTTGAGGCCGAAGTAGCAGGGTTCCCTACGACATTTCTAGTGGACACAGGAGCCACCCGTTCCACGATCAGGTCAGCCGCCGTGCCAGGCCTGCCTATGTCTGGAGAGACCATACAAGTGGTGGGGGTAGCAAACAGGAGAATGACCAGTCCTCTGACGGAACCCGTGCAGGTGAAAATAGGGAAGTACAGTGATGAGCACCAATTTGTGGTTTGCGATTCTAGTCCTGTATGTCTGCTAGGAAGAGACCTTTTGTGCAAGTTAAATTGCACTATATATTGCACACCACAGGGCGTGGAGGTATTGACTAATGATGATGATGCTGACTTCAAAGTCGCCAATTCCAGAATATGTGTGGAACTGTATCCCACTTTGACAGTAGACGAGCTACCCTGGGATCTGAGGGAGACCGTTGCTCCAGAAGTTTGGGATTTCACTGGGGAAGAGATTGGGTTGGTGAAGGGAGTAGACCCAGTGAAAATTGTAGTGAAACCACATGCTGAGTTCCCAAGAACCCCGCAGTATAAATTGACACCAGAAACGATTGCAGGTATACAACCCGTGATTGAGTCCATGATTAAGCAGGGAATACTAAAGGAAATCGTGGGTAGTCCATGTAACTCCCCGATTATGGGTCTGCAGAAACCAAATGGGAAATTCCGGATAGTGCAGGACCTGAGAAAGATTAATAACATAGTCGTTTCGTGTTGTCCAGTGGTACCAAATCCATCAGTGATACTGTTTCAGATACCGTTCCAAGCAGAATGGTTCACTGTAATTGATCTTTGTCAGGCTTTCTTTTCGATCCCTTTGGACGAAGAAAGCCATTTTCTTTTCGCATTTAAGCTGGAAGGTCGCGTCCTAACATGGTGTCGTATTCCTCAGGGGTATACAGAGAGCCCATCGATCTTCAACCAGCTTCTGAAGAGAAATCTTGAAAGTCTAGTACTGCCCCAGAGGTCAGTTCTGGTCCAGTACATAGACGACCTCCTTGTGGCGTCAGAGACAGAGGAAGCTTGCAGGGAAGACTCTATTGCTTTGTTAAACCACCTAGCCGAAAATGGGCATAAGGTGTCCCCGGGAAAATTGCAGTACTGCCTGACGGAGGTACAGTACTTGGGACACAGAATTGAGAAGGGGAAACGGAAGGTGTCACCAGACAGGATAGAGGCCATCATGAAAATGAGTGCGCCTAAAACGCAGAGAGAAGTCAGGATGTTTCTAGGAATGGTGGGATATTGCCGACAGTGGATCGCAAACTTTTCACTGAAAGCAAAGCCCTTACAAAAACTGACGCACAAGGAGGTGAGTGATCCGGTACCATGGGACAGAGACTGTTTGATGGCATTCCTGCAGCTGAGAGAGGACTTGTGTCGTGCTCCGGCTCTGGGAATGCCAGATTACGATAAACCATTCTTGCTCTACTGCTGTGAGAGAGAGGGATGTGCGCTGTCTGTGTTAGTCCAAATTCATGGGAATGCCCGTAGACCAGTCGCATATTTCTCGGCTACTCTAGACCCAGTAGCCGCAGCGTTGCCCGGATGTCTCAAATCCGTTGCTGCAACAGGTGTCAGCATTGAGAGGTGTGAAAATATTGTTATGGGGCATCCGTTAGAGGTGCATGTGCCCCATTCTGTTGAATTGTTGATGACCAGGACTAAAACTCAGCATCTGACGAATAGCAGGCTCACGCGCTATGAGCAAGTCATTCTTGCTGCAGAGAACGTGACCCTCAGGAGATGCTCTGTTTTAAATCCTGCTACCCTAATGCCACTTCCAAATGATATTGAGGATGATGAAGAATGTACAGACCATGACTGCCTCGATGTGACTGAACTATGCACCAAACCAAGACCCGACATCGTAGATGAGCCACTGACCGACCCCGATGAAATTTTCTTTGTCGATGGCTCATGTGTAAGAGACGAAGTTGGTCAGTTAAGAGCAGCTTACGCTGTTTGTACAATTACTGGAGTAGTGGAAGCTGGATGCCTGGAAGGAGTACACTCCGCTCAGGTAGCCGAGATTATTGCCCTGACGCGTGCCTGCCTGGCAAGCAATCAAATCCGAGTCACCATATACACTGACAGTCAATATGGTTACGGGGTAGTTCATGATTACGGGCAGTTGTGGTCTCAAAGAGGGTTCATGACCTCTTCAGGCTCTCCCATTCGCAATGGAGAGTTTGTGCGCCTGTTGTTAGAGGCATTGCAATGTCCAGCAGGTATCGCAGTTGTGAAATGCACCGCGCATACCAGAAATATGGACTTCGTGTCACAAGGCAATAGATATGCCGACGAAGTCGCACGGTATTGCGCGGAAACAGGGTATTCTTTCACCGAGGCGGAAGTGGGTGGAATAAATGTAAGGACTGAATTAGCTATGATATTGGAAACTGTTGATACTTGGGACGAACTGAAGGAGATACAAGAAAATGCTCCTGACTGTGAAAAAGAAACATGGCAAAAGGCAGGATGTGTAGTGGGGGAGGCCCATTTCTGGGTTTCAGCAGATGGCAGAGCCGTGTTGCCCAATGAGATGGTGAGCCCAATGGCCCGACAAATACATGGTCCTGTCCACTTGGGAAGAGATGCTATGCTGAGAGTGTTTAGACAGACCTGGTTCAACCCCAAGTTCAGAGTAGCAGCCGAAGCGGTGTGCCAGCGTTGTGTGACGTGCCAGCAGTTGAATGTAGGGAAAAAGACTCCAGTTGCACTGAGCCACATAGGGAGGTCAGGAGGTCCATTCAACAGAATGCAGATAGATTTTATTGAAATGCCAAGGTGCAGCCGCCTCCGTTATATCCTGGTGGTTGTTTGCGTTTTCTCTAGATGGGTTGAGGCATATCCTACACGCAGGTGCGACACCCTCACAGTAGCTAAGATATTGCTCAGGGAGCTTATCCCGCGTTTCGGGGTGCCAGCCTCTTTGGAATCAGATAGGGGAACGCATTTCAACAGCTCCCTTGTGAAAATGATTTGTGCAGCTTTGAATATAGACCAAAAACTGCATTGCAGTTATCGACCAGAGGCTTCAGGAATTGTCGAGCAAATAAATGGCACCATCAAGGCCAGAATTGCGAAGGTGTGTTCATCAACATCCTTGAGTTGGCCTGATGCGCTGCCATTGGTCCTTATGAGCCTCCGTAGTACCCCGGATAGGAGAACTGGTTTGTCTCCTCATGAGGTACTGATGGGAAGAGCAATGAGGTTACCTTCTGTCCCAACTGCTGCATTGATTAGCATCACAGATGATATGATCCTGGACTATTGTAAGGGGCTGTCTGACGCCATTCATTCTGTGTCCCTTCAGGTGCAGGCTGCCGAGGTACCATCGTGCCAGGACCCTTGTCATGACTTGCTTCCTGGGGACTGGGTCCTGGTGAAGAAGCACGTGAGAAGCAGCTGCTTGGATGTTCGTTGGCGTGGGCCCTTCCAGATCATCTTGACCACAAACACAGCCGTAAAGGTGGGAGGTCTGCCCAATTGGATCCACGCGTCGCATACGCGGAGGGTTCCAGCACCTCTGATAGAAACAGCTCCTCTCTCGGATAGACGTCCTGCAGCGGACCGAGAAGCCATAGAGGGGGCTAGCCAAGCTGTAGAGGTGCCAGCGGAAGCAGGGAACGAGTCTGACCAAGCTGAGGACGGTCAGTACAACAGCGAAACAGACAACGCTACTGAAGGAGAAAGTAGCTGGGAGTACGAGTCAGACACTGACAGGTCTGACAGAGAGCGTGAACCAACGAGAAGAAGACGGAGTAGAAGGGTACGCGGAGAAGCTGATTGGCCTCAGAGGAGGAGCTCTAGCCTAAGGTCAACTCTGGAGAGAACCCTTCCTCCAATATCAGAAGACTCGGACCCAGAAGACGGTGCTCAGGGCGCTGGAGCACCAGAGTTGAGGAGGTCAAGAAGAGTGCGTGTGCCTAACAGAAGATACTCCACCCCTGAGTGGACATATCTGGTGACAGATGGCTTCGAAACCAGTGACGGGGAGGATCAGAGCGGTGGTGGTGTCCAGTTCTGAGCCCATCGTGACAGTGGAGATAAGATTGTTAGTGCCCGGTGTTGAACAAGAAGGGTCACTGACATTCATGCTCCCCCGTCCTCCCCGCCTCAGCAAGATAAAGGACATGTTTCTCACAGAATTGCAATTCCCTGATTTTGGTTCAAAGATATCAGCCGCAGAAGAGCACAATCTTCGTCTGGAAATATTGAACTTTGCTGTCGAAGCTGCAGGCGAGCGCCTGATAGTGGATGCTTAAAAGACTTTGTAAATAAGCGTGAAGAAAAGAAGATTACCTAGCGCCTAGGAAGCAGAGAATATTAGGGACTTTCCCTGAGTGGATGGAGAAGGGCTAGGGTTGTCTGTATTGAACTGTAAAGAACTTTGGTGGAAAAGGTTGTCAGCTTCCAGTTGCGTGGTTCTCAAGACAAAAGAAGTAGAGAGACTGTAAAGGAAAGAAAGAAAGAAAGGAACTTTGTGCAGAGTTACGAGAGAGCCACACTATCTGACGAAATGGAGGCTGGTACCCAGAACCGCAGAGCAAAATGTATAATAGGTACACTAATAGTAGGAGTGATAATATTAATAGCTTTGGTAGTGACTGTCTCCTATGTAAAGGGACGTGAGGAAGAGGCAAAGGTAACTGATGTGAAATCTGTAGAGGCGCTTACACCCACCGTTGCGGGTGGGAAAGGGGAAAACACACAAGAGAAAGCGTTATTAGCTGCAGAAGCTCGCAGGTTACATATAGATGAGTCCCAAGGTGACTTTAGGTCAAATGCTTACGCAAAATTATTGTATGAATATGTGGATGCCATGGAGGTCAAGGACTGCTACGTCTGCATGCAGTTGCCGGCGTCTGTAGATGAAGGCATTCGTTATCATCACCTCCCGCTGACATATGGTATTACATGTAGCTTGTTGCTTAGTATATTTTATGGGAGGGATAGCTTTGAATACTATTTTTCCAACTATGACGCAGTGTTGCCAGAAGTCCCAAATTATAAACAAATGAATAAATGGGACTACTGGAAGAGCGAAGACAGGTTGGCAAAGTTTTTCATTCCTTGGATTACTTTAGATACTTCACATGCCCGCAGAAATAACCTGACATGCAAGGTGTCAGAAGTCGAGAAAAAGTTCATAGGGCAGGTGGATGATCGGAATAGGAGACAAAAGATTTTGAAAAAATCAGGACTGGGGAAAACAGATTGGACCGATGAAGAAAGGGTGCACAAAAGGAAAGGTAGTAGTGGTCCAATAGCTTTAGATAGAACGCAGAGAGGAAAGTTATGTCTTCACAGAGCCAAAACGTATTATGAAAATGTATACGTGGGAGAAGTTAGCTGTGAGCATGCTTTCAATCTAGAGTATTACACCAAGGACTTCCTGAAAGGAATGCAAGTGATTCCAAATGTATATTTCGTATGTGGAAGAAATGCCTACGTGAAGCTGCCCGATAATTGGTATGGCTCATGTTACTTGGCAATTATCTTCCCTAAAATATACCATGCCCAAGACTTAGAGATCATCGAGGGCAAGATATCATCGAGAGGAAGGAGAGATGTAGGAGGTGTAGAAATGGTTGGAGATGTCTTTGGAGCTGTGTTCCCTTTCCTGGGATTAATTCTTAATGATGTTAAAATTAGACGGCTAGCAACAGTCGTAGACAGGTTGTCTGCCAGTACTGCTCAGTCCTTAATGCTGGTAGAAGGAGAGATGCAATCGATAAGGGCTATGGTTCTTCAGAACCGTCTTGCCTTAGATGTCCTATTAGCAAAAGAGGGCGGAGTCTGTAAGGCTTTGAAGGTCCAAGAATGTTGTACTTACATTCCAGACAATTCAAAGCCCCTTGAAAAGGTTATTAGGAACATAACTGATATTCACAAGGAGATCGAAGACTTGAGCAGAGAAAATGTCTGGGAAAAGGTGGGCCAGGGGATAAGTGACGCAGGAGGTTGGCTCACCACCTTAGGCAAAAGCTTTGTGTGGAAAATACTGAAACCTATCATCATAATATTGATCTGTGGGATCGTGTTGTGGGGATTGGTGAGAGTATTCAAATGGTACAGATCAAGAAGGTCAGAGAGGGCTCAGAGAAAACAGCTGCAGAGATTGGCTGCCATACAAGATAGTCAGTACCGGAGTCTGAGGGCTCTGGAAACACAGAAACGAGTTATGCTAGCAATCACTGCAGTTTGAATATTAATGATGACCCCGAGAGGTCATCAAAGGGGGGAACTGAGAGAGCGCAAACTGACCAAAATGTAGAAATACATCACACTTACACGTAGTAAGCACAAATCATGAAGAGAAATGCCATGAGTGCTGATAGTATCCAAAGTTATATTCTAAAATGTGTAGTTAATATAGAAGTTTAAATAGAAGTGGAACTAATACAGAAATGTGTGAAGTAATAAGCTTTTATTAAGCATGATTATTCCTGAATCCATGTTGTGTAGCTGCTAAATGTAAGATGGCATACGGGAACGTTGAAATGTGGTAGGCCTCAGGGCCTGAGCAAGGCGGGAGGGGGAAGGCGATTAAAATGCACAATATGGATTGCACTAATGTTTAGTGTTAATGAGTAGGCTTTTTGATTTATAGATGTGTTTACCGAAATCAGTAGAATATGAGTACTAACATGCGAATAATTAAAGAAGAAGCCGAATGCTATAAAATGTAGTAGAGCTGGAAAGCTTTAAATGTTGATTTATACGTATTAGTTTGGGTCGAAGAATGTTGCAATGCGGTTGGAAAACCATGAGAATTGGGATTAGGCTGCAGATGTCTGTCTGGAAGAGAAAAGGGGGTATTCAATTATTAATATAATGAATAGAAGATTGTTCAAGAAATGGACCAGACATGGAGGAGGGTTCTGGAATGTTTAGGGGGTATCAGCGGGCCGGAGACGAGTCTGAGAAGCAAGGTCGACTCTAACCACAAGGCCTCATCATGGAAAAAGCCAGAAGCTACACCACGTGAGGGGCGTCTCACGAGGGGCGTCCTAAATGTTGTTGTATTTTTGTATTAGGGACAGCACCCCTGGGTGGAGTTAGAGCAGACGCCTGAGGACCCTTTAGAGAGCGGATGGGTAGGCAGAGAGGGGTCATGACTGGAGAACTATAGGTTTTCACCAAGAGTTCGAGAGTGGGTGGCTTCCTTTGGGAGTCATTCACTGCTGACACCTTAGATAGATTGAGACCTGGTTAAGTAGGGATACCA
This sequence comes from Lissotriton vulgaris, assembly GCF_964263255.1. NCBI lineage: Eukaryota > Metazoa > Chordata > Amphibia > Caudata > Salamandridae > Lissotriton > Lissotriton vulgaris. Next base: position 117,953,251 of record NC_141687.1, read on the forward strand.
TCTAGAGCAGGGTAGGGAAAGCCTAACCTGTACTTTCCTTCCGCCTGTAAATGAGCGATAGATTTCAATACGTGTCTATGCTAACGGCACTATTGTTTTTAGAACTGGTATTGATAGTTTCCGTTGTTCGTCTGAGGGCCTTCAGAGAACACGTGTATGTAGTTGGGCCCGTGTATTTGGTGAATCTCATCTTGAGATGCTTGTACCTGCAACTTATAATAAATCTTTGAAAGCTAGAAGTTGTTTGTGATCCTTCGAAGCAGAGTCCTTTACTGGGGGAGCTAACTTGGTGACAGATGCACTTTCTTTCCTCAATGACAGGCAATAAAGATTCAGTCGACCTGAACGGGGTTTTAGATCGATGGTGATAAGGTATTGATCAAAATCTCAACCCTTCCAATTGGTTAAGGAGAGAGTCACTTTTAAAAGCTTGCTTCTCAATGGTTTATTTGCATTTTATGTCCCACCTTCTTGTGTCTTACTCGTCCCCTGGAGTATTGGCCTATTAAGGATATCCTTTCACTAAAGGGTTTTTCCCTTTCTGTTCGTGCACTCTTATAGTTTTGCACAACTATCTTATTTCTTAAAGAGTGCTTGTCAGAAAAACATGCACGAGCTGGCCCATACATGCTGCAGGTCGTTTCCTGGAGCGAGGGCTCTTAGTGCAGTTTGAAGGACGACAAAACAAAAGGAAGCAACTTGTGTGCTGTTTAGTGGCTTGTGGCCCCTCACGGTGCTGCTAGCCAGAGCCGGTGGCTGGAGAGGACAGACAGCATCACATCTCAGCTCCGAAGGCTCCTGCAGACATGTCCTGTGATCGTCAAGCGCTGCCCACTACTAGGATGCCCGCCCAGCAGGGTGTGGGGGCTGTTACTTCCGGATGATACAAGGGCAGGGAGAGGGTTTTGCATGCCTGCCACTCATTTCCTCGCTGCTGGCGGGTTGGTTCTAAGACTGGCATGGTAACGCGGGGCTACCAGGTCACATCAGCTCAGCTCCACACAGCCTGCGCTCCTCATGCAGATCCCAGAGCTTGGTGCTAGTCAGCGGCGGCCGGTGCAGGTAAGTGCGTTGGGGGGTGGTAGAGGAGGGGAGAAGTCGACAGACGACGGAATAGGGAAAGGTACTTAAATAAATAAATTGTGTTCCGTCTGTCAACTTCCCCTACTGCCCCATCCCACCCCCCATCTCCCCACTGCGCTTACCTGGTGCTAGTCCCACTGGTGCTGAGATGGGAGCGAGCGGACAACTACCGATGCACTCTGCAATCTGCACGTCTTTATTTATGTCTAGCGTCCCTCCCACCTTTCTCTCTGTAGCATGTCTCGCTCTCTTTTACTCTCTTTGTTCGCCCACCTCTCCCTCACCCCAGCTCCTTAACGCATCTTCCCACTCATTTCCCTCATTGCTGCTTGGGCATGTATCACTCACTATCAACATGTAAGCGCTGCTTTTACTTCCAATAAACACCCAGCGCACTCTGCATTGCTTCCTTATTTTTATCTTTTGAAGATTGCTGGATTTTCTCTTAAAAAGACAGACAGTAGGGATTCAAGATGTTCTTTCCCACTGAATATCCGAAAGATGTACACGCTCGAGAAGCCCCACGGAGACTGGCGGAGGTTGAATTCTCATGCGAAGGTCTGTGTGAGACAGCATACTACTCATTCCTTATCAGCAGCATTTAGGCCTCTTCTCGGCACAGCACAGGGCGCATGTGATGCTTCCAGGACCGGACTGGCCGTAGTGGGCACCAGGCGTTTCCCTGGTGGGCCGTCAGGGTTGGGGCAGGTTTTGTGCTCCTGGGTGGCTGTTTTCATTACTGTGGGCCGGCAATAACAGACCCCGGCAACAAAATTGGCCAAAACTGGCCCTAGCAAACAGTTTGGCCGCACCTCGGCCCCCCAAACGCCCAGGGGGTTTCAGTTCCCAGTGCCCTGGATACTCCTCCTTGCTTCTCCTTAGATGGAAACTGTCCCCATGTCACTCGCAGTGGGCTGTGGCTCGGACCAGTGCACAGCTCCTCAAACCAGCTAACATCTCAACAGACCTACAGCATGAGAAAGGTCAGTCCCCAGAGGGGAGGGCCTGGGGCCTAACTCCCACAGCGGAGGATCACTGCGGTTCAGAGCTTCTCCTGGGTGAGTCAGGTCTTAGTAACCAATCTCCATTCGCATGCATACACATCGCGTCAACCAGCACAACACCTTCACCGTCTCTGTAGGCCCCTCTCTCAACGCTGCTTGGCCGTCCCACAATCCCTCCCAGAGCCCACTATCACATCGTACCAACTTCCCTGGGGCCAATCTTTGTAAGTTAAATCTTGGCCAGTATATCAGACATGATTTAGCACACACTTTAATGTCAGGAAAATGTGCAGAAGGTTACAATAATAGTAATTAAACTTGGGCATTTACATCTCTGTGTGTTTGCAGGAGGTATGGATAATCTGTTGCATTACTAAACATGTAGAATGTCCCAATGTCAAACATGTATAAAAAGACATTATCCTTACAATACCAAATGCGAGACCTATTGCATTGCAAATGCATGTTCTTTTTTATTCTCACCAAAAAAAACTCTTTAAGTAAGAGTCTTTTTCAGTAAGACAAAAGAAAACCAATGGCCCTGAGGCTTGTTTGTCTGGCCCAAGACCACCACACGTTGCTGGACAGTCCCTAACAGGGAAATCCAATGACGACCAACCTTATACAGTGCAGGGCTACAGCCCCCGTAAACCAATGGTCACAGAAGCAGAAGAGACTCTGCGAGTGGGAAACCTGCCGTTCCCCCACCCTAAATGGCGGGGGAGTAGAAGAGGGGCCGCAAGGTTGGAGGATGGAACTTTGCTGTAACATAGGCCTCTGCAGCCTATGCGGTGCGGGGGTGGGGGGCTCAAGTTCCAGGGGCCCCCTCAGCACAGTACCTTGACCTGAGAGCTCCTGATTGAGTCAGAAGGGAAGCTCTATGTACCTTCCAGGGGGAAACCCTCAAGTTTTGTTACAATACTGGATGGAGCACGCGCCATGCTTCATTCTTTGGCAGGTGTCCCACGTGTGCCAACCTCTAAATTATCTTTCACTCTACAGGGTTATCACTTTGACTGGTTTATTTTCCTCTTTGTAATGTAATGTAATTTGTACTTGTAAAGCTCACTAATACCCCAACTGGGGTGTCCTGGCGCTGTAACGCATACCGCTGTGGAACCCTTCCTGGCTTTTCCCTGTGAAATGTCCACTCCTGGGCACCCCAAGGTGCAGCCAGGCATCCCAGCACTGTTGGGGCCGTTGTGGAGATTAAGCAAGCTATTGTCCAGAGTTGCAGAGTGGGACCCATGATTAGAATAGGCACCGAGGCGAGAATTATCAGGTCTGAGGAAATTGAGCCCAAGACTCGCCAAAGCGGGAATTGAACCCTGGTCCCCGGCCAGACCTCTGCATCAGGGTCTGCCGCTCTAACCATTGAGCCACACTTCTCCACTTCTCTTTGAAGTTACGAACCTTGCCTTTCACACAGAATTGCCTTCCTTTTCTGTGTACCCCAGTGATTAGTGACGTGCCCTTGCTCCCTACAGTAATTCTACAGGAATGCCATAGGAGAATATTTTTATAACCGGTCAGTGGGAAAGGCCACGCAAGGCAGTGAGTTCGATAAAACATCTATTTTTTTAATCTCAACACTGCAAGAATATATCAATGGGGCAAAAAAAGCAAACACTGCAGATTAGCATTTTATACAAACCAAGGCAAGTGATTAAAAATAGAAAAGTGGCACATAGGTCCTGTAACCACACAACCCACAAACGGATACAGAAGTATAAGGCACTCCCTGACTGTTCTTTAAGTTGTACACTATACATTTCACCTAGTGGGATGACAGGAAACACTCTGGTAGGTTATCCTAGACAATTCAGTCCGAACAAAGCATCTAAAAGTGTCATCAGTAATACAGATGTCAATAGGACAAAAAATTTAAATATACAGCAATATATAAAAACTAGATTTTTGGTTTATTCCGGATGCAATCTCATTTCACAGTTCATTTGCTGTTTTGCTTTTCTCCTCTTTTTAATTGTATTATGTTGTTTAAAATAAAACTAGGTTTTGTCCTGAGTTTATATACTACCTATAAACTGAAATAATGTTTGGTTTGTGTAGAATAATGCAGTTCATTTTCACTAGCATAGTTATGCTGATTTGTGAAGTTTGGGGGATTTGGCACATAAAATTGTAGACAGTGACATTTGCTGCAAAAAGGTGATCAACATAACAGTTTTTGAGCAACAACATTGTTTTAAGGGAGAATTTTATTTTTATTTTTTCTAAAACTTTTCTAGTTTCATTAAGTTTAAAAGGATGGCACTCTTAAAAAACAAAAAACAAATTATAAGCTAGGAAGATGCAAACTTTCCTAACTATGCAGCCCGCTAGTCTCAAAGCACGCCATGTGGTTACTTACCTTTAAAGGAGTGAAGAAAGCAGGCTTGGAGAAGGTATTAGTAAAATGCAAAACGTTCTCCAATAGACCTAATTTATGCAAAGGCATGAAAGAGCAGGTAGAGTTTCTTCAAAGATGGCACACTAAGAAGAAATCTGATTACACGCCATAAATATATGCAGGCGATGTAAAGAAACAAAAAGGACACATGGCAACTCACTATGGTTGTGAGTTGAAGGGATTATTGTTGTGAATAATGCACACTGTTGTCATCAATGATGTCATTTCAGATATCGATTGATGGTATCAATGATGTCAAAGAACATGTCATGAGTAATATGTAAGGTATTAATGCCTGGAAGAGTGTGTGTGTAATATTTTATTACCATACTTAACTTAGCCTACCCTGTGCAACGCAAGGCCTATGGCTGTGAGAAGCATGGGGTTGACCGCAGGGATGCCACCCCCTACAGTGCACTGCCTTTGGCCATGCACAGTGAGGGGCTCGGGGACAGGGCCTGCACCTACAGTTAGTCCCAGTGCCCAAGCCCCGAGGACTGCCAACCCCCAGCCCCACACTCCCTTTGGGTGTACTTTGCATGAATTTGGCCACAGAGGCTGGCCTGCTGCCAGAGCATGTGCCTAAGCTCCCGCAGCAGTTGCACTGTTTAATTTTCCTATCGGAGATTGCATGGGAAAAATACATTTTGAGACCCCGCCCCCATTTTCTTGGCCCCCGCTTGCCAAACCAAAAAAAAACTTTCCAGAAAGGAGTGGAGTTTACTTCAACCTTTTTGTGGCAAATTTAGTGAAGATTAGTCAAACTGCACTAAACTTATTACCAAACCAAAAAATCTATTTCCTATGGAAACCCAGTCCTAACTATAACTACACAGTGGTGGCCATTAATTTAGTAAAGTAAGTAAACAAGCTTTCCTAAGCAAGGTGCAATACTTCTGGACAAAGCGCCCCCCCCCCCTCCCCTGCATTCGGGGGGGGAGGGGCGTGGCGCTTAAGACACGGGGTCTCCGTGGCCAAGGCCCCTTGCGATGCGGCGGAATGCTGGCCAAGGGCGGCTCTGGCCTAGGGTGACCAACCGTCCGTAAATTTCACGGACAGTCCGTAATTTCGGCCGTCTGTCCGTTGTCCGTGAAGGAGTCTCTAACGGACGCAATTTGTCCGTAATTTTAACCTCGGGCACTGGTAGCACTACCCTAAAGCCGTTACAGCTTCCACCCTCCTCCCTTCTTGACTCGTATGCAAAGTTCACATACCCCGCAGCATTGGCGAGGCACAGCGGGATGGCAACCCTCACACCTCCAGCCCTTGATGAGCTGTTAAGAGGTGCTTCAAAGGTGACAGAGGGGAGGGGGGGGGGGCGGCAGCTTCAGGAGCAGGGGCAGCTATTGAGATGCAAACAGCCCTGAATGCACCATGTCGCTGCGATTTAGGAGGGCTTCACACATTTAATTTCTGCCGAGGGTCCCAAACATCCTAGAGCCGGCCCTGATTACACTGAGCAGCACTGGTTCTCTTCACAGAACTTAAATACTGTCACTAAATTGTAAACAAACCTCGGTTCTTCAATTAAATTTCAAATTCAAATTCAATTCAGTCTTAATGTAATAAAATTAAGAAATGACACAATCGCACCCACACTGATTAACAAAGTATGGAGGACAATCGGTTAAATCAGTTCTCTCGGAGTAACTCCTTTCAGTACTGTACATCACAGTGGGGGCTGGCAAAACTAATATTTTGAACTGAGAGCCTGTCTTCTCGTTGTCTTGTCCAGGAGGGGATGAGGAGCCCTACCCCACCCTGGAAGAGGCCAAGATGATACTAGAAAACTGCATGCCCACCCCTGTGCCCACCATGATGGCTCCTGCCCCGCCCCAGTGATAGCTCCTGTCCCCCCCCCACCTGCCCCCCGCCTGTGATGGCTCCTGTCCCCCATGTGGTGGATCTGTCTCTGCCCTGGGGGGGTTCTGCTTCAGTCCTGGAATGGCTCCTGCAGGGAGGGTGAAGTTCTTGATGGGCCTCTTGTCAAAAGGGCTCAGCTCAAAATTAATATGAAAAGGTGGGGGAGTGAGTAAGTGAAGGGATGAATGGATGGCTGGATGAATTAGTGAAAGGGTGAATGGATGAATGAAAGATTAAATAGATGGATAATGAGAGATGATGAATGGATTGATGAGTGAGTAAAAGGATGGAAGAGAGAAAAGGTAAATGGCTGGATGTATGGGTGGAAGGGTAGCTGGATGAGTGAACGGGTGGATGGATGAGTGGAAGGATAGAGGAGTGAAAAGGTGGATGATGAGTGAGTGGGTGGGTGGATGGATAAGTGACATGATGGATGGATTGATGAATTGATAAATGCAAGGTTGAATGGATGGACGAATGAGTGAAAGGGTGGATGTAAGGATGAATGAGTGAGTGAAAAGGATGGTAGATGAACAAAAGGATGAATAGATGAGTGAAGGAGTGAAAGGATAAATGGATGAGAGAAAGGATGGATGAGTGATAGGGTCAATGGATGGATTCATGAGTGGATTAGTAGATGGATGGGTGGGTGGATGGATGGAAGGAAGGATTGCTAAGTGAAAGGGTCGATGGAGAGAGAAAGGGAGGATGGATGACTGATAGAGTGGAAAGGTGGAAGGATGAGTGACTGGGTGGATGGATGAGTAAGTGAAAGGATGGCTGGATGGGTGAAAGGGCATATGGCTCGATGAGTGAATGGAGGGATGGGTAGAAGAGTGGATGGATGAGTGTACAGATGGATAGAGTGGATGGATGAGTGTACAGATGGATAGAGTGGATGGATGAGTGTACAGATGGATAGGGTGAAAGGGTGGATGGATGGATAATGGATGGATGAGTGAAAGGATGGATGAGTGAAATGATAGATGGAAGGATACATGATGGATAGGTTTGCAAATTGTTGAATATGTTTGGATATGGCTGGGCTTACTTCTATACTATTGCGCGACCTCTGATGTGTCTGTAAAACCTAACCAATTGTCCTGAAGTTTTGTCCTGAATTTTGACCTCCTGTCCTGAATTTGTGTCCTGAATTTCGACCCTTTGTCCTGAATTTTTACACTCCCCGTCCTGAATTTGAACCAATGCCAGTTGGTCACCCTACTCTGGCCAGTTCTTTGGCTCCCAGTCGCCGTGTCCTGCAATAGGTGGGGCAGGCGGCCGGAAGCGTGTCACTGCATGTCACTTCTGCGCGTCCTCACTGTGGCGGACAAGGTGGTATAAAGACCCCTTGCCCTTTGGCCTTGGCCTCATTCCTGACCTGGCCATCGCAGCAGCGGCGCGCGGATTCGTGGCGATTTATCCAAGCAGCTTCCAGCCACGCGCGGCACACCGTTTGTGTTTACAAAAATATTGCTCTCTGCTGTAGATTTTCTATTGCTAACTCCTATTGGGCGATATTTTTATAAATGATATTTAGCCACTATTGTTGCTACCAGCATTCTGGTGTTCAGCTGTACACACAATTCTCAATAGTAAATGGGTACTTTGGGATCCCATCTGCACTTCTATACCTCCATGAGAGGCACTGCTAGCGTCTAAAGTTAATCAGGGGCGCCACTACCATTGGTGCAGCATGTGCAGTAGCACCTGGGTCCACAGCCCTGAGGGACCATTGACCCTGGATTACTATTGTAAGTGCTATGAGTGACAGATCCTAATAAAACCTAATTTACAGACTTCGGGGGGATGTATTGCTAAAGTGGTACTGATGTGATTCAAACTTGTAACCAGCAGATCTCAAGAAATGCCAGTGGTAACTTGTAAGGAAAATGGAAATCATTAGAACCTGGACTCTCTTTGTGATATTTTGAGGTGGTTCTCAACATTGCAAACATGCAAAGTTTGACAATGTTGGAAAATTTCACGAGTGGGAGAACTTTCCTGCAAAAAATCTTCACGAAAATGTTTCCTGCACAACTTTTTTGTGTGGAAATTGGCTCACAAAAGGGAACTTCTTTGGGGTTCATCTTTCACTAAAAGATTATATTTTACAGATTTTTTGCTCACTTGCGTTTCTTTTACTTCACCAACTTTGTTGGTCTGGAAACTTTTAGAAAAACTTCACCAAAACCCATTTTTGGAAATGCCACATATTCTGACTTTTTGGGTCGAGCATTCGAGACCTCTTTTATATATTTTAGTATACACTTAAGTATATATAACTTAGTATATACTTATATGTGTAGGTACTTTGAGGGCTCTGGAGATCAGCCCTAGGACTTGTCTGCTTCCTCTTAGAGACTTTTTTTTCTGTTCAACTGGCTCTATTAACTGTCTTGATAGAAAACGACCAGCAGAGGTCAGTAAAATACCAGAATTGCTTTCTGCTGAGGGACTTTCTTTTTTTAATTTTTCAGGCAACTGTCTCTATTTAACTTTCTTGATAGAAAACGACCAGCAAAAGTCAGTAAAATACCAGAATCACTTTAGCATTCTCTAGGTTCCAGTCCATAGAAATTGTCTTCCATGAGCACCCGAAGACAATAATATTTTTTCCAAGTCATGTATTTTCAGTGATATGACCACCGAAGGCCCTGCTTTTATATTAAAAACAGAGCCTTGGACCATACCATTTCCAGCTGAAAGGCAATATTTCTCTCCATGTGTTCCTATACCTGGCGTGTCACGCAGTTTGGTGCTTACTTTCCCTCTATGTTAAATAACAGTAGATGTTTCAGCATCCAGGCTGATGTGCTGCATAGCTAAATACATATAAGGTCTCAAAGGCAAGAACAATTGCATTGCAATTGCTTGTCTCCATTTGTAATCAGGGTCATAGCCCGTTACACAAATCTCTTTGTGATGTCCCTCGGAAGTTATATCATGCCACTTTCTGAGACATCATCAGGATGAGTCAAAGAGCATATTATGTAATTTCTAGCACCAAACTGTAGAATGGTGTCAGTACATATGTCCAGTCAAAACAGAAGTGAAAAGGAGTCCAGACAGGCTCCTGAAAAGCTGGGAAAACTAGACACTCAGACCTTTGCACGGCAGAAACTCTCAAAAATGTGGTACACTGCAAACGTCATGACGCCCTTTTCATCGTACAGTAGAACGCCTCTACCCCCCCCTCCCCCCCCCCCCCCCTCCCAGAATTCTCAGATACACTGTTAGCACCTGCCAGTGAGACAGAGGCAGGGAGTTGAGGTGAGGGCGACATCACCTTGTTTGGGAGCCCAAATTCCATTTAAATTCTTTAATTCCTTTCTCGTATTGATGTCAGGCGTGGCTGGCGAAGCTTCACGCCTCAATTATCGCTGCATCAGCTGTAAGGCGGGACTCTAATGCTGCGTGGAAAGGACCTGAACCAGAACATTAGGTCGGTTTCTACTTAATACCAGCTCATAGCAGCAATTACTGAACATACTTTTAGAGGAGAAAATCAAACATGAGCATTCAGAGAGGCTGAGCAAACACGTGATTGGTGGTTTCATTTCAGCCAGCTCATCAAACCTATAATCTAGGCTTCTGGGGAAAAAAAGAGTACACCATTTGACAAAAAATGCAATATTCTTTTTCTTTGTGGCTCAATTACTAATTCTGTCAAGGAAATACTATAGAACATGTCCTTCACTGTACTGTAGTTTGACTGAATTATATAGCACCTCAAACCGTTGAAGAGGCGCCAAACAGCATGAGTGCCGCTTAGTACGCTACACCGTAGGAAGAAACCAAAGACTCCCCTCTACATGCCGCATCTCCCCCTGGGTAACACCGCGGGTCGCAGACCAGAACTTGCCCTAGTGGCAACCCCTCTCTCACTACATTCCCTGTTTCCCGCCTTTTTGCACCCACCTTTCTACAGCACTCCGGGTGAGAAAAGGCACTACAACAGGGCAATAATTCAACATTTCTGCCCTCTGCTTAGTGTTTTAACAGAGGATATTGCCATTTGCCCAAGGTGCTAAACAGTAGTTATTTGCATAACCTGTAAATGATGGGACCGAGTCCTAGCTGAGCATGTATAATAACTAGAAATGGCAATTAACCGCGTTTAACTCCCACAACAAAGGTCCTGCCACCAACTTCTCTTCTCTCACCCAATGAGACGTCTCCTCCATGTCCCTGCCCCACACCCACTCTGAATTCAGAATGAAGACAAACACTGGTTGATTGCAGCTCTCTGCACTCTGACTGGTTAAGACAACTTGACAATTACAAGGAAGGGGTGTCAATAATCTTTGGGATGCTTCCTATGTGGACTTCACAGTTTATTTATGTTTCTAATAGGGTAAGAGCTCATTTGATGCCAGCATTAATGGTTCTGTTAATTTCCGTTGTCAGGAATACTGTCCAGTGTGACAGCAAGCAGGTAAGTTTACCCACAGATTTAAATTTTTTCTTCAGATTTTGGGAGGCAGGGCCTTATAAGCACTGGTAGAACATTCTCCACAATGAGACACCAGCCAGGTCATGACCCCGGTAGAGCATGCCGACATAATTTATCCAGAATTATAGTGTTAGACATGACAGGAAGCAGCATAACAAGACCCTTGACCCCAGTTATTGTTTTTCAAGCAACACATCATACTCTTTCATACCCAATGGCATGACAGGAAGGGCCATAATAAGCCCCTTGACCCCAGATATAGGTTTGTAAGCAACACATCATACTCTTTCTTACCCAATGACATGACAAAAAGTAACATAACAAGACCCTTGACCACAATTATTGGTTTTTAAGCAACATGTAGTAAGGAGGTCTACGCAGGAAGGTTGTAATTAAAGATGAATTATTCAAGCAGGTAACATGTTGAATAGATCCAGATAACAGGTAGTTAAGTTGTGAAGGAGAGCCACACCAGGAGCAGCCTGCCTGCTGCTCAGCCCATGCTCAACGGACACGTCACCTCTCTGTGTGTGTCCCAACATTGTGAGGCACATCAAGACTCCAACATTCTATTGAGAGCAGAGCACAGGCACTGGCTGAGCAGGAGGTGTAAAATACATTACATTAACAAATGCAGGATACTACATATCCCCTTTCCTTACACAAGGGAAGCACAAGTCCTGTATATTAAAGATTTATAACGAGAGAGAACCATGGAAGAAATAACCAGGAAGAACAATGGTGGAACAGAATCAATGTCAAGCAAAAGAGTAAGCAAGGCAGCAGAGTGAAGAGACAGGTGGAAGAAGGCGAGGAGGAAGCAAAGAGCAAGAGTACACAAATGGGAAAGACCCAAACACTTCAACAACGAAAAAAATAAGGAAGCAAAGAAGTGACCGAACAGGAGAGAGCGAAGAGATATGTGAAAGAAGCGAAGAGTGAATATACACGAATGGAAATGACGCATACCCTCCAACAATTACTTAGAATGGAGAAGGAAGCAGAGATAATACGAAGTAAACAACAATTGAACAGAAAGACATAGACGCACCAAAGACTACCTCCAAACATACCCCCTGGCCAGGCAGGCAAGCAAGGAAGGAAGGATAAGGCACGACGCAAGCATAACAGAAGACATACCCAACAATGGAGAACAAGAACAATGGAGAACGAGAAGAACACAACATACAAGGAAAGGAAGAAGACCCAGGAATAGTAACAGAGAATGTGTATGGTCCAGATTCCAAAGATAAAAAGGAAGTGAACATCAATAGGAAAGCTGAACCAGAGAAAACAGAGAGTAAGCGAAGAGACACAAACAGTATCACTATACTCCACCCTATTTCCAAATTGATAATACAAATAAGGATTGAGAGTAACTTTTTGTATTCAGAACAGCACTGTAACATCATAGAAATTACATAGAAAGAAACTAACAGCCAATGGGACAGACACCCATGACTGTCCTCTACCCCAATGCAAAAGGGTGAGGAGCACTGTGAAGGGAACATAAGCCCATGACATAGTAGCCCATGTAAGGACAACCCCCATGTAGAGGTAAGCAGTAGTGCCATGTAGTGATGGAACTGTAACCCATAAGACGCCCTGTATGAGGGTAATGTGTAAATGAAAATGGGACTGTGGCCCATGCAACAATGCCCTGTGTAAGGGTGAAGACTGTGAATAGCCTGTGTAGGCACATGCACAGTGAGCCAATAGGGCTAAAGCCCATTGCCATCCCTGTGTAGGAAATAATGAAGTGTACAATAGTACACATGTAAGACGAACAATAGACCCCCGTAGGAGAGTACCCAGCGTATGAACGCAAAATGTAACCCATGTTGGCAAGTGTGTGTGTAGTGAGCAAATGGGGCTAGTACCCATGGCCACCCCTAAATGTATTCATTTGGTGTAAACACAGCAAATAATACAATTGGCTAGATTACTGCATCACATTAACGTTTGATGTCTGTCCAAGATAAAGGTGTGCGTGTCACCATAGACCTGTGTCACACACTGGAATCATCCATGGGTATAGGCAAATCGTATTGGCAGACAAACGTGATGATGGCATCTACAGAGAAAATGAAAAGACTCCATGGGTACAGGCAAATTGCAGTGGCAGACAAACGTGCTAGTGGCACCCACAGAGGAAAAGGAAAGGCAGTACACAGAATATCTGTAGTGGGCCCAAGAGGAACAGTCACAACATGGTACAGCTATATTCAGAATCCTTCCTTTTAAGAGACGTCATAGGAGCACTTGGGAAATGCCAGTGTCCTGAAGGGAAGACGAAATGCACTCACCAACATTGATGACCTCCAACATTGATGATCTCCTAGGAAGAGACGAAAAACAGAGCGAAAACGGTGCTGTACCGGATGGTACACCGGAAGTGGAATCTGGGTCCTGCAATTTGCTTGCTATCGCCAACCAAAAGATGGTGACACGTACGGTGCACAAGTCTGGATGGCTCACGACACGATAGTGCGCCAAACCATGTAACTTAGTCATTTCTCGCGCGGTGAAATTCCTTACGTAATAGAAGTTCTTCAAGGTGACCCATATGGCTGCCAGATTGAGGTAAAATGAGTGCGCCAGATTTTAACTGTCACATAAATGGTTTTAACGGCCCAACTGATGTATGGTAAAAGTGCCAATGAAACAGGCTACAGATTAGGGGTTACACATGCAGCACGCTCCAGCTGGCAGCAATGAGACCGCAGAACACGTAGGAAATGTAGAATATGTCCAGTGACAGTAACTCACATTCTGAGGTGAGGATAATGCCTGAGCTTGATGAAAAGCACAACAAAAGTCAGTCACAGGATAACCTTCAGTGACAAGAACACTTTCAGTCAGCATGACAAATAACTCACCAGTACTATTCCACTCCGAATAATGTAAGCTTTAAATAAGGTGCCCCAAATTTTCTTGGAATGCCAGGATAGAAATTCAAAGCGATACAAAAGGGGATGATGGATGGAGCGTTTAAGCAAATCAAACACTCACCCCCAGTCAACTGATCTGGGTTTAATCCATCACCATTCTTTAGCTCACTCAGCCACCCCAGTTCAGACATGGCCATATGCAAATCAGTCTGACCCTGTGCCTCATGGGAACAGTCCAGCCCGAACTGCCAAGCCATGTCTTCCCTGGACCGGAAACAAGCCTCCTGGGACCAGTTTCGGATTCACAATCCTCATCAGCCAGGCTATCTTGAATCCAGTGGCCAAGTGGGCAAGGGACTCACGTCTGAGCATACCCTGCCAACTTAGGGCGAACAAAGCGATACAAAAGGGGATGATGGACAGAGCGTTTGAGCAAATCAAACACTCACCCCCAGTCAACTGATCTGGGTTTAATCCAACACCATTCTTTAGCTCACCCAGCCACCCCAGTTCAGACATGGCCATATGCAAATCAGTCTGACCCTGTGCCTCATGGGAACAGTCCAGCCCAAATTGCCAAGCCATGTCTTCCCTGGACCGGAAACAAGCATCCTGGGACCAGTTTCGGATTCACAATCCTCATCAGCCAGGCTATCTTCAATCCAGTGGCCAAGTGAGCAAGGGACTCACGTCTGAGCATACCCTGCCAACTTGGGGCGAACAAAGCGATACAAAAGGGGATGATCGACGGAGCGTTTGAGCAAATCAAACACTCACCCCCAGTCAACTGATCTGGGTTTAATCCATCACCATTCTTTAGCTCACTCAGCCACCCCAGTTCAGACATGGCCATATGCAAATCAGTCTGACCCTGTGCCTCATGGGAACAGTCCAGCCCGAACTGCCAAGCCATGTCTTCCCTGGACCGGAAACAAGCCTCCTGGGACCGGTTTCGGATTCACAATCCTCATCAGCCAGGCTATCTTGAATCCAGTGGCCAAGTGGGCAAGGGACTCACGTCTGAGCATACCCTGCCAACTTAGGGCGAACAAAGCGATACAAAAGGGGATGATGGACAGAGCGTTTGAGCAAATCAAACACTCACCCCCAGTCAACTGATCTGGGTTTAATCCAACACCATTCTTTAGCTCACCCAGCCACCCCAGTTCAGACATGGCCATATGCAAATCAGTCTGACCCTGTGCCTCATGGGAACAGTCCAGCCCAAATTGCCAAGCCATGTCTTCCCTGGACCGGAAACAAGCATCCTGGGACCAGTTTCGGATTCACAATCCTCATCAGCCAGGCTATCTTCAATCCAGTGGCCAAGTGAGCAAGGGACTCACGTCTGAGCATACCCTGCCAACTTGGGGCGAACAAAGCGATACAAAAGGGGATGATCGACGGAGCGTTTGAGCAAATCAAACACTCACCCCCAGTCAACTGATCTGGGTTTAATCCATCACCATTCTTTAGCTCACTCAGCCACCCCAGTTCAGACATGGCCATATGCAAATCAGTCTGACCCTGTGCCTCATGGGATCAGTCCAGCCCGAACTACCAAGCCATGTCTTCCCTGGACCGGAAACAAGCATCCTGGGAATGGTTTCGGATTCAAAGGATAGAAATTCAGTCACATCTTTGCCCTATGTGACAGGCACGATACAAGGGTGCACATAGAAAATATATCACGGGCAATAGGTTGTCTTGAAGGAACACAGAGGTGATGTAGAGACGTGAAAACACCCACACTCGTGTAACCTCAACATTGTAGGTGTAAATCCATCTCAGTAGGAGCCAGCAGCTGTGGGGCACTGCAGAGGCTGGTTATAGCAAATCGCAAACACTGTGTTGTAGACAGGAAACATTAGCACTGCGTCACTTGCTGATGAAGATTGAGGGAAGAGGAAAAACTTCCCATCCATGTTGATAAGCAGAAAGATGATTGTCTTGGTGACAGGATCACTAGAAGAAATGTTCACAGTCCAAAGAAAGCAAACCAAATCAGCACACCACGCCTGGGCAGGGCAGTTCGATGGAGAGGACACTGGTGGTGCTGAAAGGTGCAGTGCTTCATCTTTTCATGTGTCTTTTTGTCTTCTTTACTTTTCTTTGTTTAGCTTGATTTTCGCTTGTTGTCATAATTCATGTTGACAGCTTTACATTTCCAGCGGATACCTCCTCTTGTACTTTTTGTTGCCGTCATATGTAGGCTGTAGTTCTGTTGTCTTCTGATCCTCTTTTCTTTGGCAGGTCTCTGAAGTGCAGATGTAACACACGTTGGTTCTTCGCCAGCTCGTTGCCAAATAAATGTAGTAAGGAGGTCCACGTAGTAAGGTTGTAATTAAAGATGATTTATTCAAGCAGGTAACATGTTGAATAGTTGCAGATAACAGGTAGTTAAATTGTGAAGGGGAGCCACACCAGGAGCAGCCTGCCTACTGCTCAGCACATGTCCAACTGTCACTTCACCTCTCTGTGTCCCAACATTCCGAGGCTCTTCAAGACTCCAACATTCTATTGAGCACAGAGGACAGGCATGGGCTGAGCCGTAGGTGTAAAATACACAACAAATCATAATCTTTCTTACCTAATGACATGAATAGGAGTGACATAAAAGAACCATTGACCTCAGTTATAGGCTATTAAGCAATCTGCGAAGGAGAGCTTAGGATGTAGAATGCTAATAATCAAAAATAACCAACCTATAAGAGCAGCAACGGTGCAGCAGCCTGGCCAGACTCGACTCCAAAAGTGCTAGGCAGAGTCCAGACACCAATCCCGAGGATATAGTACTCTACCCAGACCAGATCTGTCAGTGCAGTGAAACAGCATGGGTTCCGTAGAAAAGAAGTTGACAAAGGCCAAACCGCTCTATTGGTGTTGTTGGACCTAACGGCAGCTTTTGACACCCTGTCCCCCTCAATCCTGGTAGACAGGTTGAGGGCGATAGGGGTCGAGGACAACGCTTTGAATCTCCTTTCCTCTTTTCTACATCAGAGACAGCAGAGAGTGAAATTGGGCAAATTTCTATCTCCTTCCCAGGCGGTGCAATGTGGGGTCCCACAGGGCTCGGCTCTGAGCCCTGTATTATTTAAGATCTATCTGACCCCTCTCGCTAAAATTATAAGATCCTTTGGGTATCAGGTACTCTCCTATGCCGATGATACTCAGATCATTGTCTCTACTTCCCGACCGACACAAGACTCTGCCCCTAAATTTAGAGCGTGCATGGAAGAGGTATCTGTATGGATGATACGTAACCATCTTAAGCTAAACGGAGAGAAGACTGAAGTCTTGGTCTTTGGTGGGAGTCATGAATTGTGGAATGACGATTGGTGGCCTGTCTCACTAGGGGAGAGCGCCAAGAAACCTACGGTGATAGAGCGCGTTACAAATAATTTTTAACGTAACGTAACGTAACGTAACGTAACGATAGTCCCCAACCGGTACTAGCAGCCAGGAATCTAGGTGTCATAATTGACCCGGCCCTCTCCTTTGACCGTCAGGTCAATAAAACAGTGGCCACATGCTGTACTATTATTCGGACATTAAAAAAGATCGCCCCCTATTTGTCCCCTGAGGCATGCAAACAGTCAACGCTCGCCCTGGTATCCTCCATGCTCGACTATTGTAATGTGCTATATGGTGGTATTAACAAGAAATCGAGTCAGCGACTTCAGGTGGTTCAGAACGCCGCCGCTAGGCTGGTTCTCAATCTGCCTAGGCGCTCATCGGCCACCAAGGGAAGAAAAGACATCCACTGGCTGCCAATTCAGGCCAGAATCTCTTTTAAACTCCCCTGTTTGGCCCACAGGGCTGTATTTGGACCAGGTTCCGAAGGGATTAAATCTCTAGTCAGCCCCTACATCCCCAGCAGATCCCTTCGCTCATCCACCAAAAACCTGCTCACCGTCCCTAGATTCAAGAAGGTGAGATGGGGAGGAAGAGCGTTTTCCTTCCTGGTGCCCAAATTGTGGAACACGCTCCCGCCTGAACTTTCCAGCCAACCCTCATTGGTGATCTTTCGTAAACTTTTGAAGACATGGTTCTTTTCTCTGGCTTATTAATTATTAATCATTACTATATCTCCTTCCTGCTTTGCTGTGCCTATCTGTCTGTTATCTGTGCCTTGATGCCCCTTGGGGTTAAGTTATGCGCATTATAAGACGCCCATTCATTCATTCATTCATTCATTCATTCATTCATTCATTCATTCATTCATTCATTCATTCAAACAGCAGCCACTAGTTCTTTCATAAGAGAATCCCTCTCACATCCCTGGTGGCCATCTTCCATGATGCCACTTCCGCCATTTGTAACTCCCTCCCCTTTCCCACCACCTACAGTTAGCTGTCATTCCCTCCTATGTTCACGTGCAGACTCCCCCCTTTCCACAATAGCCCATTGTTTTCTGGCTGGCTCGTGCTCTATACGTCTCATACATACAGTGCTGATTTCTTCAGTGTACATGTTCAAGAGCACATCTAACAGGTATTCTAAACTATGAACACTTAAGACTAAAACAATCATTCAAGGCAGGAATGTTTAAGAGTGCAAAGTGTGGTTCCTTCGAGAACCCTTCAAGTGACAGCAAAACAGTGAAACCACAGCAGGGAATGCTGGGTGTGCCCTTCATGTCTAGTAGCCACCGGCTGTGGGTGCTGTATGTGACAGTGAAGAAGGTGCACGCCCATACCATATACATTCACTCCGCGTAGCCTGCAGACGGCATGTGGCCAACAGGCGCGAACGCACCGATGCACTATGTCGCTACACGTTCAGTGCACTATGGGTAATGTGATATTTATGTATGTACCATATGTTGAGATATTTCTAAAGCACAAACCTAGCTGGAGAACCTAAGCACCTCAAAGATTATAATAAAGGCCACAAGTCTCAGAATTAGCATTAAAGGTAATTAACTTGAACTTGAACAGCAGCTTGATGACCTCACACAGCTTGGACATTTGTAGTTCACCAGAAAGATGTGATAGCGTGCATGATTTTCTGTGGTGTGGGCAAAACATGCAGCCCCTCCCCCCAATAATTGTGCAATAAATGTGATATTGTGTACTGATTATTCAAGATTGTAACAAATATAGAGAAAAGTGTTGGTCAGATCAGTCCAGTTATGTCGATTTAGGATAAGTACCATTACACAATACTTTACATTCTGTATCAAAGTTTGCAAGTTCACAAGATACCCCCCTTCCCACTAAAAGAAACTATGCCCTATTACCTCTCTACCAATTTTAAGTGGAAATTTGATATTTTCATGAGTGAATTTTTTCAATAATTTAGATTTTTACCCTTTGTGCAAAGTTTACTTTCTACAATGATAACCAGTTTTATTTCTATGCCAGTTTACCTGTCCCCAGCCTTCTATGTTCCCTGGCAAGCGTCTGCAGGGTTTTTGGCTGCAAGTTTACCTTTTTCATTGGTTTACGCATAACGTCATCGTGCAGCACAAGCCCACTCACTAATCTGTTTTCCGAGGAGGATTTCTTTAGTAAAACAATTTCAGTATACGAGAATGCGTGTGCTGTAAATTGTTGCAAAATTCACGATTTTCAGAAGAAAGAAGCAGAGGGGAAAGGTTTGCAAACTGTGTTACCCGTATAAATGTACATATTGAAACATAAAAGATAAACACGGAAACGCAGGCTTTTTGTTTAATCCAGGACCCAACTTGTAGACAAAACGTTGAGTGACTCATCTGGGCTGAGAAGACATTTACTCAACAGAGCAGCGAGAATTGGAAGCAAAACGAGTTCGCTGCTCGAGGGCAGGAGTGAGTCAAAGGCAGACACCATAACAATGTTCTGAGAGCCGGATCCATCCATCCTGCCAGCGCTGCTTGCAGGAGGCAGGTGGTAAGAGCTTCATTCGCAGCTTCTCCCCCGTGGAGGCGGCTGCGAACAGACTCCAAATTTATTTGGAACTTTTCAATCTCGCCAACAAGGGGGGCTTGGGGGAGGGCAGCCGACCCCCGGGAGGTCTCCTCCCCCGGGCGGTTTGGGAGATCTGGGTGGGGGTATTTCTTCTAGCAGGTTCTTTTTGGGCGTTTTTGGGCTGGTTTTAGTTGTATTGTGCGCTCCCCTATAAATGGGCGGGGCTCCTCGCTCCGGGCACCATTTTAGGCTTGGTGACCTGGTGGCCGGTTGAGCTTAGAATTTTTTGTCTTGTTTCCTTGTGCTTTCTGATTCGTGGTCATGTCTGGTGAAGATTACCGAGTGTTGGAGGCTATTCGCCTACTTAGCGAGGCGGGACGTTTGGACCTGGTCATTGGCGACCGGGGTCAGTCTGAGACCCCGCGCCCCCAGCGGGAGGCCTCTGCGAGGGTGTCGGCTGTGGTGGCAGCATGTTACTCTCCGAAACGTCGGAGGCAGGATGGGGTAAGTGAGCGGGGTCGTTCCAGGACCCGGCGGGCGGGTTCCAGGGCCCGGCGGGGGAGTGATGCTAGTTCTTCTGATCCGGCCGTTTCTTTGGATTCCTCGTTGTTAGAGGTGGCTGGGGTAGGGGGTTTTCCTCTTGGGGAGGGGGAGGTTTCCGAGATAGGTTTGCGGGAAAGAGCTGCCTCTGCTCCCGTTTTGCGGGGTCGTCGTGCTTCCAGGCAACGTGGTTGCACGCGGCGTTCGGCTTCTGCCTCCGCGGGGGTGGGGACTGACGTCACTCAGACGGGGCGGGCGGAGGCCATTTTGGATGTGGTTTCTGTGGCGCAGCAACCGTTGCGGGGTGCCTCGGGTCAGGACAGGCAGGAGGTGGTCGCTCTCCCGAGCGTTATACGCCGCCATGTGGTTCAGGTCCCGTTGACGGTGGTGCGGTAGGTGTGCCAATCGCGCCTTTGGTATCGACTGCGGGTGTTGGAGGGCCTGAGGGCCGTGGCGTGCTTGTTCGTTCTGTGGGGAGGGATTTGCAGAGTCCGTTATTGTTCTCTCCCTTGGGATCTGTTGGGGGGGAAGTTGTGTCCGGGGGTTGCAGTTCCTTGGGGGAGGGGGAATGGGCCCAGATGGGTTTGGGAGAGGGTGTGGGGCGGTCTGACATGCTGATTCCTGGTGGGGATTTGGGTAACGCGGGCGGGTCGGTGGGGGGTTACCGCCAGTTTGAGGTGGTGGGCGACCTTCCCATCGGGGGGGTAGCGAGTGGAGGGGATGTTGTTCGGCGAGGTGAGGAGGGAGAAGGGTCTTTTTATAGGCTGGCGGGGGAATTTCAGTGTCCCAGTAGGTCGGTGGTTTCGGGGCCTGCGTCTCGGGGTGCTGTTTCTGTTGGGGGGGTTCAGGATTGGGATCCTCAGGGAACGGCTTCGCGGATTATTCAGGCTGTGTTGGATGGTAGCTCGGATGAGGAGGTTTGTCCGCCGTCTCCTAGGCTTTGCGATGTTTTAAAAAGGAAAAGTGATGTTAGTTCTGGAAGTTTTATGGTGTCTGGTAGGGGTGGCGGTGTTGCTGTTGGCGGTTTGTCTTCTGCAAATAGAGTTGGTTTTTGTGAGGGTCCCGGCACACCAGTCCGGCCTTTTTCTTTACAGGAAGAAGCTCGACCTACGGCAGCAGACTTGGCAGGGCGGCAGGCAGCCCGGGTACGCCGAGGAGAAGTGCGGGTGGAGCCTAGCGCGGCACGTCCCATACCTTCGAGGGATCCCGCCGTGGCCATCACACGCAGGTTTACTACGACCTCGATGGTCCCAACGAGGGATTTCAACATGGGCGGTGCCTCCGGGTCCGGCACGACCTTCCCGGCCTCAGCGGTGGATTCCAGCGTTGTTCATGGGAGCGGGTTACGTACGACCTCTCTCGTGCCACGTGGTGGTTTTACTACTGGTTTATCTTTTTCTGGAAGTCAACAGGTTGTCTGTAGTTCTGGTGGGGGAATGTATCGACGAGTTCAGTCGTCCTCCTCACCTAGGTCCAGAGTGAGGGCTGGTAAGGCCCATGGTCGTTCAAACACGGTGGAGTCAAGGCAGACTTCAGTGGTTGCCCCCCCCCCCTCAGTTGGAGGACTCTCTGATTTTAGAATATGATGAGGATAGCCCTGAAGAGGGCGAAGTTCGTGAGTTGGTGTCTGGGGGGGGGCATGTTAATGTTTCTCGTGACATGTTACAGGACCAAGTGGTTCGGAGTCGTGTGGAATCGTCAAGGCCACGAGTGCTCGGCCCCGCGGTGAGGGCTCCTCGGAGGGCGGACGACGGTGCACAGACGGCGTGGAGGACGGAAACCAGTCAACCGCCTCTTTTACGTCCAGGTGAGAATGTGATTCAGGCCGTGCGGCCCAATATGGTGTCTATTGGTGTTGGTGTTGATTTAATATCTACGGAAAAGAATGGCAAATTACATAAAGGTCGTGTGGTGCGAGATCACGGTGTAGGTACAAAC
Organism: Lissotriton vulgaris; assembly: GCF_964263255.1. Taxonomy (NCBI): domain Eukaryota; kingdom Metazoa; phylum Chordata; class Amphibia; order Caudata; family Salamandridae; genus Lissotriton; species Lissotriton vulgaris. Next base: position 117,975,330 of record NC_141687.1, read on the forward strand.
GGGGATGATATCAATACAAGTGAAAAGGTGGATAGTGGCACGTCCACTGTTGGTTTGGTCACTACGAAAAATGTACTTCACAGTAAAGAGCTTAAAATCAAAAAGTTGCCGTACATGGGTGTTGCGAAGCCTTTGGGGGCTCATTTGATGCTCAGTACGAAGGAAAGGATATGGAATGGTGAGTATGTGGAACTGTTGAAATTGCTCCACAGGGAGGTCCGTGCTAAAGAGGGTTCCAAGGAGGAGGAGTTTGAGTTGGCAAAACGCCCTAAAGTGCCTCTGACTATAGAAAATTGGACGGCGGCCTTTTTAATTTTTGCCAGCGTTTATTGTGAAAAATTCCCTGAGCGCTGCGTGTCCTTATTTAAGTACATGGATGTTATCCGTAAGGCTCAGCTAACTAGGAATGATTATGCTTGGGCTCAATATGATGAGGAGTTCAGGGCGCGTATGGCTTGGGATCCTGAGGTGAAATGGGGAGAGTTGGACTCTGACCTTTGGCAGCAGACGATGGGTTCGTCTGCCTCTGGTAAAACCATTTTTACAGCCAGCGGTCTTCCTATATTATATCGTCCCTTTCAGTCCCGTCCCACCCGGGGAGGGGTGGGGGCCATCTCTACTACCCAGTCGCCTATCGGCACGTGTTGGGATTTTAATACAGGGACCTGTACTAGACAGTTCTGTAAATTCCGTCACGAATGTTCACAATGTGGGAGGAAGAGTCATCCGTTATCCCGTTGCTGGGGTCCTAGGACTCCAGGGCCCCAGGGTTCTCAACAGAGTTCAGGAACTTTCGTGCCACCACAACAACCCTCAGCTCCCAGGGGAGGGAAGTCTTCATCGGGTGCTGGGCCCAAAGGCTCGTACGCCGGTTAATGTTACTCGATTGGCCGCTGCTTTACGGGACTATGAGCCTGCCGAGCTGCGGTCGGTCTTGTTGTTGGGTTTTCAGGTGGGGTTTCGTTTGGGGTATGAAGGGCCACGTTTAAGACGTTGGTCCAAGAATTTGAAGTCTGCGAGCGAACACCCTGACATTGTACAGGCGAAATTGGACAAGGAAGTAAGTGAGGGTCGAATGGCGGGCCCGTTTGATGATTGGCCTCTGGGGAACCTAATCGTATCCCCTATTGGTGTAGTCCCCAAGAAGGAGCCTGGTCAGTTCCGGCTCATTCAACACCTATCGTGGCCAGAAGGGGGGTCGGTAAATGATTTCATTGACACTGACGCTGCATCGGTATCTTATTCATCGGTGGATGTAGCCATGCAGCTGGTTGTCTCTGCGGGCCCTGATGCTCTGATGGCAAAATGCGACATCAAATCCGCATTTCGGCTCCTTCCAGTCCATCCTGAAGACTGGTGTCTTCTGGGCATCCATTTCCTTGGAAAATGGTACGTGGACAAGGCGTTGCCAATGGGCTGTTCCATGTCCTGTGCGTTGTTCAAAACTTTCAGCACATTTCTTCAATGGTGGTTTACTACACAGAGTGGCCATGACCTTGTCACTCACTATTTGGACGACTTCTTTTTTGTAGGTGCTGCCAATTCGCTGGTTTGCCAAGCGGCTCTCACATCGTTTCAATCATTGATGAGTTACTTGGGTGTGCCATTGGCTCCGGAGAAGACCATGGGTCCTTGCGCGACCATGTCTTTTTTGGGGATCGAGCTTGACTCTCATTTGATGCAGGCTCGTCTTCCATTGGACAAGAAACAAAAAATGCTTGAGCTGGTTGGAACTATGTTGGGGAAAGAGAAGGTGTTTGTGAGAGAGATACAGGTTTTGCTGGGACACCTGAATTTTGCCTGCAGAGTGGTTCGGGCGGGTAGGACTTTCTGTAGGCGGTTAGGCAGAGCCTTGTCTGGTCATTCCCTTCCACATCATAGGGTGAGACTGTCTGCGGGGGTGAAAGAGGACTTACGTATGTGGGTCTTCTTCTTACATTCCTTCAATGGTGTGCCTTTGTGTTGGGAGGTGGATTGGTGTTGGGAGGTACAGATCTTCTCTGATGCCGCTGGTAGTGAGGGTTTTGGCCTCTACTGGCAAGGACGGTGGTGTGCTCAACAGTGGCCCATGCAATGGAAGAATGGTGGTAGAAGTATTGCCTTTCTGGAACTTTTTCCTGTGGTGGTGGCGGTCACACTGTGGGGGGCGGAGTTGGCCCACAAAAAGGTCCTCTTTCGGATCGATAATATGGCTGTGGTTCAGGTGATTAACAAACAGTCGGCCAGAGATCCCCAGATTTTGAAACTTCTGAGAGTGTTTGTGTTGGGTTGTCTGAAACATGATATTGGTTTTCGGGCCCTGCACGTTCCTGGCGTGGACAATGACATTGCGGATGCTTTGTCTCGTTCACAGTGGGATAGATTCCGTGGGCTTGCTTTGGAGGCAGACGAGGAGCCGACTCCCATGCCGGACCACCTGTGGACGGTAGGCAACACCGGGTCCTTCACCTGGTTTTAGGTTCCCTGGCCCCTTCCACGAGGACGGCGTATGAGTTAGCCTGGAAGGAATTTTTGGAGTCAGGTGCTTGTTGGAGGGAGCTGGACTGGCAACGGTCGGAGGATGTGGTACAGTTCATTTTGGTTTTGATGGATAGGAAGTTGTCTAGAATTACTATTTCCGGTAAACTGGCTGGAGTATCTTTCATGGGTAAGCTTTTGTGGGGTTACTCTCCGTCGGCTGGGGAGTTGGGTAGGAGAATGTTGGAGGGGTGGTCTAGAGAGAGTGGTGCTATTCGCACTTTGCGATCCCCTTTGTCTTGGCAAAGGCTGTTTCAGGTTATTTCTGTTCTCCCGGTTGTGTGCACTGACCGAGTGGAAGCGTGTTTGTTTGCCACGTTGATGGTGTGGATGTTTTTTGGAGCCTTTCGTGTGTCTGAATTGCTTGGCAACAGGTCCTCTCCTGGCCTTCTGTGGGGGGATGTTCAAATATCGGAGCGGGGGGTCCACATCTGGCTCTCACACTCCAAAACGGATCAGAGGAGTTTGGGCAAGGGTGTCTGGTTGGAGTCGGTTTCACCTCCGGAAACGTGCCCTTTAAAATGGGCTATTTGTTGGAGGAAACTGTTGGGGGGGCCTTTGGATCTTCCAGTTTTTCGCCATGCTAATGGTTCTTGTGTGACAAATTATCAACTGCGCATGGTGCTGCGTAAAGCGCTGCGACATATTGGTTTGGATGGGTCTTTATACGGTACTCACTCTTTTCGGATTGGGGCGGCCACGGAAGCCTTCAACAGGGGCTGGTCGAGGGAGGACATCATGGGTCTGGGGCGCTGGACTTCAAATTGTTTTCGGCGCTATGTACGTAATGAGGCTGCTGGAGCGCTGGCGTCTTCATCTGTTTTGCCTGTCTGATTCTGTTTTCTTTTACAGGTTCTGTGGCTGGTCCTCGGGCTGCTTACGTTACAGTTTGGATCGTGGGCCATTCCTTCATTAAGAGAGCTCAAGTTCAAGCTCGTCAGAGTTATTTTGGTTCTTCGTTGGGTTTCAATGATCGTTTGTTTAATGTGGTTTGGAGGGGTAGGGGGGGTATGTTATGGAAAGAACTTATCCCTGCCTTGAATTCTTGGTTGGTAGGGGGTGTTTGCCCGGATGTTCTTGTGCTTCATTTGGGTGAGAATGACATGGGTTCTGTTAAAGGGGTTGTCCTGCTCCGGGCAATTAAAAAGGATTTGGCCTTATTACACAGCCAGTGGTCGGGTTGTCATGTCATTTGGACGGAAATGGTGCCGCGGAGGGTTTGGAGGTATGCGGTGAAACCGAAGGCGGTGGACAAATCCCGGAGGAAGGTGAATCTGGAGGTTTCTCGTTTTTGTAGGGACCTGGGTTTCGGTCGCATCGTCCATAGTGACATTAAATATGATGCGGTGGAATTTTTTCGGGGGGACGGCGTACATTTGTCCCGTATGGGTATGGACCTATATCTTCTGGAGTTGCGGGAGGTTCTATCTCGCTGTTTGACGGTGCGACAGTTGGCTGGTGAATAAGTGGTAGTCGGTGTTGTAGTTTGGTTTCCCCCTCCTTTTTTCTTAATTGGTCTCCCTCGTACCCCCCCCCCCCCCCTGTTTTCGGTCGGTGGGGGGGCAGAAAGGTGGGGCTCTCTCGTATCAGTCTTTCACCCCACGACTTTCTGGATGGCGGTTTTGCTATGTGATCGTCAGTTTTGGGCCAAGTTGGACCCGTTAGTTGTATCGGTTCTTGTTTGGGGATTGTTCAGACTGATTGAGGTTGGGTTCGGAGAATATGGCTCGGGGGATATGTTCAGTTGGTTTATAGTCAGAGATGTAAGATTTTATATTTATTAGGTGATGTTATAATGTTATAATGTTATTGGGGTTTGTATGGTTTGGTGTTGGGTATGTACGGGTGGGGGTGGGTGTGATGGAGGGTGTGGGGTGGGGGCGGGGTTTGGGGTTTGAAATAAAACGAACAAAAACTTGGGTTGTGGTTTAGATTGTGAGGCGGTTGCCGAGTTTGTGTATTTTGTAAATGTGCACCTGTTCCAATAAAGCGGCCTTTTTCACACTTGAAGGGTTTTTGAGTCTGCTCACTCTCCCCCCACCCCTCTCTCCCAAGGGGGGCTTGGGGGAGGGCAGCCGACCCCCGGGAGGTCTCCTCCCCCGGGCGGTTTGGGAGATCTGGGTGGGGGTATTTCTTCTAGCAGGTTCTTTTTGGGCGTTTTTGGGCTGGTTTTAGTTGTATTGTGCGCTCCCCTATAAATGGGCGGGGCTCCTCGCTCCGGGCACCATTTTAGGCTTGGTGACCTGGTGGCCGGTTGAGCTTAGAATTTTTTGTCCCTCCCTCCCTCCCTCTTTTTAGGGGTTTTTTCTATTATTTATTTATTTGTTTGGCTGCTGTTTGAAACATGTGTTCATGGGGTTTTTACGTTGTTCTTTTGTCGCTTGGGACAGGTGCGTGGCGGTTTTGCTATGTGATCGTCAGTTTTGGGCCAAGTTGGACCCGTTAGTTGTATCGGTTCTTGTTTGGGGATTGTTCAGACTGATTGAGGTGGGGTTCGGAGAATATGGCTCGGGGGATATGTTCAGTTGGTTTATAGTCAGAGATGTAAGATTTTATATTTATTAGGTGATGTTATAATGTTATAATGTTATTGGGGTTTGTATGGTTTGGTGTTGGGTATGTACGGGTGGGGGTGGGTGTGATGGAGGGTGTGGGGTGGGGGCGGGGTTTGGGGTTTGAAATAAAACGAACAAAAACTTGGGTTGTGGTTTAGATTGTGAGGCGGTTGCCGAGTTTGTGTATTTTGTAAATGTGCACCTGTTCCAATAAAGCAGCCTTTTTCACACTTGAAGGGTTTTTGAGTCTGCTCACTCTCCCCTCACCCCTCTCTCCCAACCATAAAGGAAAGTGAGTGAAAATGAGGTGACAAATCATATTAACGAATGCAGGCGGGGGTGCCCGAAGCCGCCAGCTTGGAGTCGCTGGATGGTGAGGCAGCGCACCCACAAAGCGACAGCGCAAGCCGCGCGACTATCAATCTTGGGAGATCAATGGCTGTTGTTGATGGGCCGAAGGGAGCGGTGACGTTGCATGAGCAGTGATGGATGCCCCAGCAGATAGGAAGGGGCTGAGCTCGTCATGCTGTCCTCAATGTCCAACTCTCACCAAGCCTCAGGCCAATAATGACACCAAACATTGAAGAATATAGAGTCGATGCCATCCGACAAGCTTGGAATGATCTATACGCATGCATCGCTGAACATCACATACCCATTTGGTTGGGAAAAGCTTCAAATAACCTCATCATTGGCAATGAACATGTTGGGACTGACAATAGAGGAGTGGACAATTATTCTAAAAAGACAAATATGGTCATTCAGTTGGTTATTGGAACGAGAAGATGGGTTGCGTTGGAATTTGTTGCAATACAATATGCGGAGGATCGTTTTTTTCCTCCTTTTGTGCGTCAGAGAGCTATGTCCAACATACAATTATATACGACTGGACAGCTGTCTTAGGTTCTGACCGGTAGCATAAAGTTCTCCGCAGCACAGATGCAGAGTATAGAAAATGACGTGCTGATGGTGAGTAGAACTGATACCCTACCTGCCCTTAGTCCATCCATGTCACTTCCTACCCTGGGTCCCTGGAGTCTGGGTGGAGTGGTACCCTACAACGCTATGGCTCTGTTGGTGCAATGTCCATGCGGTGCTAGAGCGCCAAACTCCAAAATCTAGAATTCCAGCTATGCTCTGATCAGGAGAACTTGTGGGCATTACCATCGCATCTCCCTGAGCTAGTACCAGCGGAACCGGGTGAAGCAGTGTTGCCTTTGAGGAAGGAAGGACTCAGATGGAAGTATTCGGATAGTCAAAAGTAGCAAATATATCAGATTAATATGTAACCAGATAAAAGTTTTGTCTACCATGTTGATTGTTGGTTGTGTGTCTAGTCAGTGTATGTTCTAAATCTATTTCCAACTCACCACACATTTACCCTATAACATTAAATGTACCACCAAACCTGTATATGTGCTAGTATTGATCTGTTCTATTGATGTGTGCAGCCTTTGTTACCAAAATACAATTATTAGTAACTTGAATAAATGGACTTTATATATAGCTGTGCAGACTTTCAACGTTCTTACTCTCACAAACTTTTTGAGATAGAGACTTTGGTGGTAGGAGAGGCGCCTTTCAAAGCAAGCTGTCCAAGTGGCTAACTCCAGAGAACAGGAGCCCCTGTATCCACCCCATTAACCCTACAGATTATGCTCTTTGCTTCAAGTAGCCACATGTGGATTACCTACTTTGCTAGGGGGTGACGAGTTGTATGTCAATACAACGCGGTCTTTACACCGCACTACCATTACAACGCTGGTTTTACAACGCAAGTCGTTACCACGACTTGCGCTGTAGGGTGCTGGACTTAGGAATAGTAAGATTTACACCAGCCTACGTACAGTAGGGAAGGTGTTGGAATAGTAAATCTACTATTCCTTAGTGTAGAGCGCCCTCCAGCGCAAGTCGTGGTAACGACTTGCGTTGTAAAACCAGCGTTGTAATGGTAGTGCGGTGTAAACACCGCGTCGTAATGGATGTTGCCCGGTGACGGTGAGCTAGGGCTGTCTGAAACTCACACACCCGAGCCGCAGCCGTCTATGCAGCTGTTTCTCTCACAATGATGCTCTCTCACACATCTGTGTCCCCATGGAAGAATCTGGCTCCATATGTGCAGGAGTAGAATTATCGGGAGGGTGGCAACAGCCCCCGAGTACAACTCATCCTTCCAGCCTCATTACTGCTCAACGGAAAAGAATAAATGTGCAATGCCAGCCTGGGCGGTAGGGGGCGATCATTTTACATGTCTCCATCTTGAGCTAGAGGCCATGTGTCCCAGCTTAGAGTGCTCAGTCACAGAGACAGTTTGATCTTTATTGTCTATAGTGTCAATGTGGGCTTATCGGTGGAACTCAGCTCTCAGTGTCTATCCAGAAGAGTAACAGATGTTACTCATATGCGTTTACCACCCATGACTTTACCAGACACGTAATACAAAGTGGTAAACGTATAGTCATGTAATCAAGAGCCTGAAGGGTCGAAATGCGTCATGATGGAATTAAATATCTGTACCATTGTTACCAGCTGGTGTGGCTCGTTTTTATGCTTTTGGATGCTGAAAGCGTATGTATTTTGGGATATATTTTGTGGTAAAGCTCGCACATGAGCCCCAGCCCGCGAGGAAGGGAGCTCCTTGCGCTATTGTGGTGGAGCAGATAGATAGATAGATAGATAGATAGCACCCATATATATGAGTGTGTATAAATATATATTCACATGTATAAATATATATTTACATGTATATATATATGTGTGTGTTTGTATGTATATATATATATATATCTATATATGTGTATATATAGATATATACATACATATATATATATATATATATATATATATATATATATATATATATATATATATATATATATATATATATGCGAAACTCTTCTCCAAAACAGCAAGAAGTAGAAGCTACACAGGGGAATCCTTTGAGGGGTCTTATATATATATATATACTAGCAGCCCGTCCCGACGTTGTCCGGGTATGAATTGCTGCTGGCCAGTGGTATATTGTTTTGTAGGATTTCGTTTTGATAGCATTTCTTATCTGTGACAGGCCTGTGAAACGCTCCGATTCACAGTGCACTGCTGATGCACTTAAGAGTGCGCGTTCAGTAGTGTGTGAACTCGAATTTCCCTACTTTATTATTCCTTGCAATATTATATAGCGCACACTCGACAACATGGCATGAGCACAATTTACATTACAGAAGAACACATTAATTTGTGCAGGGGGAGACAAAGCGATTTGCCTGGAATCACAGGATGTTGAGCTGATGCCGAGATTCGAACGTAGCTCCCCAGCTCTAAAGTTCGCTATTCTAGAACTTGTGGCGGGAGGTGTGTCTAAAAGTGTATGTCGGTGCTGACCATCAATGAGAGAGACCTGTGCATTTTTCAAATGGGTGGTGAAAAAATATGAGTATGTTGCTGGAGATGTGGGCCGCCGTGCCACCAATGTACTTACCGGGGGAGGGTAAATACCCATTATTCGGCAAATTTCTTTCCGCATACCATCACTCCGCATACTTTCATTACGAAAGTACCATGACTCCGCAATGCCATTATAAGGCATGGCATTACATTTTATATGCTTTTACCACGCATACATTTACAACGAAATTCGTTGTAAATGCATGAATGGTAAAAGCATGTTTTTTTAAATGTTTGGATAAGGTAGGAATGTGTATAGGGGTATATGTTTTGGGGTACTGAGGTATATGTTTTGGGGTGTTTGGGTATTTTAAGGGTTCAGATATAGTTATGGGGTACAGGAGTAGTTTTAAGGTTTAGGGATAGGTATGGGTTTGGGGTACAGGGGTATTTTTAGGGTTCAGGGCTAGTTTTGGGTTTTGGGGTATAGGGGTATTTTTAGGGTTCAAGGGTAGGTTTGGGTTTTGGGTTACAGGGCTATTTTAAGGGTTCTGGGCTAGGTTTGGGTTTTGGGGTACAGGAGTATTTTTAGGGTTCAGGGCTAGGTTTGGGTTTTGGGGTACAGGGGTATTTTAGGGTTCAGGGGTAGGTTTGGGGTTTAGGGTACAGGGTTATTTTTAGGGTTTAGGGCTAGGTTTGGGTTTTGGGGTATAGGGGTATTTTTAGGGTTCAGGGGTAGGTTTGGGTTTTGGGATACAGGGGTATTTTAAGGGTTCAGGGCTAGGTTTGGGTTTTGGGGTACAGGGGTATTTTAGGGTTCAGGGGTAGGTTTGGGTTTTGGGGTACAGTGGTATTTTTAGGGTTCAGGGCTAGGTTTGGGTTTTGGGGTACAGGGGTATTTTTAGGGTTCAGGGGTAGGTTTTGGTTTTGAGGTACAGGGGTATTTATAGGGTTCAGGGCTAGGTTTGGGTTTTGGTGTACAGGGGTATTTTTAGGGTTCAGGGCTAGGTTTGGGTTTTGGGGTACAGGGGTATTTTTAGGGTTTAGGGATAGGTTTGGGTTTTGGGGTACAGGGTATATTTATAGGGTTAAGATGGGTTAGTGTTTAAGGGTGTTGGGGTATTTTAAGGAGTAAGGGTGGGTTACGATTATGGGGTGCAGGGGTATTTAAAGGGAGCATGGTGGGATTAGAACACGATATGAGACATGGCATGAAGGGCGGAACGTACCACACGCCCCCAGCGTTTGTCACGCCCCCAGCACACGCCCACAGCACAACACAGACACGCCCACAAGGGACTACTTTGCTGGCACGGTTCTTTTACCTTTTAAATGTATATGGTGGGCGTCTGCATAGCCTATGTCCTTCTGCTCCAACTGCCCTTTCCAACGCTGTATTAGGTGTTGTGATTGGTGCTGTGGTTCCTGAGATTACCCACCTCAAAGGTTTGGGCTCTCTCTTTATTATATTAGTATGGATACATACATATCTTTAAAAATGTCACATTAAAAAAACATATATATTTACCTGCATGGCAAAGTGTCACATGGTAAAGTACCTAAAAAAGAGTTGTGTGGTACTTACCTGAGTGGTAATGTCCTGCTTTGTAGACGATGGGTGGTAAAGGGGGCACACCATCCCGAATGCTAGCTAGGTTTTTCCTTAACATTAATGTAATGGGAATGCTGCAGTAACAATCCATTCCACATAATCAGCATGAGCTAAGTGCACCTATCAGGTTTTACTAATATGTGAGTGACTGTTTCCAATACCCTAGGTACCCTGGGTGACAAGGATTTCTGAGGGTCACCCTTTCCTGTACCACTTCTACAGAATGCTACCTTCAGCTCGCCTTCTGCTTCTCTTTGAAGAAGTTGTGGAGTTGATGCCAGTGAGACTTATGCACATCTCTCCCAGGCCCTGCACCACCCAGAGCTGTGCAGGTAGACTGCATAAGGTCCAGCTGGCACCTCCCTGAGTAGACATAATGAAGTCTGGCTGGGCTTCCTTTTATCCAGGATCCCTGCTGTTCTGCAGCAGCCTTGGGCCATGTTCTACTCCTGCCTGGAGCCCCTGGTGGCAAGAAATGGACTGTTTTGTCAGTAGGAAACTGACTAGCGCTCGGCAATTACTTTGCATTAATTAACTGGTGCATTATTGATAACACTCTTCCTCTTAATCTTGCAAAACTTGCCTGCTCCAGGCTTTCACTGAGAAAAGATTCAAGAAAGAAGCTTCATAATAACTATCTTGCAAAATGGACGCGTTAATTAAAATCAGGAACACGAAATTGAAGACAAAGGGCCAGATGTAGGTAATTTCTATTTACCGATTCCTAAATACCGAATTTTACCGATTCGGTATTTAAGAATCGGTAAATAGTATGTAGGTAAAAAATAGGTAATTTTTACAGATTCGGTAATATTCGTTATTACAGATTCGGTATTTAACGAATCGGTAATAAGGAATACCTTCCCATTCATTCCTATGGGCCTGGAGGCCCATAGGAATGAATGGGAAGCCATTCACTATTACCGATTCGGTAAATACCAAATCAGTAATAGGGGGAGCATATTACAGTGTGGTAGGGTGTCACATTGACACCCTGTTGCACCCCTGAATCGTGCAAGTGTGCACATGTGGCGCACATACATGCCCTAAGGGCATATATGTCTGCCACATGCTTTTTTAAAGGTATTCGATATTTACCACCAACTTGTAGTTGGTGGTAAATAACGAACCCTTAAATCAAAAATGCACTGACTTGAGTGCTCCCTACATAGAATTTAAGGATTCGGTAATTTACTGATTCCTTAAATTACCGAATCGGTAAATTACCGAATCCTTAAATCCAGCCACCTACATTAGAAAAAGCTAAATACCGGTCGGTAACAGGAAATTTACCGATTCTCGGGCGTTACCGACCGGTATTAAGCTACTTACATATGGTTCAAAATGTCTAGAATGTCTGCTTTTGCCATGAAATAGTGTGCTATTAACTTCGAATGTACCTACCATGCATAACTCCTTTGGACAGTCAGCCACCAACATTCCCCAGAAATGAATGCCTGTGCCCCCCATCTGCACCCACTGACACAACCGAAGCACTGAAGGTTTCCCAACAATAGCAATCAAATTGGGAATCATGGCAAAATAGAAAATGTGTGTAAATTATGTGTTTTTCGTTTTATTCTATAGTGCTCGTCCCACTTTGCAGATGCTACAGATAACATTCAGGAACAGGGGGTACAGCTGAGTCTGCCAATCATAGCAGATACATTTTTGGGATCTTTTGGTAATCCACTGGCTCCAAGCATAAAAAAACACATTCTCGATACATGAATATGAGGATGATAACCAAATCCACTTCTAAACTTCCTTCATTAATGAGGTTCTCTCCCTACCCTCACCAAACTCAATCATGCATTTAATGTCTCCGCTGAAAGTAGGACTTCCCTTTTCGTACAACACCAAGTAACAATTCAGGTAGAATCACTCAACAACTCCTCAACTGAATTTACTCCACATATCCATTCTCCATCTACTCCTCAGAGTAGAGGTGACTATTCTCCATGTTTATATTGAGGAGCGGATACACTGCCTCCCCTGGTCCTACAAGAAATGTGTCACCTGACTCCTGCTTTGCCCTGATGCAGACAACATTTTTTACTATCCAGAGGATGAAACATTGAGGGATCTTAACATGTTGAACAGTCAAAACTGACTGGTTGATTATGTTATTAGCATTAGTAACATTGGTAAAGTGTTTGTATACAAGTGGTTTCTTGGCACTTTGATGTCACTTGTAACAAATAAAGTCTAGGAGAATACCAACAATCTTAAAGGTTTGAACAAAAAAGACATATTTTAAAAGACTGTCTGACCATAGATATGTAAAGGATAGTTCCTTGTTTGTCTGGGACAGCATTCTAATGTTTGGGCACAAGAACCAAAAAGCTATGCTCCCCCATTCTTGTCTTGCACAATTTGGGGATGACAAAGAGGTTGCAGATGATGAACACATGGTTCTAATAGTCTGTTAAGATAAGTTGCACTTATGAATGAAGGCGCTGGTGTTCCCATGTCGTATGAACTACACATAGAGTTTTAAAAGCTACCCACTGTTTAATGGGAGGCCCCTGTAGAGATGTATGTAATAGGCGAACATATCTCATTTTAGCAGCATCCATTACCAGTCTACTGGTCCGATTCTGTAATAATGGTAGAAATAGTCCATCTTTTGCAACTTAATGTAAGGAATGGAAAACATTTCCTTAAATTTCTCATATAGAATGATGACAGCAAGGCTGAAATATGGCTAGATAAGGATATGTTGGAGTTAATTATAAACTACAGGATCCACTCAGATCCTACAGCCGGGTTTTCCAAAATGTGGGTCGCAAGCTAATTTTTGGTGGGTCGCGATAGTCCGAACCAGAAATAAAGATCCCTTTAACCTCATTCGTGCGGTGCAGATTTACCGCCGGTGCTGGGCCCTAATGAAAACGGGCGTGGTCATGACGGAACGGTTCCGTCATGAGCACAGCTTGACCGATGTCCGTCATGAGCATCGAAGGGGCTAAATACTGTGTTTACCTTTTCACAATTGCCGGTGATTCAAAGGCAGAGGTAAAATGTCACGCTGCTTTTAACATGGGGATTGGTGTTTACTTTTCTTTCTCTGAAGGTAAAGTGTGAGGAGGTTTTAAAGTGAAAAATTTAACAATGTAGGATGTTGATTTTTGCAATATACAACAAAAATGAAGCCCATTATTATTTGTGTGCTATGTTGTTTTATCAATTAAACTGTATGTCTGTGCAAACTCAGTGATCATTTCAATGGAAAATATGCTGTCTGTAAATGACAATTTGTTACCACACAAAGCTTTAGTTACATTCAAAAATCCCCCGCCTCATGTCCACTACAGGTAGGTAGGGCACAAAAGTTTGTTGTTTTAAAAACTGCCCTTGCGGGACTTCACAATATAAGGGTGAATCTGATGCAGCGAAGGGAGGAAGGTGCAAAGATTGAGTTCTGCCATCAAGAAGGGAAGCAAGTTAAGCCCAGACTGGGCCGCAGCTACAGAGGCAGACACCACATCAGATCAACATCTAATTATATCTGCATGCAGACACCGCCACCATGTGGCACCATCCTGACCTTGTCCAAGGCAGCGACCAGCACAGAGTTAGTACTGCAAGCAGGGTTGAAGCCGGATCCTTTGGAATAAACAATGCCCATTGTTTGTATATACTCGCAGAGCTGTTTGAAAAAGTGGTCTTATAAAAATGTGCCTGCTGCTGATACAAAGGATGCCGACAGGTAGTTTTCATAGTAATTTGAACTGACGTCTATTTTTTTTATATATGAAATGCAAATCAAATGCAGTAGCGACTGTTATTTTAGATGGCACCCCGCCGCGTGCTACACAGTGGTTCAGTAAACACCTTAAGAGTTCTGGACTGGCCGGACTGGGCATCGGGCTTTTCCTGGGGAGGCTGGAAGGGTGGGGGGGAGGGGCGGTTTTGCTACGGGGGCCGGTTTTGTTGCGGTGCTGAAGATCAGTCTCCAGTAACACAAGCATTGGCATAGCCAATAGGTCTCGCCTTTGGGACCTTATGTGCTTATCCAGAACTTTTGGCTATGTTGTAGAGCATTGTGGCTGCTGTGCATTATGTTGAAAAGTTATAATAAAAAGTGTTAAGCATTTTTGTTACCTTTATACAAACGAAGAAGACATTATATACAACTGTAAAACCTGATTAAAAAATGATTGTAACATAAAAAATGTCTTCTACTTTTTTGTGTACTTGCACTGCTGGCAACTTCTTTCTGCCTGTTCTCATGCTTCTTGTTATATCTAAGGTTTTTACCTTACATCTTCCCTGTTTCTCTGCCTCTGCTGTTCAGCCACTGTTAGTGGAATGTTAGTGTGAGTGTGATGTCATTGGAGTGTTTGGTATTCTGTGAGTGGACTGTCAGTTGGATCCTGGGCTGAGCAGCAGAGAGGATGCTCCTGGTGGGGCCTTGATTACTTATATACTAGAAAACCTATCTAACCATCTAAGAAGAATAAACTTATCATCTGTAACCTATCTAAGTCTTCTGGAATTCCTTACCAGGATGTAACATAAATTTGGCGACGAGGATGGGATCATTTTCAACTTATTTCACTTTCATTTTTTGCTCATATTTACTACGTTTTCTCTGCGTTTTAACACTATTACAATTTTTGCAATATGTTTATGCACTTCTTATTTTACTGTAGTACTGTCATTTTATTCTGAAGCATTTGTTAATGTATTTTGCTTGGCATGCTGGTTTTCGACATTTTCTACTCTGTATTTTGACGTGGTGCATTTCTGCCTTTTCTTTGGTTCTGTACATGATTTTTCACTTACGGTACCTTTATTATTTCATTTCATTTTTCATTTCATTAGCTTTATTCGATTTTGAGGTATAAAATCATAAAAGCACATTGCAATATATAAACACTATTACATTTCATTTCATCTCATTTTACAGCATGTAATATTATAGCATAAAATATTTAAAAGAAATCAGGTACCAAATAGATCATTGCGGAGTATATTAGGTCAAGTCTGGATGTTAGTGCCCCTCACCCTGGAGCCGTTTCAGCCCAACTAAAAGTTACTCTCTTCTTTAATCTTGTATAGGGGAGGAATGATTCTCTGGGATAAAAATCAGATAGTCCCCAGGTGTGTATAGGACCATCTCCTATCTGTGGTTGCCAGGTCTGGACTGGAGGTATGGGACAACATTACTATTTCTAAACTTTATTAACACCAGATCGCCAGGTCTCTCTTTTCGAAGCGGGCCTAACCAACCCACCCTTCTAACACTTCATATTCTACCGTCGTTATCAGGAGGTAGGGGTCTATTCTTTGTTAACCAAAACAGTGTCTTATTTGTTAGTTCCTGTTGACTTTCTGTTTTCCCATTAGTAAGTACTGGCACTCCGGAAAGGACGCACACAAACGGGGCAGCCGCCGGTGGTAGTTGTATGTGGTTTGATTTTTGTGGAATGTTCACTGGATTGGGAAGTGACCCTTTGGGAGGTATAATTACTTTGTTCGGCCCAGTTTCAAGGGAACAACTATGTGGTGTTGTAAGTTTGGCGGGCACTTTCTGGATGGTTGGAGTTAACATACGTGGGGCTACTGGTCGGAGTTGGTTGATATTACTTTGGGGAGTTATTAAAGGCACTGCAGTGTTACTAAAGGGATGTGAGTGATTGGAGCCTACCATACTTTTTAGAAGTAGTGAGTTTGTCTTAGTCATTTCCTCTATTGCCACGTTCCTATCCCCTAGATTGTTCATTCTTTCTATCAGGGGATGTATCAAGGAGTTGATCATGGTTTGTATCTGGGCCAACAGGGTTGGTGAGGTAAGGGGTGCAGGGACTAACAGTTTCACGGGATCCTTACATGTTTCCGGGGAAAGGTTGATAAGCAATGGTGAGTTCAAAGTCAATTTATGCTGCTTTGCTTGGCTGCCTGTGAGTTTATCCGCAGGTCGTTTCCTTTTACCAGGAAGGTCCGGGAGGATCATTATGGGGTTCGTGTTACCTATAACAGGTGGACAAATTGGCGTACTCAGGAGATTTCCATATGGTGGGGATAATATGCAGGATTGGAGACTTGTAATGACTGTAGGGCAGAGAGAAGCACTAATTTGCTCAGGGGTGGTCTCGACAGCAGCATACTTGGTTTTGCATAAACTATTAAGTTCCTCCAGCAGTGATAGACTTTGTGGAGCAGCAGCTGACTGTGGGGGGGAGGAATCACTGATGGAACAGTCTGTAGACAGTCGTCTTCGTTCTGTTCTTACTGTTTGTTGGACTGTAGGTGGTGTTGTCTTGGTGAAGTAGTGGAACAACGTCCCCTTAGCCAAGTCCCTTGTCAGAGTTGGATTTTTTCGGCCCCCCTTGCATGTAATGGTGTAAGTAGCAGCAGGCACCTACAGGGACAAGGGATGTTTCCAAAACAAGTTATTTTACCTCCTTTTGTTGCACGGCCAAGGGGGGTGGCCCGGCCCGTCCTCCTTTGGCCTCTGATGGCCGTAGATGGCCCGCCTTCTGCCCGGGCTCGGCCCGGCGTCGCCAGCCCGCGTCCCACGGAACGGGAGGCGTTCCGCTCTTTGTTTGCACCTCCGGGTGCTGGCTGTGATGTCCCAGGTGCGCCTCTGCCACTGGGGCACCTGGGAAATGGAGTTTCCGC
Organism: Lissotriton vulgaris; assembly: GCF_964263255.1. NCBI lineage: Eukaryota > Metazoa > Chordata > Amphibia > Caudata > Salamandridae > Lissotriton > Lissotriton vulgaris. The sequence continues at coordinate 117,992,028 of NC_141687.1, forward strand.
TGGCCGTTCCCCTCACGGCGCTCGGCGGAATGATGCTGGAGTGGTGGAGTGGTGGACAGGAATGGTGGGCAGGTAAATGTAAATGTATAGGCATTTATATAGCGCACTACTTACCCGTAGGGTCCCAAGGCGCTTCGACCGCTGCGAAACCCTTCCTGGCTTCCCTGAGAGATGGTCCCTTAATGGGTATCTCCAGGGTGAGACCCGGCATCCCCGGCGGTCTGGTGGGGCCGTTAGTGAAGATGAGGCAAGCTAATGCCCAGAGTTGCCAAGTGTGATCGCTGATCAGAGTGGGCACCGAGGCGAGAGAATTATCGAGTCCGCTGACCCTGGTCCAGAAACCTGCCGCGCCGGGAATCGAACCCTGGTCCCGGGCCGTCCTCTGCTCTCGGGTCTGCCGCCTCTAACCAGTGAGCCACACTACTTCACTTGAGCCACACTACTTCACTGGTACGGGGCTATGCCATTGCCGTCACGGCGCTGTCTCTGCCTGCCTGCCTGGTCGGATCCCAGATGAATGCCCCCACAGAGCGCTCGTCGCTCCACTCTTTGTTTGCGCCTGCGGGTGCTGGCTGTGATGTCCCAGGTGCGCCTTTGCCACTGGGGCACCTGGGAAATGGTGTTTCAGCTGGCCGTTTCCCTCACTGCGCTCGGCGGACTGATGCTGGAGTGGTGGAGTGGTGGACAGTAATCGTGGGCAGGTACGGGGCTATGCCGTTGCCGTCACGGCGCTGTCTCTGCCTGCCTGCCTGGTCGGATCCCAGATGAACGCCCCCACAGAGCGCTCGGCGCTCCGCTCTTTGTTTGCACCTCCGGGTGCTGGCTGTGACGTCCCAGGTGCACCTCTCCCACTGGGGCACCTGGGAAATGGAGTTTCCACTGGCCGTTCCCCTCACGGCGCTCGGCGGACTGATGCTGGAGTGGTGGACAGGAATGGTGGGCAGGTATGGGGCTATGCCGTTGCCGTCACGGCGCTGTCTCTGCCTGCCTGCCTGGTCGGATCCCAGATGAACGCCCCCACAGAGCGCTCGGCGCTCCGCTCTTTGTGTGCACCTCCGGGTGCTGGCTGTGACATCCCAGGTGCGCCTCTGCCACTGGGGCACCTGGGAAATGGAGTTTCCGCTGGCCGTTCCCCGCATGGCGCTCGGCGGACTGATGCTGGAGTGGTGGACAGGAATGGTGGGCAGGTACGGGGCTATGCCGTTGCCGTCACGGCGCTGTCTCTGCCTGCCTGCCTGGTCGGATCCCAGATGAACGCCCCCACAGAGCGCTCAGCGCTCCGCTCTTTGTTAGCACCTCCGGGTTCTGGCTGTGACGTCCCAGGTGCGCCTCTGCCACTGGGGCACCTAGGAAATGGAGTTTCCGCTGGCCGTTCCCCTCACAGCGCTCAGCGGACTGATGCTGGAGTGGTGGACAGGAATGGTGGGCAGGTACGGGGCTATGCTGTTGCCGTCACGGCGCTGTCTCTGCCTGCCTGCCTGGTCGGATCCCAGATGAACGCCCCCACAGAGCGCTCGGCGCTCCGCTCTTTGTTTGCACCTCCGGGTGTTGGCTGTGACGTCCCAGGTGCGCCTCTGCCACTGAGGCACCTGGGAAATGGAGTTTCCGCTGGCCGTTCCCCTCACGGCGCTCGGCGGACTGATGCTGGAGTGGTGGAGTGGTGGACAGGAATGGTGGGCAGGTACGGGGCTATGCCGGTGCCGTCACGGCGCTGTCTCTGCCTGCCTGCCTGGTCGGATCCCAGATGAACGCCCCCACAGAGCGCTTGGCGCTCCGCTCTTTGTATGCACCTCCGGGTGCTGGCTGTGACGTCCAAGGTGCGCCTCTGCCACTGGGGCACCTGGGAAATGGAGTTTCCGCTGGCCGTTCCCCTCACTGCGCTCGGCGGACTGATGCTGGAGTGGTGGACAGGAATGGTGGGCAGGTACGGGGCTATGCCGTTGCCGTCACGGCGCTGTCTCTGCCTGCCTGCATGGTCGGATCCCAGATGAACGCCCCCACAGAGCGCTCGGCGCTCCGCTCTTTGTTTGCACCTCCGGGTGCTGGCTGTGACGTCCCAAGTGCGTCTCTGCCACTGGGGCACCTGGGAAATGGAGTTTCCGCTGGCCGTTCCCCTCACGGCGCTCGGCGGACTGATGCTGGAGTGGTGGAGTGGTGGACAGGAATGGTGGGCAGGTACGAGGCTATGCCGTTGCCGTCACGGCGCTGTCTCTGCCTGCCTGCATGGTCGGATCCCAGATGAACGCCCCCCCTTTATTATATTGTGCGCAGGTTTTGTTTGTGGTCTAACTTGGGATGTGACTGGATTATTTTGATGTGTAGTGTAGTTCAGTTCACGCAGATCGCAGTTTTCCTGGAGCAATTTTCTTTTACCTCTGATGTTTTCATGATTATACTTGCAGTGTATTTTTCATTTAGTGCGCAGGTTTTTCATACATGGTCTAACTTGAGGCGTGACTGAATTTCTTTGCTGTGTAGTTCAGTTTACCCAGATTGTATTTTAGCTGTGTTATTAATATCCGTCAGTTTCAATCCACGCGACTTTAAATCCAGCCAGCTTTCTGTTTGGAGATGTTGTTATTAAAAAACGCCTTTGATCTGCAGCGGTATGTTCACACTTCTTTAAACTAAAATAATCACAGATTTTGCTGGACGGCAAAATCGAATCAATGAAGGGAAACAAACTAAACAGGAAAATTTCATTTGTTTTCGGACTTGTTGACCCCGTAGGACATTGTTTTGACTGAGAGGGACACACAGAAAACAGCAGAAGCAAAAGTCGAATAAAGTAGACTACACCATTAAAAACAGGATTAAAAAATATTGGAATTTAATATTGTAAATTCATATTAATACTGATATTAAACTCTCCAGGAACACGAACAGATGTCAATAATGCAAAATACTAAAGAAAGTTACTCATATTTCAAGGTAAGCATAGAGAGTACTAATATCTACCTATTTGTACGGGCATACAGTTGTAGGTAGAAATTCATGGATAACCAAACCAACTAAAAACAAGAGACTCAGTGCTGATAAGCAGTCCTGCAGTTCCCTCGGGGCACAAGCAGGAATCCACTTCTGTCAGGGCAGCTGATCGCAGCAAAAAAACAGAAGTGGATGCCAGCCTGTGCCCCGGGGGAACTGACAGCCCGACCGCAGTGCAGAAAAAGTGCGGACCTCAGCAGCAGGGGAGGGGACATGGGCGATGTCCTTGCGGGAGCGTGCGACCATATGGTGCCACCAGAAGGCGCTGCGCGCTCCCGCAAGGAAATCCTCAGACATGTACGCGTTTGCATTGCAAGCAATGCAACGCGTGCACTTCTTTGCTGAAAAAGCGCTGCCAATGGCATTAGGTCTCTCCTCTGCAGCAATGCGAGCTGCGTAGGCGAGACCTAAAGAGCAGCAATCAAGCGTTTTCAGCCTGTCGGGGCCAAACACTGCTTCCCCAGGGGCTGGTCTCAATAAATTGTCAAAGCTGTTTTGTGCTCCCAGTCCGGCCCTGGTTACAAGTTAGGCACCTGCTCTTGCTTCAGAGATGATTTCGAGCATTATCAGAGGGAACACCTGTCTTCAGTTTAATTAGAGCTGTGCGAAAATCGTCAACAGTCACAGGGTTAATGAAGATAACCTATATGTACAAAGATAAGGGTGGATTGACTGTAAGAGAATGTGCATATCTAAATTCTTTCCTAAACTATTTTTTACATATTTGAAGTAATTCGGAGATTTAGAAATATTAATGTTATTCCTGACCCAAGAGAGGGATATTATAGAGGGGTCGAAAAGCTCTTTAATTACTGGGGAAACTAGACAAAATGGCTCTTTTGCTTCCAATAGTGCGGGTGCACAATCGTGTATACTTGGATGGCACTAGAGTTTTACATGGCGATGGTGTTCTGGATACTGAGATGGCTTTAGTGCTCCTGTTGATACTGGAAGGGTCTTTTGCTGGCTCATTGGCTGCTGAGGAGACTTGGAGGGCAATGATGCTGGGAGGCGGTTATCAATATGGACAGACTATTGGGTGTTTACCTGCTTGTGGCGCTTGTGGATAAGAAAGCTATGATGCTTTGTAAGCTGGGTCACTTGTTGACTTGGGAATCACTAGGCTGCCTGGAAGATGAGACTCATTGTAGGAACTAGGATGATTATTGTGTTTTATATGAAGAATTACTAACTGTGGGGTCTCCATGCTGGGGGTACAAGTGTATACTGCACTGGGTATGATGCTCTACTTGTAGGACAGGGTCAAGGTGGACACTGACATCACAGCCACTTATATAACACAAAGGATAAACCTACTGTTTGAGGTAAGATGGAGTATTCTGGTCAGCCTGGGGTCAGTCAGTGGTTCACTCCAGCTCAGCTAGAGCAGCTCCAGGGCGCACCATTCTACACAGAAATACTTGGATGGACAGAATGTCATATCAAGCTAAAATCTGTCTCATCTGAGCAGCATCCCTAGAGGGTTAACACATGGAGTTTCACATCATTAGCAATATCTTGGAATACGGAAACAACATCCTAATAAATTTCAAATACTAGGAAATGATGCCAGGACCATGGCATAAGGCGACTCAAATTCTAATGCTATTCTATTTTCTGTCACAGAATCAATGATGGATTTTGACTGGGCCACTGGAATTGTGCGGCATGGGAGGCTCAAATTATGTGGCAATGATGAGTGAATTATGTGACAAGAGAAGGCAAATTGTGCAGCATAGTACAGCACATTTTGTGTCAGTATTCATTATTTTGTAGCTTTTACACTTGTTAACACTGTCTGGGCATTGGCTGCACCTCATTCGTACCAGTTTACCACCCAAAACTAGCAATAAGCAGCAGAATGACAAACAGTCAATTTTTGCAAAGGCCTTCCACGGTGTGACAGCATGTGCATCAGTACTTTTAGTAACTTTTGAACCATTTGAGCTGCAAAAAAAAAAAGGTTTTAAAATAAAATTTGCAGATTATGCAGCAAAGGATGGATTATGTGGCAAATGCGGCAATCTATAATTGTGCGAAAAACACTGCAGCCACACATTTGCATAATTGTAGAGGTCCGATTATTACCTGGTACAGGTACAGCATTGGACAATATACATCCTGGCACACTGTTTAACACTTTTGACCTTTTTCTTGGCACATTGCTTTCTATGGGTAATTTTCCAGGTGGGCACTCTCTATCAGAAATGCACTGCCTCTCCTTTTACACAAATTATTACCTGCTGTGCAGCCAGGATTTGTATTGGGAACACAATATTCTGTAGGCTGGCCATGGCCTATTATTTGAACAAAATTCAGGAAACACCAGCACATGTCTAGGTTAAGTTCAGCCTCTGAAGATCTCTGCTTGGGGGGGTCATCTATCTGGGCGCTGATCTTTCTAAGGTGCCCAACTGTGAAGCAACAAGCCATAGAGAACGCCAGACCTTATCTAACAAGCATTGGCATAGCCCATAGGTCTCGCTTTTTGGACCGTATAAGTATTTAGTTATGCAGCAAAATTTCCGTGGTGCAACACCAACTGTTGCATGGCTAAACACTTATAAGGTCCCAAATGTGAGAGGTAATGGCTATGCCAATGCTTGTTTTTCTTGCCTTCCTGCCACATTAAAAGAATGCCAACAACCACTTAAGGGGAAGGGGCAGAGAAGGCACTGCGAGCATAAGGAACAATGTGTTTGTTTGCGTGTAGAGATGGCAACGGGGATATTTGGCAATGCCATTACCGCTCTTTCCAGTCTTAAAATGGATACAATTGTTTACCTTTTCAAGTGCATAAATTCACCACACTTCAGTCCTACCTCCAATTCTTCCCAATTTACTTTCAAAATTGGATCGTGTGAGCTGGGGCCCATCAATAATGTTGTAAACCTGGCTACTCGAAAATTTACGTTTCCACTACACAGTTGGGAGTATGAACTTTGGCCATAATCACAACTTACTATTGAGACTTGGTGCCAGCGCCCAATTCTGTGGGGTGTCACACGTTCATTTAAAACCTGCCCTGAGGTGGTGGTAAATGACTCTGAGGCGTTTGGAGTGGAGGGGGCTTTTAAGTGGCTGAGGGAAAGATATTCTCTGGCAGGGGAAGCATTACAAGCCCCTCATGCCTTACTTAAAGACAGGGAAACTGGTATTATGCTATTCTGAGTGAACTGAATTTCACACATAATTATGGATGTGCTGCGTTTGCCACATATATGATCCGCCATCTGCTGCATAATCAACAGAATTAAACAAAAAAAGTTTTTTAGCTAAAATGGATCAAAAGTTACTAAAAACATGTCAACATGTTCATGCTCTGTGGAAGGCCTTTTGCAAAGGTAGTTGTCTTTCAGTTGCTTTCTGCTGACTCTTTATGTCAAACTGGACCGAATGAGGTGAAATATTTGCCCATACAGAGTTACGATGTGTAAGAATAATGAAATAATACTTTCACGAAATCTGCCATATTATGCTGCTTAAGTTTCCATTTCTTGACGCATGGTTTAGTCTACCCTGCCACATAATTTGGTCCACCCCTGCCGCATATTTCCACTGGCAGCAGAACACCAGAAACAGGTTATAATGCAGTCCTTTCCCAATGCAATTTTACCATCTGGATTTTCTGCGTAGCAAAATCGGGCCTGGTCTTCTCACATCCGGGCCTCTTAGAATTGTGTGGGATGGAATTCAACACGGAAATTCGGCTCCAGATACATCTTAATCATGGCCCAAATGCAGCCAAGTAAAATTTTTTGTATCTAAAGGTTTCAAACTATTTATGCCTCATATTGTGTTTTCCTACCTCTAACATACCCGATTAGGGCATGTTTGATATGGACGAATACACGGAATTGTTTTTCTAATAGAACGTTACAAAGAGCAAAGATTTCATTAAGGTTCTATCATGCTCCTTTCTTTCCCCTTTGGTGTTAAAAGCCTGTATTTCATTTCCTTGAAGTGAACAGCGAGCTGTGGGCAGTTTGTGCTTACCAATGCAAAACTCTAAAGATTCCTGTTTCTGACTGATCACAGAAAGACGATATAAGCAAATTTACAATATGTGATAGGAAAAATATTTGTTTGTAAATAGCAAATCTAATGAAAGAAACGAAAAATACAACTTACTAAATAAACAAGCATTGGCTGCAGCGCTCGGCTCCAGCTGACTGGCGGGGGCGCCCCACAGTGGAGTTCCACCTCAGTAAAGTGCTCTCCGGTGCGCGCAAAGGTCACCTTGGTGCATAATGTTTTCCGTGTGAGTCAGTCACCTCACCTAGCCAAGGGTTCTTCAGTGGCGCATGTTATTGGTTTAACACAAGCGCAGGAACAGGACCTTCTGTTCGGATGTTTAAAAAAACAAAAATCACATCACATCAGAAGCTGACTAAAAGAAATCACGTTACGTCAGAAGCTGACGAAGAGGGAGGGGAGCAGGGAGGGGGTACTGAGAGCAGAGAGAGAGAAGGGGTGGAGGAGCATGGCTTAATGAGCCATTACAACAGCCAGATGGCCTGTGCACGTTCATGCGCGCGTGTCCGCACGCTGGTGGATGGCAAAAGGCTTTGGTAGCACTTTTAAAAGCCAGTTTCTAAATGTCTTGCAGATCAGCGCATGTGCTGGCTCTAGCGAGACCTAAAAAGTCATAAGCATCTTAAAATCTTTGTACTCACAGTTTAGCTCTTGCAACCCCATTTCTGGTGTCCTGACCGCTGAAATAGAGGGCTTTAGCATTGCTTCTCTTTTCTAAACCACCAAAGAAGCCCAGTGGTAGATAGGCTCTACAAAAACACAACTGTGGACGATCCTAAAGTACTAGAATATTTTAGTAGCACACATGTAAACACTGACTGTAAACCTTAAGGAGTTTTAGCCAATATGTGCAGGAAATTGAGCTGTAATATTCAAACAACATATGGCCTTTTCTTCTGAGGCGAACACCTCTCAAAACCCCTGGATACATTTCAGTTCTCTCACTACACTTCCTCATGCATACCCATAAACCTGTGTAGTTTATGGGTCCCAGTCCAATCCTGAACTGAAGGTTTAATCTGACTCCCGCCTTGTGTACCACTCCCATAATATTCACTGCTGTAGTCTTTCTACAATATCTATGTATGCATGTGAGCAAGATGAAGGCCCTCTTCATCCCACCTCCGAGCACTCCGGAGAGCTAATTGCTTGAAAACAACTGTTTACTGCACTATACGGCATACCGACGGAGCCGCGTTGAGGGGAAGACAGCCTACCGGGCTTTGCAGTAACCGTTGCTACATTGAGGAGGAAGAAAAAGAACCCCCAATACTACGCTTTGGCTCATGAGGCCATTTAGTCTTTATCTATATGTTCTGTACTAATAACGCCAATTGGGCGTAACAGACTTCATTCATTAAAACACGATTAGGTACATTTCACCTTATCTGTTTTTTGTAGAGCACACTTTGACATCTACATTTTCATGTGAGTAAGGTGAGGGTAATCGTGCATATCCTTGTCCTGAAGAAGGAGTCTTGTTACTCCGAAACATGTCGACGCACTTTCAAGTTTGATGTACCGTAACTAGTAACATACAACCTCCACCTGCACTTTTTTAACGATACCAGCCGAGCGCTTAATAAAAACTTTTTATTTTTTTTTCTCCTACGAGCCAGGTATCTTTTAAACCATCACTTTCACCTCACCACTCACACTTATTCCCTTCACACACTTCAACACATAGTCCACCTTCAGTGCTCCTACGTAGTCGTGAGTCGTAGCACGCCGCATCCCGTAGAGGGGTGCGAAGACCCCGATGATGAAGCATGACACCAAGGGGCCTGTTGGTGTGTGAGGGGTATTTAAAGCAACACTGTGTGCTCCCCACCACCGTAGGGATCACTACCACTACCAGAGTGGATTCCTTTTTGTTTAAACGAAATATAAATTAGAGGCATTAGTTTGCACAAATACATTTTTCTGGTACAATTCTTTATCTTGTCTGGTTACGTGGATTGCAGATTTTCGAAACTCAAGGCTGAAAGTGGTGTAAAAGGAGGACATTTCGAAAGCATGATGGTACTTGGAGCTATTGTCTGATTTTGATGCCAAGAATTAAAATTGGAATGGCTTATTTGTGCGGAACACACGGCGAGGCATGATAATCGTGCAACACAAAACTCTTGGTCGCTTAGTTACAGCTAATTAAAACAGTTAAAAGTAAGTAAGTAAGTAAGTAAAAACAGTTCTATCACACATGCATTTGCAGCAATTGATACATAGATGGAATAATAATTGAAAGTGGGTGAAATAGTGTCCTTTAGAGAGGGGGAGAGATGAAACTGGTAGCAAAGCGAGATATATGGCCTCTGTACTATGATACTCTATACTAGTTACCTTCATACACAGAACAGGATGCCTGCCCTGAAGAAGTCTGAACTAAATCAGGATGAATGAAACACATTCGAAGGTTGATGGCGATGTATAGAAGATAAAGCTTCTAATGCAACAAAATGTATGAAACTAACTTATACCTGAAAACATATCATACCTGCTTCTTTGAACATTTTTCAATTGGAAGAATAATAGGTGCATGCATTTTTCTGTCTACAGAGTGCAGGTCATAGTTTTGTGATATATCTAATCATACCTTTTTTCAATTTTTATAACTGGATTTGGCAATCTGTGCAGTATGCTGTCGTGGAGATTTCTGCACCCACTAGTTTTGGAGTCCAAGGTATTTATACCACTAGCTGTAGTTGTGTTATTAGACAAAGTGCACAAACTGTGTGGCGCTCATGACAATGAGAAATGATTTGAAGAAAGAGATGTAACTACTATGTAAGGAAAGTTTCATTTATGCTATTGAGTCTACATAGTTGTTGTTGCTGGAGATCACAGGTGATTGGCACAGTCATCTTCATTTTGATAGAGATTGTGTGTGCGTGTTTGTGCGTGTTTGTGCGTGTTTGTGTGTGCATGTGTCCAAGAATTTGTTTTGGTCACCGCTCTATGATACCCGTGAGTAGCTATAGTGGTCAGGGGGGGTGAATGTCATTTAATATCTATGACTTATCGTAAGCTTATCATAATGATGGTTGAAATAAGTTCAGTGTTTTCAGGTGGCTTTTTTCCAGTTGTTTTGGGGTTACTTATTTCCAGTATAGAGAAATGGACAAGAGTTGAGGAAGATGACCAGGTGTTACCCACGGTGATTCCATAGACGAATAGCCAATCAACTACAAGGAAGAGCAATATAGAATGGATGACTTAGGCTATTTAGGTTATGAATTAACCAAGGAAAGACCAGCACCTGTGGTACGCGTGGTGGAAGCAGTGTCCATGACTCCCAGTCCCAGTTACAAAGAGCATCAGTGTTTGGTGTCAGCCGAGGACTATGAAAAGTTTCTATGACACATTCCTGATGGTGCTTAGTCACTAGGATAGAAAAGTGAAATGTTTGTGGAGCAAAGACCGTGAGAAACCCTTTGGAATGTTAAATGTGAGCTCCCAATCACAGGCTGGGATCATATGATACGCATGACCAATCCAGAACAGTCGCTGGCGCCAGTAGATATGTTCTACGCTGACGGCAGGCAAACTAGGGCAAGGCACGCTGAGAACTTCGTGGGAGGCTGAGCTGAGCTGTTTGTTTATCTAAAAGAAGTCCTTGCTTGTTGCCGGACTTTCAAGCATTTTAGGCAGAATTGCACAGACCACAAGCCCCTGGTTGACCTGATCATGGGTGAAATTCAGGACAAGCTACTCCACAAAAAGCAAGACTGTCAGGCAGGCTGTTGAGTTTCTTTCAGGTTGTGTATTGCCTAGGACAATGTGAGTGTTGATTGCTGTTATTGGTCAATTGGGACTGGGCTTACAATGTGGTACAGGGGAGGGAGTATAGTGAGTCCTAGTGCAGGTAGTTATGTTCTGTTATGCTGCTATGTTATGTTTCAGGGTTCTTGTGTAGCACAGCTGTTCAGATGGTAATGTCCCCACGCATGGCTAGCGAGTGTGCACCCCTGTCCTGAGTTCCCTGTTTGCAGCAGCCCTCCAAGTTTTGATTTTTTGTCGCAGTATGTACTACAATCATGCATGTTTGTTGCAGGCAGCAGGTGGAAGGGGGCTTCAGACCCAAAGCAGGGCTTTATGGTCCAGGGAGATAACCAAAGTGTACCCCTCCTTAAAAGAGTCAGTACTGTTATCTCCCAGGTTGGGAAAGGCTGGCAGTGGCTGTACCAGTTGCAGGAGAGGAGGCCTTTTTGTGTTATGGTCGATGGTTGAGTGTGTACAGACCTTTCCCACTAAATTGGTCTGCCAGTTCTTTGCGCCCAGATCCTTCACTACATACATTTGAGACAATAATTGTCAGCGTGCTTGTACATTGCTAAATTGTGCTTAAAATAAACCTTAAGGGCCCTATTACAGATGTGCCCCAGGAACAGCACGGGCATTTGTATATAACAGAAGGGGCAGCAGACGCTTGTGCATCCCCTTCTGAAAAAGCCCTACCGCATATAAAGCACCAGCGATATCATCAGAGGGCATTTCCTCATTAGCATGGTAGCATGACCACGTGCAAATGACGGAATTTCTTTGCATCTGCCCGCGCAGTATTACAGATGCAGGCACAGAGGCAAAGAAGCTGCCTGTGAGCCCCCTGATAGATGCTCCGTGGAGGGTGTCCCATTGACCCCCCACACATCCCCCTGCAACCCAGAGCAGAGCCCCACAATACACATTCTGGCCTCCTGGGCAGGCATATATATTATGTAGATCAGTATTCCAGGGTTTCTCATCGACAGGTGTCCACACAGTGTGCAGGGGAAAGACTTCAGAGTCTAAGGGATAATGTCTTTGCAGCCAACTCTCTTCTCAGGTCAGGAAGATTTAAAGTATTGCAACTATTCTGCTAGACTTACTAGTAAGCAGGCAGCTTGAAGGAAGGAGCGATCGCGAAGGAGAAAGGGGTATTGGATACATCCCTGTAGGGAGGAGCTTTCTCACCCTATGTGCGCCAGGTATGCCCAGACATGGGTCCTGGGCTCACTGTGCCACTGGAATCAAGCTATCCTGGCAGAAGAGGGATGAGACCCCGAAACCGGTCCTTGGATGCTTGTTTCCGGTCCAGGGAAGACCTGGCTTGGGAGTTCGGCTGGACTGTTCCCATGAGGCACAGGGTCAAGACTGGTTTGCATATGGCCAGGTCTGAACTGGGGTGACATGGAGAGAAAAAGAGTGATGGATTTAACCTAGATTTCTTGACTGGGGGTGAAAGTTTTGATTTGTTCTGCATTTCGTCCATCAATTATGTGTCTTTTTACCAAGAAAAATGAGTCACAGTTCAGCGGCATGGAGAAAAAAGCTGCTGTGTAGAAAGGACTGAATATCACCAACAAAACACTGTAGTCAATGTTGAGGACATAGCAATATGTGTGGAGCTGTGGTGCGTTAATATCCTGCAGCACTAGTATGCTGCTAGGCTATTCGCTTGTATGTCTATGGCCTTCTTTCAGTGGTTGTACCATTAGAGTATCATGACAGTTAATGTAAGGATACTTCACATGCTTTCTACTTATCTAGTGCTGTGTTTACACATATTTGTGTTCCATGTTCTGACTTGGGGTCTTCAGGGGGGTTCTGTTGCGGTCTGGGGAGTTGGTGTATAACTTCTCTGGAGAGACCAGTCCAGGACGTGGGCTCCCACTTTTATTCATCAAAACTTTGGTATTCATCATGGTGCTGTCCTGAGTAGAGAAACCTCTACTCAGGTGAAGAACCGACTTCCACTCTTCCTGACCCCCGCCATACCCAGCCCACTAGAGTCACATACGATGCCGCAACCCTCCTCGCCCTCAACCCCGGACGCGCTCCACAATGCTGCGAAGCCACCCCAGGAGGTACCCACGGTCCATTCACCTGTCTCTCCTGCAAGTTCAACTGTTCCAGGACCCACACCAAACACACCTCCTCCACACGCAGCCCCGACGCTAACCACCTGAAGTGCATCCTGCTCAACACCCGCTCGGTCCACAGACACGCAACGGAACTCTGGGACCTACTCGACACTGCTTCACCGGACATCGCCTCCCTCAAAGAAACCTGGATGAACACATCATCAGCACCCGACATCGCCATAGCCATACCAGACGGCTACAAGATTACCCGTAAAGACCACACCAACCAAACAGGAGAAGGAATCGCCATCATCCATAAGAACACCATCAAAGTCACGACCAGCGCCGATGATAATCTTGCAACTGCTGAACATCTCCACTTTCAGATCCACACCGACCCTAGGACCACACTTAGAGGCACCCTCATCTACAGGCCTCCAGGCACCCGCACTCAATTCAGCGATGACATCACGGACTTCGTCAGCCCACATGCCCTCGCCTCCGAGAACTATATTCTTTTAGGAGACTTCAACTACCACCTTGAAAACAAACACGACAGCAACACCACCGCCCTTCTGGACAACTTGGCCAATCTCGGACTCAAACAACTCGTTGACACCCCCACCCATGTAGCCGGACACAAGCTCGACTCTATCTTCACCTCCAGCAAGCACATCTCCTTCAATCGCACCACAGCCCTCCACTGGACGGACCACAGCTGTGTTCACTTCAGCTACAAAACCACCCTGACCCACAACCGCCCACAACCTATTCCTCGGAGAAACTGGAACAAAATCACTTCCGACCAACTCCTCACATCACTCAACCAAAACCCTCCCACCCTCTCATTGGACCCAAACCAAGCAGCCACCAATCTCAAGCAATGGATCACCCACAGCTCTGACGAATTAGCACCCCTGAAAAAACACCAGATCAAATCAGCCAACAAAAAGGCTCCCTGGTTCAACGATGACCTTAAAAAATCCAAGAAGCTATGCCGCACCCTGGAGAAAACATGGAGAAAAAACCCGACCACAGACAACATGTCCACCCTTAAGGCAGCAACCCGCAAACACCACCAACTGATTCGATCCGCCAAGAAATCAGCATTCAAGGATCGTCTCGACAACAACACTCACAACAGCAAGGAACTTTTCAACATCGTCAAAGAATTCACCAACCCCACCGCAGCATCCAACGACATCACTCCATCCCAAGACCTCTGCGACGCGTTGCCCTCCTTCTTCTACAACAAAATTGCCGACATCCACAACAGCTTCGAGAACACTCCCAGCGTTTAGCCCTCCCCACCCCTCTCAGATCCAACCCCGCCAACTAACAATCTTAGCGCCTGGAATCTAATCACCACTGAAGACACCATCCGCCTAATGAACTCAATCCACTCGGGCTCGCCAACTGACCCCTGCCCCCACCACATCTTCAACAAAGCGGACTCCATCATCGCACCCCATCTCCATGATGTCATCAACTGCTCGTTCAGCTCTGCCACCTTTCCAGAAAGCTGGAAACACGCCAAACTCAGCGCCCTCCTGAAGAAACCCACAGCAGACCCCTCTGAACTTAAAAACTACCGGCCCATTTCCCTCCTCCCATTCCCAGCCAAAGTCATCGAGAAAGCCGTCAACAGCCAGCTCGCCGCCTTCCTTGAATCCAACAACTCCCTTGACCCATCCCAATCCGGATTTCGAGCCAAACACAGCACCGAAACTGCCCTCATTGCAGCTACTGACGACATCCGAACTCTACTGGACAACGGTGAAACAGTGGCCCTCATTCTACTCGACCTCTCCGCCGCTTTCGACACAGTCTGCCACAGTACCCTTATACAACGCCTCAGCAACATTGGAATACAAGGAAAAGCCTTGGACTGGATCACCTCATTCCTCGCTGGGAGAACTCAAAGAGTCCGACTTCCCCCTTTCAACTCTGAGGCCACCGAAGTCATCTGTGGCGTACCACAAGGATCTTCACTCAGTCCGACCCTCTTCAACGTTTACATGAGTCCACTTGCCTCCATCGCACGTCAACACAACCTTAACATCAACTCTTATGCCGACGACACCCAGTTAATCCTTTCACTCACCAAAGACCCTAACATCGCCAAAACCAATCTTCACGAAGGCATAAAAGAAGTAGCCGAATGGATGAAACATAGCCGCCTACAATTCAACTCAGACAAAACGGAGGTGCTCATCCTAGGATCTTCCCCCTCTGCATGGGACGACTCTTGGTGGCCTTCCACTCTGGGCACAGCACCCACACCCACAGACCACGCACGTAACCTTGGCTTCATCCTAGACTCCTCTCTCTCGATGTCCAGACAAGTCAATGCAGTCTCATCCTCTTGCTTCAACGTACTTCGCACTCTCAAAAAGATCTTCCGTTGGATCCCCCTGGAGACAAGAAAGACTGTCACCCACGCACTGGTCACAAGTCGACTGGATTACGACAACACACTATACGCCGGAATCACAGCAAAACTACAGAAAAAATTCCAACGCATTCAAAACGCATCAGCGAGACTCATATTAGACATCCCTCGCCAAGATCACATCACCGGTCACCTAAAAGACCTCCACTGGCTTCCCGTCAACAAAAGAATTACATTCCGCCTTCTCACCCACGCACACAAGGCCCTCCACAATCTAGGACCCGAATGCCTCAACACTCGCCTGTCCTTCTACAAACCCACGCCAACTAAGATAGTCCAATCAAGCCCTTGCCGCGGTCCCGCGCATCCGAAAATCCACCATGGGTGGCAGATCCTTCTCCTTCCTTGCCGCCAAGACCTGAAACTCACTCCCCACTCACCTCCGCCTTACTCAAAATCACATTGCCTTTAGAAAAGATCTTAAAACTTGGATATTTGACAAATAATGAACCCCTTCCCCAAGCGCCTTGAGACCCTCTGGGTGAGCAGTGCGCTATACAAATTCCAGAACTTGAACTTGAACATCTTCTGGAGGCGTTCACAGTAGGAGAACCGCAACTAGTACGCTACCAGCGCCACAGGGGCGTACTCGTCTCCTGCTACACGCATAAGCCACCAACCAAAACCCTTAAACATTGTGCACACATGCAGCCCATGATTTGTTCATGGTACCTTTGAGGGCAAAGAATAAGGGGGCATATTACCAAGCAATAGCGATAATTATCGCTATTGCTTGGTTAGAGACAAAAATTTACCGCCGAGCTGCGGCGATTTTTATCGCAGATAATCCTTGGTATTACCAAGGTTTATCGCAAATGCAATAAAAATCGGCCGCAATGCATGAATATCGCTGAAAAGTCAGCGATATTCAGGCATTACCGAGCTAATGCTCTTAGCCATGTTATCCACCTCCCATTGGATAACATGGCTAAGAACTGCTCAGGGCAGGTGTTAGCTTTTGGAGATATTCGCGCTTAGCGCGAATATCTCCAAAAGTTGGTAATAGGAGATAGCGATGTTAGCGACTGTTTCCAGTCGCTAACATCTTGGCACACCCACTTTGCATGTCATTAGTGATAAATATCACTGACATGCAAAGTGGGGCCCAAGATGGTCGCTATCTCCTACTAGCTGTCGCTAACTAGTGTTAGCGACAGCTAGGTAATAGGGAGATAATTTTATCTCCGCTTTCTTGGCTTTTAAAGCCAAAAAAGCAGAGATAAACCCCCTTGATAATATGCCCCAAGATTTTATATCTGACTTATGAGGTGCACATCGGCATGAGAGTATTTTAAAAGGGGGATCAAGGCAGAGTTTCTGTGGAAAACTGAATGGATAAGTTAATGGAACATCTGGGGGTTGTATGTGTGTGTACGTGTAACGAATTCTCCAAAGTGGGTTTTGCACTTATTTATTTATTTAGGAGATCTATTGAGTGCACAAATACCCGAGGGTGTCTCGGTGCGATGGATCATGCTAGCAGGAGAAATGTGATTATTGATTAAAGAGCCATGTCTTTATTTGCCTCCTGAATGTTAGCAAGGACGTGATTGTAATGAACATATTTACTACATCAAAGATTTCCCTGTGAATAAATCTGCTCCCTGGAGTGGGGAGTCAGTTTGTTGTGGAAGGCAGAATAGGTGCACCAGGGCTAAAAAGTCCTATACGTTTCTGTACTCTCACAATCTTACTTGTTTATGGGTCACAACAAACTCTTCCCTCATCCTTGCCCACCCAACAAAAATAGCAGAAATGCACTCCCGGGAAGTAGTATATCACTTTCTCAGATGGGAAGGGGAAGGAAATGTACCTAAAAGTAGTGTGAGTATGTTCAGGAAACAAACAAGAAAAAAGTACTCACTCAAAATAACCCTTTTGCAGTTGTATTCGTAAATCTTTACTATGGCAAATAGAGGCAAAAATACACGTGTATATTTACTCCTGCAAAAAGTTGTAAGTCAAATGCGCTTCTTTAAAGTAATACATCTGCACTTATGAATGTAGGGAGGTGGAGAGGATTTATGAACTGGACCCTTGGTGTGCTAAGTCAAGGCATGCACTCTAAGTGACACCAGACCCAAGGAATGATGGGACGAAGAAATAAAACACTTTTTTCACAGGAACCACCAAGCGAATTGAAATGAACCTGCTCTCCATAAACACATCCCAAATTCATATTTTTTATATTACCATGTTTTAAGTGTTTCACTATTACTTAACTCTGCAATAACATATGGCTGTCTATACAAATGTCCTTTAACATTATTGTATTTTAGTTTCTGCATTTTATATTTTAGTATTTATATTTTAGCATTTTGTATTTTAATAAATCGTAGGTAAAAAAAAGTCAGATAATACGTAGCACAAGTTATACATAGTGTCTAGTGTCTGAAAGAGAAACTAAAATAAAAGTACCATGTAAAGAGGAGTGGGAACAGAGGCAGCTACAAACCTTACAGGGTCTGTCATTTTTAGTGGAGCCAATACTCTTTCTGCATATCCAGTAAATAGGGGGATTATTGCTAGGACATTGTTATAGGATTGCTAGAAACAGAACTGATGAGTCATGTTACCAAATATAGGATTTAACCTATGATGTTAATCTCTTCAGCAAACACTGTGGCGCCCTCTTCGAACATAGGCCTCGCTGCCTGGAAGGCTTTGCACATTTATCAAGTGCTGATGAAATTCTAGAGAAAACGCCAAATGCAAACATCTGCAGGAACAGAAAGGGTGGGGTGCACAGCAGCGGGTGTTCAGAGCTGTGCAGTTTCTGCCTGAGTGCCTGGTCAACAGAGCATCCTGTACAGTAGGGTGTGCAGACCATTAGTCCCTGGGGCTAGGAGGACCACAGATGTGAAGTCTGGATCCTATGGGCCAGAGCATGCGCGTGCATGGAGCTGCTTGGCAGCTATGGCAGGTTTTTAAGATATCCAAGGACTACGATTGTTGATACCAGTTTAGAATCCTTGCACGTAAATGTATCTCTTGCTGGTATCGTGCCAGAAATCTGGTAAGGTGTCTGCCCTCATGGACAAGAATGCAGCACCCACATGAGACAGTATTTGAGCCGGCCCTTTTACATGTCCGTAGGGCAGCGCAGCAGGAAGACTTGCGGCGCGGCCCTACGCCAATGCCTCATAAATTAGGTCGTTTGTTTTTAACTACACCTTCAGTAAACTTTGGTTTGCTAAACAATGTTTAATCTTATTTATGCAACGAAAACATAGTTTTCCTTTGGAATTGGGGGCGTTATGGTTGCTGTAGTTGCCCATGATGAGGAGTACCAGGTTCTAGAAATGTTTGTCAGGAAGAGGTCCTCATACCTAAAAAATGTTGACAGGGGTCCTTGACATCAGAAAGTGTGAGGGCCTCTTCTCTACAAGAAGCTGCTTTATCGCTCTACACAAAATAACCACGAGAGGGCGTCAGATTGCAACAAGCGGCCTCACAAAAGGAACTTTTGCCAGGGAGCACCAGAATGGAAAGAAGTCATTTTGCCTGCACTTGAGAAAATCCTTGTACGGGAAGTACTGAGAATAATATTGACTGAGTCATCTTCAAGACCGTATTCGGTATGGCAACAAGCCATCACTCAAACAAGACAAGCTTCTGGCAACAGGATAAAAGTGGAACTCAACAGATACTCGGCCTGTTTTCCACGTTGTCACTGTCTAAACAAACAGCTGGCCCGGGATTTGATGCAGATATGTGCAGAGGCTGTAAAGAGTGACTCATGGACCAGGCCATGTGTTATTGCTACGCAAACAGTCATAAAGATGTTGATAGGAACAAAACATGCGCTTGATGTCAATATATCTTTGACTGCACTGGGCTCCAGAGGCAGAGATATGCCTGCCACACCAACAGTGAGCCTCTAAATCACGGACATGCCTCGCATAGGTTCTAAGACGGAATTTAGATTTATTCAAAGGAAAGAAGGAATTGATCGATAGGAACTTTGGGAAACACCACTGCCCCGTTCAGATAAAATGCACCCCCGAACACTTCACCAGCTGAACTCTGCCCCTTCCTTGTGGGTGGCTGAATAACCTCTTTACTGGCTGCACCCCGAAACCCTCCATCCCAGATTATTCTCCCCCGGACATCTCATCTGCAAAAAAGATCTAGGGCCATATGTATCAAGCTAATTAGCATTCGCAAAGGAAGAAATTCTGCGAATTTCGGCCTTTGCGAATGCTAATTTGACAAATGGTATGTATCAAACATGTTTGATGAAAAATAAGGAATTGCAAAATTTGCAATTCCTTATTTTGCGATTGCACTTAAGGAATCGCAAATTTTGCGATTCCTTAAATGCAATGTATCAAACAAAAAATATTCAAAAAATGCCATTAAGGATTCGCAAATTACCACCAACTTCTAGTTGGTGGTAATTTGGGAATTCTTTTCAAAAAGCTTTTTTCCACAAAACAAAAGGTGCCATATGACGCCCATACATGCCCTTGGGGCATGTGTGTGCGCCATATGCCCCCAAATGTCTTTTTCAGGGGTGCAGCAGGGTGTTCTTGAGACACCCCTACACCCTTGAAGAAATTCCTAATTTGCGATTAGCTAATTGCTAATCGCAAATTGCACCTTCATTCCTATGGGCCTCCTGGCACAAGGAAATGAATGGCTAATTTGCGATTAGCAATTTGCTAATCGCAAATTAGGAATGGTAAAGAATCGCTATTTAATAGCGATTTTGTACATACATACCGTTTTGCGAATTCCAAATAGTGATTCCTTAAAATTCGCTATTTGGAATTCGCTAAACGGTAGTATGATACATATGGCTCCTAGTTAGGAATTGAGCTGTCCTGTAGAAATGGGGACAGTGACACCAATATCCCCGGCTATGCCCAATTTCTCAGAGCTCCACTTATATTCAGTACCGTAAATGGAAATATAGGCATGCAGGTACTCACTATGTAAAGTATATGTTTGCTCCTGGGAAGTACAGGCACGCTCCCATTAAAAGTATTGTAGCAGTGCTGGGACTCTCCTTTTCAAATGAAAGCAGTGCAGGTCAGGGCTGTAAGTGGGATAAAAAAACTGTGGGGTCTCTCAAAGGGGCGTGGCCAATGTACGTAGGGGCGTGGCTTAAAACACAAACTAAAAATCTGTGCTTAGCATAGTGTGCCGCCCGACTTGTATTTTGCTGTTTCTGTCATTGCATCCAGATATATGATACAACAAGTAACATTATACCTACAACAAGGCAGGACTATTGGCTTTGTCAATGCTTGTTAGTTGCATAAGATAAATAAGCAGCAACTATGGCTTGTATATGATACTGAAAAAGCATCCACTTAAAGCCCTGGTGACACCACAACAATGATGCTGCTCCTGAGTTTGAAAAAGAGAAGGGAAATCCAGAGAGAAGATTACTCTTTAACCCCTCCCATGCTCATGGCGGAGCCGCTCCGTCATGAGCATCGGCTGAGCTGTGCTCATGAAGGAGCGGTTCTGTCATGGCCCTGCCGCCGCGCCTGCGCGGCGCTGATTTGGCACCTGCGCGGCGCTTTCTATTGGGCGGGCGGGGCCATGACGGAACCGCTCCGTCACGAGCACAGCTCAACCGCGGCTCGTGACGGAGCGGCTCCGTCATGAGCATGCGGCCGCCGCTCGCCCCCCTCTCCCCCCCTAGCGCTGCGGCGGAATTGTCGCCGCAGCGAAGGGGTTAAAGGATTTCCCTTCCCCTACAACGCTCACCGGGTATGACGTCATGCCAGTACTTCTCCACTAGTGAGAAGTGAGCAGTGTGAGCAGCGCACATCGATGTGCCTGCTGTCAGTGAAGTTCTGAAAAAACGGACCGCCTGTGCCAGGGCGCAAAACAGAGCCCGCTAGAGACCTGTTTCGAGGCACCCTTTAAAAAACTGCTGGTACTCATTACCCCTTAGTCCTTCTCGCCATGATTACTTACCTATTGAGGCCCCTGTGCCTCCAATCACAAGCCTTTCCCACAGATAAAACTCCGTTCCTCCCTCCTTACTTCCTATTCCTTTTTTGTGCTCCAAACAATCCATGGGCAGGTGCGGTGCATGTGCTCCAGCGACGGCTACTTTCCTGCCATACAGTCAGTGCTTTAAATGGGCCGGTACTCACCGGTACTGAGTACCAGTACTGAGTACCGGCACTTCTTCATTTTCTCCCCTTGAGTACCGGCACTTTTTTCTGGAAGAAAGAGAGTACCGGTACTCGTGGGGAACTGACTTTAACCGAGGCAGCGCGCTCCCTTTATCCCTCAACTTATGCTACGGCAGCACTTTTCAAGCACTGCACGGAATCAATCAATGGAGCTCATCACCAGGACCCAGCGTGAGCTGCTTTGTAAATCAGAGCAGGAGTGTGTCTGCTGAGTCATTTGCTCATCCAAATATTTTACAGTGGTGGGCACTAAGAGGGGGCTGTAAAATCTAATGGGTGGCGGTGGGAGGCACTATTCAGGACATAACAAAAGAACGTATGGGAAGGCTTTTACAGTCGCCACGGATCTGAATTGCTTTCTTGCACACTTCCACTTCCACACTCGCTGATTCCTATTTCATCGACCTTGGACAGACCTTAAGACCAATCAAAAATGTGCAGATTGGCACCTGGTTCCCCAGTACAGACGTTGTCAGCTCTGGCCCTAACTCCGGTTTACAAATGTTCCAGGAGAGTCTAGTTTATTCATTTTATGCGTTTTTATATAGCGCGGACTTTACCCGAAGGTGTCAGAGCGCTTCACAATAGGAACAGTAATGATACATGAGGAGAAAATTACAAGTGAATAAATTACAAAAGCAAACGTTAAGTTACATGAGGCAAAAGTGACAATTGTGAGCAAACAAAATACAAGAGGAAGCAAACGATACATTACAGGAGGAAAAAGTGATATGTGTGCAGGTTACAAAAGCGTACAAAGTACAAGTAGAGGTATAGTACTGCAATAAATTGCAGACATTCCAGCACAAGAACAAACGTTACATGAGGCAATGGTGGCACTTGCGCAAGTATCTAAAGCAAACAAAATGTAAGAGGTAGCAAACAGTACGTTACAAGAGAAAAGTGACGTGTGCATGTTACAAAAGAGTACCAGTACTGGAAAGATGACTCAGTGGGCTATAGGCCACCGGTTCGATTTAAGGCAGGCTGAAGGAGCATGTAATCCCTAGTAGGTTGATAAAATGCATGCAGATTTCGTGCATACAACCTTGGCACAGTCAAAAAGCTAACTCCGCCCCTGCTCCCCCTTAGCCCCAGCCTAAACTCCGCCCACTGCTCCTTTTGGTGAGTACCTGCACTTATTTTTTTCCATTTAAAGCCCTGCATACAGTGCCGGCAGGTTTGGGAGGCTAGGCACTTCGACAGCATGAGGAAATCCCCCGGAGCCGGCAGGTTTGCTGTGAGTGAAGGAGGCAGTGTCAGTGCCTCCTTCCTTCACCTTTTTTGGACGCCTGGCCCAGGGGCTGCTGCGTTTGCCTCCTGTCGGCTGGGGGACAATGGCTTGCTTTCAGGTGCGCAGACAGGTTTCTGGGCATATTTCTATGCTTTCGCCCGGCCGGAGGTCTGCGGTGCCTTCCTCTGGTCAGGGTGGGCGTGTCCAGGGTGCCGGGGTTGCAGTGCTCCTCTGCACCCCACTATCCAGGGGACTTCCAGAGTTGTGCCGGGGCGATACAATAGCTTGGTGAGCTGTACAAGAAGGAGAATTTACCATTTCCCTGATGTGAGCCTGACCCTCAAAGATCATATGCAATGGAAGTTGTTGGGTCTGAGATCCTCAGATGGAAACGTGTGGGGGAGAGGGCACGGGAGGGGGGGTCCACATCTCCTGTGCTTTTTTTGTTGTTGCAGATTTGTATAACGCGAACTCGACCCGAAGGTATTGGAGCGTTTTACATGAGCACCAGTAACGTTACACAAGGACAAATTAATTTTTTTGGTAGACACTGGGAGATTAAGTGATTTGCCCAGAATCACAGGATGTGGAGTCAACCCCGAGGCTTGATCCTTGGTTTCCCAGCTCCAAGGTCGGCAGTCTAGCCATGAGACTCCCATGTTTAGTGCCAATATCGGCACACTCCCCAGCCCTCCCACAGCAATAAATGTAATAAATAGACACAACACAATTTTGGTGGAGAAAATTGCTGCAGGTTTATTTGCATAACAATATGCCAACGTGGTGGGTTAACTTATGGGCGATCCCAGGGCAGGCCGCCCCTCGCTGCCTGCCCACCTGATGAGCCATAAAACCCGGTGGCCCTAACCAACCAGTATTGTCATTTTGGGGGGAGGAGATAGCCCCTCCCTCCAGCGAACCGCCAGTCCACCCCTTACTCACGCCCCTCCCCGCTACGGGGGAGGCAGAGAGTTGCAGGCAACCCCCGGTTGCTCAGGTCCACAACCGCCCGTAGTACTAACGGGGCGCTGTCGCTCCTCCAGGATCCCACGCGAGGACCTCCCTGGGGATAATTGGCTTTAGCACCCTTCGGTGCTCCTGTAGAGGGTACCCTTCTGTACCTTACAGCCTTTGGATCACCCTGTAACTCCGCCACAGCACTGGGTGTGGCCACCTTCACTCCAGGGCCCCCACCACAATAGACCTAGTTACCTACACCCTGCTGATTCCAAGGCCTCCCCCAGATCTAACAAGAAAGGGTCCATCCCCCCTCCGGATCTAAACACCCTGTGGACTCGGCGTGCAGTAACCCATTCCGGCTAAAACCAAACCCCTATTTTCTAAGACAACTTCCACCCTGCAAGGCTGTCCGCTAAGGCTATAGGGCGGGAGATTTCCCATATGTTTAGTGATGCTCAACTCCATGATACTTGATTTATTGACCTCAGATGAATGAAATGCGTAGTGGACCTACCAGGATCTGAACCTGTGACTAGGATGTCGAACACAAGTCCTAACAGTTCTGCCGCTCAACAGGCCTGTGAACTTGAAACCCAGAGCCGCGTTCTGGCCTCTAACCCTTGCTTGGACATGCCTGGCATTGCTTTATTAAGTTCCGTGGCCACCTAGTCACCGATCCCAGGGCCGCCTTCTGGCCTCTAGCCCTTACTTGGACATGCCTGACATTGCTTTATTAATTTCCGTGGCCAACCTAGTCGCAAATGGTAAAATGAGGGGCAGAAAATTAAAAGACAACTGAGATGATTGTTAGCTAGACCCAATACGAGGCGATCCTATGAAATGAGGTCAGGACCACCACAACCCGCATGTGATACAGCCCAGGGTTATTTTGCCATGCCCCCTACCCAGACCTTGACTTCACCATAAACCCCTGCGGTGACCAGGCGTCAGGCACCCAGCGGTACCTGTCAGTCCTAATTTACACCACCTCCTTGCCGCCTTGCGGCACTCCCTGCTGCAGGAGTCTATTTGCGACCCCTACTCGCCCCACCTGACCCGCAATGCTTGCACCGCTGAAGATGTGTGGTTACCCCTCATCAGGGTCGGTGGAATGTATAACATCTGCACTTGAATGTACAATATATGTGGTGTTGTGCCGGAGTAGGGGAATCAGAACCTAATAGTAACTGTGCCTAGGGCATGTGTTAATCTCCAAAACTGTAAATCTTGATAAAGCACAACCTGTGCTAGATTCACTGTGACATCTGGCGTACTCATGGTGCAGCACCAATTGGCCCATCACATCAGCTTTACAAACCCAGGAGCAAGCGTGAGCTGGTTACCCCAGGTCCCTGCTGCACACGCCTTAACCTAAGGAGCTCTTCCCAACGGAGCCATCTGTATCCAAATCGAAGTGTGTCAAATGAGGCGAACCAGGCCCCCTAAAGGCTAAAAGGATGGCCTGGGTCGAAGGCAATTGTCAACCATGATCTTGACTTACTGAGTGAAACAACATTAATAAACCATCTAGTCAAATATAGCACAGGAGAACTTGTTGCTGAAAGATCTGTAGAGGGCACTAGCCGCGCTTACGGAAGTCCAGACTTGACTTTCTCACCTTGAGGGATTAAACAAGGTACACAATGGACAATTGCGTTGCCCGTGACTACCTGGACAGGCCTTTTCCCTGCTGTGTGCAAACCCCATAGTGTGTCACAAGTACTGATTTTCAGAGAAATCTGGAAAAGTCCCCTTGGCACCCCCCAATGAGTACCATACAAGTCTTCTGCCCATCTACACATGTGGTTACTCCTCCTGTCACCTATGAGCGGAGGCCAGTAGTTGCATATGGTAATTAAGCACAACTGGGGCTGATGTGTAAAGATGTCATGGTAATTGCAAAAACCGCTACACTTAACAATGCATCTACTCTACCCCACACGAGGTCTGAACTGGGTTGTGACCTTGTCAATACATACAGAAACACCACTGTGGAATGACCGGAACAGCACACCCTCCACAGGCAACCGTTAACGTCAAAACAATGGAACAACAGTTCCCTAGCACCTGGACTGCGCATGCAGGCGTCCGCAACGCAAGCCAATGATTCACATGACTTAACCAATTGAGCTCTGAAAATGCCCCCAAGCGTCCTATCCTTGACTCGTATCAACTGTCGATAACGATATAGAGATGGTTTTGCTTTGACTCCAAGGACATGTCGAACAACTTTGCTCTATCTGCTGGAAACCATAGAGCCATACCCTGAACGGTGTTAGCGAGTAAGACAACATGCATTCATGTACACAAGCATGTCTCACGACCCTGTTGGTATAATGCAAGCTACGACAAGACGTAGCTGCAATAAAATCTAATTACCAATATGCATAATAAGCGTTCCATGGCATCGAAAATGCCAGGCATAGACAACATTTCTAAGCATTTTCACAGGTGAATCGCCTATAGAGCTGAAGCCTGGCCCGCACCCTTTCCTCCACGGCCCGTGTTTCCCAAAGCCTCAGATGTGGGGGAGCCGCGACAGTGGAAATCTGGACACCTCTCCCATGCTCAGTGGGCCCAAACCTCCTTGCTGTTGGAGATTAGAATGGGCGCCCAGTGCACCGGTGTTATGTCTGAAGACAAGCGCCGCCACCCCATGGCGGCCTCAAAGCCAAAATCGATCAGCGGAACACATGGCACTGGTATGAAAATCGGGACTGCATGTAACGTACAACTATTGACAAGGAAAGGGGGACTAACCCAGAGCCATTACTCTAAACCATCTCACAGCGGTGCAAACGTTCTGGAAGGCAAGGGGCACTGTGTATATGAGGGACCCCGAAATACCGTCCTAACTTAACTACTAGTGTGCCGCAGCATGTGCTGCACAAGAACAAGCACTAGTGAACTGTAATCATTAGCAAATACTGTCTGCGTGAAAAAAGGGGGGGGGAAGAGCCCTGGCCATCCATGCTGGACTGACCATCCCACGAATCCCTCAATCTACGGAGAGAAATGACATGCCAGAAAGCCCACTGTTTCCCCTGTGTCTGGGTTGCCTCAATGACTCCAAGATCTCGAGCTACTCTGCCACCACCACGTTGATGTTGTCAACGTTTTTATATTCGGCTTATTTATTGGGGTTTGTGCATATCCTCGTGCCTCTGATGTATTCTGACCCATGTTTCTGGGCCTTCTAAGGTTCATTCTTAATCCAAGCACTTTTCGGCCAGTGTGGGATCACAGGCATATCAACGAATGGGTGGCATCCATGCCTTTCGAGATGCTGTCCATCTTGCAGCTCAATCTGCTGGTGTCCCCAGTAGACTTGTGTCAAAGTTCAGTCTTCAGGATGCGTGTCTCCATATTCCTGTTGGTCTCTGTCGTCTGCGGTTTGGGTAGTTTGTTGGGTCACCCAATGGTATCACTTGAGGGGCTATTTCTTTGGGGAAAAGTCTTCCTGTTGGTATCTGTGTTGCCTGTGAAGAGGCATAGGTCTTGCTCTCCTGAATCAGAGGTGGGGAGTGATTCCCTGCAGGATGTGTCAGCAAGAGCCGGTTGTGTACCAGCGGTGGTGTCGGTTTCCCTGTTCGCAGTTGAAGTCCAGCCAATGGTTACAGCTGTAGTCGCTAAGGTCTTGTCTGCCACGCATTGGCTAATTGTGCATCAGTCCAGTTGAATGATGATCCTGATTCTGTCCCTGTGGGACGTGGTGCCTGGTGCGAAGTTAGCTTCCAAGGATGATCAGGTGGACATTCTATCTCATATCAGAGACATTCTGGGCCGCCTCCAGGGAAAGGGGCTGCTGGGGGTCTCTTTCTGCAATTTGCTACGCCTGCGGCGCTTGCTTTGCCTTTGCACCCATTGATTTAGGAGGTGATCTCTGGTTCTTGGGAAGTGTCTGAGCATAGCCAGCTTCCCGCTTCTTCAAAAGTCTTCTGCTTTGGCAGATGGGAATGTGCTGTTGCCACCTTCCGTTAGGTTGATTCTATTTCTATTTTTTGTAAACAGATTTTTATTCAACGTTAGCATAGCAAGAAGTACCATCACAAAGATACATATGAGTTATCATAATGTTGCAAACAGTGGGTATCAACAATCATCCTGGACATCCCCCGACACAGCCACATCTCCGGACACCTGAGAGACCTGCACTGGCTCCCCGTCAGCAAGAGAATCACGTTCAGACTCCTCACCCACACACACAAGGCCCTCCACGACCTGGGCCCCAGGTACCTCAACAACCGCCTGACCTTCTACACTCCCACCCGCTAGCTACGATCACCCAGCCACGACCTCGCCGCCGTTCCACGCATTCGAAGAGCCACCATGGGAGGAAGATCCTTCTCCTACCTGGCAGCCAAGACTTGGAACTCCCTCCCCATCCACCTCCGTCTGACCTAAGACCACCTCTCCTTCAGGAAGCAACTCAAGACCTGGCTGTTCGAGCAGTAGCGGACCCCTCTCCCCCAAGCGCCTTGAGACCCACTGGGTGAGTAGCGCGCTATACAAATTTCTTGATTGATTGATGGATAATTATAATCATATATTACTGCTCTCGGCTCCTCATCTCATGTAACCATCATTTCAGGAGGCAATTGCATGCATCGTTCCCATTAGAGGTCGTAGAAGATCCACGTTCTATATCCCTATGTCAGAGGATCAGCATCTCAGTTGCCCGTTCCAGCCCTCTCTCATTACTAGATCAACACCCAATAGATGAACAAAACTCTCCCTCCCCCCCCCCATCTCCTTCCCTCCCTTCCCAACTCCCTTCAGGCATGTCGCTCTATCATTTAGTTCCCAGCGGACTATAGTATCGAGTCATGTTAGGTATCTAGTTCCATAAGTCAAGTAGGAGGGTGTCCACAGAGAGGGAGACACTATATAGTACATGCGTGTCAATTTCCAAGCTACCTGCTCAGGTTAGGTCATGATTTAATCCTTACACACAGGTCGGCTCACCCTAGAGGTGGGTCTGCATCATCAGGAAGGTTAATTATATTTTGGCTAATCTTCTTGGCAGGACCTTATTAAATCCGGTGATTGTTTCCCTTCGGATCGTTTGGATCGCCAGGTGGATGGAGGACTGCAGCCATCTGTCACTGCATCTTTTTGGGTGCGCAGGGCTGCCTCGCACGGGGCCGTGCCTGCTCAATCCTTTGTTAGGGATTTTGGGGCTTTGGTAGAGAACAGGTGAGAGGGGACAAGTGTGTCAGATGTCCTGGTACATGTGGCACAACAGGCAGCGGTCTTGGCTGCTGTGTCTGCGAATGTCCTAAAGGCCAGAACTGTGGTCTCCTTCTCTGCGATAATGGCTCCACGACCCTCTGGTTGCCGGACGGCTGTAAAGTCTTCTTTTCTTAATCTGCCATTTATGGGTGGCAAACAATGCCCTGTTTTGACCTTGGCTGGGGGCCTGATGTTTGCTTTCCATCCGTTTTCTTTATCTAGTAGTTGCTGCTTTGGGTACATTAAGTGGGGGCTCTGGCTGTCATTAGCTCCAGCATTGCCCCACGCTATCTGTATCCTCTACTGGTGGAGCTGGAGGTGGGACTGGAAGCTCCCTTTGGTCCTTCTCCCTGCAGTTTCTTTGTCTCCTGGTTCAGTCGTTGGTGCATCTTGTGCTGTCGACTAAGGGTTCGCAAAGGAAGGTTTGTGGTTTCTGTGTCTCTCAGTTTCTGTGTCTTCTTCTGTGCAGACGTCCAGATGGTTGTCGACTATGTCTTCTTCTGCTCGACGTTGGATGCCTTTCGGACCTGGGGTGTTAGGCCGTGTTTGGTTCCTCCTTCCATTTCTCCTTCCTCTCATTTGGGGTTCCTCCAGGATAGTTTTATGTTGGGTCTTAGCCCAACCCCTCTCAAGGGTCCCTTGGAGTGGTCTTGTGGCCACCTAGGGTCTGGTCTCCTGGTTCTTTCAGGATTTTCTGCCTTTTGGTCTTGTCCAGAAGGCTGTGTGTCCATCCTGGGGTCTGTGGTTGGTATAACAGGCTTTCCAGTATCCTCCGTTGTGCCCTTGTCTTTGGTGAGGTTACATTTTTTGTCCTTGGAGGTGTTTTTTGTGGTGGCAGTAACTTCGGGCCGCCACTTTGGAGCAGTGGGCTCTCTGTCTTGTTGGTCTCCTTTCTTTGGGGTGTCCTTGGACAGGATTGTGCTGTAGTTTGGTCCAGGATTTGTGTCCGAAGTAACGTCTTCATTTCTCCTGGCACGAAGTGTTCTCCCTGTGTTCTTTCCTGACGCTCAGTCTCCTGAAGAGGTGGCTCTCTGGTTGCTTGCTGTACAGAGGCAGTATTGCTCTGTCTGGAACGAATAGGACACTTTACTCTGCACGCATTTACACCAGTGCCATTACACTGTCTTTTTTACTCCACAAAATCATTTTACAATGCAGAGCTTTACAACACAACCCATTGTCCATTACAATGCAATTTACTATTCTAACTCCAAAGGGGCGTTGTAATGGGGAATGCATTGTAATTGTATGCAGTGAAAAGTGCTGAGTTATAAAAGTTTTTGCGGAGTAAAAAATGCGGGGTAATGACATGCGTTGTAAAGGATGTTTCCCGTCTGGAACGGGTAAAGGTATTCTGGGTCTCCTCCTCTTAGTTTGAGACTTTTGGTTTGGTCCGGAAGAGGGGTACGCCTTCAGCTGGTGAGTCGTGTCCATATTTAGGGTGGCTTATACACATTTTGTTATGTATTCTCCACTGGAGTTTCACGGGTGATCTACTGGGTGCATATCTGCTTCCGTGGCTGCAGTGCGGAGTGCTTCATCGAGGACCTCTAATGAGCTGCCGCTTGGACAGTTCCTTCTACCCTCCCGCCCTTTCCGCCCAGTCCATCTGGGTGTTGTTTGGGCTTGGTATGGGACACCAAGTAAGTATGCAGGAGTGATTTTTTTAATCTGTTGGAAAGGGTTGTGAGTAGAGGCACAGGGGCCTCGAAAGGTGAGTCATCACTGCGAGAGAAGGATAGTAATGCTATTACTGGTACTAATACCAGCAGTACCGGACAGTACCTGACCATTGAAAGCACCGCTTGGAATGGTATGCAGCTCTGCATCACTGAATTACAGGTGCAAGCGGTGCCGGTAGTTCCAGGTGCATCATTACTCCCTCAGTAAACAGATGCCCTTGTAATTATGACAGCGGTGAAACTGTCTAGAACGTATGGGAATGGGCCAAAAACAACGCAGTGAAGTAAGAACCAGATCCAGCCGCGGTCCGTGCAGGTAACAGCGGTGGGGCGGTGGAGATGGGTTGGGTTGGGGGAGATTTCGAGGGATGATGCGGAGGGAAAATTAAATAAATAGTTAATTTTCCCTCGTCATCGTACGTCGGAACCCAGACTGAGCTTCCAACACTGCTTACAAAGTGTCAGAGATTGCATAATGGTTTCGCCATGAAAAACACTGAACATGACTTGAGTGATCAAGGAAAATGCTTCCAGAGTCTTTGACTGATCTTCTGACGCGGATAGATAGCTTGAGCATGTGATCAATGCATCGCAGGGTTTTGCGGCTATATTATTCCTGATGATCTAATATAAACAGAGACATCCTATCATTGAAAAGCAACAATCAGTGGTGAATCTAATAAGTCTGGCTTTAATGTGCCAATGAAGGTAAACACAGAAATTCACAAAAGCTATTTACAGGTGTGTGCTTAAACACTACTTATCACATTGAAGCCTGCATATAGGAGATAAAGAATTGAATGTCACAAACATGGTGATGACTGAGTGTACTTTTCAGATGTAAAATAGTACCTCCTGCATGCCAACAACAGCACTTCCTAAAGGGTGCAATGATACAACAAGCAGTGCAGAGCACGAGGAGACAGGGTATCACCCCTCTGGGTGTAGCCAAAGCCCACTCTATGTATATTGGAAAGAATCAGATACAAGACCTCTCGAGCTACACTTAAAATGGAAGTTAACAATTGAGGCCTAGTCACAAACAGGGCTGCTCAGAAGGTTAGTTGTTAGTGGGGGCGTATAGAAGCGAAACTTTGTACAGATGAGCTAAGTTTTTCGATACTGTGCTGAAGTACCAACATTGACACAACATGGAGTGACAGGATTATAATGTGCAAATTATTGTCTCAATGTGAACCTTATTAACGACAAAATAATAGCCTGATTCAGAGTTTGGCAGATGGATTGCTCCATCACAAACATGAAGGATCTCCTGTCCGCCTTATTACAAGTGCATTATATCCTTTGGCACTTAGCATGCTGTATTCGCAGTGTGTATGCAGTTTTCTGTAACACATCTAATTAATAAAAGGTTAGAATGAAAAAGAAGAGTACAGAAAGCATGAAAGAGAAGTATATCCTCTCATGTCCAGTCTAAAGGATCAAGAAAATGGAAGACACACTAAGACAGAGAACAAGAGATGGAAAACCACACAAAATGAAAAGACAAGAAGACAAAGAAGAAAAAGAACATCACAAGGGGCGGAAGTAGAAACCAGCGAGATAAAGTGGCATCGAACGGCTGGTAGTGCATTACAAAGATATGAGGTTGATTGAAGACTGCTTAGCCTTGGAAATTCAATAGCACAGGCTGCGGGCTTCTGAGCAGTGCTTTGGGGAACAGCACTCATTCTTTCTCAAAGTAAGCACTGGGTGAAACAAAGGTGTGTAGTGGATGATAATTAGATTTACTGGGATATAAGAACAAAGTCAACCTCATTGAACAGATCCCTGGCAGCAACTGCATCCATTGGCAAGACAAACTGGGGTTATTTTAAGATAAAACATAAATAAATAAGAAAGGGCATTTTGAACCAGCTATGCCACTTACGAAAATGGAGCTATTTTTTTCGTGGATGTGAAAAATGTGCACAGGCCTTGCGCAGTCACCAAAAGGGAATGGAGTCAATGGATAAAGTGGGATGAACCTTTGGCATGTGATGTTATGTTATGTTATGTTAAATTTAGCTTATAAAGCGCACGTACGCCCGTAGGCTTCATGGCGCTGTAGGAAGTTTTCAGAGCATAACACAACAACAGAAGGACAACTTAGAACGTCTAAGGATAGGCTTCTCTAAAAAGCCAGGTCTTAAAGGCTAGTCTAAAGGCTAGAATATCCTCGTGTGACCTTAAAGAAGCTGGCAAGGAGTTCCAGAGGGAGGCAGCAAGAAAATGAAAGGAGCTGCCGCCCTGACGTTGTTTCCTAACAACCGGCACCGTGAGCAAGTTTTTGTGACCAGAGCGGAGGTTGCGGGAGGGGGTGTATCTGGCAAGCAGGTTGATGATAAATTTGGGGCCTTTGCTTTGTAATGCCCTAAAGATAATGCAGCCGGTTTTAAAAGCCGCCCTCTGGGCTACCGGCAGCCAATGCAGGTCTGCCAGGCCTGGCCTGATGGACTGCCATTTAGGAAGCCCACAGATCAGCCTGGCCGCCTGATTTTGAACCAGCTGCAGCCTCTTGAGCTGCCCGGCTGGAAGGCCCAAATATAAACTATTTGAGTAGTCCAGCCTAGACAGCACAAGGGCGATGGTCACCTGTATCAGGGCAGAATGTGATGTACACTGTTATGGCTGGAAGCAAAATGTGAAGGACAATTTAACAGGCCAATATATGAAACACGCTGACCAAAAGCTGGTCTATGTATGTATACTATGTATGAATTTTTCCTGGGAAAATCAATAGTCTGATGAGACAATTAAAGCATTTTCAATGGCAAGACCTAAAATTTTAGATGCATTTTTTAACTGATAAACAATGTCATCTTTTACGGCTTAAAGCACATCAAATAATCCTGGAACTTCTGTGGGAATGTCCAGTTTTTTTTGTTCTCTCTTTCCTTCACGCCCTCAAACGTACCATTTCGACTCGTATCACCTTCAAATCCTTCGTTGCCACTTGAAGCCATCTATCTCTATGTGACTTTGATGGGTGCAATGCGCTACTTTTCTTTTGCTCCATTTAACAACACAGTGTTGTAATGCACACTTTCCACCTTCTTAGGTAATTTGAACCAAGACCCTTACTTTCTTTGGCTTTACAATTCCACATGCATCACATCTCAACACTTTAACATTCCATACACACGCCCTGTTTTCACATCATGCCAACATTTGAAGTTTTTCTGTTCCCTTTTCATTTTGGAAGCAATCGCTTTCCTGTCGCGCATATTCACCCGGCATCTACCCATTCATGAAGGAAATCCTTGGTACACAGTATTCTCTTCTTCCTCCTTCCATACCAATTAATTCTTCATCTCCAACTGTAAAAATTCCTCCAGCAATGAATTGAACCTCTCAACCAACTCATTATTAAGGGGGTGATACAGTGAAAAACAATGTTGTTTAATTCCATGCTTGCTTAAGAAAAATTAATCCATAAATGCATTCTGTAGAAAAGAAGTAAATACAACAGTAAACACTGAAATTGTAGCAGAACTTGTGATCTAATGTATAGTTCTAAAGTCCGAAGCCTGACACTGTTTATTAAGCAAGCCACACTAGTTCTAGCATAGCCAGCAACAGTTGTGGCGTCTGTATCAAAATCCTGGAACCAGGGAGCCACCCCCTTGTGTTACAATGGACAATACTGCCCTTATCGAGCTGGAATGCTGAAGTGCGTGGTGATGTAATGGGATGCTTGAATGTCTGGGGAGACCGAGATGGTCAGTTGAGGATACGGGCTGAGCAGCAAGGAGGCGTCTCCTAGTGGGGCTTACCTAATGGCTTATTAACATCTTAGCCTTCTACTTATCTACAAGAAACTAAGATCTCATAAACCTACTTATAATCTATGCCACGAAGTCAGGACTTTGATTACAACACATATGTTTTGGAATCTGCAATTATTTATTGCATCAGGTAAGAAAAGCATCTCCCTTAACTCACATATTTACCTCCTGTGGATTCAAGTTTTTTGGACCGTGCACATACGTTATAACCTCATCGGTGCGGCGCGAATTCCGCCGCAGTGCTGAATATTCCATCGCGGGTGTGGTCATGACGGCTCCCGGCCGTCATCAGCACACGCCCACCGTGACTCATGACGGCCGGGAGCCGTCATGAGCATTGAAGAGGTTAACAACAGGCACACAATGTCTGCTGATCAATTCTCCATGGAGACGATCAGTTCTGGTGCCACGCTTGGTTGCACAGTGAGATGTAGATCTGATTTGGAATCATTTCCAACAACAAATTTGGGATTTCAGTCCCTATCTGAACATCAACCTTCATTGAGACAGCAGGGTTGGCTGCAACACCGTTCCAGGACATAACCCAGTGGCAGGGCATAACATCCGGGACCTTTATAGCTAACCAGAGGTTTGAAAGCCTCAGTACTTTGAAACTACTGAGTGGGAGAGTTAATATTGAGATACATTTCTTTATCATACCTGTGGGAGGCTCAGGAATCTTAAACATGCATTGGCCTTAAGCTGAAAGGGGCCCCTGAAGGTTTGGGGCCTCTCGGTGGCCTACTGTGCCACAGGGGCTTCTCAGGCCTATGCCACACCCTTGTTGGTATGCACAACACTATAAACGTGCATGCGTGCAGAAGGAATTTCTGAATTACATTAATACTTGAATGTGACCAAGGTAGGAAGGTTAGTGTAATAGACGTAAAGTTATATAATGCGTGTTCTTGCTGTGCTCCAGTGGCTCTGTTCCTGCTCAGCTTAGTGTGATGCGCTCCAATGAGAAAAGGGCACGTGGAGTTCCTGTTTACCCACTTTGCTGGCACTGGTTGGCATTTGCTGTTTCTTCTTGTCTTAATGGCATAATGTACTTAAATGAGGTCTGCATGTACTGCACCCACGGCAACATGAATTACAACTCAAAAAACATAAAAAATAATAGGATATTTCCATTATGCGAGCGCACAATGATATTTTCACAAAACTTGAAAACAGTTTAAAATTAAAAAAACATCCTTGACAACACCTCGATAAAACCACTTAGACGAGGCATTCGGGAATCCCGAGTAGCAACTAAAAAGAATGCTCTTGATAACATATTGCAAACTGAACAATGCTACATAAACATCCAGAGCACATTCGGTACAAACTTGCCACCAAGGGCGGTAGAGCCTTTTCGGTGCAGGTTCCGCATTTATGGAACACACTACCTGAGCCACTACGAAAGGAAGGAAACCTCCTACGTTTCAGAAAGGGGCTGAAAACGCTGTTGTTCAGGAGAGCCCTGTGAGCCACGTAGGCTAGTGGACGCCCTCTGTACTGTCAAAGTTGTTGTCTACCATCGATTCCCGAGCGCTTAGAGGCCTGTAGGTGATTGAGCGCGCTACAAATCAAAAATAACAATAACAATAACAATTCAAGAACCAGCAAAGAACCAGCACAACCTTGTCCTACAGCATTCCTAAAAGAAATGCAGTGGACACCGTCAAGCAAACAAATAACCACCCACACACTCTCAACTTAAAAAAAAAACAACTCAGTGGGGCCAAATTTATGAGTGTAAGTCACTACTTCCAAAAAAAGAAATAGCAGTAAACCCCGTACCCCCCAGAATCAACCAATGATACTGCAACACCCTCAAAAGCAACAGCAGTAAATCCAGTACCCATTGATACTACAACACATTGTCACAGAAAATAATGGAGGTAGGCACTTAAATAAAACCCCATAGGAAATAACATTAAATAACATTATTTAACTGATTAAAAATATAAATAAATATAATTTGTTAGAAAATATCTATTAATAGCGCATATTTAATATGTAATTCTAACTTGTTTTAATGTTTTGCATTTAAAAATGAATGTAACACGTTATAATTAAAATATTATTAAAATACCTTGAATTAATTCTATACATAATTTTTATTAACTATTAATGCGTAACAAAACTGTTTTTAGACCGAGGGAAATTGATTTTCAAAAAATTTAAACTGAAGCAAAATACTTTTAGTTTTATTTAATGTATTTAAGTTAAACATTAAATTCTAAATTACGTTGTTAGTGTTGTGTCTTTTTTTCTTTTGTTCTACACTAAAAATAAAAATATAAAAGCAATGTATAAAATATTTTGACTACTTTTTTCAAGTTTAGTAAACATTTTTACATTTACCTAAACTTAATTGTACAGAGATCTCCGACACATCTGCAAAGTATCCCTATGGTAAAGCATTTTTTCAAAGTTGATTTACTCTTTTTCACTGGAGATTGTTCAAGACAAAACGGATCCGGCGTTCACAATAGGCTTTAAGTGATCTTACCAGCAACTTTAATTTAGATATTGAGCAATAACTGGAACATGGTTCCAAGACTCTTTGCCTGACATCTTTAACAATATTACTGCACTGAACTGTAACTTACTAGAACCCCATTGTTTGAAACGGAAAGGCAGGAGTGTGACCTTTATCGCTGAGAACTCCTTAAAGTGCATTAAAACTGATCTATTCGTGATCTTTACTTGAGTCTGTTATAATGAAATTTAAAGAGCCTGCTGGATCTTTTTAATCTTTTATTTAGTTTACAAGCTTCCTTCTGCTAGCTCAAAGTCTTACGCTCTTTTAACTACGGTTCAGGCACAAAATATCTGTGATAATCTACAGGTGATTAAGATGGACGATATTCATTTTGACTGTCTTTAGGAAATGAACTGCTAAATCCCTTTAGTTATTTTTACCTTTGACATAAAGTTTAATCTTCCATCCAATGCACATGTTAAAGGTCATGCATTGGGCATCATCTGTTCTAACTCACAATGGTGCCAACCAATGTTCCCTCTAATTTTTTTCCTCTGTGTGCGGCAGTTTAAGGTCTTTGTACGCTACATCCAAGGCTATGTGCGCCAGGAACCTGACCGTGCGTGTGCAGTGACAAATATGGCTTATAAAGGGTGGAGAGCACATGTGCAGTATAGAGAAGATACCTGATGTGGACAGCAAGGTACATTGTAGAGATCGGATTTGGTAAGCGGAGATGGTGGATAACAGGTTAGAAAGTGGAATTATATGGTTTATAGGCAAGGAAGTAGTCAGAAAATTTAAATACCCCCACTTCGAACCAAAACTATTGTGACACCAAGCAAGTGAAGCTAGTCATCTGATCCTCTCCAAAAGGGATTGCTATTCTCTTGCATCCAAGCATCTATCCATTCATCTATTCATTCTTGAATCCACTTGCTGATAATCACCATTTCACCCTTACATTCCGTTTTCCATTCAGTCTTTCATTCAATATTCAGTCCTTCACCATTCCGTCCATCCATCCACCCATCCACATGCAAATCTATTCATCCATCTGCAAACCTATCTATCAAACATATCTATCCTTTCACTAGGTCATCAATCCTTTCATTAATCCATCCAATCATCCATCCATCCTTTCACGCTTCCATCCACCCTTTTATTATTATATATTTATTGCATTTCTAAAGCACACTATCACCTAACAGGCATCTTGGTGCTCGTAGCTCATTCTGACCACCTCCGCAGGAACTTACTATAACTAGGCCCTAATTCTTAGGATATAACCATGTTTTTAGATTCCTTCTGAACGGCAGGAGTTCACTGATTTGTCTCAGCTCAAGAGGTAAGGTATATAAGTTTATTCATCTATCCATCCTTTCGCTCATCCATCCTCCCTCTCACTCATTTATTGATCCACCTTTTCACTCATCTATCCACTCTTCGACCCATCTATCCTCTCATCATCAATTTAACCTTTCACTCATCCATTCATCCTATCACTCTTTCAGCCATCCAACCATCTTTTCATTCATTAATCCATCCATTCATCCTTTCAGTCATCCATCCATCTACCCTTTAGTCCAGACAGCTATCTACCCTCCCTATCACTCATCCATCCATTATTTGACTTATCCATGCATCCATCCATCCACTCATCCCTCCTTTCACTCAGTCCTTTCATTTATTCTTTCACTCATCCATCCATCCATCATTGATCCAGCTATCTACCCTTTCACTCATCTATCCATCCATCCACCCTTTTACTCATCCATCCATTTTTCCTTTACTCAGCCATCCTTACCTCCATTCTTTCACTCATTCATCCATGTATTTATCTATCCACTTCTTCACTCATATCCATCCATCATCCATTTACCGTTTCACTCGTCCATCAATCCATCATCCCTTTCACTCATCCATCAATCTACCGTTTTGTTCAGCCATCCGTCCCTTGACTCATCCACTCACCCTTCGATCCACTTATCCATTACACTTATACTCATTCATTCTTTCGCTCACTCACCCATCCACCCTGTTCACTTATCCATCCGTCCTTTCATCCAGTCATTCATATATTCTCCCTTTCACTTAACCATCCTTTATTTCACTCATCCTTCCTTACATCTATCCTTTCACTCATCCACACATCCACCAATGCACTCTTTCACTCAGTCCATTCATACATGCACTCATTGATCCATCCATTTATCATTTAACTCAGTGACATCCTTTCACTCACTCGCCCATCCTTTTTCTCATCATCCATCCAGCCACCACCCTTTCACTCATCCATCCTTGCTCCCTTTCACTCATCCATCCTTACATCCATCATTTCACTCATTCATCCATGCATTCACCTATTCACTCGCTCATCCACCCTACCATCCATCTATCCTCCTGTTCACTCATCCATCCATTCTTTCAACCTAGCCATCCATCCTTTCACACATCAGCCAGTCCCTTTTCACTCATCAATTCTTACATCCACCCTTTCACTTTTTCACCTATCCGTGCTCCCCTTCACTCACTCAGCAGTCCACCATTTCACTCCCACTTGACCACCATTTCACTCCCACCCGTCCACCACTTCACTCATATACCCACCTTCCCACCCTGCCGAGTTGCAGACAAAAGACAAAGCCCCATCAAAAACCCCATCTGAGCTGCATCTGCTAAATCAGGGGGTTGACAACAGCACTGCATAGGGCACACAATGTGGGTTGAGAGTGTATGTGGTGAGTAGAGAGCGCATGCAGAGAATGGAGACCAAGTGTCTGGATAATGTACAGTTTGTAGAGTGGACACAGGTTCGAACTTGAACAGAAAATAGGCCCAGTCAGTAAAATTAAAGTGGCCCAGTTAATCAGCCAGCTAAAAACTTGGCCCACAGATGTAAATTGGGCAGTTTTGGGCTTGTAAAGCAAATTGTATAGGTACGGGACCAGCATTCGTTCTTGCCTGCTGCATGCATTTTTTGTGGTACTAACTGCAAAAGCAACAGTAAAAACGTGGCCCACAAGAAAACTGGTCCACAAACAGTCCGAAAAATGCCTCACATATTGAACTATCAGTCCAGCCATTGGTGCAAAACCAGGCCAGTCTGACCATAAGCAAACTTGCTAGAGAAGGCATACAAAGGACTACTATATAAAAAATAGAGCAGGGATTCAGGAGGAAGAAGGCAAGCTGCACTGGGGCGAGAGTGGAACGAAGTGTTAATCCCGAATGGAGAGCTGTAGAAAATGGTAAAAAATGTATTTATGGCTTGAGTGTGGTATGCAGAATGAAAAAAGAATGATTATTTATCAGAGAGAATGTTTACATGCAAAAAAAAAGCTCAAGACCGAGAGAGGCATCCTTGCCCGTATTTAAAGTGCAAACCTAGTCAATCTCTCACCTTGGAGGAGGGGCATTGCTGAATTTCTTTTGTTCAAAGGGTGCAGCTCCGGGGCAGATTGTGTGCCTTTGTGAAAGTATTCATGTTAATTTCAGCGCATGATGGGTGCAGGGACTGAATACTTTTACAAAGGCACACAGTCTGCTGCACAGCCGTGCCCTTTTAACAAACAAATACAGCAAGTTCAGGAGGCACTTGCTGCTGAATTTACCTGCCACTGTGCGCGCTTCACACACCCCACTGCGCGCTCTAGGCGAGATAGGAGCGCGGGCGCTCGTGCACGCTCCTTACAGGGAACAGTGGTGCCAACCATACTTTCAGTTTCCTTACCATGGTCGGACCACCTCTGGTTTATCTTCTCATGCCGATTCATGACACCTATCAATTTTGATGCTACTACCTGGTCAGCACTAAAGATTAGGGGTGGGATACAGTCACTGCTGATGCTCTAAAGTGAGTTAATGAGTTTAGCAGTTAATCTTCTAATTCCTCCTATGTCTAAAACCAGCAATAAAATCTCTCCCCCTCCTGTGGTGGGCTCTCCAAAGAACCAATGGCATTAGAGGGCTGACTCTGAGTAATAGAACACTGTTGGCGCTAAGACTATGATCTCATAGTGAAAGCTGAATGGAATAAAGCCAACACAAACTAACATTTAGGAGAGAAAAATGTTCCTTTTGATTTTAGCAATTTTTTGGGGCTTTAAATTAACTAGTAGCAGTCTTCTTCGGGATGGACAAACTACATGAGCCCCCAAAACAGGTCAATAATTCATCCTCACAATTGGCCATACTGTGTATCTGCTGAGTACAGTATTCTTGCAGACCTGGAATGTCTTCCTGACACAGCTCCCGACAGACAGATGTACAATGTGGGGTGACATCAAAGGGGTCAGTGATGACTCATGAAATGGCCTATGGGACACCTCTCTGCCCAACAAAGACCGTCTCTGCTAAATACTGAGAGACTGC
Source organism: Lissotriton vulgaris (assembly GCF_964263255.1). Classification (NCBI taxonomy): domain Eukaryota; kingdom Metazoa; phylum Chordata; class Amphibia; order Caudata; family Salamandridae; genus Lissotriton; species Lissotriton vulgaris. The sequence continues at coordinate 118,033,244 of NC_141687.1, forward strand.
TTAGTTTAAAGATACAGAAGGGAGTACAGCAACAGCAGAATCACTGGATGGAGGCTGGCTCCGAACAACGCGCTCCTACTGACCGAGCTCGCAGATTCATGCACAGGCTAAGGGCTTGGAGAGGGAGGTGGCAGGACGATTAGTCCCTCTAGAGCAGAGTGGCTTCATGCCTGGGAGAGCACCTCTACATAAAAAACTACGTCGCGATGACCCTGAGTGGCTGGAGGGACCAGATTCCATGCTGTTAGAAGACTCTGAGAAAGCCTTTGATTCAGTAGACGCCTCTTACTTATTCAGGCTCATTCAAAGGATGAATATTGGGCCCATGATCAGCTGTTATGCTCAGCTGTCATACACAGAAGTGACTGCAACCGTTCGGGAGATAACAAAGATCTCAACTCCATTTCTGGTGAGCAGGGTTACATGTCAGGTGTGCTCTCTGTCCCCCTTTATTGCTTGCCTTGGCCATCAAATCTTTAGCAGAACTATTTCAGCCATACATCCCGACCCGCTCTTTGCGATCTAGCAACTTATTATTGCTGCAGATTCCACGGATTAAGAAGGCAAAACAAGGGGGTTGTGCATTGTCCTATAAGGGCCCCACTCTTTGGAACACTTTGCCCCTTACCTTAAGAAAAATTACTAATCTACATGCCTTTAAAAAATCCTTGAAGACTTATTTGTTTCTGGTTGTGTAAGATCTAGGGCTCTCTATGACTATGATATGGATTTGGCATCTTGGAAGACCTTAAAGCGCGGAGATACCTCTTGGGGTCGATTCCGGCGCTATATAAGAACATAAATAAATAAATAAATATGTATGGATGCCCTGGTGCAGGGGGTTTAGTGAGCCCCTGGCGTGGTGTACTGGGTGGCCTTTTATGCGGATGATGTGCTAGTCTTTCTGCAGAAGCCGGATTGGCTGAGACCAAGTGATGCTCGAGATATTAGGTATTTTTGGGGCAAACACAAATATCCAACTTAATACACTTAAAGCCATGGTGCTTCTGGTGATCGCCCACTTGCAAACAAGGGGTCCAAGTGGTTATATAGGAGTTAAATATCTTAAGGGAGATAAAGCAAGGGCATAGTAAGAAGAGATAAACTACGAGACAATATTGCCTATGCCCCCCCCCCCCATTATTATTATTAATGGGACGGTCAGCGACAGTGACATCAGTTGGTCCTCCTAGACTGTTATGTCAGTCGCAAAAATAGCTAGAGATTCCCAGCACCTTCTTCATGTGGTTCGACTCAGTGATACGTAGCTTCCTCTGGGATCAAAAAGTGCCAAACATAGGCCTGACTAAATGTTTTGATTCCTAATAGGAGGGCGGTATCGCAGTTGCTGATATTTTGAGCATCTAATTCGACTTAACAAATGGATACATTACGATTCCCATGATCCAGTACTTCCAACAGAGAATTGGGAACTAGAGGACACACCTATCCATCACTTGATATATGGGAACACTCCCCACACTGCCCCAGTGACCCTCACAGTAATAAGATTATGGCGAGAGGCCAAAAACAATGTTGGGTGGAAAAACAATCTGACAAAAGTGACAACAATGTGGCTGGAAACAGACTGGGAGAAGTTGTGGAGTTGGAGGGATGTTGAGATTACGTGACGTTATGTCCAGGGTCGATAATGAGCTGCTACGCAGTGTTGTGGGAGAAACTTGCATGACATCAAAGCCAATTTTCTAGGTATTACCAGCTGTATCATGCGCTTGGCTCACGGTGGGCGATGTTGGGAGACCTCCCTGATGCCAGTCTATCAGAAACCAGACACTTAACCGGGGACCTTAATGCACTATGCACACAAAGTCACACAAATTTATCCTACCATGTTGAGACTTCCACCAAACACCTCTCCTCTGCTGCAGGAGGCTAAGGACAGGGACATTGGTATGAACGCTGAAGGGATAACAGAATTGCCACTAGGAGGTGAGATTGACTTTCAAATGTTCAACGTTGGATATATTTAAAGCTCAGTGGAGATAAATCAGAAATTCTCTGTCCTTTAAAATGTTCCCATTTCCATTCTGACCCCAGGGTTTGGGACCAATGCCTTCTCTGCCAGTGGTAATCAATCTAGAAATGAAAATGCATTTTTCCCCAACAAAGGCTGACAAGTTTTCATCTGTAGTCAAGTCCTGTCCGTTTAGCTCCAATGCTTAAAAGTCATCTAGCATTTTTCTTCTGCCTGCCAGAGTTCAGATTCTTAGTGGATTCGTCACTGCTCGATCACATCACTTGCAAATCTGTTTATCTAGGCTTCCCATTTTACTAGAATGAGAAGTTGTAGTTGATCCATTTTGCATGAAGATTGGTCCTCGGCTTTGTCTCTGCAGCTCTTGCAACACTTCATTGGCTACCTTTAAGGAAACTGATCTATGCGGTGACCTCTCCATTTCTGTCAAGAGATTTAGAAAACTATTAAAACCTTGGCTATTTCCATCTTGCTTTTAGTTACCCGTAAAGCCTTTCTATCCTTACCCTACTACCTTACGATGCCGCTGAGTGATGACTGGAGCATGGATCCTTTAAGCGCCAAGGGACCCCTTCTTTGGTGAAAGCTGCAGTATATACAAACACCAACCCAAGTAGGAGCAGCAAAGCACTTTGAAGAGAGGATCCCGAGTCACTCGAGGTCATCGAAATGGAAGGCAGAAAAAAGGGTTGAATGTCATCAATTATAAAGACCTTTTATGAGGATCACCTGGAAATCTAGTGGATCACAAGATCAGTGCTTCTGCAGCGGAATGGGCACCAGGTGAAGACAACTTAAGGTGCTCGCTAACGTCTGCAGAAATGTAGGACACAGATCGGTGATGGAAGCGACTCGCTTAAAATTGACAGTACCGTTGATAGGTTCTGGACACACTGATCACGACGGGTCTAAGAAAGCCAAAGGCAGAATTTAGGACAGAAAACTTGGTTAGACGGCGGCTGGCAGGTGACAAAGATTACTCATTACAGGAAGGGAAGAGGTGTCTATTTGCAGCTGACAAGAGCCACAGGGCGGAGGGATATGGTTGAGAGAGTAGAGAAACATCAGCGGTTTTAGGAAGCTTGAAGACTAGGTGGTAGAAAAAGAAATGGAAGCCTTTAGTGTGCAGAAAACTCTGAAAAGTTATTTTTTTAGGTATTTGATAAATTTCCAAGAAATAGATCAACATAATATTTCTAGTGCTTAAGGAACGTTTCAAACATGAGGTACTGTACATAAAACAGCAGGGTCATGGTTATGTATGTATGCATTATGTATGCACTATTCGTCATGTCGCAAGTCTAGCCAAAAGGCAGCAGAGCGCTGTAAGGGTCAACGGCTAAGACACAGTCAATGACTGCTTGGAAGGAAAATGGGGTACTGAGAGCGGAAGTGGGCGGTTAGTTGGTTGTGATGTAGTGTTCTTGAAGGAGGTGTGTCTTCAGTTCTTTCCTAAAATATGTGTGTGAGGAGGGCTGATGGGGCAAGAAGCCCATCTTAGGTTCATTGCAGAACCCAGGGGGCATAGCTTCACTTGTGTGCCTGCAGTGCGTGCAGTGTGTAAATTGAATACATTTAAACCAATAGTTTTCTAAGATAGAATTAAATTTTCAGATAGTACAGATGAGCAAGGTTTGCCTCTTTCTGTTTGTGAGATGTGCTATCTGAAAATAGCTCCATGTCAGGGTAATATTGGGTTAAATTAATTCCCTTTATGCCCTAACTCTGCGCGCTCCAGCAAATCCCATCATGATACGGCCCCTTTACCCGATGGTATAACCATTTAAAAGGGGCAATAGGAGAATGCATATTATACACTTGTTTGCAAAACTTTAAAATGTTCACAATATATTTTTTTTGTTCTACTCTTTAGTACAAAATAGACAATCAACATTACAGCTCATCAATGTGAAGTCTGGCCAAGATCGCCGGCGGGCTGTTCGTCAGAGTGATACGCATACATCGAAAATCAAATATTCTGACAATATGTGACGCGTTCCCAGAGCAGAGTCGGGGTACACGCGAGTGCACAGCATCCACCCACTTTTTTTCACAGGGTGGACGCCGTCCACCCTGCCAAGAAGTTGGGCCCTACTGGCTGTTCGTCAGAGTGATACGCATACATCGAAAATCAAATATTCTGACAATATGTGACGCGTTCCCAGAGCACCAGTCGGGGGTACACGCGAGTGCACGGCATCCACCCACTTTTTTCACAGGGTGGACGCCGTCCACCCTGCCAAGAAGTTGGGCCCCACTGAAAAAAGATGCTGACATTTTTCCCGGTGTAATTCCCAAACAACGGGAAACTTTCAGCAGCGCCTGCACGTTGTTACCTGCTTTCGATCCGCAACAACGTGCAGGTGAGAACTGGGCTCTCTTATTTTTGACTCCTGCTGGGCCCATAACGAAGGTTATCAGACCTCCTTTTGTTGGAGTCTCCTGGCTGGCTCCTGGCCAGTCTCCTGGCTGGCTCCTGGCTGGCAGCAGTCAGGAGCCTCACACCTAGAGGGAAATGCAGCAGAGGGGAAACAGAGGCTCACACCTTGTTAGCACTTCACACATACTTAAGAGAGGCAGCTTTTCACTTTGTTCAGGCTCTGTTTAGGAGATATGCATGAACTGTAAGAACGTCAGATGGGTTGATCTTTCCCAGTATTTGCACAAAATAAATAGCATTTATATATGCTTATTACCCTTGAGGAGGCGTTGTAATAATTTAAATATCACTATTTTTTTCATTTAAAGCACTATTGGTAGAGGAAGCTTTACCCTGACAAAAGTTAACATTGGTTTATGTGAAGCTTACAAAAGTGTGAACCTTCTGCCTAAATCTGGAGGGTTTGCAAGTATACTCGAAATGTGTTCAAAAGTACACACGATAGACCTGCTAAACATATATGTGAGGGCTTAAAATCTGATGTCACTTCTTGTGATGCCACTTCCTGTGATGTCATGTGCCTCACGAGCCACAATGTCACACGCCGTGATGCCACTTGCATACTGATTAATTAGGTTAGTCCCCCCACTTCTTTTTTTTTTAGGACTTGTGCCTTGCGCGTGCCCGTCATGCCTTCCGAGGGCTCCGCAGCAGCGCAACGCTGAGTCCGCCAGGTCCTCATCTCATATTTAGAATCATGCAAAGCCACGATAGGTCCTCCATGGGACCCGCATTTTTAAAATTATTTTTGAGGCACCCTCTCCCTTCATATTTAAATTATTTCCCATGCACCAATCCAGGTCTGTTCTCCAGTGCTCCATTTGGGGTAATGTCTGGGAGCCCCACAGTGGTGTGATGTGATACTAAACCCAAATTATAGAACAGGCGTTGATTTCTAGTACTTCCCTTTTTCCGCAGGCTCAGTATGCAGTTTTCTTTCTAGGGTTAGTATCAGTCCCGTCGCCGTCGCCAGAGTTTACACGACTCTCCTCGTACACGGCTACAGTGCCGGACATTCCCACATGATATATACGAAGGTTCCGCTCTGTCTCTAGTGCCGAAAGAACTCATCACTGTCTGTTCTACCAATCTTAGACAGCAGCACTCTAGTGTAGTAGATCCTATGTAGGATGTTTAGATGAACAAGGCGGAACCCCACCTCAATCCATTCCTCATCACAGAAGTCTCCAGATCCAGTCCCCACATTCTCCGCAGAGACTCCAGGGCATCCAGCAGGTTATTTATGAGTTTTTTTATACTCATGTTTACAGTCTTGGGCATGGGCGATATGTGGCTTGTTTATATTTATTGAGTAATTTGAATAAAAAGAATCACACTAATCACTCAATGAGAAATAAACTTTTTAAACTAATTCAACCTCTCATCATTGACTGAACTTAGAACTGTTTTGATGAAGTGCTTGAGCCATGATTAGGACCTAGGGCTCTGAGTTCTGAATCAGGCTTGGACTGCATATAGGGAAATCTGACAGTGCCCGATGCGCTGTTCTGAGACTGGTTTTCCGGCTGCTTTTGGACCTGTTTTATACTCTGGTGGGCTGGTTTTTACTGTTGATTGCCATAAAGCTACTGCAAACAGTCTGCAGAAAGCACAAATGCATGCAGATGCCTACATTTTGTAAAACACATTACCAGCCTACCTTTACAAGTTGTAAAGGGCCTCGATTTGAAAGTGTGGGCCAATTTTGCAGCTATCTGATTTGCTAATGGGGCCAGTTTAATTTTGGTGCCCTGGCCTGTTTTCTGTCCCCGTCAGTTCTGGTAAATTTGAATCAGTAACACAGGTACAAAACCACCTTTCTTTTCAAGTTGGGGGTGATATTTTGGAAGGTGCTCAGAAAGAATCAGTATTCTGAGATTCTCACACTCGAACTCAGGAATGTCGCGGGTATGACAAGGTTTCAGGAAATCAACAGCGGCGTAGGGATGCTCACAGAGAGATGTGAGCAAGCAAATACAGGAATATCAGGCATTTTTGCAGATTTTCACCCAGATCTACAGGTGAAAACCTGTTATCCCCACTTTGATGATTAAAAACCAGAGTTGCAGGCTATGAGCACTGCAACCCTTATTTCCAAAATGATCCAGGGTGTGGAAGTTCCATCCATACATGCAGGACTAAAACAAACAAGCACTGGCGTTGCCAATAGGTCTCGCAGTAGGAAAGTTTGAGCTATTGGTTTACTAAATGACATTTTATTTTTTTGTTTTGTGATTTACAATGCCCATACTTTTAACTTTTCGCATTAGGAAAGTTTGAGCGATTGGTATTGTAAATGACACTTTTTTAAACTAGCAGAAACAAACCGCGAGGCATGAAGAGGAAATAAAGGTATGCATTTAGAGCTGGTCGGAGGGCTAGCACATGTGCAGATACTGATCTTAAAACGCTTCTGGAATTAAATACGTTGGGAAGAACAGCAGTTTAGGATATCAAGGGCACGATATACTAAGCACCTTTGTGGTTTCGAATCCTGTGATTTGCAAAATCACGGGGTTGCAAATTCAAAAGGGCTTTTCATAATGCACAAAAAGCCACAATTATTTGATACTTTTACAATCCTTTCAGAATCGCAAATAGTAGACATGAAAGGGCAGCATGTTAGGTTTTAGAAACTGTTTCTCATGCAATACATTTACGTATGTAAATCTCCCCATTCACACCTGGATAGTACTTAATAAGTCAAGAGTGTACCTTAAAACTATTTCCTCCATGCGGGCATAGGTGACAGTCATGCACATTACTATTATCAACAGGTGTGCGTGTCACCAATTGTTGGAATACCTCTAAATGAGGAATTCTTGAGACAAATATTTTATCAAAAATACAGGTAGGAAACACGCCGGCACAAATCCAAGTACTTGTGCTTCTACCTGTTTAGAAAGGAAGATTGAAAGAAAGTCCTGTTTTCATGGTTAAAGTGAAGTGTAGTCAGTCCCCTTTTTTATGTTGCCAGCTAGAAGAGAGAGTTGTTCCAGAGATCACTATGTTTATTACGTTGTAGTAGTCGGGCTTTTGTTCGCCAGAATCGCGGGCGGAACGGCAGTGTAGGCCACAATAAGGCACATTTAAGAGAGACGAGCAGGATTCTAGCAATATGTGAGCACGGCATGAACAGAACAATACCAAGCTTCTAGGAGCACATCACTACGAAGCACAAGTTGCAGTTTGTGCCTTGCAGCAAGATGGAGGTACGCAACCTTTATATACAAAAGGCGGGTGGAGAGTGATAATGAGAATGCACTTGTGTCAAGATTGAGACATGAGATAGTAACACTGGAGAATTTGTGAGAGTTACTAATCCTGCGGCAGTGAGTCTTCACCGTTTTAAAAGTAAATGCAGGCAACAGAAACACGCCTCTCGACTTCTCCAGCAGCACTTAACAGGGCCAGGGAACAGCGCCCATCCCCCCACGCGGGCAACAGAAACACGCCTCTCGACTTCTCCAGCAGCACTTAACAGGGCCAGGGAACAGCGCCCATCCCCCCACGCGAAACAAACATCGGGAGAATGTATTTCCCCATGAACTTCTATTGAAACAGATGTAATTTCAGGCGGGAGACAGCTAAAATAGTGTAATTTTCGGCTTAAAAAAATCTGTAGTCTCCCTTATATATCGGATCTAGTGGAGTAAAATGCTTGCGTTGGTGAGAAATCAAGGCATGAACGAGAACAGCCTGGCTGGCATGTGCAGCTGACCTCTCGGAACCAAGGCCCGGAGTCAAAGCTTCAGGTAAAAGGCGAGACCCGCGGCTGGACTATGTGTCTCAGTGTAACATTGAAAGGGGATATGACGCTGGAGTCAGCCTCTGAGGGAACTCCGATCACCAGGAAGCTTGGGTGAAAGTAAGATGGCGTCGTGCACACTCACTGCAGCTTGGCTCCTCAGTACTAGCTGCAGCGGCAAGCGAGGTTGTTCCGAATGGCGGAGGTGTAAGATGTCTTTTGGGACTTCAGCGTCTCTGGAGGTGTCATTACTGAAACACGCGCCTCTTATGAAGCCTATGAAATGGAGAGAAGCGTTTAACGTGCGTGACTTTTGGCTGAGCGCTGTTTCCTAGTATAAATACTCTGTGCCCGAAGTTTTACAGTGTGCTTTTGTTTTATTAAATGTCACCCTCTGCAGACTGCTAATGGCCCAATAACATTGCCCACTGCAATGGGAAAAAAAACACACACACATTTACCTTCATTGTGTAATTTATATAGAACTTTGACCTGAGCTCAAGAGGTTACATCCCCGCAGCAAGTTTACATCTTGTTATGCGAACTTGCTTGCGTTCGCCGGCATGGTAATATAGGCCCAGCGGTGACCACGAGGGCGCGAGGAGTACAGGTCTGCTCAGGATTTCCCGAGAATGCCTCAGCTGAAGTGTTGCTCCAACAGGACATTTCCATCAGTTAAATAACAAGCAACAACAAGATGCGCGGCCGCCATTATTTAATGTTAAAAAAAAGACAAGTAGGAAGTAATGCTTGTGAGAGCACAGCGCTCTAAAAAAGCAAGCGATGCGCGCTCTGTGCTGGGGGAGGGGTAGGGGGAGGGCCATTAGCCTGTAAGAACTCGCGGCAAGATCAAAGGAAGGGTGGGAGGGACATTGGGGAACAGATGGCCGTGAAAGTTTATGGCCCAAAAGCGCGTGCCTGTGGCCACGTGAACTCGAAAAACGCACGAAAAAAGCGGTGGTTTCACGAGGATTTTGAGCACTTGAATTCTCGCCATTTCCCATTCCTTCGGAATGGAAAAGGCGAGACCTAAAAAAAAATTACTATATCTGTGTAATTGTCATCTTATTTATCATCTGCTGTCACGGGCTGGCGATCAATGCTCCTCCGCCATTGCAGATGAGACATATGTCATGAAACTTCACACTTTACGGTACCCGTGATGCAGCACGACTGGACAATATCTACATATCCATCACTTCTGGACCCTCTGAAAGGGAAGAGACAAGAGGTTCACCTGGTTCTCAAAAATAAGTGAACAGAAAAGAAACCACGGCTCAGCCACAGACCAGGACTTTAAAACACCCTGGCAGGAGGATGTATCTTAAGCAATCCATGCAGATCCCTCAACCAGCTCCTCAGAGCACCTTGGATCCTCTGCTAGGGATCTTGTTAGCAAATAACGCTTAGGAACAAACTGCTAAGCATCAAAGAGCTGCTAGCTGCATTGCCTGCCTGCTGGGCAATGCTGTTGCATTAAACATCCAACAGATGGACAAAGACCTGGTGAGAGGGTGAATGGTGAGTGTAAGGCGGGTGTTGATAAGCCTAGGCCTAGGCCAAGTTTAATCCAATCACATCTACAGTAAGCAGCAGGCCTAGCACAGAGGGGATGAATGCAGTGAGTGTGTCACAGCTATGCTCAGCAAGGAGACAGCTATCTTTCCTTTCTTGATTAAGTATTTCAAATTCAGGTAGCTGAGGCCTGGCCCAGTAATGCAGAAAGCAGCGCCTAGCAATATTAATGCTGCTTTCCCGCCAGTCATCCACCGCCTCCCCCCTCATTTCTGACTGATTCTTAATTGCCTTGAAGATGTCTTGTCACATGAAAGGAAAAAGGTTAAAGATGTTTTGAAATAAATTACATTCCTGTCAGAATTGACTGCAGTAATGATTCCCTCACTGTATAAAGCCTATTGTGCTCTTTGGGGAGATGGGGTGGGGGAGGGGAAGGAAGAGGGTACACAATGTGACAATATTGTGAATGAAGGCAGCTCAGGGATTGGAGAAGCAATGTGCACAGTGTGTCAGTCAGAATTCATGACGAGTCTGGAAATGTGGATTACTGTCCTGGATTACCATTTGTCATTGGTTTCTGTCTTGGAAATCTTACCTCACCAGCCGTGAGCTGAGGGTGGGAGGTTGATCACAGATGTTGTATTACCACATTTCTTGCAATTTCCAAATCTGTCCAGAAGCAATGTTTGTGGCCGAATTGTGAATTACTCCTAAATTATAACAGATGCTCCAATGGGCCCACGTCTTTCTCCTGACCATGCAAGACACTGGACAAATCCGTGTACATAGCGCACCTGACAGTACATCACCGGCATACGTAAAATGTGAGAAATACGACACTGCGCTTGCCTTATGCTGTTTACTCTTTTCTTCGATGCCCACCACTGGGCCTTACCTGCCAGCGGCACTTTGATGTATCCATGGTGGTGGGTCTTTCAATGTCCTGGGAGATTCATAACAGTGCAGATGGACGAGTAATGCCAATGCAAGGTAATGGGTGAGAGCTCTCAGCACCCCCTCTGTGCCTTCTCATCAGCCTGGCTCCTGTGGATTATCTGAAGCAATATTAGGAGACTGGATATGCAACAGGGCCTGAGACCCTCACCTGACAAGTGACAAGGACGTAAGACTCAGGAACTTGGGTCTGAAGCACACCATCGCCCACCGCCCTCGCCAAACCACCAGGAATGGATGAAAAAGAGTCTTGCACTTCTCCACATGTACCACTAGCACATCAAGACCAGAGCTCTGGGCCCTCTGAGATTGTGTAAAGAAAGCAGGGCCCCACCCTGTGCAGCAGTCCCACCAGGAGAGGAGGCACCCATGAAGCAGAGGCACCAGGGCGGATGCCCTCACCAACGCCCCCAAAGCGGGGCACTCAGATCTCCCTTTAACACTAGGGCTGATGAAAGCAACACAGATGAGAAATGTGTTAAAGATGCAGACCGATCAGCACTTTAGTGAAACTTACTAAATATGACCATGAGATTCCGCCTCGTTGGTTTCAGCGCCTTAATTCTGCGCTGAGTGGATTCCTGTGGGGGGGAGGAGTGGCGCGAGTAGCCTTACGAACGTGTTTCCTATCTACAGGAGGGCTGGCCACGTCGGATGTGCTTTCGTACTACCAGGCGTCCCACCTGCTTGTACTGAATGATTGGTGGTACGCCGACAGAGGGGACCCGGCGTATGCGATAGAGAGGGCCCTAATGGGAACTGCATCCCTTCATACGCTTTTATATTCGGCTCCACTTAGGAAGGCCCTTCCCCCGTCACCCAAGTAGTTTTCCGGGTGTGGAGGCAAGCCCTGCGTCCAACGGGCTGGTGGAACACACTCACCCACGAAACCCCGCTGTGGCATAACGGTAGGCTGCCTCAGCTAACCACCCTGGTAGGCTTCCGGGGATGGGATGTGATTGGCATTTCCACCCTGGGTGATGTTATGTCCGGATGTGTTCTTAAGACCTTTGAAACATTACTGAAAGAATTCGATATGCCCCGTACACAGTTCTTCAGATATCTCCAGTTCCGTCACGCTCTTCTGCCGTATCTGGCGGGTCTGGAACAACTCCCTGAGTTTAGCCCACTCGAAGCCAAATTATTTATGGGGGAATTGCCCGACAAGAAGGTGTCTCGCATCTACCAAACACTAGTGCGGCATAGCTCCTCCGACTTGACGAAACTCAGGACCCTATGGGAACAGGATGTTGGGGAGTTAGATGAGGAGGACTGGGTAGAGGCCCTTGAGAGTCCTAGGGGGGCGGCGATATCCACGCGCCTGCGACTCATCCAGTTCAGATACTTACACCGTACATACTATACCAGACAGCGACTGTGGCGGGCGGGTATGGTGCCTTCTCCAGAATGCTTGTGCTGCGGAAGGGAGGTGGGCACGTTGCTGCATACAGTGTGGGACTGTGGGGCATTACAGAGATTTTGGAGTGGGGTCATCAGATGTCTCGAGGAAGTTCTGGCCTGGGAGCTCCAAAGGGACCCTAAACTTATCCTGCTTCACGTTATGGCTGGGGTGGGGGGCAATCGATACAAGCGACACCTGCTGTTGCTAGGATTAACATTGGCGAAAAGGGACATTGCAAAGGCATGGAAGGCGCCCCCTGCCCCGCCCCTCGCGGCATGGAAGAATGGGTTGGACTTTTGTATGGGGCTTGAACACCCAGTGTTTGTGGCAAGGGGCTGTCCCCGGAAGCACTTCAAAATATGGAAAAGGTGGGCGGATTATCGGGGCTTGGAGTTGGACCTACCGCCAGAGGACACTGCCCCCCAACTCTTTGACAGTTTTTACTTTCTGAACTTAAGCACGGTGACTAAGTGTACGTGGCATGTACTGTATATAGTTCACTTGTAGCGAGTCGAGCTAGCAGCGGCGCTCGGGGGTGGGACTAGTGGGGTGGGGGGGGAATAGTTAATTTCCTTTGTTCTTTTTTTTAAAAATCATTTGATGTTTAAATGTAAAATGCTGAAATTGATATTGTGAAACTATGGTGGCAGTTGCCTCTGGCTTTCAGAGCTGTGCAAGAATATGTGTCTTCGGCCAATAAAATTTGTTTTAAAAAAGAAAAATATGGCCTGATCCCGAGTGCCCTGATTAATTTGTGTTACTGCACATATCACAATTAGGAGAAGGGTGACGACATCATCCAGAGTCATTACAGGCACTGGTCCCAGGCCTAAACTTTAAAACTACAAATTATTCATTGCTTGGTTGTTAGACTAATTAGGTCAATGGAAGCAAAACAAGACTACAACAACCAGAATGCATCCAGGACTCTATCTGTGATGACTAGGAGGGAAGTGGTCACACCAATTAGTCTGGCAGTAAACATCACACACTCACAACTTTACCCTGGTAATACCAGCAAGTCAAACCGGTTGATATTTAAAAAAGCAGAAAAGCCACTAAAATAACGGGACATAAAGGTTTTCGGATGAGAAGCACCAAAATCTGCACGCCGTGTCCCATTTTTGCTGGTGAAAGTGAGAACTGGAATAGATTGTCACATCCAATAAATAAGGCTCCCAAGGGCATTGCAATAAATAATCCAGCGCCAGAGCACTTGGAACGAGGCCCTTAACCCTAAATAAATCCAACTCTCCCTTCCAGCCTGTCACTCAGAAAGGCAGCGCTTAAACTGTTCACCAAAGTGAAATACAAAGGCCATTAATCGGAAGGGCCCCCGCGACCCTCCATCTATTACTGCTCTGCAAAAAATCAGCAATTTACAAGCCCAACAAACAGGATGATACATTTCAAATGCAGCATATTTCAGACTGTGGCAGGGCTTATTTTACAATGAAACCCATGACAAGAGCAAGCAAGCTTCCATTAGCAGAGTTCAGGAGGGGCACAGCTGGAATTACACAATGCAGGAAGGGCACAGTGAAATATGCCAGTACTTTCATGATGCGCCAAGCATGCCCTCCCTCCCCAGAAGCGCTGCAGGGCAAATGGTGCCAACGTGGAGCAACAGGTCTTATTTCAGCACTATTTCCTCAATAAATAATACCTAACAAGCATTTGCAATGTAATAGGTCTGGCATTCGCGAGAGTTTGAGCTCTTGGTATTGTAAATGGCAATGCCTTTTATATATGTGTTGTTTTTAAAACAGATAAATAAAAATCTTTGTCATTTACAATGCCTAGCTTAAACTATCGCAAATGCGAGAACTATTGCATTGCAAATGCGTCAGGCGTCCGTGCTAGAATACATTTTTTTTAAAGCATTAGGAGAGAGCAGGTCCTGCCTGCAGCAGCATTTGAGAAAATAGTGCTCGGAGGCTGTAATTAAAGCCCACTGAGTAACAACACAGGTAACAGGGGGTCGCCTTTGGAGGTTACAAAATGAGACAAGAAGTTTCTAAGGAGGGACTACTAAGCCTATTGATCAATGAACAGCCACAGTTTACAGTGGACAATGACACAAGCCAATGAAGAATGTGGGTGGAGCTTCAAGCCCCTACCTGAATACAGCATGCCTCACGGAGCAGTGCATGTGCTGTCCAGACTCGATCTAAAAATCTATAAGTGTTACACAGTGGCGGCAGAAACTAACAAAGGGTGGTGAGGCAGATGGTAGTAATGCGGGGAGGCACAGCGCGGGAGGGGGAGTCACGGGTTAACAATAATAAGGAAAAAATGTACCGTACGCTGCCGGCAGACTCCAGCATCGCGTCTCTCCTGCTGGCCTCTTTCTGGTTCCCAGCAGCTCCTCTGACATACTCCCAGCCAATCCCTGTGCTGCAGTTTCTACTTTTTAAACTTCCTTCTCATCTGCCTGGTGGGCGGAGTCCCATTCAGACTAATCCGCCTCTTTCCCTGTCGCAGGGTGAAATACTCCAAGGAAGCCAGTAACGGAGGTATGGGATGAACAAAGCGTGGGAGCTCAGCGACCACAGGCGAGGCATGCAGCTGCAGCCAGACTTGCAGCTGTCCTGCCTTGGTTCTGTACTGGCTGCTCTTGCCTGATTCGGCCTCTCGTTGTCGCAAGTGGAGGTGCCTGGCCGTGACAGGGCAGTGATGCTAGTATTGGGCCTGAACAATTCCACTACATACAGGACCATCACCAGCCCACACTGATACATTGCTTGGTTAGGTGCGGAACAGACTAGATAGCTGTTACTGCCGCTACACACTGGTGAGTACCTACCAGCAGCTCTGTGGTGGTTGCTTACGAGAGGTACTTTCCGACCCACCTCACATTTCTTCACATTTCTTCACATTTCTCATGACTAGAATGCCAGTAATCTACTCAGGAATATTGGACCATTTCTGTGGATGAATGTTTTATTTTAAATAAATGTACACACGTGGGAAGTATGACTGAAACAAGATAAGCTTAGCCTTACCCAGGAGGTGTAGTTGATACCCAGTGAACTAAGAACATAAAAGTTTTCTGTGTGTTAATCGCAATCAGGCCTTTTTGTTGAGTAACTCTGTAGACCATGGCCACTGAAGAGCGGGGCACCATGGCTGGTTATTTTACAGTCACGGTTTGAGGATCAAGAGGAGCCCAGGCACGGGTATGGCGGGTTGCACCAGCAAACAACGTTAGGGTAGGCTGAGAAATACACGAAGGGCTTGCTGCATATGAATACGTAAACCGCAGTCTGTTTGAACAAAGTGTGCCACACACAGCAATATCCGAACGCTCATTCTTAAAGGTTGTTTGAAAATTTGTGAGACTTTAAATACCTGTAGTCTTCAATGATTATTGTTCCAAGAGCAATTAGTTTTTGGTACATATTAGTAAGAAATGGACTCTTAGTCTTAGTGTGACGCTGTTATCTTTCTCAATACGCAACCTAAGCACTCTTTTAAGTAACACTGCCCTGAGGAAGCCTATGGTTAGGCGAAACGCGTTGGCTGCACTAGTTTATGTTTTCTGAAGAAGAAAATAATAAAAAGAAAAATACAAGCAAGGACCAACTCATCTAGGTTTTCTATTCATCTCCCAGCAAAAACAATTTTCTTTTGCCCTCACATTTGAATTTTAGTTGCCTCTTACTTCATGTCTAATGTATGATCAATTGGTAGCTGGTCATTTGAGGTAGGGCACCTGTATACGCAATAAATTGTTAATACATCAGGTGGTGCAGTAACAAGTCCCCTAGCTGCCAATATTTGTTCTGATAGCACATCATGAACTAGCCAATTCAGATGCCAGGACAGAAGCAGGCGGGCAAGTGTAGGAGCAGCCTGGCTCTCTCTTCTGCCTCTTGGACACGCCAGACTCGTACCGTGTGGCTGGCCAGGTGCCAAGGGCAACAGTGATGTTTGGAGATGTTGCTTTCTTCTTGCTGAGCAGTACTCCAGCAAGTAATGTGTAATCACAAAGAGTATCGACCCTGAACCATAGGACCCCGTGCTCAGTACCGGCAAGCACCAGCTTATATCAAGCATTGCCAGTAATACTGCTTGCAATCTCCATGGTCGGCTTTGCAGTCTCTTTAGTATAAATATCCAGCCTCCTGTGCCCTTATTGCAAGACATCACTGGCGGTTGATATTCTTGAATATAAATATCTCTTGATCCATGCAAGCAAACAAAGGGTCCAGTGAAATATCTTCCCACATGCCTGGCCCTTTCTGTCGGTTGAGTAAAATGGAGAGTGGCACGGTGGTGGCCCGTAGAGTGACCCTCCCAAGCACCCACTCACGACAGCTGGGTCCCCTCAGAGGAGTCCCCAAGAGATCCATCCTTGTGATGGTAACTCAGCTGATTGCTCCATTGGGGCAGTTATTACAGTGGTATTAGGTACTTGCTGCCAGCCACTCTGTAGTGGGTGGGAACTCTGAACATAAGGTGTCCAGGATTCTCACTCTGGAGTCCATCAGATGGTGGAGGAGTAGGACACTATAGAAAGATCCATCGCCCGGGTCCCGCTAAAAAATGATTTTTGGTGACGACCAGATCCTCTGGGAATAAACACACCTGAGGTGAATTATGGAGCGGGACTGAGACATGAGCCAGTGTGAAAGGTAGGGCCAGTGGCGAGCTTTGGGCGCGGCCACAGGCGCAGTTGCCCTGGACACAACAGTCTTAGGGGCGCAAAACGTTTACATTTTCTTAAAATCTAATAGATGTACTTGGGGGTAAGAGTCTCAGTACTGGAGTGGTGGAAGGGACTCGAGAAGAGCTAGGTCCACCCCGGGTGCTGGCAACCCACACTACACCACTGGGTGGGGTGCAACCAAACCCCGCTCGACCCAACCCAGCATCTGTCCAGGTCCACAGTAACAAGAGCTACAATACTACAGTCAGGGGCCCTCAATGGGAGCATTAAACATAGAAACAATCATTGCCTGTGGAACATACTCTTCAATGGCAAAAGAAAAGGTGGTGGGTAGGCATAACTCTGAACTGACCATGGACTGCCCTCCCTCCGCCAGCGCGAATGACTCCATCACGTGATACTTCATGGAAAATCTGTTCCAGTACTGGAGTCAAGATATCTCTTTGCTAAAAGCGGAACTCACTAGGGAGGTGCAGGAAATCTGTTTGACTTATCAGAACTCAAAGGTAGTCTCTCCTAACTCAAAAAGACAGGCGATCAGAACCTCCAAGCATACAATCTTGAGTGCAACAGTTGTTCATCTTTATCTTCACAGCAAAGATGATGATCAAACTGGACAGGACCCATAGGGTGAGGTCCCCAACTACTACGCGTGACCTACGGACATCCTCACCTGAGTCAATGACTTCAAGTGAAAGACTGAGATAATTTTACAGACCAGGAAAAAAAGGACTATCACCACCAAGAGGAGCTGGCAACTGTCAATCATAACGCTTCAAAAAAGAAGAGCCTGCAAACCCGTAACTGACTTCCTGAGGGACAAATACATCAAATACAGATGCCCCCTTCCCCCATCTGGCTAATCTTTCATGGGAGGAACAGACCCACCAGCTGACACCTCCCACAGAGGCTAAACACACCTTAGGGCCGGTCAACCAGGAGCACCAACCGCAGCACAATAGCCCCAGAAACGTCGCAAAAGCAGGCCATTGAGCGAACAACGCAAACAAAGGGAGAGAGCGCAAGCCCTGTTTGAAGGAGATGGACCAGTAAAGGACAAGAGAGATGGAAAGCCTACGGGATGGAAGCGTTCCAGGCACTCCATACCAGAGAGACCTAGCACAGTACTACAATGAATAGATGGCGGTGGAGGGGGCAGTGCCAGTTCAGACTGTGGGGGAAGGGGAGGGGTCAGTGGGTAGGTACCTGCAGCCTGGGTGGGAGGGAGGGGAAAGACAGTCACTGTGAGGGTGAAAGGGAGTGACTGTGAGAGGAGATGGTAAGGCTCTGCATCGGACCGTTAATATACGGTCTAGAAGCTTCCGACAGGTTTTTTTTTTCCAGACCGGTGGTAAGGAAAGGTTAGGTAAGTTAGTTATGTTACTGCTAGGTTTATCTTGGGGGTTTTGTTCGTTTGTAACCACAAGACTAACTCTTGTCAAGAACCTGGTCACTTTGCCAGGGTGTTTTTTCTGCAGAAGGTGCCAGGAAGGTAGTGGGCACATATAGACCAACGTAGTAAGCCTCACTGTACGAGGCCTAAACACCCAAGGAAAACAGCTTTCGATACTGCCCTGACTACAAGAGATTAAATATGATATTGGTCTGATTCAGGAGATTTCCCTCTTCAGCTAAGTTGGCTTTAGACTCCAAACAAAATGGCTTCTAAGACAAACTGCACGAAAATGGAGGGAATAGTCATCGTTTTATCCAACTCCCTCTAGTGAGCTGTCAAAGGGACAGTGTTGGAAGAAAAACTCAGGGCTTTAGCCCTCTGTATCACACTGGGGTTGCTTAAGTTCATGGTAGGTATTGTCTACGGTTTTAACGACGTCCAAGTGTAATTCCTAACCTGCATCATCCCAGGAATTATAAACTCTGCTGCTAAAAAGCTGACAATAAAAGGGAGCCTGAATTTAGTAATGTACACCTCTCTTGACAGGCTGGGCTCCTAAGACAAGACACCACGGGGAAATCCCAAAGAGGGGGCTGGAGTGGCTGACAACTCTTGGTTTAAGCTATGGATATATCAACACCCCACCATTCAGGACTACTCATGTTTCTCTGCAGCACACAGGGCATGTGCAAGGCTTGACCCCTTCCTGGTAACCCCACCCACAGCACTTAGAATTGCAGGGTCTGATATAGGCCCTCATATTCTCTGATGATATTCCTATATCTATATGCATCTCTCTTCCTCCCTAGAGGCTCACCTCAGCAAAGTATGAGGAGGCTCCGCGACTCCTCTCTCCCTCAACACAGAAATGGTAAGCATGATGCAATTAAACAATACTTGGCGCGTACTCATGGAGAGATCAAGTGTTGGACCTCTTGGGAGGTGCTGAAATCATTAGGAAGAGGGGCCTCCATTGCTAGAGTGGGGAAATTAAATAAACTAGAAAGGAAAAAAGCTATGACTTGAACGCCCAACTAAGGGAGTTGTAAGTGGTTTACAGAAGGACTGGCACAATTTAAAGTTTGGGAAAAGTGACAGAAAGTGAGATGTAGCTAAAATACTCAATTCTGACAAAGCAGACTATGCTGTTCTCTGTAAGTGACAAAAATGCTATAGGGTGAGAATAAGATAAGCCGCCTCTTGGCCTCTAAGCGTATAGCCAAGGTGAACGGAGAGACAGTGTTGTCAGTTCAGTAGAAACAGGGAGATTTTAAATAAAAATAAGGATATAGCACTGGAAATTCGAGACATCTTTGCCATGCTACACAGGGTGGACCCAAGCCTAAAACCTCAATGGAGTAGTACCTTCAGAGGGTCACTGTCACAAGCCCTCCCCACATATAAGAGAGGGGTCCCTAGAGTCCTTAGACCAGCTAATAACATTAGAAGAGGTTTTCTCCAGTATTTTGGCTTGAAAAAAGATAATGCAGTAAGCTCATTGGCTCGAACACCATTGATCTACAAAATATTCTTTCATGTAATTGCACCAATCCGATTAGGGCTTACAATGGCTTTGCATGATTGGTTCCCTCACAAAGTCAATGTTAGAGGCCTATATGTTCATAATCCTGAAACTTCAGAAAGTTTCAACTCTATGTGCATCCTATAGGCCAATATCACGAATCAATGTAGACACAGTCCACACGTCTTTAAGGAGATCCTGGCACGTCACCTTAACCCCTAATGGTGGTCCTTACAGACCCTGACCAATTAGGATTCATTGTGGGCCGCAGTTGCAGTGACAATTGGAAAAGATGTCCACATATTTACAGAGGTACTGAAAGAATGCCCTATTGGTTACAATAGATGCTAAAAAGGCATATGACAGGGTCCACTGGCTCAATCTCAACGAAGTAATGCACCTGATTGGATTTGGCTCCAGATTTCAAACTAGGATGTATTGAAGTTACATCTCCACAACCACAATAGTGGGCATAAATGGTGTTTGGTCCTCGTGTTTATCCTTCGAGAGGAGAGCAAAGCAGGGCTGCCTCCTGTCCCCGCTACTTTTCATGTTCTATATGTAGCCGAATGATGAGGGTGAGAAGAAACCCGAACATTACAGGATCGGATAGATATGCACATGCTTACAGTGTGTAGGGAAGATGCTGCCTACTTTGAAGGACCCATTAATGCTACTTCTCCCGCTTAATGAGGAAATTTAGTGTTTTGTTGAGGCCTCTGGGTTTAGACTAATCCTACAAAAGGTACATAATATTGAATATTAAGCTTACACAAGGTCAACAGAAACTCGTACATCAACACTATTCATTCCAAAAGGTACCCAAGGAGGTTACTTACCTGCCAATTCACATAGCACTCTTCATGCACACAATGTCTTTAAAAAACCTACTCAGATTTTCCGTCCACAATCAAAAGGGATACTCAATCGTGGGATAACACAAGGCTCTCTTAGCTAAACCGCATCACTGCTGTGAAAATTACCATTATGCATAAGAGTATGCCTGGGTTTCAGACTATACAATATATAGTGGAGATCAGCAAATCCCAAGAGAAAATGGGAGAAAGAAATACAGATGACAATTACCCAAAATTAGTGGAGGGCTATATACCAGAGATCTAGATTACCAGGCCCTATACACACAGGACAGAACTCCTCAAGAAAATCACCTTGTATTGGAACTACACACCAGAGAGTCTGCACTCACTGGACGCCAACAAGTCAGAGCTCTACTAGAGCAACTGTGAGGCCAGAGGCACAGGTCTACAGCTATCATGGCAGTGTCCAAAACAGACCAGATGGCTGAATGGGCTTCTGAAAGATGTTGGGTCAATCTTTGTTAAACAATTCCTTCGATTCCCGGCATACACAGTAGTTGGCTTCTCTAACAGACAAACATACCCCCTTTGCTTCATAAGAGGCAAACAAATATTCCTGTCAGTCTGTGTAGCGAAGCAGACCGGTGTTGCACTGTAGGGCAAAGATACAATCCCAGAGCACCACTCTTGGCTCTATGGCCTTTGGACTGTCCTCAACATGGAAGGCTTCCCCATGACATTGGATCAGACACATGACCATTACGAGAAGTCTCGCAACCATTCGTCAAATTCCTATCGGAAAAAATGGAGACAAATCAGATGTCTAAGTGTGGGATCTGAGAGTCATATGTGCCCAAATTATTTTATTTTACCCAGAACAGATCCCCTACTTTTTGGGAAGTCTTTGGTTAATCCTGACAGCTGACATGCGTCAGCTGAAATGGAAAGGAGGGAGTCTCCTGTGCTGTGAAGCAGAGGGAGGGACAGATAGCTTAACTAGGAAGCAGTTTTGAAGTTTCCTGCCAGAGTCCCTGCTGCCTGGAAGAAATGCAGATGTGTGCAATTGGTTAATCAGCACATGTAAAGGCAACTTGGATGTCAGTATTGGCCTCAATTGATGGAGTCACTTGAAGCTTAGTTATGACAAAGATCTATTATTTTTGAGAGGTACCGTAGGGGGTTTTGATTTTATTTTTATTTATGTGAGGTTTTATAGAGCGCAAACCTGACCCATTAGGGTATCAGAGCGATTTACAGGGATAACACATTACATACAGATTGGGCACAGGCAAAGCACAAGGATGGGGATTAGGGAGTTGACTACATTAGGACAAAAGCCAGAGTTATGTACAATAATCAGTACAGTACCATAATCAGCAGAGCGACATGTCAGCGATAAAAAGAGAAAACCAGCAATTGTGTTAGAGGAGAGATATGATAGCAAATTACGGAGAGAACCAGCAGAACATTTGAAGGAGTGAAGAATTGGTACACGTAAAGGGCCAAGCAGTTCAGGAAATTATGCACAGAAACAAAACCCATGACAGAAGGTGGTATGCGCGACAAAGGGGAGTTATCGGAGGTATTTGCTCATTAGAAAAGTTTTAGCTTCCTTTTTGAAGATTGACAGAGAAGGTGTTCTTCTGATGGAGGATGGTAGTGAGTTCCAGATTCTGGCTTCAAGAGTAAGCCAGTTCAAGGCCTTCAGGTGAAGTGAAATGTAGTCAAATTCGAGCCAGATAAGAGTCTAGCTGCTGCGTTGAGGCAATATTTTAACAGCTGAGTAATGGAGTGCCTGCTTTTAGGATGTCTATAAAAAAATGGTCTTATGTACAATGTGGGTATTATTAGAATTTATAATTTGAAAAGCATTTTTTTACCTTGGACCTAAACATTTTTTGCGCATTTTGTGGTAGCCTACCTTACAATGTATGTAATGCCAGGTTAAAATAATGACCTATTCACTGTGCTTTCTGCCACAGTCTGGAACCACCTAGTACTAAAAACCCTTTCCCACTACACCAAATGGGATTCAATTCTGTGGCGTTCTGATTATGCAGACAGACATCTGCAGTGATCACATTCACCAATAGAGGTTTCATAACATAAAAGTGTATTTCCTACTGATTAGTTTGACTTGCACTTATTTTTCATTTAAGGATTGTGTTATTTTATATGCAGTGACCTGAAGGTGACACACCAACAAAATAGTCACAACATACTTTGTTCTTTTAAGCAATGCCTATGACCCCGCCCCCACGCTCAACGATCCTGCCCTCATTGGACTCAGGATCACCGTTACCATACTTTCTTTTAATGCACATGCGCTGCCCAGGCTCAACCTAGACAGGATGTGCAATGGTGATCACCGGGGTCAAAGGTTGTGAGATGTCAATTCCTGTGACATCATGTATAGTGCGGAGGATTCAGAGTAACTTGTGTCACTTTCCTCTCATGTAAGAGAGATGGAGGAATCACAAATCTATCCATCTGAAATATACCTGAGCAGATGATTGATGATGAGGCAAATAAATGCCTAGGTTAAGTAGGATCCGGCAAGCAAACCTAGTGCGAGAGTATACACGGGAACAAGAATAAGAAATGCCACAGCCCACTGAAGCCGGAGACCCAATGAGGCAGAGGCAGAGTTCAAAGCTCCTGGACAGGAAAAAGCAGAACTCAGAGTTGGTAACTTAAGGTGTTCAGAGTGTTGAGGGAAGGAGTTCATGAAAAGTAAGAAATAGCCGAGAGACAAAGCTTTTTCTTTTAATTGAATTTAATGCTGACTGAAAGCCACTGTCAATATTGCCTGGCCTACACTGCAAATATGGTTGTGATAAGAAGAAGACAAAAAGACTAAAAGTATAATTATTGCAAAGTGTGTATAGGTAGGCAAGGACTAACAAAGGCATTTTCATTACCAGGTAATAGGTGTTGACTTTTAGATACCTGTGCACTCTCAGAAACAACTGAAAATGTTGATAAGTAATATTTGTCCAGTGACCAATGAGTACACAGGCAATTGGTTTAATCCATCTCATGCATGCAGACTCCTCGCCGTAGGAAATATATAACATAAGGTTGTCTATGCGGAGCGAAAAACTTGTTATGGAAACATATATTTTCTTCCTGTGAAAGCTTTTTCGTGGAACCCATCAAACAGATTAATTTATCGGGTAACACTTTTTAAAGAGAATATTCACCTTTTTAGTCAACCCAGGCCATGGAGTGAAAGAAATTAAGTCACTGTCCTGGGATCTTACAATAAGATATCAATGACATGGGCCAACCTCTGTTTAATCAAGATGGCGGATCCTTAGAGCGGGAAGAGAATGAGGGTTGATGTAACAAGGTCAAAAGCTATGTCTATGCATCAATTCTTCACTTTTCCACAAGAGATTCTCAAGGTCACAGGAAGCCTAAGCTGGTGCTTATTGTCCCAGGCTGTTGCCAGCAAGTGGAGCCAACCTGCCTTATTAGCAGCAAACACCGACTCTCTGCTGGAGGGTGGGAGACAGAGGGCAACTAAGCAGTCACGGACTGGGGTGACAGCTCCTTAGGCAGACCCTGCATGTTCTACATACTGGGGGTCCTCCTGATGGAGCAGCGTTGGTTCATTGGCCCGGCAGGCAGCCATGTTGATAAACCTTGAGACGACTGGGGTGATAACTGCTGAGAATAGCTTGGTAGATTTTCAGTGAACAAATGTACGTGTCTATCGCAGAGATTTCAGGTGGTTGATAATTTCTATGCCAGTGATCTCCTGCACCGTGGGTACTCACAGAAGGATGGGAAATCAAGCATTCTAGCACTAGAATTCAATCAGGGAGACGGTGTGGGATAATATAGCTCTTACAAGTCACTCCGAGGAGCCCAGAGCTCTTAGGATCTGATTACCCCCCCTCGAACACCGAAAGACAGTCACTCACGCCCTGGTCACCAGCAGACTCGACTACGGCAACGCACTCTACGCCGGAATAAACAAAAACCTCATCCGCAAGCTACAGAACATCCAGAACGCCGACGCAAGACTGGTCCTCAACCTGCCAAAACACTGCCACATCTCCCAGCACCTGCGCACACTCCACTGCCTCCCCGTCGAGGCGAGAATCACCTTTAAGATGCTCACCCACGCACACAAGGCCCTCCACGGCACCGGACCAGCATTACTGAACAGCCGACTCAAATTCCACGCACCCCAAAGGACCCTATGATCAGCCCAGCTTTCCTACGCCGTGGTCCCTCGCACCAGAAAGACCAGATCGGGAGGCCGTTCCTGCTCCTTCCTCGCGGCCAAAGCATAGAACGCCCTTCCGCTCCACCTCAGACAGACAACATCGCTCCCCATCTTCGCAAGAAACCTCAAAACCTGGTTCTTCGACAGACCCCCTCCTTGATGGAATGGAACCTGCACCCCCCCTCCCCCCCACCCCTAGCGCCTTGAGACCCTCACGGGTGAGTAAATGTAAATGTACATGTATTTATATAGCGCAAATCGCCCACATCGCAGGCATCTATGCGCTTGCTTAGGGAACCCGTCCTGGTATTCCCCTGTGTGATACCCCGGCAGGGTATCCACAAGGTGAAAGCCAGGCATCCCGCCGCGAGGGGCCGTTGTGGAGATTAAGCAAGCTATTGCCCAGAGTCGCAGAGTGTGAACCCGTGAGTCGAGTAGGCACCGGAGCGAGAATTATCGAGTCCGTGGAATTATTGAGCCCAACCCCCGTCGGGGCAGGGAAATGAACCCTGGTCCAGGGCCGATCTCAGCTTCCGGGTCTGCCGCCTCTAACCCCTGAGCCACACTTCTCCACTAGTCGCGCTTTAACAAACTCCTGATTGATTGATTGATTGATTGATTACAAGTAGGTCGGAGTATTCCGGCCCTTGTATAAAACCCCAGTTAGCGCACGGGTCAGAATTACAAGTTGGAAGGTATTTGACAAATTCAATAATTTTTCGGATGCATTAAGTACCACAACGTTCATTAAATGTCGGTAGGGCAAACCTGCAGATATTTAAACAGGGCAAATGTGTATGGTATTTCCTGTCCCATGCAGATTTTGTGCGTTAAATACTAAAATTTGCATGTTATTCCCTAAAAACTCATAACAGGTACTATTTATCGTACCTGATAAATAACGCACCCCGTGGTAGCATTAATTATGGTTAGGGCTCCCGGTTTTATGGTATTAATTTTTTTGCCATTTTCGTCTGTATTTATCCATATTTATTTTTTGCTAATTTTATCTATGTTTATTTGGGGTTTTATGGAAAAAGTAAACTGAAATTTGTATATTTCCACATTTATTTAACCAATAAATATTATACTCATGCTTGAATGCCTGCCAGGTTTCAGTGCTGTTAACACCCACAGAAGATAAATCACCTTCACTCACTGTAGACAGTCCCTTAGTTGGCAAAGAGGAAATATACATTTTTGTAAAACAAGACTTAACTCGGTTTTGAAAGTCCCGCCTAATGTTCTACAGCATAATTCAATAAATGTCTTTATTACTGCACACGACAGAGGAAGAGGCTTTATTTGTTTTTTTTGCTTCTAAAGGAATGGTTTCAATAATAGGAGGGAGGCTTCTGAATACGCCAAGACTGCATATTCTGTACTAGACTACAGAGGAACAAACTTCTGGAGTGGTGTGGCTCACTGGTTAGAGGTGGCAGACCCAGAAGCAGAGGATGCCCGGGACCAGGGTTCAATCCCCGATGCGGCAGGGTCGTGAACCAGGGTCAGCGGACTGGATAATTCTCGCCTCAGTGCCTACTCTAACCATGGATCACACTCGGCAGCTCTGGGCATTAGCTTGCCTTATCTCCACAACGGCCCCCCACAAACGCCGGGGATGCCTGGTTTCACCTTGGAGATACCCAGGAGGGAACATCTCACAGGGAAAGCCAGGACGGGTTCCCCAGCGGTCTATAGCGCCAGGACGCCTCCGGGTAGCAGTGCGCTTTACAAGACACACACATTTACATTTACATTCTATCTGAGAACAGATAAAAACATCTGTGTAAAAGGTAACTTTAATGTGGTGACTATACTGTGGTATAAATGAATAGTCGGCCAGCACACCGCACTGTCAATTCAACACAAGATGCAAAACTTTACATTCTATCCACATTTTCATCCAAGAAAAGATCATTTACTGCTTTTATAGAAGCGAGTCCTTTTGATATTGCAAAACAAACATATTCTTTCACTGCTTCACAACCTCTATCCTCAAATGGACCATTTGGTAACAAAGGCTCTTTCCATCAGCCGGGAGCTAGGAGCGCTCTATTCTGTACTTATGCGCTCTTCATTAAGTTTGCTTTCAGGTGTGGAATCTGTGTCCCATTATATCATTGAGCGAAACACTGAACAATAGAAATGTTGTTCATTTCTATGGAAACCAAAGGTCTCACCATTGGAGAAAAAATGTGAGGGGCGCTTAAGGCAGAGCATCAAGAAGACAAGCAGATCATGAGGAGGACTCTGATGCGGTGAAGTGTCAATAGTAGGAGAAGGTTCTCAAGGAGGAGGAGAAGGTCACAGAAGCTCATCTTCGATGCCTACGCATAGGGCGTAGTGGAGCACATGGTCAACTTGTGTTTGAGCAACAGGTGAACAACCAACACACACTACTAGGTAGTCCAGGAAAATAAGAGCTGATCAGGCATGTCGCTGTGATTGATATTAATCAAATGCTTAATCCCTAGCTGCGCATACCAATCTGACTTATTATTGGAGACATACACCCAGGTGCTAAATTCTCCCCTGAGGAAGAAGCATATTATGGATGACATCATTTGAGTCAGGACAAAGATGGCTGAAAGGAAAGTATTGAGCCCACTTCCTCGTTGTTAGCACAACGCCACTGAGATTAGGAAAGCGCTAAAGCTGGAGATGCATGTTATGAGCAAGTACAGAAGGGCCCCTCAATACTCTGTCTGAGGTGGAAAGGCGACGTGACCACTGCCCCACCACCGCAGCGCAGGGGCGTCACTAGGATTGGTGTCACCCGGTGCGGGTAACTCATGGTGTCACCCCCTCACGACTTACCGCATTGAAGCACACAGGAACATCCCCAGGGTTCATTAACTAAAACAAATTAAACTGTTGGGCAGAGAAGCATATTGCCTGCACCGGAACTCCCAAGGCATTATGCTAAATGCAGTCCTCAATAGTGTTGATACTCATTGTCTGTCAAGCGTTTGCCGCCTAGTGTTGGTATAGCCAATGGTGGATATTCTTGGACATGTGTTTCATGCTTAGTTGGTATTTGTCCACTTTGGTTGTGCTTGACAGGCTGCTTCCCAATAGGAATTTCCTTCACCTCACAGTCAAGCTGTGTGTGCTCGATAAAGGATGTAGGTCAGTGCCAAACACTTCTATATGATGATAAATACTCAGGACCTCATTTATGAAAACGGTCACATCGCTGGGTGAAAACAGCGATGCAACAGTTTTCAGTGTGCCCTCCTTGCAACACCTTGGATGCACCATATTAAACGTACACCGCTCCACATAGCAAGGAGTTACAAATATGTCAGTATTACTGTCGTATCTGTAGGTGCAAAAGTGATGCATTGCTGGGGTGTGTATGAAAACAGACACAACTCTAGCAATGTGTCCTTTCACATGTGGGAATCCCCATGTGAAAGGCCCTGTGTCAGTCTTATGCCTGCTGTGAGGCAGGCATAAGATATTGACGCAGTAGTGTCCTAGAAGTGTTGTAGTGAAAATTAATAGATTTCACAGTACCACTTTTACAACCCTTTATTGCGGGGGAATGCACACCCTGCATATATTATACCTGACGCAGGTATAATGTAGTGCAGGCCTTTACAAAGTGACGCATCTGCTTAGATGCATCACTTTGTAAATGTGGCGCATTTTGTACGCTGCAGCAGTGTCACAAACTGTGGTGCAACAGCAGCATAAAAAGTGTCACAGGCCTTTGTAAATAGGGCCCCCAGTTCTCAGCGTTTCACATACTATCCTTTTATGCTGGACATAAAATACCATCAAATATCCTTGCAAGCTCTTCTTAGGAAAGAGTATGCACCCCAATTTACAACAGTAATTCAAAATCCTCGTTAATAATTCAATAATCTGAATCAGTTTCACTATCTCTGATTCAATTAAATGCAACATCCCAATGATACTAAGAATGTACTAAAATGTTTTATGGTGATTTCCCATTGAGTAAAGAAATAGTGTCTGGTCGCACCAAATGGCTTACTCTATTGAAATATTAAATGGGATTGGGCTAAACACAAAGAAGCAGAATAAATATAATATTCAGTGGTACACACCTCCACCCTGCCCACTAAACATTATATGTAATGAGTGCCCAACAGTGCATACACCAGGCAACAGTAGCAGTGGAAACTTACATCACACATACTGAAAAGACACAGCACAGCCAGAAGAAGTGGAAGCTTCCCTCAAACCCACAGAACAGGTACAGAATGCTAGCTTAAGTGCACCCTTTCCACAAAACACAACACAGAGCAGGTACAGAGAAGTAGCTGTGCATGATGCGCTCAGACACAAAACAGGCAGAGGAAAAGCAGCAGCAAAGCAAGCTAACCTCACAGAGCGAACAGGTGGAAGTTCGAACACAACAAGAAGCTAGACAAACATGTGGATACTGGTCTCCTCTGGTCAGCAGGGATAAGTTAATGAACCTTTCTTCTGGTTGTAAAGAAGGTATCCGACTTGTCATTACAAATTGTGCCATGGCTCTCTAGCCCTTAGCTGTTATCAGCAGCACCCCAGCAAATTCTCACAAACCATCAACTGGGCACCATAAACACTCATCTAATACTAAGAGTTCACAAGCTATACTTCAGCCAACTAAATGCTAGCACTCATTCACCCTAAGAGGCCCTCTGCTTGTCCTGAGGCACCATCAGCCTACCTTCAACTCTCATCAAAAACTCTCAGCTGGTTGTTACATTTCCAAGTGTCTATCAGCACCCTTAGTTGATCCTCAGACAGTGTTCAAGCCCACTCTACCGCGGCTCATTACACAGATCCATTTACTCTTTCTCCATCTTCTCACAGACCCTGTCACCATGATCTCAGACCATCATTTGTCACTCTCTACTGACAATAGACGACCCAAAGAGACCATTAGCAGACCTCAGTCAACCCCTAACTAACTCTCGGAAGCCCTTGCTGGCCCTCACATTTAATTCCAGTTTTGTAAAACTTATCACCCTTAAGGGTATCCAGGTGGTGGATGCAGTACCTTAACCCTCTATCTGCAGATTACTTGTAGTTTTTTGAGCCTTGTTCAAGTGCTACCTAGTGAATTAATGGGTGTTTCTATCTCAAGCATATGCCTTTCTTTTTCACACAGCGACTGGGACAATAGAGGGGGGAATCTAGCAAGCTCCCAGGCTCAAGTTCTCCACAAAACACTTTCTTCGTAGTGTGAAAATTAAAACAAAGGTAACTAGTAAAACGGTCTACCAAATGCATGGCATAACTGCATCAACTTGCTCCCCAGCTCTGTATGTTTAGGTTCAATATACATGACCACTAAGTTTTGTAGAAAATGTTTGTCTTTGCCACTTGCCTAAAAAATAAATAGTTACTGCACTTCATTTCAAAGCTCAGCATCGTTTTGTAGAAGAGGCAGGTTTATAATCTGTGTTTGAGGTAAATTTAATAGCTGGCTATATCCAGCGTCAATGAAGTGGGCAAGACAAATACTTTGACAGTTACATTTCCCAAGACCCTGAAATAGACAAGCCACATCTGAAGGTGTCTAGCACGCAAATCAAAGAATAATCTTGCGAGGGAAAAAAGTACTATGTGTATTGAGATTATTAGCTGAAAAGTGAGAGTATATTGCAACTTTCATTTCATTTAGTACACAACGTCTTTACAGGCACCACCTTAAAAGAGCAGATTCGGAAGAAGATGCATATAACATGATGAATATGATCACGAGGCCCAAAAGAAATCCGAAGAGGAGCCTTAATCCTAAAGTAAATACAACACTGTTTTAATAACAAAGAGTGCTTCATTAAACGCAACAAACACTTTATTCCACACATTTTACGACCACATACAAATGTAAATAGCCATAATTGTATGCAACATAACCACAATGAGAAATGAGAAAACAAAAGAAGAAACGAAGAAGTGACCGATCAGTAGATCTGTAGTAGCAAAATAAATCTGTTTTTGAGATTCTTCAGAGGAAAACTCAGTATGCAGTACTGTGCCTGGGGTAGCAAAAAGTGACATCATCTACCCATCGTTCCCACAGAGCAGAGGCGAGGCTGCAGAGCTGTGTTACACAGCGTAACCTTGGTGTCACCCCATGTGGGTGGTGTCACCCGGTGCGGTCCGCACCCCCCGCACCCCCCTAGTGACGCCACTGCCGCAGCGTCCATCTTCCTCTTTCTTGAACAGCACGCTCTTATTGTTGATGCGGTCACTGGTGTGACCCAAAACTGGGTGACAGAAAAAAGTATCCAATCATATGGGGGGGAGGGAGAAAGAAGAGAAACAGTGATCCATTCAGCTTCCAAGTAAAGTACAAAGGGGCAGAGAGAGCACAAGCAAGAAATACCCACAACTGCAGAAAACTGGGATAAACTTGCAGGCCCCTCGTTGACGCCCCAGAGAGGGGTTTCAAGGTACTAATTACCTATTTTTTGTTAGAGTGGTACAAGAAAAACCACTCTTATACGCTGCACAAATAATGCACGATCACACTTTTTACTGGTCCTGAAGAAAGCCCCCTAGACCCGGTTGGGCAAAATGGGGCTGAAACATGTCGACCTCACCCATGAACTTTATTAGTGCGTGAGATCCAGCCACATTCACAATTTTTTAATTTCCTTGATATGCATTCCTCAATAAATAATTGGACACATATGAGGTTGTTTAAGGAACTTTAATTCCACTTCACTTTGAGCACTTGAACTTTTAACAATTTTTGGGTCTCTGGACACTGCTGCAACGCCATTGGTTTACCGCCAGGTGGAGGTTAGCATACCAGAAAATAAACCCCATGATGATGCTATCACGCTACATATAGGCGAAGAATCAAGATATACTGCCTTTCCATCCACAAGCGTGTATGAGGGTTTTTATGGAAGGCACCATGAAATAACAACCCTGGTAACGTGGTTACAAGTGATCCATTCCCACCTCCTTTGATCTTTGGACAGAAAATAGTATAAGAAAGGAAAGAGGATAATGATGCCATAGATTTTGGTGGCATGTTTCACAGCTCACCTGTCAGTGAGGTGGGCACTAGAGAGTGAACATGGCAGGGAGGTGTCCTTAATGTGGCGTGGAGGGTGTGAGTATAAGACGAAGGAAATAGCTGGGCGACACGAGACGAGGTCTCTATTTATACTGTTACATGACATTTAGGGAACTTACGTATTTTCTTTGTTACCCTTTTTTCTGCCTATGTACAATCATGTAATATCAATGCTGCAGTAAGGAATGTGTACATAGACACACACACACACACGGGTAAACACAAACACACACCCACAGCTTCCTGTATAAGAGGCAGTAGAAACAAACCCAACTCCAAGTGCCCTCAAGCTCAGACCTTCCCTACTGTCTCATTCCATCCTCCAATCTGTAGTTTGATGGATTATTCTATTTTATTTGAAGTTTTAATATAGAACGGACCTCGCCGAATGCATAATTCATGCAAGGGTGACAATATCTAAAAGGGCTATGGGGCTTCATATACTAGCTATTACATTTTTTAGTGGCTGAAAGTGACAGGGAAAAAAGTAAAATGTGATAATTTTTCTAGAGGTGGTTAAATGGAGAAATATATTGCCTAAGATTTAAGACATCCAGTCATTAAGACCAACCTGGAGGGACCGTCGCTTGGACGTTTTTCAGCAGTGATGATCTTGCTATTGGAAGCTATTAAGCATTGTCCCTCTGCATCTCTCAGTGACATAGAAATGACATTGGTAGCAAAATGAACAGTGAAGTACATATACATACATATTTATGGGTGTATACAGATTTATATTTATATATGTGTGTGACAGTATATATACTCATTGAAAAAACCAAAGGTTAAAGTAACGTTATAGTTAGGTGAATTTGTCAGAGACAACATTAATGTTTTGAACAAAATAAAAAAACACAGAATTTCACCAGAGCCAACTAAAACTTTCCCCCTCTGCCAAGACCGGCTTATGACCTCACATATAAGCATGGGCGGAAAATCCGTTCCTCTCGCGGATTTTGCGGATTTGCGCTAAATTCGCAATCCGCGAACTCTTGCGAATTTACCGAAAATCAGCAAATTCGCACGCAGCGGATTTTTTTTCTTGGTGATACAATATTGCGGCGTGCGGCGTTCACTTACCGTCATTCAGCGTTTGCTGAGTTGTTTTTCTCGATATTTTGCGAGTGCTGCGCCATTTTGGATCTTGCTGCGGGAGTTTGGCGACGCATCGCGAGAGTTCGCAATTGCGAACATGTAGGTGCGGCGGGCAGCAACAATCTCGCGCTCGCGAAATTACAAAATTTGCAATTCTGCACAAGAAATCCACTAGCAAGCAGCATAGACCTTCTGAAAATGATGAAAATATCAGAATAACTCCTCAGGTTGACATTTGCCTGCACTTTTTTGGATTTGAGGCCTTTTGACTTTCTTTGGATCACTTTTGGATTAGAAATCAACTTTCACAAGTAAGTTTGTTTGGGGCATTACAGTTGCTGTTCTGCAGAAAAACGAGTTTTGCAAAACTGAAAGCACTCAGCAGGTGCAAAAGTTCACTCATCATTAGTAACCATTCCCTGTAGTACTTCCTGAGGGGCCCCTCCAGAGTTCAGTTGCCTATGTTTGTTTGGGGCATTACAGTTGCTGTTCTGCAGAAAAACGAGTTTTGCTAAACTGAAAGCACGCAGCAGGTGCAAAAGTTCAAACTCATCATTAGTAACCATTCCCTGTAGTGCTTCCTGACTGAGGCCCCTCCAGAGTTAAGTTGCTAGGTGCAACAATTCTATGACCCTGCTCTGACCCTCACAGCAGGCTCATAGAATAGCTACAAGTAGGCCACAAAGGTCCTGGAAAAAAATTGCACTGCAACAGAAAGCAAATTACAGATAAGGAAGTAGGTGCCAGACTGGAATTTTAAAACAGTGACATATTAATAAATCAACCCCAAATTAATTCATGTCAGTTGAAGCAGGGCAGGTGTGCTTGCTTTCCCCCCCCCCATAATCTACAGTGATGAACCAGAGGGTGGCATTGATGTACCAGAGGGTGGCATGGGTGAAACAGGGTGGCAGTGGTGAAACAGAGGGTGCTGTGAACCTGTGATGAATGAACCAGATGTAGAAACAACATAGTCGCGACCGTTGTGAGACGACAAGTAAGTTCGCAATTGCAAACTGGTACAAAACCCTTGCGAACTGGCAGAAACCCTTGCGAACACAAAAAAAATCCGCAAATTCGCGAAAATTCGCAGATTTTGCGGATTGCGAGTTCGCAAATACGCAAATTCGCGAACGCCAGATTCGCAAAATTCGCCCATGCTTACTCACATATTACATCACTCATGACGTTATATGACATCATTTAATTGGATTACTTCATCCAATGATTGTGTGCTAGTTTGCTTTATAGTTTACATAGTGAAGGGTAACAACCATATTACTTTCAACCAAATTTTGTAAAGCCTGTATCCAGCTAATTTGTGTAAGTGATTACAAAATGCATGTACTCCTAATGCACCGTAGGTGTGTAGAGGTATTGAACATGTTATAAATCTATCTATTGAAGAGCAACTTTGTTGACAACTTGTGTTCATTGTGTTCCACATACGTTTTTTGGTACTGTTGAAAAAGTTTCCAGTAGGGCAAAGATTAGATGTACTATATACTAAGTATTGTAAGCAACCTTGAGTTATTAATAGGATCATCTCAGCATGACAATTTCTATATAACATAGAAGACTGTGAGCACCAGTTACTAACCTATGTATATGTGCTTGTTTTGCTTCTAAAGTTGGGTTATCTGTAATGTTTTCACCAAAGTATCAAGGCTGCAGGCAGTATGATCTTAAGCACCCTCAGACCTTGGTTATTTTAAGTCAATAGTCACTATTTGGATAAGTTTTGAACAGAGTGCACACTTTTCTGAGTAGATACTATTTAATACTCTGGTGCATTTCGCATGACAGTTTCACTGCTAACAGTGTGGTGCAGAGTAACCTCTCTCCATAAAGTAAACAGAACCCACTTTTCTAATTATATTTACTTCATTTCTCAATGTAGGCTCAGTGATTGTCAGGGTTTGATACAGGTAAAGACTACCCATAGTATGGCATTCCTTATGTAACAGGGCTTGAGTATCTGGAGGAACTTGGGGGCATATTAGCAACAAATAGCGATAATTATCACTAAATGCGCTTAGCGCATTTTTTTTATCGCCGGATATTATCGCAGAGAAAACGTGCTATTAATAACATTTATCTCTAAAGCGATAAAATATCCGGCGATAGCGGCGCAATGCATAAATATCGCTGGAAATGCAGCAATATTCAGGCATTATCGCTAATGGGGACTTAACCTGAATATCCACCTCCCATTGGATATACAGGTTAAGTCCTGGTCTGAGCAGGCGATATTCGCGCTTTGCGCAAATTTTTTAATCGCTTCGCCAGCCTTGCTTATAGGCGATAGCTGTGTTAGCGACTGCTTTCAGTCGCTAACAGGTTGGGTACGCCCACTTTGCATGTCATTAGCGATAAATATCGCTGACATGCAAAGCGGGCCCCAAACCTGTAGCTATCGCCTATAAGCTGTCGCTAACTGCTGTTAGCGACAGCTTGCTAATAGGGCGATAAAAATATCGCCGCTTTAGCAGGAAAAAGTTCAGCTAAAGCGGAGATATCGCCCATGCTAATATGCCCCTAGGTTTTCCATGAACAGCTGTATAGAAATTGAATACCGTCTGCAGGATAGGTTACCCTTCCATCTGCGGCTCATAGTCAACATGAAGTCGGCTACCCATGAAGTGTATGCTATATGGTCAATGTTGCACATAGCAAAAGCTTGCTTTACCAATGGGCATTGTATGTATGATGGCAATAATGATGCTTCACATTATTCTAAGCTATTTTGCAGATACTTTCGTAGCTATAATTCTATACCCATCTATAGAGCAATGTGTGCAAAAGAAGCTTGGATAATGTCTTCAATTATATCATTTGAGATGTCATCAATGATGTCATACATGATGTCATAGAACATGTCATGAGTGATGTAATATGTGAGGTCATAAGCAGTGCATGGCGGGGGAACATTATAGTTAGCTCTGCTAAATATAACTGGAGAAATTCTGTGTTTTTTTCAGTTCTCAACGTTAATGTCACTGATATATTCACCCAACTATAAAGTTACTTTATTTAACCTTTGTATTTTCAGTGATTTTAACATAAGTAACATTTTATTACCATATGCAAAGCCAACCTTGTCGTTGTACCCGGCTGGCTGTGTGCGGCGGGGGGTTGGCCATAGGACCTTTAGTTTTTGAAAGGGGAAGGAGGCCACGTGGCCCCCCTCCCCGAGCCTTATTAGACCCAGGTCCTTTCTCATTTTTTTTAAAGGCGGGGGGGGGCAAGTGGCTTGCTTCCCCAAGTCTTATTAGGCCCTGTAGACCCCATCCACCTAGGCCTGTTTTTTTTGGTTTTTTTTTAGAGGGGATGGGGCCTACGTCGCCTCTCTCCCGAGCCTCGCTACCTCATTAGGCCCTGGGGACCCCATCTCTTGGGGACTTGGGGACTTATGTATTTTAAAGGGGAGGGGTACCTAGTAGCCCCCTCCCCAAGCCTTATTAGTGCCTGGGGACTCCATACCCCAGGACCGTGTTTTTTTAAGGGGAGGGGGATGCGTGGCCCCCCTCCCTGAGCCTCATTAAGCCCTGAGGATCCCATCCACCAGGGCCTTATCTTCTTTCAAGTGCAGGTAGGCCAAGTGGCCCTCCTCCCAAAGTCTTCTTACGGACTGGTGACCCCATCCCTTAGGGCCTTTATTTTTTGTATTGAAAGGGAGGGGGTCACGTGCGCCTCCCCCCTCAAGCCATTATAGGCCCCAGGTAGCCCACCTCTTGGCCCAAACTTTACAAAAAAGAAAAGGGGGACCACAAGCCCACCTCCATAATCTCTTTAAGACCTGGCAACCCCATCCCTCAGGTATTTTATTTTTAAAGGGTTACTTTCCCACCCCCCACAGCCATTATAGGCCCAGGGTAGCACACCTCTTGGGCAAAACCTTACAAAAAAGGAAGGGGGTCACAAGCCCACCTCCCCTGACCCCTTTAGGGCCTTGGACCCCATCCCTACGGCCTTTTTATTTATTAAAGGGTAGGGGGGAATGCGTGCCCCCTCCCCGAATCCTATTAGGCCCTGGGTACCCCATCTCCCAGGGCTGTTTTTATAATTCAATGGGGCTGGGGGTGAGGCACAGCTCCTGAGCCTTATTATCCCCTCGCCTTTTTTTATTAAAGGGGAGGGGGGCCACGTGCCCCCGGCCTCATTAGGCCCTGGGAACCCATCCCCCATGGCCACTACTTAAAATGAAGTGGAGGGGGCCGTATGAAGTGTTAGGCCCTGGGGGCCCCATATCCCAGAGCCACTACTAAAATTAAAGCAGAGTGGTCCACGGGGCCCCTTCCCCATATTGATTAATTTGTGTCCCTCGAGGTGGGCTTCCCAAGGCCTATAAAGGTCCTATAAAGCCTAAGGGAGGGGGGGCTGCGAGTCTGACTCCTGCATGAGTGATTTGGCAGAGAGGAGAAAAAAGACTCCTTGGGCAAATCAGAGTGCTCTTATGTTGAAATGGCGCCCCCTCAAGACTCTCCAGGCTCTCGCGGACTCAATCGTAACTATATACTATAATTTTTAAATCTTAAATTTACACCAAATGATAAAAAGCACAATGTGCGGCCCAAGATCTAGCTGCCTCCCTAATTTGTTGTAATTCTGTTCAATAGTTTTTGACGTAACCCTTTTGAAAGAAGTCTATGAAAATGCATGAGAATTTTGTATTTTGGGACCCCCTTTTTTCTGGGTCATCGCTTGACAGATCACCTCAAAACTTTCCATGAACAATCTATTAAACTTTTGTGGAGATGCATCAAATGCTGCCAAAGGTATTAACAGCAATAACAATGCTTTCTTTCCCTAGGGTGGAGCTGAACTAATATCAGGGAAATCAACAGTAAAAAAACGCCTTATCAGACCATACAGTCCACACACTGATCTGTGAGACCAGCCTATCTAGCACTGCCTGATTGCCCTACAAGTCAGTATCTCTCTCTCATCTCATATTCTTATGTATCATTCTATATGCATGCACTTCATGAGGGATTATTTTACATCTCAAAAGCAGACTGAATCATCACTCAGTCAAATTTCTTTTTTTTTTGTGGAAATCTTTTTATTAAATGTGCTCAAGGTCTCATACAACATTTGACTTTGGTCATTTCTAAAGACTTCAGGAATTGTGGCGTTTCACCTAGGGCTGAAGTGTGTTGGACCTGGAAAAATATGATATGTATATATGGGGCGGATTGTGAGGGGATTTTCCGACTACAGATGGCCCGGAGGACTGACAATGATAAATTACTGGAAATGGCGAGGGCCTGGGTAGCGATGGCCGACCTTCTTAAGAGCCCGGCAGATGACGATGACTGATCCTCTGCGGGCGGGGACTCACGCTCCAGCTCTGGAACATTGCCTCTGGTGCGTGGGTGGAATGGACGTTGGGTGCGGGGAATGATGTGAGAGCATCCCCCTGGATGGGACCCTGATTACTCACATAATGATTTCAATAGGGTGATAGGAATATATACTCAGCGACAAGAGAGATATAAGGGAGAGCCACATGTCTGAGGGGAGGGGGGGAAGGGACAGAGGGGGGACCAGGGATGGGGGGAGTTGTTGTTGTTGTTTTTAGGTGGCCTTACTAGGGGAGGGGAGGAGTTCGAGTATGCACAACCTTAGGGCAGCGGGGTACTGTCCTCCGGGATCAAGTCAAAGGTTGGAACAGATATGATTAATGTACTTTGTGGACAATAATGCTGATGAAGCCAGGGACGAAGACCTGGACGGAGTAGCCCGGGATGTGAATATGACATACTATATCCTTATAATGGAACAATGCTGTATACTTGAAAGTAAAATGCACAAGGAATGAGGAATGTCATGTATATGGTAAAGAAAAACAGAATAAAGTTTGTTTGCAAAAAAAAAATGATATGTATATGTGACTAGTATAAGGCATTAAGAGCTACTTGCAAGTGATATATTGATTGATTGATTTAAATATTTGTAAAGCACAATCCGGCGGGAGCATCCTAGGGCTATGAGGAAGAGGCAAAGGTGAATGAGTAGGTATGAGAAAAGATCCTGTTTATACAAGTGAGGAGCAGAATGCATCCCTGACCTCGAACATCTAGGTTTTCAGTGAATTTCTGAATAGGATCTCTGATTCTATCGCCCTTAGATGTGCGGGCATGAAATTCCATGCTTTTGTTCCTAAGACCGCACAGGACTTCCCCCCTTTGGGTTTTGTATCTAAAGGCGGGAGGCTTTGGAAGGTTTGCTGTAGAGGATCTGGGGGTCCTAGCAGTGATATAATGAGTGAACCAGATATTTGGGTCTAGAGTCTCTAAAGGCTCTAAAGGTGATTGTCAAGATCTTAAATAAAATGATTTTCTGTATGGGCAGCCAGTGGAGGGTATTAGGAGCTGAGGTGGTCGATGGTCGGCGAGGCATTTTCAGCACCAAGCGAGCCGCTGTATTCTGTACAATTTGTAGCTTTTTTAATACTTGTTTATTTCTTCCTGCGAAAAGGCTATTGCAGTAATGTAATCTAGAGAGGTTTAGTGGTACTTCCACTGTCTTCTTTGCAGAGTATGGAATATAATCAAAGAACTTTTTCAGGATTTTTTAAGGCTGAAGCACATTTCTGCCACTGCAAGAGCTTGTGGCCAGAATGAAAGAGAGCGTCAAATTTTACTCCCAGATTCTTGGCAATTTCAACTGTGTTAGGTGAGGCAGGTGGATTTTCTGGCCACCATAGGATCGGGATCTTTCCCTATCAATAGTATCTCGGTTGTATCCGTGTTACATTTAAGATTGTTTAGTTTCATCCAGTGGATGACCTCTATCGTACATTGCTTAAAATTAAACTCTGTTTTGGTAGTATCTATATCCAGGGCCAGGATCAGTTGTGTGTCGTCGGTGTATGAGGTTGTATCGATATTGTAGGAGGATATTTACGAGATCAGTAGAGCCATATAGATATTAAATAAGAGTGCGCTGAGAAGAGCCCTGTGGCACGCCTGAGGTAATCGGCCATTCGGTATATGAATTACCAGTGTTAATAAACCAGACACAATTGCTGTTGATTACTTTTTCAGTGGCACAAAGAGTCATGTAGAAACTAAAGTTATCTTCAGGAGAGAGCACATAGTTATGAGGCTAAAGGGAGTTATTTTACTAATAGGAAGATGTGTAGATGAACATACAAGAAGATTCTCATCTCTTGTTATGGTACAGTTTCAGGAATAGCGAGGAATAGCGAGTTTCATATCGTAACACAAAGATATATACAGCTAATATATGTATGTACACTGTTGTTGTTAGAAGAAGGACTCTTGTGGCAGTCACAAAGATATTGTCTATTGCCTTTAGAGACCCAATCTGACATGCAGAAGTCAGTGCCCAGCCGACGAATATGTGACGTTACAACGCCACATATTTCATCACGGTCGGTAACAACGCAGACGTTAAATCGTCCACGTTGCTACCACGCATGGCATTACTACGCAAGTCGTTTCTACAACTTGCACTCTATGGCGCACTGGACTTAGGAATAGTATAAATTACTATTCCTACTCCAGTTAGCGCAACAGCAGGGAATGTGTTGGACTTAAAATCCAACACATTCCCTGGTGTTGCGCGCCATCTAGTGCAAGCCGTAGAAACGAATTGCGTTGTAATGCAATGCATGGTAACAACGTGGACGATGTAACGTCCGCGCTGTTGCCAAAGCGCGTGGTACTCGCAGCGTTGTAAACGCTGTCTCCCCCAACCGACGTCATGTGACATGTTGAGATTAGTAGTGTCTGGTGTCTCGGGTTTTTCTTTTATCCCATTCCCTTTCCCCTCTTCTAGTATTGCCCTTATATTCTTACGTGTGTGTTCATATCCGGAGCATACGTTTACTGCTTTCTGGCATACATCTCTTCATTGAATTTTTTTATGGTTTTGGGTGGGTAAATAATAAACTGTGCATTTTAAATTACATTAGGTGAATAACAATGGTCAAAACGTTACTAGTACACTTGTCCATTTTCAACTCCCTCCTAATATACTGATGTTATTGCCAGTTTTCACACTGCTCAGGGTGGAGGTGGTTATAGTTCCATGATTATACATCAAGGTCACAGCAGCAGCTTCAGAACTGCACCACTCTGAATGAGAACTGACATTTGTCATAGTACCCCAGTAACCAGGCATTAATTAATACTGGCTGCTATACCACATTATGCAAGTATTGCCAGTTTCAATCAATCAATTCAATCAATATAAACTTTATTGCGACTAGTTATAGCCATAAAAGCACATTCACAACAATACAAATCATATTACTAATCCAAGGTCACAATACGACATACCATTAACACATAGTGATAGAGCAAGATAAATTAAATTCAGTCTTGATAAAAGATCATAATTATAAAATACAGTATAAAAATATGATTTACGGGGAAGGAGCCGAGACGGCGGCCAAGATGGCCGCATAGAAGCCCGGCTCCGCCGATCGCCTTACCTCCCGCACTATCCTGACATCCATCCTGCGTCCTGATAGCGGCCCTGTACTGATGATTGCTTACGGAGCCCGGCAGTGTTTCTCCGGTCCGGAATCGGTCTTCCACGGCCGAGCTACATCATCTCCAATTTCCCGGCCCTTGCATTGTGTGCGCCGGGACCTCGAGTGACGCAGCAGCCGGAGTACGAATGAACAACATCGGCCCCGGCCGGCCATCTTCACCCGGTGAGTCAGATCGGGTTGATTATTGGCAGTGACCGGATATTGCCGATTGAGGCCCAGCGCTGGCGCCCCTCGAGCTGCTCGACAACGGTTTTCGCCGGAGCCTGTTCTGCTTGTTTACTCGGCGTACCTGCTTGCCGAAAGTTCCAGCCCCGACCTGCCACGGATACTGCCGGCGGCCGGCAGATCTCCTCGCACCGCTGCTTTAAGGGAGCTCTTGGGCACGCCTGGGGTCTGTGTCCTTGCCAGCATTGAGTTTCCCTGGGAGCGAGGTGCGCAATACACACTGCTATACACACTGGCGGACTGGATATGGAATTTACAACGCGAGACGTCCTGCTGGCCCTTAAAGACCTGCACTCTGCTCTGAGCAGTGGCTGGACGATTGTGGCTTCCCCACAGGTGACGGTGAGTTGTGCAACAATGGATGGCCGCGATATCGAGCCGGAGCCCGTCCTTTCCTGGTCTGTCAGCGATGGGGACCCTCTAACGTGTGTGCAACCGGACAATGAACTTGGTGGGCTTTGTGGCCGAACTGTTATGTTTGCTGATGTCTACGCTCTCCGGCTGGCTGCCTACGTTCCCGATTTGCATCGCCTGCCTTCCTCGATCGCTAGAGCGCTATGGAGTTGCTTTGCTGTATGGACTCTTCTGCCCTGTCTTGCTGCTGCATTGGCTTCAAAAGGGACTGCGGACTCATCGACTTTGCTTCTTCCCGATGCACGATGTTTTGCTGCCTTAGTTCGTACTGGCCAAGGCTGAACTCAGACTTATTTGCTTATTGGGTGTTTCTGGTGCCGGATGAATACATTGCTTACGATGGTGACTGGGGGTGATTGGGACGATTTTGTATTGCTGCTTGCCCTCCATTTTGGTGGGCTCACTTGAGACTTTCAGGATGGGCGGGGGGGCGTGTCAGGGGCCGGTGCTTGGGCCCTCCTCCTATTTTCCCTTCTTTGGGGTTTCTTGGGACGACAGGCATGCCTATGGGGGGGGGGGTGGGCTGTGGCCTTCCGCTGCATGCAGGGTGGGGGGTGGGGGTGGGACGTGCTCTTTGTTTCTTCTTTGTCTCTATGGCCCGCTCTTTCTTTTTTCTTTCTTGTTTCTTCTTGGTATATTCTTCTCTTCCTATTTTCTTATAGTTGGAGTCCGGGGTATGGGTTCCATGGGCGGAACATTGTTTGTGTCCCTTCATGCTGTTAGATCCTGTCGACATTGCTTGCTTCGTGGTTGGGTCACTGCAGATGGTGGGGTTGCTCTTGTATTTTACTTGCCGATTGTTCTCCCATTGGTACGTTCAACTGAAGGCTGCTATCCTAGTACATAAATAGCTTGAAACTGGTATTGTAATATTGCCTTTCGTTTGATCCTTCAACTTTATTGTAAATTGGAATCCTCATGTATCCTGCTACACTGTGGGTAATCTTGGTCGCTAATTCTGATTTAATATTGCCAGTCGGGCCTGACTACGCAGTGTAAGTATCCTGTGTTGCAAGATATTTTATCATCTGTTGATAATGTGTGATGGCCCTTTGGCCTTTCTTTGCTTTGCACGCGATGTAATTCTGAGGTTCCTAATAAAAATTTTTAAAAATATATATATATGATTTACATCATACAGTTAAAATATAACAACTATTAAAAACTTCACCACTAGCCATCCCTGCCACTCAATTCCCTAGCTATAGCCCACAAAAACTTCCTCTTCAGCTTATGGATAAGTAAATATATATACTGAAAATACGAAACAGAGTGTTCTGTATAACAATCCATAACCCACTAATCATTAGCCTTAGATAGTTCAGATTTTAACAAATGTCTACGGGTCAGCCACATAGAGAACAAGAATTTTGATACTGCAACCACATAAAGTGGGTCGGTATCAGTCCTTAAAATCCGGAAGAAATCAAGGTAGTTTCTAACCCCCAGATTCCTGAAAAGTTGAATAATCCATTTACTCCTTGGGTGTTTATAAGCTTCACAGAATAACATGGATTAAAGATTCTTCCTCAGTCTGGCACCCGGGACAAAGAGAAGAACAACTTCCATCCCACTTATTGGTAAACGCAAATAAAGGGAGGGTTCCATATCTGAACTGCAAAAACAGTTTCTTAGCTAAGGTCGGTTGGATGGCGTCCAAAGCCATTTCAAATTCATAATTGCTCTTAAAATCTAAAAATCTATAAATTAAGCTAGAGGGGTTTGCTAGCTGATATATCTGTCTCAATTTATATTCCTTTAGCACCTTCGACAGGGATTTCTGCGATATAGCAGGGCAGGATGTTTCAGGATCGGTCCATAAATGTTCCATACCAATGGTCATAAAGGAAGATTTTATATAAGAAAACCATGGTAGATTACGCGCCCCCAAAATGGACAGCACCGTTTTAAGCTCTTCTTTATAACTGGCCAACTCGGGAGTACTCCACAATCGCCGCCAGTATAAAAGTGGACGGTTGGAGATAATATCCACGACAGGAACAATATTTAAGTCCAACCTTAATGGAACAAGGGGTGTGTTTTTAGGCAGAGTCAAAAGCTGCCTTAGGAAACTATTTTCAGTAACTGTAAGGTCCTTGTGAAGCTTATGCCCCCACAATTCTGCCCCATAAAGGGAGGCTGTTCTTGCTTGGACCCTATATATTTCTAATGGGGGGCTAATATTTTTTTAAACACAGCTCTTGTGAACTTTTAAAATACCACCAACAGACTGGGTAAGTCTAAGGTTGGCCTTGACCATTTGAGGGTCCCAACCCATTTTTTCTGTCAATGCAAGGCCAAGATAATCAAAGGTCGCAACCCTTTCAAGGACTCCCTCATCTAGCAAGGGTTGTGCGCAATTAATGGATCTAGCATTAAAAATCATGTATTTTGTTTTTTTAATGTTGATCGCGAGGTTCCGTTTCTTACAAAACTGTGTAAATTGATTAAGAACACGCTGCATTCACCGCGCAGACTTTGACAACAACAGGGTGTCGTCGGCAAAAATCAAAGCGGAAAAGCGGGTTTGGGACAGTTTGGGGGAGTCTATGTCCTTGATCGCTAGTAGGTCATCTATCAGACCGTTTAAAAACAGGGAGAACAGGGTGGGTGCCAGCACACATCCCTGTCTCACCCCCTTTTCCACGGGGAACGGATCTGACAGTTGGCCATTCCTACCATATCTAACTTTGGCAAAGGTACCTTCGTGAAGTTGTTTAAGTAAATAGCATAAATACGGTGGGACCCCCATAGCCAGCAAGATGGTCCACAGCTGGCTACGGTCCACCGTATCGAATGCCGATTTTAAATCAACGAAGGTTAAATATAGGCTCCCACCTTCCAACACAACGTGCTTCCAGTAAATTAACTGGAGCCGAAATAGTTGGTCTATCGTAGAAGTTTTGGCCCTAAAACC
Source organism: Lissotriton vulgaris (assembly GCF_964263255.1). Classification (NCBI taxonomy): domain Eukaryota; kingdom Metazoa; phylum Chordata; class Amphibia; order Caudata; family Salamandridae; genus Lissotriton; species Lissotriton vulgaris. The sequence continues at coordinate 118,078,182 of NC_141687.1, forward strand.
CGCTTGTAGGGGTGTGAGAATTTTGTGATCGCTAATCCAATCCAGCAGACGCTGCAAAAGTACCCTGGCGTAGAGTTTTTGGCAAACGTCTATAAAGGCTGATTGGCCTATAATTTGCTGGGTCCATAGGCGAACCTTTTTTGAAAATGGGAATAATCTCTGCCCCGAACCAGGTACTAGGTATTTCGAGTCCCTGGAAAATTGCATTAAAAAGGGAGTAGAGATAAGGAACCCACACTCCTGGTTCGCTATTATACAGGTCACCTGGGATCCTGTCTAGGCCTGGGGCTTTATTCAATTGGAGCTTACTCAGTGCCGACTTTACCTCATCCACTGTACCAGGAGGGATCATCCAAGTAGGGTCGGGTGATGAGAGTATTGCAGGCGGCACATGCTTCTCATTTTGGGATACAGTATAAAGATCTTTAAAATAAAAGCGCCAGGATTCCTCCGAGATATTTGGTTCCACACCAGTCTTGCCCTCCGTATTCCCTGTGTGAACCAAATTCCAGAAGGCCCTGGGATTTTTTTCATCAAGCACAGTTTTAATATCCAGCCATCTATGTGTTTCCCATTCTGATTTAGCAATGGTCCTAGCTGCCTTGATAGTTACGGGGTCCCCGCCGTTCAAGGATACTAAGAGTGATTGCTTGGCAACCCTACAGCCCTTATTAAACCGTGGGTTTTTGTCGCCTCGTGGTTTCATGTTGTTTAATTGAGGGCGGGAAAAAGAATTGGCAAGTGTTGCCACCAACTCTCGATGGATACTACCCAAATCATGGCTGACCATATTATCACTAATAGGCTGTTGCACAAGGGACACCTTTTCCAGGAGGGGAATAATATTGTTATACATATTTGCCACAGAGTCAGGAGATGGAACAATTTTTGCCCAGCGGACACGCCTCCCTGCATTAACTTTTCTAAGGTCAGGCCCGGGCGAAATAAAAGGACCTTGGTCAGAATTACCTAATTGAAAGTCCAGCATAATAGTGAGGTGATTATGATCGCTCTCCAGGCGTTCCAGCACCTTAAAGCCCATTACTCTATGCCAAATTTTCAAACTGATTAAAAAATAATCAATTACAATCGCATGGTTTAATCTTTTAAAAGTTGAAAACCCTGGGTTATCATTCTTGAAACGCCCGTTACACGCCCTTACAGAGGAGGATAGTGTGAGAGAGGTCAATTATAGCACTAACGGGGTACATCTCTTAACCACATAGGTATTAGGAGGTGGAATTCCCCAGATTTCATCTTCTTCTGCGGAAATAGGTTTCGGGAGTCCATGAAAAGGTTTGTAGTGGCAATTAAAATCCCCACCAATGACATAGGGCATACCTCCAGATAGTGACTTATTGAGAGTGTCTAATTTAGCCAGAGTTGGGGATGTGCCACTATACTGGTCAGGTCTAGAATATATATTTATTAAAGCCAGTTTTTGGCGCTTTTAAAAGTCAGGAGAATACAAATTATGTCCGGTGAGAAAATATTAATTATTTTTACCTCGCATTCGAGGTGGGTTCCCACCCAGATACACATACCCCCTGAAGGTCTACCTCTAGGGCCCTTAGTGGCAGGTTCAAAATTAGTCATAAAGCCCACCGGATGGATAGGGCTAGGTGCCCAAGTCTCTTGGAAGAGGCAGATCCCAAAAGAATCTATAAGAGCTCCCCAGTCAGGCAAATCTAATTTGGCCATTAAGCCTGCGATGTTCCATGACAGTAAACTAAGACTCCCGACTTTCCCAACCATCCCCCTATTTATTTCTGCAATGGCGGGGGACAGATCTACCTGTCGATCTGAGTTCACCAGACCCTGTTCTGGGGTTTTGATTTTCGCATTCTGGTAACTTGTGGTGGAATCGGGGATAAACAGGTTGATGACAGTCAATCCACCTGGTCAAGGAGTTAAACCTGTTACTAACTGGAAAACCCCTATAAAGATTGGTTCCCACCCCTATTTTCCATAGAGTCCAATGGTACATGTTGGTCTACCCATCCCCAGTAGTGGCCATTTGGACTAATTGCAGGAGGGGGATAAAAAAAGTTTAGTCTCAGAGGGCGAATTTTAGAGGGGCCAATGCTACAGGACACATACATATGTGTTCCACCACCCTTCTCTCTTTAAAGTTGATGACAATACAGTCCCCCTCTATTTCTTTGGCTCTACTTCCAACCCATCCCACTCTCCTATCAAATACAATCTGGCAGTGCACATTCCTAGGTAACGGTCTAAAAGTTTTCAACCAATGAATACATTTGTTTTTTAACTCAGGGTAGGTTTCGGACCCTTTTGCAGCCAATTGAGGAACTCCAGTCAAGACGACGACGTATGGCACACTTTCCGGAGGGAGATCAATGGAGGGCAGTGTGGGCCATCAACTGTCGCTTTCTTTATTGACGAACCACTAGGAACTTTCCGGTCTTCTCCTCCCAAGTGTTTATAAACATTTACATTTTGGGTAACGGCTGCTGGCCTTGTGATATACTTAGTTGGATTGGTGTCAGATATAGCAATGGGCCTTCTCTCAAGAGGGGGGGGGGAATTGGTTGGTGGTAAATTAGATCTTAACAAGGTCCCTTTTCCCGAATCAATGGTTTTAGATAAAACGGTGTGGTCCTTGTTGGCCTTCAAGGTCTCAATGCTCCCTTCAATTTTTGTCAGCCTCAACTTAATCTGTAATAATCTTCCCTCCAGAGGCTGCAAGGACATTTCCAGGAGTGCACCCAGTTTCATTAACAAGGCATCCTCAGTTGGACTTAAAACCTGAGAGTGGAGTGGTGTGGCTCACTGGTTAGAGGCAGCAGACCCGGAAGCAGAGAACGGCCCGGGACCAGGGTTCAATTCCCGACACGGCAGGGTCGTGGACCAGGGTCAACAGACTCGATAATTCTTGCCTTGGTGCCTACTCTAACCAGGGATCACACTCAGCAACTCTGGGCATTAAGCTTGCCTCATCTCTACAACAGCCCCCCACAGACGCCGGGGATGCCTGGTTTCATCTTGGAGATACCCAGAAGGGACCATCTCACAGGGAAAGCCAGGACGGGTTCCCCAGCGGTCTTCAGTGCCAGGGCACCCCGAGATGGGGTAACAGTGCGCTTTACAAGTATCATCATTACATTTTGTTGGCTCGATACAATCCAATACCACTACTTGAGTGGGTTGGTCACTTGCTTCAATGTTCAGAACTGGTGTGTTAGTGATAGTGATAGTGATAGTGGTTTCAGTCAATTTAGGGAGCTTGGGCTTCTTCCCGCGACTTGGTCCACCACCTCGCTCCCTTTTGGGGACTGCTCCTTCCCGGCGCCCAAGGAAATGTCTAGAGTTCTTGCTTCCCCACCAGGTGCCATTGTAATAGGCTCAGGTAGTGACACCGAATCATCGATCCTATCATTGCTCCTGTCTTCCTGGTGCAGGTGCTCCCCGATTGGGGGTAATTTCCCCCCTCCCTCGACAGTCTGCGGACACTGGGCATTCATACTCCCTTCAGAGATAGAAATTTGTGGAGTAGGTAAAGTGTGTTCAGGGGTACGAGCACTGGCCATATCCCCCAGAGACGATCTTTTGCCAAATGCCGTACCCAAAGAAAGCCGTCGCTCCGTAAGAATAATTTATTTTTCCAAGACACTCGTGGCCCTAGTAATAAATTTGTCCAATGTCCCAGTTTCCAAAATACCTCGCTATGCAGCTAATAACAATTAGGTTTCTACATTACATGCGTGACCAGTTTTGATAACACCCTGGTCCCAGCAGATGCACCCTATGCACTTTGCAACAAACTCTCCTGGACACACTCCTCGTAGCTACATACTGCGTAACTGGATGAGTAAAAGTTGACATCTACACTAGCTCAGTGTGTGTGTCATAGGTGTGTCTTGGGGTTGATTACATTGCACTCGCTGCTGGCCCAGGATCATTTATTTGATGTATTTATCTTAGAATTTTATATAGCGCTAGCTAGACGCAAAGGTATCAGAGCGCTTTACTTGTTATTTGATCCCAGAGCCAACATTGTCTATCTGCCCATTGTGAATGAAGCACGCCTTGCCTTATCTACCTGTAAACCAGGGATGGCTACTGTCACAGGGTCAAGACTGATTTGCATATGGCTGGGTCCAAACTGGAATGGCACGGTGAGCAAAAAAACGATGGATTTAGGCCCAGATCTCTGTACTGGGGTGAATGTATGACATTGTTCTGCATTCTGTCCATCAACTGTTGTTTGTCCAGGTGGCCTCCAGGCCATCATGAAGGAGGGCAGCCAGGGCTTTTGCCCTAGGACACGCTCTTTTAAGGGCCTGCCACTGCTGCTACAAGAGATACTTATACCTTTGTCTACATCTGTGATATATTCCGATAAATGAGTTAATAGCAGGAGCTTCTAGATGGCGCCAGAACACTGGGGCCCCCTCCAAGTGTCTTCCAGGGCATTGGGTCTGTTTCGAAGGGAGTTTATGTGGGCCCCCCATGGTGTGTGACTGGGGCCACACAAATGCTTCAGATCAGCCTAGTGGGCACACGCCTTATGCGCGGACCTGAAACCTTAAGTTTTAGGCAGGCAAGATCCCCTGAGAGGTCAGACCCCAAATCACCAGGCCAAGGGGGGCATATGTGCCAGTGGAATACTGTCCCATAGACACTGTGGCATCTTCAGATGCGGTGCGGCAGGGGTTGTGAGGAGCTGGAATCCAGAGTCTGGACATTCATATTCCATCTGCCCGCCCATCTTTATCGATGCCGCATAATCCCTGCCTGTGGCAGGGCCAGGGTCCCGCACACCGCATCCTGACTTATGGTTATTATTGTTTACATGGAGTGGATGAAGAGGCTTTTTCGGTGCACCAAGGAATTGAAACCGCGAGGAACACCGCCATTTATCACCGAGGCTCTAAGCAGTAATGATAACATTACGGTCACAATGCACACGATGTTCTCTCCTGAAAGGACCGCAGGGGGTTCACTTCTTCAGGAGGGCGGGGAGAGGGGTGGGGGCCAGCAGAGCTGGAGTGAGTGCCCGAGGCAGAGCCCCCTCCTTCTCCACGGAAAGCAGGCATTCTCTGAAACACTCACTGTTCTGATGCCTCATAACTTTGTTCCCAGGCTGAGGCTGCGGTACAATAAAATGACTAGAATAAAGAAAACCGAGAGGTTGAAATGTTTTTTAACCCTTAAATATCCTTTATGTGAAGTGTGGGGCTTGTTCTGGGCTGTAGTGGTATAACAGATTCACCGAAATATCAGAGGCCATCAAAGGGATGCCCACCTACTTTTGATGCCTCAATGACATCACAGGAAGTGACATCATACGAAATTTGAAAATAGACTGGGCAATAATATATTTTTCCCCAGCTGTCCTTCATGCCGCACCTACAGCAGGCTAATGACCAGAAAAGCCACTTAAGTCATGGCTAAAACAGTGGCTAAAACAGTAATGCAGGAACAACATATCAGGTGCAGGGCTTAATTTGAGCCGGGGCTTGCCGGTGCTTAGCACCGGCACCTAATTATGAGGGCCGGGTCTATGTCACGGCAGCCGCGGCATTGATTAAGTGCACCTGTGACTGTAAATTAAAGTCTCTAGTCGTGACTACTCGTGCGCTAAATAATGCATTCCGACTCCGAGTGTTAGTTACTGCGGGGCCGGCCGCCGGGCTCGTTGACACTGACAGATAGTCTTAGTGTGGGGGGGCGGGGGGGGGGGGGGGGGGGTGACGTGACGTGAGCCAGTCCACTGCACTTGTTGTTTCGATTCTCCAGGATTCTTGTCAGCATCACGTGAGTAGTAGGTAGTCTAGTCCTACCTTACTGTCTCTGACTGTTCAACTTCTTCAAAACTTGACTTCGCCTGCCAGTTGCAGGCAGCAGCGGGTCAGGCCGCCACAGGGTCGAGTCGCCATGCCAGGGCCCCAGTGTGGGTGGGAGTCTGTTCCTGTGCTGGTTGGAGGCCAGGGCAGGGCTTTGCTGCGGGGGTGGGAGCTGTGCGCGGCAGAGGCAGCCACGCATGCGCAGATGCCAATGCACACTCATTTTCGCTGGCTGCCCGCCCCACCCCAGCATACCCGCCCGCACCTCCTCACCAGCAGCAGCGTGAGGGCCGGTAACCATCCCTGAGACCAGTTCTGCTCCTGCCTGAGACGAGACCAGTGTGGTGGTGGTGACGTAGCAGGAGTTGGGAGCTCAGTCACTCTCCGGACCCGTGCTCCTCAGCAGGTGAGGGCGAGGCAGGCGATGCCGGGGGCCCTGGCTGGTGGTACTGGTAGCCAGTGTACTTTGTAGCATTACTGGTGCTGGTGGGTGGTCACTGGTGGTCAGTGACTGAGACTGGTGGTGACACTGACGTTAACTTAGGACCGATACGATAGGCGGTGTAGTAGTAGGCCGGCCCGGCCGGTGCCATTAAAAAAAAAGTTGCGCAGTTGAGGCCTATGGTGGGACCGTGGGTCACGTCAGTCACTGGTTAATGTTGTTTTTGATCCCCGCCTGGTTTGATCATCGACGTCATCGTCATCAACGTGATCATGTTGTTGCCAGAATGCCAGTGCACTGCAGTGGGCAGTAGTGCCCAGGAAGTGGCTATTTAATAATGCGCAATTGCGGCAGGGCTGGTGGATACAAGAAGAATGATATGGGAATGTTTATTTATGGGTTTTGCATAAAGCTGGTTTCATCATGCTTCCACCTGCTGTTGCTGATAAAGTAAGTGTGCCTACAGTGAGGGGCATAAAATCATTTGACTGAGACACTGCGGCACTTTGGTTAAACACATGCAGCGCTGCATCGCGTATGCCAGGAGCGATTATTTTATGGTAATTAGTTGCAGCGCGCTGAGAGCCAAAGCCACCGGCGGCTGAGACAAGTACCGGGCAGGGACATAGCCCTTGTGGTTCAGTAGTCCACAGCACACCAGTCGAAGTCACTGTGCAGCTGCTGCTTCCCGGGTCGGCGTTAGCCAGGGAGTCATTTGGAAGTAAGGGAGTGCGTGTGATATCTCTCACTCTGCTTTCTTATTGGTTTTATAATGCTAGCCTATCGCCGGGCGGTGTCACCTCCCAGGGACACCTGGATATATTCTCGGTGGTGAGGGATGAGTGGCAACCGGTGCAGATATACTAATGGGAATTTCACCAATGCAGTCACTCATAGTTTACTTCCAATCATTCCTGCTGGCAATCATTATGGCCGAGAACTCGGTCTGTGTCAGTAATAGCAAAGTCAGACTCGGACTGCTATTACCTCTTTCTTCCAGATCTCATCTTATGGCCGCCAGGGGCTGTCACTGTTTAAAGCCAATGCCTGCCCACCCTCCTCCACCCACGCACTGGTCACCAGGTCACTAGGCATCGAACGATTCCTGCTATTGTGTTGCTAACACGGTCCTCCTATCCCTGATCCAAGGCAGTGTTTCACGAATTTCACGTGCTGTGTGGTAAGTACAGAGCTGCTCATATTACCCCAAACAATTACGAGATGGAGTCAGGTGCTTGCATTTTCTTCGTGGTGGTGTACGCACCGAAATGTAAAACAAGTGTTGCTTCTTGAAAAATGAAAGTTTTCTGTGCTGATAAATGGAGTACAAGTACGAGTTAATTTTATTACATATGGTATCAAGATTACATTCTGGGCCTGTGATTTTTTTCCCCAGGTAGTAGCGTATTTTAGTATCTACATGCAAATCTGTTTTAAACGGTGGGGACCCCTGATCGTTTAATCGTTCACTTTAGCTACAAATATATTAAGAATTGAGGTGCATTTTCAGAGTCCGTGTGACCTCCAGCCCCCATGAGTTAGTCCGCTGCAAGACTGGAGTATTAACAAAAAGTGAGTGTGCAAGAAACGTTAATAAAGTTCTTGTAAGGAGTTCTGCTGTGGGCCATAACTGAAGCTGTTTACTTTATGAAATATTGTTTTGCCCATAAAGCTTAGATTACTTTCAGATTAGTAAATTGAGTTAGTGTCAATAGTCTGTGCAGCTGGACTGCAAGGAGGAGTCTCCAGTTAGCGCCCTTCAATTTCTGGGCCTTTGCCGCAGTTTTAAGATCTCCTTACAGTTTACCATTGCTCGTATGGGTGTAATTTCTGATATCTATATGTTTCTCTTACCTTCATTGATAGATTTTGCTCGTGACAAAGTGTCACTCATAGTCGTTGAAATGTCACTCATATTTACTCTGAAATTAAGAAAATGTCACACATAGCATTCTGAAACCTTGGCAGCTATGCCTCTTTAGGGCACCAGGTCTTACCCTATATGGGGTTTTTGTTGGTTATGACGCCACAGTACACGCAGCCATCGATCTGACCCTTCTTCTCCCACTAATTTGTTTCTTCTTTCCCCATCCCTCGCATTCTTGATCTTTTCTTTTCTCCCTTTCACGCCCGTACCCTCTGCCCTTCCCCGTCCCTGTCCCCCTCCCCTCCTCTGCCTGCCGCATTTCCACTTGTCACATCACCCTTTCCAACCTGTGTCGTATCTTCATCGTCTACAGTCACCTACTCATTTCTCTTCTGACTTCTCTGTTTCTTGTCTTTTTTTTTACCAAGCTCCTATCTCCTTTTATTCATTCTCTGACCTCTTCCAATAATTCAATTTTTCTTTTTCACCCCGACTCCCTTTCGTGTCACTTGTCTTTTCTTTCTATTCAAATTTCAACCGTTTTATGCAGACCGACTGGCCATGCGCCTTCAGAACTGGAGACTGCCTGGCTGCTGGACCGATCAGGAGATTCGGTTTCGTTTTTGCAGGGCAGTGGAGATCAGATTCGGTTTCGTTTTTTTCAGGGCAGGGAGGGCACGCAGGCGGGCCGTGGCACGCAGCCTCGTAAAAATAATCTGTTGCCTGTCCTGCACGGTTGTCTGAATATCCCAGCTACAGCATCATATAGATGGATGCTGGAAAATTAATTGGGATTTGCTCATTTAATGTAAACCCATCAGTGGTACCTGACATTTTACTTGTCGTCCACTACCAGATTTAATGTTTCCATGCTGCAGTGACAAATAAATCTGAAATGGGCAGCTTTTCTCCTGCTCCTGTGCCAGGCATGGTAAATATATTGCTGTCGGGTATAGAATTTCTCCTAGCCAAAGTTAACACTAATTCAAGGTCTTAGAGTGCCATGAGAAGATTACTTTTTTGATACAATACAAATCCTGTAGTAACTGCAGTAGAACCACAACTCACACTGAGACCCACCTTTTATTATCATATCACAGTCCCGCCATTGTCTCTTATTTTCTTCCAGGTCATTGGTAACTGCTGCTTTCTATGTCAACTTTGTACCACACATAAAGTGCATTTGTAAAGCCCACGTTCACTTGTAGGCTTCTTGCCACTGAATAACAGATGTTTATTGTTGCCCATCTCAATGGTACTCATTTTATCGACCTCAGAAGGATGAAAGGCAGAGAGGACCTATCAGGATTTGAACCTGTGACCATGAGGTCGAACACAGACCCATACAGTGGACTTATTCATCTGCTAAGCCAACAGACCACACTGCTTTTGCTACCCAAACAGCAAGCAGAAAATAACAAGCAAGTCCCTGTCCCACAGATCTGCCCGTTGGAAGTCAAAAGATGGAGGAACTTCAACTTCTCATGAACACAAGCCCTGCTGCCGGCACTCATGCATTCCAATGCTACAGCTGTTTTTCTCAGCACTGAAAAGCACTGCAGCCATTGAAGTGTGTGATTCCACAGCAGAGGGAGGTAACACTGCATCTATATTGCAGTTCAGATTCAAATGTTGGTAATTGTTTGGGTGGTCCCAGCCAGTGTAACGCGGGGTTACTGGGCTCTGCTTTTGACAGTTTGATTTTTTTCATCTCTCGTATCCTGTGGCAACATTACTAGTGCAAGACTTATTCAGAGAACTAGAGCGTGTTACAAATTCAGAACTCCACCAAGCAAACACTGATGCTGAATAAATCAAAAAATAATCTGTGTTTTATTTTTTAAAAGAAAACATGCTTTAATTCATGCATGAGTAAATACAAACCTTAAAATTACAAATGAACACAAAGAAAACCAGACATTTTCAGCCCTCCTGAAGAAGTGATCTGTGCAAGAAAGTGTGTAAGTGATAAAATATTTAAAGTCCTTTCTTGTGGATGGCTCACAATGTAAAAAACACTTCCTATTGCATTTGTCAGAGAGTTAGTTCACAATGCTGAAATTCGGATCAGCCAGATATATATTACCTCTGACTTTTAGCAGTCCCAGTTGAAAAGGTGGGTGGAGCTAATATAGTAAGTGGGTGGAGCCAGCGGATGAAGTGGGTGGAGCCAGAGAAAAGTAGGTGTGGCCTCCGACAAACATTTGAGCACCTGCACTTCATATTTTACAAATTAAGCACTGATCAGGTGTATTTGTAGCGTGCACAGGCGCTCCCTGTAAGCCTCTTACCCCTGTTCATAAATATACGGTGTTTTATTGTTGCAGGGTCAAATGTATTCATTTTATCGACTTATGAATGATAACAGGTTGAATGGACACAGCAGGAGTTAAAACTAGTGACCGAAGGATCCATTACAGAGATCCCAGCAGGGAATCCACTATACTTTTGAGCTACCCCTTTACATATAACGATGCTCTTGCCTTAATGTTGAAAAAAAAGTTTAAATAATTTGAGTTAAATCAAAATGAAGTATTTTTTAAACTTAAAAAACTCGGGACTAGATTCTTAATATCCCAAAATAAGGCAATCCGTGTAAATGAGGAACTCCCAGGTTACATGACCACTTCAATGACCACTCCCGACCCCATGACTCGTCTCCACTTCATAGGAACCCGGATATGCTATCCCAGACTGTAGCCAAATGACAGAACCCATGCTAACATTTCCAGTGGTTCTTTCCGGCATCTAAGATCATCCCTCAGAAGCCATTGTCTGAAGTACTGTTTCTTAAATCCTCACATCAGGAGCAGTCCAACCAAAAAGATCCCACATCCGTCTATCCATCTAACCAAACTCCTTCACAGTCTTTCCACATGAGCTTAGCCACCTAAACAAATGAAACGAATGAACTGAGGGGTCCTTTCCTCAGTAATGGTCTGATTTCAGAGGTCACCCCAACAGGCAAATATTGTACAAACTGAGAGGCGGTGTATATACAGATGCTTCCATACACATCACCCCTCTCCCTCTCACTCAAGGCGACCGCTCCACCTGTCAAGCATGAAAAGTTTCCAGACCTCTTGGGAGGAAGAGACAGCATGTCGTTTCTCCCTGTCTGATCATCTGTGCATCTGCAGATACTGCACGTTGGCATTCATCATACCAGACCCTGCATCACATGTCAGCGTCCAACAAAGGAAGATTTACATTCAGAACCGATCACTGGCAAAGCACTTTTAACCCCTTGCTTTAGCACACCCTTAATGTCATTTTAAAAAAAACATTGGTCAGAATATTATAATTACCTTCTTCAAACACTCATTAGCAATGTGTCTTATAGCACATATAAAGTTACTGACGCCAATTTCTAACCGTACTCACAGGATCCTAGCTAATATAGCGCAATGTTCATCCTCAGAAATTTAAATTCCAAGGGATATAATGGGATTTATATTTCAGCGGATGGGATATCCGTCATTGTTGTGACGGAGTAACGCGTACGTCGACATCTAAATCAGGCTTGAATGTGGACTTGATGGACACTCGACACAACAACAAATATAACAAAAGTATAGACATATAAATTGTAAAGTGGAGAAGTGTGGCTCACTGGTTAGAGCAGGCAGACCCTGAAGCAGAGGTCAGACCCGGGACCAGGGTTCAATTCCCGACGCGGCAGGGTCTTGAGCTCAAATGTCCACGGACTCGATAATTCTCGCTTCGTGCCTGACCTAATCATGGGTTCACCCTCTGCAACTCTGGGCATTAAGCTTGCTTAATCTCCACAACGGCCCCCCGCGGCGGGATGCCTGGCTTTCACCTTGGGGATGCCCTGTAGGGGCTATCTCACAGGGAAAAGCCAGGACGGTTTCCCAAGGCAAGCGCTCAGAGACCCCTGGGTGATAAGCGCTATATAAATCCAATATACAATACAATACAATACAACAATACAATAAATTGTAAAGGCATGGCCAGTCATCACTCATCAAGCCGCTTCTTCTGACATAAACACACTTGACCTCACAGTGGATATTGAGAAGAGTCAACCATGTTGCATGAGCAACAATGGCCTAAAACACCAACTGAACACAACTGGTCAGATGGAGCTCAGTGAGCATGGAACGCAGATCCAAATATCCAGCCAGAAAATGAGATGTATATGCAAATGCATAGGAGGGGGAAGGTCCTTAATTCATTTTCAATTTACAAAACAACAACATTTATGACAGGTACATTAGGCAAAAGAAACAGCAAACTGTAGCCTTTTTTTCAGGACTCACGTCTGAAAATTAACATCTTTGCTGGCTTTGTATCCTTTATACAAAAATATGCTTTTGTAAAATGCAGAAAAACTGAAATACAATAACATATTTGCGAAGGAAAGTAGCAAAGGAGGTATGGAGAGATTACCCTTAATAAGGAGACAAGAGTAGGCAAAGGAAAATGTTTTGACATTCGCATTCAAGCAATGACAAAAGCAAGAAAAACACCAGCTGTGGTGCAATTAAAAAAAGATTGCTTTGTGTGTACAATGCATGGATGAGACAAACAATTGAATGTATGACGACCAGCACTCCTGCCTGATAAGCTCACTACCTCCAACAGCTCTCAGCACACCCGCAGCCACACCATCAGACTGGAGACAAGGCAGCGAAAATAAGAAAAAACAAGCATTTGCAATGCAATAGGACTCGCAGTTACATGAGTTAAAGCTATTGGCATTGTAAAAGACAATGCCTTTTATTTATGTTTTTAAAACGAAAACAAAAATAAAAGGCATTGTTATTTGCAATGTCAATAGCTCAAACTTGCGTGAATGCAAGACCTATCGCATTGCAAATGCTTGTTGGTTTTGTAGGCACGTGGAGATTAAGTGATTTGCCCAGAATCACAGTATGTTGAACCGATGCTGGGACTCGAACCTGGTTCCTTAGTTCCATAGTTGGCAACCCTGGCCCTTACACCACACCCTCTATCTGCCCTTGTGCCACATTTAAAACCCACGTCTCCGTATGTAGGCTGGAGTCTCCCCAAACTCATGCCATGGTGATGTCTCGCGGTTGACCCTTCCTTTAAAGGGTGGCAAGCTGGCTGCGCCATAGCTCGTTGGGGCATGCGGCTGGGCAAGGACCCATAACTGGTATGCGCAGGAATCCAATGTGTGTGTATCTTTTGGATATGTGATGCGGTGGCGCCCGCAGAACAGGCCCCGGCTGAAGAGGCTGTGGCATCCTATGTGCCGCATGTCTTGTGGAATTCATTTTGAAAGAATACTGAATGGGATATTTCAAGGAAGGGACACTGTCTCGGAGGCCCGCCTGCTATTTCGTGAGATGTTTGGGAACCACCAGAGTTCATAAGGACATTGCAATCCTGCACATACCAGTTATGGGTATTTCGAAACAAGCATTGTGTCCAGGAAATAAACTGTGAATATTTAACACTATGGAACAACAGAGTGTTATTTGGGACGACATAGACAATATGATAGTATTAGCCCTAAATGGAATTGGTTTCTCTGAGATTGGATAATAATTTCGATTGAAATGTAGCCCCAAAAATATGCAGGAGATGTTCCTTTTCAAATCTTGGAAAACGGGTGGACTAAGTGGAGAGACAATGTCAGTTGCAGTGCATTTTGGACATTGTAGTCTTTAAACAGCGCGAGTATGAACAAGCTGAAGAACTGAGGCGACATCGCGGGTGCATTCCGGAAGTCAGGCAGCCTTCGTTTGGACGTGGGCGGGGCCTGCCAAAGAAACAGGGAGGAACCGCCGGGGAGGACGTCCAGAACCCTGCAGGCTCCATGCTGACGTTCTGGCCCCATCAGAGGGACGGGGCGAAGAGCGAGGGCAGACTGCATGGCAACAGAGGCAACAAGGGGCTCCCGAGTGGTGAGGAGAGCCCCGCGGCATGCCAAGAAACGGCCAGGCAATCTGCAGACCGAGCCGGTGAGTGAGAGCTTGCAGGCTGTTAGAAGAAAAAGCTCGTTGCTCACTGGGCTTAAGGACATCCCAAGTTGAGCGGCGTGCGCATAGAAAACAAAAGTGAAATTACAGGAGGCTTGCGAGGACGGAAGGGGGACAGGAGATCTGCACGGGGCGTTCACATTTCTAGTCCGTCCTGCGGGTGCCCATCTCTTAGCTCCCTTCCGAGGCAAGTCAGTGACACTAGATCTCGCTGGCGACAGCGCTTTCGCGCTACGGTCGCCAGGCGAGACCTAACAAGGCCACATGCTTTCTCCATTTAAGTACCCAGGTACTGGAATAACATCTCAATATCCATCAGAGCAGCGTCAACCCTGCACCTAATTTGGGAAAGAGTTGCAGACACTCTTTGTAATGAACTCTACAACAAAACGAAGGAATATTCTACCTCCACTCTCAGAATGCAGCTTATGCTCTAATCAGTGATTGGCTGTATCTTTGCCTCTGACCCCAAGCAGCATTCCACTGACTTCTGGCTAGGTTTTGCTATACCTATCTTCAGATCGAAAAGTTTCTAATGTAAAATAGTCCCTCATTTACTCCGAAAGAGGTGGATGGATACACCCAAATAGCCAGTAGAAAAAGGTGAGGCTAAAATACGCATGTTAACTAATCCAAGATGTGATTGATTATAAAATGTTTTAAGCCATTTGCTGAAGGTTCTGGAGCCAAAGAAAACTATGGCTAAAGTAGGCAGAACCAGACCCCCTTAGAGTACATAATATAATATGTTTGCCATAAATGGGGGAAATATGTTTAAGACCAAGGGGTGTACAAGTGGAAAAACATGAATTAATAAAAAAAAAAGTAAAGTCAAAACACATGTTAAAAAAATGGAAGTGCAGCAGTTGAGAAGTAATAATTTGAAGTAAGGAGCTACATTCGTCTTCAGAATGTCATGGCCAAGCTGGTGATGGGGTGGGAAGGTAACACCTTCTTACAGGTTACGGATATTTTGTTAACAAAAGGATACATCTCAAAGTGCCCTGCGTTGCACACAACGCTTCTTATTGCTGCACGCTCTGCGTGCTATGCCCATTCCAGGATCCCGTGTCCTTGTGTTGAGTACCTACTTAAAGCGCCTAGAGTTCGATCATCTATGTAAAAGGTAGCACATTCTCTGTTTAAGCCTCCCTTTTAAGGAAAGTTCTGCCACCTCAAGACATGACTATTTTACCTTTTTCATTGCAGGTATCAGGAAAATTGCTAATAACCAAACTAAGGTAAGACTGGAAAAAACATAAAAATGTGTTTAAATGCAAGAGTTGCAGACTGTGCAGTTGGAACTCATGAAGCATCTAATTTCCACCTGCCTCGGATTGTCTCAAAGAAAAACTTTAGTAGCCGCAGTAAAAATCTCATGGGCGCGTGGAACAGTAACCACGCCCTGAAAACAATCATTGAGGGGAGGATAGGCTGCAGGCGAGCAGCTGGTCCAATGCTTGGAGTTCACATTGTACCTGCTAGAAAGGAAAGATGGCGACCAGCAAGTAAAGACTGATTTGGGGAACATTTCTTAGACAATTTCTAAGAACTGCTAAATTATGATAGAAACAACCACATTTTCTAATAACACTTCTTTTTTAAAAGCTAAACACTAAGGGTATTTTTTAATTGGTACTAAAAGAGTTTTAAAGCTCTTGTGATGGTTTTTATTAACTTACAATAAAGACTACTTTCCTTTATTTTACCCTTCTCTTGGGTTTTTGTTCCTTCATTTATTCTCTTTAATTATAATCATGTTTATTTCTTTAAGACAAGCATTAGCAAAGCCAGCAGATCTTGCTTCAATGTGCCAACACATGCAGACACAGTCATGCGCAAATGCAAATGCTAGTTACACGCACATTAAAGTGAGATGTATGTGCTTTGCTGATTCTAGGTGACCGAAGAGGGACACGAGTTTTCAGTGTCGAAAGCGAAATGAGGGCTAAATTAAGGCAATTTTTTTACAATTTAGCAACATCTTGGCCACGTGTCATGGCACTGGTAGGCACTTGCCTTTAATATCTTGAATGCCAGCCCTGGCTGGCACTGTGCAGATGAGATGCAGTGCAGCTGATGCTATCCCTGAATGAAACCTCCAATCTCTGAGGACCACACACACACACACACCCTGGGGTGCCATGTAAGCATCCACAGTTTGCACTCCAGTGAAGCTGATCTGGTTGATAGTTGTTTTGTTTCTCTTCACCATTAAAATATTGTACTAGTATGATGGAGATTCCATTGATTGCATTGCTGTTGTATGCATGTGTGTACAATGCATTCACAAAGGAAGTGTGAACAGCTGCTGCCTGTGCTGTACTTGTGCTGTCTGCCTGAAAGGATCAAACACAACTATTGAGATGTAAAATAGTCCTTTATGTACTGATAGACAAGAACTCAGTAGGAAGAGGAATGATTCAACAAACAGCCAATAACATGAGGTGAGAGAGTATTCTTTTGGGAAGGCCAAAGCTCATCCTATTTATACTTTAAAGAGCTGGTTAGGATGGGTGTTGCAGACAGCAGCACTACCAAACCAGACCTAAACAAACGTTTGGTCTTCAGAATTCTTGGTGGAGGGAGCACGAGTGGTGGAAGGGGAAGGGGGTGAGGCGAGGTGCCTACTGCTGGACATTGGTTGATGAGAACTCAGTAAGCAAGCATTGGCATAGCCAATAGGTCCTGCCTTTAGGACCAAAGAAGTGCTTAGCCAGAGGTATTGGCTTTGCTAATGTCTTTAAGCCTTGTTGTAGAGCAGTGTGGCTGCTGTACAGCATGGTGAAAGTTATATATAAAAGAGTATTATCAGCATTTTTGCTACCTTATATATAACCAAGAAGACATTATGTACAACTGAACGACCCTATTAAAAAAAGAATTAACATAATTTTGTTAAAAACATTTTCGTCCTTGCAGTGCTGGCAACTTCTTCCTGCTTGTTCAAATGCTTGTTTTTTATAGCTTTTTTTATGTTGTTTTATGTGGTGCTGTGCTGGTGCTGAGGTGGAGCTGAGTGGTGTTGAGTTGGTGCTGAGTGGTGGAGAGTAGGTGTTACGCTGGTGCTGAGGTGATGCTGTACTGGTGCTGAGGTGATGCTGTACTGGTGCTGTACTGGTGCTGAGGTGGTGCTGTGCTAATGCTTAACTGATGCTGTGTATGTGCTATGTTGCTGCAGAGGTGGTACTGCACTGATGCTGTGGTGGGGTTGCGCTGGTGCTGAATTGGCGTTGCGCTGGTGGTGGTGCACTCATTCAGAGATGGTGCTGTGGTGGTGTTGAGTGATGCTGAGAAGATGCTGCACTGATGCTGAGGGAAGAAGTGTGGTGAAGTGTCCAGGCAGCACACTCCAGAGAGCAGGGCTCATGGTTCGATCTCCGGCAGCAGCTCAGCTCAGCACCATGTCACTTAATCTCCCAAACGGTCTCCAGCACCTTGAGACCTTTAGGGGTGAATAGTTTGCGCTTTACAAAAACCGGATTTGGATTTTTGAGGTGGTGCAGAGTGATGCTGTGTTAGTACTGAGTGATGCTCTGGTGCTGCTGAGTCATGCTGAGGTGGTGTTGCTGAGGTGGTGCTGAGCTGGTGCTGTGATGAGGTGGTGCTGTGCTGAAGTGCTGCTGAGTTGCTGCTGAGGTGCGGCTGCGCTTGTGCTAAGGTGGGGCTGCGCTGTTGGTTGTGCACTGATGCAGAGATGGTGATGTGCTGATGTTGAGGTGGTGCTGTGCTCATGTGAAGTTGGTGCTGAACTGGTGATGGTGCATTGATGAGGAGGTGGTGCTGCTGAGGTGGTGGAGTGGTGCTGAGTCATGCTGTGGTGGTGCGGGATCATGCTGTGGTACTAGTGCTCAGGTGGTGGTAAGTGATGCCAGTTGGTACTGTGCTGCGCTGATGCTAGTTGGTGCTGTGCTGCGCTGAGGTGGTGCTGAATTGGTGCTGAGGTGAGACTGCCCTGGTGCTGAGGTGGGCTGCAGTGTTGGTGGTACAATGATGCAGAGGAGATGCGCCGGTGCTGTGGTGGCACTGAATGATGCTCTGTTGTGATGGTTCTAAGTCACGCTGAGGTGGTGGTGCTGCGCTGGTGCTCAGATGGTGCTGAGTGATGCTGAAATGGTGTTGTGCTGTGGTGAGGACGCGCTGAAGCTTATGTGGTGCTGCACTAATGCTGAGGTGCTGCTGCGTTGGTGCCGAGTTGCTGCTGAGGTCTGGGCTGTACTGGTGATGGTGCACTGATGCAGAGATGGTGCTGAGCTGATGCTGAGATGGTGCTGTGCTGATGTTGAGATGGTGCTCTGCTGGTACTTAGGTGGTGTTGAGGTGGTGGTGCGCTGGTGCTGAGGTGGTGCTGCACTAATGCTTAACTGGTGCTGCATTATTGCTGAGTTGCTGCTGAGGTGGTGCTGCCCTGATGCTGTGGTAGGGTTGCACGAGTGCTGAGTTGGCGGTGCGCTGGTGGTGCTGCACTGATGCAGCAGTTGTGCTCTGTGATGCTGAGATGGTGCTGTACTGATGGTGAGGTGGTGCTGTGCTGGTGCTGAGTTGGTGCTCTGCTGCTGAGTAGGTGCTGCACTGAAGGTGGTGCACTGATGAGGAGGTGGTGATGTGCTGATGCTGAGATGGTGCTGTGCTGATACTAAGGTGTTGCTGTGGTGGCGCTCAGTTGATGCTGAGTGATACTGAGATGGTGCTGAGTAACACTGATGAGGTGCTGAGTGATCCTGAGGTGGTGCTGAGTCATGCTACAGTGGTGGTGCTGCACTGGTGCTTAGGTGATGCTAAGCTGGTGCTCCTATGGGGCTCAGTGATGCTGATTTGGTGCTATGTAAAGGTGATGCTGTGCTGATGCTGAGGTGGTGCTACACTGATCCTGAAGTGATGCTTCATTGGTGATGAATTGCTTCTGAGGTGGGGTTGCACTGGTGCTGAGGCAGGGCTGTGCTGATGCTGAGTTGTTGCTGCACTGGTAATGGGCCACTGATGAGGAGGTGGTGCTGTGTTGATGCTGAGATGGTGCTGTGCTGATGCTGAGGTGGTTCTGTGGTGCAGCACAGGTGGTGCGGTGCTGATACTGAGATGGTGCTGCACTAATGCTAAGGTGGTGCTGAGGTGCTGCTGGTCGATATTGAGGGGGTGCTGAGTGGGTTGTGCTGGTGCTGAGGAGGTTCTAAGTAATCCTAAGGTGGGCTCAGTAATGCTGAGTGATGCATTGGTGGTGTTCAGGTGATGCTGTGCTGGTGCTCAGTTGGTGCTGAGTGATGCTGAGTTGGTGCTACGCTGGTGCTCAGGTGGTGCTGCACTGGTGCTGAGGTGATGCTGCGCTAATGCTGAAGTGGTGCGGCGTTAGTGCTGTGCTGGTGCACTGATGCAGGGGTGATGCTGTGGTGGTGTTGAGTGATGCTGAGGAGATGCGCTGGTGCTCAGGCAGTGCTCAGTGATGCTGTGAAGGTGCTGGCTGATGCTGAGGTGGTGGTGTTGCACTGATGCAGAGGTGGTGCTGCACTGGTAGTGAGGTGGTGCTGCAGTGATGCAGAGGTTGTGCAGTGCTGGTGCTGAGGTGCTGTGCTGGGGTTGAGATGGGGCTGTGCTGGGGCGGAGATGGGGCTGTGTTGGGGCTGAGAGATGCTGATTGGTGCCCTGTTGGTGTTGTGGGGGTGCTCTGGTGATGCTGAGTGATGCTTAGGTGGTGCTGAGTGACGCCGACTGGTGCTGAAGTGGTGCTGCGCTGATGTTCAGGTGGTGCTACCGTGGTGTTGCACTGTCTACTTACAGAATATATTGTAAAGCAACCTCACAATACTTGCAGCATTTGGAGAGTACGAGGAGGCATCCCTTCATATTGATTTGATTTTACCAATGATTGAAACTTAAAAGAAAGCATCAGAAGTTGAAAGCGCACAACTTAAAGCTGCTTCCATTTTCATAAAACTGAGCAATAACAACATGTTTACCTCTTTAATCATCCAAATATTTGCGCTGTTAAAACCATAATGTAAATAGGTTGGTCCTACTGTTGACCATCTTCTTAAATTACACTTTCTTTAAGTAAGTATATTATTTTAGGTTTTGACATTTGAACTAATGAAACCAAAAATGTTATAGGATGTAAAACAACACAGCCTCTGACTGAAAAGGCCCTTGTGAAACCAATGACAGTGGAAAACAAACAAGATAAGGACATGATTTGTAGCCCTCGGTTGAGTATGTTCAGAAAGCCAAACAAACCGAGGCAAAAGCAAAAAGTATTGCGCCAAAACTAACATATATCGGGGATAGTGAAGTGATCCATGTAACTGGGCCACTCTCCAGGGTGTCACCAAAACAGCAAAAGAAGGAACTATGTAAACTATTCACCCACAAAAACAAAGGAATTTCAAAAGCCACCCAAACGAATGAATGGAAACTGATGGGTGTGCTGAAAGCCCATACAGTAGATACAGCATGTTTCGAGAGACAGCATGTGCTGCCTAGCGAGACCTAAAAAGGCACACCCTCAGAAGCATAACAAAGTTTATAGATCAATACAGAGCTAAAAGAGCGCTATTTCATCTAAAGTACTTTACTGATTACTTATTCATTAATGCACACGACAATGATTAATAAGAACATGTGAGTCTGGTGATAAAAAGCACAGCTACAAGGCAGAGTGGCAAGAAGGAACCATGTGCACTGCAAGTCACACCACATCCCAATTGCAAAAGCACAAAACACACCCCTCACCGCCTGAAGGGTTGGCAGGAGACACAAGGCGAGTATCCACAGGAGTAGAGCACTGAGTGAGACTGGGAGCAGAGGGTGAGTGACAGCAAGAAGACAAGACCACCAACAAAACCATAAGAGAGAGAAAGAAGAAACTTGAGGAGCAGGAAGAGACACCGCCAGATCAGACAGCGCTACTAGAACTTGTCGCTCACTCTCAGGCTGAGCTCGAGGCCCAGAGAGACCTAACGCCCCAGAGGACGACTGGAGCAGCCTCCATTTTCAGCCAGCACATCAATGGGCTTTAAAAGCCAACATACACCAGCAGACCAGTGGAAACTGGGAAGGGTGCGCTCTACTAATGCTTTGTAACACAAAATTGCACATATACTATTTTATAAGTATGGAATATCACTTTAAAATGCGATTTCGTTCCTCACCTAATCTATGCAAAGACGTATTACACTTCGCCTTCACATTCTTACATGCAATTAAGATGTCAGCCTGATAATGGGTGCAGTAAAACCCTAATCCCATAATCATAATAATGAAACGTGGATCTGTGGAAATAGACCCCATGGAGACAGCACTGAGACCCATGGCCTAGAGCCGAATGGCTTGAGACTCTTGAAGGTCAGATGATGGATGGACAATGACCTTGCCACAGAGATGGAGACGGTTCAATCCTCCACTGAGCCTGAAGCAATGAAAACGACGAGGGCGGAGGGCCCTGCACGGTGTTAGAAGTCAGCGCTGTGATGTTGTAAGAGTGACCATCCACAGAGGCCAGTGCTGTGATGCCGTAAGAGGCCAGTGCTGTGATGTTGTATGCAAAAAGAACAATTGATGGACAGAATGCAGAACAATGTCATACTTTCACCTCAGCACATCGATCTGGGCCTAAATCCATCGTTTTTTTGCTCACCATGCCATTCCAGTTTGGACCCAGCCATATGCAAATCAGTCTTGACCCTGTGCCTCATGGGAACAGTCCAGCCCGAACTGCCAGGCCAGGTCCTCCCTGGACTGGAAACAAGCATCCTAGGACCAGTTTCGGGCTTTCAGCCCTCATCAGCCAGAATAGCTTGACTCCAGTGGCATGGAGAGCACAGTACCCAGGCCATCCAGAGCGGCAAACAAAGTGAGCATGTCAGCTGTGGTAACTCTTCTCCATAAAGACGGTGTAGAAATACCGAAACATACATAAGGACATGTAACACAACCGCTGCCCAGCTAGATTCACACTGTAGAAATACAGAAACACACATACACATGCAATACAAATCTCCCACAATAAAATAGATTCTTGCAGTCTGTTCGCATCAAACTCTCTCGCAAATATCATGACCCACTTAAAAAACGGAACTCATTATATCAAAAGGGAAGGATGAAAGATGAGCTGACCTTGTTGGCACACAGCCAATGACGTCAAGGGAGCCCCTACCAGTCTCACACCTGGTTCCCTAACTAAGCGAGCTGTCTCCCACCGACCTAAAAACAGAACTTTAGAGAACCAGGAGTGGATATTTTTAACATACCATAACTTTTGTGATTAGCACTGGCAGAAGTTGTTAAGAGAAACAAGCATTGCTGCGCCAGCCTTGGCATTTGAGAATGGAGGCCATATTTAAGCTGACGTCAGTCAGATAGCTCGGCCTACCGCCAGCGGCCGCAACTCTGCACGTTTCTCAGTTTCTAGAGCTATCAAGCCAATGTTGAAACAATGTGTGCATATTCAATATGAGTGCTGATATTCCAATCAATCGACCAGTATATTTATGAAGCGCTGCTAATCACCCATGAGGGTGTCCAGGCGCTGAGGATTGTGCTGTTTCAGGTAGAATCAGTTGAACAAACACTTTTTGAGTGCCTCCTGGGATTCCCGGAGAGAGGTGGGGGTCCAGAGAAGCAGAGGGAGGTCGCTCAAGGTTTTCGCCGTGAGGTAGGAGAAAGAACACCCTCCACAGTTGCTTCAGCGAATGCAGGGGATAGGGCAGCGGAAAGAAGGAGTCTGGAGGGCTGGTGGAAGTGCAGGCGGTGGTTGATGTATGGCGGTCATTGGTTGTGCAGGGCCTTGTATGTGTGGGTCATCAAATTGAATTGCCAGTTCTTCTGTTCGGGGAACCAGTGGACTATTTCAGCTTAGTAGCACTTACGTATAGTTTGGGTACAAGTTCTATGTGGGAACCAAACGCTACCTTTCGACACATAAGTAGATTGCAACTGCAGGGGCATAACACAGGCCCCCGCAGCCCCCGCAGTGCAGGGGGCCCCCCCAAGCTCTGGGGGGCCCTCTCAGCACAGCACTTCGGCCGGAGAGCCCCCAAATTATCATTACGCCACTTTGTCACTGTACTTATATGAAAATTCCGCTCCCTATTGAGGAGTTGCATAATTTCCTCTGTTGTCAGTATGCCAGGGTGTACTGAGATGTACATAATTATTTTTTTCACAGTACAGCAAGGATAAACGATGGCTTTGGCATGACAACACTGGGGCCTAGTGCAGGAGGCTAGAATAAGCTGCATTCAGCTGTAAAAGAGTGCTTGCATTGCAGTGCATCATGGTATGGTGCACCTGGAAGTGAGCACCCTGAGATGATCCTGTTATATGCAAATCAGGGCATCAGCCACATCCAATCCCAGCAACAGGAGCTGAAGCTATTCTCTCCTCTGAGTCCCTTTTCTATGTTGTAGACTCTTCAGAGCAGTTAAGAATTGCGGCTGGTGGTGCTAGGAACTGTCGATCAATCCTCAATTCAAAGTTATTGCCCCTCCCTCATCATGCGGGATGCCAGCTGAGTGCATATGCCCAATCAGTGAGGCAGCACGTGCTGCATCTGTTTAGAAAGGTCTAACAGCTGTCATAAGTAACACCTGGATGACCACAACACATCACTTTAGCATTTCCCTTGCCTCTTCAGCTCCAGCCGCCACAACTATTTAACCCCATGAGGAGTGGTGACTACCAGAGCTCCTAGGTCCTAGTACCAGGCCACGTGTCCTAGGTTGGGGCGACAGCAGCCGTGCAATCAGAACAGGCATCATTAGCGGTCACTACTGGTAGCCACAAGAAAACTGCAAAACAGGAAATAAACTGCAAAGTAGGTATTGAGGGAGGTGCTTCCTTGCTCTCTCTTCATATAGGGTATAAGTGTGTGGGTACACTAGCTTATTGCCTTATCAGTGTATGGCGCACCCATGACATACTTAACAGGCCCAATCAGTCTAAAGCCAAGTTAAGAGGAAAATAGGCGGGGAGGATAGGTTCTTTGCCAAAGGTCGTAGGTGCGAGCACCAAGACAACTGAGAAAAGGCAGTATACATCCCCTTGCATTCACCTCTGCATTCACATCCACTACCTGGCTTCACGTGAATTGTTATTGATACTAGACATAGCTTGACTTACAATACGATTATAATTCTGTAATACATATATCATTATTGTACGTCGTTGATACCACTGAAACTCTGACTTTCTAACCTGATACCCCTGATCTAGCTTGCCATCATTTTCATGCACTGACATCTAGTCACAACAATGGGGAGAACAAGACAGAGAGCCCGCAAATTATCCATCGAGAGCCAGGAAGATCCCCTAGCTTCCTGTGAGCCGGAAACTCAAGCATCGCAGAGTTCCCAGCAAAGTGAATCTTCGACTGAATCCTCAGAGGCAACACTAGCAATCAATCCCGACGATTTAGTTCTGTCAGCTCTGATCCCCAGACCATTTCTAAGCTGATCCTTCACCTTGCCAAATAGGGGACCAGAAACACCAGCCAAGCCAATGCCTTCTTTACAGTGGTAAAATCTTTGACTGCCTTAAGAGCAAAAACAAAATCATATAGTAACAAAGCTCACATCCCAGCACTCTGTTTGCTCCAATCAATATTGGTAAATGCTCTGCATGATCACACTTACTCCAGTCTACAGTTTTATATCCCACTTGGTGCAGCCAGTGCTGTGTATCTCTAGACACGTGTTTCAGGATAGTTGTTTGAAACCATATAGTCCTCTATAAGTAGTAGTTTGAAAGGTTTAACAATTAAGCAATACTGTGGCATTGCTAAAACCACTGTTTTATGGCACGTTATCCTAACATTAATAATTTGTCCTCACCACCTATACATGGCCGAACGAATCTACATAACATCCAAACCAATTTAGTATTTTGCTGAGAGATGCAGCACAATCCTCTCAACCATGTTAAACACTGACTACCACAGCTGAAATTCAAGTAGTTAGAAAACAATTTGAGAAAGAGGGCTAGAGACATTTTCAGTCCCCCTGGGTTAAATGTATCAAACAAAAAGAGAGTGTCATGCGCAAAGAGAAATGTGTATGAACACTAAGGCAGAGACTGGAACGAGGAATGCCTTTAGAGAACACACTGGAAATCTCCTGGGGATTGTTTGGAAGCCCTCACTCACCAACCTGGGTCGTGACATGCTTTATCATCGGGCCCACCAGGAGAAGCCGAATGCCTCCCTGGTGTGCTACAACGCCAGATTACTCCGGAGCTGGTTGTTGTGACAGTGATGTGAAAAAGTGATTTAAAAATGTCTAAATTGTACCAAACAAGAAATGTATTCACTGGTCAGTTCGACATGGTTAAAAGATATGTGTGGGAGAACTACCAAAGATTATGATGGAAGTTTCTACTTTATAGTGGGGTCAACATGTTTCTGCCCTTCTAAGTGTCTGATTTACTGGGCATTCTTCAAGACCGTGTTGTGTGTACCTCGGCGGTATGGATGCGCTAAGGCCCACCCTGACCTGAGGACGTGAAAGTTAAAATACAAAATAGTAGTGTAAAATAAGTGCAAGAAAAACAAACCACAAGTTGTGGGAATTACCTCAATTACGAGGAACCTGTGTAGTTTGTTTTTTAAAAGATTCACACCCCGTAGGTCTCGGGAGGGGGTGGAGGCGACAATGGCACACCGCCCGCAATGCCTGGTACCCGCTCAGCACCTAGCTTCTCCTGCTTGTCATCTCGTTGCGGGCGGTGTGCCATTGTCGCCTCCACCCCCTCCCGAGACCTATAGGGTGTGGATCTTTTAAAAAACAAACTACACAGGTTCCTCGTAATTGAGGTAATTCCCACAACTTGTGGTTTGTTTTTCTTGCACTTATTTTACACTACTATTTTGTATTTTAACTTTCACGTCCTCAGGTCAGGGTGGGCCTTAGCGCGCCCATACCGCCGAAATTCAAGTAGTGCCACCAGAGTTGCATCAGTTTGTCATCTCACCAACTGCTAATTCCCTACCCAGACACCCGAGTTGGGACTTGAGCCTTAATCTCACAGGCCTTTACTGTTTCAAGGACTATCTAGAAAAGTAATGCTCAGGAGAAAATTAAATGGATGCCTCGCTCAACCTAGACGCAGAGGGTATGGCTTTGATGGACACTTTCATCCCACTTTTCAACTTACGCCAACAAATTCAGCTTTGAACTCTACTATCAACATCTCCACTAATGAAGAAATTCGGGCTTCCACTGATTGGGAGGACAAAATAATGACAACACTGCCTGCTCAGCCAGTACTCTCACTCTCGAGAACAATGTGCAGAACCCTAGATGCAATGCATGGCTCTATCTAACTACCCATTCGCAAAAAATAGATATTCAACCAGTAGATTTAAAGGACATGTCTTTCTACTATTTACAGACAAGCGACTGGGGAACGGGCCTACTAGAGGAAGTTGAGGCAGACTCAATAGGAAACTAAGCAGACAAAACAGATCCTTGCGACTGTTCAGCAGTCATTTTTTTTTTTTTAAAGTAATTTTTATTGTAAACACACTTTACACAGGCCAATAGTTGCACATATTCAGTATCATTCCTAGTGCCACAGTCTGGTTCATCAACATCTCGTGTACACAGCCTGCAGGCCCACATCCCGGGGGCCGGGCGGCAGCAGTAGTTTCGCACTCACATGCCTGGTTGTTCTTCCTCAGGAGTATGGTCTCGGATTTGTGTGTGTGCCTACTTTTCCGTCCTCACCTAAAGAAACCCTGAACTCCCCCCCCCAACTTTCCCCCAGTCCTAAAAACTAACCCCCCCCCCCTGTTCCCTCCTCCCACCCCATCATCCGCACAGGAGCCTTCCAATGTGTATCTCTAACCTTGGGCTTCAGGCTTTCTCTACTACCGGTTCTCTTATCTCCTGATTATTGTACTGTGCTGACCCCGGCCACGTCTAGGTCCTCCCCGTCATCCCCCATTCCACTATCTCTGAGGCCTTGAACCATCACCTCCCAGGCCGTTGCTTGTTCCAACACCCTCTCATTAGCAGTTCTACGCGCCATCTGATATCTATGCGTGCTATCGCAGGCCGCCCATTTCAGAAATTCGTTGTACCACCTCCTATGCGTCGGGCTCGTCCTTGCCTTCCAGTTTCTAGTTATCTCACGCTTGGCTACCATTAATCCCATATCTATGAACTTGCTCGAGAGCTTGTTTTTGGGGGTATGTGGGAATCAATGCAGGATTCACGCCGCTGCATCAAAGTCAATAGTCCGGTCCGTCACCTCGTTCATGGATTCACCCACGGTCCGCCAATAGTCCGATAGGGCCGGGCATGACCAGAGCATATGCACCAGCTCGGCTCCTTCTGCCGCGCAGCGGGGGCACCTCGCATCAGTCGCGCCAAAGTACCTCAGGATTCTCCCAGGGGTCATGTACGCCCTGTGTAGTATGTAATAATGGATAACTTGAAAACGAGCGTTCCTTGTGCTATTACGCGCCCTTCGCACCAACTTTGCCCACGTCGTGTCCGGGATGGGCTTGCCCAGGTCAGTCTCCCACTTGAGTTTCAGCGCATCGAGGGGCGGCAGGTGCTCGTGGAGCATTCTGTTATATAAACAGGACACCGCTTTCACCGTTCCCGCCGCCATCATGGTGTATTGGCACGTCATGGCCGTCTCCGGCTCCGCCAGTCCCAGTCCCCAATGTTTCTGCACTGCTCTTGTCACAGCTGCATGGAGGAGATAGCCCCCGCGTGGGAGATCAAATCGTTCCTGGAGGGCCGAGTACGGGAGGAGCTCCCCGTTTTCGAAAAGGTCCCCTACCACCTGTATTCCTACCTCCTCCCACTGCAGCAGGCGGGACCAATCGCCTCCATGGGGCAGTGCAGTCAACATGCCCAGTGGCATCTCCGGGGCGTAGGGGTGCTGAATCCCTGCTCGCTTCTGTGCTCGGTTCCAGCAGCGCCGAAATGTATCCTGTTCAAGGGACAGGTCCCGGGCGCGAGTTTCTGTCCTAGCGCAATGTAGGCTAGTATGTGTCGTGGCGTACCTCGCAGTCGCTTATCTTCCGGGCCCCGGTAAACCCGAGCCACCTCTTGCGTAAAGATCTGCAACTGGGCAGCTAGATAATAGAGCTCATAGTCTGGGAACGCCAAGCCGCCCTCATCTTTCGGGCGGGTGAGTGTCGCCAGCGCCACTCTACATCTGCCCGTCCCCCATAGGAAGGTAGTGAGCTGGGATCTAAGTCGGCGGAAGAAGGAGCTGGGGATCCAGATCGGGAGCGTTCGAAAGTAATACAGCAGCCGCGGGAGGGCCACCATTTTTAACAGTGCTATCCTACCAGCTATGGACAGCGGAAGCGTGGCCCAGAATGCCATGCTACCCTTCAGCCCCCTGACGCATCTCTCCACATTGCCCTCGAACAAGGCCGTCGCTGTGTGATAGACGTATACTCCAAGATAGTGGAGACAAGTCGGCTCCCAATGAAGTAGCGGTCTGTGTTCTGGGCGGGTCGCGTCCTCCTTCAGTGGAAAGAGACATGTTTTCGTCCAATTAACCCTTAGGCACGAGAGGTCACCAAAACGTCCCAGCAACTCCTCCGCACCGTCGAGCTCTGTTGCGTCGTTGTCCAGGAACAACAGGAGATCATCGGCGTACAGCGAGATAAACTGTCGCCCATCACCAGTTTGCACACCTGCGAAGTACCGCCCCCTGCGGGCTTCCACAGCCAGCGGTTCAATCGCTAAAGCGAACAGTAATGGGGATAGGGAGCAACCCTGCCGGGTGCCCCTCTCCACTGGGTACTGTTGGGACACCAGGGATCCAACCCGCACTCTCGCTACCGCCGCCGTGTAAAGCACTTTTGTCCACCGGATATAGTCTGCGCCCAGCCCGAAACGCGCCATGACTGCATATAGATAATCCCACTCTAGACTATCGAACGCTTTTTCTATATCGACCGAGAGGGCAAGTGGAGTTCCACTCCCCTCCCGCAGTTCTTCCATGAGTCGGATAAGCCTTCTAATATTTAACGTCGTGTTCCGGGTAGGGATAAAGCCGTTCTGGTCCTCGTGGACCAGAGTGGTCATGTGCGGTAGGAGTCTCGATGCTAGTATAGAGCTTAAGATTTTATAGTCAGCTGTGAGCATCGAGAGCGGCCTATAAGAAGCCGGACTACTGCCTTCTCTGCCAGGCTTCAGTAGCGGGATGACTATCGCTTCCCGCATCGATGGGGGGAGTCGACCCGTGGTTCTCGCTTCTTTGTACACAGCCAAAAGCCGCGGCACTAAGGCGTCTACATATTTGCCGTAAAATTCAATGGGCAGGCCATCTATACCCGGCGTCTTATTGCGGGCCATGGACTTAATAGCTGTTCTAATTTCCCCTAAGTCGATGTCCCTCCCCAAATCCGTCGCCTGCTCGTCTTCTAGACACGGTAGGGTGAGGTCATCCAAGAAAGCCTCCGCTTCCATTTCTCGGTCGCCCGGGGTGCTACTATAAAGTGTCTCGTAGTATCTCTGAAAGCCGTCCACTATGGCCGACTGGGTGTAGGACAGATTACCCCCCTCCCCGGCAATCTGCAAGATAGGGGAGCAGCCTTTCGTGGGGTTAGAGAGCCACGCCAACAAAGTGCCCGATCGGTCGCCTTCTACATGAGATCGCAGCGCGTATGCCCGATGATCGTAAGCCCGTAGCCTCTCTACTTCAACCGCCACCGCTTCCCTGGCCGAGCTAACCGTTCCCTGCAGCTCCGGCCGGCCTGGTCGGTCCCTCTCCGCTGCCCTCAGTTTGGCGTCTGCCCTCTCTAGGTCGGTCAACAGCACCCGCCTCGTGCCTACGAACTGTGTGATGCACTGCCCTCTCATTATCACTTTGAAGGCGTCCCATTCCACTGCCCTAGAGCTCGTGGAGCCCTCGTTATTGGCAAAGTATTGTGTCAACCCCTCCTCCAGTGCCGCCCCGAGTATCGGGTCCTCTAAAGTCTCCGGCCGGAGCCTCCAGGTTGGCACCCTAGGTTTTTCCGTCATCCAGTCTAAGTGGACTAAAAGCGGATTGTGGTCCGAGACCGTTCTCGACAGGTATTCCGACCAGGCAACCTGCGTCAGCACTTCTCGTGTGCACAATATCGCGTCCAGCTTAACGTGGAGTTCGTGTATCCCGGAGTAAAACGAGTAGTCGCGGTCTGTTGAGTGCTGCGCCCTCCATGCATCAGTCAACCCCCAGCTCTCTTGCCATTCCTGTCTACCCTTAGCTACGCGGTATACCGGGGAATCTCTCAGGGGCGGGTGGGACCTATCTAGTTGCACATCCGCCACGGAGTTAAAGTCCCCTCCCATGAGTATCGGACCCACCAGGAAGTGCGCCAGTGTCCCCGATAAGCTCGCATAAAAGGTTAATTGGTCTATATTCGGGGCATATACACTGCATAGAACTATAGCTTTACCCCGCAATCTGCCCTCCACTACTACAAATCTCCCCTCTGGATCTATCAGCTGTCTAGTCATTTGAAAAGGCGTCCCCGCCCTCACCCAGATCAGAGCGCCCCTTGCGTAGGCCGAGTAAGAGGTGTGGAAAACCTGCCCCCGCCATCTCCTCTGTAGTGCCACCCCTTCCTGCTTCGTAATGTGTGTCTCCTGTAAGAGCGCTATATGAATCCCTCTCCTCTGTAGGTAGGCATGCACTTTATGTCTGCGCTGCATCGTGTGTAGACCCCTCACGTTCCAGGTCATACATTTCAAAACATTCGAGTTAGTCATTGTCCCATAAGTCACGGTTCTTCTCCCCCTCCCTATACACATTCCTGCGGATGATGGTCCCTCCCCGTCCCCAAACAGAACCTCCCAACTGTTCAGCCCCTAAGAAAGTCAAGGTCTGTGTCTGCAAAATCCCCCCATCACCAAACCCCAACTGTGGTGTTCCCCCTCCCCCCAGAACAGGCCCCAATATCGAGATACCAGACCCCATCCAAACTCCCTTAACTCAGAACCCCCAAGTATTTAGTTCACAGCCGGAGCCGCAATCGCCTTAAGGGCGTGCGGGGCGAGGCCTCGCCCAAGAGGGGGCTGCATGACCCAGGCCCACTGCCATCCCCCCACTACAGAGAACAGCGCATAGCCAGTCACCCAGCGCCCATGCCTGGAGCCAACTCTCTCGCTAATCGGGTGATCCCCCTCAGGGCCCATTCCCCTTACCCAACAGGTCCAAGTCAGATGTTCAGGATTTCTTCTGCTGTTTGCGGTGTCACCACCGTGTCCTTGGCATCGTGGACCCCCGACAGGTCCGACTCCGAGCCCGAGGCCGATACATGCGTCTCTGTGTCCGTGCCTCGTTTGGATTGAGGGCCTCCTCCTTTTCCAATGGTGACCACTGCTTGCAGCGCGGCTTTGCGCTCAGCCTCCGTTTGCGAAGCGGTCGGTCTCCCGGCTCCGCGACGTCGCTTGCGCAGTCTCTGCGATTGGCGCGGCCCCGCCGGCGCTCTTTCCCGCTCCCTTTCCCGCTCCTCTCGAACCTTGGCGCCATCCGTGCCCGCTTTGTAGGATTCCCACCATTCCCAAGCGTCTGCAGCCAGGTTGAAAAACATTGTTTTGTCGTCCACCACAATTCGAAGTCTGGCAGGGAACAGCAAGGAGTATTGGATGCCCTCTGTGCGTAGCTCTTTCTTGATCGTCAGGAAGGAAGCCCGCTGCTTCTGCGTTTCGAACGTGAAATCCGGGAATAGCGTAACCCTACTGTTCGCGATTTGGAACGGGCCATCGTCTCGGGCCCTTTGTAGTAGCAGGTCCCTGTCTCTGTAGTGCAGCAGTTTAGCCACGATAGGTCTCGGCGGCAGGCCAGGTTTGGGTGGTCCGGACGGGACCCGATGTGCTCTCTCCAGGGTAAAGAAGGGCGACAGGCCCTCAGGTGCCACCACAGTTCTTAGCCAGTTGTCGCAGTAGGCCACCAGGTCCGTCCCCCCTTCGCTCTCCGGCACACCTACGATTCGCACGTTGCTGCGACGGCTTCTGTTTTCCGCATCCTCTGCACGACGCTTTAATACCTGAATCCGGTCAAGAGCCTCCGTGAGTTTTCCCTCAAGAGTTTTGTGGGCCGGAGCCAGGACTTTCAGGGCCCCCTCAGTCTCTGTTACTCTGTCTTTCAATTTGTCATGGTCGGCACGGAGCAGGCCGAGCCCCGACGCCACCTGCGCAATGTCATTATGCAGCGCTTCTCTCGTTGCTGTTATGGCCTCCAGGATTCGATCTTGTAGCCTCTTCAGGTCCGAGGGCTCCCCCATGTCTCCTTCCGCCGTTCCCGAAGCCGCCGCTTCCTCTTGCTTGCCTTTTGGCTTCCCCATAGTGGCCTGCGCGTGTTCTCGGGGCTCAGTTCAGCACTCGCCCTTCTCACTGCCTCTTCAGCGTGGTGCGAACTCTCGCAAAGCAAGGCCACCCACCCTGTTCAGGCATCCAGCATTGGCAGTCAGCGTCGCCGGGTAGGGGACAGACACGAGGGGGTATGTGCGTAGTGCCCCGGGCCGCGAGTGGTGGGGCTCCGATGTCCCAGCGCCGCCGAGATCAGGTTCACTCCTAGCAGTCGTCCGCCACTATCCGGGGCCGAGGCTCACTAGCCCTTGTGGCGAGATTCGGCCAGGGCCCCCCAGCAGGCAGTCCCAGTCACCCCCTGGTGTGCTTGCCTCCGCCGTGATCAATCCAGGACGCTCCTGATCGTTCGGCGCTCTCTCTCTCCCGTGTCTCTCTCAACCCCCCCTGTGGGTTGCTCAGTACTGTGGCTTACCGCGTAGGTCAGGGGGGGAGCGGGGGGGGAGCGTTCAGGATCCCTTCGGTACGCCGGGCCCCAGCCGCGCCTGTCAGGTCTCAGGGCGTCCGCAGCGCGCAGCGCTCTCCTCGCAGCCTCCCCGGGCCGCTCACTCGCGCCCGCTCCGCTGCTCCTCGGAGCTTCCAGGAGAGAACTCCTCAGGGCCCCCGGGGGGGAAGGGGCGTCTCCCCACCGGTTCCGATCCTCGGCGGGTCCCGGCCGTACCCCCAGGCGTCAGCACACGGTCCAGGCAGCCGGACGTTTCGAGTCCGTCACTGCGGCCGCCATTTTGGGCATTCTTCTGGCTCGGCTCTGGTGTCTCTACAGTTCGGCGGAGGCCGGTCCTCTCAACGGCCCCCTGACCGCTCCGCTATCGCCCCACCAATGCCCGTGCCCAGCTCGATGCTTTCCAGGCACAGCGCTGGGCTCCCTGCAGCAGAAGACAGGATTAGTGTGGGGAATAGGCGCGGAGCTCCGGGCTCACGCCGCCATCACCCTCAGCGTGCAAGCCACGCCCCCCCTGTTCAGCAGTCATAACCAAACTTGGTGAAGGTCCAGAAGATTCCAGAAGATTATATACAGAGCATTGGTAATAGCCCAAAGGCGCATGCCTCTGTAATGCCACCAAAATTGCCAATACACCGCAGCCACAATAGAATTGAAAAATATGAATGCAGGCACTCTTCCAATTGCTCCATCAATGCTCATGTGGAACTTATGAGAAGGTTTTTTATGGCACATATGGAAAATAGCCAAGGAAGAAAAGGTGCCCTTGTTAACACCTAAAATATCTAGGACATAAGCCACATAGGTGACCAAAGAATAAACAGAGAGAAGAGTCTCCCACTTTATTTACTATTTTAGCATCTGATGTACAATTGAACAGCATGCCTAACAGAGATTCTGGGATTGACAATTCTAGCCTACGCTGCGATAAGATCTGCAAGCGACACACTCATATCCAACAAATTCCAACTGGAAGATCAGTGCTGAAGATAATTCAACTAGTTGCATTGTTTAACTCACCGATGATTAATTTGATGAGACAAATCCACGGAGAACTAACAAGCAACAACCAGATGAGAAGGCTCTTTGTAAATCTGAGACACAAAAGACTGCTGCTCCATTAGGGCCAATAGTAACTATGAGAAGTTCCCCTAAAGATGACAACATGAATCATATGAACGTATTTTGACAAGGAACAGAGCCTCACCTTTCCAATCTGGGTGTGTGACCTACAAACCTGTCAAATTGATCAGGCCCAAATAATCCCTCCAGGCAAGGTGCTTACAACCACTAGCCTGTAAGAAGCAGCACATCTGCAAGGGATACAACAGAGCCAATTGTTGGCCTAGATCCTGAACAAATGTCTCCAAGCGATACAGTACTGGTTGTTTCCGAAGACAAGGCCCGTGCCGACGATGGCCGAAGAGATCTTCCTACCAGCCGGTTGGACCCCCCTTCAGAAGAGAGCAGCAGATGATGCAGTAAATCAAGACAGTGCAAACGTCATCCTTTTCACTCCCCTCCATACATCAGGGGGATCCCACAATATCCTCAAGGTGAACATCTAGAAAATAATCGAATCTTTACTGGGCATAGAACATATTTATTCTTGAGGGGGAAACATGGGGTCAAAAAACAGGAACTACATAAACTTTGACGGGCCTCCTCAACGCCGGTAAAAGTCATATTCCACCACAATGAGACACTGTTAAAAGTGAGCATCAAAGTTACATTGAGTAACGAATTACCTTGCCCCGTAATTCTAGAGCCCTCAAACAGACTTTGCAAACTTTGGCAAAGCCAATAGGTTTCGCCTATGCAAAATGTATTGTCTTTGTTTTTTAACATGGTGAACATCAGTTGACCTGGTGTGCAACAAGGCTCAATGTACAAAAAAATAAAGTATAACGTGGCCAGCTTTGACCGCGTCATAGCGTTTTTTAAATTTACTTTAAGCCATGTTCCACAGCAGCTGAACTTCTGTGTAACATGTAAAAAAAGCATTAACAAAGCTAATCACCTCCTTAATAAAACATTATGGATAGATTGGCCCCTTTTCGATGTCTCTTGACCCTGCATCCTTAATCGTTACTGCCAATTCATCATAGTGGAAAAGGAAGTCCCTACTCCTGAAATAAATAAATAAATAAATAAAAAGCATATTGAACCAACATTTGTGTACATTCATGTGTTGGGGAGCTACCAGGACAGTATGCTTTGTTTTCATGATACTTGCTTAAGCCTGAGATCACTGAAGAAAGACTTCAAGACATCTCTTTCTCCCGGTGGTCATTGCAGGGATCCCCTTGACTGCCTCACTTTGCCTGAAACCTACAGTGCTGTGCTGACTGACAGCATGGGATGTCCAGCCGTCAATACCCTAAACCCCTCCCCCCAGATGAGGTCAATAGAAAAGTAAAAGTGAAATCTCTAGTGTGAGCTTTGATGGGAAGGTATGCTCTGTTGTTTGGGAGGGAGAGTTCATTGGTAGCGGGTTGGGTTCCTGTATTTGTGCCTGTCGCAGTTCTCAAGGTTGGCAAATGAGGAGAGGGTGTGAGGTTATGGCGAAGGATCCAGACTTTGGAACTGAGGAACCATCTTCGAGTTACTGCGTTGCCTCAAAATTTTGTGATTGTGGGCAGATCACAATCTCCCTGTGCTTACAAAATAGAATATGACCTTCCGTAATGTATCTGGTGCTCATGCTAAGAGCTCCACTGCCTTTAGGCCAAGTTCCTGCTACATAGAAGCTATTGGACAACGAGGGAGCGACACCCTCGAGCTTTCCTCTAATCCCTGACGCAGCGTCCAGCTGAGCTGAAGCCCGCAGTCTGCATTGGAGGCAGAGAGGAAACTCCGATTCTTCTTCTGTCTGAATTTCGGCTAAGATGTTCACAAAAGGTTAGCGATTTCAGGTAATCTTGGCATTACAATATCTCGAAAAGTACACGCATGGTATCAGTTATGACGAAAAGGATAAGACGAGCAATACTTACTATAACGTGATTAAAAGGCATTATCGTTAAGAGAAAGGAGATTTTGGTTAAGAGAGGTATCACATTGGTTAGCAGTAAGAGAGGGTAGGGTGCCCACGCAGGGGGTGAATTTAAGGAAAAATCAGGGAGGAGATCTATAAAATTGGAGATCGGTAAGGAGGCAAGGATGAGAGGGGGTGGGGTTAAGCCACACGGAAGGTACTGAAATTGATAACGGAGAGTAAATTATTAGCAAGTAATAAAGTCAACTTATCTACTAGGAGCCGTATTTAAAAGAGGAAATATGCATAATGTTAGCCTCTGTGTCTTTAATGAAATCCAGATTCTCTAGTCATGGTAATAGGAGAATCGCAATTCCATTGGAGCTTTTCTGTGATCTCTGTATCATCTGTTCAAGCTTTATAACTGGAGCCACAGCATTGAAACTTCCCTCTCTCTCTTTCACCGCAAAATGTCTTTTGAGAAATTTTCTCCAGAGGTATGGTCTTTCCACCTCTAGCTTCTTCACTCTTTCCAAATGCCAAGATCCATATCTCAGGTAGTTTATGCATCGAATTTGTAAAACACAGTAATCAGTCACTCCACAGTCTTGACGTGCAGCTCCCACTCACCTTCACAATCGGCATGTACCAAGTTTCCCACTACTTGCAAAGTTCTGATTTTTCTTCACGTTCTTTGACAAACTCTACAAACTTAATTTTTAGTTTTTTTGATTTTTTAATTGAGCGTATTGATCATTGCCTGCTTTTGCATTATGTCTTTTGAATGAAGTGCACCCTGTGCCTTGTTTACTTTTGAGATAAGATATGTAAAACCTAATTTGTCACTCTTGTTCCAGAAAGCATTCCAATGCAATGTTTCTATAGCCTCAGTTATGATGAGCATACCTTTTAACGAATTCACATGAGTTCCGCTAAATATTGATGGGGCAGTTTTGCTTCCAATGATTTCACCCTCAGTAAGTGAATCGTCTATGGCACATCAACTGAGATAACTTCCTGCATGCCTCAACGCAACATTTGTCATGTGGAAAATGCCCATCATTGGATATAGATCATCAAATTCTACTGGATTGCTCATAACAATGTCAGCTATATTAAGGAAGAATCCTTCATCGTAGAAAATTGGTAGGAAAGGCAGGCCTTCAAGCTAACCACTCACTTTTGGTAATTGTTTTAGAGCTCTGTATGCTGTTGCATAGTTTGTGACTGGAGATGGTAATACTGGTAAATCCCCAATCTTCTTCATTGGGATAGTATTCTGGGAAAATAGAGCATGAATTCCAGCCCATGTAAGAATTGGCTTTTCTTCATCCTTCAGTCCGCAGTGAATACGCAATATGATAAAATCAGGTAAATCAGCTTTGCGGACCGCAGCATCAGGTAACAGAATATCCATAGCTTCAGCCACTTTGAAACTTTCTGGTAAACTGGGACGTGTTGATAGCTTGTAGTGATTTTGATCCTGTTGGCAAGGCAGCTAGGTTACAAATTTGCAGCTTTGTTTGTTTATGCCTACAGGTGACACAGCTTGTTTTCCAGCAGCTATGTTATTAGTACAGTCTTGAAAAAGCATCATGGCAGTCTCATGTGTGCTGGATGTTCCAGACAATGAACAGCTGTCTTCACAATCAAAATTATCAAGAGCAGCAATTGTAAATCCTTTCCTGGTAAAGTGACTTGGAAGTGGTGTGCTGTCAGATGCACAAGATTTTACAGCTCGAGCCGCTAACAAGTTCCTGCTCCGTACTATGTCATCATAACTTGTTGATACACCAGTCCTATTCATTGAAGTAATTAACTCTCTGTCTTTACACTTGTCATAGATAGTGTAGCCACTCATCATGTGTAGCGGATTTTCCTTTTTGCAGTGATGCAATTCATAAAACATGATTTGGAAAAGACAGTGCAATTGCACAGCATAAACCTGTCAGTTAATGGGGTTGTCTTCTTTGCTTATATCTTAAAAGCCATCATCAATGTTGTCGGATTCTGTTCTAAACTCAAGAACTTTAGTTTGTAACAGTTTTGCTTTGCTGATATTAAACAAGAATGTAAAAACTGTTGAGACAACATCACACATTCTTGTTGACGCCCTTGATTTGTGAAGCTCTGAGGCATCACAAAATGTTTCATTAAGTCCAAAATGTAAATCATCCAGGACGTTTCTTAAAATGGTTCCTGTAATTGCACTGCATCCTGTGATCTTATTTTGGCAGCAAGAACTTCAAGAGTCAAATCAGCTGAAAACACCATAAGTGTCTCATTCTTTTTGTTAAATTGACAAAAGCGAATTATGTCATTGTACATTCTCACCAGAAAAATCTTCATTTCATTATTATGGATTAACGCCTTGCCCGCGGCCGGAATTCCGCTCCTGTGCGGCACATTCCGATCGCGGGCGTGGTCATGACGGCTGGGAGCCGTCATCAGCACATGAGCACTGTGTGCCATGACGGCTCCCAGCCGTCATCAGCATCGAAGGGGTTAATGCAGTTTCATCAGTGTTGGCCATTATTTCTCTGGTCTCACTGAGTGTGAACCTGAAGCCAGCACTGAAGAGTGGCTTTAAATCGTAATTTGTTTTTTTCAAAGAGTGCAAACTTAACGGAAGTCTGGCAGTTACATTGCTTCTGGGACCTCATTGTACATTCATATTTTCAAATGTATGCACGCATGCAGATCAGGTGAGCATACATATTCGCTGTAAATACTTTCACCTCACTGTAAAAGTTAATCTTGGAAGAAACTAGCTGCAGATAAAACATGTTTGCCCTTTGAGACTCACATACTCCGTACTATGTCCTTTCATCAATCCCTTTGCCCTTGTTGTGGCTAATCTACAGATAACACATTGAAGATCCTCTGCTTTCTGATCAGTTGTTAGAGGTGGACGAGGGTAGCCATCGATCTTCTAATTGGATGGGCAGGGGGTTTGGTTGTCCTCGCTGTGAGAAGTTTGCCTGATGTGTGATGTCCACTATTCTAGTGGGCACCCTGTATCAGTCCAAACAACCCTTATGGTGATGGTTGTAAAGTCAACCTTATAGACCAGCTATCCTAGTGGTAGCATGGACAAAGCAGTCTTAGGCTAATACTTCAGAGAGCATGTGAAGCCAATTGTTTTACCAATAATAACCCATTGAATACCAAATGAAAGGACACCACACAAGGTATATATCAAATATATATGTATTTATTACTAACACAACCCCTCTGCACTCTTTATGAGGGCAGAGTTCGAGATACAGAACAAGTGACCCCAGTAGAATGGAGCCATGTCTTAGATGTCCTGCCCCATTAGCCTCATTCCTACTCTTGGCCTGGTCCTGTCCTGAGGTGTATGATTATTAGGGGACCGTGTTGGATCATTTGAGGAATATGGTGTAGATTCCAGTGGACATGAACCCACTTGTTTGCTTACTGGTGAATGTCCCTAGACCGAAAGGCCTTAACATAGCTTTTACGTTTCTGCATTTTATGTTATTACTGGCCAAGAGGCGAGTAGCAATTACTTGTTTGGATCGAATTGGACCTAGTGAGAAGCAGTGGATGGCTGATTGGGCCCCTGCGGTAGAGGTCTGTTTGTGGAGGTGTAGATGTGACAAGAAAGCTTCGGAAGATAGCGAGGTCTGGGCGGGGTTACTGGACAAGTTTATCCATACAGAGAAGATATTTTCTCCCTCCGCCTCAGGAGATGAAGGGTCTTCGGACCCTCATGAGGTGTAGCATGATTATGTCCCTACTGCTTTAATTTACTGAGTGGGATGGGGGTTGGGATGGGGGGACTGGAATACCAATGGGCTTGCATAGCAACATACTGGATGTATTGTACATGTTATGTTCAATTGATTCTAATGTGAGAATTGAACCTTCACTGTGTCATGATGGAATGTAGCACGTAGTTTACTACCCGTTGGTGTCAGTTTATATTTCATGAAACCCATAAAATATTTCTTTAAAAATAAGGAAAGCTACTGGAAAACACACTGGCCTCATGTATAAATTAAGCCAGGGATTGTAGCCTGCAGTAATTTTATCTGAATTTTAATGCCCCTCGGTTGCATAGTTTCCATCTCGACCTAATACCACCAGAAGCTAAGACAAGTCCTTATGTGGAGTTTAGATTGGGTATTCTACCAGCTCTAGCTTAGACCGCGTAATGACACATAAATAAGGACCACACTCATCTCTGTACTTGTGATGTTGGTGGTCAAGAAACATTGAAACATTTTATGTTACCCTGTACTAAAGCCTCGTCTTCAAGGAAACAGGCTTTTCACCCTGAAATATAAAATAAAGCACTGCTCTGAGGCAATGAGTATGTGTCGCGAATACTGGGTCGCCATGTAGATTTCCACCAGTAGCATCTTACCTAGCCTGGCATCGAAGGACAACTGGTTGTCTCAAACTTCCTTATAAATAACTTTTTAATCGTCCACGAATTGCATTGATGTATCAATGATGGACGATTGCTGCTTGCATCAGAATATCTGGTATTTATAGCCAAACCATACCCCGGGAATTAAATGTCTGGTTTCTCTTATTAGTTGCCGGGAACTAATGGCCATTATTAGCTGTAAATTATCCAGTCTTGATTTAATATGTGACCGAATAATTGTTTTTATCTTCATGGTATCTATTTTTAGCTAATGATTTTAGCGTTTTATCTATATGGCTTTTTAGGCTGAGACAATTAGTAAATGAATAAAGACATTGGCATGCCCCATTCCCCCTCCCCCACCCACCCCCTCACACAAGGCTCCATCTACCTCCCTCTAAACATACGCACACAGAGATGCACTCTTCCTGACCAGCATTACAATATTGTGACTCATGCTTTTCTTTCTAATAACTTATTTTTACATACCTTTGAGCTCTCGAGCTTCTTGGATCTGTGTGTGAGTAGCGTATCCTGTCCAGGTGTTTGTTCTACATTGAGGAACATGAATTACTACAGTTATAGTGGAAAAACACTACCTGTCCCAGAATGCAAAGCAAAAACCTGGACAGGATGGGCTACTTCTGCAGAGATCTGGAAAGATTCTGAGTTGTCATATCTGGTATTCTCGCCTTATTCTCACAACCTTCTCTCTAAGATCTGACCCATTGGCCCTCATACACTCTTCTTTCCCTGCTACTCACTCACATGCGCTCACACCCTCCTTTCACTGAAGCACTTTCTTTAAATGCACAGACACAGCCCCCCACATTTAAAATCCCTTCCAATTTCCTCTTACATACCCGTCTCATCTGCCTAACATCCCTTACACCCTGCCTCCTCTCATGCACGACCCTGTCTTCTCATTGCCTATATCTCAAGTACATTTTTTGCTCCAAAGTATACAGACACACACTCCAAGTTCCGTCTCATCCAACATGGCTTCAGTGGCAATCCAAGATGGATTCCACTGAACTCATATCCACACAGTGCACAGAGTCCAAGAACAAACACACCTCTGTTAAGTATAGCGCTAAGAAGGCACGCAGGTGTGGTAGCACCACTCACTCCATGAGATTAGGATAAACTTTCGAAAAGGTAAGAAGGCCACTCCCCCAAAGGAAAAAAACAGGAAAAAGCCTGCTCTACACCTCAGATACAAAAACACATGCCTAGCTGCCTAGCTCCTGTGAAATGACAAGCGGAAGTATACCCTCGCTAAGGATGACGGCCGCATAGTGGGGCATATTATCAAGGACCAGTGTTAAAATTATCGCCGTTTTATCGGCAGGAAACTGCCGATAAAACAGCGATAATGGGCTTGATATTACGTCCTTGTTAATTCCCATAGAAGCCCATGCTAACACCAGAACATGGGCTTCTATGGGAATGAACAAGGGCGTGTTATGAAGCCCATTGTCGACGTTTTGCCGATAAAACAGCGATAATTTTAACATTGGCCCTTGATAATATGCCCCAGTGTTTCCCTCCACACCGCAGAGTCCTGCTTCATCTCATGTATCCAGTTAGATAAAGCGGACCTCAGCATGCATGCCTGGTGGTCATGCGCACTGAGTCCAAAAAGTCAAAAACGTAGCGGAGATTTAATTTGGGTAAGTCAGGGCAGGGGTGCATGCTTGCATCACCATGCATGAGACATTCTCATTTACACAATTCTGAATGTCACACTTCCCTGCTGCATTCTTTCACCTTTCCTTCACTAGATCCAGCTCGTAGAACGTTTTATGTTTCACGTGTTATCTGGCTTTATTTGTAAATGCACATAGAGGCTACTCCTTTGGGAGCGCACACAATATTTGCATAAGATGTCCTTAACCACTCCCTTGACATTCCTTGGAACAACTACTGCTTCAAAATTTTGGGCCTGATTTATATCTTGGCGGGACTACTGTCGTCCTGCCATGGCGGCGTTTTCAGGTACTCCATCAAGCTGATGGTGTTCTGACTGCTATATTTAGATGTGGCATCAACAGACTGCTGTCTGCTGCAATGGCGGTCTTCTCAGCTGGCTAACAGTACTCCGTCGATGTCAGGCCGGTGGGATTACGCCGAGCCGACTTAGGCGATCCCGTTGTGTTGGCGGTGCCCTGGTAGCGGAGACCATGGGTTTGTGGAGACAGGCAGGTACTATTCAGCATTATCTCACTAGTACATATATGTTGTGAATCTGTCAATATGTACATGTAGGTAATATGTGATGCATTTTTAATAAACTTATTCCACTACCATCCAACATCATACACACACTGTTAAATGTACACCCACAGATTACAGTAACAACGCAGACGCTTAGCGTTGAGGCAAGTAGTAGCAGTACAGGACGACCCTGTACAATGGGGATCAAGAAGGAAGAGGGAACCTGAAAAAAAGTACGTTTTCACCTCTTTTTCTTCATTTTCGTCAACTCTAGTAAGGAGGTGTTCCCGCCACAGGTGCCTCGACGGAAAGCACATCGTAATCGGCTCGGCAGTCTTCTTGGCGGGGACTCCCTCCGACAGCCACTTTTACCTATGAGGCAGTCAATGTGGGAGAACCAATCTGGCAAGAGACGGCAGAATTAAGGTGGTCTTTCGGCCATAGACCCGCCAACATCTAAATGCGATGGATGGACAGACAAGTAGGTGGGCAGAGGAACCATCGAAAAAGTGGCCCATATCTGCCAAAATCTAAATCAGGAGCTAAGTCACATGTCAAGCCACAGGAATTTGAGAAGCACAGTCTGCTTCTAATATGGCATTCCAGTGTGTTTGGAAGTGGAATAATGAAACACACCTTTAACACCTTCGCCGCGGGGCTAATTCCTCCGCGGCGCTGGGGGAAGGGGGGTTTGGGAGGCGTGCGCAGCGCCACGGTGTTTGTGACAAGCTCGTCACATCACGCTGCACGGTGGCTCTGTTCTCATGACGAGCTGAGCTCGTCATGACCGCGCCCATTTCTCCGAGCGCTCAGCACAGTGGGGGAATTAGCCCCGCGTGTGAGCGCCGCGTTTGGCATGACGAGTTCAGCTCGTCATGAGCACAGCGACACCGTGCCTCATGACGAGCTGAGCTCGTCATGAGCACGGAAGGAGTCAAAAAGCACTGACACTGTATAAAGAGTTAATGCCATGACACTGCAACAAGACCGATCTGCTACTTACCTAACTTGAAGAGACCCGTCTGACACCAGAAGCAGTAAAATCTAAAAGGAACGCAGTACGATTAGAGAGTTTGAAGTGCCTGCACCGTGGGTGGCCTTGTGAAACATGCAAGGGTTATTCAGGGTCGAATGCTTGGCCACAGGAAGCCAGTGAAAAGGACTGATTGCCGTGAAATAGAGGAGTGTGC
This sequence comes from Lissotriton vulgaris, assembly GCF_964263255.1. Classification (NCBI taxonomy): domain Eukaryota; kingdom Metazoa; phylum Chordata; class Amphibia; order Caudata; family Salamandridae; genus Lissotriton; species Lissotriton vulgaris. The sequence continues at coordinate 118,121,803 of NC_141687.1, forward strand.
AGGAAGCCGAAGGATGAGGCGAGCAGCTGTATTCTATCTCAGCTGGTGGCGTAGAGTCAGATAAGTAGGAGCTCTAAGTACAGATAGTGGCATGGGTCAGAACAGGACATGTTATAAGATTGAAGGACCATCTCTGTAGCAGTCAGCCAGCAGAGGAGTAGTAGTCTGGGAGGACTCTTTCAAATGGTCCCAACTCTCAAAGGTAGAGCGGCCTCCTCTGGTTCGCCTTGTGAGACGCGCTGTCAGTAGTGTGCAAGGTATGTTCGTATGTGAGACACGTGTGTCCCATTCAGGGAGGTGTGGGTCACTGGCCTTGGTGCTAGATGGGTGAAACTAAAGGGCTGTGGAGAATCGCATCCTATCCATGGGTACTTGTGCACACTCTACAGGAGAATCTTAGACAAATAGGAGATTCGACATGTATAAATTAGAAACTCTTGACTAATCACATGTAAATTATGCACATCACTTCTACTTATGATGACTTCTAGCCCCTTACTTCTACCTGCCAATACTTCTACGGTCGTTACTTTTACCTATTCTTAAGGGCTGTTGCTTTAAATCTCAAATAAATCTCATTGAGATGCGTATTTAATGAACTCTTAAAAATGCTGCATTTTGTCGAAAAGACGTGCTTTCATCTTTCAGATCTATGCTCCTTAGATATCAGGCGGCTAAACTTCCTGAAACATTGAGCAGTGCTGGCCGGTCTCTGGTGCTCAGCAGGAGGAGAGCTTCGCTTGGTTACTGGTGATGTCAGAGGCAGTTTGCAGCAGGTTTCTATGAATCTGCACCAGTGCTTAATTTGTAAAACAAAAATAATAACAATATTAATAAGTGCCAGGGCTCTTGTCAGGAGGCCACTCCACTTTGCACCTGACAATGCCCCTGCCATGCGACCAATGATAGGATCAACACAACTACAAACCATTGCACTTTTAAAACTATTTTGAAGTATTCCAGGCCGCCAAAGCTATAAGAATGGCTTGGGCGACAGGTAATAGTCTTTTTTGATTATATTGAATTAATAATTGAGCGTTGTTGTGGCCTTCTCTGAATTAGCCAGACTGCGCTATCTTGTGGTAGACTGTCACAAGCGCCGGTGCTGACAATTCAGTACTGGTGCAAAGTATCGGAAACCACTGACACATACTAAGCACTGATCTGCAAACATATGTTACTGTCCGACATCTCCAGTACTCACGCATAGTAAATACGGCCCAGTTATAATCAATGAGATGCGTACCCAATTACTACATATCAATATTATAAATGAAGAGACCAGCTTTTGACATCCTAAAATGTATTAGAACTGCTGTTACGCCCTCGTTCTGAATCAGGCTAGAGATACCCCCTGCTGCATGCCTCCCAGACCCAAAGTGGCCCCCTTCAGGGCACACTACACACTGCATCATGTCTCGCTCTAGACCTAAAGAAATATAGTCGCATCACCCTCATCCTGATGGAACCCCATTGGCTCCACGTGCTGGCCCAAGCATCTTCAACATCAACTGAATAACTTGCAAAGCCATCATGACCAGAACTCCCGCTTACCTTACAGACAAGGTTGTCTGTTGTGGTGCCTCCTGGCACACCGACAACCAGGAAGCCATCAGTTTGGAGGCTAGGAAGTGTAAAAAAGAAAAAATAAGGCCACAGGCCTCTCCCATCTGTGCCCCAAGGATCCGCAACAACATCCCTGTATCCATCAGCAACACTGCTATCATTTAGGAATACGTGGAAGACGCACCTCTTAAAAGAACACTACATCACAATGCAGTAACAGCACACTCCTGCTCCTAGAACCCAGCCACCTCTCACAGAACTCGTAGACTGTATGTTAGCCTTTGTCTGTGTGCAGCGCTCTGCAGCCTCGTCGATAGGTTTGTGCTGAATGAATAGTAGACACATACACAAAATACGCAGCCCGATTGAACACATACTTTGGTCGAGTTGCCAAATTACATTTTAGTTAACGAGCAGTCTCATGTAACACCACCGGAGCTGTGGTCTGTAATAAAAAAGCTCAGCAAGTCTGCACTGTTTGATACTCCTGAGTCCTTAACTAGCAGTCTCATATTACACTACCAGACCTGTGGTTTGTAATAAAAAGCTCATCACGTCTGTACTGCTTGGTACTCCTGATATGTTATCCAGCAACCTCACGTAACATCACCAGATCTGGGTTCTGTAATAAAAAGCTCAGTACATCTGCACAGCTTGGTACTCCTGAGATCTTAACCAGCAGCCTCATATAACACCTCCAGACCTGTGGTCTGTAATAAAAAGCTCAGCGTGTCTGCACTGCTTTCTACTCCTGAGACCATAACTAGCAGTCTCATGTAATACCACCAGACGTGTGGTCTGTAATAAAAAGCTCAGCTTAGCGCGTCTGCACTCCTTGGTACTTCTGAGATCTTAACCAGCAGTCTTATATAACACTACCAGACTAGTGGTCTGTAATAAAAAGCTCCGCACATCTGCACTGCTTGGTACTCCTTAGATCTTCACTAGCAGTCTCATATAATACCATCAGACGTGTGGTCTGTAATAAAAAGCTCAGCGCGTCTGCAGTCCTTGGTACTTCTGAGATCTTAACCAGCAGCCTCACATAACATCACCAGATCTGTGGTCTGTAATAAAAAGCTCAGCACATCTGCACAGCTTGGTACTCCAGAGATCTTAACCAGCAGCCTCATATAACACCTCCAGACCTGTGGTCTGTAATAAAAAGCTCAGCGTGTCTGTACTGCTTCCTATTCCTGAGACCATAACTAGCAGTCTTATATTACACCACCAGACCTGTGGTATGTAACAAAAATCTCAGCCCGTCTGCACTCATTGGTACTCCTTAGATCTTAACCAGCAGTCTCATATAACGTTACCAGAACAGTGGTCTGTAATAAAAAGTTCAAGACATCGGCACTGATTGGTACTCCAAAGATCTTAACTAGCAGTCTCGTATTACCTCACCAGGGGCCAGATGTAGGTAAATTTTATTTTCCGACCTCTTAAATACCGAGTCATACCGACTCGGTATTTCAGAGGTCGGAAAATAAAAGTACCGAGATGTAGGTAAATGCAGATGTGCAATTACCGAATCGGAAACAGTCGGTATTTTCCGATGCGGGAAATACCGACCAGTTAATGCCCATTCATTCCTATGGGCTTTGAAGCCCATAGGATTGATTGGGCATTTACCGGTCGGTATTTACCACATCGGAAAATACCGACTGTCACAAGGGTGCAGGGGTGTCACTTTGACACCCTCTGGCACCCCCAAAAGAGGCTCGGGTGCCATGTGGCAGGCATACCTGCCCTAAGGGCAGGTCTGCCTGTCATATGGCATAGGTGTGCATGCACACATGTGCATGCACACCAGAAACGATATTTTACCATCAAGTAGTATTTGATGGTAAAATACCGATTTTGTACTGCTTGTGGGACTCAGAAGAGTCCCACCTACATACCAATTTACCGGAATCCGTAATGATACCGACTCTGTATTTTACATACTCGGTAAATTTACCTATCGGTAAATTTACCGAGTCTGTAAAATACAGGGACCTACATGTCAAATTGCTCTAACCGGTCGGTAACGGCCGAATTCGGCCGTTACCACCCAGTAAACGCCTACCTACATCTGGCCCCAGGCCTGTTGTCTGTAACAAAAAGCTCAGTGTGTTTGCACTACTTGGTTCTCCTGAGATCTTAACTAGCAGTCTCATGTAATACCACCAGACGCGTAGTCTGTAATAAAAAGCTCAGCTTAGCGCGTCTGCACTCCTTGGTACTTCTGAGATCTTAACCAGCAGTCTTATATAACACTACCAGACTAGTGGTCTGTAATAAAAAGCTCCGCACATCGGCACTGCTTGGTACTCCTTAGATCTTCACTAGCAGTCTCATATAATACCACCAGACCTGGGGTCTGTAATAAAAAGCTCAGGGCGTCTGCACTGCTTGGTTCTCCCGAGATCTTAAAGTCCAGTTCCAGGTAAATGACCTTTAATTATCTCGAACTCTCAGAAGATTAATCCAACAGCAGTGTAAATATCAGCCCAGTCGTTCGCCTTGAATCCCTTGCTTGACTCACCAATAGATCTGCCAAAATGTTCTTTTGCCCTCGTGATCTGTAATTCTTCTGGGTCCTTCCTCGCTGCAGTGCTCTCTCCTTGCATCCAGGCCCCAGATTCTTGCTTCAGATGTCCTGGTTTTTACGTCTTTTTTTGAAGGAGCAGGGGGTGCTTTAGTTGCAGGAGAAAACAACTATTTACGGTGTTATGTCAGCAAAGAGGGCGCAGTGTTGATTTAGCCCATTGTTCCCCAGTCTTTCTCTCCCCTTTCCTGAGGGACATTCGCAGGGAGTGGATGCTGCAGGATGGGTGCCTGGCCCACTTCCGGGGCGTAGTTTCCATTGGTGCAGTAGGTGTAGTGGCACCGGGGTCAAGAGGCCTGAGGGATCCCATTGTCCACATAGGTCACTCACTTCCTGGGCCTTATGCCGGCGGCCATCAACATTTTGAACCGATGCAGCACCAAAGCTAAGATCGCACCAGGGGCAGAGCTATCAGTGGTGCAGCTGGAGCAGTGGCACCGGGGCCCAGAGGGGAAAGGCTCAGGCTAACCCTACAAAGGCTGCAGTTCTTTAACAAGCAGACTGGCTGCTCAGATTTGCTTGCAAGGTTCTTTCCTGGAGCCCTAGCTCTGAGTGAGTTGGGGGGAGGGGGGCCATCTGAGGGTCACTCTGACGGTAAAGAAAGTGCTAGACCTAGACAGGAAGCGGACAGTCACGGCAGGCATGACTTGTGGGTGGGGGGGGGGGGTCAGTGGGGGATCGCGCAGGTACGCGGGGAGGAGGCGGGACGGGTTTAATTAAAAAAATTCAAACGTACCTTCCCGGGTCCACACCGCCTCAGCTCCTGGCCGGGTCCCGCATTTTCCTGCTACTCTCCTGAACAGGAAGCAGCCACAGGCAGCCCCCCTCCCCTCCCCTAAGCCAATCACAACGCTCTAATGGAAGAATTGTCATTGGTGGAGACAGAGCCCGGCCGGGAGCCTATTGGGAGGCCATTTTCTCTATGTAGGCTGCATGTAGCCTACATAAAGAAAAGGCAGAGTGCGCATGACTGCTTTGGTCGACCCCAGAGGGCCGACCAAACAGTCAGGGCCCACAGCATTGGGTAAACCACTCCTCCCTGACCCATTCACGACCCACCCCCAAGCAGGCACACCCTTCTGCTTTCTCACAGTGCAAGAAGCAGCAACATAAAATGGAATCTAAAATACCATTTTATGTTTCTGCTTCTTGCACTGCGAGAAAGCAGTGTGGCGATGCTGCTCCTCCTCTCTGATGGAGGAGCAGCCCCTTGAAGGGGAGTGGCCATCACGCTTATAGATTGATGAGCCAACAGGGAGATGGTGCTGACCACTGCAATCCTGAGTTGCACGTTGACCACTTTGGCTGCCATCTGTCTGTATTTTTTTTAAGATTTCAGGGAGTGTGGCAGATACAGCAGACAGCTACGTCATTTTGTAAATTCAAGCTGAGGCCTCACCTCCCTACAGGTACATCTCTGTACCTCAGGTCATAATCCAGAGGGCTGGGGCTGGACTCCATTCCACAGAGGTCACCTCACCACACTGTGGTCAGAGGTAAGGTAATTGATGCAATCACAGTTGCCCTTGGTGGGTCTTGGAGCCTGCCTGAGGCCATCATATGACTGTCAGCCTGAGTCAATGTTGGCTATCAACATTTATCACACACCCATGATCACGGTGGGGCAAGTTCACGAGTATTCACAAATAGTGCTGCTGTAGTATTCTTTTACATGCTCTTACATGCTTATGTGAATATTATGGGGATATTCATATTATTATTATTATTATTATTATTATTATTATTATTATTATTATGTTTCTTATATAGCGCCTGAATCGACCCCCGAAGGGGTATCTCCGCGCTTGCCTTGGTAACCCGTCCTGGCTTTTCCCTGTGAGATAGCCCCTACAGGGCATCCCCAAGGTGAAAGCCAGGCATCCCGCCGCGGGGGGGCCGTTGTGGAGATTAAGCAAGCTTAATGCCCAGAATTGCAGAGTGTGAACCCATGATTAGGTCAGGCACCGAAGCGAGAATTATCGAGTCCATGGACATTTGAGCTCAAGACCCTGCTGCGTCGGGAATTGAACCCTGGTCCCGGGTCTGACCTCTGCTTCAGGGTCTGCCTGCTCTAACCAGTGAGCCACACTTCTCCACACATATACAAGGACTGTGCCCTCTTTCCACTTTCACTAATCAAGAGATGGTCAGTGCCAGCTGACTTAAAAAGGCGTGCAAGAGTAGGTAATAGAGTACTCACGTCAGGTCAAGTCAAGTCAGAGAATTTATATAGCGCGCTACATACCCAGAGGGTCTCAAGGGGCTTGAGGAGGGGTGGGGAATTACTTGTCAAATATCCACGTTTTAAGTTGCTTTCTGAATGCTAGGTGGTTCTGGGTAAGGCGAAGGTAAGTGGGAAGTGAGTTCCAGGTTTTAGCTGCCAGGTAGGAGAAGGATCTGCCTCCCATAGTGGTTTTGTTGATGCGAGGTACCGTGGCGAGGGCTTGGTTGGATGATCGTAGCTGGCGGGAGGGGGTGTAGAAGGACAGTCGTGTGTTGAGGCATTCTGGTCCGATTTCGTAGAGTGATTTGTGTGCGTGGGTTAGGAGTCGGAAAGTGATCCTCTTATTGACGGGAAGCCAGTGGAGGTTCTTCAGGTGACCAGAGATATGTTCTTTACGTGGGATGTCTAATATGAGCCTGGCTGAGGCGTTCTGGATTCGTTGGAGTTTTTTCAGGAGTTTAGCGGTAGTACCGGCGTAGAGGGTGTTTCCATAGTCCAGTCGGCTTGTGACCAGAGCGTGGGTGACCGTTTTCCTAGTTTCGGTGGGGATCCAACGAAATGTTTTTTTGAGCATGCGAAGAATGTTGAAGCCGGATGAAAAGACGGCGTTGACTTGTCTGTTCATCGAAAGTGAGGAATCCAGGATGACGCCCAGGTTCTGTGCGTGGTCTGTCGGGATGGGTGCTTTACCAAGGGCTTCTGGCCACCACGAGTCGTCCCATGCAGAGGGGGAGGTACCTAAGATGAGGACTTCTGTTTTATCTGAGTTCAGTTTCAGACGGCTGTCTTTCATCCATTCGGCTACTTCTTTCATTCCTTCGTGTAGGTTGGTTTTGGCGGTGCTAGGGTCATTGGTGAGTGATAGGATCAGTTGAGTGTCATCCGCGTAGGAGATGATGTTGAGGTTGTGTTGGCGAGCGATGGCCGCGAGGGGGCTCATGTATACGTTGAAGAGGGTGGGGCTGAGTGAAGATTCTTGTGGTACGCCGCAGATGACTTCAGTGGCCTCTGACTTGAATGGTGGAAGGCGGACTCTCTGGGTTCTTCCGGTGAGGAACGAGGTGATCCATTCTAGTGCTTTTCCTTGGATTCCGATGTTTCTGAGGCGCTGTATGAGGGTGCTATGGCAGACTGTGTCGAAGGCTGCGGAGAGGTCGAGGAGGATGAGGGCGACTGTGTCTCCATTGTCCAGTAGAGTTCGAATGTCGTCCGTTGCTGCGATGAGGGCGGTCTCCGTGCTGTGTTTTGCTCGGAAGCCAGACTGTGAGGAGTCGAGGGAGTTGTTGGCTTCGAGGAAGGCGGCGAGTTGGTTGTTGACAGCTTTCTCGATGACTTTGGCCGGGAATGGAAGGAGCGAGATGGGACGGTAGTTTTTGAGTTCGGTGGGGTCCGCTGTGGGTTTTTTCAGAAGGGCGCTGAGTTCAGCGTGTTTCCAGCTTTCCGGGAAGGTGGCGGAGTTGAGGGAGCAGTTGATGACGTCTCGGAGGTGCGGTGCTATGATGGAGTCTGCTTTGTTGAAGATGTGGTGAGGGCATGGGTCTGTGGGGGATCCTGAGTGGATAGAGTTCATCAGGCGGATGGTGTCCTCAGTGGAGATTGGGTTCCAGTCGTTAAGGGTGTTCGAGGGGGGTGAAGGTCCAGCATGTGGTTCGGTGGGTTGGTCTCCGGGTTGGTTGTCGAAGCTGTTGTGGATGTCTGCAATTTTGTTGTGGAAGAATGAGGCTAGGGAGTCGCAGAGGGCTTGAGAGGGGGTGATGTCGTTAGAGTTGGCCGGGGGATTGGTAAATTCCTTGACGATGTTGAAAAGTTCCTTGCTGTTGTGAGCGTTGTTATCTAATCGGTCCTTGAAGGCGGTTTTCTTGGCCTTTCGGATCAGTTGGTGGTGTATGCGGGTGGCGTTCTTGAAGGCGTCCTTGGTGCTGGAGGTTGGGTCTTTTTTCCAGGCCTTCTCAAGGGAGCGGCAGAGTTTCTTGGATTTCTTAAGATCCTCGTTGAACCAGGAGGCCTTCTTGCTGCCAAGTTTGATTTGTCGTTTTTTCAGTGGTGCTAGGATGTCGGCGCTGTTGGATAACCATAGTGTGAGGTTGGTGGCGGCTTGGTCGGGGTTTGAGGAGTGGGCTGGGGGGTTTAGAAGAAGCGATGAGGAGATCTGGTCGATGGTGATTTTGTTCCAGTTTCTTTGCAGAGTTGGTTGGGGGTGGTTGTTGGGTTTGGGCTTGTTGTAGGTAAAGTGAACGCAGCTGTGGTCGGTCCAGAGGAGAGTCGTAGTGTGTCTGAAGGAGACATGATTGCTGGAGGTGAAGATTGGGTCGAGTGTGTGACCTGCGATGTGGGTGGGGGAAGTGACCAGTTGTTTAAGTCCGAGGTTGGCGAGGTTGTCCAGAAGGGTGGTGGAGTTGTGGTCGTTGTTCTTTTCAAGGTGAAAATTGAGGTCTCCCAGAAGGATGTAATCTTTGGAGGGGAGCGCGTGTGGGGTGATGAAGTCCGTGATGTCCTCACTAAATTGTGCGCGGGGTCCTGGGGGTCTGTAAAGGAGGGTGCCTCTGAGTGTGGTCTTGGGGTCGATGTAGATCTGGAAGTGAAGGTGTTCAGAGTTGCCGAGATTGGCGTCTGAGCTGGTTGAGATGCGGATGGATTTTTTATGGACGATAGCGATGCCTCCTCCTGTGTGGCCGGTACGGTCCTTGCGAATGATCTTATAGCCTTCCGGGATGGCAATGGTGATGTCTGGGGCTGAAGAGGCATTCATCCATGTTTCTGTTAGGAAGGCGACGTCCGGAGAGATGGTGTCGAGTAGATTCCAGAGGTCAATGGCGTGTCTGTGGACCGAGCGGGTGTTGAGCAGGATGCATTGTAGGTGGTTGGGATCGGATATCTGTTGTGTGTTCGTAGATGAAGAATTGTTCTTGGTGCCGTCGAACTTGCAGGAGTAGCAGGAGAAGGGTCCATGAGTGTGTCCAGGAGCGGCTTGGACGCAGTTGGGGTAGCGGCCGGGGTTAAGGGCTAGGAGGGTGGTGGCATCGTAGGTAATGCGGGAGGGCTGGGCAGTGTGAGGGCCAGGGGGTCTGGCGCTGGGCGTGGTCCAGGCGCGGACGGGCGTAGACGGGCTTACCTTTGGCGCACCTTCGGCGCGGATTGGGCGCGTTCGCTGCGCGTGGACGCTGCACGCGAATGTGACGGTCATATATGGATAGTGGGAAGGGGGAGGGGCGAGGGCGGCTCAGCTGGGAGGCGGCTCAGCTGGGAGGCGGGGCGGGCTCAAGTGACCACAAACGGAGCACAACAACAACAGCAACAAAATGGAGGGGGAGCAGAGCAGGGCGCCGGGGGATATCGCCCAATGAACTACAGGTCACAAATAAATAAAGTAATCACAGTGCAGCGAGCGCTATGAACAGCAGGACACAAATAAATAAATAAACAACGTTATGCACAATGCAGCGAGCGCTATGAACAGCAGGACACAAATAAATAAATAAACAACGTTAAGCACAATGCAGCGAGCGCTATGAACAGCAGGACACAAATAATCAAGTTAATCACAGTTAAGCACAATGCAGCGCAGTGTACGATACCGTGTCTCTGTAGAGAGACAGGGGAGCGACCACTCAGGGCAGGAGCGATGAGGGATCACAGCGCTTCTAGGTCCGGGAGCGCTGTAGATAGATAGTGGGAGGGCGGCTCAGCTGGGAGGCGGGGCGGGCTCAAGTGACCGCAAACGGAGCACAACAACAACAGCAACAAAATGGAGGGGGGAGCAGAGCAGGGCGCCGGGGGATATCGCGCAATGAACTACAGGTCACAAATAAATAAAGTAATCACAGTGCAGCGAGCGCTATGAACAGCAGGACACAAATAAATAAATAAACAACGTTAAGCACAATGCAGCGAGCGCTATGAACAGCAGGACACAAATAAATAAATAAACAACGTTAAGCACAATGCAGCGAGCGCTATGAACAGCAGGACACAAATAATCAAGTTAATCACAGTTAAGCACAATGCAGCGCAGTGTACGATACCGTGTCATGCTTCTGTGAGTGGCCCCAATGTCTGTATAGGCACCTTTCTAAGGCCTGCTATAGGCATTTGTGTAAAGGCAGACCTATTGCACATCATCCCATGGAAGAATGTATTCTTCCAAATCTTATCAAATGATTATGGGAAGGTCTGCAAAAGACCAACACCCTAAAGACAACTGAACAACAGCTGAAGTAATGTCCTCTTTTACATTTTATTGATATGTAAAGTTTATGGACTCTTTACTCGGTACAGATTAGCTGGAGGGTGCGGAGAGCTAGGCAGCGCTTTCTTGTGACAGACTGTTACAGGCGCCAGTGTTGACAATTAAGTGCCAGTGACAAGCACCAGAATCCACCGGCAAAACTTAAGCACTGATCTGCACCCAGGTTACTGACAGACATCTCCAGTACTGATAGGCATGGAGACGGGTTACCGTTTTGACAGGGCTTTGGTTTTCCCAGTCATGAACATTACAAGGGGACGGGACGGCACTCCTTACCATAGGCCCATGCTCTTTGGAGCCCTAGTAACAATTTTAAATATTAAAACAGAAGGCCTATCCTGTTTCTTCTGGATGCAGCTAACATCCAACAACTTTAGATGGTGCTAAATGCTGGGTTTATTTTTCTCAAGCTCACTTGTCTTCTTTATTTCTACCATCCTCTTCGATCTATGAGCCCTCTCGAAAGTTGTGGCCTCCAACCCCATGAAAGATTCAGACATGCGTGACCCACCAAGTGCTGCTCCCAAAAGGCTAATAGATGCCTGTAGTGATGGGTTCTCTTCTCTTTGTAGTCATATTGTGGGTTGCTCAAGTTAAAGACGCCCAGCATCATACCCTCCCCCTTGCCACCACCTGGAGGCAAAGAGTGTGTCAGCTCTGGAAGGAGAGGGATAAACAAAGTGAGGGATCCACCTCCAACCAGTTCCAGGACTGCACATGTGGAAGAAATAAACCATGAAAGAAAAAGGACACTGCCAGCCATTGTTGACAGGACATCTCACTGATCAGTGTAGGCGACACCCCGTAGGATGTCTGGGAAATATTCTGAGATTCCAAAGTTGATTGGATATTACCTGAATGTGTCAGCGATACATTGCCTGCTGAAGGAGCCGTGGATTTGAATGGCCTGCTGACGGGTGTGGGAGGAGCTGTGAGGAAGGAGACCGCCTTGTGGCGAGGCACAGCCCCTGTCTGGAGTAGGGCGCCTAGAGGGCGCGGACTGAACGACAACACTCCTAGTGTGGTAGCCGCATTGGCCGCAGCCTGTGCGAGCCCCACTGCCTTACGGCACCACCAGTTGCCCCCATCGAGCCTCAGTGGTTAACTCAGCACCTTCCCAACGGGAACTGATCATCAAGGTTGCTATAAAATTGCGAACAGCACCAATAAGAGTGACCCAGACATAGCTCCTGTGTGGTCCAGTGAACTTCGCCCCCTCAAGACTGCTTCCTGCATTACGACTGTGCCCATGATTCTCTGCCCAGCATACAGTCACTGAAACCGCATTCCATGGTTGAGAAGAACTGGGCTCTGAGTTCTGTGGTGATCCAAATGCCCAAGGCGCTGACTCACCCCTCAAGTGCTTGAAGACCCAGAAACCCCTGTCACTCAGCACAGGGATTCTACAGCATCGGATCTAGACTGAGCTACAGCCTCTTTATGGCTCAATGTTTGTGGGTGGGCTGTGTTCCATGATTGGACCGGAAAGTTTGCAGTGGGCCTTATAGGCACGTCAACCACTCACCTGCTCAACCTCCCGTGGACATCTCCCGGAGGAGTCAGAGCTGGGGCTTGCTTTGCATTCTGATGTTCCATGTATTGGCCTAGTAGAAGGCAATGGTATATTAAAGTACTTTTTCTTATCAAGTAAAAACTGCTGGCTGGACATTGCATTATTGAGTGTTATTGGGTGCATTGTTGAGATCTGAGTGTCCGACCACACACACCTCACTGAGTAAGTCTTGAACTGCTCACCTCACTACTTTGAGGGTCAAGCACCACAGGGGATTTGCTCATAAGTTAGTTATCAGTCTCCAAGAGATCAGTGGCAAACAGACTCTACCACCTCGACTGAGACCCGGACTACCAAACAGTATGGTTAGAGAACTGGCATAATTTACCTAAGTGAGTACATTGTTCTATCACTACATATGCATAGGCTACATATGCTTAGCAGTTCAGTTCGGTTCAACACAATCAAAGTCTTACAAAGGGGTAGTACATGGTAAAATGCTTTGCTTGTGATAAATGAAAAACTATGAAGATCTTGTCTTGTGCTTCTGTAATACTGTGATCTGTTTAAGGTAACCAAATATTTGTCTTCTCCATTACTACACATGGGTTGTGCATTTGCGCAAACGGCTTGCATTTCAGGACCTTAAAATTTCTTTAAAAATCTTGAACATTTGTAACCACCTTGTTCTTCAAGAACGTTTTTTGGGTCAAGCTTGGCCATATATGTAACGCAGTTTTCTTTCCATTAGTTCATGCTAGGGATTTTTAGGTCGAGCCCGTGCCAGCGCACATGCGCTGCTCTGTGAAGCTTCTTGTAAGTACTCTAAACTACTGTATGTGGGTCTGAGTCCTCCCACGCATAGGATTGGATTTTGCGTGCGTTTTTCAATAATGAAAGCACGCAAATAGCTAAAGGCAGGTGCATGTCCCACCTCTTTTTTAATGTTCACTCCCACGGCTCTCTGGAACGAGGAGCGTAGGGTGGCAGCTGCATTCCTCGTCGTCAGAAAGCACTGTGCTTTTTTGCAAAAGCTTGTTTTAATCAACATGGCGCCTGGTTCACGAGTTGCCATGCGAATACATTTATTTATTTTTGCTGGCTTTATTTGTGCATTTTTTTAAATTGTGCAACTGTAACCCATTTCCGAAAGAGGAGGGGAAGTGACAGAGACCGTGGCTCTAGTCCATCGGGAAATGCCCGACGGTCAGTGTGCCTTGCCTCTTCCTTGTATACCACAGCACCACACGGCAGCAGTGGTGGTTCCTTTCTCACTTCCACTGCTCTGGTAAGGAGGCACTGAAGGCAAACCCGAGGAGGGAAAGGCGAACTAGGGACAACAGTTTAGTGAGGCACAACAAAAGAAACTTCAAAGAAACTGTTGATGATCTGCAAGTGGCGCCTAGTCCATATGCAAGGTACAGGTTCAATTGCCACAAACTAAGCACACACTGATGGTGCATAGAACGGTTACCGATGTGCCACATAGCTTTAAGATTATCCCCCCACACGCTCCCCACACCCCCCAAAAAAAATCTATCAGTGCTCCCAGTGCTGCCAGTCTGAGTTACTTTAGCGTATAGAGGGGACCTGTGCAACCCCCACCCTCCTGTGTCCCCAGGGAGTGAGATGCACAGGTGCCCCCAGTGGCAGCACATTGCCCAGTGAGAATAGTCGCCATGCCCAGACAACACTCTGCCGCTCTGGCGGATGCTGTAAGTGAATATTTGTAAACGGACAGAGAGGAGGCACAGCGCTTTGTGAGCGGGGGCACAGGCAAGGTAGCAAGAAGCATGCCTCAATTCACGGTTCCGAACGCTGCAGAGCAAGCTCCCTCTTCATTCTATGACTGGGGCAGGATACGACCGCCTCCCACTGCCACTCTCAGTCTGTACATAAACCATTCTCAGCCTCTCTATCGCCCCTACCCCACATCCGCCAGTACAAAGGACCCCCAAGCACATTACCCCAAAGGGATAAACAGCCCTCCTGTGCACCAACAGCAAACTCTGTCCATGCACACAATCCGTTATAACTGATCCCATGCCCGCTAGCACGTCGTGCACACAAAACGTCCACATCTCGACACACATGTACACTTCACGAGCACACAGGACAGAGACCCCCTACCCCTAATCTTTTCCTGCATAGACTGTCAGTTTGTGCCCACTCACATCAAAGCTATCCTGCACAGAATAAATTAAAGACGCACCAACCCCATCTGCCACCAATCTATTATTATCAGTTATAGCCGGCTCCGCACGGCTAAACACTTATGGGGTCCCAAAGGCGAGACCTATTGGCTATGCCAATGCTTGTTCTGATAATGGTCTCTCTCATTGAGTGTCTATGACAAAAGCTGAATGCTGTACAGCGTTAGCTCATCCTCTCAATAGGAACCCCACCCAGGGCCCTAGAATAGAAGACAAGTTTGCGTACCCTTCTAAAGATTGTCCCAGTGCATGCTTGCACAGAATCCCTGGCAAGAGAAAGTACTCCATCTTAAAAGGTGCATACGAGAGCAGATGTGCTTACCGGACTGGGATACAACAAAATGCAAATAAATGGACTCATTAATTTGAGCAGCTCGACAATAATACAGATTCACCTAGTTTAAAACTTGAATTGTAGTTCACTACAATTCCTTAAGAATACACCTACACAAGTATATTTCTATATTTCGTGTTTCCCTCCCCTTCAAAGTCTGACTAGGAAAGCCAGGGGAGATGCGGCCATATTAGAATGGAAAAACACAGGCAAGCCAACCAACCAGAGTTAGTCGGCCTATTAAGTCCATTCAGATTGGGCACCTTTTTCCAAATCAGTGTTTAGGCCATTCAGAGTGACTGTTAGTCAGTCGTTTAGAATGACTGTGATTTTCCAAATCTGCATGGACCGGTCTTAGTTATTGAAAGGTATGCCCGGTGTGGAGGGGGCAGCAGGAAACTGGGTACTACACAGTGGTCTGTGGCCCATGATGGGACACTAACCATCATTTTATTTGTTCACAGGGGCAGATCCAGTTTACAGAAATGGAAGAAAAACAAGTTGTAGCTCTGGTGGGTAAGCCAACTCCTGTATGCCCAAGAGGATGCGCCTTGATCGGGGAAGTGAGGTGGGGGGGGGGGGGGGGGGCGGAGACCACTTCATAAACAGTTACAGCACAAAACGAGCTCATCCTTTGTACAAGATAAGCAAAGAGGCCTATGGAGGCCGACCACCAACAGCCCGCGAAAGGCCTGTAAATTAAATTTGTTATGGTTTTGCCTTCCCTCCAATGCAGTGGCGTAGCAAGGTCAGGTGGTACCAGGTGCGGAAAATTTCTTGTCATCCCCTGCTTTACAAAATGGCAAAAATATGTGTTTTGTCACCCCCTCAGTGATTCCACCTGGGGCGGCCCACACCCACCGAACCCCCTTCCTACACCACTGCTCCTATATTCTCTGGTGGAGACGCATCACTTGAGGCTGTGAGGCCTACTGGCGGAAATGTTGATAGTGAGAGCAGCAATCCTGGTTTCTTAACCAAATCAATTTGGCAATCTTATTTATTTGTACACCTGCTCCATGTTTTTTGCAAAAATAGAAATTTCAATGAACAACCCATTCCAGGGTCGTATGTGTAACTAAAAAAAGAAGTCATGAATAAGAATTATAAAAATAAGATGTTTTTAGAATGTAATGCTAGAAATAATATTCCAGATGAATCTTCTGCATACACGAGTCAAGCCAGAAACAATTTAAAAACATTATTAAAGAAACTGAGATAAAAATCAGAAAGAAGACAACTGTACTTGCCCATTGGGTGATGGTGGTGTGTGTGAACACTGGGGTTCTCATGGAATACAGTAGTATTGTAACAGACGAAAATACAGTTGTTTCCTTTTATAGTTTTGCATTCTATCTCAGAAAGCCTTCACAAAATACCCAAAAGCCCAGCATGAAGAACCAACCTTGACTTAAAACGTATGATTGTCGACTCTCCTTTTTCCTTCAAGTGAGCCTCTCCTTCCCTTCCATCCTCTACATGCGTCCTCTCTCCAAGCACAGCCAGAATGTTTGCCTTACTCCCTATTATTGTACCTCTGCAAATTACCCACACCTTATTTCAAAAATCATAACCTTACATAAACCGGGGGACAGGGGCCCCAGAGAAACCATAACTGCCACAAGAGCAGAAGACTCGGGAAGCGTGGCATCGAGTACCCGGCCACCGTAGAGGGCCACAAATCATCCTACATAACAGGGGGCACTGGCTACAAGTAGGACCCAGGCCGGCAATAATTGGGCCTCGGCGCAACCGATACAGGGGTTAACCTACAGCACCAGTTTGAAATATAGTTTTTACAGCCCACGTAGGGCTCAATCCTCCTCACCTGGGAAAACTGACAGGCCGCCGGGGGGACAGATTCCACCGGTCAGGCGGCGGGGAATACCAGTGTGGACCACAGACAAGGGACAAGTTCCCCAGTAAAGATGGCGAGTGGAGGGGGACCCAAAGCCACAGCCCAAACCAAACTAACTAAATATGCTTGGGGCACAACTGGTGAGGAGAAGGTAATAGTACAACCGGAACCAACGAAAGGGAATAATGTTCCTTCGCCACAGACAGAACCTACACTTCATGACATCATGGCGGCCATTACAGGGGTGCGCACCTCCGTGGACTCAGTGACTGTATAGGTGTCCCTGCTTTGAGCAGACTTCCGTAAAATGGATGAAAAAGTCAGATGTCTGGGGGACACCACCACCGCGCTGCAGGCGGATACATCTCAGCTTCAGCGACAAGTCAGTGAACTACAGACCGAACAAGCCTTGATGGCTAAACAGCTATATGACTATGAAGGGCGGGCACGCCAAAACAACATCCGAATTTTGGGGGTACCGGAACAAGCGGAGAGCCGGCTGCAGACCTCTACGTTGAATAACTAATCACCAAACATCTCCAACCCAAAAGACTATCTAGCTACTTCTCAATTGAAAGGGCGCATCGAGTACCAGTGGGTCCTCCTAAACCAGGGCCCCTCCCCCGTTGCGCCCACTCATAGCGCTGGTCTTCAACTTTAGGGACAGGGACACAATCCTACAAACGGCCAGAACCAGTCCTCCGCTGAAGATCGAAAATAGCACAGTCAAATTCTTCCCGGATTACACTGCTAAAGTCCAGGCGCAACGACATAGCTTCATGGAAGTCAAGAAAGAACTCAGAGAACGGGAAGTGAAGTACGCAATGTTATTTCCTGCGAAGCTGCAAGTGGAGGTGGAGGGGAAGACGTGGTTCTTCTCCACACCAGAGGAGGCCTGGGACTGGATGGAGGAATGGAGAAGACTGGGGGCCTACAGAGGGGCCGGAACAGGGGGACACGGTCCCCCAATCACGCACTTGCACAGGACCAAAAGGAGGATACAACATCGGCTGAGGAGGGAGAGAAGAGGCATGGCGGAATAGACTGAGCCTTCTACATTAGAAACCAATACAGATTATAACTATCAATGGACAGTAACAGAGTCAAGGAGGAACGTATATGTTAGGACGGATATAAGGCAGACTGACTGTTAAGTTATGCACTAAGATTAACATGGCAAGGCGAGGTGGGTAGGGCCGCAGGCCAGCACCCGCGATCGTGTTGGTGGGGGCAAGAGGCACTCTGCCTAGTTGGGGAGTGGGTAGTTTTAAATCCAGTGGCAGGGTGGTAAGGAGGGGGAGGATGGGCGAGAACGGGGGGAGATGGTTTATTTGTACTGTTGTTATTCACGTGCAGATACACAAAGAGCATATTTCATGATCAGTTGAGACAGTTACACTACAACAATGAAGGTTATCACAGAGATTGAACATTACCGGCGTGCCAGATGGGGCATCCTCATCGGAATAAGTACAGTACTGTGTTTGGGAACGGCGACGGCTATGAATTCACACCTAGGTACGTAGGATGCACAGGGCTACTAAGGATGTACCTTTGATGGTAATGTCATGGAATGTCAATGGAATGAGGGATAAAATCAAGAAAGAGATAGCGCAGCAATACCTCAAAAAGACAAGCCCCAGACCGCTTCAGGAGACACATATGGTGGGTAATAAAAGCAAGGCCCTCACCAGATGGGGTTATAAACTGCTGGTGCATGCAGACTTCACCACGGGTTCCCAGGATATAGGTATATTGGTCAAAAAGAGTGTGGCACTGATGGTGAGGCGAATCTGGGCAGACCAACGAGGCAGGTTTGCGGTAGCGGAAGTGCAATGGGAGGGCAAGATACTGAATGTGGTCTCGGTATACCTCCCTCCGGCAATGGGAAAGGAGGCGCTGGCGGACCTGGGGAAGATACAAGCTGATCTACCTATAGGCACACTAATACTGGGAGGGGACTTTAACATGACGATGGATGACAACAGGGATGGCTCCCACCCAGACATTTGATACGGTCACATACACGCTTGTATGACTTCGCTGGGGCCCTTGGTCTAACAGACATATGGCGGGCGATACAACCGGATGGCGTGCAGTACACCTACTACTCTATTGCTCATGGAAGCTCCTCACAAACTGATTATCTTCTTACACATTCAGGCTCCATTGGCCAGTTTCAGAATCTCCGGGCACTGTCAAGGGGTATCTCGGATCACTCCCCAGTGGCAGTGGAATTTACACTCTTTGAGCGCCAGCCGCGCACAACATGGACTCTCAGCCCCTGGTTGCTGAAGATCCCAGATATTAAAGAGGACCTAGTGGAACATACCCAAAATTACTTTAATGAAAATGTGGGGTCCGTAGATTCAGCACAGACAGTGTGGGAGGCGTTCAAGGCTGTAATAAAAGGGCAGGCACTGGCTCTTGGGGTAGGGTACACAAAACAAAGGCAGAGGTGGACAGACCAGGTTGAAAGCAACCTCCAGCAGCTGGAGGACGAATATAATGCCGAATATAATGCAGCACCCTCAGAAGCTATTAGACATCGCCTGCAGCTTAAGCTAGACGACTTAAAGACATTGGTCAGGGAAAAATTACAGACCAAACTCCTTCACACCGCACATAGACTATATGAATTTGTGGACAGAACTGGGAAATTACTAGCGTGGCAAGAGAGGAGGGTGCAGGGGGAGAGGTGGGTGGCACAGCTGACTCTTGGGGATGGGTCACATGTCACACAGCCACGCGACATAGCCAATGCCTTTGTGAAACACCTAGAACAGGTTTACACCTCATCCACGTCCTACACCTCAGAGGACTCCCGCCAACTTCTGGCAGACAGCAACATACCGGTATTATCGTACGAGGACAGAGAGGCATTGGAGGGTGACTTGATAGATGAGGAGATTCACTGAGCAATGAGCAAAATTCAGTCGGGCAAAGCAATGGGCCCTAATGGGATACCCATAGAATTTTTTTAAGTGATCGCTGCACAGGTGACGCCTCACCATCGGGCCATGTTTGAAGAAAGCTATGAGAAAGGTCTCTTACCGAAAGACCAAAGGCTAGCATCCATCGTAGTTTTTAGAAAGCCGGGTAAGCCGCCAGAGGCATGTAGCTCATACCGCCAGATTTCCCAGATTAATGTGGAGGCGAAGTTCTTAGCCAAGGTCCTGGCCCTACGTCTCATAGCAGTTTTCCCATCACTGGTCCACTCAGACCAATCGGGCTATATGCCCGGGAGGAACATAGCATTAACTATTAGACGCCTCCATAGTATAATGGCACGTTGGGAGTTTATTGAAGAAGTCGCTGTTATCATCTCCCGAGACGCCTAAATGACATATGATTCCATTGAATGGCCTTACCTATTTGTAGTCCTTCGGCATATGGGCTTTGGGCCTAACTTTGTGGGCTGGGTGAAACTCCTTAAACGGATATCTGAGTAAATAACTACACATCCCAGCCCTTCCCATTGAACCGGGGAACAAGGCAGGGTTGCCCTCTCTCCCCCTTGCTATTTGCCCTGATGCTGGAGCAGCTAGCGGCATGGGTTAGGCGAGATGTTATGGTGAGGGGTATGAAACGGGCAGAGGGACATGACGACAGAATATCATTATACGCAGATGATATATTGCTCTACATGGCTTTCCCTTATAAATCCCTCCATGGGGTGTTGAATATATTTACATCTTCTGGAAGTACTCAGGGTATGCCATCAATTGGAGCAAATGTTTCTCCTTAAGGGCCAGGCTCCCCAGTTACCGGCGGGCTGTACAGTGAGGATTACCATGGAAGGGTTCTGATATTTGGGTATATTAGTGACCCCCGACCCCCAACTTTTCTATGACCAAAATCTTGCAACCCCTCTGAACAGGCTACGGGCAGATGTTAAGCACTGGCGTTCCCTGCCGGTGTCCTTGGTGGGACGGGCGGCTCTGTTTAAGATGCTGGCCCTTCCCCGGTTCCTGTACATCATTCAAAATTGTCCACACATGATTCCAGATTCATACTTTGCAGGAGTGGAGAGCAAAATTATACACTGCTATGGGATGGCCGATCACCTCGCATAGCCATGCATAAGCTGTCCAAAGGGTGGTACGATGGGGGGGTGGCCCTCCCAGATCTTTGTCTTTACTATTGGGCAACACAACTGGTGGTGGTGAACCACAGGATTTATAGATCCCCGATGGACCCAGCGTACAGGTTGGACAGGTATCAGATGCAGGATACCTAGAGGCACTCTACTCGACGACTCAGAAGGGTTGATACTTTGGCCCCACCACTCACACTGTGATGATATGGCACCTGACGAATTCCTGCTTAGTTTGGGCAAAAACCATCACTAAGGCCACACCGCTGTGGTGTACCCAGAAATTGTGACTTCTCTGAAGCCACCCTGGGTTCGACAAGTGGGACTTAATCAGGATCTCAACGATAGGAGATTTAGTAAAAAAGGGTGAGCTTCTCAAATTCGAGGACCTGCAGAGAACGTATGATATGGCTATGGGAGAGGTATTTAGATATCTACAGATTAGGCATGCCCTCACTACTGCCATCCCGGACATGACAGATATACCGGACTCGTCCCCTCTGGAGGATAGGCTTCTTGATGGCCCATTGCTCACCAAGGCCATATCACTCACATATAAAAAAAACTCTGTAATAACCTACTGGACACTTTCCATAAACTCCGAGAAAGGTGACAAGGAGCCATGAGTCAAATAGACGATGGCGATTGGCAGGCGGCACTGATGTCTCCTCACGAGGCAGCCATAACATTGCGATACAGACCTATCCAACTAAAGGTCTTACATCGGTCATACCTCACAGAAACAACCCTTGCACGGATAGGCTCCAGAGATAGTGCAGCATGTCTTAGAGGGTGCCAGCAAGACGCCTCTTTCTAACATATGATATGGGACTGCTCAGGAGTGAGATTGCATTGGGAGGGGGCCACGAAAAGTATGCTTGAAGCGCTGGAGAAAACCAATACCCTTACACCTCAGCTGGGCCTCCTCAATATATGGGAGCCAACAG
This sequence comes from Lissotriton vulgaris, assembly GCF_964263255.1. Taxonomy (NCBI): domain Eukaryota; kingdom Metazoa; phylum Chordata; class Amphibia; order Caudata; family Salamandridae; genus Lissotriton; species Lissotriton vulgaris. Next base: position 118,143,393 of record NC_141687.1, read on the forward strand.
ACCTAACAGAAACTGAACAACAATTTATGACACTCGGTTACACACTGGGCAAGAGGGAGATAGCAAGGAGGTGGGTAGTGGCAGATAATCCCTCCCTTCGTCTAAGGACCAGAGAACAGGATAAGTGTATGATTGCGGAAAAAGAGGTTTTCAAAATTAGTGGGTGCCTCAGAAAATGAGATAGAAAGTGGGTCAAATGGAATATATATATCAAGGAAATTTGTGTGTATCCCCAACAATAGAATTGGAAATGCACCGGACAAACCAGAGACGGCAAGTTGCACCCTGATCGCGCTAAATGTATTGCATAATTGTACTGTGATGTATGATGAAATATGCCAAGTATCTATTGAATATATACGTGATTTGTTATTGTTCATATTCAATAAAAAGATTTACAATAAAAAAACTCATAACCTTTCCTTAAAAGTCATACCCCTTCACCCTAAAAATACCTAATTTCCTATAGCTCATCTGTTAATACTTCCAACCAATGTATAAAATTCTAACGCACCTCTCTCCCACTAAATATCACACCTAATTTCCTACTAATGTAATAGATCACAAAGAAACTGGAGTAAAGGAATCCCACTAACCAACAATAACTACAAAAACACTAACCTCGGGCCCTGGAGCAGCGTACTGCCTAGCATAACGCACAACAGTGCCTTGTCAGTGGCATTAAGTGCTATATAATGCAATCGCAATGCAATATATAACCCACACTAAAGCTAATATCATAACACTCGGCAGTTAGTTGATTGTAGTTCACGCAGGCTGCCTAACAAATCCCTTTACTGTTTGACACTCTCACACTCACATGAGACAAAACTGCTAAGGTCATATCCATCATCCTGTAATATAAGAGTCCAGAGCAAAAAAAACACTCATTACCATCTGATCAGAAGGGTAATAACTGAACAGATTTGACCCATACTGCTGGTCAACAGAGGGCTCTAGTTTAGTCCACCGCTGCAGATGCCAACAAGCTGCATACCAAGGCTAAGTCTTGGCATCTCACAATGACAATCAGATTTGGGATGATATTATCAAAGTCCATCTCATCAGCTCTCTCCTCCTCCTCTCCGTGTTACTATGACAGCTCTGAATCATCACTTTACAGACACATCTGTGAATGGACAACTCACTACAGTAACCAGTTAAGAGGGCTATGAACATAAATGTTAGCATGCATTTGCAATACAATTGGTCTCGCCTTTGGGACCTTATATGTTTTTAGCTATGCAGCACATTAGCCTGGATGCTGAAACATCTACTGTTCTATAACATGGAGGGAAAGTAAGCATCAAACTGTGTGACACGCCAGGTATGGGAACACATGAAAAAAAAATTGGCTTTCAGTGGGAAATGGTTTAGACCAAAGCTCTGTTTTTAATATAAAACCAGGGCCTTCGGTGGTCATAGCACTAAAAATACAAGATTTGAAAAAAATATTATTGTCCGCGGGTGTTCGTAGAAGACAATTTCTATTGACTGGAATCTAGAGAATGCTAAAGTGATTCTGGTATTATACTGACCTCTGCTGGACGTTTTCTATTAAGACAGTTAAATAGAGGCCGTTGAACAGAAAAAAAGTCCCTACGCGGAAGCAGACAAGTCCTAGAGCTGATCACCAGCGCCCACAAAGTACAAACACATATAAGTATACACCAACATATAATTATATACTAAAGTATATACAAGAGCTCTCGAATGCTCGACCTAAAAAGGGACCTGCAGAGCTGCTGAAAACTGCCAGTTTACTGAAAACCATAAACTGGGTGCCCATCTTTCACAAGTTGTAACGCCCTGATGTTCCCGGGATCGGGGGCAGCCCGCAAATACTCTGGACAACAGACAACAAGTAAGTGCTTTACCGATTTAATGATCAAAGGTAAAGACCAGTTACACACTGTACAATTAGTATCAAAGAATGTCAACGATACCCAATCACAGCTCCTGGATGGTCTCACCGTCCTTCGCATGAACACCGGTCCCAGTGTTCTTCCAACGAAGGACACCGTGCTAAGTAGCGGCCGACAATGCCGCTCGACAGCTGTGATGGTTGATGATGCGCTGGGCCCTGGTCCTGATCTTGATTGGGGCGTGGTAGCAGTACCAAACGAAGGAATGCCCAGCCGGGCACTCCACCTTCCGTTTGAGTGTTAGGCAGGGAACAGCCGCTCGACCTGCACTGCCTCTTGTCCCCTTTCTCAATACTTCTCAGGAACCAAACAGTACGGGCACGGAGAGAGAGAGCAGCCGCTCTTCACTCCATGTATCTTTGTAGGCTGTAATTTCCAATACGCTGAGACTCGGCAAAACACCTCCGTGGTGTGCGTCTCAGCGGCGGTGCACTTCAGGTCTCCGGTGGGAGCAACGAACGCCCTTTCCTGCACCTTCTCCTTTTCCGTGTCCCAGACGCAGCAAACACCTCCTCGGTGTGCATCACAGACACAGGCTCGATGCCGATACCCTAAAGAGTCAGAGAGCGTCCGCTCTATCTGACTTCGGCTTTCTCTGGAAAGTATCCTTCACGGACCACAAGGGAATGTTCTCTGACAACGCCAACAACTGTTCGAATAACCAACGCTGCGTCCTCGAGTCGGCTTGCTTAAGTAGGCGTGTCTTTTGAGCTGCCTCCCTTCTAGGCACGCTGGTCATTGTAGTTCCCGCGGCGCCGCTCCGCTCCGCGAGACCCCCTTCCTCCAGCTGTCTTCCGCGGGTCAGGGCGAAACATGACAGTACATCCGCCCTCCATCAGCCCCTCACAGCTGATTTCGCGCTAGCTGGATGTTTTCGGTGGAACAGGGAGACCAAGCGGGGGGCGGGGACCTCAGCAGCAGGCTCCCAGGACTGCTCCTCCGGGCCGTAGCCTTTCCAGTCCACCAGGTACCATAGTTTGCCCCGTCGCCACCTGGAGTCCTTGATACCAGCGATTTCGTATTCCACTTCAGAATCAACCGATACTGGAGCCGGGACAGGTCTGGCCTGGTTGGTAGCTGGTTTGAGCAAGGAAACGTGAAAAACAGTATGTATCCGCAGACTCGAAGGCAAACACACCTTCACAATCAATGGGCTGATGCACCTGGTGATACGGTAAAGGCCAATGTACTTTGGATGAAACAGGCTGCGTTTGCGAAACTGCATGTTCCGAGTAGACAGCCAAACGTAGTCCCCCGTCTTTTACAGAGGTCCAGGCCTCCTCCTCCTATCCGCCACAGATTTATACTCCGCCTTGGCGGCGTCCAAGAACTGCCTGGTATGTATCAGGGTTTCCTTGATGTTTGCTACTCTCCTGGATGTTTCAGGCATCTTGTCCTCCTTGAGAGGGTGAACAAAAGGTAAGAACTTGGGGTGATGACCGTAGTTGCTGTAGAAAGGGGAAGCCTTGGTAGAGCTGTGCGTGGCATTGTTATAAGCTATTTCCGCGATCCACAGCAGATCCACCCACTCATCCTTCCCTTGCTCGATGAAACAGCGCAGGTATTGCTTGAGCGACTGGTTCAGGCAATCCGTCTGGCCATCCGTCTGAGGGTGGTAACTGGTGGACATGGCCGATTTGACGTGCAGCGCCGTACACCACGTTATCCAGAACTGGCCTGTGAATTGCGACCCCCGGTCAGACACTATTACGTTGGGCAGGCTGTGCAATCTCACCACATTCTTCAATAACAAGGATGCCAAAACCCCCGCAGACGGCACTTGTTTACAGGAGATAAAGTGTCCCATCTTGGTGAGGTAGTCGATCACCACCAGGATCGCCGTGTTCCCTTGATCCACGGGCAGCCCTACTATGAAGTCCAGGGAAATGTTCTCCCAAGGCCGACTTGGTGTGGGAAGAGGTTGAAGGAGTCCTTGGGGCTTCCTGTGATCGGCCTTCATGGTGGCACAGGTGGAGCAGTCGGCTCCCCTTCTCCTGACATCCGATCGCATGGCTGGCCACCAGAACTGTCTTCTCATGCTGGCCATAGTTTTCTCATAGCCGAGATGCCCTGCACAGGGCGACACATGGCACCATTCCAATGCTTGTTTCTGGAGTCGGGGTGTTGGTAGCAACAGACAGCGCCCTCTCAGCGGAATCCTGTCCACTACTTGCCACTCCCTGTGGCTGCGGAGCCACCTAATCCAGGTGAACGTACTGATCCCTCTCCGAATGGCTTTTAGGAATGCATCTGGCTGAATAACCCCAAACACCAACTTGGGGGGAATGATGGCCTGTTCCAAGGCCAAACTCGGGTTCTTGGCTGCTGTCTGATGTGACAGCGCATCCGCCTTCCTGTTTTCCGACCCAGGCTGATACGTGATGTGGAAGTTGAAACCGGAAAAGAAAAGCATCCACCTAAGCTGCCTCGGCGATAGATGTCTCGCCACCGTCATAAACTGCAGATTTCTGTGGTCCCTGTATACCGTTACCACGTGTCGTGCCCCCATCAACAAGTGTCGCCACTCCGTGAAGGTGTCCTTGATCGCTAGCAGCTCTTTCTCTGCGATGTGATAGTTGCACTCTGCACTGTTTAACTTCCGGGACATAAAGGCCACAGGATGGAGCACTCCAGTCTCATGATGACATTGTGACAGTATGGCACCCAACGCTACCTCAGATGCATCCACCTCTACCACATAAGGTTGTTCTGTATCAGGGTGAGCCAATACCGGGGCTGTGCTAAAAGCCTTTTTCAGCACCTCAAATGCCCCCTGCGCCTCCTGACTCCATACAAAATCATGATTTTTCCGTAGCAGGTGTGTAATTGGGGCTACCAATCCGGAGAACCCATCAATGAAGCGCCTGTAAAAGTTGGTGAACCCAATGAAGCTCTGCACATCTTTAACCCCCTGCGGGACTGGCCATTCTTCCACGGCCCTGATCTTGCGTTCTGTCATCACTTGCCCTTCCGGGCTCAGCATCACCCCGAGGAATTCAATGGACGTGACATGGAAGTCACACTTGCTGAGTTTGCAGAACAGCATATTCTCTTGTAGCTTCCGGAGTACCGATTGTACGTGCAGACATGTTCTTCTGTGTTGGAGTAGATGAGAATATCATCGATGTATACAACCATGTATACATCCAGGACATTGCGGAATACCTCGTTGAGGAAGTACTGAAAGGCCGCAGGGGCATTACAGAGGCCGAATGGCATGACGAGATATTCGAAGAGGCCAAATCGGGTCTTAAACGCCGTCTTCCACTCGTCGCCATGCCTCATGCACACTAGATGGTATGCCCCTTTGAGATCCAGCTTGGTGTAGACCAGAGCCTACTTCACTTGCTCAAGGAGAACGCTTATAAGAGGCAAAGGGTATCTGTTCTTGATGGTGATAGCGTTCAAGGCCCTAAAGTCCACACACGCCCTCAACTCCCCATTGGCCTTCGGAATGAAGAAGAGGGGCGACACTGCAGGGGACTTGGAGGGTCTGATAATACCCAACCCCAAGAGCTTGTCGAGGTACTCCCGAAGATGGACGTTTTCCGGTTCCGTTAAGGCGTACAGTCTGCCGCTCGGAACGCTCGCCCCCGGCACAAGGTCGATTTGACAGTCGTACTCCCTGTGTGGAGGGAGCGCCTCAGCCCTCAATTCCTCAAAAACGTCCTCGAAAGCGATGTAAGCGCTGGGGAGCGCGACCTCCTTCTCCGCTGCTGTGACTACCATGTGGCCCTCGCCATGATGGATGCGGAGAGAGTCTTGTCGCCTTACGCACCGCTGTAAACAAAGCGGCAAAGTCATCCTGATGTCATGGGTTGACCAATCGATGGAAGGGTTATGCTTTAGGGCAGACCGAGTATAACGCCGTACTGAGGGGCTCTGATGATGTTGAAGTCGATGTATTCTTCATGCCACTTCCCGTACTTCCCAGGAAGCTCCCCCGCTCCCCCGTATGGTGTCCGATAGGCCTGGTAACTAAACGTCTCCCATCCACAGCATACACTTCCTCGGGAATAGACTTTGGAATGAGCGGGATATCTAATCTCCGGGCCTCGTTCTGGTCCATGAAGAGTCTGTGGCCCCTGAGTCCACCATGGCCACCACAGGTATCCATTGGTCCAGTACCCCAATGTACACGGTAATAAACAAATGTTGTTGCCCCGCGCGATCTGAATGAGACATAGAAGGGATAATGACATGACTCCAGGAGGCCCCCTCTCTTTTCCGGGAGTCCGTTAGTTTTCCGCCGGTGCTTCCACCACCGCCGTCACCACTCGGTTGGGCCGATACCGGCTGGTCTTGGGCTTGGCAGGGCACTCTCGGACGTAGTGGCACTTTTTGCTGCAATACAAGCACAGTCCTTGCTTGCGTCTCGATTCCTTCTCGGTGGCCGTTAAGCTGGCCCTTATGGCCCCGATGTCCATATGTTCTGACTTTGCAGGTGAGCTAGGTTCAGGGCCTCCCGCCGCCCCATAAGAAGTCGCAGGTTTCCCTTTCCTCTTATGGTCGCCTTTCCTCCCGCTCAGTCTATGGTCCAGACGCAGCACCAGATTAATGAGACCCTCACAAGTCTTGGGTTGTGGATCGATTTGAGCCACTACGTCTTTGAGCTCATCGCTCAACCCCTGATGAAATACAGCAGTTTGTTTGGATAGAGGCCACTTGGTTTCGGCCACTAGTCGCCTAAATGAGTTCAGATACTGTAGTAGGTCACCGCTGCCCTGCTTCAACTCCAACATTTCTCTATCCGCGGTATAGGAGTCCGCCCTCCTATCAAAGACCTTCAGAAATTCTTCGCGGAAAGCACCCCAGTCGCCCAAGAGCAGGTCGTCCCTGCTCACTAGCGGGACTGCCCATTGCGCAGCATTTCCGGCAAGGTAGGAGATAAGAAAGGCCACCCTGGCTTGACTGGTAGGAAATGCTTTAGGTTTGCAGGACAAATGTAGCGCTACTTGCGTGAGGAAGACATGCACCGTATCCGGATCACTGATATACCTCTCCGGTGTGGCCAGAGGGATAGAGACCGGCATGTCAACCACCACCGCAGGGGATGTCGTTGTGGCGGCAGGACCTGGAGCGAAGGGGTCCACCTGAAATGCGTCCATCCTGGCCTTGACGTCAGCCGTCTCCTGTCTAGATGTGGCAAGTTCCAATTGTACAGCAGCCAGAACTGCCAATACGTCATCGATCGTTGCCATTGCGGTTTAACCCGACCAGGGGATAGTTATAGTTGCGAAGGTCGGTTATTTTGTAACGCCCTGATGTTCCCGGGATCGGGGGCAGCCTGCAACTACTCTGGACAACAGACAAGAAGTAAGTGCTTTACCGATTTAATGATCAAAGGTAAAGACCAGTTACACACTGTACAATTAGTATCAAAGAATGTCAACGATACCCAATCACAGCTCCTGGATGGTCTAACCGTCCTTCGCATGAACACCGGTCCCAGTGTTCTTCCAACGAAGGACACCGTGCTAAGTAGCGGCCGACAATGCCGCTCGACAGCTGTGATGGGTGATGATACGCTGGGCCCTGGTCCTGATCTTGATTGGGGCGCGGTAGCAGTACCAAACGAGGGAATGCCCACTCTACCTTCCGTTTGATTGTTAGGCAGGGAACAGCCGCTCAACCTGTACTGCCTCTTGTCCCCTTTTTCAATACTTCTCAGGAACCAAACAGTTTGGGCACAGAGAGAGAGAGCAGCCGCTCTTCACTCCATGTATCTTTATAGGCTGTAATTTCCAATACGCTGAGACGCGGCAAAACACCTCCGTGGTGTGCGTCTCAGCGGCGGTGCACTTCAGGTCTCCGGTGGGAGCATTGAACGCCCTTTCCTGCACCCGCGTACTGCGGTCAAATACTGCACAGCCGTGCTTCTCCTTTTCCGTGTCCCAGACGCAGCAAACACCTCCTCGGTGTGCGTCACAGACACAGGCTCGATGCCGATACCCTAAAGAGTCAGAGAGTGTCCGCTCTATCTGACTTCGGCTTTCTCTGGAAAGTATTCTCCACGGACCACAAGGGAATGTTCTCTGACAACGCCAACAACTGTTCGAATAACCGGCACTGCGGCTTGCTTAAGTAGACGTGTCTTTTGAGCTGCCTCCCTTCTAGGCATGCTGGTCATTGTAGTTCCTGCGGCGCCGCTCCGCTCCGCGAGACCCCCTTCCTCCAGCTGTCTTCCGCAGGTCAGGGCGAAACATGACACAAGTCTTCATCCATCGCACTGTGTAGTGATGCGTCCCATAACACGATAACTGCACCTCAGTGGTCCTCATGCACAACATGGAAATCCTTCCCACACACGATCAAAACAAAGGCAACACCCTTCCGAACACACATCCCATACGGTGTTGTGTGCTACCCATTTAGGCAAGCACTTCAGCTCCGCACAAAGGAGTAGCAAGCGCTATATAAATGTTGCAATGCTATGTAATGCAATACATAAATGTATTTAATTTTACGAGGATTAACCCAGAGTAGATACATTTCCACTCACATGATTTTTACATAGACTTCTACACATATTTTAGATATAATTAAAAGAAACTTTGTAGGACTTTGAACTGCATGTAAACACATAAATCAACACAACATAATAAATATATATTTAATTAATGCATCTGCACATCGATTTTCAGTTAGGAAATGGAAGATATGCTCCCTAGTTTAATGCTGTAATTCAGACATTAGTTTCGCCAGAGCAATGTGGAAAGGAATTAAATTCACAAGTTAAGGCTGGCAGTTTTCTTTAGTGTGTTTAGTGCCCTTGGTAGGGAGCTCAAGGTGGCAATGAGAGAGTTAATTTATTGAGAAAGGGGGGCCATACCAGGAGTGACCTACAGAAAAAGGCTACCATTGGAGAAAACAGTATGTTGGACATTTATCAGAATTTCTATGAAAATTAAAATTCCTTTATTAATCCACCACGGATCAAAATTTACAAGACTCCCACAGCAATTCAGATCATTTATTTCTTGTGTTTATTTAATGTTACAAGCCATGGGACGGCTTCAGATCACTGAAACAAGATACAGCAAGTGGGAACAAAACCAAAAAAAAGCTTACGACAAATGCTAAAGGAGTCAGAAGGCACGTCATGAGAATCAATGAGACATACAAGGTATTTTAGCAAATGGACGGAATGTGTTTAAAAGGTTTGTGGAGGGTAGGCATGGTCAGGCGGTCTGTAAATGAGTTGGTAGGTTGCTACCTGGTTGGACATCTCTTCCACTGAGCTGTCTGGTTGATTATCATTTCATATTTTGACTTCAGTCATCTTCTAGAAGTAGTGTTTTAAAAATAACCTCCCAGGTCCCTAGCCTCAGAGATACTTCTGCGCGTAGCTGAGACTTACTCCTGACTTACCTGAAATAAGGTCGTCATTCGCGCCCCACACTGGCATTGTCTTCCCTGCCTTTCATGTGCTCTGTAGTATGTATGGGTGTGATATCTACAGCATAAAGCTGGGTAAAGGCTGCAGAGCACTGCACTGGGTCAAAGACAAGCAGAAAGAGATGAGTGAGAGAGGCAGCTGGTTTGTGGACTATTTATCTATGTTTATGTCATTTCTATCGCAAAACTTAAATTAAAAACGATACCACTATATATATTCAGAGCTGCTTTATATCTTGTACAGCACTGTGGAATGCTGTACACCTTTATTGAGACAGAAACCTGAGAACCTTGAATTTTCATGTTCTCTAAACACACATACATTTTGCTAAAACCATACTTCACTTCTTTAATTAGATGTATCTGTTCACAAAATATTCGCCTTATTTTTTTTTTTATGGCTGACTTAGCACCTTGCCCGAGCAGAGTTCCTGACTTAAGAATTTAAAATGAAAGGTGCTTCTTAAACCATCTTTGGGATGTGTGCCTAGTGCCTTTAAATGCGACAAACGTGCAATTAAAACAAAGACTTGATATGGTATTTGTACATTATACCAGTTTTAAAAAAACATTAAAATAACGTTATGGCTGATCCGAAAGAAGGAGGAAATAGCCATTAAAAGAAAATGAGGATATTTTTAGAGGCATAAGTTATGATGAATCAGTAATTGAAAGGGATTCGAGGTTAGAAACAGAGTTGTTATAGGTAAATCTGCAAAGGTCTTCTAGCATTTCACAGAAGTAATTTTTAATAAGTTTCCAGTAGAGTTATGAAACACTTAATAGACATTATATAGGAGTTCGGAAAAGATGCGACTGTTAATTAAAAAAAAGTTGCAAAATGTATTCAGGAATTTTATGAAAGTTAGACTTGTTAAATAAAAGTTAAGCTAGTTAGTGCTTTTTTAAAGAGTCATTAAGACATCGTGCAATATGATTATGAAGAAATAAACGTTTCTCTCTGTTAATTGAAATGACATGAGAAAAACTAGCAGCAAATCCTTCTTACTATAAAAGATTGACAATTAGCAAGTAGTTGGTCTCTGTTCTCCTTTTCGGAGTTCCCAACAGGAAAGGAGACAAATGTACATATCGTAGCACAGGTCTTTACTAAAACAAAGTTTAATTTCCCTCCTACATAGATTGCACTTAAATTGAGGTGCAAGCGCTACATAACACGTCAATTGTGATAGCCAGGAAGAACGGAAACATGTTGGATTGGTTGCAGGCATTTATACCCTGACCTTATCCTACAGCACTACAGAACAAGAAATCAGTTGGGGCAGTACCCGTTGAGGCTTTTTAATACACAGGCAACTTCTGGGATAGAGCTTTCATAAGGTGAGATCAGGCGGCAGCCTTAGAGTGTCACCTAGTGGACGGGCAAAATTACTACAAAAGGCCCAAACCTGAATTTCCATCTGCGCATGGCAAGCATTACAGTAAGCAAGTGCTTTTCTTCCTCCCTTTCATACCTCAGGCACAAACTGCATGGATAGTGTCTCCAATTTAGGTTAAGTTTACGTAAATGTCAAGACCACGAAGGTCCTTCTTCCAGAGTCACGGCTTGTTTGGATCATGTTCAGCTTGTCTCAGGGCCAGGGGTCCATATATTTTGAAGTCTCGTCTAGGCAGCGCTTGCACTGTCTCTTCAAGACATACTGTATCTAGGAAATGGGCTTGAAAAAACACCCATCTTTTTCATTGGCTCCTGTTGCCGGCCTTTAAAAATGATGGCTTTTTATTGGTGAATACACTTAGTAGTCCTACCTATTGGAATGTTGTACCCTCCCATGAGGACTGCCTCTCTCACATGTTCTTATTGTTCAGGTTATTTATACTTTTGCCACTTAATGTCTATTTATGCATAGGAGTGTACACCGGCAACCAATACCTCATTAATCAGCCATATTGTGACTTCATCTTTTACAACTCTGTCATGTTTCCTGGCAACAAGCGTTTTATTAAGGCAGGATTGAGATATACCATGGTTGTGTAACTTCTTGGTTTTCTGTAACTCTGCCAGGGTAATGATCCCAATGTCTGGGTTGAATTACAGTGCAACCATTTTTACTTGATTTAAAGTGGGTATGATGCGCGCATTCACAGTAAAAAGAATTGTACCGCAGGTGCATCCATCAGATGAGGTAAGGTGAGGTCAAGACTTAGGGTGTCAACACTTGTTGCACCAAATTCACTGGCTGCCTATCCGACAGCGGATAGTTTTCAAAGCCTTAACTCTTGCTCACAAGGCCTTCCATGCCACAGGAGCTAAATATCTTCAGAAGAGGTTCTGTTTCCATCGTCCTTCCCGACCTCTGAGGTCAGAGTCGATGTTTCTTGCTACGGTTCCTCGTGTGAGGAGGGCCCGTATGGGAAGCCGTTCTTTTATGCTCCGGGCCCCACAGCACTGGAACTCTCTACCCCTGACATAGCGTAGCAACCCAGATCTGTTGGCCTTCAGGAAGGGCCTGAAAACTTGGTTGTTTGCTTCCTAGACCTCCTTATTTTGCTAACCCTGTTTTCTTTTAATCTGCGTGTTGTGTTTGTCTTTTTTCAGGTTGTCAATAAAGCCCCGGGTCACTCTTTTGAGTAGCCGAGCGCTATAAAAGACACAAAATAACATAACATAACATAACATGACAGGCGTGCAAATTAGATTTATTCGGTCTGTGGGGGGCACTCCAGCAATCAAAATGCTATTATGCTTGGTCCGGAGTACTTTTCTTACATGTGTGATTGGATTTGAGTAATTTTAAGGTATTAGCACAGCAAAGCTCCAAGACGCTGCATTATTCTACGGGTACAACTGCATGCCACAGGCTTAAAGAAACAATTTTATACCAATCAGAGTTCTAAATAGGGTTCATAATAATGCCAGACCTTCCAATCCGCAGAAACAATAAACACGAAGGGTGAAAGGGCATTTGTTCCATTACGCGGAAATGAAATTCAAATTAAAGACATTTTTATGTGGTGAATGTCATATCCACCATGGCCCGGATTACAAGTGAAATGCTAACCTCATTTTGAGTGCAAACTCCCATTTGCACTCAAAATAGGATTACAATTAAGGCACAAAATGGCTCCGATGGGGAAGCTTCTCGACTGGTAAAACATAATGGAACTCAGGTCTTCGGCGAGGCTGGTAATCTGGGGGCAAGGCAGTGTGTGCCTCGTGGAACTGGTGAATTAATGTGCAATGTGTGTGCAATTCCACGTTGACAGATGTGAAAACCAGAAACGGGTGCAAATTGGGTACCTGCTAATTACATGGTAATGAACCAGGGGACAGTTTGCCTCCGAGCATAATGGTGAAAAGAAATCCGGCCCCGGGTGACGAAAGTCCAGTGCAGCGACGCCTTTTGTCTTGTTTATAGCTAGATTGTGTTAACATTCTGTTCCTCTGTCCCTAAGCAAAAAAGCGCGCGCCGTGTTTTCCTAAATTGCTTTCCATGTCCTGAAAACAATTACATTTGCCAGGACTTGCTCTATTTACGGGCTAAGATGCGCCGTTATAATTATTTTCAAGATGAAAATGTAATTATATTGCTAAAAGCAATCATGGGAAACGGGCCCCAGAGAATTCTGGCATCAAAGCAGCAAAGGGTCCGTCCTCAAACGTAAGTGGTTCAAAGCCAGGCTGCAGGTGACTGGATCTGTACTCCGGATGGATTGGAGCTGGTGACACCACCTTGGGCCCAGAGGGAGGGGAAGCCATCCCCCCACCCCCTTTGCATGTGAAGGCATGTTCATTACAGTCCCGCCCAGGTGTGCTTTTCCAAGTACACATCAAGGCGGCAATATCCTAAAACTTCCAGCCTGCTGGAACTCTAGGCTGGATCTAGAGTTTGGTGGGAATGGAAAACCCTCTTATAGCTTGAAGAAATAAATAAAGAATTGATTAACCACTAGTAGAAATTCCCACATAACCTTATTATCTCTGTAGTGGCAGGCCCACTGGATTTAGGCACGTCGAGCTCAAAAGCAACAGCAGGCCCCACACGGCACTCGTGGAGTGTAGAGGGCTGTGCGTCGGTGCAAAGGTGGCTCGGGGCAGGGGCTTCTCAATCCCCAATGCACAGCTTTGAGGGTGCCTCAGAAGCTACACAGTTAGCAATAAGCAGGTTTTCCAAGGTGTCCGGTCTCACGTCTCTCGTCGCCGCCACAGGTCTCAGCTTTGCTGTGGATGTGGCGCCGGGTCAGAGAAGTCTGGAAGTCCAGTTCCTGTCTAGCTCTGTGCTCGGGCTCTGGCGGGAGCGTCGACAAAGCAAACTGGCAAATCACTGGTGGTGCCTGTTTGCACAGGATGGTCACTCCTTGACCATAAGGGAGATTCTTCAGTCTTCTAGTTGCAGTAGAATGTCGAAGGTCCAGAGTTTCGTTTCAAGTTGCAGTTCAGGATAATCTGAAGTCTCTAGACTCAGATCCTACCTATATACTGATTAAAGGGTCTGGATTACCTGCTAGGTCCCTCCTATGGGTGGGACCAGGGAAGGGGGTGGTTACACCCCTTTCCCTTTGTCCAGTTTCGCGCCAGTGCTGGGGCTGGGGTGCCCCAGCAACTGGTTTGAACCGGCCTATGCATGGAGCACCTTGTGTGCCCCAGGCAGTGTCTCATTTCATTCAGCCCTCCTTGCCCCAATACAATATGGCCTGTCTGGGGTGCAGCTAGCACCTCCCAAAACAGGAAACCTATTGTTCAGACCTCCCTCACTGGAAGGGCTCCCAGCAGCAGGAGGTCAGACTTGTGTCTGTGGCAGCAGCATCCATTTTGTGATGCTGAGGCTCTGGTTAACTTTAACCGGGATTAACAGGAACAACATGTCTTCTTCCTCTAGAAGTGTGGAATGCTCCCCCGCCGCCAGAACTGGTGGGGGGGTAGTATTCCAAAGCGTATGACACCTTACACGACATGTTTCGATAAAGCCATACCAAAGTTAGCAATAACTGCGAGGATTATAATGCACTTAAGAGTATATGGTATGGCTATATCATAGAACAGCTATAAGGACATGGTTCTGAAAGCTGCAGATAGGCTCAGCTCATGCTAGAGCACCACCTCACATAATACCAAGCACTCTGCCTTCAGGATTGTTAAGGCCTGCCATAGGAGTGACTTATAGGGGTATATGTGTCTATATATAATGGTAGGTATAGGGATACTATACCTAAGCAAGGGGTGATTACACGACCTTGCCCCAGCTGAGTGATCAGCCAATTGCGTCAATTTGGATGGCCAGCCATGGGTGGCATAATACATGCTGCAGCCCCTGGTAGCTATTTTAAACAACAAGGGGACCCCAATTAGTATCAGCGAGGGACCTCGGGGAGCTCAATTATAAAGAAACAACAGTGGTCCCTGGCAAGGAGACAAGTGAATGAAAATGAATATAGACTCAGTCAGTTCTATATTGGCGAAGACATGCCCAGCCGGACAGAGGTCCTCAAAGTTTATATTTAGATCAAGGTATGTAAAAAACAATAACACCTTCAACAATTCACGTACGGGGGGCACAAGCCTGTACCCAACCACAACAATACACAGACAAGGACATACACAAAGGGCTTGCAAGGCAAAATCAACAGTCTCTGCAGAATTCCAATTTTAAACAGAGAATTTCTTGTAGGTACCATTACACAGTATTGTATAGTCAATCATTCCACAAGTATATGGTACACAGTGAGTCAGTGGACACACAACAATCGAATAAAGATATTTTGAATTGAATTGACTAACCTGTCTGGCACACTGACAACTTTTTAGTTAGACCATAACTGGGAATTAACAGAACCACTGCCGGAACATTATAAAAACAAGCATTGGCAAATCCAATTGGTCTGATATTGGCTCCCAGCCTCATGGCTTTGTAAATGCTTGTTTCGTCTTTGTTTTTGTAAAGATTTATTTTTGGGGAAACTGCTGAAACCTTGTCAATGTTTAAACAAAAACTTTGGCAAAGAGCAAAAATATCTTGCTGGTTTCTAACAGCACAAATTTCCATAGTAGTCCTTGGCATGGAATGTAACTACTGTATGTGTGGATGTGCAACTTGTAAAACAACAGAACATCACAGTGATGTTAGCCATTGGCTGAAATGGGCTGTCCAACTGCCCCATGATGCAGTGGGGGCCGCCACAAACAAAGGGT
The DNA here is from genome assembly GCF_964263255.1 of Lissotriton vulgaris. Lineage (NCBI taxonomy): Eukaryota > Metazoa > Chordata > Amphibia > Caudata > Salamandridae > Lissotriton > Lissotriton vulgaris. The sequence goes on from NC_141687.1 coordinate 118,158,867, forward strand.
GGTGGGGTGGTGGAGGGAAGGCAGGAGGGGGAGCGTGTGGGAATGGAGCGCAGGGGCTGTTAATAAATAATAATATTAAGAAAAAAAGAACTTACCTTACGCAGCTGGCTGCCTACTGCTTCGTGTCGGGCCTCCTTTTCTTTCCTGGCCCCAGCAGCCCCTGGAACAGACTTCCTGTGCTATTCCCTTCAGCTCTCATGTTATGAGAGCAGGGCGGGGAGTGATCTGAGCGGGCTGGGAAGGCGCTCTGTTCAGGACAGGAAGTCTGTGAGGTTTCTCCAGCCCGGCCGTTTAATGCAGCTGGCTGGAGAAAATTTAAGTGTGCATGTGTGTTTGGCCAACCTGAGACGGCTGGCTAAAAACACATGAGAACCAAAAACTTAGTGCGCATAGCACTCCTCCCCCTCCGGTGCCTTGGCCGCGCCCCTCCCTGCACGCGTTGGCCTAGAACCGACAAATGAAAAATAAAATAATGAAAGAACCTGTTTTTCACCTGCTGGTTGCAAACCAGGCAGTGGTGCGACACTCCTCCACTATTACGGAGGAGCCGCTGCCGCCTTGATGTATGCTGTGGTTGGCGGACTAAAAAACAGTGACGGTTTCATTATCCGGGCGATGGGCCGTTGCCCTGCTCGTTTGTTTTGTTGGCCTCGGGTGGCCCCAAATTAGAATTTGATTCTATTTAGCCACACTGGCAAGGTGCGTGAGGGCAGGTGGAGGTGTCTGAGGAGGTGGCGCTTGAATCATGATTAACACAGGTGGTTGAACTGGGTCTTGGGGTGAGGTGCACGTCAGTCTGGACGGGTGCGTTGCTGTGTCCAGCCTGACATGCACTTAAGCCCTCCCCAGGCTGCACAATGTTTGGAGCCCGGAGGTTTGTAACCACAGCCCCCAAGTATCCTATGGACTGCAGGCAGCGCCTGGCCGAGCCAATCCTTGCGCTGCTCTCATGCTGTTTGCTAGCATAAACAGATGGGGAGCATCGTTAAGATTGGCTCAGGAGTCACAGGGGTGGGACTGGAGGGCTGAGCTGGCGGGAAACTCACAACTTGCTCCATTCATGCCCGGAGGCAGCAAGTCATGACAAGTGTTTTTCTCTGACTGTGACGACGACGGTGACTTTGAGTCACTCAGTGGCAATTTGTGAATGTTTTGATTTGTGTTACTTTGAACCAAGGCTAACATGCTTCCCCTAACTCACCCCACAGATGCCCCAATGGCTTTCACATGATCGTCGTCAGAACAGAGCTCCGATGGCGATGTTTAAGGCCAGGGCCACAAGTAAACCGTTGCTACTCGCTGGGATGACATGTGGCCGCGCCATGCTTTACTTCTCTATCTCAGCACGTGTGTATGAATTTGATTTCTAGGGGAGACTGGGCCTGCTAGGATTTCTTTCCGCAGGGTCGGACTGACCTACGGCTGTAGGGCAATCTAGCAGTGCCCGATGGGCTGGTCTGACAGATTAGTGTGCGGCCCATTTTTTTGGGCTGTATGTTGGCCTGTTTTGTGTTCTGTTGGGTTGGTGTTCACTGTTGTTTTCTCTGATCATATCACCGCAAACACTGAATACAGCAAAAACACAAATGCATGCAGTCTACCATACCAGACTTTGTAAAATGGCTTTACACCATCTCCATGTCTTTACAAGTTGAAATTTACGCCGATTCGCAAATGTGGACCGGTTTTTAGCAGTCTAGGGTGGGTCTGCATTTATTTTGGTGCCCGTGCTGGAGCCTATTTTGTGTTCCAGTCTGACCCTGATGTTCTGCATTAGTTTCTGAAAATAATGTTTGGTTGCCGGAATGCGAAGTGTTCACCGAAGTGAAACTGCCTAATAATGGTAATGAAATTCTACAAGAGATCACAGAACCCGCCACCGTATGTTGGGCTGCTTTGCATTCTGCTGCTGCCGGAGTTGGTGTTTACTGTTGTTTTTCCTGATATTACAGCAAACACTGACAACAGCAAAAACAAATGCATGCAGTCTACCATACCATACCATACCATACCATAGCCCCGATTTGCAAATGTGGACCGGTTTTTAGCAGTCTAGGGTGGGTCTGCATTTATTTTGGTGCCCGTGCTGGAGCCTATTTTGTGTTCCAGTCTGACCCTGATGTTCTGCATCTGTTTCTGAAAATAATGTTTGGTTGCCGGAATGCGAAGTGTTCACTGAAGTGAAACTGCCTAATAATGGTAAAAAAATTCTACAAGAGATCGCAGAAGCCGTTGGGCTGCTTTGTGTTCTGCTACTGCCGGAGTTGGTGTTTACTGTTGGTTTTCCTGATATTACAGCAAACACTGACTACAGCAAAAACAAATGCATGCAGTCTACCACACCATACCATACCATACCTCCGATTTGCAAATGCGGGCCGGTTTTGAGCTGTCTAGCGGTTGCTTTTATTTTGTTGCCTGTATTGGAGCTTATTTTGTGTTCCAGTCTGCGATTATACTGAATGAGCAGCTATGTATTTCATTATCATATGAAATCTCTTTGTTGATGTCATAACTACACTTTTTTCAAAATGTTCTCCCTCACCACAAGGCACCCATACTAAACTTTTACGCCCCACCTTTTTTACATGTCACCAGGCGCCACTAATAAAAGCGTCCAAAGAGGTTGGCTGAAAAGAAGCTGGCTAAGACCAGACCTAACTAGTTTACACCTGATCATAATGTGAATTATGTGTGTTTCTTGGAATCATAAAAATCTGGGAATCTGGGTATGGTGCTGGGCTGCGTGTAGGAAGGTGGATATCTGACTATGGTTACCCCAAAACTTTTTGCCTGGTGTTTAGCTGGTTTTTGACATAGTTGGCCGGGGATCCTGCTATTCAGGGCCCCAGGCTAGTTGCTCTCTCCTTAAAATGGACTCCATGTACCCTAGGTGCATACACAATTGGAACTGGTTCACCTTATAGGCCCCTGTAACAGTGTACCATAGGTACCCAGGGCATAGGTGTAGCCAAGGCCTACCAGGGGCTGCAGCATGTATTGTGCCACCCCTGGCCTGGCCTCCATATTTTGACACAACTGGATGATCACTCAGCTGGGGTAAGTTGGTGTAATCACCTCTTGCTTAGATATAGTATCCCTATATCTAACCTTAACTGGACACATGTTAACCTATAAGCCATTCCTATGGAAGGCCCCTGCAACCCTGGGGGCAGAGTGCATGGTTTCATGTGAGCTGAGCCTGTCTGCAGCTGTCGGGAACAACTCCCTTAGCTGTTCCGGGATATTGCCATACCATATACTCTTAAGTGCATTATAATCCTTGCGGTTATATGCTAACTTTGGTTTGGCTTTATCAAAACATGTCGAGTAAGGTGTCATACGATTTGGAATACTATCCCCTCGACAGTTCTGTCGACAGGAATAGCATTCCACCCTTCTAGAGGGACACGACATGTACATAGCCTTACCTCGGTTAAAGTAAACCAGAGCCTCAGCATCACAAAATGGATGCTGCCACCACAGACACAAGTCTGGCCTCCTGCTGCTGGGAGTCCTTCCAGCGAGGGAGGCTTGGACAAAGGGTTTCCTGCCTTGGGAGGTGCGAGCACCACCCTAGACAGGATTTTGTGTATTGGGTAGGACAGGGCTGAATAGAATCAGACATGCCCGGGGCACACAAGGTGTCCCCGTGCATAAGCCAGTCCAAACCGGTCCTGGGACTTTCCAGACCCAGGCCTGGCGAGGAACTGGACAAAGGAAAGGGGGTGTAACCGCCCCCCTTCCTGGTCCCACCCAGAGGAGGAACCTAGCAGGTGATCCACCCCTCAGATTGGGAATAAGAGTGGGAGCAGTGCCATAGCACCTCAGATCATCCTGAAATCAACTTAAAACTAAGAAGACGCCGGACTACGACATTCCACTGCACAGAAGACTGAAGAGCATCTCTCTTGTAGCCTAGGAGTGGCCACCCTGTGAACACAGGCACCATCCAGCAACTCGACGTCTGCTTTGCCGCCGCCTCCTGCCAGAGCCAGAGCCTAGAGCCTGACGAGACCCAGACTCCCAGACTTCTTACCGCCCGATCCACAGTCCCTGCAAAGAAGGGACCCGTGGAGGCACTGAGAGACGTGGGACCGGACAACTCTGAAGACCCCCAAAAAGCTGACTGCGCAGCACCCGAGGCACCCTCGACGCTGTGCTTTGGGGATTGAGAAGCCCCACAACCGAGCAGCCCTTGCACTAAAGATCAGCCCCCCAGTATCTCCACGATCTGTGTGGGGCCCTTTTGCATCGTGCCACTCGACGCGCCATCCCGGCCACTTGCCACGTGGTCAGCGGCCATCTTGGCAACAAAACCTACAATCTACACTGCGGGTCTGGTTGCTCTAGACTTGCCCTCGCTCCTGTAAAAAGGAGCACCCGCTCTGACCTTGCTGGTCCGAGTGATAAGCCTTTTTCACTTCCTGCAAGGCTTGCATTAGCCAAGGCCTGTTTGCTCTGATCAAGTTGCCGACACCGCCATCAGCTAGAGCCTTTGTGGGACAGCTCATGACCGATGCCTGGACGTCCTCGACCTCTTCGTGTCTACGTGGCTGCAGAGAGAAGCTACACCTCATCGCCTGTTTGCACCCGACATCGCCTGGTTCCATCCTGGTTCCACGGTAGTCACTGACTAGTGACTTTGAACATTGTCCCCTCTGCTTTCAGGTCTTCACCACTTCAGATCCACCCTTGGGTCCACCGGAACTCTTCACATCGAGTCGCCTGCAGCATCTTCAGCTCCAAGCACCATCGACCTGCGTGACGAAACCCGACACTACTTCGCACCTGTGCACCCGCTTCCTGTGGGTCAGGTAACTCAGCAACGCCGGTGTTCCTACACTGGTACACACCTCTAGTGTCTGTGTCTAAAGTTTCATTCTTCTAGGTCACTCGGAAGGTTCCTTAATAGCTAACTTTGTAACTTTTACGCACCATTGGCTTAACATTGGTATATGCGTGCAATTTCCGCACTGCACCCGAGTCCCGCGGGCCTTTCCCGACTTCATCACTGTTAGTCCCGAACAGCTCCAGCGATTCCCCAGGCCCTAGGCCTACTTCCTTTCAGCTAGGTGGTTCTTATACCACTATTTTAGTATATGGTTTAGGTGGCCCCTAGGGCTCATCCATATTGTGCAACTTTTGTATATTTAAACTGTTTTTTGTTTTAACGCATTTGCTTCTGTGCTCATAAAGAGTATAGGGGATTTTGTAGTAAATAAAAATATATATATTTTCAATATATATCTGTGTGGTGTCCTTTCATTTGGTATTCAAGGGTATTGTGTATGGTAAAACAGCTTGCTTCACATGCCTTTACAGAGTTTAGCCTAAGACTGCTTTGTCCACGCTACTAGGATAGCTGGTCTATAAGGTTGACTTACAACCAATCATCATAAGGGTTGCTTGGCATGGTGATCACTAGAACTAGTGAGCATCACATACCAGGCCAACTTCTCACACTACATATGTGCGGAAGGGCAGCTTTTGTGCACACTGCAATGCCATTTAGTATTCTCAGAACATGGAGCATTGAATGTGGAGGAAGTTAGTGCAGCCTTAGCAGGCATTAGGAAGGCATTCTCAGGGGCTTGGCAGATCTGCCATCTCTGTTCTTGCAGATTGGCATTTGAGCCCATCAGCGACTAGAGCAGGCATCACAGTAGTACTGAAGAGCATAGTTACCACTTTGTTATTCAAGCTTTGTACTTTGTTGGGAGGCAAAACTAGAGGAAGAAGCAGTCTTCAATGTTATTAATTTAAACAGGCAGCTGATCTGTGTGGAAGGCTGTTTAACAGTGTACCGCTGTGATAGCTCTAAACGTGTTGGGAAACAGAGAATTGTTAATCTGCAGTGCACTGGGGAAGTTGTGAATAACATGCAATAGTGTATTTTTTCCCATAGTACTAATGCAAACTGGGTTAATAGGGGTCAACGGTAGGCATAGAGTGAGAAAGAGAGAGATGGCATGTCAGAGCCCTGTTGGGCAGGCAGGAGGTGCTGGGTGCCACCTGTGGTGGTTCCCACTGGTGTCCTCTTACTTGGGCTCTGCACACTGGACCAAGCACACACTTTCCGGACCTGACCTTCAGGATAGCCAGGGCGAGCAATCAAAGTCTTCTCAGGGAAGTAATGTGGGAGACAAGAGTTCAGACTGACCAAACAGATAAAATAACACACTGTCAAGTACAGTTCTTATCTTCTGAATACAAGAAGGTACTGTAATCACACACCAGGTTATACCAAGCAGCACAATTAAGGTAATGTAACACAGGGTTGAAATCCTGTTGGCATTCTTGGATCGCTGCACTTTTTTGCATTTTGGCCCTATTTACTTCCCATTGTCAGCAATCCCTGGAGTTGAAACTGGAAAAGGGTGCAATTTGGGCACATATGCAGTTCACTCAATCATACCCAAGACATACATATGTCCAACAGTTTGGTTTTCAACTCTTGTTGGTTACTTGTGAACAGTCTTACTTCTTTCTGTTGCTCGGTCTCGCATTCTCTTACAGTTCTCGAGCCATGTCTTGGAGTTGCAGGCACCAGGAGGACGCATGCAGCAGTTTTGCTCCTTTGGCGGCAGCTTCTTAGCGGTCGACCACTGTGGCCCTGCCTGGAACTTGACGAAGCGGTTCCCAACCTTTGCGATTGCAGCCTGCCAAGTCTGTGTGCAGAAAGGACACTGGTGCAGCAAGTTCAGCCTCCAGGCTAACCGCGACCACATGGATTACTTTAGCAACTGCGCCCTTCTGCCCACTCTCAACATTGATGGATCGTTTAAACTCAATGGGCGGCAGCACCAGTCACTCGGTCAAGTGGACTTCAGATCACACTCGATACTTGATTCTTGCAGAAGTCTTGATGCGGTTCACAATCAAAATTATCTGGGGAGACCAATAGACCCAGCCACACACGGGTCACAGCGGCTTCCCTCCATTGTAGTTGCTCACTCATTACTGGATATTCCCCAAGCTCGGAAAACATTGAGGTTCGCCTTCTGGGCAATCTTGCATCTTACAAAGTCAGGCTCAACCCTTCTCAGCAGGAAGGAATGTTCCTAGGTTCCCTTCAATTCTCCGGCAGCAAGTGCAAGCTTCAGGTAATGTCCCCACAGTCGGTTCAGAGCACTTTCTTCCTTGGTCATGAAGAACTTGGAACTGGCACGAAGTGGGGTGGTTTATATATTCCGTTTATATGTGGTTGAGGGTCTTGTGGCATGGTCTAAGGTTTCAGAACTGGTTTGGGTTTCAGGCAGTGCTTAATTTGTAAAATAAGAGTGCAAGACCTCAGAAGCCCGGCCTACACTATTGAACGTCAATGCGCTGAATACCAACGTAGGTAGTCCCGAATCCTCCTCAGGACTCTTCAATTCACCTCAGACACTGCTGCGCCTTTATCACACTCTTGCAGGTGTCTACTTAATAGGCTGGTGATTGTTTTTCCGTCTTTCTCCTCCTTCTTCTTTCCTGTTTGTGTGTTTTTACCTCTCTTGCTCTCAGTGGATGCCCGTTTCAGAAAAACAAGTGCAGCCATCAGCTCAAATTAAGCTCTGGTTTCTAACAAATGTTATTTTCTGTTTTTCCAGAGACGCAGCCCTAATAGCCAGAACAAAAACACAATGAACTAGAAGATCGCGGCATCTGGCCTTACTGAAGTAGAAATCATGGACAGACAGAAGGGTAGGCCAAACCTAGAAACGTCCTCACCTTGAATGTCAAAACTGAGGTTTCCCGCCTTCACTCTGCCATCCTCAAAAATGGCCCTGCACTGGAAGAGCTAACCAGCGGCCCTTTGCAGACGAGGTCCTAATAGAATTTCTAAGTGGATCCCTGCGTTCATCCTCCACCTTTGGATCTCCACCTTCCAGCCACAGGAATGCAGTCAATGCACTTTCACTGTTTGTAGAAGCTGTATACACCCCCCCCCCCCACCTTGTGTCCTGCTTCATCAGGAGCCATCCAAAATGGACCCCGCTGGACAGGCAGACACATGCACTGGACACACATATGGAATGTGAGCACAATGATCGGGGTTCACATAACAGCAGAATACCACCCTCTCTCTGGCACAGAGGAAAGGATCTAGTCATACTACTGAGTTATAAAAACTCAGTACTCAACTGCTTTTTGTGACTTACTCAAGGAAGGATACATTGTGGCAGCTCAATTGAGTGCAAGCAGTTGAGACAGGATGTGACGTCGGGTACTATATGCTGATGCTCTCTTTCATGAGGTCTTGAAACAATGGATTGATGCACTGCAGCATCAGTGAAACAACACTGCAAGGGGTGGAAGTATCTCCAGCAGCAAGTCTCCTCGCGTACCCATTGACAGACTAGGAGGGGTCTTGCGTCACTAACAGTGCACAACACATATGAGAAGAATCTTGTGGTCAAAAAGACGACACCTTTTTAATCATATGCAAGAAGCACAAAGAAAAGGAATACCTTGAACTAATAAAACACAATACTGACTGAATTATCAAGCGTACCCTTTTGGTACACTTACCCAAGTGTTGAATAGAGGAAGGCACTAACCGTTAAAGTGACTACAAGTAATTCAGGAAAACGCAAAGAAAGATTGCATAATCCTGATGAGAGTCATGTAAATAACTTTAGGTCGAAACTTCAACGCAACTTCTATGGTTGAAGTGCGATTGGGATTCACACTAGGATTGTTTGTTCGACTTGCAAAGTATTCTCTCTGAGATCAAACTGAATATACAACCTTTTGATATTACTGTGATTTTATTACCCCTATGAGCACTGCGCCATCCGCACATTGAATATCTGTTTATTGTTGATAACAACATGAGCATTATTTTTAAAAGAAAGTCCTCTCCTGTAATTTTTTTAAATATATATTTATTGTGATACCAAGAAGAAAGACATTGGATTTTTGATAACAACATAATGAGAATTATTGTATTATTTCTGAAAGAAGGGACCTCTTGTATTTATTTAGGTCGAGCAAGGGCATGCTGTATACAGGTATTGACTTAAAGCTCCGCTCATTTTCCGCCCATCTTTTTAATTGGCTCCTGTCACTGTCCTATGCAAACTGTGGCTTTTCATTGGTCAATAGGCTCAGTAGTCTCGCCTTAGCACCGCCTTGTCTCATCTGGTAACCTCCGATAAGGACTGTCTCTCTTGCTTGTGTTATTAATCAGTAGGCTTTAATTACAGCCTCCAAACACTATTTTCTCAAACCCTTTGTCCTGCCTGTTGCTGCAGACAGGACACGCTCTCCTGCAAAGTTTTTACTAACTCAGCGTAGCGCCCGCTTTATGGACGTCACACTATTACTTTTAAATATGCTAAGTCCCAGTCCCTGCCCCCCTTCCTCCAAGCTGAATGGACAGCGCGATTCATATGTTCTGCAGTGCACCCGTTGTCCATCCTGCACACAGCATGTGGAGCTTCTGATGAATACATTTATACTAACAAGAACGTGGGTTTCTCTGTTAACTGATTACCTTTCATCACCTCTACAGCCTGTACAAACACGTGAGTGCGCATGACCATCAACCCCCAGCCCTTGGCCCAGGACACCAAGTGACGTGACCTCGTCTCCAGCCCGCAGCTTAGCTTAAACTCCTGTCTCAGAGCACTGCTTTCGGCAACTGTCTAAATCCTGCTGCTCATAAAAACAGAAAGTCCCTGGCTGGTGGGGATATACCCTGGGGCGTGAGATAACCTGGCCAAAAGACTTGAGGGTTATCTACGCTTACAGAAACAAGAAATATGTCAACATTCCATAGTGTCTAATAGCAACCAACAGTCAGTGTAAGAACCCTATCTAAATTTCACACAAAGGTTAAAAGACTAAACTTCACCAGTATAAAAACAACGATTTATTAAAAACAATACAGAATCAATTTTGCATCAGAAAAAACATTATACAATAAGGTACACATTAAATGTACTGCTTACCCGGTCCCTTAACGGTTCCAAGGGTACCTCCCTCCGTGTGCTGTGTAAATCCTGCTGCTGTCATTTGTATTTATTTGAGCCAATACTTAAAATGCTAGAACGTAAAATAATGTTATTTTGGCACTTTACAAAATGCATAAATACATGATTGTTATAAAATGCTCATTATAGTTCTTCGGGTAGCATGGACGTGTTGTACCTCGAATAGGGAAAGAAGAGAGACCGTGAGAACTGTTGTGTCGAGGGCCCTAGGCCCTCAATATACTAATGTTGCAGGCACGGACACCAGTGAGTATGGTGGGTTAGTGAGCCACGAGCACGTGCGCTCGGCTCCTTTTATTATCTGTGTCACATGGTTCGTGACATCAGTGGTGGGTGGGTGTTGAGTGTAGCATTTCACTTTTAACAACTAGACTGTGTCCACTAGGACACAACAAGAACCAAAGCACAGAGCACAGCTAAAAACCCGATTATATGCAAAATGCTAACGGTAATACAAACTAGATTTTAAAAACAAGGGTGGCCTCTACAGTTAAGAATTCACAAAGGATCATAGCTCATACAAAATTGTTTAAAAATCGGGATGTTGGTTAACTCAAACGCTGTGCTCAATGCAATAGGTCTCTCCTTTTCGAAGCTTTGACCTATTGGCATTGTAAATGACAATGCCTTCTTTTTATCTGAACTTTGTACTTCTAACAGTTACTTGCAGGTTTGCAAAACATAAATATACAGCATTGTCATTTATAATGCCAATAGCTCAAAATCTCGCCAATACGAGACCTATTGCATTGCAAATGCTTGTTATATATTCATTGTGATACCAACAAGAAAGACATGGGATTATTTGTTATAGAGTATGTTAACCTCCAAATGAACACCACTAGAAACTTGTGTATAGTTGCTACAAGTAATTTGTTTCTGAGTTGGGTATAAAGAGTAAAGTCTATGTTCGATAGAACGTACTCAGGGCACAGACAGTAATTTTATGCCCTCCTTGAAGGGAGCACAGGTACTTGGTCCCTGCGTTACCAGGGATTGGCCTAGGCCTCTGAACACATGATAAATTAGCAAGATGGTAGATACAAATAAAAAGTCAGGATACAAGTAGTCAAGGATTCAAGATAGGGGTATACGCCTATTCGCCATGAAGGGGGGGCATTCCCTTCCCGAGGGGGCAGAATAAGAAAGGGAGTGAGAAAGAGACAGGAGGCACAGAGAGAAGAGAGAAAGAATCATGGAGCAGAGGTAGAAAGGGAGTGTGAAAGGCAAGAGTCAAATGTATTTATTTATTTATTTTAAAGGTTTTATATAGCGCTGGCTAGACCCGGAGGTATCAGAGCGCTTTACATGAGTACCATGTAGTGAGTAAAGAAGTGAGAGGAGGCGTGACCAAAAAAAAGGAATAATGGAGGCGGCGAGAAACGGAAAGAAGGCGAGAGACCACTAAGTGAATGCACCACAGCATCCATCAGCCAGCCAGCAGCAACCACGCAGCAAACTACCCAATTAGAGGCAGACACTTGGAGCAATAAAGAAAGACAAACTATTGTTAAGGAAGCGTGACAAGATTCCCGAATTGATATGCAACAGCATGAAATGGAAAAGAAGCCAAAGCTTGAAATAAAAGCTGGCAGACTCAGAGCTTGCATAACAACTGCAACAGCAGGCACTGCATGTGTCCAAGAGAGGCTCAGACAGTGCCAGCCAATTCCCCAGGTGGTAAGGCGAGGAAATAAAGGGACGTAAGTAAAAGAGAGGAAAATGAAGTAAATACAAAGACAACAATTAGCAAAGCATTGCCGGGTGAATGAAAGCAGGATGAAAACAGAAAGAAAATTGTGAGTATCGAGAGACCTGAATGTCAGTAGAGCACAAGCATCGTTCAGTGGCGGCCGCCACAAACAAAAGGTGGTGGAGCCGGTGGAGGAAATTCGGAAAGGGGAACGTGGAAGGAGGAGCGTGGGGGGTATTAGTAATAATATATATTTTTTTAAAAGAACTTACCTGAAGCCGCCGACTGCTACTGATCGTTTTCTATCAAGACAGTTAAATAGAGGATGGGGAGGAGGCTGCTGAGGGAGGGGCGGCGGGGGGCAAGGTGAAGACCATGCTTCTGGAAGTCAGATTATGCTGCTATTGCTAGTTTTGAGCTTTTGTTGTTTGTTTTATCTATAACATCTGTGCATTTGCCCGCACTGAATGACCTGCAAAGACTCTGCACAAAATGCCAATGGAACCTCATCAATAATGTATGATGGCTGTTATCCTTGTTGAACATGCACTGTCTGTCGAGGTTCAGCTTGTCGGCTACAATGCCATCAAGATGCATAGCTGATATATCGCTACTCAACCGTAATATCTCTTTGATGTTGATGGATGGCCCGCTGTATGGTCAACTTTATATGACGTATGTTGTCTTTTACGAAGATGTAATCTATAACCTCATAGATGCTATTAAACATTCCTCCCCAGTGCTGCGCTGTCCATTGGAACTAGTGCTGAATGGACGTCCAATGGTCGTGCGCAGCACTGGGGAGGTAGTGCTGCCGTCGACCAATGCACCGAGGCAGCACTTAAGGGGTTAAAATTAATAATAGATTTAAACCAAAAAAACAGTTAAATAGAGGCAGCTGAACAAGCAGAAAGCAATTCTGGTATTTTACTGACCTCTACTGGTCGTTTTTTATCAAGACAGTTAAATTGAGGTGGTTGAATTGAAATAAAAGTCCCTAAGCGGAAGCAGACAAGTCCTAGGGCTGATCCCCAGAGCCCACAAAGTACATATACATAGAGGCATATACTAAAGTATATACAAGAGGTCTTGAATGCTAGACCTAAAAATAAAACAATACTAGAACATAGTTTTATTTTCCATTTGCTGGCCCTGAGTCAGGCAGTGGGGCAACGCTCTTCCGCCATTATGGATGAGCTGCCCCTGGCCTTGTTCACTGTTTTCGTACAAGTCAAGAGCTGAGACCGGATGGGTGTTATTTCAGATTACTGTATTTAATTATTGATAAAACTTTCAAGACCGCTGCCAATATCACCACTACCTAGACCACATCAGCAGCAGTACCAAGCACAAGCACAGTTAATAGGTTTGACTGTAACGTCCTATCAAAAGGAGACATCATTTCAGCGTGCCTGTGTAAGCATTTTCATATTAAACCAGTGCCTGTGCAGCATGGCGGGTTCCACTTATACCAAAAAACAACATAACCAGCTGGTTCCAAGAGTTCTCAATAACTCTGGCCCACGTCTGAGCTTGGATTCGAGTGCTAGCCAGTGCAAAGCTTCCAAAGTTTGCAAGGCTGCACTACTTCAGCCGCATGTACTTCCCACCCGCTGGAAGTCCCGCCCTAACAATGGGACTTATTGCATGAGGGAAGTCTAAAGCCAGAAGGGACTGCTGGTGTGTAGAGCATGCACCCAATGTTTACCTTTTTAGGTAGCATGGATCCCTTTGGAAGAGTGTGTTTAGTAACTAAGGAAGGCCCCACATGTGACTACTCTCCTTTCTGTTGATTTTAAAAGAGGTGGCTCCAGCTCAGTCACTTATCATTCATAATCATTTAGCCAGTTGCTAATCACTTGTCTGACATTATTATGTGCCACGAGGTATTAATTGAGATGGTAAAAAAACGATGTATCTATCACGTTTTGTAACAAAAATATAGAAGCAAATGATAAAGGTGGTGAATACAAGTATTTTTCAGTGCATCATGTGCCAAGCTGCGACTAGGTTTGCCTGTTTACTTCTTGCTTTTTCTCTTCCACAAAAGATGAAACAGACTCCAGAGTAACTGACTCCCCCTGACGCTTATCGTCTGGGGGTTTTCAAGGACACCACAGTCTTCAAAGACATCCTCCTGAGATTGTCTGACAGATAGATACTTTATTTCGGCAGTAAAACACCGCCATAAAAGTGCAATACAGGCATTAAAACAACGTTAACACATTTCTCATAACCTCATTAAAAAGTAAATTTTAAAACACAGCAAACAAATACTCTGTCATAAAAACCCACAAGATAAAAACACTTTAGAGACAATCACTGGCATGTGGTTTGATTGTCTGACATTTATTGCAGTATTAAACTTCTACTTGTATTTTGTACTCTTTTGTAACATGCACACGTCGCTTTTCCTCTTGTTTGCTACCTCTTGTATTCTGTTTGCTTTTGATACATGCACAATTGCCACCATTGCCTCATGCAACCTAACGTTTGTTCTTGTGTTTTGAGTGTTCTTTATTGCAGTTTTATACCTCGACTTGTACTTTGTACGCTTTTGTAACATGCACACGTCACTTTTTCCTCTTGTAACGTATCGTTTGCTACCTCTTGCATTTTGTTTGCTCTTGATACATGCACAATTGTCACTATTGCCTCATGTAACGTAACGTTTGCTTTTGTAAGATGCTCACTTGTAATTTTCTCCAAATGTATCATTACTGTTCCTATTGTGAAGCTCTCTGACACCTTCGGGTAAAGTCCGCGCTATATAAAAACGCATAAATAAAATAAACAGAGAACAGGGTGAAAGGATCAGGGCGTGCAGATCACAGCCCCTTATCGTCAAACTGGCAAGGCTAACTTACAACATCAGACTGTTAAAAAATAATTTGTTTCGTTTTAGCAATAGCACTCTTTAGGAATGAGCAAATGCTGGTACAGAGTGGAGGGGAATTTATCGCTTCCAAATAAGGCAGAGCCTCAGAACATCTTCTAACGCCATATTCTAATTAAAGAAACCAAGAACCTTTTGGACTATGCCAAATAATATTTGCATAAGAAGGGCAAATGGAGCAAACTCTGGGGTGAAGACTCATCACAGGGACAAAGTAGCACATTGCTAGGGTAGACTGGCCTAGCGGGAAGCACAGGTGCCACCTTACAATGCTGACTCTGAATCTAGTTAAAAGGACTCTGCCCCATGTAGCATCCATACAAAACTAATACGGCTCCATATTAGGTGCACTCTTCAAGGGCCCATAGTCCCGTACAGAGATTTGATCGAATTCGCCTTCCTTTCCGAGTCGCATTTTCCTGATTTGGAAAGCTTTACTGACCCAGATTAGGTTAACCTATGTGAGAGCACAACGGGAAGAGAAGAGTTCCGTTCTCCCCAAAGCAGACATTTCCTGCTTAATGTACTGAACCAAGGTATGGCCAAACCTCTGTCGCAAGCTAGGCAATCAAGAGTCGCCTTCCTATTGAAGCCTGCTTGCGAGTTCGCCTGGACGGCACACCATAACACCACGGGGGCAGTTTAATGAGGTCTACAACATACTCCATCCCACCTCCTGATGAACCATACAAGTAGCACAAGGCGGGGGAAGGCTCTAAGGCGTTTTAGGGTCCTACTCTCTTCTGTCTTAAGAGTAATGATGTTGGAGAACCCCCAAATGCCAGCCCCATGAGTGACACTTTCTTGCGAGCAAAAATCAAGCAAGCAAGTAAGTAAACATAAATAGCAGTAATGATACCCTTCTGAGAAACGAGCAACGCGAAAATCTAAGAAGATCTTAAAACTGCTGCAAAGCACCAGAAATGGAAGGACACTAACTGGAGTCTGTACAGGCTCTCCACGTGGAACCTCTATTAGTTAATTTACTGAACCAGAGAGCCACTGAATTGTATACTAGTTGGTGCCGTGGAGAATAATGACTTGTCTATATTTAGTGCTACAAGGTCCTAGTCTGTGACAAAGAGCACTGTGGACATTCAAGCAGGGTTTTTTAAAAGCACACCTGTCCCAGCTTAGCTGGTAGTTACCTTACAAACCTCTCAAAAAAATAAATGTGTTTCATCAGGAAGCATTTTATTTATAACTATCCTTTAAAAGCACACACTTCACAGCTCAGCTGGTAACTCCTTTACAACAAAAAAAGAATAAACCTATGTTCTCAGGAACTTTCAAGTGATTCCAGAGTCTCCCAAAAGAATGTGAGAGGCCTTAAATACTCACTTCAATATCCACTGCCAATCATAAACTAATTAGAGAGTAATAGAGCAGTCTGAGTCAGCTGACTTACGGACTCACCCTGGAGTGGCCGCAGACCACAGGCACCGGCCATTGAGAATCAGGGGCGACGAGGCTCAGACAGAGAGGCACACACATGGTCACAGCCAGGCAGCCTCAGGCTGGCGATTATTTCAACACTAGTAGTGGTTTACTACTGTTTAGCTCATAGCGCGGCAGCCTGCCTGCCACAGAGCCTGGCCTAGCAGCAGCATCACACCAGTCGCACGGCACAGCCAGCACCCTGTTTCAGTGCTAGGTAGAAAGCAGCAAATTTAACTAAACATCATAATAATGGCAGCGCCAACGGATAGTAAATAAACCTCACACACACTCCAGACTAGATGCTTACTTCTTTGCAGCGAGTGAGGTGATCCGGGCACGCGGGCGACTAGCTGCAGGGACTCACTCAGACTAGTCAAGTCCCACCGCCACCAACGTGAGCCCAGCAACAACCAATGTCCAGGCAATCATGATTGCATCTCTGCTAGTCAGTTTTGACAAATTGATTGTTTTTACAATACATCATACAACAGACAAATCTTTATACCCTATAGGTATGTCTATAGATAGAAACCTGTTCAATAGATCATTGGATTAGCTGAAGACATAAGTATAAAGACAGTAATCAACTAAACAATGAAAATTAAAAAAACAGAAATAGATGGAAGTTAGGAGATACAGTGTGGCGGCTTTAATTTAATGATGGATCTTTATAATATCGTTTTATATTTGCATAGTTGATTACTATATTTATACTTTTGTCTTCAGTTAATCCATTGAGGTTGTCAAAACTGTCACTTTTAATGTTATGCTACTGCCTTAAGTATGTTTATCCAAAAAGAAAACAGAATAAATGTTGTTTTTTTAAGTCAGTTTGTATGAATAAAAATATTTTTTAAGGGTGTACATTGAGTGCTCTTCTAAAATGTGGTAATAATGGTTTAGTATATTAAATAGATCAACAGTTGCATAGGAATTTTTCTTGAACAATTTGATTTGGGGCCAGAAGACATGGTAAAATGTGTACGTGGTCTGTGGCTAGGCCCAAGGACTCCATTCAGATGATAAACCTCTGGAAGTGGAAATTTAGGCTCCTGTATGTTCTTCCCAACAGAACAGCATTGTCCACATAGAGTAATTCCAGGAGTTTTTTTCTTACCCACCAGTGGGATATCTGCCACACAGGTAGAGAGTGCATCCTCAAGGCCACTGATATGCAATAAAAATAAGATATAGGCCAGAACACAGATCCGGAGTACCCCGTTCTACAAAGGGAAGCTGGCAGGGCGTTCGCCGGCAGGGCCATATCTCACAGACGCTGAGACATCAAAATGCACAGCCTGCAAAAATTGAACAAGCACTTGATCCACGCCCATATCTTCCAGCAAGTCCCAGAGTTTTGGATCTTACCATGCTGTCAAAGGCGCTGGACAGATCCATGAAGGCTAGGCAGATGGAGCCCTGCTTTGCGATAGTATACTTGCTAGTAAGCAAGTACAGATTTAAGCATTGCTCCACCATACCCAGCCCCTTGTGGAATCCATACTACACCTCCGACAGCATGTTCGTCTCCCTAACCCAGGACAACAGGCGCTGCAGAACAGCCCTGCCTGCAATTTTTGCAGCAGAATACAACAGTGAAATTAGCCGGTAACAGCTGGGAGACTGCAGGTCGCCCTTTTTCAATACTGGGCACCATAACAGCTTTTGCCACAATTCAGGGAGGCAAGAGCTAGTAAAGGCATTAAAACAGTTGCATAACAATGGTGCCCACGGTTACGGAACTAATTTAAATATGTCCATGGGAACCCCACTGGATCCTGGGGCCTTGGTAGAGGGGGACTTCATAATGGCATCACACATCTCTTCCAGGATGACTTTTATAGCAATTGGAAATGCCATCGCTACTTCTGGGCTTATCTGGGGCGGGTCAAAAAGATATTAAGCGCTGAGGGGAGTCTCCCAAGCCTCAGGACTGATGGTGGTGATAACAGAGTCCTAAACGCAGCCCAGGGAACCAATATCCTTAGCCACTTTCCAGAATGTCCTATTTTCCTTCGTTTTACAGGACAATATCAGCCTGCCCCAATGTTTTTATCTCCTTGCGCCTCCTTCGCAGGGCCCCTTTATACTCAGCTCTAAGTCCATGAATCTTCTGGCTGTCTCTAGAGTCAACTTCAATGCCCTGTGCAGGTTACCTGAGGCCTTCCCACAATAGTCACCTTTCACTGCTGCTAATTGCTATATTTGGGTGTTAAACGGGTATTAATGAAGTGCAACCAATGTCCAGACAGTGTAAAAATGACAAAATAGTGAAGGATTACTATCACAAAATGTGATATGCCACATAGGTTGCCTTTTCTTGAAGGATAATTTACTCAGCCCTTTCGCATAATTTGTCTCTCCCTTGCCACATAATTCCAGTGGCCCTGACTATGAGGAGGAGGGCTCCCAATGCTGTTAGCAGTATAAAGCGATTCTACCATTGCCGATGCACGTGGCCCTTGCTGATGAAGGAGCCGGGTTCCTCGTTCTAGACGAACTCTGGAACCCCTGGTTGATGGCTCTTTGTTGTCTGCTTGTAAGTGTGGAGGGGAGAGAAAATCATTAGCCAATTATACATTACCATTACATTCGCCCATGTCGCTAAAAGGAACACAGACTCTAGATTCAAAGTTTAGTAAGTTTATTACAAAGCTAAGAAAAATTGTACATGCAAACACCTCAGGACGAGGGTGTAAAAGTACATGAACACTAATACAAAACAAAATCTACAGGAGAAATGTAGGTGGTGCAACATGCATAGGAAGACCAATTCCAGAAACAATGTAGAATATAACTGCCCCTTCATTGGTGGTTTGTAAGTGAAAAGCATTAGTCTGTCCTACACTACCACTATCGTGACAGCCCTCTTAGCATTTCCCAGACAAGTTCAGGAAAAGGTGTCAGCACGTGAAGACTTCCTGAGAAGTGCACTCACGTTGAATGGGTCGAGTAGCCTAAAGCTACAGAGCTCGTTCTAAGATGCTCTCTCCTCCCCTGGTATCGCAGAAGTTCCCGGACTCTGCCCCTAACTCCAACCCAAACGTTGAAAGTCATACCCCTCATCACATCACAAGATCACCCCTTCCACCTCCTTGTAGGTAACTTTCCTTGCAGTAGTGACGGTCCCCGGCTCTTGCTCAATGACATTTATTCCCAAGCCTTCTCCGTGAGTAAGAACACCATCCCACATTATCCGTACCACTTGTTCAAATGTATCCTCTCCTCCCTAAGCCTAGCTCCAAAAACAAAAGCGTTATTCTAACTAAGTAAGATGAGTTTCTTCACCTGCAACAGAAACGTGAGAAAGACAAATTCCACGTGCACATGAATTCTAATAACAACCTTTAACATGAGAGCGAGCAGGGAGAAATGCACGTTAGGCCTACCAAATTCGGCCAACAGAAGAGCAGTAAGTACACAAGCTTTGGAAAGCACACACAAGTATAAATCATTAAATACGACACATTACACAAATACATTGATATATCAAACACTCGTTAGTTATGAAAACTCTTTTACACGTTGAGATTCCATCTGAACACAAGCGGCTATAATGATAAATTCTTCGTTTTACATGGAAAAAGCCTCAATACTTCGCTTTGCACGTAATTACAGTACACAATCTAATGACCAAATGTTAACACAACAAAGGATTATATATGGGTGAAAACTACTCCTGATTATAAGGCACCCCTATAAATATGAGAGCAAAATCGCACTCTATCACTAGGTACTCCAGTTACCAAGATCCTGTGCTGTAAGCAGGAGGGGGTGGGCCCCGACACATTCATTGTCTCTTATTATTTAATCTACTATTTTCCCATTGAGACTGAAAGCTTACTTAGCCAGACCTAAAATAAAAGCCTTTCCCATGGCCTAAAGGTAAAGTGTTTGACGTAAAGTAATTTCAAGAACGCGCACTCCACAATGATACAGGCACTTCCTGAAATCAGAACTCTAGTTTCCATCCAGTTCAATAAAGAAGATGTTTACCTTTTCAGATGAGTTTGTACAAAGCATTTAGCGAGGCAGCTGGAGTAATTACAAGCTTATCCCCTGCCTGCTGAACGGCATCACCCCGAACGACCTTGCTTTGGGTGCTTTTAATGCTCGACATTGATTGGATTTTTCAAATCTTCTCTTAACTCCCCGCTAGGAGCACCAGCCATAATGCTGGTAACACCAGGTTAATCTGCACCCGTCAGTCTCAGGGCAGCTGAGCACTGCACACTCCTGGGAAAACATAGCCTTGATTGCCACCGAGGCAGGTGCATGAGCTGTGCACGGGCCGAGGGTTCGAGGTGGAGGTGGGGGAGTGAGCCTGCACCCTTGTTAAATGTCTGCTTTCCCACAGCCTCTTCCTTAACCCCTTCGATGCTATTGACGGAACGGTTCAGTCATGAGCGTCGGTTGGCCTGTGCTCATGACGGAACGGTTCCGTCATGAGCCCGTTGGCTCATTAGAACGTACAGCACAGCGCAGGAATCTGCGCCACGCTGAAGGTGTTATGGTTACCAGATAACTGTAGGCACCAAAGGTGCTGTCAAATGCATTCTGGGTATTGTTGTCCTGGTTCCCTTCAGCTGATGCAATTCGACCACCGTACCTGCAAGCAATGATTTGTCATTGAAAATGCCAGGACTTGACTCTACATCCGTGGTGACATGGATCCGTCTGGTACCCTTTGCTCTCCATCAGACATGCCAATGCCTGGAAGAGAGGTTCAGGTGGTGGCAGGCCATCCAGGTCTGGACGAGGCGATGGCAATGCATGTGTGCAGCTAAGGAGGGCTTTAAATAGAGTTTTGTGTGGTGGGTGGGTCGGGGAATTGTGATGCTGCTATCAGCAAGTAGAGTGTGAGGGGCTTAATGTAGGAGTTAAAGATGACAGGGGACAAGATGGCACCCTAGGGAGCTTCGTGGATCATGAAGATCTTTTGGGACTTGGAGATGCTCATGTGAAAAACTGGAAATATTTGGGTAGGCAGGAAGACAACCAGTGAAGGGGATTGTGAGTGAACTTCATTTAAGACTTTAGACTGTGCACAAGGAAGGAATAGCTGATTGTGTTGTATGTGGTTGAAAGGTCTGACAATATCAGGGAGCGTCACCCGGGATTTGAAAAGCGACTGTCTCATGCTGCTGTCAAGCCCGGACTGGCCGTAGCGGGCACCGGGCAATCCCCTGGTGTGCTGCACGGGTGGGGGCCGGTTTTGGGCCCCTGGGGGGCGTTTTTCTTACAGGGCCGTATTTGCAGCATAGCTGTAAAATCGGCCCTGTAACAAAATCGGCTGAAAACCGGCCCAGGCAAAGAGCTCAGCAGAACACCCAAACCCCCGTGGGGGGTGTGGAGGGAGGCGGCCAAGCACTTTGCCGGGGCCGCTTTTGGTTCTCAGTCCGGCCCTGGCTGCCGTGGATCTGCAAGCAGACTAGTAGTTGTGTAGGAGGTGCTTGGCATTAATGTGATGTTGGAGTTGAGCTCAGACTGCTTTTTTGAGGACACTGCTGATGAAGGGTAGGTGAGCAAAGTCAATAATCTGTGAGGTCATCAGGGGTTTCTCCAGGGCTGTGAGGATCTGACCTGTCTTTCAAGCCTCAGGGAAGACTGACCGAGGGACGCACTGGTGATGGCTTTAGCACCTTGGCTGCTTGACTTATTCCCCTGCTGTGCTGGACCATAATAGAAATGGGTGTGGTCATGAGGAGCTCAGCTCGTCATGAGCACAGAAGGGGTTAATGCAGCGACATCCTAAGGATTTTGGGGGCCCCAGGCGAGACCTTGTTTAGGGCCCCCTGCACAAAACAACTCTGTATTTATTACCCATTTTCAGCTCATTTGAGCCCTCAGCAGCTATGGTCTGATCATTGACGACCCTCTTCGCTTGCTCAAAAAATCTATAAGGGGACCCCAGTCCTTCAGGCTGCCCCCATTCAGTGCAAATCATTTGAGCATTTATGAGATATTGGAGACCTGTGATCTCATTTTCATATTTACAGGGCCCCATCATTTTTGCGGTATGCCACTGTCTGGGACTGTCCTGGAAGCTTAACCCCTTCGGTGCTCATGACGAGCTCAGCTCGTCATGACCACACCCATTATCATTATGGCCCAGCACAGGAGGGGGATATCCTGCGCAGCCAAGATGTTAATGATGGGGCCCCTACAAAGATGGGGGCCCTGGGCCAGAGCCCACTTTGCCCATGCTTTAAAACGTCTCTGCTTTAATGACGAATGAGGGTGAGACACCATCTTTAAAGGCAGTGGCCTTGAAGGAGTTTAGTGTGTCAGCTCGGTTTTAGAGGCTGGGAGAATGTCCGCCCTGGTATTGCTGATGATCGTTTGGATTTTCTCTTTTTTTTCACTTTAGTAAAGGTTGACGGATTACACTTGCCTGTGGACTGTGGAACAGGTGGGTAAGGCAGGGGTTCATGGGGAGCTCGAGTGCCTTATTGCACATTCTTCTTCTCATGGTAGCTTTGGTGATGGTGAATGCACTATACTTAGCTTTGACTGTTGTGATGAGTTGTTAAACGGAGTGACTTTAATAGTGTGGAGTTGTTGACTGTTTGGCTTTCTTCCATGTTTCTTCCTGGCTTCAGATGGAGCAATTGTTGTCTGTGAGGTATCAGGTGTATCAGGATACTGAAGTATTCAGCTTGGATTTGGTACTTTGGTTGGAATGAGGGTGTTCAAATTGTTTTCGCGCTGAAGTTGTTTAGGAGGGTGTTGACTACCAACGTGGAGGTGTAAGGGTCAGAGAGGACTTCAAGCTGTAGGTTTGAATAATGTCTTTCAAGGATCAGACAATTTTTTGTTGTATTTTGATTTGAACTACTATGTCAGTTGTACGCTGATGTGAAGGAATATATGGATGGTGAGGTGGTTGGTCCAGTCCTGAGATATGGGTGATAAGCATTGGATGATTGGTGATAGCTTGCATGGTGAATGTTCATACTGCGTTCAGAACAATCATGCTAGGAAAGTGACTTCTTGCGGAATAGACCACCACTGTAACACACAAACCAACAGACTACCAGTCAATCAGAAGCCACAATTCCTCCCAGTTTTTATTCTACTGCAGATAACCATGAAGCTGCCCAATTTCTTTGTGGCCCGTTCCTCCTTACATTGCTGTCACATATACAATTTTACCAAGAAACAAGGGTGGTTGGGCCCTGTGGGAAAGAGGGTAGGTAGGGCCACAATATAATGAAAAAACTGGAAGTTTTTACCTAAACCTCTGGGAATTAATTGAAACAATGAATGTTGTTTGACGGATAAACATAACTTTATTTGTTTACCCCGACAGTCAATTTTGTCTTTTGTTTCTGTGATTTCACAGTTTGTCTTATCTTTTTATGCACAGAACAAGGTCGCCATCAACTTCACATATAGCCATATGTGGTTTACAATACAAATTTGTGAATATTTACAATGAGTGAATGAAACACAAAATTATGTGAAAACATTTAAATTACAAAGGTGCTCATGATTATGACAAAAACATGGACAATGAAGTAACCATCAGAATTAGAAAAAACACAATTGTCAGTATATGGGCTCGGGGGTAAGAATTTTTCAAATGTAACCCCTAGCCACTCGAGCTGAACAAATCAATATACTTCAAGAAAAAAGCCCATTTCATGCATCAATCGCTTTAACTTAAATATCAAATACAAGATAAATGGCATTTATGGTTACTTCATTGTCCATGTTTTTGGCATAATCATGAGCACCTTTGTAATTTAAATGTTTTCACATAATTTTGTGTTTCATTCACTCATTGTAAATATTCACAAATTTGTATTGTAAACCACATATGGCTATATGTGAAGTTGATGGCGACCTTGTTCTGTGTATAAAAAGATAAGACAAACTGTGAAATCACAGAAACAAAAGACAAAATTGACTGTCGGGGTAAACAAATAAAGTTATGTTTATCCGTCAAACAACATTCATTGTTTCAATTAATTCCCAGAGGTTTAGGTAAAAACTCCACATATACAATTTTATCATTATTCAGTCACCATCCTATGTTCTTTCTTCTACCTACTGCGACCCCACAATCCCATTTGACGCAATGTCCACGTTTATGCAAGATGTTCTATGATATTGGTGTCTACCCCCACTGTTCGTGCTAATTTTTCGCGGTTACATCATATTTCCACTGTTCAATAATGACCTTCTCAATAGTTTGAATTGTTTCTTAATCATATCCTGACATCCTTTATCGCTCCTATGTCTGAATACTCACACCCATGCATCCTTAATGATTCCTGAGGCTGGTACCCAAACCTTATCAGTTGTAATGAACTCATCACCTTTCGTATTTGTCCTAAACCCTTACCTTCCTTTTAGGAAATGTGACCATACCCTTGGTATGCTTCTGACATCTGGTCATTCCTGCACGGAGATCATCTGAAGTGCATGGCCTCCCATCACAATATATCTCATAATACTATAACCGTGGCACTATGCCCGCGTATGTGTGAAATCCTACAAGTATAGAGCAGTAAAACCCAGGCTAACTGGAGACAACATGCACACAACATTATATCATAACTATCTATCCATATTGTGATGCATATGCAGAATACACCTGCTGTGGTTGAGCAATGGACCACTGACCACTCAACTCAAAGAAACAAGCATTTTCAATGCAATAGGTCTCGCATTTGCGAGTGTTTAAGCTATTGGCATTGTAAATGACAATGCCTTTTATTTACGTGTTTTAAAAGAAACAGTGAAGAGCGTCTAAACATAGGGGCACGGCCAATATTAAAGTGAAAATGTGTATGGGGCGCTTTCACCAAAAGTGGGGAAAAAAAGAATTTAGAAAGGTTCTGCCACACAGCCGCTAAAAGTGAAAGCGGGCCACCCTATTTATTAAATAAATAAGCGCGGCCGCTAATGTGAAAGCGGCCCATGCTGTAAAATAAATAATTAAATAAGCACAGCACTAAGTGAAAG
This sequence comes from Lissotriton vulgaris, assembly GCF_964263255.1. Taxonomy (NCBI): domain Eukaryota; kingdom Metazoa; phylum Chordata; class Amphibia; order Caudata; family Salamandridae; genus Lissotriton; species Lissotriton vulgaris. The sequence goes on from NC_141687.1 coordinate 118,183,849, forward strand.
CAGACTGTGCCATAAATTAAATAATTAAAGAAGAGCTTCCGCTATAGTAAAAGGGGACCGCACTGTTATTTAAATAAAAATATTAGTAAAACCTTGCGGCATGCTGCGATGTCATGGGTGGAATAGGGGAAGATCATTAAAGAAAATAGTGCTCAGCGACTTATAAAGCAGACCATGTAACAACACAAGTAAAAAGTCCAGTCGCCATGGGAGGTTACAAATTCAGTCAAGGCGGTACCAAGGAGGGACATTAGAGCTGGCCTTTATGGCTCTATCCTCGGCATTCGATCGAAGCTATGGTCCATATTGATTGATATGGGAGTAGATCACTGTTTAGTTCACTGCCTGACCGACCTACATAGGGATATTTTTGCGAGGGTGAGAGTTAGCCAAGAGGGCAAATGCACAAAGCACTTTGGCATTGGTAGAGGCGTCCATCAGGGCTGCATTTGAGCTTCCCTGCTTTTTACCTTATATATAAATAACTTAGGCAACTCTCTATGCTCTGCTACTCTAGATATTCTACGTGTAGGGGATAGAGCAATCCCTGCCCTCCAATAAGCAGACGACGTAGTATTATTGGCTCGTACGGATGAAGGGCTCCAGGGGCTTCTGGATTCTTTTGGGGTCTTTATGCAATCTTTGAATTTAATTTCTGCCCCCGTGCTGATAAGTGCTGGTGCTGGTCAAGAGATCGGGCTACTTACAGACTAAAAAGACATTCCATCTAACAACCGAAGTAAAAGGGCCAGTCCTCATGGGAGGTTACAAATGAAGACAAGGCGCTAAGGAGAGACTAACAAGCCTATTAAGGAGTCAGAAGCCAGCAATAATGAAGGAAAATGACACAGCCCAATGTCAAATATGGGCGGAGAGTGGGCGGGGCGGGGCTACTATTCCATTCTCCAACACAGCATGCTGCAGAGCAGCGCATGCGCTGCCAAGGCTTGACCCAAGAGTGCACACAAACGCACACCATGCACCGAAGTCCTGCAAAAGAAATGTATGTTCATTTTGGCAGTGATATTTTCTTTCTGGGGTTCGCATGCAGGCACCTCATCCAATCACAGTCAACTTTCTTTGCGGATTCCATGAGCTGTCGCCAATTGCTCACCTTCCTGATTACTAACGCAACCACGTCGGTGGAACGCTGGCAGTGGGAATTGCAAGCATTGATACAGTGTGCACAGAACCCGAAGCACTAGTGTGCACTACTGAACGAACTCACAGATGGAAAAGAGATTGGAAAACAATACTCTGAAACACTTAAGAGGTAAGACTGGACACAGAGTTAAAGTAAAAGACCCCAACCAATTTCTAATTTCAGACTTTTTGTCGTGCAGTGAGAGAGAGGTCTGCACTTAAGCAATCAATATAAAGTCATGTGTATGTTCATGACGCTTAACATCACTTTCTGAGAATCTCAAAAGATTGTGTCTGTGGTTGTTAAAGGTGTAATTACTGTTTCACCGCAATGTTAAAACGTTCCCCCACTAGTTCAAACTTAGGGGAGAGGATGTGGTCTAACAGCCAGAGCTGCCGACTTTGGAGCCAGTGAACTAGGTTCCAGTTTGGCATTGGCTCAACAGCCTATGATTCTGGGCAAATCAAATAACATAACATGTGTATTTGTAAAGCGCATGCTCACCACTATGGGTATCTTGGCGCTGAATAACAGATGTTTGTTGTTACCCAACTCAATAATCTCCCTGCGCCTACCAAAAATGAACGTGTCCTTGTGTAATGTAACTAGTGCTCATGTAAAGTGCTCCAATACCTTCGGGTAGAGTTCACGATATATAAAACTACAAACGAAAAAAAACTTCAGAAAAACACTTTATAGGACTAAATTAAATTAGCAAAATAGCAAAAGAAAAGAACACAATATTGATTTCCTGTGGAAAGTGCCCGAATCAGTTTATCAGTCTCTTAAGGTAAGATTTCATTACCCCACCCATCTCCTGATCCCATCGCCAACCCCGCTTCATTTACCAACCCCTGTGGTACAAATATCAATGTATAACTGGGACATTTATAAAAAGCTTTGGCATCTTGTAAAACCTAAACTCACCTCTCACAAAGCCATTAGGCAGCATGGGAGAGGAAATATGACTGAATTTTAATTAATTGAATAAAGTGGTTTGACTGATTGAATGTGCTTGCAAGAGAATCCTGCAGGAGAGAAAGGAAGGGGGATTCCCAAATGCCATCTGGAGGCGAGGGAAAGGGCATGTCATTGTTCACTCCATCCAGTACCGGGCACAGAATTACAAACAAACATTTCATCTTAAGAAGCACTGCCTGTTGTGACCCTCTACATAAAGAAATGTAAAGGTCATTGTAGTTGAAATGTGAAAAGGAAGCTAGAAATATATGAGTCACAGTGGTTTATATCTGTGAACTAAAAGTCCTAATCAGGGCTCTGTGGTAATATAATAACACAAAGGAAACCAATAAATAAAAGGGTCCCCTGATCAATGTTCGCTCTAATTTTTCCTGTGTGTGTGGCAGTATAAGGTCTCTGTGCACTGCAACCAAGGCTATGTGCACCAGGAACCAGACCGCACGTGTGGGTGCAGCGTCAAATATCAGTGCAAAAATCACTCCAAACTTTGGCTTAAAAAGTGGAAAGATGGTGCATTTCCACACATACAGCACCACGTGATGGGTCTTAAGGCAGGTTTGCAATTTAGATATACACACAAAGACATGAATTGGTTACACAGGCAAGTATACTTCGGCTTTAGCAAAGCACAGGACTCCAACGATGGTGCCATTATAAGATTTTCCTACAGATTCTCAACTGGAGCAAAGGTCATGTTGGGAGCCTATATAAGATTGTATACCCGAGGATACATGCCGGGGGGCACATGTTATGCCCCCCTATGTGCATGCACCCGCAGTTCCTGCAGGGTATGGACTTAACAGTCTATGCCCTGCAGGAATTTGCATTGGCGTTCCCATCGCAGTGCCTTTTTTATAGGCACCACCGTGGAACAGCCTGCCAGTGATGAAAAAAGTAAAAATCTGGCAGGCGGTGCTCACACGGGTTTGGCGGTTTGGGAGCGGGGCGGTCATGCACCGCCAAACTCATAATAAGGCCCTAAGTCAGCAGGGTAATCATAGCATTTGTAGCAAGAGCAACAAACCTGCCAGCAGCAACAACTAACAGAAGTTCTTGGATAGCAGACAGAGCAGCAGGGACACAGAATGCATTGCAGCAGCAGTGGATGTACACTTGCGCAGGAGAGGGCAAAAAATCATCAGGTTACAGAGGTTCTGCTTGGAAAGGATGATTGGAAGCTGGTTAATGCATCAGGGGCTGATGAATATTACAAAAGCATTTTTTTTATATTTCCATCATGTAATCTACTGAAATTTCTTATAAGTAACAGTCATACCATTGATCATATTCACATACCTTCTGATTGAAACTGTGGCATAGAGGTCAGTTCACAAAATTATGTATAGCTATTAAAATGGTGCGAAGGCACCTGGAGAGCAAATTCTCTGTTCCCTCAAAGCCAAAATCCTTCCAAGTCAAATTTGCTTGAGTAACTCTAAATCAGTCAAAATCGTGGGTTTATTGTATTGGGCACTCATTGTGTTTTTCACCCATGATGCACGTGGAGCATCGCAAGTACCTTCAATAACTTTTGCTAATAGGGCGCTTCTGCGGGGCAGATTGTTTGAGTATTCATGTTAATCGCAACACCCCTCATGTGCTGCAATTAACATGAATACTTTCTCTGAGGCACACAATCTGCCCTTTACAGCCCCGCCTTAGCGCTGGTAGCGCTCTGTGCGACAATGTTTATTGGTGCCCCCAATGACCACCTCCGCCACGGTTTCCCTCACTACGACCCTTTAAAAGTTCCCCTCAAGTCTCTATTACCACTCTCTCTGAGATGCATTTAATTTGTTTTATAGCATCACTCATACTGGAGTAAGGTGTCAGAGCGCTTTACATTGCACACATTAAACAGAGACAATCAATCATAGATATGTCAATCAGAGTATAAGAAATGGTACATAAGACAGAAGACAGCAAGGTATAGGAGTGACATGTCATCCATACTGGTAGGCAGTACAGTTTAAGAGTGCTTGCTGTAGAGAAGTACAAATTCAGAATTTAAAATGTTACACTATGGTTGGGGGTTCTCTTTAATACGAATCGCTTTGTACCCAAATGAACCCTTTTTGCAACATAAGAATAATGAAAGGCTGTGGAAAAAATCATAATGCGCTAATCTATACCTTGCAGTATGCAGAAAGCTCTTTGATGACAGTTAATAGTTTACTGTTTAATATCAGGATTTTAACGTATAAACTGCAAGTAACAAAATTACCTCTCTGACAAAAGTAGTAGCCCGTAACCTATTTTTATTCTATGCACTTTGTGATCTGCATGGTACATGTTCTTTGCAGCAGGCATACTAACCCTCTGTGCTACCATAAAACCTTCGCTAGAGAAAACTCTGCAAACCGGCACCCACATCCGCAGTCAACGGCAGGTGCAGTGGCACCAGTCACACCTCCCTAGAGCCAACCCTGGCCCCGCAGCCGCTCCCTATTAGCAAAAGAAATAAATCGGGTCTACCAGGGATATCTTAAGGATTTTAGGGGCCCTAGGCCAAAACTATTTTGGGGGCCTTCTATTCAGAACAGGTTTGAATTTTTGATTCAATTTCAGCTCTTTCATATCCTCTTAGGTGTAGTAGCATATTTATTCTTGCCTACTTGGATTTATTCATGTGAAGAACGTACTACATTAGGCCACGTCAATAACAGTATACAGGCACAATTGTCCAAATTCTAAATGAGTTTACATCTAATGTTCAGGGATAGTGATGTGTGTTATTGATATTGTAACACATCAGCACTTCGCTAATATTACTGCAATTAATATCTGTGACACACTCCCATTTCTCATATGTTTTGTCCTATTGCGATCGAAAAAAAACTTTTCTATGGATGTTGCATGAAAAATAAACACAATATTTCTCTGCAAAATGTCTATAATAGACTCTCACACATCATACACTAAATAAATTAAAGGAATAATTACAAAACAGATTGTTTTGTAATTATTCAAGATCATCAGGGCAAGACTGCCAGGGGGCTCCCCTGAAAGGCTGGGGCCCTGGGCCAGAGGGCACTGTGGCCATGCCTTAAAACGTCTCTGAAGTCTACAAGCACCACATGTGCTCTCAGGTGATTCTGAAAGCACAGGTCATGCTTGTGGACTTGATGCATTTCTATTGTTAATAGAGCGCGGTACACAATATGCCCCGCTCTATTATCAAATCAAATGCAGCCAGTCCACAAGCACGATGTGTCCTTTCAGAATCACCTAAAAGCACACGTCGTGCTTGTAGACTTGATGCATTTCATTTGTTAACAGAGCGGGGCAGACAATCTGCCCTTTTCTAATAACAAATGGAATGCAGCAAGTCTACAAGGTTGACAGGCTTTCAGAATCACCTGAAAGCTAGGGTGACCAGATCGTGCGACCAGAAAAACGGGGCATTTCGCAAAAATAGAGGAAGGACTACAAATTTACATCAATAAAGTGGCAAAGAATGACAGCCCTCAACCTCATAGAAACACAGAAGAGGCAGTAAGAAAATAAATCAAATTACATTTTTAAAACCAGCATCATACCTGTTGATTAAATTGTTTACTCGTAACAGCTGCTTACTAGCCCTGCTTTGGAACACCTAAAAAAGTGCCTCCCACTGTTTTCAGTTAACCCTCTCAAAAAACCCGGGACATGAGCCAATTTTACAGAAATCTGCTGGGACAACTGTTGGAAAACCGGGATGGTCCGGTACGCCTGGTCACCCTCCTGGAAGCACACGTCGTGCTTGTAGACTTGCTGCCTTCCATTTGGTAAATGGGCTCGGCTGAGGGCCAGATTGTATGCCTTAGTGAAAGTATTCATGTTAAGTACAGCGCATGACGACTACTGCGAATAACAAGATTACTTTCAAAAAGGCCCACAATCTGCCCCACAGCCGTGCCCTTTTAAACAAAAGAAATGCAGCAGGAGCCACTTGCTGATGAACTTGCCTTCCGCTAGTGTTCTCTTCATGGGTGGTCTTTACCTCCGCCTACTGCAGATGGAAGTGACTGTTTTTTGCACTGCATGCTTTTTAAAAGCGGCGGCGCAAACGGTCCTCTCAAAGGTGCTGCGTGTGCACTTCACACATTACACTGCGCACTCGGGTGACATAGGTGCACGCGTGCGCACCTTACAGGGAACAGTGCTCATGATTCGCTTCCGGGTTCTTTTTTGTTCCTTCAAAAGATACTACTACTGGGTTTGGCCATCGGAAGAGTGACAGAATGTAGGAACGAGGTGGAAAAGTCACTGCACAGGATCCAAATAAACCCCACGTCGAATAATTGTATCAGCGGTATGCCGGGAACGAATTCCCACCCATTTATTTATACTCCCAGCCACAGGTGCGTGCCTACGTACGCCATCACTCTCTGCCACACCCAGCCGAGAGTTACGTGCCTAGGTCATCAGGCGGTACATTACATGTAGATAACGGCCAGGGTGATTGTGACCTGCTGAGAAAGGGGTGGACCCCTCGTGACAGTCTTGTTTATATGTTTCCCGATCCTATGATTAAGAAGTATATTTATGTGAATACTAGCAGCCCGTCCCGACGTTGTCCGGGTATGAATTGCTGCCGGCCAGTAGTATATTGTTTTGTATGATTTCGTTTTGATAGCATTTCTTATATGTGACAGGCAGGGGCGGATTGGCAATGCGGGCATTCGGGTATGGGCCGAAGGGCCGGTGTCTCCGTGCCCTCTGTGGGCCGTTTTTTTTTCTCCCCTTTCCCAGCCGCACAGTGAAGCTGCATTCATTTCTCTGTCTGTCTTCATGCTCTCTGTGGACTAAGAAAGGGGAGGTAAAAAAAACGGGCCACAGAGGGCACGGAGACAGAGACAGAGAAATGAATGCAGCTTCACTGTGCGGCTGTACAGCGATTATCCGCTGTGGCCTCTCCTTCACCCCCTGCCCTGCAAAGCAATCACTCTGAGGGTGGCTGGGGAGGGGGTGATTGCCTCCCTGGGGGCCAGGTGTTGCCCAGGCCTTTGAGCCATTTTCACCTCGGCCCCCCAGGGGCCCACACAGCACATAAACTGTGTTAGTTTTAACACCTCGCCCACAGCCCTTCACATTCAGGGCATAGTGGGCGAGGAAGAATGGGTCTCGCTGTGGGGGCCAGGTGATTTTTGCAACTTGCACCATCTTCACTTCAGCCTCCCCTTGGCTGCCATGGATGACCCAGCAGCTGTGTTATGTGCTCCCCTGCCAGGACATTGCCCTGGGGCCTAGAGGGCTGGGGAGGGCTGATTAATTTTTAATTTACTAATTGCAGGGGCCTTACTGCTGTTCATGTGCTCCTGAGCTGAAGGTCTGGGGAACGCTGAGTAGGTTAGTAATAGTAGGGGCTTCGCTGCTTATTAGGTGCTCCTTCGCTGGAGGGCTTGAATAATTTTGTCACAGAAAGGGGCCTTGCTGTTTTTTTAGTTGCTCAGCATATAGGTCATTGTCACCTTGGCCCTGTGTCCTGTGCAAGAAGAGTATCCTCTCACTTTCATTCCTTGTCTGTGCCAAACATCTTAAGGATTTTGGGGGCCCTGGGCCAAACATATTTTTAGGCCCCTGTTCGGAACAGATTTGAATTTATAATCCAATTTCTGCTCTTTGATGCCCTCTTTCAGCTGGTCACTGGACAGTGCACTACCATACTTGTCCAAATTCTTAATGTATTTACATATAATATTCAAGGACATTGACATGTGTTTTCAATATTACAACACAGTAGCAGCTCACTAAAATTACTGAAAATAATCTCAGTGACATCCTCCCATTTCTCATTTGTGATGGCCTGTTTGATCTCAAAGACATTTTTTTATGGATGTTGCATGAAACATAAACATATTTTTCTGCAAAATCTCTGTGATAGGTTCTTACTCATCGTCCATATTAAAAATAAATGTGAAAAATGGTATTTAAATAATCTTTTTAAGGAGTATGCATGGTCATTAGGGCAAGATTCTCTGCAGAACAGAGCTGGCTCTATCAGGGGGCTCCCTGAAAGGCTGGGGCCCTGGGCCAGAGCCCACATTGCCCATGCCTTAAAACGTCTCTGTGCATAGGCATATGTGGCCTGACGCCAGAGTTGCAGAGATGGGGATTCAAGTTTGAGTCCCAGCGTCTGCTCAACAACCTGTGATTCTGGGCAGATCACTTCATCGCCCAGGCCCTTAAATAAAAAATCGGATCATGTGTACTGTAATTGGTACTCATAAATAGAACTGTGTTTTTTGTATATGGACATCACCTGCTGGTTGTGAAATACATTTATGACTAGATTGTACAGATACATTTTCCAGCATTCTTTACACCCCAGACTGCCTTTTCCTCGTTTGTGAATTCTTACTTTTGTTATTACATGTTCTATTCCTAGAGATTCCAATCTTACCCTTTCTCATTGACTTTGTGCTAGATTTCTGATTTATGTGATGATTAGAGTCTAGGACATAGCTGGTTGGGAAAGAGTATCTAACGGCATTGTGCAGGGCGTTAAGACTGCAAGTAAGTATTCAGTTATCAGCACTGCAGTGCTCCTAATCTTTACCAATGTTACTTGGTCTGTAAGCTTTAAAAGGCTTAATTTACTAAATATTTCTCTACAAATTAGACCTCAAAGAGTAACCAAATGGTGTTCCATGAAAGGGCACGCCCCTTGAATGTGGTCACGCCCCTTAATTGTGGCCACGCCCCTTGAATGTGGGCCACTTTTTTCGTCAGTGCCCGGGCCAAATTGTGATCCCAATCCGACCCTGGTGACAGGCCTGTGAAACGATCCGATTCACAGTGCACTGCTGATGCACTTGAGTGCGCGTTCAGTAGTGTGTGAACTCGAGTTTCCCTACTTTATATTTCCTTGCAATATTATATAGCGCGAACTCGACAACATAGCATGAGCACAAATTACATTACAGAAGAACACATTCATTTGTGGTAGGCACGGGGAGACAAAGCGATTTGCCTGGAATCACAGTATGTTGAGCTGATGACGAGATTCGAACGTAGCTCCCCAGCTCTAAAGTTCGCAATTCTAGAACTTGTGGCGGGAGGTGTGTCTAAAAGTGTATGTCGGTGCTGGCCATCAATGACAGAGACCTGTGCATTTTTCAAATGGGTGGTGAAAAAATATGAGTATGTTGCTGGAGATGTGTGCCGCCGTGCCACCAATGTACTTACCAGGGGAGAGTAAACACCCATTATTCCGCAACTTTTTTTCCGCATACCATCACTCTGCATACTTTCATTACAAAAGTACCATGACTCCGCAATGCCATTATAACGCATGGCATTACATTTTATATGCTTTTACCACGCATACATTTACAAAGAAATTCGTTGTAAATGCATGAATGGTAAAAGCATGTTTTTTTTATGTTTGGATAAGGTAAGTATGGGTATATGTTTTGGGGTATTGAGGTATATATTTTGGGGTGTTTTGGTATTTTATGGGTTCAGATATAGTTTTGGGTTATAAGGTACAGGGGTAGTTTTAGGGTTTAGTGATAGGTATGGGTTTTGGGGTACAGGGGTATTTTTAGGGTTCAGGGCTAGGTTTGGGTTTTGGGGTACAGGGGTATTTTAAAGGTTCAGGGCTAGGTTTGGGTTTTGGGGTACCGGGGTATTTTAGGGTCAGGGGTAGGTTTGGGTTTGAGGTACAGAGTTATTTTTAGGGTTCAGGGCTAGGTTTGGGTTTTGGCGTACAGGGGTATTTTTAGGGTTCAGTGGTAGGTTTGGGTTTTGGGGTACAGGGGTATTTTAAGCGTTCAGGGCTAGGTTTGGATTTTGGGGTACAGGGGTATTTTAGGGTTCAGGGGTAGGTTTCGGTTTTGGGGTACAGTGGTATTTTTAGGGTTCAGGGCTAGGTTTGCATTTTGGGGTACAGGGGTATTTTTAGGGTTTAAGGATAGGTTTGGGTTTTGGGGTACAGGGTATATTTATAGGGTTAAGATGGGTTAGTGTTTAAGGGTGTTGGGGTATTTTAGGGAGTATGGTTGGGTTATGATTATGGGGTGCAGGGGTATTTAAAGGGAGCAGGGTGGAATTAGCACACGATATGAGACATGGCATGAAGGACAGAACGTACCACACGCCCCCAGCGTTTGTCACGCCCCCAGCACACGCCACAGCACAACGCAGACACGCCCACAAAGGACTACTTTGCTGGCACGGTTCTTTTACCTTTTAAATGTATATGGTAGGCGTCTGCATAGCCTATGTCCTTCTGCTGCAACTGCCCTTTCCAACGCTGTATTGGGTGTTGTGATTGGTGCTGTGGTTCCTGAGATTACCCGCCTCAAAGGTTTGGGCTCTCTCTTTATTATATTAGTATGGATATGGATGGAGCCTAACTTTACGAATCATTTCGTTTAATCGTACTATTCACTGAACTTAGGCATCTGCACATGGTGGGCCAGTTTCAGAAAACCTTTTCCGCACCTAAATGACACTTAGGTGTAGAAAACGTTGTGTCTGCATCAGAAACATTGAATTAGTGATTCGTAGTATCAGAATTTTTGCAAGCTCCACTTCACTTATGCAGAAAATACTAGCAACTCACCAGGCATTTCTTCACAAGTAAACCGCGGAGAGTGCTGCGTCGGAGGTGGCGCTGCAAACAGCTCAACCAACACACCAAGAAGGCATAATCGTTGACAGTATTCATTAATATTTAACACTGTCGTATTCTACCCCGGGAAGCAGAAAACTAATACTGCAAAAAGCAGCAGTAAGTGTGGTCCCATAGTAGGAAAGGGATGGAAACCACCCCTTGCTAGAGAGGTTGTTTCAGAGTTAAAATATGGTGGTAGTAGAGAAAAGAGTTAGATGAACCAATGCTCATTTATGTTTTACTCAATCATACTGAATGCCAGATTACACACTCCAAGGACTTTTTATGAATACAGTGTAGAAGAATTTGGGCATCATTACTAAAGTACAGATTGTAGTTTTGCATCAGCATTACATGTGCACACTGACATGATGCTATTGTTTTTGGAATGATTTTGATACGATTTGTTGAAGTGCATTTTCTCCACTTATCCTAACTAGGCCGGACTCATACCCTGCCGCCATCTTGTTCAAAATGGATGCCACATTTACTGTTTATTATTTCTGCTGCATGTAGTCCAGCACAGTCATGTTTGTTTATTCCCTTTAGGTACTGAAATCTTTCAAGCAGTGCATCTAGATCAAGGTTTCTTCCGCTTGCATGCAGTATTACATTCATTCATAAAAATGCACTTTTGGTTTTGTACCTAGATTGTTCTGAAATCTCCAGAGGGGCTGAACTAATATTGAATAGTAGGATAGTGACAGATGTGTAGGGAACCCCCCACTCCAGCATCTTAAGTGGGGGTTGACCCTGGGCACATGGGTTGGTGAATTTCGTCTCAGTTAAAAATTAATTTCTTTATGGGCTAATTTCTGTCTGCAAAAAAAATACTCATACATAACACTGTGTGGAATATCATGAAGGAGGGATGTGGGACTGACATGCACAATGATAGAAAAAGCAAAAAAACACTATAGTGAAACAACACAGGGAGAGGGAGCAATAGAAAAAGCATGCATGAGAGAGAAATTAAGAAAGAAAAAGTAAGAATGAGGGGAAAAGGTGGGTACATAGAAAGGAGAATAAAGAGCAGGGGGAGAAAGGAAGGATGATAGGAGGTACACAAAGGAAAGAAAAAAGGTGAAACGATAGAATAGTGAAAGAATGAACAGATGTAAATGCAAAAAGGTGAAAAGAAGAAGGATGAAAGGGTGGATGGAAGAATGAAACAATAAAAGCTAAAAGGGTCCTGGAGTCCTTCCCACATTAAGTATTTAGGTTTACACATTACCCCCTCCATTCCTACCACTATTTCCCTCTGCCTCACTAAATGTATTCAAAAAGTATCGGATTTAGCAACCAGATGGCATGCTCTTTATTTATCATGGTGGGGTCGTCTCAACACTATCAAAATGATGCTATCCCCTAAAATCCTTTACACCATCTCCAACATTCCTGTGCCTATACCCTCCAAGTTTTTTAAGAAGATTAACACAGCCTTATCCTCCTTCTTGTGGAACAACAAAAAACCTAGGATGTCCTTAGCTAGATTGATTCATCCTGCTTCAGAAGGTGGTGTGAATTTTCCGGACTTTTTCGCTTACCAGAAAGCCTTTTTGTTGCGTCAAGCTTCCTTTTGGTTGCAGGACTCTATCTCTCCCTGTCCCCTATGGGTTAATGTTGAGCGCCTTTTCCTTTCCCCCTTTTCTTTTGCTGAATATCTCTCTTTTTCTAGGAAGCCTCCTTCGATCTCCACTCCCCTCCAAAAGTTCACTACCAAGCTTCTCCTCTCCTCTAAACTCACCCCTCCCACTACCGTTGCAGATTTCCTTTCTTCCACCATTTGGCATAATGCTCATCTCCTAATTCACAATAAGCCCTTTTATTGGAAATCCTGGAGGCATAAAGGGTTAATTTGGGTGTTGCAACTCTTTTCAAATTCCACCTTTATACCTTTCTCGACTCTTTGCTCCTCATTTGATCTACCCCCATCTTTCGCTCATAAATATCTTTTACTCAAAACTGCTGTACTGACTGTGTATACCCTGCTTCTGCAGGCGCAAACACCTCCTCCCTCTACTTCTTCATCCACTACACGACTTCACTCTCTCCTACGCACTGCTCCCAAGGTTTTTACTCTTTATAAGTACCTTCATGCCCATGAGTCCATTAGAACCAAATCTAAAGTGGAGGAGCAGTGGGAGCATGACTTCGACACTTCCTGGTCTGTGCCCATGTGGGACAAGCTATGGGTTAAGATTCGTAAAACATCTAGGGCGGCGTCCCTTGCACAGTCTTTATTCTTCGTTTACAATAGGTTGCTATACACGCCCTCTGTCCTTCACAAGCGCTCTCCCAATACCCCAGATGTTTGCTGGTCTTGCTCTTTTCCGAATGCCACCCTATTCCATATGCTGTTCCTTTGTAAGCCCACTCATGACTTTTGGATACAGGTGTGGGCTCAATTAATGTGATTTTTAATACTCAAATTATTTTTTCTCCTACTCACGTTTTCTTGGGAAGCCTCTCGCCTTGCTGGGAGGATCTTGATTGTGATATTCGTATTATTGACTTATTGCTGGCTGTCGCGTTCCAACAGATAACTGTTAATTGGAAGGCTTCAACCAACATTTCCTTCAAGGCTTGGTGGTATAATGTCTGTCATAACCATAGGCTTGTTACTGTTTTTGTTTTCCCTCTTCACCTGGCCCCGAAGCGTGCAGATCTATGGCTTCCTGTTACATTGTATTTAGATAATTGTGCGCTCCGTTCCTCTTGTCCAAAGCCATCCCAACAAGAGGTTTTTAAGCCACCCTGAGTACCCTTTGCATTTCCTTTTACTTTCCTTACCATTTTTTATTTGAACATTTTTTTCCTGACTGTTTACAAACCCATTGCATTGTCTTTGTCATATTTACTGCCCATGTTCTTCTTATATTATTGAATTTGCTGTATTTTTATTTTTCTTTGATTGATCTTGTTTTTCCCTCTCCTCCTTTTAGTTCTCCCTCAATTTTCTGTATATTGTTTTTTGATACCTTCCATTTTCACCAATAAAGTCTTTTTTGAACTTAAAAAAATAATGTGATTTGTAAATAAAAGTTCTTATGCCTTAAAAAGCTGAAAGGGTGAATAGATGTAAGAATGAACAGACTGAGAACTATGAAGGATGGATGAAAGGATACATGGATGGATGGGAGCATACGTGGATGGGTGTATGGATGGAGTTATTGGTGGATGGGTGGGTAGATGAAAAGTTTGGACAGCTGGATGGATAAATAGATGGAATGGTGAATGGGTGGATGTATAGATGGTTGGAAGGGAGATGAAAGGAACTCTTCTTTGGAGGGCCTGGTTTGATCGCTTTGCGTGTTTGGTGCTAACAGTGGTATATTTCAAGTGGGGGCTGTTTCAATTTTCTGGCTACTCCCTTGGATAGTGATGTAAATGTAAATGTATGACCCTCAATGTTTCTCTGATTTGACTAAATTGTATTATTTTGCTCACATCATAATGAATCTTCAGTTTTCATTCTGTTCAATGAGAACATTTTCAATATTAACCCTAGAATTTTGAGGTGAGCCAGAGATGCTTCTGGCAATCCTTAGGTGCTACTAGAAATTTCTTACTGGTTTTGCTGCACATTTGGGACTTGGCTTTTCCCTCTGATCTTGCGAGCTTCCTGTACTGATGCCCTTTATGGCAATGGTTGCATACACCTGTTTGCCAATTATTCTGTATTGTACCCTTGAATTTTTGTAATACAACCTCCTGATTTTAATTCCTGCCCTAAAACTCACTTATTCAGTCTGCCCTTTCCTAATTGTCTGTATTTCTGAGATGTTGATTGGTTCCTCTTTTGGGGGTGGGCCACATTGCCTCATGGAATTGAGGTTTAACACCTTCCCCGATCCAGCCACCTGTGGTAGTGGTGTTGGGGTGTTTTTTGGGGTGTTGAATTATGGGTTACCCCCTTGCCTACACCCATTAAATATCAAATCTACTCCAAACCTTAAAGGAAAGCTATCAGGAGTCTGTGTCTGATTTAGGCTGTAGGTGATTTGGGCCCCTTCTGCGTCGTGGGATCCAATGGCCTGCCCAGGACGGTCACATCCAGGAAAGCATCGAAAAACCTTGAGTGGCTCAGGCTGGCAAGCTCTACTTGTCCCTTGTCCAGCCTGAGCTCGATGATCCTTTGGCAGATCAGGCGGGATATTCCTCACGGTGCCTGGCCAGATGACCCTTGAACGGTCCAGACTGACTGTTCCTTGAGTGATCCAGGCTTGGGGTTCCTTCAGCTGCCCGGGTTGGATGTCTTCCCAGAGGCCTGGCCTGGAAGTTTCTCAAGGGAGATGGGCTCCTTTTGGTGGCCTTTGCTGGGTGTTCCTGGGGAATCCCAGCACGCACTGTCATGCTGGGTCGCGATGCGGTGCATGTGAGGGTCAGGGATTGTTCACATATTAAAAAGGTCGAAGGAGCAGCAGCTCAGAAGTATCTTGCTATACACAGCTTTAGAAGCTCGTTTTCACCTTTTTTGTTTTTGCACTTTTAGATAACGCAAACTGGGCCCAAGTGCATGGGAGCACTTTACATGAGCACCAGATTATATCACCGAAGATGAGATTCGTTTTCTCCTGGTAGGCAGGAGCACATTAAGCAATTTGCCTAGAATCACAGAATATTGGTAGCTCACGCCAGGACTCAAACCTGTTGTCCAGTGCCAAGGTCGGCAGCTCTGGCGTTACGCCCCATTAATCTCCATCGGGAGGGACAGTTAAAATACCTTGTGAAACAGTAAGTGCCGGTGTGGCGCCACAGGAGAGAAAACAGGAAATAGCGCTGCTCAGGAAACAGAAATGAATCCACACATGGGTATTGCACCAGTGGCATTTGTACATTAGAAATTATGACATGACTTGCAACAGACGCACAGTCCAGCACAGGCAATCTATATTTAAATCTGCTATTTTCTGTTGGAACCTCTCCCACACCTTCAGTTGAACTTTATCTGACAAACTGGATAAAATATGCCTTATCAAATCATGGGCTGCAATGTGCAGCGCACGAGACCAGGGTCAGTCTTGTGAGGCTAGTGTAATCTTGTGCACATATACAAATAGAAAGTAACTTCCAAAACTGATGGGTTTTGGAGAGGTAAGTGTTAGCTTTGTTGCATCTCACTGCATTTAAGGGTCCTCAACTCCACATGATGTAACTTACTTTGAGACCTGCGGCATGCCATAGACAGGCCCATGCAGCAAAATAAACAGGATTTTGCAGCAAATCATTGAAAAGGCGTGGTCTAAAGTTCACAATTAGTTACAACATGTCTTACGAATATATCTTGAGAAATATGGGGTAGCTGTAGTGAGACTATGCACCTTCTAACCCAATGGCAAAACGGGTTGTTTGTTACTTTGTCATCTGACACTACATACAATGACGCCACACCTCCACTACATTCTACGACATTACATTGTCTTGGCATGAAGATCTAAGTTCCCCTTTTTAGGTCAAAGTCTACCAGACAGCGCATCTGTGTGGTTTGCTTAACACTTCCTGGGGACACTCTATTCCACTCTCCACCACTCCATTCTCCACCACTCCACTCTACACCACTCCACTCTACACCACTCCACTCTACACCACTCCACTCTACACCACTCCACTCTACACCACTCTACACCACTCCACTCCACTCTACACCACTCTACACCACTTCACTCCACTCTACACCACTCTACACCACTCCACTTTACACCACTCTACACCACTCCACTCTACACCACTCCACTCCACTCTACACCACTCTACACCACTCTACACCACTCCACTCTACACCACTCCACTCTACACCACTCCACTCTACACCACTCCACTCTACACCACTCCACTCTACACCACTCCACTCCACTCTACACCACTCCACTCTACACCCCTCCACTCTACACCACTCCACTCTACACCACTCCACTCTACACCACTCCACTCTACACCACTCTACACCACTCCACTCCACTCTACACCACTCCACTCCACTCACACCACTCCACTCCACTCTACACCACTCCACTCTACACCACTCCACTCTACAGCACTCTACACCACTCCACTCCACTCCACTCTACACCACTCCACTCTACACCACTCCACTCTACACCACTCCACTCTACACCACTCCACTCTACACCACTCCACTCTACACCACTCCACTCCACTCTACACCACTCTACACCACTCCACTCCACTCTACACCACTCTACACCACTCCACTTCACTCCACTCCACTCCACTCTACACCACTGCACTCTACACCGCACCACTCTACACCACACCACTCCACTCTACACCACTGCACTCTACACCACTCCACTCTACACCACACCACTCTACACCACACCACTCTACACCACTCCACTCTACACCACTCCACTCTACACCACTCCACTCCACTCTACACCACTCCACTCTACACCACTCCACTCTACACCGCACCACTCTACACCGCACCACTCTACACCGCACCACTCTACACCACACCACTCTACACCACTCCACTCTACACCACTCCACTCCACTCTACACCGCACCACTCTACACCGCACCACTCTACACTGCACCACTCTACACCACTCCACTCTACACCACTCCACTCCACTCTACACCACTCCACTCTACACCACTCCACTCTACACCGCACCACTCTACACCACACCACTCTACACCACACCACTCCACTCTACACCACTGCACTCTACACCACTCCACTCTACACCGCACCACTCTACACCACACCACTCTACACCACTCCACTCTACACCACTCCACTCTACACCACTCCACTCCACTCCACTCCACTCTACACCACTCCACTCTACACCACTCCACTCCACTCCACTCTACACCACTCCACTCCACTCTACACCACTGCACTCCACTCTACACCACTCCACTCTACACCACTCCACTCTACACCACTCCACTCCACTCTACACCACTGCACTCTACACCACTCCACTCTACACCACTCCACTCTACACCACTCCACTCTACACCACTCCACTCTACACCACTCCACTCTACACCACTCTACACCACTCCACTCCACTCCACTCTACACCACTCCACTCCACTCCACTCTACACCACTCCACTCTACACCACTCCACTCTACACCACTCCACTCTACACCACTCTACACCACTCAACTCCACTCTACACCACTCCACTCCACTCTACTCCACTCTACATCACTCCACTCCACTCTACACCACTCCACTCCACTCTACACCACTCCACTCCACTCTACACCACTCCACTCTACACCACTCCACTCTACACCACTCCACTCTACACCACTCTACACCACTCCACTCCACTCTACACCACTCCACTCCACTCTACACCACTCCACTCTACACCACTCCACTCTACAGCACTCTACACCACTCCACTCCACTCTACACCACTCCACTCTACACCACTCCACTCTACACCACTCCACTCTACACCACTGCACTCCACTCTACACCACTCCACTCTACACCACTCCACTCTACACCACTCCACTCTACACCACTCCACTCTACACCACTCCACTCTACACCACTCTACACCACTCTACACCACTCCACTCTACACCACTCCACTCTACACCACTCCACTCTACACCACTCCACTCTACACCACTCCACTCTACACCACTCCACTCTACACCACTCTACACCACTCCACTCCACTCTACACCACTCCACTCTACACCACTCCACTCTACACCACTCCACTCTACACCACTCTACACCACTCCACTCCACTCTACACCACTCCACTCTACACCACTCCACTCTACACCACTCCACTCCACTCTACACCACTCCACTCCACTCTACACCACTCCACTCCACTCTACACCACTCCACTCCACTCTACACCACTCCACTCTACACCACTGTACTCTACACCACTCCACTCTACACCACTCCACTCTACACCACTCCACTCCACTCTACACCACTCCATTCTACACCACTCCACTCTACACCACTCCACTCTACACCACTCCACTCCACTCTACACCACTCCACTCTACACCACTCTACACCGCACCACTCCACTCTACACCACTGCACTCTACACCACTCCACTCTACACCGCACCACTCTACACCGCACCACTCTACACCACTCCACTCTACACCACTCCACTCTACACCACTCCACTCTACACCACTCCACTCCACTCTACACCACTCCATTCTACACCACTCCACTCTACACCACTCCACTCTACACCACTCCACTCCACTCTACACCACTCCACTCTACACCACTCCACTCTACACCGCACCACTCTACACCACACCACTCCACTCTACACCACTGCACTCTACACCACTCCACTCTACACCGCACCACTCTACACCGCACCACTCTACACCACTCCACTCTACACCACTCCACTCCACTCTACACCACTCCACTCCACTCTACACCACTCCACTCTACACCACTCCACTCTACACCACTCCACTCTACACCACTCCACTCTACACCACTCCACTCTACACCACTCCACTCTACACCACTCTACTCTACACCACTCCACTCCACTCTACACCACTCCACTCTACACCACTCCACTCCACTCTACACCACTCCACTCTACACCACTCCACTCTACACCACTCCACACCACTCCACTCTACACCAATCCACTCTACACCACTCCACTCTACACCACTCCACTCTACACCACTCCACTCTACACCACTCCACTCTACACCACTCCACTCTACACCACTCCACTCTACTCTACTTCACTCCACAACACTTTACTCCACTTCACACCACTCTACTCCATGACACTCCACTCTCCTACTCCACGACACTTTACTTTATGGCGCTCCACTCTACTATGCTCCACTCTACTAGACTCCACAAAACTCCACTCTATGCCACTCTACTATACTTCATGCCACATCACATCACTCTTCTACACACCACTAACTTTTAGCCATGATGAACAGCAGCCACATTGGTGTATAACATGACTAAAATACATTTGCAATGCTTATAACTCTTGCATAGGCGTGACCTATTGGCTTTATCAATGCTTGTTTATTTTACTTCAGCCCTAGTTTTAACTAAGTAACCCTTAACTATTTTAATAATACTTACCTTCGATAATGGAATGGATAATGATGTTCTGGAGGTGATCTATTGATGTGAAGGCGATGTAGTGGGGCATAACGATGAAAGCAGAGGAAATGGTATCACATGGGTTTGTACCCACGTCACCATGATCATGTTGGAAAAACTAATATCATACAGTCCTGGACCATGGTGAAATTACTGACAAAATCCTACAATCAAAAATCCTATGAGTTTAGGGTGGCGCCTCATCAATTTTTCACCTACCAATCACTGTTTCCAGGTTTTGTATTCTAACTAGCAGCCCGCCCCGGCGTTACCCGGGGCAGAAGGGGCTAGGGGCAGCATCGCAGCAGGAGAGGCGCAGCAGAGCAGTTGTTTTGTTGGTTCTGGCTGCTTCTGCCCACGCTTTGTTTTCCCCGACGTCCCGACTTTGTGGAAAAGGCTTTCTGAGCACTCATTGTTCATGGCCCCCGCCCGTCGTAGGTCCTGGCCGCTTCTGCCCACGCTTTGTTTCCCCCGACGTCCCGACTTTGAGGAAAATGCTTTTTGAGCACTCAGTGTTCATGGCCCCTGCCCATCCCTTGGTGCGCACCCGCGGCTGCTTCACTTACCTCATCCGCCGCTTCTCACAGCGCTGCTGAGTTTACCGCTCCACTGCTCCTCCGCTTCTCGCCGCTCCTCACCGCTTGTCCGCTCGCCGCTCCTCCCCGCCTGTCCCCAGCTCCTCCCCGTGCTCATGTCGGCCGCTCTTCCTCTTGCTCCTGAACGCCGCTCCTCCCCGCGCTCCCGATGTCATCACGCACGTCGCGGCCGGCGCTACTTCCAAGGGACTACTTTTTTTTTATTCGTAAATTTTTTAAAGAACGTATATTTTTTATTTTTATATAGCCTATGTCCTTCTGCTTGCCCTGACGTTTTCAAAGATGTCTTGGGTGTTTGGATTGGTGGTGTACTTTTCTAGTTTACCTGGCTCAAAGGACACAGTTCTCTCTTTATAATAGTAGTATTATAGAGTATAGATTAGCTTAATGGAAATAAAACAAGACTACAACACCCAGAATTCAATATGTCATCGCGCAAAGGTCTAGTACCTGAACAGTGTCTGTTTCTAAAATAGGGTGGTCATCTTATTTGAGTTGTGTATATTGTGTATATGGGGTTATGAGGTGTAAACCTATTCGCTGATCACTATCAATAGCCAGTTGTTTTTCATCTTTAAAATACAGTGCCTGGCACAATACTAGGAAATAACTGTGTGGAACAGCTTAAGAAGAGATGCCTTCCCTGTTTCCTGCCCTCATGAATTCCTGCCAGACTAATAGAGAACTGTGAATCTCAAGATGAACTGGCACTAGTCTTTTGTTGACCCACAATTCTGTGCGGGTGCAGGTTTCGCACTAAGGACTTCCTTCCTGTGAGTGGAGGGTGCAGAAGGACCTGCAGAAGAGGCAGAGGTGTCCAGCTGCAAGAAGACTCCTGTGCCAGTTACAACAGGATATTTCACCTGCTTCCCCTTCTGGGACTTCCCTCCTCTGTTACAGTTGAAGAGCACAGAAAGTTCGAAGCACACAGGATGCTGTTGCTACTGAAGAGAAACACAGGAAGTCCTGTTTAAACTGGACATTTAGTAAGGGACTGTAAGAAGTCTCCTGCAACTGAAAATCACAAAAAATCCGTCAGAGGATTTAAAGACTTACTATCAAGGCCCTTATTCAAATCAGGAACAATTTCCTGTAAAGTTAGTTAGTACTTCTGCACTTGAGGAGATATTAAGAGAATTATGTTTTTTGAACATATCTACTTCCTAAAGAAACATTTCACGACTGGAAGCTGCTGGGGGCCTACTGCTTCCCTTCTGTACCAAATACTAACGCACTGCTGTCCCCTGTGTAAGGTGACCAGAGTACGAAAATCAAAAACCGGGGCAGGCCAAACATAGAAGTAGGACTAAAAGTGCGTATATATATCCAGCTCCCAAGCCTTCTTCAACTCAACTTCAGCTTCAAAATAGAAGAAGGCACATATCTGATAAGGTTCCACATGTATTTATTTTTTCATTTCAAAAACCAAGGTGGCTGATGCGTTTCGGCAAACAGCCTTCTATTGGGCCATCAAGTTGCATTATATAGAGTGTCTATTTAAAGGGAAACTTCCCTCCTTTTTCCACCATCACCCAATTAAAATAAACAAAATACCTTTTCAGAGTTTCTATTCCGGTGAAGTACCGTTTATCAGAAACCTAATGTTCAAAGTGCAAAGGGCCCAATATATTGTACATTACAATTTTTCAAATATCCATTTCTTTGTGTAAATTAGATTTTGTTACATTCTTTTTCTTTTTTGTTCTTTTATTATTTACACAAACATGGAAGTAGGACTAAAAGTGCACATAAACACACATATATATATATATATATATATATATATATATATATATATATATATATATATATACACACACACACACACACACACACACACGGGACGTCTGCTGGTAACCCTACCCCTGTGGCAGTTTTGAAGAATTAATTAATATTTGACTTTGTTGCATAAAGACTACTTTGACACAACAGCATAACAATTTAGTTATGCTTTACTTGTTCAATTTGCTTCATTTTTTAGGTGTTCTACTCTTAACGTTCATATCTTTCTAAATATTAACTTACTTGGGGCTTGTTAGGTTTTTTATTTGTGGTCATGCTGTATTAGTGACTTGTTGCACAAGTACTGTGTGCCTGCTTCAGTGGACAGCATTGCTGCTTGAATCAGGCTACCAATGATGAGGCAGGAATTTCCCACAGAAGCCAGCTTTTCTTTTTTGGGAATCAGATTGTGTGGGCTTTGCTGATTCTCAGTGACGGTTCATATCAAAAGGCGAATCCTTGAAGTGTGGGTGACATTAGCTGGTGGGCATCGCTTGCAAGGAGCATCCAGGGATAACCATGTTAAGGCCTCACCTCCAAATAGAGTAAAGTTGATCGAGCCTAGACTTGACTCTGTAGATTTGTAATGTAGGTTGCATTACTCTGTGAAACGTCATACAGTTCACATCACTTCCTTTGAATATGATTGGATGCCAGAGTTCCTGTATTAGAAGAAAGGATTAGACCCAATAATGACCAGGGAAACTCGCCCAGAACATTTATGAGTGACCTTGAAAAATGTCCTAAATTCTCAGAGCCTTATCTACAGGAATCCAAAAATTCTAAGCTCTGGACTAAAAGGATGGGTTAAGACCTGAAATTACCAGCTTCAAAGGCAAGAGATGCCAAGGGTGTGTGTGGTGAAGGCCACAGCAGTGATGAGGAAACACTTTTTGTGGCTGCTGTTGTCCTAATCGTCTTCCTCTCCCTCCCCTCCCACACAAATGAGTTGCAGGGAACACCCACACACAGAACTGGGAGAGTGACCCGAAAACATTCCAAACTCTTGACACCACCTTATCTACTGCACACATGTCGCCCTTTGATAGAGCAACTAATGGAGACATAAGAAAATTGCAACTGACAATAGAACATCGTGATACAAAGAATTAAAACTACAGGAAACGTTATGGTAGACCAACCCAAAATATTATCAGCTCATCCACACGTCCCCAAAATGCACTTCAAGCCAGGACCTAGTGTGTGCTAACTCCGGGGTGACAGGTAAGGGGATGCACGTGGCAGGGGTGCACCTCTCTCTGGAATCAGTCAAAACCAGTCAGTAGAGGTGGCGCATCGGAGGCCTCACTACTGAGGAAAGATAAGCAGCAAGCACCCCCACCACTAATATCACTGCGTAACCAAATTTAAAAGCCAGTGGGTCTCGTGAATGTCCTTCCATCTCTGGCAGCACCGGGACTAAACTGTGAGAAGCACGACACTTCTGTACTAAAGTTATGGAAGGCCCAGGCCTTTGTCGTGTGGTATTAACGATGCTGGAAATATTGCTCAGTGAGTTAAACGCTTGCAGCTGAAACATGCGGTGCCCTGCCAGCCAAGCGGTGGAAACCTGCGAGGCTGAATCAGCGGTCCATCTTTCTAAGATAGGTCCATCGACTACTACTACATCGACCAATGACGACAATTGTTAGTTGTAGTGCCTAGAAACAGTAGTCTGGCATGAAGCAGTACAAAATGTATTATTATTATTATGCCAAAGGAACATATTGCCAAAAACGGATTTGCATATGCCAAGTTTCAGAACTCTTTTGTGGATTTGGCCACTTTCATTTCCAAGGGCATGATCGAGGCCAGTGCAGACCCAGCTGTGAATTTTTGGGGGGACAGGTAAGCAGTGAGTTAGTTGAACTAAGAGAACCCGGAATAAATGTTCCTGTTAAAGTCACCAGCCTTTCGTTCTGCACAATTTGATTCATCAGATGTGCAGTGACATTTAGTAGCAAAAAACAAAGGACTTCAAGTATGGAAGAAAGGCAGATTTAAAGGCCAGGCAGGTCATTGTGAAAATAAAAACACATTGTGTGATTTTGATGGCGGCTTTGATGTCTAATTAAATACTGATGCATGTTGATGATGCGGCTGATGCCACAACCAGAGGCGGGTGCTGCTTCTCGGCTGGAGAAATCTTCAAAAAACGATTAATATAGCAACCAAAAAGCTCTACGTTGTGGGGCGGGATAGTAAAAACGGCGCTAAGGCGCTGTAGAGCGTTTACTTCCGAGGCCACGCGAGACCCTGAAAAGAGACATTAACGGTGTGTATGGGGAGCGGTGATTCTAGGTGAAGCAACTGCAACCCCTGCATCGGGTCACCAGACAGCACTGAGGCCGGATGAACACTGGCAGCCCAACAGGTGCATGGCATACAGCTGACTGCAGGGAGGGGTGGGGGACCAGCCCTGGTTGGTAGGTGGAGGGAAGGCTTCCATGAAGATGTGTGACCCCAAACCTCCAGTGAGACACACTCACCCCATCCACAGAGCTGGGGAGGGTCGAGGGACCACACACCTCTTGACTGAAGGAAGACAGGCTGCTCGCCTTGGACTCGACGGATAGACCGATGGGTACTCTGCCTTGTGGCCCAGGCCACCTTTAGGAACAATGTCCGAAACTTCATGCTTTCAATGAAGACTGAGGCAGTTTCGGGGTAATGAATGGATGAATCAACTTAGTAGTACTTTGGAATCGCCAAGAAGTGGTTTCAGGCCGCTTCGCAGCGCGGACTCCAAAGCACAGCGACGCAGCACTAGTGTAAAGTGTTAATAAAAAGTACGCGTGCCTTTCCAAAATCTCAACGCGTCACAGAATGGCCAAAAGATGTTAAACGTGTCTATTTCCCCTCCAACATTTCCAAATTTGAAGAAGCATTTGTTGCCATTTCATTTGTTGTGAACACAGAGCGCTGAAGTCCTGCCTGGCGCGCGCTAATGAGCGAGTCTGGGCTGCTCATTTCCAAAGCCCGGCCTTGGAACTAAAATCAAAATTTTGCTAATAGAACCCATTACTCACAGGAGTCGTATCTGTTCCCAATGCGAGAGCGGTGTTCCAGCACCCCCCCCCCCCCCTCCCCGCAACCCTCTCCCTGCCACACACCGCATTATCAACCACTACACGCGCCAAGGAGACTTGTGCGTGCTTCTGGGCGCAGACGGCAGGCTCTGGTTGTGACAATGCAAGAATGACGTGACGTGAGATGGCGCGAGGGAGTTGTGCAGTGTGGACTGGACACTGTCGTATGTTGCGGGTAAGAGCGTTGATAAGGTGGGGGGATGAGGGGGTAAAGCTTCCATTTATACCCTGAAATGGGTTTACTCATGGAAAAATGACCTATCAAACAGAAGCAGTAAAACCCCTGGCCCAATTTTATATTCTTGAGTACAACACAGGTGTTAGGGACTGGATTTATGTATTAGTTTGGTTGTAGGCGCCCACACCAGTTACAGTGGGTTCTATAGAATGAATTTTGTCAGACCCCTATTGGCGGGGCTGCAGGGCAGGCGGTGGCTACTGGGCTGGTTTTGGGAAGAGGAGTCAAGAGGAGTTACAAAAGTCGATTCAGGGGGGCACCAATGTATGAGAGAGAGATTTCAGCTCCTACTCTGGGATGTAGGGGTAGACTCCCCATTAACGCGGCCATGCTGCTGACCTGGGACTGCAACTTGAGCTTCTTGCCTGGGATGAGACCCAGGGATTTGGCACCGTCAGTGATGGAGGGTTTACTGTTGAGGATGAGGAGTTTGTCCATCACGCCTTGTAATGAGGTGTTCCTTTGGAAGGGGAGATATCTGGAAGGGGTTTGGATACCCAGGAATTTAAGAGTTTGTAGGTTTTCAAACAACTTTTCAGGCCTGATCCCACCCAGAAAATGCTCAGAGATTGATTTCTGTCTAAGGCAGCAATACATCTCTTTGAAGGGTTACAATTGAACAACCCCAATATTTTAGGTGCTGTAAGGAATGACATGGAGAAAAAAAATAGAAAATGAACGCGCCCTGGCACCAGCACAGTGGCATTTTCCCCATGTGCAGTTGTGGACTATCTATACAAGCGTGGTAATTCCTTGACAGTCGTAATAATGAATTCCACCGAGCAGCACAGGGGAAGAGGAGAGCCATGCATGCGAAAACTCCACCGTGCGGTACAGGGAAGGAGGAATGCCATGCATGCGGAAACTCCACCATGCAGTACAGGGATGGAGTGCCATGCATGCAGAAACTCCACCGAGCAGCACAGGGAAGAGGAGAGCCATGCATGCGGAAACTCCACCGTGCAGTACAGGGAAGGAGGAGTGCCATGCATGCGGAAACTCCACCGTGCAGTACAGGTGAAGAGGAGTGCCATGCATGCGGAAACTCCACCGTGCAGTACAGGGAAGGAGGAATGCCATGCATGCGGAAACTCCACCGAGCAGCACAGGGGAAGAGGAGTGCCATGCATGCGGAAACTCCACCGTGCAGTACAGGGAAGGAGGAATGCCATGCATGCGGAAACTCCACCGTGCAGTACAGGTGAAGAGGAGTGCCATGCATGCAGAAACTTCACCGTGCAGTACAGGGAAGGAGGAATGCCATGCATGCGGAAACTCCACCGTGCAGTACAGGGAAGGAGGAATGCCATGCATGCGGAAACTCCACTGTGCAGTACAGGGATGGAGTGCCATGCATGCAGAAACTCCACCGAGTAGCACAGGGGAAGAGGAGAGCCATGCATGCGGAAACTCCACTGTGCAGTACAGGGGAGGAGAAGTGCCATGCATGTGGAAACTCCACCGTGCAGTACATGGAAGGAGTGCGATGAATGCGTAAACTCCACTGTGCAGTACAGGGGAGGAGGGCCATGCATGCGGAAACTCCACCGTGCAGTATAGGTGAAGAGGAGAGCCATGCATGCGAAAACTCCACCATGCAGTACAGGGGAGGAGGAGTGCCATGCATGTGGAAACTCCACCGTGCAGTACAGGGGAGGAGGAGTGCCATGCATGTGGAAACTCCACCGTGCAGTACAGGGAAGGAGTGCGATGCTTGCAAAAATGCCTCCGTGCTGTACATAGGAAGAGGAGTGCAAAGCATGTGGAAACTCCACCGTGCTGTACAGGGGAGGAGTGCCATGTATGCGTAAACTCCACTGTGTGGTACAGAGGAGGAATGCCATCCATATGGAAAATCCACTATGCAGTACAGGGGAGGTGTATCACGTATGCGTAAACTCCACTGTGCAGGTCAGGGGAGGATGAGTGCCATGCATGCGTAAACACCACCGAGCAGTACAGGGGAGGAGGAGTGCCATGCATGCGTAAACTCCACTGTGCAGTACAGGGGAGGAGGGCCATGCGTACAGAACTCCACCGAGCAGTACAGGGGAGGAGGAGTGCCATGTATGTGGAAACTCCGCCATGCAGTATGCACAACCTCCACCAGGCAGTATGGGGAGGAGGAGTGCCATGTAAATATTCTGGACAGGAGCCAACGACTCTATGAGACATCCAGTCTCATACATGCACATACATAAAGGTAAGTCACACACTCCCTCCCACAGAGGACATGAACAAGGGGCCTCCGTGTGCATCAGCTGTGGTGTGTGGGCACTCCCTGTGCATAAAACAGGCTATGAGTGTTGCAGGATGCTGCAGCATCACTGGGGCATGCATGGATGGAGGTGTAGCTAGCCTGTGGCCGCCTGTGCGGTCCCTGCTTTAGCCGCCCACAATGAAGAGCAGATGTGCTGGTGGGATTCCGCGATTGCCGCTCAACGACGGCTGCATTGTAGGGAAGAGCGGGAGGAAGCCACCGCCCCCAAAACTCATGCCTCCCCTCCCCCCCTTGCTATGCCAATGGATGGGCACAATCCTTTGTCTGGCTTGTAGCTCACCGACCCCAGGAAGACGCCTCAAGATACAAACACCAACAGCTCCCTCCTGTTCTTACCTGAGAAAGTTTTCCGTGAACTGTCGGACAACATGAAATAAAACAAGTCACAAGGGCCCGCGGGCTGCTGAGGGTGGAGCGCACCACGGCTTGTTCTTTGGGGAAATGCTGCATGCACTCTGTGGAGAGCCGCGGGGATGGTAACTTGG
This sequence comes from Lissotriton vulgaris, assembly GCF_964263255.1. NCBI lineage: Eukaryota > Metazoa > Chordata > Amphibia > Caudata > Salamandridae > Lissotriton > Lissotriton vulgaris. The sequence continues at coordinate 118,212,186 of NC_141687.1, forward strand.
TACCCCGGGCCCACATGTAAAGATTTCGGCATTAGCTATTTCCCTCCGGCTCTTGTTGTTTTTAAGATTGGACCTTTATGTGCTTTGACACTTTTAAATCATTCGCGGCTGCTACCTGGAAGCAGCAGTGAGGCAGGTGCAGAGGGGTTTGGGTTAAAAAAAAATTATAACTTTCCTCCTGGCTGGCTGGCTGCCTCCGCCTCTCCTGTGTCCTCTTCCTGGCTTCGTGGTGGAATCTGGAATCACCAGGGCACCCCCGCTCCCTGCGGCCAATCACAATGTGGCAATGCAGCTTTGTGATTGGTCTGAGCCAGGGGCTGGTGGGGTGGCCATGCTCTCCACACAGGCTGTAATGCAGCCTGCATGGAGAAAATGCTATGTGCGCATGACGGGCCGGCCAATCATTCATGCTCATATAGGGATGCAAACCACTCCTCCTCCTGCTCTGAGAGCAACACCACCCCACAAAGATGGCGCAACAGGAAAAAATAAAATGATAATAACCTCAAGGTATTATCTTTTATTTTTTCTTTTCTTAAACTGCACAAAGCAGTGGGGTGACGCTCCTCCGCCTTAGCGGAGGAGCCGTCACTGTTTCAAATGTAACTTTCGGTCTCCTTTGAGAAATATTGTTTTCACACACCCTCTGGAACACAAGTGAGACGCGAAAGGACTGTAAACCCGCCTCAGCTCAGTCCTCGGTGGCCACTGTGTCTGAAAAACAGCACCTCAACTGCCCTTTATTAGGTCTCGTATAGAAACGCGTGAAGCGCGTTCTCGCCAGAGAACTATAGCTGTTGGTTCAGCCGACAACGAGAGGAAAGTGGACACAAGAGCTGGCCACGTGCATCACTTTGCCCTAGGATTACATTGCACGCGTGAACTTCTGCTGTTTTCAGCATGGCAGAAAGAATCGGATCACGTCGCGCGCCTCGGGAAGAGGTCACATGACTGACTTAGGAATGCAGGGGGAGTCTGCAGAGGGGCGCGTGGCGCTGATAAACAGGCAGGCCTTATTTCAGGAAGCAGCGGTATTTGACTTGTTGCCTCATGTAACTTAACGTTGGCTTTTTTATTTAATTTGTAAACTTGTAATGTTTGTCCTTCATGTATCAGTTCTGTTCCTACTGTGAAGCGCCCTGACAGATTTGGGTAAAGTCTGCGCTACATAAAAACGCATAAAATAAATAAATACATAAATAAATAAAAAATGTTTGGCACAGGTCTGGAGGGGCGGGTGTAGCGAAGCAGCGGATCGGACCCAGCTCTTCCCCCCGGAGGTGGAGACCAGCGCTGTTAAACCTTAGGTCGCAGCGTCAACATTATCAGCACCATCTTGCCCCCTTTTCGGGCCCCTTCATACGCATAAGCGGCAGCCATTTTTAGTACTATGGCCTCTCTGCCCATCATTGACAGCCAGCGCGTCTCTCTCTCTCTCCTCTGACCTCGCAAAGCATCCCCCGCTCGCTGACAGCCCCCGCTCTCACATACCTTGGATCGTAAACCCCTCTCCCACGCAGCTCTGCCTCGGAACCTCATCCTGTTCCCAGCGCGACACCTCCCACCATTCCTTTCTTGGTCCCGGATCCTTTGATAAAACTCCCTTTCCTCTGTACCCGTTTGTCTTCCTCGTTCCCAGGCCGCCACCTGGCCCTGCGGATGCCGTTTATTGCCCCCCCCTCATACAGTAGGAAGCTTTTCCCATCAAAAGATCCACGAGTTGATCAAAGCCCCCACCCCATGAGATCCGATCAACCTCACACATTCCGTGAATCGGCGGAATGTCCAGCTGCGCGACAATCATCACCTGTTGTGACTGGGGTGGGGACTTCAACTGTAAATGTGTGTGGGAACGGGCCTGAAACGGGGATTCCGAGGATGTCTTTCCTTGCATCAAAGTAAATGACAGAGATGTGTTTACCCTAATAAAACAATAAACTTGTGTATAAGAGGCCAGGCCTCGGAGATGCGGCTAGAGCACCTCGAGAAGATACCCTGTTGTCTGATTTTGACGTGTTCTGCTCCGTCTGAATAAATCTTCTGTTTCCTGCCTTCCAGTCTCCAGCGCCTGCCTCTTTGTTTGGTAAACTTAAGTGGGTATAGAGGCGGCTAACGCCGGGCAACTTCGGAAAAGGTCTTCTGCCTGTACCTTTTTCAACAATTGGCGCCCAACGTAGGGCTCATCAGCGACCAGTGGATCCAGTGGGAGAGGTCCTGACGACAGAGTGAACGACTGCAACGATCGGGAGTGCACCTGTCCGATAGACCCTCGTCTGACAGCCGATCATCCGAACTTCACTGGTTCCGAACAGACCTCTCTCGAGTGATCTACGGTCCTGACTGGGAACCATCAGGAGTGCCACGAGGATCACGAAGAATAGAGGACGATCGGGCGCTGGATTCGGAAGACAAGAAACTGTCCATGCGGTCCGGGTAAGGTCGTGTAAACACGACGAATCGCGAAATGATTGTTTGATTGTTTGGAAAATACTAGTATTACTCTTTGTTGATTTGTTTGGAGATTCGCTGCCTGCAAACGGAGAAACAACAGGCTCTCTTTGCAAGCAGTGAAGGATAGGTAACGCAACCGTCGTGCCTTTCTTTCTCCCCCACTGATTAATTGATTGAACCCGAACTACTGTTTGCGGACTGTTTTCTGGAGATTCTCTGTCTGCAAACAGGAAAGAACAGGTTTCCTCTCTGCAGATAGTGAAAGGTTAGGTAACGCAGACCTTTGCGGGCCTATTTATTCTCCCCACTGATTGTTTGATTGACCGAACATTGACTGTCTGATATTGGTTCTTGAGGTATTCACTGCCTGCAAATAACGTAGAATAGAAATATTCTGTCTAGTCTTTGCACGCGGTGATAAGATAGGTGGTGCTGACTTTTGTCCCCATTGTGATCCGTCATGCCTGTCTTCTCCCCACTGATTGGTAGCCTGTTTAGCCCGGACCGCTTATTAGAGATGAACCATCCGGCTCCACTGGAAGGCACCCCTAATAAGGACATGTTCATGAAGCATGGACTGATCGCTATAGCCTATAGCAAGCTGTGGCATAAATATACGAAAAAGGATCGAGAAAGTCAGTGGCCACTGATAGGATCCTTCGATGATGATAAAATGAACACGCTAGAAACAGCCCTTGGTAAAAATAAGACAACGCCCACTATGCTTGATAGTTTCGGCATGTGGCGTAAGGAAACCGAACAGCGTAAGAAGAGGAACGAGAGTAGGTTGGGAAAAGAGCTGCGGAAGGCAGCCCACCTAGCTGCTAAGAAACTAGAAGAAGAGATTAAGGAAAGAGAGGAAGCCAACCAGAAACCAGAGATAGAAACATCAAACCAGTGTCCGGTTAGAACGCCCCCTACGCTCTATCCTGAATTGCCCTCGAAGCAACGAACTAACAATGACCTTTTGTTAGGACCTCCGATCATCTATATGCCCCCTCCATACGCCCCATCCCAACCCTTAACACAGCACCCACCACCCCCAGGCACAAACGAGAGTAGCGCCACAGCCTCGGCCCCCATGGCCTCCGTACCGGCCGAACCCCTTGTACTAGATCCTACACTAACGACAACGCTAGGCGACCCTGAGACCCGAAGGGCTGGTTCTGGAAGAACAAACAGATTAAGCAAAGATGAGCGAACCGGGATTGACAAGATAGCAAGGACACTGGTAGGAAGAAAGGAAGATGAAGAGTATATCACAGATATGTTTAAATCGTATACAGGAAGTCACAGACGACATTTTACCGTTCGACTGTGTTACTATGTCTTGAACGCATACGAGGACCGATATCGAGACAAAGGTCCCGAGAGCCTAACGACTCTGTACCGGAAGGTCGATATCGGGGATGAGGGCGAGTGTGATGTGACGGACCTCCTTACGCGCACGCTTGAGGTTTTCCGCCACCTCACTGAACAAAAATCGGGAACTAAAACCACGACATCCGTAGTGACCGAACCACAAACTGAGCAATCTAACGCCATGATGCTAATACGAGAGGCTGCCCCTTACTGGGTTCCTCCACGAGGTGAAGGGACTAACGATGATGCGAACCACAAAGATGCAAAAGGAAGGGTAGTGTACAACTGGGTCTACCAGCCGTGGGACCGGCAAGAGATTCTGACGTTTCGGAAATCTGTGCCTGATCTACGTAAAAACCCCACTGCCTTCTATACTGAGTTAGCTACAGCCCTAGGTTCAACGATTATGACCCTAGCTGACATCGACTTGTTTTTCGGGTTATGTCTACCAGCTGATGTGTGGAAGCAAATCCGGAAAGTCGACCACCTTGAGCTGTTTGGACATACCTGGTCACAACTCGATGGCATTGATAAACAACGAGAACCTGGACAAAAGCCTTTGAAATCCATTTTAGACCTCCCAGATAAAATCGTACAGAAATTAAAAACCCTGATTCCAGAAAAGAAAGTGGACTGGTCGATAGTAACGGCCTGTCGCCAGAAACCCCAGGAAGATGTATCGGACTACTTCTCCCGGTTTGAAACGGTGTTCTCCGATTACAGCGGCCAGGACATGACCACTGCAACCGGACACCATCTGTTTGTCCAGAATTATGTTAAGGGTTTGTCACCAGAGGTCTCCCAGAAACTGCAGGCCAGCGAGAGTAGTTGGGCGGCCTCCAAACCTGCGGCTATCCTCCAGATGGCCCAATATTACGAACATCAGAAAAATGAAAACGATAGAGCAACAGAGAAAAAGAAGAAAGACTTGAAAGAGAGGGTGATGATTGCCCAACTGCAAGGGGTGACTATAGGACGTGACCAATATAGGGGAAACTATCAGACGAACGTCCCTAAGACTACACCTCCCAAGGACCGCACTTCGACTCACCACATTGGACGTACAGACATTAGAGAGGACCAGTGTGCTTTCTGTAAAGGAACTGGCCATTGGAAATCCCAGTGCCCGGTTCTTTTGGAAATAATCAGAAACAAAGATCCCAAGGACATGGCAAGTGGACCAAGAAATAAGGGTCAGCAGCGAGGGCCCCCAAATGACACGACTAACGACAGATCAGGCAGACCAAATACATTTGATCGACCCAGACAGAACCAATGCCAGCAATCTGACTACGATGACGCCCATGACTTTGCATAGGACTGCCAAGGGCAAGGGAGGGATCCAGTCGAGCTCTATGTTGACCAGCAAGGCCCTTATGTCACTGCTAAGGTCCTGGGTACAAGGTCTCCATTTCTGGTCGACACTGGTGCAACACGTAGTGCGTTATCTAAACGACTGATTCCAAGGGCACCCTTGTCTGGCTCACTCATAACATCGACAGGTTTCGATGGAACGCCCTCCACTAACCCTTTGTCTGCCCCAATCCTCTTCGACTTAGAAAACAACACCACTGACACCACGTTTTTGCTTTCCGCCAATAGCCCTGACGCCATTATGGGACTTGACTTATTGAAACACTTCCGAGCGACAATCAGATGTTCTCAAGACGGAGTTCGAGTTTTCCTTTACGACAACCCCGTTCTGCTTAGACATTGCCCTCCCCGACGCATGTTTTCCATCACCGACGCTGACACATCCCTGCTTGACACCCTGCCTCCGTATCTGTGGGCCAAGACAGATTCGGACGTAGGGCGCATGATGATTGACCCAGTGCACATTACTGTCCGACCAGACGCAACACTCCCAAAACTCCCACAATATCGGATATCGCCCGAGGGCGAGAAGACATTGGTAAAGATCATTCAGTCACTGATAGACGCAGGAGTGGTAGAGGAGGTGGTTAGCAACGTTTGCAACAGTCCTATCTTGCCCATCATCAAGAAACAAGGAGAGGGAGATGAGAAAGCATACCGCTTTATCATTGACCTCCGTGAGATCAACAAAGTGGTTGTACCCCAGTACCCCGTGGTCTCAGACATCACCACCATCCTGACTCTGATCCCTTCTACGGCCACCACCTTCACTGTCATTGACCTCAAAAACGCATTCTTTTCCATCCCCATCCACCCAGACAGACGATATCTCTTCGGCTTCACCCTAAAAGCCCGCTCATATAGGTTCTGCCGAGCACCCCAAGGCTACACAGAAAGCCCTAGCATCTACAGCCAGGCCCTCAAGAGACAACTGGATCAAGTCCAGTTACCCGATGGAGTGGTGTTAGTGCAATATGTCGACGACATCCTTTTGGCAGCCGACACCACTCCATTAGCAGTTACAGCCACCATCCAACTCCTGCACTTCCTTGCGGAAAATGGCCACAAGGTCTCCAAGAAGAAGTTGCAATTTTGCCAACCCCAGGTCACTTACTTAGGCCACCTTTTGTCCAAAGACGGAAGGAAACTCACTCCCGACCGGATCCAAACCATTCTTGAAACTCCTGTCCCTAAGACTCAGAAACAGGTTCGCTCCCTACTAGGCCTTACCTCCTTCTGTCGACAGTGGTTGCCAAACTTCAGCCTCATTGTAAAACCACTGCTTTCTCTGCAAGCTAAAGACGTCTTCTTCCCACTCCCTTGGACTGCCGAATGCCAATCCTCCTTTACGGAATTGCGAGATGCTCTTTGCTCGGCCCCTGTCCTAGGCACCCCCGATTACACAAAGCCCTTCTCTCTTTACACTCGCGAAAGGGAGGGGTGCGCTTTATCTGTCCTGACCCAGTCCATTAGCCCAAAGCAACGACCATGCGCTTACTTCTCTGCCACTCTTGACCCTGTAGCCAGAGCCTTACCTGCCTGCCTTCGAGCTGTAGCTGCCGCTGCTATCTCTATCCGACAGAGTGAGGGGAGCGTACTCTCGAATTCCCTCACGGTACTGCTACCCCATGCAGTTGACACCCTCCTGAACCAAACCAAGACGCAACACCTGACGAGTGCACGACTGACTGGATACGAACTGACTTTGCTTGCACCCCATATCACCCTGAAAAGATGCACCACACTGAACCCGGCAACTCTGTTACCCTTACCTGAGAACGATCCCAATGTGCGCCCTGTACATGACTGCGTGACTCTTACGGACGAACAGACTAGAAGTAGGGTTGACCTCAGAGACACGGCTTTTCCTGACCCTGACGGAGAGCTGTGGGTGGACGGATCTTGCATCAAACTCCCCGATGGCACCACTTCAGCTGCCTATGCAGTCACCACGGCTCGAACTGTGGTCGAGACAGCCCGCATCACGCAACGATCTGCCCAGGCAGCGGAACTGATTGCCCTGACACGAGCCTGCATTCTAGCAGCAGGAACCACAGCGAACATTTACACCGACAGCCAGTACGCCTTTGGGGTGGTTCACCATTTTGGGCTCCTTTGGAGGGAAAGGGGATTCTTGACCTCACACGGCACCCCCATCTTGCATGGAGACCTAGTCTCCGCCTTGATCGAAGCCGTCCTTCTCCCCAAGAGGCTTGCGGTCATCAAGTGCCAGGCACACAAGAAGGTGACGGACATTATAGGACAGGGAAATGCACTAGCCGACATCACTGCTCGAACAACAGCTGAAATTAGGACGACAACACGTATGTACGTAACTAGATCACAGGCAGAAAAATGGACTGACGCTAGGGACACTATTAAAGACATTCAAATGGCTAGCACACAACACGAATTGACCGAATGGGCACGGGTGGGATTAAAAGATGACGAAGGCTGCTGGCGGACAAAAGACACAAACAAATGGTTGCTACCTGACTCGTACCTGATCCCCATACTGACTATGGCACACTCCCCTGCCCACATAGGATCAGCCCCCATGATTGAACTTGTCTCCAGGGTTTGGCACAATGATAAAATCTCAGACTCCGCCAAACGTCTGGTCCAACAATGCTTGATATGCCTGCAACACAACCCCGGGAAAGGAACTGTGGTGCCCCGGGGAGGGTTTGGGGTCCCAAATCACCCGTTTGAAGTCCTGCAGATGGACTACATCCAGCTAGACAGATGCCAAGGCCTGAAATATGTACTTGTAGTAGTATGCGCATTTAGCAAGTGGGTGGAAGCATACCCAACCCGTGACAACACTGCTATGGCCACTGCAAAAGTTCTATTAAAGGAATTTTTCCCCCGATACGGCCTCTGTCGAATTTTATGGAGCGACAATGGCCCCCACTTCATAGCCGAAGTCATCCAGCTCATCATAAAGGGGCTGGGCATCAAGCAGAAGTTCCACTCAGTTTTCCACCCCCAGTCTGCAGGTCTTGTTGAGCGACACAATGCCACCCTAAAGCTCAAATTGGCCATGATAGTGGCTACCACGGGTCTGAAATGGCCAGACGCCCTCCCACTGGCATTGCTATCGATGCGCTCCACCCCCACCAAACATCACTTGACACCTTACGAAGTTGTTTTTGGTCGACCCATGAGTGTCTGGTCTGCACCGAAACCAACTTCCATTCATGACGTCCCGGAAGTCCTAATGTCTGATTATCTGTATAAATTGACTGAAACTCTGTCTGTCATTCATCAGCAGGTGCAGCAGGCCATCCCTGATGCTTCCAGGGGTCCGGGTCACGCCATCCAACCTGGAGATTTCGTGCTGATCCGAAATTTTCAGCGAACGAAAAGTCTGGAGCCCAGGTGGACGGGCCCCTGGCAAGTGCTGCTCACCACCCGGACGGCTCTTCGTGTGGAGGGGAAACGGCACTGGCTGCACGCGCACCACTGCAAGAAGGTCTCCTCGACCTTGACCACAACAGAAAGCATCGACAACCAAGAAGAGCTCCTGAACAAGGACCGACCGTCACTAGCCTGCTATCCTGATTCCGAAGCCCTTGAACTTGCAAAATTCTCTGATCCTACTGTGCCATCCAGAGAAGGGTATTTCCTGCGACGAAAAGAGGGAGCTTCGGCTAAGCAGACCACGGACTAAGTTAAATCTCAGAACGGTGACCTAAACACCACCAAGGGTCACCCGGAGAGACGCTAAACGAAGTCTGTGGTTCTGCCCGCTACCGAGCACCTTGAAGATGATGGAAGCGCCAAATAAGAAGATGATGGAAGCGCCAAATAAGAAGATGATGGAAGCAACAGGAAATACCCACTACAGAAACCCGAAAGCAGACAGACTCCACAGCTCAAAGACAATTGCACTTTTTATCACGATCCTTTTCTGCTTTCTCCTCATGACCACGCTCTGGATTATGGAAGAAAATGCACCTGCTCACGAAACATTCCTGACCACTGCTCAGCCTACCACCATGAAGGAACATTACCTAATTTCGCTCTCTCCTCAACTCAGAGAGAGGCGAAAGGAATTTTGGAATAACTCCTTTGTACAGTTGCTGCACCAGCACAATCTTGCCACCAACGCCACCAACTGTTGGATCTGTGGGTTGCTACCCCACGCCACTGGACATTCAATACCTTTCATCCCTTCACCCTTCTCAATTCACGGCTGCAAGAAAGCTATAAGGACAATGCCACCTCCAGCAAAACTGTAACGCATTTCTTCCACGAGGTCTGGCGAAACAAAACCAAGACTCACTTCTGTCCACAGACCTCCAACGACTCTATCCACATGGACATCCCTGCTAAAGAACGAATTGAAATGCAGGTGTTCAACAATCCAACCAGACCCACCTTCTCCTACCTGCGGAAACGAACGGCTGCCACTCTGACTGTGGCCCTATCAGTCATCAACGTCACGGGCCACATGTGCATAGAAGGGCTTGGGACACAGCTGGTAGGCCGCAGTGCTTGCCGTTTCACCAGAACTTTGGACTCTACCGATCCACCTTCCTTTGTGTCGTCCCCTAACATGTACTTCGTCTGCGGCACAAAAGCTTACACCTGGCTCCCCAAAGGCTGGGGGGGCACTTGTTTCATCTCCTTCATCCTTCCTCCGACCTATGTGGCTCCAGCGAACCATCATAGACAAAAACGAGCCAAGGACATTGAACAAGCCGACTCAACAGGAGCACAGTTCCTCGATGCTATGAAGGGACTTGTTCCGCTCTGGGGCCCGATGGCAAACAGCCGTGCCATCCGACATCTGACTCAGGCAGTTGAGACAACAATGAACATCACAGCTGGTATCCTTGCTAACAACACCGCCGAACTTCAAGCGGTCCGTCTGGTGGCACTCCAGAACCGCCTTGTCCTAGATGTGGTTCTTGCGGACCGTGGTGGAGCATGCCGAATTATTGGGTCCAGCTGCTGTACATTCATACCGGACAATTCACCCTCAGTGTACAAGGCCATCGAACATCTCCACAGACTCTCTTCAGAAGTCCACCAGGATCAGGAAGAATGGTCGCTTGGTGACTGGTTCTGGAGTACTGTTAAGAACTGGGGCTGGAGACTGTTTACCATTATCCTGATCCCTGTAGTTGTGATATGTGGTCTATGCTTAGGAATTCAATGTCTGCCACCTCTGTGTTCACTATGCACAAATTGTATTTGCCCTAAAACTGTAGACTTTAGAAATGAACGCATGGGAGCATTGTATGATGCCGAGGTCAGAGATCTAATGAAGATTGATATCGAATAGGCAAGCTGGCTAGATATGTTGAAAAGGGAGGACTGTTAAACCTTAGGTCGCAGCGTCAACATTATCGGCACCATCTTGCCCCCTTTTCGACCCCCTTCATACGCGTAAGCGGCAGCCATTTTTAGTACTATGGCCTCTCTGCCCATCATTGATAGCCAGCGCGTCTCTCTCTCTCTCCTCTGACCTCGCAAAGCATCCCCCGCTCGCTGACAGCCCCCGCTCTCACATACCTTGGATCGTAAAGCTCTCTCCCACGCAGCTCTGCCTCGGAACCTCATCCTGTTCCCAGCGCGACACCTCCCACCATTCCTTTCTTGGTCCCGGATCCTTTGATAAAACCCCCTTTCCTCTGTACCCGTTTGTCTTCCTCGTTCCCAGGCCGCCACCTGGCCCTGCGGATGCCGTTTATTGCCCCCCCCCCTCATACAGTAGGAAGCTTTTCCCATCAAAAGATCCACGAGTTGATCAAAGCCCCCACCCCATGAGATCCGATCAACCTCACACATTCCGTGAATCGGCGGAATGTCCAGCTGCGCGACAATCTTCACCTGTTGTGACTGGGGTGGGGACTTCAACTGTAAATGTGTGTGGGAACGGGCCTGAAACGGGGATTCCGAGGATGTCTTTCCTTGCATCAAAGTAAATGACAGAGATGTGTTTACCCTAATAAAACAATAAACTTGTGTATAAGAGGCCAGGCCTCGGAGATGCGGCTAGAGCACCTCGAGAAGATACCCTGTTGTCTGATTTTGACGTGTTCTGCTCCGTCGGAATAAATCTTCTGTTTCCTGCCTTCCAGTCTCCAGCGCCTGCCTCTTTGTTTGGTAAACTTAAGTGGGTATAGAGGCGGCTAACGCCGGGCAACTTCGGAAAAGGTCTTCTGCCTGTACCTTTTTCAACACTAAGGCGCTCAGAAGCGGCGCGCTCACTGCTCGTAGGCGTGTAAGATGTACCGGCTGGAAACTGAGGAGGAGACACGCAAAATGAGGAGACACGCAAAATACCCGTCTGTGGAAGTCGGTGACAGACCGCGAGGACCTGCATGCATCGTAGAATGTGTGACTGGAAGCGGCGTTAGCTGGTGACGTAGCTGCACCGCTAGACTTCATACTTTCCCATTTCGGAGCATTGCGTTGCAACGTTAATTAAAATATACATTCTTGTCCAGAGGTCTCAAATTCCACTCTTGTGGAATATAGCAACAATGCAGCATTTAAACTTAGGGGTACAGCTCCCCTCAGCCCATTGCTTGTAGCACTGAACACCACAACCTCTTAGAGGGGTGTTCACACCAGCACATGCCTGCCTTTCTGGTCTTTTTCAGGGGTGCATCCCCGCTGCGTGAGCGCTCTTTACAGGACGGAAACATATCAGCTCAGACCAGGCATGAAAAGGCCGAACACAAGAAGGGCAACCCTTCCCGCCAGCCCCCGGGATGTCCCTCATCCATTTCGAAAGTCCCCACCTATGCATGCCCTCCCTATACATTCATCTATGCCATGCAGCCCGCACTGATCCCCGCTGAATGAACGCACGCAACACATACATACATCCACCCCTGACGTGCCCGACCCCATCACACAGCCACAGCTCGACCCCACCACACACAGCCACAGCCCCCTCATCTGGAACGGTGTTAACTTTTAACCTCCCCCCCCCCCGATCCCCCACCCTCCATCCATCCCCCCATGCCAGCATCGGACTGGCAATAAAAAATGTTTGGCACGTGTCTGGAGGGGCGGGTGTAGCGAAGCAGAGGATCGGACCCAGCTCTTCCCCCGGAGGTGGAGAGCAGCGCTAGGGCGCTCAGAAGCGGCGCGCTCACTGCTCGTAGGCGCGTAAGATGTACCGGCTGGAAACTGAGGAGGAGACACGCAGAATACCCGTCTGTGGAAGTGGGTGACAGACCACGAGGCGCTGCATGCATCGTAGAATGTGTGACCGGAAGCGGCGTTAGCTGATGACTTAGCTGCACCGCCAGACTTCATACTTTCCCATTTCGGAGCATTGCGTTGCAACGTTAATTAAAATATACATTCTTGTCCAGAGGTCTCAAATTCCACTCTTGTGGAATATAGCAACAAGGCAGCATTTAAACTTAGGGGTACAGCTCCCCTCAGCCCATTGCTTGTAGCACTGAACCCCACAACCTCTTAGAGGGGTGTTCACACCAGCACATAAACACACATGAACACACCCCCTGCCTTTCTGGTCTCTTTCAGGAGTGCATCCCCGCTGCGTGAGCGCTCTTTACAGGACGGAAACATATCAGCTCAGACCAGGCATGAAAAGGCCAAACACAAGAAAGCCAACCCTTCCCGCCAGCCCCCGGGATGTCCCTCATCCATTTCGAAAGTCCCCACCTATGCATGCCCTCCCTATACATTCATCTATGCCATGCAGCCCGCACTGATCCCCGCTGAATGAACGCACGCAACACATACATACATCCACCCCTGACGTGCCCGACCCCATCACACAGCCACAGCTCGACCCCACCACACACAGCCACAGCCCCCTCATCTGGAACGGTGTTAACTTTTAACCTCCCCCCCCCCCGATCCCCCACCCTCCATCCATCCCCCCATGCCAGCATCGGACTGGCAATAAAAAATGTTTGGCACGTGTCTGGAGGGGCGGGTGTAGCGAAGCAGAGGATCGGACCCAGCTCTTCCCCCGGAGGTGGAGAGCAGCGCTAGGGCGCTCAGAAGCGGCGCGCTCACTGCTCGTAGGCGCGTAAGATGTACCGGCTGGAAACTGAGGAGGAGACACGCAGAATACCCGTCTGTGGAAGTGGGTGACAGACCACGAGGCGCTGCATGCATCGTAGAATGTGTGACCGGAAGCGGCGTTAGCTGATGACTTAGCTGCACCGCCAGACTTCATACTTTCCCATTTCGGAGCATTGCGTTGCAACGTTAATTAAAATATACATTCTTGTCCAGAGGTCTCAAATTCCACTCTTGTGGAATATAGCAACAAGGCAGCATTTAAACTTAGGGGTACAGCTCCCCTCAGCCCATTGCTTGTAGCACTGAACCCCACAACCTCTTAGAGGGGTGTTCACACCAGCACATAAACACACATGAACACACCCCCTGCCTTTCTGGTCTCTTTCAGGAGTGCATCCCCGCTGCGTGAGCGCTCTTTACAGGACGGAAACATATCAGCTCAGACCAGGCATGAAAAGGCCGAACACAAGAAGGGCAACCCTTCCCGCCAGCCCCCGGGATGTCCCTCATCCATTTCGAAAGTCCCCACCTATGCATGCCCTCCCTATAAATTCATCTATGCCATGCAGCCCGCACTGATCCCCGCTGAATGAACGCACGCACCACATACATACATCCACCCCTGACGTGCCCGACCCCATCACACAGCCACAGCTCGACCCCACCACACACAGCCCCCTCATCTGGAACGGCGTTAACTTTTCACCCCCCCCCCTGATCCCCCACCCTCCTTCCATCCCCCCCACGCCAGCATCGGACTGGCCTTCGGAGTGTGTTGGTGTATACCAGCGTGGGGCACTATACACTTCTTGAGGACTGTGTTCTGCTGTACAGCGCATAGACGCACGTAGTGCCCCACCACAGGTACCAACATCCAGGAAAACAAGCATTTGCAATGCAATAGGTCTCGCATTATTAAAGTTTGAACTATTGGCATTGCTAAATAATGCAACACCAATAGCTTTTGTTGCAGTTGGTGTTGCAATATAAAGCAATGCCAATAGCTCAAACTTAACTAACCCGAGACTTATTGCATTGCAAATGCTTGGTCATCTAAGCAGTAGAGGAAGGCCTACAGTGTGGTGGTAGCACGCTGCCTTTGTTTGATGTAGGAGAAGCAGACACAGGGAGTAAAGCCTGTTCACCTCCCTTCTGGGGTCTAAGCGGGTTAGATTGAATTATATACAAGCATCTGGACATAGATCCCAGCATGAGCTTTCTGTTCCAGCTAGTTACCTGGTGCGACCTAAGAATTACTCCCTCCTTTCACCACTCCGTCAACCCACCCTTTACCACTCTAACTCTCCTTCCTTTCATTACAACCTTCCTTCAATCTTTCTGTCCATACATTCACCGATACAACTTTGGGGAGAGGAGTTGGCCTATCGGCTAGGGCGGTCGGCCTCGAAGCTGGGGAACTGGGTTTGAGTCTCGGCAATGACGCTCAACATTCTGTGATTCTGGGCAAATCTCTTAATCTCCCCGTGCCTAACAAAAATGAATGTGTGTCCTCATGCAACATAATTGCTGCTATGTGAAGCGCTCTGATACCCGATTCGGGTCAAGTTCGCGCTATAAAAACTCTGCAAAAAAAATTTTATTCATTGCTTCTATGCAACAATCCATTTTTAATTATTATATCCTTTCACCCTTCCTTTTATCTATCGATCGATCCACAACCCAATCTTTCACATTTGCATCCTTCCATCTATCCATTGTTTCGCCCATCCATCCACGTATGCTTAATCCCTCCTTTCACCTTTCACCCAGCCTTTCACTGTTCCATTCCATCCACCTTTAACCCTTCCATCCATCAACTGATCCCTTTATCCTTGCATCCATCCTTCCAACCTTCCATCATTCCACCCAGTCATCCAAGTATGTTTCAATCTTTCCTTTCGCTATGCCATCCATCCATCCATCCTTTTACCCTTTGTTCTGTCAATTGTTCCTTTCATCCTTGCATGCTTCCATACTTTCTTTCACTCTTTCATAAAGCTTTCACCATTCTATCCATGCACTTTTTATCTTTCCAGTCATTAACTGATATCTATTTCCTTGCATCCATCCCTCATCCTTTCACCCTTCCATCCATCGTTTCATCCATCCATCCATCCATCCATCCATCCATCCATCCATCCATTCACCCATTTGAGAATGGTGGAAGGCCGTAGCCTTCCAGCTGTAGCCTTCCACCATTCTCTACATCCTTTTGTCCTTCCATCCATTGATTCCTTCATCCTTACCTTCATCCTTCCATTGTTTTGCACTTCCTTCTTTTACCCGTCCGACCTTCGTTTAACCCTTCCTTCTTTTCACCTTTTCTTCTTTCCTTTCATCCCATTGCATCTTTCCTCCATGCCTTTTCTCTCTGTCTCTGCCCCATCATTTCTCCTTCTGGGTCTATTTCACTATGTTTGGCTCCACAGCCTTCAGCAGCACTGTCAGGGTTTTCCCTTATATATTTTTTATGAGCTAGTTAGCGTTTTTCAAGACGCAGCTGGCAGCCTATCAAGCAAGCTGGACTACAGCAACACACTCTATGCTGGAATCAACGCTGCACTGACCAGAAGAATAAGCACCATAAAAAAACTCAGCGGCCAGGCTCACCCTCTGCGTCCCACCTCACACTCACATCACGCCGCATCTCAAAGAGCTCCACTGGCTCCCAATCCACAAATGAGCACTCTTCAAACTCCACACACACATAAAAAGCCGTTCACAACATACCCCCACAAACCTCAATAACCGCATTAACCCCCGCACTCCAACAAAGCAGGGGCGGCTCTAGGCTCATGGTGGCCCTGGGGAGGAAGCGTAGGTAGGGGGCCCCGGAAGAGGGGGTCCGGGTGGGGCAGAGCGCGAAGGCCAGTGAAGAGGGATGGTCAGGTTGTTTGGGAGTGGAACAGAGCCAGAGGCCGCCAAATCCCTGCCAGGGACCGCCACGCAAATATGTATCCATCCTCAAAGGATTATTATATTAAGGATATATATTGGTGTGGTGGCCCCTGGGGTTTGGTGGCCCTGTGCAGGTGCACAGCTTGCACATGCCTAAGGCCACCCCTGAACAAGGCACCTCCGCTCAGTAGAATTCCTACTAGTGTACACCTGCCCGCATACGCAGAACCAGATCCGGCGGTCGTGTGCTCTCCTACCTCGGTCCTAAAGCCTGAAAGGACCTGGCCCAGCACAGCAGAGCCGCCTCCTCCTCAGTTCTTGAATTCCATACGAGACTGAAAACCCGGCTCTACACCAAACCCCAACCCTGGATCGATCCATAAGGCTCCGGCTTCAGGGCCAGGATACCCTCCCGGGTGAGCTGTGCGGTATACAAATACACATAACATGAGACAACATAGCACAACACAGCATAACACAACATCACAACACAGCATAAAACATCACAACACAGCACAACACCACACAACATAACTTGTGTCAAACACAGCTGCTTTAGGCGGGGGTAGGGAAGTAGGGTCTTACCGATACCACAGTAACATTCTGCTGAAGCATATCGTAATCCACCATATGGCTGTTTGGATCACTTCATTCTGTATTATGATCTAACATATATTAAGCGCAACTATATTAATGGTACTCTAAGCATAAGGGTTCAGAAAAACATAAGCAAACTAACGCCTGAAGTTTGAGCGCCTTGGCTTTAGAGCAATTTACTGATGCTTCTGGAATGGTTTAACCCACATTCGTTTGCTCCGTGTACAACAGTGTGCATAACAACATATAGATGAGACAGCCCCATCAAGTGCTTATACTGAAGACGTGTCCATCATGTGTGTAGGAGGGCCTGATCCATCCCAGAATTTGTGGTTGACACTGATTGCATCAATACGTTCCTTTTCAATTCACTGCGTATAAATTCAAGTCACATTAGGCAAAGAACCAGCCTTCCTAACCTTAGTTGTACAACCCTGTTGAGTGCTGTAGTTCATAAAAAAGGCCAATAAAAGGAGAAGTGTGGCTCACCGGTTAGAGGAGGCAGTCCCTGATGCAGAGGTCAGACCCGGGACCTGGGTTCAATCCCCGATGCGGCAGGGCCTTGAGCTCAAAATGTCCACGGACTCGATAATTCTCGCCTCGTGCCTACTTGAAGCGTGGGTTCACACTCTGCAACTCTGGGCAATAACTTGCTTAATCTCCACTACGGCCCCACCGCCATGGGATGCCTGGTCTTTACCTTGGGGATACCCAGTAGGGGTAATCTCGCAGGGAAAGGCCAGAACGGGTTCCCAAAGCAAGCGCCTTGAAACCTTACGGTGAAAGGCGCTATACAAGAACGTATGATTTACGATTTATTTATTTTTCAACTGAACTTAAATTGATTCAAACTAAATTTCGAAAGTCTCATCCTTACCAGATAAAAAAAGTCAATAACCGAAGGTTTTCTTACAAAAATTGCAGGACAGAATAAAATTTAGCAGGACAAAAAAATTAAAAGAAATTCTGCATCAAAAAAGATGTCTTCAGTAAAGATATGAAGGAAGCTTAGCACTCTTCTAAACATTTATTCAAGGTGTTAAAATCCACAAATAACCCTTATCCTAGACCTCTGATGAATAATCTCTTGACTGAGGGGTTTAAAGCATTACATATATTCTTCGTCAGCAAGATTCGGAAGATTAGGAACACAACCAATGTAAGCCATTAATGGCAACTGTACAACGAGATCGGTCTCCGGATGACGTAGTTTAACAAGGTCACTGAGGAGGCGGTAGAGTGCATAATCAAGACAATTAACATTATTCAATGGAATGGTGCCCCCTGTAGGTTTCAAAGTGTAAATGCTTCTATGGCAATCTATCACCCCCTGCTGGCTGGGCTCTGGGCACCTTCACAATCCTCCCTGATGGAAGTTGTAAAGAAGCAGTGGGGTTCCTTGTTCGTGGCACAGTTAACGAACCCTCATTATTCTCATTGGTGTTAAATGCACCCCTGAGTGGCACACATATAATTAATCAGCAGATTCCTGACTAATGGGACACGTAACTAGGCGCCATATTCCTCAGCGGTGACAGCGACAACGAACCTTCAAGTGCCTCATTAAAGGTACAGTACATGTACCTACGCATCTGTCTAATTGGGGGTTTCCCAGATATAATGAACCCGGGAAGTTCCATGATAAATTTCTATTATTTATTCATAGTCTCCTGCTCGGCAACACTGCAAGTCACTTTGATCTGCTCTAGCGCTTAGACATACTCTATATTATTAAGTAGCATTATTTTTTAATCTGCCATTCTCATTTCTCAAAACCCTCTTTTGAATCGCTCCTTTACCATCACACTCCTGCTGCCCTTCTATAACTACCCAGTGTAATTTTCTTTTGAGAAATCTTTACCACAAGTGACGTCGGAATGCGTCATTCACTCAGGGTAGCTCTATTTCATCAATCAGTTTCATCCGTGCGAGGTAACATGCTCGTGACAAAGGGTAGCCATACCCTGTTACCCTTAAGAAGGGAACCCTTTTATCATGTGTCCCTGCTTGCGTGCGAATCTCTGGTGGTGTTTACATCAGGGCGCAAGTCCTAAAAAAAGAAGTGGGGGGACTCTCCAAGGTAGGCGTGGTCACAGGAAGTGACATCACGACAGGAAGTTACATCACGACAGGAAGTGACATCACAACAGGAAGTGACATCACATGTAAGGCAGATCTATCATTTGCATATAATGCAAGATTTAACAATTGAAGCTGCTTGGTACTTAAGCCTGTGACTTAAGGTCCCTGTATGGAGGAATTAACAGCCCAAATGTGGATGAAGTTTGGCGAAGGTGACATGAACACATTTTCAAAACGCTACAGGAAAGTTTGACTGCAAGATTTTGTATACATTACAGGTTCCCAGAGAGGCTGCTTCCCACACTCAACAATGACTATTACACACAGTAGGGCTCCATATTCACGTTATTCTATCGATGAGTGTTATATGTTATCTCCCCACCTATTGTAAACTAGCGACTCTGTATTAAATAGTTTTGTCCCAGCTGCCTCTCTCTAGCTGTGGCTAGATTTATTTATTTTATTTATAAAGTTTTATATAGCGCGAACTTGATCCCGAAGGATATCAGAACGCTTTACAATTTGCAGCAAAGGTAACAAATCAGAACATTAGTCTAACATTGGGAATCTTGGCGGAAGACAATGGAGCTGCCGGGGCATTAACTTGGGTCAATGCCTAAATTTTAGATATATTAACTGGATATTGTATTTATTTTAGCAAATTTATTTATTTCTATTTATTTTAGGAAATGTATTTAGTTTTGGTATATTTTAGTTTGACTTATTTGCCTTCATTTACTTCAGTGCAACAAAATATAAACATTGCTTTACTTTGTATTAATACTGTTTATTTTTGTGATAGTTCCTAAAAAAAAGGGCCGATTATGACTCATGCATTGTAATGGTTGTTTCCCCATTTACAGAGACTACTTACTATAAAATCGGGGTGGGCCTAGCTCATGATGTCATTTTGTGGGGACCCCTTGAAGAAAGCGGGCAGAACCTTTGCAAAACTTTGTGCCCCCCTATCCAGTAGTGCAATTATCCAAACACTGACAGGATTGAGCCTAAATTAAAAATATACTGACATACGTAATGCCAAGTCAGACGTCATCATGGAGTCATGTTTAAATGAACAATCCAGCGCCATCCTACACCTCCCCATTCCACAAAATTATACAATTCTGTCCGACAACACAAACTAGAAGGGGGCGTTGCTGTCATCATTAAACATTCCATGTGGAAACAGCGACACACGGAAGAACACACAAGGGTACACTATCATACTACTTACATTTTGTAGCCTGGTGTCAATTGTTCAATGCAGGGCTAAATTTGTGCCAGTGCTTAGCACCTTCACTTAATTGGCAGGGCCGGGTCTAGTGGGACTCTGATTCTACACGCACGAGGCGCACAGTGCATGTAAAATGTTTTAATTTAACTTACAGCACACTTGCTAGCACTAATACTTAATTAACTCCTCAAGTCTCGTGCAGCCGCATCGCATTGTGTTTAGTTTTTCACATCTCAGTTTACCCTTAATTGTTCACAATCACTTGAATAATGAAATATTCTGAGTGGGAGAGCTCTTTGGCAGCACTCTGCCAGGTTTCTCTCTCGTCACTCTCATGCTGCTGTGTTAAAGAGCCTCGGTTCTACCGCACAAAGAATTAGGGTGACCAACTGGCATTGGTGCAAATTCAGGACGGTGAGTGTAAAAATTCAGGACAAAGGGTCAAAATTCAGGACACAAATTCAGGACAGGAGGTCAAAATTCAGGACAAAACTTCAGGACAATAGGTACGTTTTACAGACACATCAGAGGTCGCGCAATAGTATATAAGTAAGCCCAGCCATTTCCAAAAGTATTCAACCATTTGCAAACCTATCCATCATGTATCCTTCCATCTATCATTTCACTCATCCATCCCTTCATCCATCCCCTCATCCATCCTTTCACTCATCCTCCATTATCCATCCATCTATCCACCCTTTCACCCTATCCATCTGTACACTTATCCATCCACTCTTCATCCCATCCATCCATTCACTCATCCATTCACCCATTTACCGTTTCACCAATCCAGCCATCCTTTCACTTACTAATCCTTCCACCCATCCACTCTTTCAGTCATCCATCCATCCTCCCTTTCTCTCTCTATCGACCATTTCACTTAGCCTTCCTTCCATCCATCCATCCACCCACCCATCCATCCATCTACTCATCCACTCATGAATCCATCCATTGCCCCTATCACTCATCCATCTATCATTTCACTCCTTCACACATCTATTCATCCTTTTGTCCATCTACCCTCCCTTTCACTCACTAATCCATCCTTACACCCACCCTTTCACTCATATGTCCATTCATTCACCCTTGCACTTATCAATCCATCAATCCATCCATCATTTCACTCATCCACCTACCCCATATCATCCACCCACCATCCACCCACCCACTCATCCATCCTTTCACCCACCCACCATCCAATCCACTGATCCATCCTTTCACCTATCCACCATCCACCCACCCACTCATCCATCCATCCTTTCACCCACCCACTCATCATCCATCCATCCTTTCACCCACCCACTCATCATCCATCCATCCATCCTTTCACCCACCCAATTATCCAACCATCCATCCCTTCACCCACTCTCCATCCATCCATCCTTTCACCCACCCACCCATCCATCCCTTCACCCACTCTCCATCCATCCATCCTTTCACCCACCATCATCCATCCATCCATCCATCCATCTGTCCTTCCCCTCATCATCCATCCATCCATACCCTCATCATCCATCCATCCTTCCCCTCATCATCCGTCCATCCTTTTCCCTCATCATCCATCCATCCTTCCCCTCATCATCCATCCATCCTTTTCCCTCATCATCTATCCATCCATCCATCTGTCCTTCCCCTCATCATCCATCCATCCTTCCCCTCATCATCCATCCATCCTTTTCCCTCATCACCCATCCATCCTTTCCCCTCATCATCCACCCATCCATGCTTCCCCTCATCATCCATCCATCCTTCCCCTCATCATCCATCCATCCATCCTTCCCCTCATCATCCATCCATCCTTTCACCCACCCCCTCATCATCCATCCATTCCCTCATCATCCATCCATCCATCCCCTCATCATCCATCCATCCACCCTTCCCCTCATCACCCATCCTTTCACCCACCCCCTCATCATCCATCCATCCATCCTTCCCCTCATCATCCATCCATCCATCCATCCTTCCCCTCATCATCCATCCTTTCCCGTCATCCATCCATCCATCCTTTCACCAACCCATCCATCCTTCCCCTCATCCATCCTTCCTTTCATCCATCCTTCCCCTCACCCATCCATCCATTTATCCTGCCCTTCATCCATCCATCCTTCCCCTCCATCCATCCATCCATCCTTCTCCTCATCCATCATCCTTCCCCTCACCCATCCATCCATCCCATCCATTTATCCTGCCCCTCATCCATCCATCCTTCATCCTTCCCTTAATCCATCCTTCCTTTCATCCATCCTTCCCCTCACCCATCCATCCATCCCATCCATTTATTCTGCCCTTCAACCATCCATCCTTCCCCTCCATCCATCCATCCATCCTTCCCCTCATCCATTTATCCTTCCCCTCATCCATCCGTCCTTCCCCTCCATCCCTCATCCTTCCCCTCATCCATCTTTCCCCTCATCCATCATCCAGCTACCCTTCCACCCATACATCCAGCTATTTACATTTTCTCTCCATCCTTCCCCTCACTCATCAATCCATCTATCCTCTCTCATTATCCATTTATTCAATCTTTCATTCATCCATTCACCCTTTTACTAATTCATCCAGCCATTCACACATCCCTTCACTTACTTACACGCCCACCTTTCCATATTAATTTTGAGCTGAGCCCTTTTGAGAAGAGGCCCATCAAGAACTTCACCCTCGCTGCAGGGGCCGTTCCAGGACTGGGACAGAAGCCACCCAGGGCGGAGACAGGATCCACCACAGGGGGGGGACAAGAGCCATCACAGGCGGGGGTGGACTGGAGCCACAACATGGGGGGACAGGAGCAGGAGTCATCACAGTAGAGGGAACGTGATCCACCAGGGTGGGCATGCAGTATTCTAGTATCATCTTGGGCTTCTCGCCCCCTCCTGCACAAGACAACGAGAAGACAGGCTCTCTGTTCAAAATGCCATCCCCCACTGTGATATACAGTACTTACAGGAGATACTCCGAGAGAACTGATTGAACTGATTGTCCTCCATACTTTGTTAATCAGTGTGGGTGCGATTGTGCCATTTCTTTATTGTATTACATTATGCATGTTTGAAGAACCGAGGTTTGCTTACAAATTAGTGACAGTAAATAAGCTCGGTGAAGAGAAGCAGGTGCTGCCTCGGTGTAATCTGGCCGAGTCTAGGATCTTTGGGGCCCTGGGAAGAAATGGAAAGTGTGAGCCCCCCTCTAAATAGCAGATACAAGACGCATTCAGGGTTGTTTGCGTGTGAATGGATGCCTCCTGCTACTGAACCTGCAGCACCTCCCTCTCAGTCACCTTCAAGCACCTTTTAACAGCTCATCAAGGGCTGGAGGTGTGAGGGGTGCCATCACGCTGTGCCTCCTCGGTGCTGCTGGGGGTCTGAGCTTTCATACAGCATCGGAGTCAAAAAGGGAGGTGGGGGCAAGCTGTGCCCGGTTAAAATTACGGACAAATGGTAGGTGCAGGGGCGTGGTGACCACCGGCGTGCTTGGTACCTTCCGGATTCAGCCAGCCACTCGCCCACCCGGAAATGCTTTATTTACTTTGTGCGCGCCGCGCTCCCGTTTTTTAATGGTGGACGCGGTTTTGATTTAGCAGGGTGGACGGCGTCCACCCTGAAAAACCCTTGGAAATAAGTGGGGGGATGCCGTCCACCCGCGTGGTACCCCGACTCGTGCCCTGGTTTACATTAAAAGAAATCGCGTCACTATAGGCCTCAAATGGTTGTAATTTATTAAAATGGCTTCCAACACTAAACCAAAGATGGCGGTCTACACTAATGCGACTCGACTCTAGTCTTTTATAACTGATACTATGAGGAGCTCCCATTCTAGATGGAAAGCACTGATAATAGTTTTTTCAGAGAGAAGACCACTTCTGACAACACCCTGGAGGCTTTTGCGTGTGGGTGCCAGACCGAGCTACAACACAACCAAGCCACGTGAACATTGACCGGAGCACATGGCCGATATTCAGAGACAGTAGGCGCCCATCAAAAACTGAGGGAACTGGCAGGCATATTGTGGCAAAGTGACCGATGGGGTAAAGACTGCAATCCAGTTGAGGAAAAAATCATTTTAAAAATGTACCTTGGGGCACTTTATTGACTTGCCTTGAAATCACAAATGCACCAATGCACAGACAACCACTAAAATTATCAAACTTGGGTCACTATATGCAGAAGCGAAGTGCATAAATGTTGGAGAGGTGTGGCGCAGAGTCTAGAGCAGCTGAGTCTGGAGCACAGGGCTCACTGTTCGATCCCTGGCACTAGCAGCAGCTCAGCATCATGTGACTGGGCAATACTTCCCTTAGACTCTGGGCAATACTTCCCTTAATCTCCCTAACGCCCCGGCACCTTGAAACTTAAGGGGATGGTATGTTTGCACTTTACAAATAGGAATTGTTCTTATCATTATAATAAATGTTTTGCAAGCACTCCTGCAGTAAAGTGACATTGTTTGATTCCCGCGGGCAGCCGGTGGCCATGCACGAAGTCGGAGCCGACCGCTTCCACTGTGCACGCACATGTAGCTGTTATTCTCCACCGAGGGCAGTCCAATGGACCACTGCGTGCTCCCCACGACGTCCCTTTCACAATGTGCCACTTTCATGGCATCACAACCGCGATCGCTTTAAGAGACCAAGGATGCAATGTCGGCGCATTGCTAAATTGAATACTGAGACAGAAGTCTGTTGTCCCTTGCCAGCCTTCGTCCTTCCGCCCACTGCTGTGAGCAATGAGCTGAACAGCAGACTCATCCATCATTAATAATAATGAGGAGGAAGTGTGGGACTCGCTGAGAACAGCCCTTTGCCCTGTGCCTGATCAGTGCACTGTGCAGAGACCGTAGGACCGGCTTTGAGCAGCACTAGTGCATTACATCTAATGTCTCTTTCTTGCTCCTCCTCTCTGAAATAATTCAGGAATCCTAAAAGTCACAGATTTCCAACCCTCCTGTTCTCCTCCTGGTCTGAGATCCGTTAGTCCATATCTCTGGCGAGAAGCTCGCTCGGCCACATACTCCTGAAGGAATATTCAAGCACAGTATCTGCCCAGGTACAGGGATATATGAATTTTCTCGAAAAACCACAAAAGCAGATCCTGACACAGAGGGTTGGTGGATCAGAGGGAGGACATTGAGTCTATTCTCATTAGGAGCTGATGCAGCTGAAATCACCATGAAAATAAATATCCTCTCGACTAATGAAGACTACGAGTTGTCCTGATGTCTTGGGTGTTTCCTAACCCCATCCAGCGTGATGAGGAATCTTGGTGGCCTTCAACTCAGAATTATCCTTCTCCAAGAAAGAGCTCTCTGTAACAAGAACACGTTCCTCAACCATGTACGGTCCAAGGGATTCTTCAACTGCTGTAAACTCTTGACTGGTTCATCCAAGACGCTATCGACTACTGCAACGGATGACCAGTGGCGCCCAGAGCAAAAAATCTGTAGATCATCACAGACGACAAAACCTCAATGTCCGACTCATTCTCCATAGGAGATTGCATGACCCCGAGTAGTCACACCACTGCCACCACTTAAAGGATAGATTTTAAATCTCTTAGCCTGACCTGAAGGCTATCCCAGTGTCCTCCCACTACCTGCCGATGAGATACCAATGGCTTGGAAGTAGGACTCTACGCATACAAGACTCCTCCGCCCTCAGGTACTCTCTTCCTTTGCCTTGGTGCTTAAAGGGGGGCTTCAAGTAGTTCAGGGGCGTAACAGAGGACCTCACACCCCCGCGGTGCAGGGGGCTCCATCACCTGCCATCTTCTCCCTGAATGTCTCTCTGGGTGTAGGGGCCCTCTGAGTACTTCTTAGCCCCCCTTCAGGTTTTGTAACCCCCGAGTATTCCTGCAAAATCTGAAATCTTCCTTCTTTTTATGGTCTCAAAGGAGTTCTCAATTCAGGTTCATTATCTCCACCGCCAAACTTTTTTTTTCGACCAGCGCTTGAAGCCTTCATTCGCCGCACTAGCACTTTATAATATCAAAAATCAATAATATATCATGTTTCCATTATTTTAAATCGTTGATCTGAAATCTTTCCCTGTTATATACAATTTTGGTCTCCGAACAAAACTCTTTCATCTAACATGCGCGTCTCTTTGCATCAAGTGTTAAACTTTGATCAATGATTAGATTTAAAAAAAAACACACACAAAGTTCATGTCCTGGTCACAGGCCGACCCTGGCTGTGCCTGTCACTCACAGGCCCTCATTTGCATCTCAATGGCCAGCTTCCCGTCCCTCGGCCATCTCTGTGTCTTTCAGTGCTAAACAAACAAACATGATGCAATCTTCGGCTTCAGAAAAACAAGTCAGCAGCGTCCAAGAAGGGGAACCAAGGGGGGAGGAAATGAGCAGATGAATTGTTCTTAAACATTGTCATAGCTGGGGACCGACAGCTCAGACTGTCAAGCAGGGGGCTATTAACTGATAGATGAACCTGTACTTAATTTGTGCCGGTGGTTACAGGAGGTGAGCACCAACGCACATGTTAATGGTCCAGGACTTAAATTCATTATCAGATTTTGACGCACTAGATAACTGCAGCATTCAGTTGTCATTTAAGACTGTTAGAAACTGATGGAAAGAATGAAGATAGCCGATTTCGACCTCCTGGGAACAAGCCACAACAAGCATTTGCAATGCAATAGTTCTCGCATTTGCAAGAGTTTAAGCTATTGGCATTGTAAATGACAATGTCTTTTATTTATGTGTTTTGAAAACCTGCAAGCGGTGTGTAAACACGCACTTTGTTCTTAGATTCGTTGCTTTCGAGAAGCAAGGCTGCCAGTAACTGTACCTCCTTTACTGCCAGCCTTGCTTCTTGTAGGCAAGGACTAAAAGTACATAGTGCGTGTTTACGCACTGCTTGCAGGTTTTCAATAGAACAGTTGGGGGGGGGGGGGAAGAAAGATAATATGGCCAACGGGAGGGGGGTGACAAAGACAACACAAACAATGGCTGAAGGGGGCGGGAACCAAGAGAACATGGGCAACGGGGAGGGGAGCAAAGTGAACACCGACAATGGGAGGGGTATGGGAGCAAAGTGAAACAAGAACAGGAAACTTACAAAACAAGCCAAGGCATCACCCCCTTTTACCACAAGTACTTAATTGCCAAGGCACAGTAATCAAGAAACAGATGTTCCATATAACAGTTAAAATACAAAAGGGATTTTACTTTAATAAAGAAGGTGGGCAGCGGATTGAGCTACAACAAGGGATGGCCCATGCCCGGTCTCTTATGGGCAAAGATGGGCTCAGCCTTTGCCCAGTTTACACCCGGGCATGCGCCCCATGCAGTGGTTTGCTACAGCTGATTAATAATGCCCACACAGCAGTATCACCATGCAGCCCTGTCTCTATGGGCCAACCGGATCATCATGCCTGCAGTCCTTAATTGCCCCAAAGGCTTCTTGTGAACATCGCAAGTAGTGAGTTGTTACAGTTTATTAAATATGCCCGTACAGCAGAATCAAAATGTGGCCCACCTCCTCTCCCCAGCAGGATTATGGTGCTAGGCGGAAAGAAAGACAAAACAAACTATGGCTGGAGGAAGGCGGGAGCACACTGAACACAGACAACGGGAGGGGGCGGGAGCAAAGTGAAACACCCCTTCCAGACTCTGTGGCCACTTTGCTCCCGCCCCCACTCCCGTTGTCTGTGGTCACTTTGCTCCCGACGCCCTCCCGCTGTTTGTGGTCACTTTGCCCCAGCCCCACACTCCTGCTGTCTGGTAGATAAACCAAGACTACAGACTGTGCAGGAGGCAGCAACCTCTCTCCTAAACCAAGACTACAGGCGGCACAGGAGGCAGCAACCTCTCTGATACACCAAGACTACAGACTATGCAGGAGGCAGCAACCTCTCTCATAAACCACGACTACAGGCGGCACAGGAGGCAGCAATCTCTCTGATAAACCAAGACCACAGGCAGTGCAGGAGGCAGCAACCTCTCTGATACACCAAGACTACAGACTGTGCAGGAGGCAGCAACCTCTCTGATACACCAAGACTACAGACTGTGCAGGAGGCAGCAACCTCTCTGATAAACCAAGACTACAGGCAGTGCAGGAGGCAGCAACCTCTCTGATACACCAAGACTACAGGTGGTGCAGGAGGCAGCAACCTCTCTGATAAACCAAGACCACAGGCAGTGCAGGAGGCAGCAACCTCTCTGATACACCAAGACTACAGACTGTGAAGGAGGCAGCAACCTCTCTGATAAACCAAGACTACAGGCAGTGCAGGAGGCAGCAACCTCTCTCATAACCCAAGACTACAGACTGTGCAGGAGGCAGCAACCTCTCTGATAAACCAAGACTACAGGCGGCGCAGGAGGTAGCAACCCTCTGATAAACCAAGACCACAGGCAGAGCAGGAGGCAGCAACCTCTCTGATAAACCAAGACTACAGGCAGTGCAGGAGGCAGCAACCTCTCTGATACACCAAGACTACAGGCGGTTCAGGAGGCAGCAACCTCTCTGATACACCAAGACTACAGGTGGTGCAGGAGGCAGCAACCTCTCTGATAAACCAAGACCACAGGCAGTGCAGGAGGCAGCAACCTCTCTGATAAACCAAGACTACAGGCAATGCAGGAGGCAGCAACCTCTCTGATAATCAAGACTACAGGCAGTGCAGGAGGCAGCAACCTCTCTGATAAACCAAGACTACAGGAAGTGCAGGAGGCAGCAACCTCTCTGATAATCAAGACTACAGGCAGTGCAGGAGGCAGCAACCTCTCTGATAAACCAAGACTACAGGCAGTGCAGGAGGCAGCAACCTCTCTCATAACCCAAGACTACAGACTGTGCAGGAGGCAGCAACCTCTCTGATAAACCAAGACTACAGGCGGCGCAGGAGGTAGCAACCCTCTGATAAACCAAGACCACAGGCAGAGCAGGAGGCAGCAACCTCTCTGATAAACCAAGACTACAGGCAGTGCAGGAGGCAGCAACCTCTCTGATACACCAAGACTACAGGCGGTGCAGGAGGCAGCAACCTCTCTGATACACCAAGACTACAGGTGGTGCAGGAGGCAGCAACCTCTCTGATAAACCAAGACCACAGGCAGTGCAGGAGGCAGCAACCTCTCTGATAAACCAAGACTACAGGAAGTGCAGGAGGCAGCAACCTCTCTGATAATCAAGACTACAGGCAGTGCAGGAGGCAGCAACCTCTCTGATAAACCAAGACTACAGGAAGTGCAGGAGGCAGCAACCTCTCTGATAATCAAGACTACAGACTGTGCAGGAGGCAGCAACCTCTCTGATACACCAAGACTACAGGTGGTGCAGGAGGCAGCAACCTCTCTGATAAACCAAGACCACAGGCAGTGCAGGAGGCAGCAACCTCTCTGATACACCAAGACTACAGGTGGTGCAGGAGGCAGCAACCTCTCTCATAAACCAAGACCACAGGCAGTGCAGGAGGCAGCAACCTCTCTGATAAACCAAGACTACAGGCAGTGCATGAGGCAGCAACCTCTCTGATAAACCAAGACTACAGGCGGCGCAGGAGGCAGCAACCTCTCTGATAAACCAAGACGACAGGCAGTGCAGGAGACAACAACCACTCTGATAAACTAAGACTACAGGTGGTGCAGGAGGCAGCAACCTCTCTGATAAACCAAGACCACAGGCAGTGCAGGAGGCAGCAACCTCTCTGATAAACCAAGACTACAGACTGTGCAGGAGGCAGCAACCTCTCTGATAAACCAAGACCACAGGCGGTGCAGGAGGCAGCAACCTCTCTGATAAACCAAGACTACAGGCGGCGCAGGAGGCAGCAACCTCTCTCATAAACCAAGACTACAGGCGGTGCAGGGGGCAGCAACCTCTCTGATAAACCAAGACTACAGGCGGCGCAGGAGGCAGCAACCTCTCTCATAAACCAAGACTACAGGCAGTGCAGGAGGCAGCAACCTCTCTGATAATCCAAGACTACAGGCAGTGCAGGAGGCAGCAACCTCTCTGATACACCAAGACTACAGGCGGCGCAGGAGGCAGCAACCTCTCTCATAAACCAAGACTACAGGCAGTGCAGGAGGCAGCAACCTCTCTGATAAACCATGACTACAGACGGTGCAGGAGGCAGCAACCTCTCTGATAAACCAAGATTACAGGTGGTGCAGGAGGCAGCAACCTCTCTGATAAACCAAGACTACAGGCGGCGCAGGAGGTAGCAACCCTCTGATAAACCAAGACCACAGGCAGAGCAGGAGGCAGCAACCTCTCTGATAAACCAAGACTACAGGCAGTGCAGGAGGCAGCAACCTCTCTGATACACCAAGACTACAGGCGGTGCAGGAGGCAGCAACCTCTCTGATACACCAAGACTACAGGTGGTGCAGGAGGCAGCAACCTCTCTGATAAACCAAGACCACAGGCAGTGCAGGAGGCAGCAACCTCTCTGATAAACCAAGACTACAGGAAGTGCAGGAGGCAGCAACCTCTCTGATAATCAAGACTACAGGCAGTGCAGGAGGCAGCAACCTCTCTGATAAACCAAGACTACAGGAAGTGCAGGAGGCAGCAACCTCTCTGATAATCAAGACTACAGACTGTGCAGGAGGCAGCAACCTCTCTGATACACCAAGACTACAGTTGGTGCAGGAGGCAGCAACCTCTCTGATAAACCAAGACCACAGGCAGTGCAGGAGGCAGCAACCTCTCTGATACACCAAGACTACAGGTGGTGCAGGAGGCAGCAACCTCTCTCATAAACCAAGACCACAGGCAGTGCAGGAGGCAGCAACCTCTCTGATAAACCAAGACTACAGGCAGTGCAGGAGGCAGCAACCTCTCTGATAAACCAAGACTACAGGCGGCGCAGGAGGCAGCAACCTCTCTGATAAACCAAGACGACAGGCAGTGCAGGAGACAACAACCACTCTGATAAACTAAGACTACAGGTGGTGCAGGAGGCAGCAACCTCTCTGATAAACCAAGACCACAGGCAGTGCAGGAGGCAGCAACCTCTCTGATAAACCAAGACTACAGACTGTGCAGGAGGCAGCAACCTCTCTGATAAACCAAGACCACAGGCGGTGCAGGAGGCAGCAACCTCTCTGATAAACCAAGACTACAGGCGGCGCAGGAGGCAGCAACCTCTCTCATAAACCAAGACTACAGGCGGTGCAGGGGGCAGCAACCTCTCTGATAAACCAAGACTACAGGCGGCGCAGGAGGCAGCAACCTCTCTCATAAACCAAGACTACAGGCAGTGCAGGAGGCAGCAACCTCTCTGATAATCCAAGACTACAGGCAGTGCAGGAGGCAGCAACCTCTCTGATACACCAAGACTACAGGCGGCGCAGGAGGCAGCAACCTCTCTCATAAACCAAGACTACAGGCAGTGCAGGAGGCAGCAACCTCTCTGATAAACCAAGACTACAGACGGTGCAGGAGGCAGCAACCTCTCTGATAAACCAAGACTACACCCACTACAGACGGTGCAGGAGGCAGCAACCTCTCTGATAAACCAAGACTACAGACGGTGCAGGAGGCAGCAACCTCTCTGATAAACCAAGACCACAGGCAGTGCAGGAGGCAGCAACCTCTCTGATACACCAAGACTACAGACTGTGAAGGAGGCAGCAACCTCTCTGATAAACCAAGACTACAGACGGTGCAGGAGGCAGCAACCTCTCTGATAAACCAAGACCACAGGCAGTGCAGGAGGCAGCAACCTCTCTGATACACCAAGACTACAGGTGGCGCAGGAGGCAGCAACCTCTCTCATAAACCAAGACTACAGGCAGTGCAGGAGGCAGCAACCTCTCTCATAAACCAAGACTACAGGCAGTGCAGGAGGCAGCAACCTCTCTCATAAACCAAGACCACAGGCAGTGCAGGAGGCAGCAACCTATCTGATACACCAAGACTACAGACTGTGAAGGAGGCAGCAACCTCTCTGATAAACCAAGCCTACAGGCAGTGCAGGAGGCAGCGAATTCTCTGATAAACCAAGACTACAGACTGTGCAGGAGGCAGCAACCTGCCTTATAATCCAAGTCTGCAGGCAGTGCAGGAGATATCAACCTCTCTGATAAACCAAGACTACAGGCGGTGCAGGAGGCAGCAACCTCTCTGATAAACCAAGACTACAGGCAGTGCAGGAGGCAGCAACCTCTCTGATAAACAAAGACTACAGGCGGTGCAGGGGGCAGCAACCTCTCTGATAAACCAAGACTACAGGCGGCGCAGGAGGCAGCAACCTCTCTCATAAACCAAGACTACAGGCAGTGCAGGAGGCAGCAACCTCTCTGATAATCCAAGACTACAGGCAGTGCAGGAGGCGGCAACCTCTCTGATAAACCAAGACTACAGACGGTGCAGGAGGCAGCAACCTCTCTGATAAACCAAGACTACAGACGGTGCAGGAGGCAGCAACCTCTCTGATAAACCAAGACCACAGGCAGTGCAGGAGGCAGCAACCTCTCTGATACACCAAGACTACAGGCGGCGCAGGAGGCAGCAACCTCTCTCATAAACCAAGACTACAGGCAGTGCAGGAGGCAGCAACCTCTCTCATAAACCAAGACTACAGGCAGTGCAGGAGGCAGCAACCTCTCTGATAAACCAAGACCACAGGCAGTGCAGGAGGCAGCAACCTCTCTGATAAACCAAGACTACAGGCGGCGCAGGAGGTAGCAACCCTCTGATAAACCAAGACTACAGGCAGTGCAGGAGGTAGCAACCTCTCTGATACACCAAGACTACAGGCGGCACAGGAGGCAGCAATCTCTCTGATAAACCAAGACTACAGGTGGTGCAGGAGGCAGCAACCTCTCTGATAAACCAAGACTACAGACTGTGCAGGAGGTAGCAACCTCTCTGATAAACCAAGACCACAGGCAGTGCAGGAGGCAGCAACCTCTCTCATAAACCAAGATACAGGTGGTGCAGGAGGCAGCAACCTCTCTGATAAACCAAGACTACAGGTGGTGCAGGAGGCAGCAACCTCTCTGATAAACCAAGACTACAGACTGTGCAGGAGGTAGCAACCTCTCTGATAAACCAAGACCACAGGCAGTGCAGGAGGCAGCAACCTCTCTCATAAACCAAGACTACAGGCGGTGCAGGAGGCAGCAACCACTCTGATAAACCAAGACTACAGGTGGTGCAGGAGGCAGCAACCACTCTGATAAACTAAGACTACAGATGGTGCAGGAGGTAGCAACCTCTCTGATAAACCAAGACTACAGGCAGTGCAGGAGGCAGCAACCTCTCTGATAAACCAAGACTACAGGCAGTGCATGAGGCAGCAACCTCTCTGATAAACCAAGACTACAGGCGGCGCAGGAGGCAGCAACCTCTCTGATAAACCAAGACGACAGGCAGTGCAGGAGACAACAACCACTCTGATAAACTAAGACTACAGGTGGTGCAGGAGGCAGCAACCTCTCTGATAAACCAAGACCACAGGCAGTGCAGGAGGCAGCAACCTCTCTGATAAACCAAGACTACAGACTGTGCAGGAGGCAGCAACCTCTCTGATAAACCAAGACCACAGGCGGTGCAGGAGGCAGCAACCTCTCTGATAAACCAAGACTACAGGCGGCGCAGGAGGCAGCAACCTCTCTCATAAACCAAGACTACAGGCGGTGCAGGGGGCAGCAACCTCTCTGATAAACCAAGACTACAGGCGGCGCAGGAGGCAGCAACCTCTCTCATAAACCAAGACTACAGGCAGTGCAGGAGGCAGCAACCTCTCTGATAATCCAAGACTACAGGCAGTGCAGGAGGCAGCAACCTCTCTGATACACCAAGACTACAGGCGGCGCAGGAGGCAGCAACCTCTCTCATAAACCAAGACTACAGGCAGTGCAGGAGGCAGCAACCTCTCTGATAAACCATGACTACAGACGGTGCAGGAGGCAGCAACCTCTCTGATAAACCAAGATTACAGGTGGTGCAGGAGGCAGCAACCTCTCTGATAAACCAAGACTACAGGCGGCGCAGGAGGTAGCAACCCTCTGATAAACCAAGACCACAGGCAGAGCAGGAGGCAGCAACCTCTCTGATAAACCAAGACTACAGGCAGTGCAGGAGGCAGCAACCTCTCTGATACACCAAGACTACAGGCGGTGCAGGAGGCAGCAACCTCTCTGATACACCAAGACTACAGGTGGTGCAGGAGGCAGCAACCTCTCTGATAAACCAAGACCACAGGCAGTGCAGGAGGCAGCAACCTCTCTGATAAACCAAGACTACAGGAAGTGCAGGAGGCAGCAACCTCTCTGATAATCAAGACTACAGGCAGTGCAGGAGGCAGCAACCTCTCTGATAAACCAAGACTACAGGAAGTGCAGGAGGCAGCAACCTCTCTGATAATCAAGACTACAGACTGTGCAGGAGGCAGCAACCTCTCTGATACACCAAGACTACAGTTGGTGCAGGAGGCAGCAACCTCTCTGATAAACCAAGACCACAGGCAGTGCAGGAGGCAGCAACCTCTCTGATACACCAAGACTACAGGTGGTGCAGGAGGCAGCAACCTCTCTCATAAACCAAGACCACAGGCAGTGCAGGAGGCAGCAACCTCTCTGATAAACCAAGACTACAGGCAGTGCAGGAGGCAGCAACCTCTCTGATAAACCAAGACTACAGGCGGCGCAGGAGGCAGCAACCTCTCTGATAAACCAAGACGACAGGCAGTGCAGGAGACAACAACCACTCTGATAAACTAAGACTACAGGTGGTGCAGGAGGCAGCAACCTCTCTGATAAACCAAGACCACAGGCAGTGCAGGAGGCAGCAACCTCTCTGATAAACCAAGACTACAGACTGTGCAGGAGGCAGCAACCTCTCTGATAAACCAAGACCACAGGCGGTGCAGGAGGCAGCAACCTCTCTGATAAACCAAGACTACAGGCGGCGCAGGAGGCAGCAACCTCTCTCATAAACCAAGACTACAGGCGGTGCAGGGGGCAGCAACCTCTCTGATAAACCAAGACTACAGGCGGCGCAGGAGGCAGCAACCTCTCTCATAAACCAAGACTACAGGCAGTGCAGGAGGCAGCAACCTCTCTGATAATCCAAGACTACAGGCAGTGCAGGAGGCAGCAACCTCTCTGATACACCAAGACTACAGGCGGCGCAGGAGGCAGCAACCTCTCTCATAAACCAAGACTACAGGCAGTGCAGGAGGCAGCAACCTCTCTGATAAACCAAGACTACAGACGGTGCAGGAGGCAGCAACCTCTCTGATAAACCAAGACTACACCCACTACAGACGGTGCAGGAGGCAGCAACCTCTCTGATAAACCAAGACTACAGACGGTGCAGGAGGCAGCAACCTCTCTGATAAACCAAGACCACAGGCAGTGCAGGAGGCAGCAACCTCTCTGATACACCAAGACTACAGACTGTGAAGGAGGCAGCAACCTCTCTGATAAACCAAGACTACAGACGGTGCAGGAGGCAGCAACCTCTCTGATAAACCAAGACCACAGGCAGTGCAGGAGGCAGCAACCTCTCTGATACACCAAGACTACAGGTGGCGCAGGAGGCAGCAACCTCTCTCATAAACCAAGACTACAGGCAGTGCAGGAGGCAGCAACCTCTCTCATAAACCAAGACTACAGGCAGTGCAGGAGGCAGCAACCTCTCTCATAAACCAAGACCACAGGCAGTGCAGGAGGCAGCAACCTATCTGATACACCAAGACTACAGACTGTGAAGGAGGCAGCAACCTCTCTGATAAACCAAGCCTACAGGCAGTGCAGGAGGCAGCGAATTCTCTGATAAACCAAGACTACAGACTGTGCAGGAGGCAGCAACCTGCCTTATAATCCAAGTCTGCAGGCAGTGCAGGAGATATCAACCTCTCTGATAAACCAAGACTACAGGCGGTGCAGGAGGCAGCAACCTCTCTGATAAACCAAGACTACAGGCAGTGCAGGAGGCAGCAACCTCTCTGATAAACAAAGACTACAGGCGGTGCAGGGGGCAGCAACCTCTCTGATAAACCAAGACTACAGGCGGCGCAGGAGGCAGCAACCTCTCTCATAAACCAAGACTACAGGCAGTGCAGGAGGCAGCAACCTCTCTGATAATCCAAGACTACAGGCAGTGCAGGAGGCGGCAACCTCTCTGATAAACCAAGACTACAGACGGTGCAGGAGGCAGCAACCTCTCTGATAAACCAAGACTACAGACGGTGCAGGAGGCAGCAACCTCTCTGATAAACCAAGACCACAGGCAGTGCAGGAGGCAGCAACCTCTCTGATACACCAAGACTACAGGCGGCGCAGGAGGCAGCAACCTCTCTCATAAACCAAGACTACAGGCAGTGCAGGAGGCAGCAACCTCTCTCATAAACCAAGACTACAGGCAGTGCAGGAGGCAGCAACCTCTCTGATAAACCAAGACCACAGGCAGTGCAGGAGGCAGCAACCTCTCTGATAAACCAAGACTACAGGCGGCGCAGGAGGTAGCAACCCTCTGATAAACCAAGACTACAGGCAGTGCAGGAGGTAGCAACCTCTCTGATACACCAAGACTACAGGCGGCACAGGAGGCAGCAATCTCTCTGATAAACCAAGACTACAGGTGGTGCAGGAGGCAGCAACCTCTCTGATAAACCAAGACTACAGACTGTGCAGGAGGTAGCAACCTCTCTGATAAACCAAGACCACAGGCAGTGCAGGAGGCAGCAACCTCTCTCATAAACCAAGATACAGGTGGTGCAGGAGGCAGCAACCTCTCTGATAAACCAAGACTACAGGTGGTGCAGGAGGCAGCAACCTCTCTGATAAACCAAGACTACAGACTGTGCAGGAGGTAGCAACCTCTCTGATAAACCAAGACCACAGGCAGTGCAGGAGGCAGCAACCTCTCTCATAAACCAAGACTACAGGCGGTGCAGGAGGCAGCAACCACTCTGATAAACCAAGACTACAGGTGGTGCAGGAGGCAGCAACCACTCTGATAAACTAAGACTACAGATGGTGCAGGAGGTAGCAACCTCTCTGATAAACCAAGACTACAGGCAGTGCAGGAGGCAGCAACCTCTCTGATAAACCACGACTACAGGCGGTGCAGGAGACAGCAACCTCTCTGATAAACCAAGACTACAGGCGGTGCAGGAGGCAGCAACCACTCTGATAAACTAGGACTACAGGCAGTGCAGGAGGCAGCAACCTCTCTGATAAACCAAGACTACAGGCAGTGCAGGAGGCAGCAACCTCTCTGATAAACCAAGACTACAGACTATGCAGGAGGCAGCAACCTGTCTGATAAACCAAGACTACAGGCAGAGCAGGAGGCAGCAGCCTCGCTGATAAACCAAGACTACAGGCGGTGCAGGAGGCAGCAACCACTCTGATAAACCAAGACTACAGGTGGTGCAGGAGGCAGCA
Source organism: Lissotriton vulgaris (assembly GCF_964263255.1). Classification (NCBI taxonomy): domain Eukaryota; kingdom Metazoa; phylum Chordata; class Amphibia; order Caudata; family Salamandridae; genus Lissotriton; species Lissotriton vulgaris. The sequence continues at coordinate 118,249,572 of NC_141687.1, forward strand.
ACCACTCTGATAAACTAAGACCACAGATGGTGCAGGAGGCAGCAACCTCTCTGATAAACCAAGACTACAGGCAGTGCAGGAGGCGCAACCTCTCTGATAAACCAAGACTACAGGCAGTGCAGGAGACAACAACCTCTCTGATAAACCAAGACTACAGGCGGTGCAGGAGGCAGCAACCTCTCTGATAAACCAAGACTACAGGCGCGCAGGAGGCAGCAACCTCTCTGATAAACCAAGACTACAGGCAGTGCAGGAGGCAGCAACCTCTCTGATACACCAAGACTACAGGCGGCACAGGAGGCAGCAATCTCTCTGATAAACCAAGACTACAGGTGGTGCAGGAGGCAGCAACCTCTCTGATACACCAAGACTACAGGCGGCACAGGAGGCAGCAATCTCTCTGATAAACCAAGACTACAGGCAGTGCAGGAGGCAGCAACCTCTCTGATACACCAAGACTACAGACTGTGCAGGAGGCAGCAACCTCTCTGATAAACCAAGACTACAGACTGTGCAGGAGGCAGCAACCTCTCTGATAAACCAAGACTACAGGCAGTGCAGGAGGCAGCAACCTCTCTGATAAACCAAGACTACAGGCAGTGCAGGAGGCGCAACCTCTCTGATAAACCAAGACCACAGGCAGTGCAGAAGGCAGCAACCTCTCTGATACACCAAGACTACAGGCGGCACAGGAGGCAGCAATCTCTCTGATAAACCAAGACTACAGGTGGTGCAGGAGGCAGCAACCTCTCTGATAAACCAAGACTACAGACTGTGCAGGAGGCAGCAACCTCTCTCATAAACCAAGACTACAGGCGGTGCAGGAGGCAGCAACCTCTCTGATAAACCAAGACTACAGGCGGTGCAGGAGGCAGCAACCTCTCTGATAATCCAAGACTACAGGCAGTGCAGGAGGCGGCAACCTATCTGATAAACCAAGACTACAGGCGGCGCAGGAGGTAGCAACCCTCTGATAAACCAAGACCACAGGCAGAGCAGGAGGCAGCAACCTCTCTGATAAACCAAGACTACAGGCAGTGCAGGAGGCAGCAACCTCTCTGATACACCAAGACTACAGGCGGCACAGGAGGCAGCAATCTCTCTGATAAACCAAGACTACAGGTGGTGCAGGAGGCAGCAACCTCTCTGATAAACCAATACGACAGGCAGTGCAGGAGACAACAACCACTCTGATAAACTAAGACTACAGATGGTGCAGGAGGCAGCAACCTCTCTGATAAACCAAGACTACAGGCAGTGCAGGAGGCGCAACCTCTCTGATAAACCAAGACTACAGGCGGTGCAGGAGGCAGCAACCTCTCTGATAAACCAAGACTACAGGCAGTGCAGGAGGCGCAACCTCTCTGATAAACCAAGACTACAGGCGGTGCAGGGGGCAGCAACCTCTCTGATAAACCAAGACTACAGGCAGTGCAGGAGGCAGCAACCTCTCTGATAAACCAAGACTACAGACGGTGCAGGAGGCAGCAACCTCTCTGATACACCAAGACTACAGGCGGTGCAGGAGGCAGCAACCTCTCTGATAAACCAAGACTACAGGCAGTGCAGGAGGCAGCAACCTCTCTGATAAACCAAGACTACAGGCAGTGCAGGAGGCACCAACCTCTCTGATAAACCAAGACTACAGGCGGTGCAGGAGGCAGAAACCTCTCTGATAAACCAAGACCAAAGGCAGTGCAGGAGACAACAACCTCTCTGATAAACCAAGACTACAGGCAGTGCAGGAGGCAGCAACCTCTCTCATAAACCAAGACTACAGGCAATGCAGGAGGCAGCAACCTCTCTGATAAACCAAGACTACAGGTGGTGCAGGAAGCAGCAACATGCCTGATAATCCAAGTCTGCAGGCAGAGCAGGAGGCAGCAACCTCTCTGATACACCGAGACTACAGGCGGTGCAGGTGGCAGCAACCTCTCTGATAAACCAAGACCACAGGCAGTGCAGGAGGCAGCAACCTCTCTTATAAACCAAGACGACAGGCAGTGCAGGAGACAACAACCTCTCTGATAAACCAAGACTACAGGTGGTGCAGGAGGCAGCAACCTCTCTGATAAACCAAGACTACAGGCAGTGCAGGAGGCAGCAACCTCTCTGATAAACCAAGACTACAGGCAGTGCAGGAGGCAGCAACCTCTCTGATAAACCAAGACTACAGGTGGTGCAGGAGGCAGCAACCTCTCTGATAAACCAAGACCACAGGCAGTGCAGGAGGCAGCAACCTCTCTGATAAACCAAGACTACAGGCGGTGCAGGAGGCAGCAACCTCTCTGATAAACCAAGACCACAGGCAGTGCAGGAGGCAGCAACCTCTCTTATAAACCAAGACGACAGGCAGTGCAGGAGACAACAACCTCTCTGATAAACCAAGACTACAGGTGGTGCAGGAGGCAGCAACCTCTCTGATAAACCAAGACTACAGGCAGTGCAGGAGGCAGCAACCTCTCTGATAAACCAAGACTACAGGCCGTGCAGGAGGCAGCAACCTCTCTGATAAACCAAGACTACAGGCGGTGCAGGAGGCAGCAACCTGCCTGATAAACCAAGACTACAGGCAGTGCAGGAGGTAGCAACCCTCTGATAAACCAAGACCACAGGCAGTGCAGGAGGCAGCAACCTCTCTGATAAACCAAGACTACAGGCGGCGCAGGAGGTAGCAACCCTCTGATAAACCAAGACTACAGGCAGTGCAGGAGGTAGTCACCTCTCTGATACACCAAGACTACAGGCGGCACAGGAGGCAGCAATCTCTCTGATAAACCAAGACTACAGGTGGTGCAGGAGGCAGCAACCTCTCTGATAAACCAAGACTACAGACTGTGCAGGAGGTAGCAACCTCTCTGATAAACCAAGACCACAGGCAGTGCAGGAGGCAGCAACCTCTCTCATAAACCAAAACTACAGGTGGTGCAGGAGGCAGCAACCACTCTGATAAACCAAGACTACAGGTGGTGCAGGAGGCAGCAACCACTCTGATAAACTAAGACTACAGATGGTGCAGGAGGTAGCAACCTCTCTGATAAACCAAGACTACAGGCAGTGCAGGAGGCAGCAACCTCTCTGATAAACCACGACTACAGGCGGTGCAGGAGACAGCAACCTCTCTGATAAACCAAGACTACAGGCGGTGCAGGAGGCAGCAACCACTCTGATAAACTAAGACTACAGGCAGTGCAGGAGGCAGCAACCTCTCTGATAAACCAAGACTACAGGCAGTGCAGGAGGCAGCAACCTCTCTGATAAACCAAGACTACAGACTATGCAGGAGGCAGCAACCTGTCTGATAAACCAAGACTACAGGCAGAGCAGGAGGCAGCAGCCTCGCTGATAAACCAAGACTACAGGCGGTGCAGGAGGCAGCAACCACTCTGATAAACCAAGACTACAGGTGGTGCAGGAGGCAGCAACCACTCTGATAAACTAAGACCACAGATGGTGCAGGAGGCAGCAACCTCTCTGATAAACCAAGACTACAGGCAGTGCAGGAGACAACAACCTCTCTGATAAACCAAGACTACAGGCGGTGCAGGAGGCAGCAACCTCTCTGATAAACCAAGACTACAGGCGGCGCAGGAGGCAGCAACCTCTCTGATAAACCAAGACTACAGGCAGTGCAGGAGGCAGCAACCTCTCTGATACACCAAGACTAGAGGTGGCACAGGAGGCAGCAATCTCTCTGATAAACCAAGACTACAGGTGGTGCAGGAGGCAGCAACCTCTCTGATACACCAAGACTACAGGCGGCACAGGAGGCAGCAATCTCTCTGATAAACCAAGACTACAGGCAGTGCAGGAGGCAGCAACCTCTCTGATACACCAAGACTACAGACTGTGCAGGAGGCAGCAACCTCTCTGATAAACCAAGACTACAGACTGTGCAGGAGGCAGCAACCTCTCTCATAAACCACGACTACAGGCGGTGCAGGAGGCAGCAACCTCTCTGATAAACCAAGACTACAGGCAGTGCAGGAGGCGCAACCTCTCTGATAAACCAAGACCACAGGCAGTGCAGAAGGCAGCAACCTCTCTGATACACCAAGACTACAGGCGGCACAGGAGGCAGCAATCTCTCTGATAAACCAAGACTACAGGTGGTGCAGGAGGCAGCAACCTCTCTGATAAACCAAGACTACAGACTGTGCAGGAGGCAGCAACCTCTCTCATAAACCAAGACTACAGGCGGTGCAGGAGGCAGCAACCTCTCTGATAAACCAAGACTACAGGCGGTGCAGGAGGCAGCAACCTCTCTGATAATCCAAGACTACAGGCAGTGCAGGAGGCGGCAACCTATCTGATAAACCAAGACTACAGGCGGCGCAGGAGGTAGCAACCCTCTGATAAACCAAGACCACAGGCAGAGCAGGAGGCAGCAACCTCTCTGATAAACCAAGACTACAGGCAGTGCAGGAGGCAGCAACCTCTCTGATACACCAAGACTACAGGCGGCACAGGAGGCAGCAATCTCTCTGATAAACCAAGACTACAGGTGGTGCAGGAGGCAGCAACCTCTCTGATAAACCAAGACAACAGGCAGTGCAGGAGACAACAACCACTCTGATAAACTAAGACTACAGATGGTGCAGGAGGCAGCAACCTCTCTGATAAACCAAGACTACAGGCAGTGCAGGAGGCGCAACCTCTCTGATAAACCAAGACTACAGGCGGTGCAGGAGGCAGCAACCTCTCTGATAAACCAAGACTACAGGCAGTGCAGGAGGCGCAACCTCTCTGATAAACCAAGACTACAGGCGGTGCAGGGGGCAGCAACCTCTCTGATAAACCAAGACTACAGGCAGTGCAGGAGGCAGCAACCTCTCTGATAAACCAAGACTACAGACGGTGCAGGAGGCAGCAACCTCTCTGATACACCAAGACTACAGGCGGTGCAGGAGGCAGCAACCTCTCTGATAAACCAAGACTACAGGCAGTGCAGGAGGCAGCAACCTCTCTGATAAACCAAGACTACAGGCAGTGCAGGAGGCACCAACCTCTCTGATAAACCAAGACTACAGGCGGTGCAGGAGGCAGCAACCTCTCTGATAAACCAAGACCAAAGGCAGTGCAGGAGACAACAACCTCTCTGATAAACCAAGACTACAGGCAGTGCAGGAGGCAGCAACCTCTCTCATAAACCAAGACTACAGGCAATGCAGGAGGCAGCAACCTCTCTGATAAACCAAGACTACAGGTGGTGCAGGAAGCAGCAACATGCCTGATAATCCAAGTCTGCAGGCAGAGCAGGAGGCAGCAACCTCTCTTATACACCGAGACTACAGGCGGTGCAGGAGGCAGCAACCTCTCTGATAAACCAAGACCACAGGCAGTGCAGGAGGCAGCAACCTCTCTTATAAACCAAGACGACAGGCAGTGCAGGAGACAACAACCTCTCTGATAAACCAAGACTACAGGTGGTGCAGGAGGCAGCAACCTCTCTGATAAACCAAGACTACAGGCAGTGCAGGAGGCAGCAACCTCTCTGATAAACCAAGACTACAGGCAGTGCAGGAGGCAGCAACCTCTCTGATAAACCAAGACTACAGGTGGTGCAGGAGGCAGCAACCTCTCTGATAAACCAAGACCACAGGCGGTGCAGGAGGCAGCAACCTCTCTGATAAACCAAGACTACAGGCGGTGCAGGAGGCAGCAACCTCTCTGATAAACCAAGACCACAGGCAGTGCAGGAGGCAGCAACCTCTCTTATAAACCAAGACGACAGGCAGTGCAGGAGACAACAACCTCTCTGATAAACCAAGACTACAGGTGGTGCAGGAGGCAGCAACCTCTCTGATAAACCAAGACTACAGGCAGTGCAGGAGGCAGCAACCTCTCTGATAAACCAAGACTACAGGCAGTGCAGGAGGCAGCAACCTCTCTCATAAACCAAGACTACAGGTGGTGCAGGAGGCAGCAACCTCTCTGATAAACCAAGACTACAGGTGGTGCAGGAGGCAGCAACCTCTCTGATAAACCAAGACTACAGGCGGTGCAGGAGGCAGCAACCTGCCTGATAAACCAAGACTACAGGCAGTGCAGGAGGTAGCAACCCTCTGATAAACCAAGACCACAGGCAGTGCAGGAGGCAGCAACCTCTCTGATAAACCAAGACTACAGGTGGTGCAGGAGGCAGCAACCTCTCTGATAAACCAAGACTACAGGCGGTGCAGGAGGCAGCAACCTGCCTGATAAACCAAGACTACAGGCAGTGCAGGAGGTAGCAACCCTCTGATAAACCAAGACCACAGGCAGAGCAGGAGGCAGCAACCTCTCTGATACAAAGAGACTACAGGCGGTGCAGGAGGCAGCAACCTCTCTGATAAACCAAGACTACAGGCAATGCAGGAGGCAGCAACCTGCCTGATAATCCAAGTCTGTAAACAAGTGGGAGTGGTCAAAAGAAACCACCTTTGGATTTGGATATACCCCTTGGGGAGGGACCTTTGTATGAAACTTTATTGATTCTTATAAGTTGTGAGCATGCTTTTCACAAACTAACCGTGACCAAAACAACGGAGGCTGTCGAAACGCTTTGGTTTATTGCTTTGCTTCGATACCCCATGGATTAAAGAATAAATTAATAAGAACACTTTTCGGTGTGGATTGCGACCTTGGTTTTGCAACTCCAAGCTTCCTCGGTGAGAGGAATCGTTGTTGTGATATATATATATATATATATATATATATATATATATATATATATATATATATATATATATATATATATATATATATATATAAATCTCTCTTTCCTGCCCCCTTTTTTGCTCTGTCGATACACTTCATTTTCTCTTTCTTCGTCCATCTATTTCGCTCGACTCGTTTCTTCTCTTGTGCTCTCTTTCTCCCTCATGCTTAAAACTGCTGTTCATTTCAGGGTCTTCAAAGTGAACTGTATGTATCTGAGGGCGGCGTAATGATCATGAAGATTTTTTTGGCCCAATCTAAGACTCTGTCCAGTGCCGGCTTCAGGGCTGTGTGACCGGTGCCGCTGCACCAGGCTGCGCCACGCTCGAGGGCCGCTGCATTTTAAAATATCTTACAAGGTTGTAAAATGCCTGCTGCAGAGCTCTTTGTGTGGACAGCAATTTGCAGGAAATAATACAAAATAAAACTGTCAAATTAAGTGTGGGGACTAATGTACTTGTTGGAGAGAAATGAGTTTTGAATAGTGCCGGTTTGACTCATCACAAACGGAGAGGGTTAATGTGCCTGCTGTAAAGCACAGCGTGTCATAAGCAGATCACAGATTTGGATTTTAAGTAAGTATTTTAGGCAATGATTTACTGTTCCTTGTATGCTTTATAACTCCTACAATAAGCACAGATGGTGGTGAACCTGCATCAAACAGCTGAATACAGACCTCATGGTATAGCTTTAGAACCTTATTTTTCACCCCTCAATCTCTCCATATTATAAGTTTGCTAAAAAAGGTTCATTTAAGTAGTAAAAAATTGTTACTAGTGCACACCCCCCCACCACTATGTTGTTTCTACAGGCCAAGCACTCAACACTCAAAGTCTACCAGTTTGGTTGATATGCCACTTCTGCACCTTGTACCCCCATTGGCTTTGCTCTGACTTACCATAACGTGTATTTGTAAAGCGCGCGTTCACCCAAGGGTATCTTAGTGCTGACTAATATATATTTATTGTTAGCCAACTCAATGGTACTCATTTTATTGACCTCAGAAGAAGGAAAGAATGAGTCGACCCACTGGGATTTGAACCTGTGACCATGAGGTCGAACAAAGGCCCCTGCAGTGGATGCATTGGTCCACCAAGCCACCAGACCCGGCACATTTATACACTTCTGTGATTCATTGTATATGTGTGATGTAAAGCTCTATGACACCCTTCACTGGGATCAGTAGCGCTAGAACAAAATGAAATATGAAAGAGAGAGCGGTTACGGAGAGATAAGTGGCACCGTTGGTTGGTGGTAGGGAGGGAGTCCATGGTGAAGGTCATTGTGGGTTCGCTAACAAAGGTTGCCACACCTGGTGCCACCCGTGCCAAAGCCAGCCCGAGTCTTCGTGCCAGTATATTTAACTGATGCACTAATTCCTGCGCTGTGAAAAACTCCCAGCATGCCTAGCAGAACCAAAGAGGTCTCGCTGATTGGCTCGTCGGCGAACCACACTGAGGCAACATGTCCCTTTGTGAGGCGGAGCATCAGGAAAAGAGCGTTACGCACAGGGGCTACCGTTCAGGGTCCCCCATTCAGCCCAAGGCCAATGAATATCTGTGCATATGGGAGACTGGGCCATCTCATTACATCCTGCAAGGGGGATAGGCATCATTTTGCATCAAGCGCTGCATTAGAAATGAGTAGAAACACAGGAGGCGAGACGGGTATCGGTGCCGCGCAGGAGCATAGCTTCCATTGTTGCAGTAGGTGCAGTGGCACCGGGGCCCATGGGCGCCCGCTGAACCCTGATTATTGCTGTATTTTATAATTCAGAAAGCAGCTACAGGGCCCATACAAGGGCCCCCTTGCACGAGGACGGCGACACACTGGCGACCCTACTGACGCCCCAGCGCACTAGGGAGGGTCAGATACCTGCGCGACTGCCGCTTCCACTGCAGATATATTTGTCACATGTCCAGCAGTAACATAAATGGACCAGTGAGTGTGACGTGGTCCGTCCGCAGCCGGCCAAGGCATGTGAGGTGAATACCCAAACACCGCTCCTGGGGAAGGCGCGCAGATTACCTTTAGTGGGCGCGCGGCCTGTGGCTTTCAGTAATCCAGTTACATAAACTGCACAAACTGAGCTCAGAAATAAGCTGTACTTGGAGCAATTGTGCTGCAACAGAGGCAGCCTCCCCACCCCAAGCAGGAGAGCAAAGCAGGCACTGCGAGAACTGTGAACAACCCTGACACACAGAGACACACGGAGAACCAAAAGCACCGCCATAACAACAACCCTCTTAGGTTTAAACAATTTTATTCTTATTATTTCACTCCAGTTTTCAGTTTTTTACGTCTTTATTTCGAAGTTTTCTTCATAAAAGACAAGCAAGTAAAATATTTACAAAAATACACAACACGTATGTACCGACCTTATACATATAATATAGACTATCACATATCTTGTTTAAAAAATCAATTAAATAACAGATTATTTTACTCATTTTTGACACTGACAACAGATTTATTCATCCTGATAAATAAAGGCTTGCCCAGTAGAGCCCCTGGCTGGGTTTGCATTCATTGATACTGGATCTCCGTGAGATAACTGCTCATCATTTCAGTGTGCACTGGTCTGTCCTGAGTGCAGTGCAGTTGTCTGTTGCCTGGATTCGTGGTGTCTGTGTGAATGAGCATTTCACTGGTGGACGTTAGGAGCCTCAGAAGACAGAGGCATGCAGTGATTAATTTGTAAAACTATAAGTGCCAGGGCCCTCCTCAGGAAGACATGGCAGCTTGCACCATCCATTGCCCCTGGCAGAGCTGCCAATAACAGTACCAACACAACTACTAACCATCACACTCCTACAAGCGTGGCACTTAAAACATTCAAGGCCCTCAAAGCTATAAGAATGGCTTGGGTAGCCCGTATTTGTGATTGTTGATATATATTAAATTAATAAACAACTGTTGTTGTGCTCAAACCAAAATTGGGCAGAAAGCGCCACCTTGCGGCAGTCTGTCATAAGTGCAGGTGCTAAGAATTAAGTGCCGGTACTGATAACCGGAAACCACCAGCTCATTTTAAGCACTGGAGACATGAAGAAGTAACAACAGCTCCTAGAGGGATGCTTTGACTCTGACATGCACCTGAGACTCCACTCAGCAAACCTACTCGAACCTACCCACAAAAGAAGACATTCTCCCCTGACATGTGTCAATCAAAGCTGTCCATCAGGGTGGAAAGAGAGAACCCGATGTGCTCATCAATACATACTGTTTTGCTTGTTTTTATTTCTAGCAGACCCATCAAAAATAGCCATTCGAACCAGCACTGCATCATCAACAATAACTAAGAATACGCATTCTAGAATGTTCTTCGTTGGGTGTCCTCTGCTTGGGTTTTGAGGTGTATTGTGGCATCATTCACAGGAATTTAGCAAAAAATCACAGGGGATTGATTCAATTAAGGTAATCAGAGGCTGGAATCAAAGTAAATACTATCAAGTGTGCGTTGCCTCTGACACCATAGATCTCGCAAATTATTTGTTTTCAGTGTCCTATTTATTGACAATGACTGCATTAATAATTTTAGCACTTTTCTTTACGAGTAGTTCGATGGTACACAATTGGGTGTGAACAAATCATTTATAGTCATCTCCTTTGATAAAGCACATTCAACATATATTAAGACAAATTACTTCCTAACATCAAATTAAATCAACATAACACTTCACATTACTACACAAATAAACAGTGAACAATAGTGAAACTGATTAATTAAACTCATATGTGAACATAATCCTTCGGACTTGCTATTTGATCAGGTTTGCAAGGGAAGGAGGGTCCTACTGGGAATCAAAGAAAGATTTTGTAAATAGCTTAGGGGTATAGCTATTTTTCCCTCAAAGAGTCATTAATTGTCCTGTATACAATATATGTTGAATGTGCTTTATCAAAGGAGATGACTATAAATGATTTGTTCACACCCAATTGTGTACCATCGAACTACTCGTAAAGAAAAGTGCTAAAATTATTAATGCAGTCATTGTCAATAAATAGGACACTGAAAACAAATAATTTGCAAGATCTATGGTGTCAGAGGCAACGCACACTTGATATCATTCACAGGAAGGCACCTTTAAAGCACAGCAAAAGTGCTTAGCACTGTGTAGTTCAAGTTGAACCCTGATGCACGTGTGGCAGAATATTGTTAAAATGACCACGATGATCATTCTGCCATTCAGGCCAGTAAATCCCAGTCAAATTAATGCTCCTGAAGATGTGCCAATTTTTCTTTTTTTTTTAAAGACCGAATTCTGCTCTAACCTAGCAACAAGTCTTGTGCAGCTAAGCATCCTGAATTCAAATCCATATTTGTCTTACTACAGCCTTGTCACATCCCTACTGCAGTCCAGAAATGAGCAGGCAAAGGAAAAAATTTAATTACGTTGGCAATATCCATGAAATTTCCAAATTTGTTATGCTAAATTCATGAAATGTCCCCAAATGTTACATAATTTAGCTTTTTTTCCTCCAGTGTTTAAAAGTTTTCCGAGATACCTGCAAGAGACTGGTTCGCCCATGGAATGCCGCACTGAGAGACATTTTCTACTCAAACTAGTTTCATGCGAGAATCTTCTGAGAATTTCTTTAGGTGAGGTGCGCAAAGAGTGACGCACGATACTTGCATATCACATTTCACCACAAAAGAGTTTGTTCCTTGAAAGTTTCATGAATTTTCAAGAATTTTGCAAGAATAAAATATGCAATTTTGTGCAGCCCTGGAAATGACCTGAAGACACATCTCTTATTCCTCATTCGGCGTAGATAGCGAAAAGGACTTCCCTAGTTCCCAATACGACCCCAAGCAAGACCCAAGCACAAACCACGCTCCTTGTAGATCACTACATTGGTCCCCAGCTACATCTGGTCTTTATAAACAGCAATGGATGCCTGGGAAGACCCTTGATGGAAGTGGCTACATTACTGTGGTAACTGCAGATGACTCTACCTTCAGTTGTCGTGGCAGGAGATCTCACTCACAAACGAGTCTACAGATCGAGTGCGAAAACTGACGTGTTTCATGCTTTGGAGCAATCAGATGACAAAATGTCCTGAGCATCATGCCATGGAATCAATGATTAGAGCGGCAGACCCTGATGCAGAGGTCTATCCCGGGACCAGGGTTCAACTCCCCGCTTCGGCGGGTCTTGGGCTCAAAATTTCACGGACCTGATAATTCTCGCCTCGGTGCCTATTCCAATCATGGAGTCCCACTCTGCAACTCTGGGCAATAGCTTGCTTAATCTCCACAACGGCCCCCACAACGCTAAGGATGCCTGGCCTCCACCTTGGGGGTGCCCAGGAGTGGACGCCTCACAGGGAAAGCCAGGATGGGTTCCACAGAGGTATTCATACAAGCGCCTTGAGACCCTTGCAGGTGAGTAGTGCGCTATACAAGTATCAATTTACATTTACATGTATCTGGTGTGATTATCAGCTTATCCAACTTTTGTGGGGAATAACACAGATTTTGATGCTCTGAGCACCAAAATCCACTTGTCCCAGTAAATACTGTGTCCTTCTCCCCTGTGACATATTCTAGTAGGTTTGCCCTGCTGAAATAAGAGAAAGTGAGACCTTTTCTCACATAGTAATTACTGATACACACACTGCACCACTTATTAAGGCGGTTCCCTAGGCCTTCCTCATGTGTCCCACAATGCATGGAGATGAACTAATAGCTGAGTAGTGGAAATCTTCGCTCGGGCAGGAAGTTAGGGTCTTTTTTTAAATGGTTTTCTTGGTACTCGAGCGGCACCCACTCTTAGTGCCAATATCGGCAACACACTCCCCATCACACATACAGCAATCTCCTGATGAAATAAACACACAAGACACCTTTTTCGTGGAGAAAATTGCTGCAGGTTTATTAGCATACTGAAATATGCCAACATGGTGGGTCAACTTACGGGCAATCCAAGGGCAGGCAACGGAGACACACCTAAACTGCCCTGCCCAACTGAAGAGCCAAATTGCACTGTGGCACTAACCAATCGGTTCTTACCAATTTTGGAGGAGGGTTTACCCCTTCCCACCTGTGGACCGCCAGTCCACCCATCTACTCATGCCCCTTGTGTGGGGACGGAGCGTATCCAGGCAGCCCCCGGTTGCTAAGGTTTACAACCGCCCGTAGGACTAGTGGGGCGCTGTCGTTCCTCCAGGGTACACTGCGAGGACTTGCTGGGGATATTTGGCCTTTGCACCCTTGTTGTGCTACTGAAGAGGGTACCCCTATATACCTTATAGCCTCTGAATCACCCCGTAACTCTGCCTGCAACACAAAATAACATAACTAAATAAATAAATACAATTAACGCCAGGGCAGCTGACTTCAGAGCACAGGGTTCATGGTTCAATCCTAGGCTCCGGCGGCAGCTCAGCTCAGCACCATGTGACTCTGGTCAATAGCTCACTTAATTTCCACGACAGCCCCCAGCGCCTTGAGACCCGTAAGGGTGAGTAGTTCGCGCTTTACAAATACGGATTTTTTTTAATATATATTTACACCCCCTGTATATATACGCCTGGTACGTGGTAGGGAGGGAAACGGCTTGAAGGATTGCCACAAAGACAGCGGCAGGTGGGCGGGGGAAGTACTTATACCTAGCTGCCCGCCCACTGGCGTGCTGGAATTGGTGCGGGGCACGCCGGACCCAGAGAGGGTCCTCAAAACACTAGACTGTCGCTGGGTGCCATCATGTGGAACTAAGGCCCCCCGGGCAGCCACATTACCTGCGCAGCCTTGGATGCCTAAAGGCCCAAGAATCACTAGTGCAGTCCAAAGCTAATGACTGTACAAGATGGCCACCACGACTGTACCAAGATGGCGGCTGACAGGAAGGGAGGAGTCACTTCATTACACACACATGTATGCAAAAGTAAACTTTATTTCCGGGGATACGGGCTAGTTTGAAAGGTTTGCGCATAACTGCACGTGTGTGCACGCACCAAGACTAAACTATATATTTCAGCCAATTATTAAGCAGGAGTTCTTGTAGTTTTAATCTCTCTCGGTATTGAAGAAACATCGTTCAGGTACAGTCATTCCATTCCTGTGGACAGGGGTGACGCCAGGCGCTAGGAGCTCCTCACAGTCTGACAAAGCGCATGGAAGTCTTGTAGGGGCGCTACGGACCGTGATCAAAACAACGATCCTCATAACTGTCTAGATGCGACGCGCATCGTAAGCAGTTTAGGCTGATAGCCCCTTAATGCAGTCTGCCTTCAGTAAACGGTTCAAGCCTCCAAATTGAATTTAGCCTCTCTCTGTGGAGCTCCTAAGACTCAAGAAGCAGAGAGGATGAAAAACAAAAACCATCTAATCCAGGGCCGCGAGCGGAAGGAGCTTATTTTAGGCGCCCCCTCTCTAAGATTTGTAGGGGAGGGAGGGAGAGAAGGCTGCGACTGCAAGCACCCGCCGAGGAACAAGAGGCAAACAAAAAAATCACAAAACGGAAATCGATGCGGTTCCAGTCTCCCAATACATTCTTCACTGATTAAAATCGGAGCGCGTGCTACCAAGTCATCGATTAAGGCGAAGACCATCAATAAAACATGCATTCGGTATTTGATGAGGTACCCGGCTCCTGGGATCAGTTACTGCTGCCCGCCATCGACCAGCAAGGCACAGGAAGGGGGTGGTGGGGATGAGGGGGAGTGACGAGGGGCTCATGCCTAATGACGACCACCCACTTGTGGTCTGTGGACTATGCATTCATCAGTAACCTGCTTTGTATTTTTTTTTATTACTTCTTTGTATATAATGTAGTCTTGTAAAGCGCCGAGGAGGCCACTAAGGGCGTCAGAGCGCTGTTAAAACAATAGAAAGAAATACAAACATATAAAAACATTACAATGTTCAACGTGCTCGTGGTCTTTCAGTTTCCCTCGTGTCCTCTATTCTCCGTTTACCTATAAAACTAGATGTGTCTGACCCTCACCCACCCCTGGCCCGGCTTTCAGAGGTCGCTGAATATCATAAATGTCTCGATTTCCCTAAAGTCTTTGTTGCAGGTGGTTGCGTGTTTCGCTAGATGGGTCTCTGGTGTCTGGGGGTCTTCCCCAGTTTGTCCTGTAGCTTTGGGGCATCCCCGCCCCTCACACATAGGGTAACAACCAGGAATGGGCCTGTTGCCCCCCTCCAGCAGCTGCAACATTCACTCTCCAGTGACACCTTATCTGACACACCTCCCTCTCACCCTCAGCCCTGCCGTGGTCACTTACCGTGACTAACAGCCTGATTCATCAAGCCGAAATTGGCTCGCAAAGGGCCAGATTCTGAGAATCTGGCCCTTTGCGAGCTCTATTTTTGCATTTGGGATTCGTCATCCCAAATGCAAAAATCGGTAATAGCGATGTCACAATTTTGCGAGGAAGTACATTTAAGGAATCTCTATTTGAGATTCCTTAAATGCAATTCATCATCCATTAAAAAATTGCGATTTCGCAATTTCGGCCCGCTATTTACCGCGAGGTCAAACCTCGTGGTAAATAGCGAAAACTTAGAAAAATGCTTTTAAAAGCATTTTTCTAAGTTGCATGTTGCACACACACATGTCCTTTGGACATGTGTGTGCGCAACACCTGTTTGAATTTTCATTTAAGGGGTGCTACAGGGTGTCCTTTGGACACCCCTGGCACCCTTTAAATTGCTATCTTATTTGCGATTAGCAAATTGCTAATCGCAAATAAGGAATACTCCCCATTCATTCCTATGGGCCTTTTGGCGGCCCATAGGAATGAATGGGGAGTATTCCTTATTTGCGATTAGCAATTTGCTAATCGCAAATAAGGAATATGTAGGAATCTCATTTCATTTTGCGATTCCTACATGAATCCCGTTTTGCGAGCCTGTAATAGCGATTCCTTATGAATCGCTATTACAGACTCGCAAAACGGGTCTGTCATGATTCAGGCTGTAAGAGACCCTCTCTTTGAAGCTAGGGTACTCACACATATTTACTAAGGGGCCACAGGTAAAGTTTTAGGGTTTGACAGGGGGATGGGGGGGGGCGCATTGGTGGAGGGAGAGGGCATAGAAGCAAAGAAAGATTGAAAACAATAAATGTATGCAATCTTCTTAAAGTATACAATCCTGTATATTTTGTGATTCACTCTTCTTCGTGTGTTTTACAAACCAGAGAAAACAAGCTGAGAAAAGTTCACCTAGAAAAGCAATCCTGAAATCAGTAACCTAGTTCCATTTTAAAATGCTAATATGATATGCTAAAGTGCCTTCAAAATGTGTTAATTTCCTCCTCTGTGCGATTCTGCAGTGCCCCTAGTGTGTATTGAACTGAATGTTAAATAAAACAGGCAAGCACTCGGAAATGGAAGTGGATGCTTTCGCTGGTTAAGTATTTAAATAAGTATTTAAATAGAAATAGAAACAGGGCTTTGAGTGGGCCGGGTCCTGCCGGTGCTGAGCACCTGCAGTTCTAAAAATTAGGTGCTGAGACGGGTCCCTTTCGGGCTCTCCATTTTTTGCCCTCGCCCTGAGGATGAAAACAATTCATCTTTAACTCAGCAGCACTGCCACCCTGCACTGTCTTAGAGGTAGATTCAAAGAGGCTCGTTATAGTTCTTTTCAGTATGCTACACTACGAAGCCATGGTTGTTGCCTATTTATGTTATGCAACTAACAACCATTGACAACGCCAATAGTACTGGCTTGTTGTAGGTGTAATGTTACTTGCTGCATTACACACATATATAGATAGGTAGGTAGGAAGGTGTAATGAAACAAGCAGCAAAATGCCAGTCGGGCGGCACACTAAGCTAAGCATAGATTTTCACCTTACCTGCTTTTAAGCCACGCCCTTATTTACATCGGTCACGCCCTTCTGAGAGATCTCCATCCCACACAAAGCCATGAATAGAATGCTCGTGCAATGAGCATCAGTGCTTTAAAGGGTACCCAGATGCCCAACTCCAATCCCTGTCCGGCCCACGTGGACTTGGGGAATCCTCCCCACGTGGCCTCAGCCCTGGCAGCACTGGGTCTCTGTGTTGCTCTCCAGGGCCCAGCAGACCCGGGCAATTGCAAAGAGCTGCCGCCGCCCAGGTGTTGTGTTCGACGATGATCTCTCCTTCCGTCCACACATTTTGGGACTATCAGGGAAATGCTTCGGCATCCTTAAGATGATCAGGAAATTCCTCCCACTGTGACTGTGGTCTAAGATTATATCTACAAAATCCATCTTTGCATCATTACCAGGTGCCTTGATCAAGATTTGGATTTATGATACATCTCCCACGTGACGATACTCCACCAGATGGGTGGGCTGATGGGAATTTTTTCTAGCCCAGTGCTATCACTGTAGTGTTATTAATGGACTCATGGTTCTAGACTCAACACGGCATACTCACAATAATGTTGACCAGGCTACTTCCTTGTGTTTTGCGAGTCTGGGTGAGTACCAGAACCAAGGGCTCAGCATCTTCAGGGGCTGCTCCTACCAGCCAGAGTGATGAGAGCCCACCCAAGCCAGGCGAGTCTGGGTGAGTACCAGAACCAAGGGCTCAGCATCTTCAGGGGCTGCTCCTACCAGCCAGAGTGATGAGAGCCCACCCAAGCCAGGCGAGTCTGGGTGAGTGCTGGCACCAAGGGCTCAGCATCTTCAAGGGCTGCTCCTACCAGCCTGAGTGATGAGAGCCCACCCAAGCCAGGCGAGTCTGGGTGAGTGCCAGAACCCAGGGCTCAGCATCTTCAGGGGCTGCTCCTACCAGCCTGAGTGATGAGAGCCCACCCAAGCCAGGCGAGTCTGGGTGAGTGCTGGCACCAAGGGCTCAGCATCTTCAAGGGCTGCTCCTACCAGCCTGAAGGATGAGAGCCCACCCAAGCCACGCTAGTCTGGGTGAGTGCTGGGATCAAGGGCTCAGCATCTTCAGGGGGCTGCTCCTACCAGCCTGAGCGATGAGAGCCCACCCAAGCCAGGCGAGTCTGGGTGAGTACCAGAACCAAGGGCTCAGCATCTTCAGGGGCTGCTCCTACCAGCCTGAGTGATGAGAGCCCACCCAAGCCAGGCGAGTCTGGGTGAGTGCTGGGACCAAGGGCTCAGCATCTTCAAGGGCAGCTCCTACCAGCCAGAGTGATGAGAGCCCACCCAAGCCAGGCGAGTCTGGGTGAGTGCTGGCACCAAGGGCTCAGCCTCCTCCAAGGGCTGCTCCTACCAGCCTGAGTGATGAGAGCCCACCCAAGCCACGCTAGTCTGGGTGAGTGCTGGCACCAAGGGCTCAGCCTCCTCCAAGGGCTGCTCCTACCAGCCTGAGTGATGAGAACCCACCCAAGCCACGCGAGTCTGGGTGAGTGCCAGAACCAAGGGCTCAGCAGCTTCCGGGGGCTGCTCCTACCAGCCTGAGTGATGAGAGCCCACCCAAGCCAGGCGAGTCTGGGTGAGTGCTGGCACCAAGGGCTCAGCCTCCTCCAAGGGCTGCTCCTACCAGCCTGAGTGATGAGAGCCCACCCAAGCCAGCGAGTCTGGGTGCATGCTTGGACCAA
The DNA here is from genome assembly GCF_964263255.1 of Lissotriton vulgaris. NCBI lineage: Eukaryota > Metazoa > Chordata > Amphibia > Caudata > Salamandridae > Lissotriton > Lissotriton vulgaris. The sequence continues at coordinate 118,267,783 of NC_141687.1, forward strand.
GGGCTCAGCCTCCTCCAGGGGCTGCTCCTACCAGCCTGAGTGATAAGAGCCCACCCAAGCCAGGCGAGTCTGGGTGAGTGCTGGCACCAAGGACTCAGCATCTTCAGGGGGCAGCTCCTACCAGCCTGAGTGATGAGAGCCACCCAAGCCAGGCTAGTCTGGGTGAGTGCTGGCACCAAGGGCTCAGCATCTTCAGGGGGCTGCTCCTACAAGCCTGAGTGATAAGAGCCCACCCAAGCCAGGCGAATCTGGGTGAGTGCTGGCACCAAGGGCTCAGCAGCTTCAGGGGGCTGCTCCTACCAGCCTGAGTGATGAGAGCCCACCCAAGCCAGGCTAGTCTGGGTGAGTGCTGGCACCAAGGGCTCAGCATCTTCAGGGGGCTGCTCCTACAAGCCTGAGTGATGAGAGCCCACCCAAGCCAGGCGAGTCTGGGTGAGTGCTGGCACCAAGGGCTCAGCAGCTTCCGGGGGCTGCTCCTACCAGCCTGAGTGATGAGAGCCCACTCAAGCCAGGCGAATCCGGGTGAGTGCTGGCACCAAGGGCTCAGCAGCTTCCGGGGGCTGCTCCTACCAGCCTGAGTGATGAGAGCCCACCCAAGCCAGGCGAGTCTGGGTGAGTGCCAGAACCCAGTGCTCAGCAGCTTCCGGGGGCTGCTCCTACCAGCCTGAGTGATGAGAGCCCACCCAAGCCAGGCGAGTCTGGGTGAGTGCTGGCACCAAGGGCTCAGCAGCTTCCGGGGGCTGCTCCTACCAGCCTGAGTGATGAGAGCCCACCCAAGCCAGGCTAGTCTGGGTGAGTGCTGGCACCAAGGGCTCAGCATCTTCAGGGGGCTGCTCCTACAAGCCTGAGTGATGAGAGCCCACCCAAGCCAGGCGAATCTGGGTGAGTGCTGGCACCAAGGGCTCGGCAGCTTCCGGGGGCTGCTCCTACCAGCCTGAGTGATGAGAGCCCACCCAAGCTAGGCGAGTCTGGGTGAGTGCCAGAACCCAGGGCTCAGCATCTTCCAGGGCTGCTCCTACCAGCCTGAGCGATGAGAGCCCACCCAAGCCAGGCGAGTCTGGGTGAGTGCCAGAACCCAGGGCTCAGCATCTTCCAGGGCTGCTCCTACCAGCCTGAGCGATGAGAGCCCACCCAAGCCAGGCGAGTCTGGGTGAGTGCCAGAACCAAGGGATCAGCATCTTCAGGAGGCTGCTCTACCAGCCTGAGCGATGAGAGCCAACCCAAGCCAGGCGAGTCTGGGTGAGTGCTGGCACCAAGGGCTCAGCCTCCTCCAAGGGCTGCTCCTACCAGCCTGAGTGATGAGAGCCCACCCAAGCCAGCGAGTCTGGGTGCATGCTTGGACCAAGGGCTCAGCAGCTTCCGGGGGCTGCTCCTACCAGCCTGAGCGATGAGAGCCCACCCAAGCCAGGCGAGTCTGGGTGAGTGCTGGCACCAAGGGCTCAGCCTCCTCCAAGGGCTGCTCCTACCAGCCTGAGCGATGAGAGCCCACCCAAGCCAGGCGAGTCTGGGTGAGTACCAGAACCAAGGGCTCAGCATCTTCAGGGGGCTGCTCCTACCAGCCTGAGCGATGAGAGCCCACCCAAGCCAGGCGAGTCTGGGTGAGTGCTGGCACCAAGGGCTCAGCCTCCTCCAAGGGCTGCTCCTACCAGCCTGAGTGATGAGAGCCCACCCAAGCCAGCGAGTCTGGGTGCATGCTTGGACCAAGGGCTCAGCAGCTTCCGGGGGCTGCTCCTACCAGCCTGAGTGATGAGAGCCCACCCAAGCCAGGCGAGTCTGGGTGAGTGCTGGCACCAAGGGCTCAGCCTCCTCCAAGGGCTGCTCCTACCAGCCTGAGTGATGAGAGCCCACCCAAGCCAGCGAGTCTGGGTGCATGCTTGGACCAAGGGCTCAGCAGCTTCCGGGGGCTGCTCCTACCAGCCTGAGCGATGAGAGCCCACCCAAGCCAGGCGAGTCTGGGTGAGTGCTGGCACCAAGGGCTCAGCCTCCTCCAAGGGCTGCTCCTACCAGCCTGAGCGATGAGAGCCCACCCAAGCCAGGCGAGTCTGGGTGAGTACCAGAACCAAGGGCTCAGCATCTTCAGGGGGCTGCTCCTACCAGCCTGAGCGATGAGAGCCCACCCAAGCCAGGCAAGTCTGGGTGAGTGCTGGGGTCAAGTGCTCAGCAGCTTCCAGGGGTCTACTCCTACCAGCCTGAGCGAGAAGAAGCCATGTGAGTCTGAGTGAGTACCAGAACCAAGGGCTCAGCATCTTCAGGGGCTGCTACTACCAGCCTGAGTGATGAGAGACCACCCAAGCCACGCTAGTCTGGATGAGTGCTAGAACCAAGGGCTCAGCATCTTCAGGGGGCTGCTCCTACCAGCCTGAGCGATGAGAGCCCACCCAAGCCAGGCGAGTCTGGGTGAGTGCCAGAACCAAGGACTCAGCATCTTCAGGGGCTGCTACTACCAGCCTGAGTGATGAGAGACCACCCAAGCCACGCTAGTCTGGATGAGTGCTGGCACCAAGGGCTCAGCATCTTCAGGGGGCTGCTCCTACCAGCCTGAGGGATGAGAATCATTCAGCTGATGAGCCGGACACCCACAATCTATGTATTGCTTTAAAACATGAGATACCAGCATTTAGGGGAAGATGCACAACACTCCTTTCTCAACCCGTCCACCATGCCCCCTCCTTTCTCTCTCCTGCCCCCCCCCCTCCCCCCACACACTTCCACCTCCCCTGCTCCCTCCCCCGCCGCTTCAGTACTTTGAGCGACACAGTCAAGACATCTGAACACCAGAATGATCTAATATAAGGGTTCATGTATAACAATTCAGATATACCTGTCTCTCATTAGAAGAAAAAATATATTTTTGTTTTGCGGGATAAAAGTGAATTTATTCTCCTTCCCGACAAACGTAAACTTCTCCTCCATGGCCCCCTCTCAGACATTCTCAGCACAGCTTGAAATGACCCCAAGCTTGAGTGAGCCTGCAGAATAACAGAGCAGGCTGACAATCCACCAGGCAGGGTGAGGGGTGGCACATTGATCCAAGAAGGTCCAGGAGAGGCCATTGAAAGTAAGGGCACAGGACCACTCATCCCACCACTGTCTTAGTCAGCGAGCTCTGGCATTTCAGTGACATACACAGCTCATATACTGGGGTGACGGCAGCAGCCTCCTGGCATTCAGTCTGCCCACATCTTATCAGGCTCTCAACCCCACACTGCATGCAGCGCGAGATATGAGATATATTCATGGCGACCCTGCCAGGTCTCAGGCAGGTCCGGCTCTCTTAAATGCCAAGCTGTCTTTGTCATTGGACAGCCATGGCATTAACAGCGAATGGGCCACTAGCCTCTGCTGAAGCCGTAACGCGCCTCGTGGCCAGCAGGACCGACACCTTGGAGTGGTCCTATGGAGGGCCCCCCGCAGTAGTATGGAGACCATAGGTACGCTTGAACCAATGCAGAAGCACGAGTGAGTGAGCACGGTGTAGCAAAATGGCGTCTAGTGCTTGCAAAAGGGGCGTGGTGGACACTACATCCCATGCAACATATGGCACGCCAGCAATAACACGCTCACTACACCCAGGGACATGTTAAGGGTTTTGGGGTCTCTGGGCCAAACGTATTTTTGGGGCCCCTATTCTGAAGAGCTTAGAATCAATGATCCAATGTGCACTCTTCCATGCACGGTTTGCCTGGTCACTGACAGTGCACAAGAACACTTGTCCAAGTTACAAATGTGTTTACATCTAACATTCAGGTACAGTGATGGTTGTTTTCAATATTGTAACTCAGCAGCAGCTCACTAATGTTACTGCAAATAATCTCTGTGACACCCTCCATTTTCTCATATGCGAGGTCCTGTTTTGATCTAAAAAAAATTTTTTTATGGATGGTGCATGAAAAATAAACACAACATTGTCTCTGCGATAGTCTCACACATATCACCCACATTAAAGGAAATCGGTATTCAAAAACATCTGTTTAAGAATTATTCAAGGTCATTAGGGTAGGGCTCTCTGCAGGCTGGGGCCCTGGGCCAGAACCCACTTTGCCCTTGCCTTAACCCCTTTGCTGCGGGGGGAGGGGGCCGCTCGCGGCACTGCCGTGCTGGTGACAAGCTCAGCTTGTCACAGCCGCACCCGTTTTCGGAACGTTCAGCACAGCGGGGAAATTAGCCCCGCGTGCGAACGTTCCAACGGCCGTGACGAGCTGAGCTCGTCAGCAGCAACCATGAGGTTAAAACATCTCTGACTACACCTACCTACGATTATATTGTAAGGCACGTCTATATTTACTACTTTTTGTTACTCTCATTCTTACCTCCTAAGGTAAACATGGGTGGAGTTAAGAAAAGTAAATAACACGTACCAATATAGTAGTAGGCCGATGTACTGCATGTGATATTATTGTAGGTTGCTATTACTAACCTCAGTAGGGTCATTCCCCGATAAAGGCCACACCCACTCTCTGCTTAGCCTCACTGTACAGACTCAGAAATGGGGCTAATTTACCACAATAGTGTAGCTAGTGATGTCAGTAGGCGCCCAGCATCTTATCGACATACTGACAAGAAGAGAGAAAATTGTGGTTATGACTCAGCAGTGTGTAAATTGCGCCAGTGTTTGCCACTGCTCCACTCTGACACTTATATCTTAACACCAGCACTGATTTCTGACACCCCCCACATAGTAGTGCTGTCTGTCTCTTTTTAAGAAGAGCACATTCAAAAGAGCAGGGGTCTCCAACCTTTTCTGGAATAAGAGCTACTTATTTTCCAATGAAACTCATCAAGAGCCACTGATATCATTAGTGTGTAATACTGGCCTAGTCAGACAAGTTAACATCAGTGCCCACCATATGCAAGATTACTACCAATGGTCATCTCAGTACATCAGGTTGTCTGCAGTGATATAAACCAGTATTTTCAATGCAATAGGTCTCGCATTTGCGATCGTTTAAGCTAGTGGCATTGTAAACGACCAGGCCTTATATTTATGTGTTTTTAAAAGCAACAGATATATAAAAGTAGTTATTTTTTAATGGTGGCCGTGCCCCTTTTTTTAGACTCCGCTCGCGTATTCAGGTTACAGTGAGCAGCGTCTAAAGAAAGGGGCGCAGCCAACATTAAAGTGAAAGCGCGTAGGGGGCGTTTTCACCCAAAGTACATTTTTTTTAAATTAATTTCCAAAGGTTATGTAGCGCAGCTGCTAAAGTAAAAGCCGCCCACACTGGTAATTAAATAAATAAGCGTGCCTGCTAAAGTCAAAGCGGTCCTCGCTGTAAATTAAATAATTAAATAAGCTTGGCCACTATAGTTAAAGCGGACCACGCTGTAATTTAAATAAATACACTACTAATGGGTGGAATAGGGGAAGATCATTAAAGAAAATAGTGCTCACGGACTTATAAAACAGACTGTATAACAACACAAGTAAAAAGTACAGTCTTTATATGAGGTTACAAATGCAGACAAGGCGGTACCAAGGAGGGACTATTAACAAATAAAAAGCAACTATTTCGCAAGGACAGTACAGGAGCCAACTGAAAAGAGGGGCGGGAAATGTGCGAAGCTTCTAACCATACCACAATACAGCATGCCTCGCAGAGCAACGCATGAGCTGCCCAGGCTCGACCTAAAAAGGCTTTGTCAATATGGAATGCCTCTACATGGGTAATACATATCAACCATAGCTGCAATGTCTCTGGCACCAAGCTAATAACATTAGTAAAACGTCTCCCCAATGCCACATTATTTATCCCTCAAATATCGGCTTTAAATATATTTTGGAAGTCAGCCTTTTTTTTCCAAATATCAGTTTATGAGTTCAGAAAAAAAAAATTTGTCTTAACTGCACGCTCTCAATTTTGGTACATGTATATTACTTCAGCCAACCAAAAGCTGCTAATTTAGTACACTGCACACAGAAGAGCTATTTACAGGTAGCTGAAGCGCTACCAGTAGCTCACTAGCTACTTACTCGTCGGAGAAGCCTGTAGTAGAGGGTGTAATAATTCAACATGCATTAAAAAAAAGAATCCTCAGGCCATTATCACAACCTTTGGACAGATGGGATCTTTCCCATTGTCCCATACATTATCAAGTGCTTGCTGGCAGGTCTTCATGGCACTGGCATTTGGCAGCTCTGTTTGGGGCTGTGGGTGATGCAAGCTGCATGCCCCCCCCTCCACCTAGTGAAATGCACTGGGCCTTGGTACTTATTTTTTTTTAATACAAATTAAGCACTACTACTAAAATCAGTGAGCTATGACTGATCAACAAGGCAGTATTCTGTAACCCATCTAGCTGTTCACATGATGCGCAACATAAACATCCACACACGTGTAGCCCAAGAGGTGGGAGTCATGAGAACCTCTCTATCAAGAATATCATTATTGAAGTGCCAAGCTGTTCGCACTTTAAATGGAAAACCTACATCAATGAAACTATTTTGTATATTGTGTATTATCTGAAGCTACTTGCAGTGGAATTTCCAAGATTAACGGCCACATGCATCAACCTATGTAGGAAGTGCAAACGGGGCGAATCTGTAAATTCGGCCGTTTGCGATTCCTAAATAGGTTTTTGGGATGCATCAAACATTTTTAGAAAAATCGCTATTTTTAGCGAATTCCAAAAATGCGATTGCTTTTAAGGAATCGCAAATTTGCGATTCCTTAAAAGCAATGCATGATGACTTTTAAAATTGCGAATTCGCAATTAGGGGGTGCAAATTACCACGAGGGTGAACCTCGTGGTAATTTGCGAAAATGTATTAAAATGCTCAAAATTGCATTTTACAACACTGTCATGTTACAGACACACATGTCCTTAGGACATGTGTGTGTGAAACATGCACTTCAAAATACATTTCAGGGGTGCAGGGGGGGGGTCCTTTGGACCCCCCTGCACCCATGGAATGTATTAACGTTTTGCGAATCGCTTATTGAAATTCGCACAATGTCAATGCCTTCCCATTGATTCCTATGGGCCTTTTGGGCAGGCCAGTTTTTGTGCCGTTCCATGTAAGGTAAAAAAGTTAAGCTCATCGCTACAGAAAAAGAATGCCAAAATCATTTACATGGAACTTGGGACGCATGTAGAACTTTACTCAGAAAGAATTCTTTACGTGGTTTTGTTGTGAATCCGACCAGAAGAATTTAAAATATTAGAGTTAATAACATGCAGGGTGGGATGTAAAGGGTCACTACTCTGTATATATTGTGAATTAAATTTGCTAATTCAAAGCTGTGTCAATTCTGTCATTTTTGTCCACCCACATGAAAATCTACATGGTCAAAGTCCAACATTAGCACTGTGGGAAAAAATACACAGTAAGGGATGCGGGGTGGGCACTACGAGATGGGCTATGTGCTTGACCGCTGGGAAGAGGTAGAGGGCACACGTATGTGTGGAAAATGGGGATAAAAGTGGAACAATTAAGAAATTTGCCATTATAAATTTATGACACTGACCATATTCATTTCCATGCAGTTACCATTTTAAAAATGAGTACATGCAATAATATCTTCATGGATTTTTGTATTAAAAAAAAATCATGAATTTTGCAATTTTTAAGAAAAAACGTAAAATCCTTCAAAATCATGGCTAGGCACAGGTCCTGGTAGGATGCACAGGTAGGTGGCTTTCAGGATCAGGCCGGGGCGCATGCCCAAAGCCCAAAACCCAAAGGCCTTATGCTGCGTGGAATGGGTACATAGCTGATGAATGCAGTATGTCATCAAAAAAAAGGAAATCGACTGGAAAAATGGAGTAAAGGTTATAGTTCTGTATGATTGTGGGTTAGAGGACGATGCAACTGCATACCAATGGGCCTTATTTTTTGTGTGTACTGTTTAATTAAAACGATAAATAAAGTTACCATTTTTTTATAGTTCTGTACATCCTTGCAGATGTTAGTCCTTTACTTAGTGTGTTCCTGCTAAAGGAAGACGTTAGGTGAAGAGAGACATTATAGGAAATACATCTCTTTTGCAGATGTGGATGGGACTTGCTGAGGTTGCACAGTGGAGGTGATGCGAGAACAGGCTCAGATTATCTCACCCTTGGAGATGTCCTGGCTACAGCAGTGAGAAGTACAAATTAAAAAGGAAAAATATTGCCCTCAGCACCCAGAGGAAACAGGTATCATGGGCAGGCTTCACCAGTTCTGGCTTTTATGTCCTTTCTGAACTCAAATTCAAGATGCGTACAGCTTTAATGTATTAGAAAGCTTCTTAATGAGCATTATAAAGCACTGCATGTCTCCTTTCCGTTACTTCATAGTCACACTTCACACACATAACATACATGGCACACAAAGGAAAAAGGTATCTGGACAGAAACAAGGCCTTGTAAACTGAGCATCAAATGTAGTTCGAATGAAGATCTCCTCTCCTCAGAAGTGTAAATGGTACACTTGATTGAAACGTGTCGACTACTTAGCGGCAAGCATCTTCGGTCAAATAACGGGAAATCAGGCTGGTGCAAACTGTACCAGTTTTGAGAAGATCTACCTGGTAGGAGGCGAACACATGTTCAAAGTTCGGATAAGAGAGAGCTATACAACCATGGAACAATGCTTCCGGACAAATATCTACAGCTTCAATGAAAAGACTTACGCAGGTTGCGTAAAACAATGACAACTTCCTGAGAAAGCAACTTTTAACCTTAGGTTCATATTCACGCTGCAAACTGATAACTTTAAATGATACCTCCCAATGCAGCTCAAGAACTCTGACATCACCTCAAGATGTTGTCAAAAACATCTTGAAATCTGAGCAAAGCCCCCTCAAAGTGTAACATCTACACACAGCAGGATATTATCAATATGTGGCTTGGCAAACATTATTAGGACCACTTACCTGGTGTGATCAGCACTGCCCTCTCCCAACCCCAAATCTTTATAAATCTCCCTCACTCGGCAAGCCAAGACCTATGGGCTTTGCTTGCAAAAAGTATATGTTCTATGCATTAAACTGGTAATTCACCATTCAAACCAAAGCAAAAAGGGTACATACTCATTTGAAAGTGCTAAATCTACAAAGATAAGGGATTCAAATAATCTGTCCACATTTTGGACAAATAAAATGAACACAACATTTAAGGCACCCCGTTTGCTGTAAAAAGAAAGGAAACATTTTAATTTGTTCACAAAACCCACAGTGACAGATTTCAAGTTTTGTCCATTGAAGTATATTCCCAAACCTTTAAATGCACAAACAAGGGAAGATAGGGAAAAAGAAAATTGCACACCATTTAAGATGTTTGCTGTCAATTTTAATGTAAACGACTACAATCAGGTCTTTCCAATGATGAGCAGCAATGCAACCCAACGAAAGGCATTCGCTCTAAGAGGCCTTTTAATGGATGAATGAAGAGCTTTCGTTAGTCTGTATTGCACAACCTAAGTAACAATGAATGATTCCCCCAGCAGCACTGGACTCATTGGAAGTTGAAGAACTTGGGCCATTCACAAAGACAAAAGTGTAGAGGAAAATGTTTTACTAGTTCTAAGCTTCGAATTTTAAAATAATGTTTTCGATTTCAGTTTGCTAACTATATAACTTATACTAACGAAGAAAATAAATATCTATACATCTGTCGCTAGCCCGTTTGGTAAGATAATGTTGCTACGCCAACGTTGTGGAGTTCCTTGCTTAGAGCTTTGCATCCTAATGATACAGAAAATTGCTCTATGTCACAGGTGTAAATAAATTCTACTCTCACCTGTACAACTGCATTTCTTCAATGAGTTTCAATAGTGTTAATAGAAATCATTTATATAACAATAGCTGAGGTTACTGAACTCCAGTGTGTCCATGTAAATGTTTACTTGAGCCGCCTCTATCCAGCCTATCTCTTCTTGTCTTGTACCTTATGTCTAATTTCAAGCAATTGTTACTGACTGTAAACCCATATCCAAGTTTGTAGAGCACTCTAACACCATCCCGGGGGGTCACTTGTGCCAAAACAACTTTGGTCATTAACACAAGTAACAAGTTGATGCACATATAAAACATCTAAAGGCTTTCCTTTGGCTACGTCATAAAAGGCAAAAGGTATCACTTACCGGCCTGGGGCAGTGGATATACCGGGCTAGGCTGATTATCAGGTCATGTGTGATGGGATCCACCAGATTTCGGAAACTTGCGTACCGGTAGAGGACGTCATCAAGAGATGTGGACTCCATTCCTAAATCCTAAACAAAGAGATAAGAAAGTAGTCCAATCAATGGCTTTTCAAAGGACAAATACTGATGTTAACAAGCACAGCTCTTCATAGGAGAATATATTAATACAAAAAATATAAGTTAGATATAGAGTCGAAAAGGCTCCTTAAGTGTCCGAGTCCATCATAGCACAAACTATCAAGAAATCAATGCCTAAAAAAAGAGTTAGACATCCCAAGGTAAGGTAAATATGCCAACTTGCTTTGGAGATATACAGCATTAACTCTTGGGAAACCACCACCAACAGGCGGCTACAATAACATCACCAGAAAGTGAACTCCTTAAACGGAGAGTGACTTAGGCCTGCCTGAAACACCACTGCCTAAGAATCAATACTAGCAGTTTTCTCTAATCTCCAAGATCACCATCAAAACCCTCTTCTCGACAACCTTCTAGATGGCCTATCACCATCACTCAATTTCCCACTTCATTGCGACTCTCTCATCTCCCAATTAAACATGATTAAATTGTCTCAATACTAGATCCACCTCCTCAGGCACAGCACTCAGTTTACTCCAGAATCACAGTTCCTGGTTTCCACAAACTTGACTATGAAAATGGCCTTTAGTTCAGCCTCTCTAAACCCACCCTGCTGCTTTTCAAGGCCGCACAGCATTCCAAGGCTCATCTCCTCACCAGCATCAGATGCTTCAAATACATCATGTCATTTGGATCATACGCCAGAGTCTCCCTCTTATGGCCCATAAAAAGTGATATGTGTAGCTCACAAATCAATATGCATTAAATAATCTAACAAAACAGCTCCAGATGTTTGGAGGAGGACAGTCCATCACGAGGCAAGTCGACGCCTCAAACACAACACTACACAAAAAACAGGCCTGTGACACAGTTTTTCCATGGGGAATGCAGCCACATGTAGATATCTGTACCCATAAAACTTTACATTCTCTCAGGCAACTTAACTTTGTGATGCAAACCCAGGGAATGTCAGCTCCTCTCCCAGCCATGTTTTCTACTAAATCCATGGCTGCCCAGACTGAATGACCTTCTCATAAGAACATCCTACTAACGGCAAAACTAAATTTAAGGATTATTGTTATCATGCAGTCAGCTTCTGAGGTTTGAGCTCATGTAAGATTTAGAATCTAAGGTGATTCTGTCTCCAGACCATTCGTGAACAGCAGGTACACTCTCAGTCCATTAATAATGTATTTAAAATATATATATGTATCTAGCCAGGACACCAATTACCGGGTAGAAGTTTACGCTCTATAAATATTCATAGTTCACCGTCACGCATACTTCATCATCACTAAATGTGTGCGGCAAGCATCCCTACATCAGGGACACGGCCTCTGCATCCTGACTGGTCTGAGAATTGTCTTTACTATAGAAGTGGCTACACGTTGGCAAAAGGTAAATTGTACCATAAGGGGGCCAGTGGAATTGAGTATTAATGCTGGGTGAAGTGACGCACATCACATAGGAAAAGGCAACCGGCACAGTGGACTGGACCTCGCTGTGTCAGAGAGGAATTGAAAGCTTCATTGTAGAAAAGGATTCCTTCTTCAGCCTCTTGCATCTTCAATATGATATAACTTGTATTGATGCTACATAGATCCTCTTCTTGCCCTTGTGCTCATGGACGTCTGGACAAAGATGCTTTCCTACGTTTCTGTGTAGATTTTCCACAACATGTTTTTTTTCCAAAGGTATTCTAACACTGATATTAAAACTGTATCTAACAGATCTTTGTCTAGTTATGGGCTTGTTATATGCTGTACAAATTATATAAATGAGAGAGTTTTGGCCTCAGGATATGAAGGTATTCCGCTTTGTCTGCTGCATTCTGTGCCATTGCATACCCCTTTACGTTGCAAATGTCCGTGGGTGGTAGCGGCTCCTCTTTCTACCACCCGACATCCCTAAATAGGCCATAGGGCACAGTGCATTGCAATCAATCAAAATGTTGGACAGGAATTTGTACGTTTTGCATGTCATGGTAGTGAAAACTTCTACATTTGTTTTTCCTTATGGTGAGGCCTACCTCTCCCATAGGATAACATTGGGTTACCTTAATACATTGATTGAGAGCAGGTAGAAATGTGCTGTTTGGGCTCAAATGAAAAGTAATTCAGAATCCCCTTTAATGGTACACTTGGATTTTAGATTACAATTTTGAAAATGCCACTTTTAGAAAGTTTGTTTTTTCTGACCCAAGCTTTCTGAGGCCTTTTAAGCATTTCCAGCTGCCTGGGCCAGTTAATTGCACCTCCATCAGAAATGTGTACTGGGTACATGCAATAGCAAATGGGTATAGGTGGGGCACGGCCATCCTGCAAGAATAGGATGGGCGTAGCTGGTCACTGCCCCACTTACATTTCAAAAGAGCTACCTCAGCACACTCTCAAGGAACTTGACACCAGGCTTTTGTCACTCTCGATATCTTGAGACATGGACAAGGAGGAAACAGCTGTGCGGGAAAACTACAAAAGTTTCTGCCACTTCACAGCTGGCACCAGGTACAGATAGTGGACCCCCGACGCACTCTACAGTACTCTCCTGGACCTGGGGAAGGCTACAGAAGGACTGCCTTATATTCCAGAGGTCTGCCCTGCTGCTTGAGGCCTGCCTTGTTTCTCATAGTACTGTCCTACTGTTACCAGAGGACTGCCCTCCTGCGTGAGGCCTGCCTTGTTTCTCATAGTACTGTCCTACTGCTACCAGAGGACTGCCCTGCTGCTTGAGGCCTGCCCTGTTTCTCATAGTACTATCCTACTGTTACCAGAGGACTGCCCTCCTGCGTGAGGCCTGCCTTGTTTCTCATAGTACTGTCCTACTGATACCAGAGGACTGCCCTCCTGCGTGATGCCTGCCTTGTTTCTCAAAGTACTGTCCTACTGTTACCAGAGGACTGCCCTGCTGCGTGAGGCCCGCCTTGTTTCTCATAGTACTGTCCTACTGTTACCAGAGGACTGCCCTGCTCCTTGAGGCCCGCCTTGTTTCTCATAGTACTGTCCTACTGCTACCAGAGGACTGCCCTGCTGCTTGAGGCCCGCCTTGTTTCTCATAGTACTGTCCTACTGTTACCAGAGGACTGCCCCGCTGCTTGAGGCCTGCCTTGTTTCTCATAGTACTCTCCTACTATTACCCGAGGACTGCCCTGCTGCTTGAGGCCTGCCTTGTTTCTCATAGTACTGTCCTACTTCTACCAGAGGACTGCCCTGCTGCTTGAGGCCTGCCTTGTTTCTCATAGTACTCTCCTACTATTACCCGAGGACTGCCCTGCTGCTTGAGGCCTGCCTTGTTTCTCATAGTACTGTCCTACTGTTACCAGAGGACTGCCCTGCTGCTTGAGGCCTGCCTTGTTTCTCATAGTACTGTCCTACTGTTACCAGAGGACTGCCCTCCTGCGTGAGGCCTGCCTTGTTTCTCATAGTACTGTCCTACTGCTACCAGAGGACTGCCCTGCTGCTTGAGGCCTGCCCTGTTTCTCATAGTACTATCCTACTGTTACCAGAGGACTGCCCTGCTGCGTGAGGCCTGCCTTGTTTCTCATAGTACTGTCCTACTATTACCCGAGGACTGCCCTGCTGCATGAGGCCCGCCTTGTTTCTCATAGTACTGTCCTACTGCTACCAGAGGACTGCCCTACTGCTTGAGGCCTGCCCTGTTTCTCATAGTACTATCCTACTGTTACCAGAGGACTGCCCTGCTGCGTGAGGCCTGCCTTGTTTCTCATAGTACTGTCCTACTATTACCCGAGGACTGCCCTGCTGCATGAGGCCCGCCTTGTTTCTCATAGTACTGTCCTACTGTTACCAGAGGACTGCCCTGCTGCGTGAGGCCTGCCTTGTTTCTCATAGTACTGTCCTACTGCTACCAGAGGACTGCCCTGCTGCTTGAGGCCTGCCCTGTTTCTCATAGTACTATCCTACTGTTACCAGAGGACTGCCCTGCTGCGTGAGGCCTGCCTTGTTTCTCATAGTACTGTTCTACTGCTACCAGAGGACTGCCCTGCTGCATGAGGCCCGCCTTGTTTCTCATAGTACTGTCCTACTGTTACCAGAGGACTGCCCTCCTGCGTGAGGCCTGCCTTGTTTCTCATAGTACTGTCCTACTGTTACCAGAGGACTGCCCTGCTGCGTGAGGCCCGCCTTGTTTCTCATAGTACTGTCCTACTGTTACCAGAGGACTGCCCTGCTGCTTGAGGCCCGCCTTGTTTCTCATAGTACTGTCCTACTGCTACCAGAGGACTGCCCTGCTGCTTGAGGCCCGCCTTGTTTCTCATAGTACTGTCCTACTGTTACCAGAGGACTGCCCTGCTGCTTGAGGCCTGCCTTGTTTCTCATAGTACTCTCCTACTATTACCCGAGGACTGCCCTGCTGCTTGAGGCCTGCCTTGTTTCTCATAGTACTGTCCTACTGCTACCAGAGGACTGCCCTGCTGCATGAGGCCTGCCTTGTTTCTCATAGTACTGTCCTACTGCTACCAGAGGACTGCCCTGCTGCTTGAGGCCTGCCTTGTTTCTCATAGTACTGTCCTACTGCTACCAGAGGACTGCCCTGCTGCGTGAGGCCTGCCTTGTTTCTCATAGTACTGTCCTACTGCTACCAGAGGACTGCCCTGCTGCGTGAGGCCTGCCTTGTTTCTCATAGTACTGTCCTACTGCTACCAGAGGACTGCCCAGCTGCGTGAGGCCTGCCTTGTTTCTCATAGTACTGTCCTAATGTTACCAGAGGACTGCCCTGCTGCTTGAGGCCTGCCTTGTTTCTCATAGTACTGTCCTACTGCTACCAGAGGACTGCCCTGCTGCTTGAGGCCTGCCTTGTTTCTCATAGTACTGTCCTACTGCTACCAGAGGACTGCCCTGCTGCGTGAGGCCTGCCTTGTTTCTCATAGTACTGTCCTACTGCTACCAGAGGACAGAGGACTGCCCTGCTGCTTGAGGCCTGCCTTGTTTCTCATAGTAGTGTCCTACTGCTACCAGAGGACTGCCCTGCTGCGTGAGGCCTGCCTTGTTTCTCATAGTACTGTCCTACTGCTACCAGAGGACTGTCCTGCTGCTTGAGGCCTGCCTTGTTTCTCATAGTACTGTCCTACTGCTACCAGAGGACTGCCCTGCCGCTTTAGGCCTGCCTTGTTTCTCATAGTACTGTCCTACAGTACCAGAGGTCTGCCCTGCTGCTTGAGGCCTGCCTTGTTTCTCATAGTACTGTCCCACAGCTACGAAAGGACTGCCCTGCTGCGTGAGGCCTGCCTTGTTTCTCATAGTACTGTCCCACTGTACCAGAGGACTGCCCTGCTGCGTGAGGCCCGCCTTGTTTCTCATATTACTGTCCTACTGCTACCAGAGGACTGCCCTGCTGCTTGAGGCCTGCCTTGTTTCTCATAGTACTGTCCTACTGCTACCAGAGGACTGCCCTGCTGCTTGAGGCCTGCCCTGTTTCTCATAGTACTATCCTACTGTTACCAGAGGACTGCCCTCCTGCGTGAGGCCTGCCTTGTTTCTCATAGTACTGTCCTACTGCTACCAGAGGACTGCCCTGCTGCTTGAGGCCTGCCCTGTTTCTCATAGTACTATCCTACTGTTACCAGAGGACTGCCCTCCTGCGTGAGGCCTGCCTTGTTTCTCATAGTACTGTCCTACTGTTACCAGAGGAATGCCCTGCTGCGTGAGGCCCGCCTTGTTTCTCATAGTACTGTCCTACTGTTACCAGAGGACTGCCCTGCTGTGTGAGGCCTGCCTTGTTTCTCATAGTACTGTTCTACTGTTACCAGAAGACTGCCCTGCTGTGTGAGGCCTGCCTTGTTTTTCATAGTACTGTCCTACAGTACCAGAGGACTGCCCTGCTGCGTGAGGCCTGCCTTGTTTCTCATAGTACTGTCCCACTGTACCAGAGGACTGCCCTGCTGCGTGAGGCCCGCCTTGTTTCTCATAGTACTGTTCTACTGTTACCAGAGGACTGCCCTGCTGCTTGAGGCCTGCCTTGTTTCTCATAGTACTGTCCTACTGCTACCAGAGGACTGCCCTGCTGCTTGAGGCCTGCCTTGTTTCTCATAGTACTGTCCTACTGCTACCAGAGGACTGCCCTGCTGCGTGAGGCCTGCCTTGTTTCTCATAGTACTGTCCTACTGCTACCAGAGGACTGCCCTGCTGCATGAGGCCTGCCTTGTTTCTCATAGTACTGTCCTACTGCTACCAGAGGACTGCCCTGCTGCGTGAGGCCTGCCTTGTGTCTCATAGTGCTGTCCTACTGTTACCAGAGGACTGCCCTGCTGCTTGAGGCCTGCCTTGTTTCTCATAGTACTGTCCTACTGCTACCAGAGGACTGCCCTGCTGCTTGAGGCCTGCCTTGTTTCTCATAGTACTGTCCTACTGCTACCAGAGGACTGCCCTGCTGCGTGAGGCCTGCCTTGTTTCTCATAGTACTGTCCTACTGCTACCAGAGGACTGCCCTGCTGCGTGAGGCCTGCCTTGTTTCTCATAGTACTGTCCTACTGCTACCAGAGGACTGCCCTGCTGCGTGAGGCCTGCCTTGTGTCTCATAGTGCTGTCCTACTGTTACCAGAGGACTGCCCTGCTGCTTGAGGCCTGCCCTGTTTCTCATAGTACTGTTCTACTGCTACCAGAGGACTGCCCTGCTGCATGAGGCCCGCCTTGTTTCTCATAGTACTGTCCTACTGTTACCAGAGGACTGCCCTCCTGCGTGAGGCCTGCCTTGTTTCTCATAGTACTGTCCTACTGCTACCAGAGGACTGCCCTGCTGCATGAGGCCTGCCTTGTTTCTCATAGTACTGTCCTACTGCTACCAGAGGACTGCCCTGCTGCTTGAGGCCTGCCTTGTTTCTCATAGTACTGTCCTACTGCTACCAGAGGACTGCCCTGCTGCGTGAGGCCTGCCTTGTTTCTCATAGTACTGTCCTACTGCTACCAGAGGACTGCCCTGCTGCTTGAGGCCTGCCTTGTTTCTCATAGTACTCTCCTACTATTACCCGAGGACTGCCCTGCTGCTTGAGGTCTGCCGTGTTTCTCATAGTACTGTCCTACTGCTATCAGAGGACTGCCCTGCTGATTGAGGCCTGCCTTGTTTCTCATAGTACTGTTCTACTGCTATCAGAGGACTGCCCTGCTGATTGAGGCCTGCCTTGTTTCTCATAGTACTGTCCTACTGCTACCAGAGGACTGCCCTGCCGCTTGAGGCCTGCCTTGTTTCTCATAGTACTGTCCTACAGTACCAGAGGTCTGCCCTGCTGCCTGAGGCCTGCCTTGTTTCTCATAGTACTGTCCTACAGCTACCAGAGGACTGCCCTGCTGCGTGAGGCCTGCCTTGTTTCTCATAGTACTGTCCCACTGTACCAGAGGACTGCCCTGCTGCGTGAGGCCCGCCTTGTTTCTCATAGTACTGTTCTACAGCTACCAGAGGACTGCCCTGCTGCTTGAGGCCAGCCTTGTTTCTCATAGTACTGTCCCACTGTTTCCAGAGGACTGCCCTGCTGCGTGAGGCCCGCCTTGTTTCTCATAGTACTGTCCTACAGCTACCAGCGGACTGCCCTGCTGCTTGAGGCCTGCCTTGTTTCTCATAGTACTGTCCCACTGTTACCAGAGGACTGCCCTGCTGAGTGAGGCCTGCCTTGTTTCTCATAGTACTGTCCTACTGTTACCAGAGGACTGCCCTGCTGCGTGAGGCCTGCCTTGTTCCTCATAGTACTGTCCCACTGTTACCAGAGGTCTGCCCTGCTGCGTGAGGCCCGCCTTGTTCATCAGAGGACTGCCCTGCCGCTTGTGCCTGCCTTGGTGCTTGAAGGAGAGAGGAAAATCTCCTTGAACCCAGGACATCCAGAGTGTCTCCAGGGGTCAGTTGACCGACCTCCTGTTCTGAGCTACAGGGACATAAGCCACAGAGTCTTCCTTGCAACTGCCCAGCTGACCTGCTACAACTGGCCCTGCCTGGAATTGAAACTGGACCGGATTGTGCCCTGCTAGAGTGAGTTCCATCCTGATCCCCAAGAGTTGCCTCCCCAGGGCCTGTACTCTTGGCTGGCATCAGTTCCTCCTGTGAAATCCTGAAGTTTTGAACTGGGCACCCTAGACTTTGAGAAGAAAATTAATAAAAAAGGCCCTCTGCACTCAAATATTAGTAGAGCAAATAGTGTGTGTAGTGTGACACTCAATTTACAAAATCACAATTTCTTAGAGGAAAAGCAGGAGAAAAAGAACAGAAGCAGAGACTTCTTGGGGTGTCCTTGTTTAATACTTTAGAAGCCAGCCGACACGTGTTTCGTCACGTTGGAACATAAATTCCGCGACTCTTCAGGGCTTCAGGGTAATGCATACCTGGAACAGATCGACTAGGAGTAGCCAGCAATTTGCTACATGCATTGGACCCTGTCTAACTTTGGGTCCCGTGTTTACTATAGGTGTGAACACGCTCCTCACATCGACTTTCGATTTATAGTGAAACCAGCGCTAAAACTTTAAGGTAGTCGGATTTCTACATACCAATGGCCACTAAATAAATATACCAGTGCTTGTACTCAAGCGACATAATTGTGCAATTTGCTTCGTGATCCTTGGTTTCTTGTAAAACCTGATCTCCTGGTCAAAGGGCCCAGCCGGGTTGGAATTATAACTGACTGTGCGACCCCAACAGACTGACAACGATTCTTGAAAGCCCTGAAGAGTCGCGGAATTTATGTTCCAACGCGACGAAACACGTGTCGGTTGACTTCTAAAGTATTAAACAAGGACACCCCAAGAAGTCTCTGCTCCTGTTCTTTTTCTACTGCTTTTCCTCTAAGAAATTGTGATTTTGTAAATTGAGTGTCACACTACACACACTATTTGCTCTACTAATATTTGAGTTCAGAGGGCCTTTTTTATTAATTTATATATTGGAGTGTTGGGCTCAACACACTCATCTGGAAGGGTTTTAGGGCTCTCCCTTCGTCTTCTAGCACCACTGTCATATCGTTCCACGTGCTGACTCACGTTGGCAGAGCGCCCAGTATTTCCCTTAAACTTTCTGAAAATCCTATCGTTTGTCTCACTTTGAGAAGAAAATTGTTTCAGCTGGACTAACCTGGTCCCTGTATCTGGCCAACACTCCATCACAGTATGCCTGAACTTGTGACTTTGTTCCAATCTAGCACGACCATTTATCTACAGTTGTATTGCAACTTATATAGCGCACGTATCACCCGAAGGTATCAAGGCGCTTGCCTTGGGAACCTGTCCTGGCTTTTCCCTGTGAGATAACCCCTACTGGGCATCCCCAAGGTGAAAGCCAGGCATCCCGCAGCGGGTGGGCCGCCGTAGTGGAGATTAAGCAAACTATTGCCCAGAGTTGCAGCGTGGGACCCATGATTAGAGTAGGCGCCGAGGCGAGAATTATCGAGTCGGCGGACATTGAGCCCAAGACCCTGCCGCGTCGGGAATTGAACCCTGGTCCCGGGCCAGACCTCTGCATCAGGGTCTGCCGCTCTAATCAGTGAGCCACACTCCTCCAGTTAGCATTTTCTGCTTCTTGGCACTATTTTTACTTAAACCTTTAAAATTCTATTGCTCCGGTTCTACTGTTTGGGCTTTTGTTGATTTGGTCTCATTTTATTTATTAATTTGAACATGATTTTCCTCAATTAATGTGGAATATCTCTTGTGTGGTGCTTTCTCTTTATTACTGTTTGTGTGTTGCATAAATACTTAACACAGTGAGTCTAAGTTAAGCCTGACTGCTTTTATGTCAAACAACCAGAAGGTTAAGTGCAGGTTTTTTTAGTTACTTTCGTGGTTCACCCTCACAGATATTGTGGTAGATGCTTAAGAGTGGGGTTCAGCCCCCTCACTCAAATTCCCAATTTCTAAAAGTACCTTCATGGTTTACGGATGTTTCTTCTCTTCCTCTTGCCCAGTCCTGATTCAACTGTGCCCGAGTGAATCTGCTATAGGATTTCATTTGTCTTGTCCTGCTTTTCCCCCCTTGATTGCCTGTTACTGAAAATGTGGGTTCTCTCTCCTGACTTATGTCTCTGGGTGTGTCTACACTCTGAGGACGGTGGAGCCTCTGGTCTGCTTCTGGCTACGTCCTTTGGTGTTCTTGATCTGGAACTACAGCCCAATCCAGGCATTTCTCTCCAATGTTTTCCAATCTAAGGGTTATTTTTACAAAATCTATTTTATTAACTTTTTTGCATAAAACATAGTAGTCCACATATGTTTAGGGCAGCATTATTGTGAGATGCATTTTATATTACTTGGTTTTCCTTTACTGGTATGCAGTCCTTAGTTAATGCATGGAATGTAATATTGACATGTTCCTGTGTATTTTCCAGAATTAATAAGATCTGTGGCTTTGTGGGCCTCTGGTCCATGACTGTTCAAGTTTATCTTCCCTCTCTGTGAGGGATTGCTGAGACAGGTATTTCTCCTTCATGTAGATACTGCAGCCTGTTCAGTGTCATGTGCCCTCTCTGTAGCTGCGGCCTGTGCAGGTGAGAGCAGTGGGGTGGTGGTGCCGGGTTGGGTAGGGCATTCGACAGATCACCACAAGGGAAAATTAAATAATAATTCATTTTTCCTCGTTGTCGTCTGTTGAAATACCCCCTGCAGCCCCCACATGGCACCACCGCTCTTACCTGCAGGGGCTGCGGCTGCCTCTCTGTGAGGGACTGCCGGCTGGTCTAGGCACTTCTCCTCCGTGAACGTGCCCCAGCCTGTTCAATGTTACGCCCCTCTCTGTGAGGGACTGCCAGTCAGGACCTTTTCCTTTATGAAGACACCCTAGCCTAGTCCATGACTGTTCAATGTTCTCTGTGAGGCACCGCGGGTCTAGGCATTTCTTCTTCGTGAAGATACCCCAGCCTGTTCAATGTTATGTCCCCTTTTATTTGAGGGACTGACGGTCCAGCCATTCCTCCTTTGTGTAGATGCCTCGGCATGTTCAATGTTATGCCCCACTCTGTGAGGGACTGTCTCTTTTGACTGCATTCCTCCAACAAAATCCCGGGGTTACCATTCCAACAGTTCCAAAATCATCAAGACTGGCAGAGATCGTAGCAAATGTATCAATATTTACATCTACAAAAACTACAGAAAGTGTTTTAGGCAAATCCCATTAACAAAAAATACTGTTCTGGTATTTAACTACGCAAAAGAAACAATTGATGGATGGAATACTTGACAATGCAAACCTTCACCCCCAGTCGCAAGGATCTGGGTTTAATCCATCATTCTTTTGCTCACCACACCATCCCAGTTTGGACCTAGCCATATGCAAATCAGTCCTGACCCTGTTCCTTGTGGGAACAGTCCAGCCAAGCCAGGTCATCGCTGGACGGGAAACAAGCATCGGTTTCAGGGCATCACCCTTCGTCAGCCAGGCTAGCTTGAATCCAGTGGTGTAGTGAGCAAGGATGTTGTTTTTGCATCTGGCATTTAACTACACCATGAGCCTAAACCGAACATGCATAAATAGCTCTAGTGCCCCAAGACAGCTGTTTAAAAAGTTCAAAAATAAATTGTTTCAATACAGAGTCCAGAATTAAATATTTGAAAAGTTATTCATATGCAGTGTTGTTTAGATAGAAGTTAAATAAACAAGGATTAGCATTTTAACCATTAGTTTATGTTTAAATATAAGAACATGTAGAGCAGTTGGCAGGCAGAGCCTTCTACACTTTAAAGGCGATATGACTAAGGCGCGCTTCTCACCAACACCTCCTAATGTTCAGAAGGAAGCAGAACGCCTTCGGCCCACATCCTGTAACACTCTGGATATTTAGACATTTAGGGACGATTCACGAAACATTTTCTAGGTACTGAGTGTGATTCATTCAGAGAAATTATAATTATTGAGGTGTGGGTACATTTGCCATGATCCGCAAAGCCGGAAACGTTCAATTTACCTATGTGAAATCTCAACAAAATCCAAGCAACACGTGTCCAACTTACACTACTGAGTAAATAGTCATGGATAGGCGTTCCGAGGGGTGTAGCAGTGAAAACATAGCAATGCGGACAAGTGGTCAAGGGCTTGCAGTGCAAACTATGGTCTGACTTAACAGTGCAGCTGTCACCAGACGATTATGTAAGAACCAAGAGAGAGAGAGATTTTGCTCTTCCGAAATGTTGGGAGCTAGGAGTACATGCTTTGATTAGGCAGAATTTGTGTGTTTCCACAAAAAAGTGCCTGCCCTCCATACAACTGTGATCATTTTATTTATTTACACAGCTGCCTCAGCTTGAACTTTCAGGGCACACACATCCCATTCTCGTCACCAAAAAGAAAGATATGGGTACACGTTTCTGTTGCGTTTTTACCTTATAGTTTATTCGAGCTACAGTCCAGGGTGGTCGCTTCCTTGCTGACCGAGAATGACTGACATCTTGGAACGCTCCCACATGAACAAACACATGGAACCTCTAGGAGGCTCCATTTCAATGCAATGCCGAGATATAAGCCATTATAACACACTGCAATGCTATTAAACCATCTACAATAACTTGACAATTTATGTTGTTTATCTCTGGTTGCAGCACAGATTGGAAAAAGGCAGTGATTAAACTACATGGATTTTTAGGTTTGGCTTGGCAGTGTAACTGTGGCCTGAACCTTTAACCTTACTAATATAATTCAACAGTCTTTGCATCAACACAAATACATATACATTATCATGCTTATTACTCCTAATGCTTCACATTGCTAAGCAACATTCCTTTACAATCAGACCATTGCTTTGCCAAAGCTTGTTAGTTGCCAACACAGTATTAGGCATCAGGGTTGTTCCCAAAATGTTTGCAATGTGTTTGCTACACTTACGAGAGTACCAGAGCTTTACCTAAGTCGAGTAGGTTACATGCAGAATTAAGAATAACAGTTACACCAAAAGCCACATGATGCATAAAGGAGGCATAGGCGTTAATGGGAAAAGGGTTCTGGGGAGAGAAAAAAAGAAAGTAGTAGAAATAAAATCAGCAAACTGTAAGTTTCTACACACATCTATGTGGCAGTTGTGGAAAGTATGCATGCATCACTAGACATACACTTAGTACCCCGAATACACAAGATGTTAATGCGCATTTACTCAGTGCATTTAGTACCCGAATACACATGATTTTAATGCACATATACCCTATGCCTTAGGGCCACTGGGGATGTTTGCGGATTAGCAAACAGTTGGTCGCTCCCAGCTTCCCCTGCTGGCATTGGTATCGTAGCGCTGCTCTGCATTTGAAGCTGCCAAATATTATTGCCTGCTGCCTGTTTGACTGCTGCTTTACTTGTCTTACATTTTGTGATTTATTTAGTGCTGTTTTGCCCTTGGTCGCGCGTCTGCCTGTAGCGCTACGCTGTGCTCCCCCCTCCGCCTCCATTTTGATTGTTGTTGTGGTCCTCGTGTGCCCGCCCCGCCTCCCAGCTGAGACGCCCTCCCACTGACCTAAAATAGCGCTTCCCTACCTTAGAGCGCCGTGACTCACTCCTCTCCTCGAGCCGAGTGGTCGCTCCCAGCTTCCCCTGCTGGCATTGGTATCGTAGCGCTGCTCTGCATTTGAAGCTGCCAAATATTATTGCCTGCTGCCTGTTTGACTGCCGCTTTACTTGTCTTACATTTTGTGATTTATTTAGTGCTGTTTTGCCCTTGGTCGCGCGTCTGCCTGTAGCGCTACGCTGTGCTCCCCCCTCCGCCTCCATTTTGATTGTTGTTGTGGTCCTCGTGTGCCCGCCCCGCCTCCCAGCTGAGACGCCCTCCCACTGACCTAAAATAGCGCTTCCCTACCTTAGAGCGCCGTGACTCACTCCTCTCCTCGAGCCGAGTGGTCGCTCCCAGCTTCCCCTGCTGGCATTGGTATCGTAGCGCTGCTCTGCATTTGAAGCTGCCAAATATTATTGCCTGCTGCCTGTTTGACTACCGCTTTACTTGTCTTACATTTTGTGATTTATTTAGTGCTGTTTTGCCCTTGGTCGCGCGTCTGCCTGTAGCGCTACGCTGTGCTCCCCCCTCCGCCTCCATTTTGATTGTTGTTGTGGTCCTCGTGTGCCCGCCCCGCCTCCCAGCTGAGACGCCCTCCCACTGACCTAAAATAGCGCTTCCCTACCTTAGAGCGCCGTGACTCACTCCTCTCCTCGAGCTGAGTGGTCGCTCCCAGCTTCCCCTGCTGGCATTGGTATTGTAGCGCTGCTCTGCATTTGAAGCTGCCAAATATTATTGCCTGCTGCCTGTTTGACTGCCGCTTTACTTGTCTTACATTTTGTGATTTATTTAGTGCTGTTTTGCCCTTGGTCGCGCGTCTGCCTGTAGCGCTACGCTGTGCTCCCCCCTCCGCCTCCATTTTGATTGTTGTTGTGGTCCTCGTGTGCCCGCCCCGCCTCCCAGCTGAGACGCCCTCGCCCCTCCCCCTCCACTATCCATATATGACAGTTCTTCCCGCGCGCAGCGTCCACGCGCAGCGACCGCGCCCAACCCGCGCCGAAGGTGCGCCAAAGGTAAGCCCGTCTACGCCCGTCCGCGCCTGGACCGCACCCAGCGCCATACCCCCTGCCCCTCGCGCTGCCCAGCCCTCCCGCATCACCTACGATGCCGCCACCCTCCTAGCCCTTAACCCCGGTCGCGCCCCCAACTGCGTCCAAGCCGCTCCTGGACACACCCATGGACCTTTCTCTTGCTACTCCTGCAAATTCATCGGCACCGACAACATTTCCGCTACGACCACACCACAGATTCCTGACGCCAACCACCTACAATTCATCTTGCTCAACACCCGTTCGGTCCACAGACACGCCATTGACCTCTGGAACCTACTAGACACCATCTCTCCGGACGTCGCCTTCCTTACAGAAACATGGATGAACGCTTCCTCCGCCCCAGACATCACCATTGCCATCCCTGAAGACTATAAGATCACACGCAAGGACCGTACCGGCCACACAGGAGGAGGAATCGCTATCGTCCATAAAAAATCAATCCACATCTCAACCAGCTCTGACGTCAACCTCGCCAACTCTGAACACCTTCACTTCCAGATCCACATCGACCCCAAGACCACACTCAGAGGCACCCTCCTTTACAGACCACCAGGACCCCGCTCAAAATTCAGTGAAGACATCACGGACTTCATCACTCCACACGCGCTCCCATCCAAAGATTACATCCTTCTGGGAGACCTCAACTTTCACCTTGAAAATAACAACGACCGCAACACCACCACCCTCTTGGACAACCTTGCCAACCTCGGACTTAAACAACTGGTCACTTCCCCCACCCACATCGCAGGTCACACACTCGACCCCATCTTCACCTCCAGCAATCATGTCTCCTTCAGCCACACTACGGATCTCCTCTGGACTGACCACAGCTGCGTTCACTTCACCTACAACAAGCCAAAACCCACCAACCACCTCCAACCAACTCTGCAAAGAAACTGGAACAAAATCACCATCGACCAGATCTCCTCATCGCTCCTTCTAAACACCCCAGCCCACTCTTCTAACCCAGACCAAGCCACCGCCAACTTCACCCTATGGTTATCCAACACCGCCGACATCCTAGCACCACTGAAAAAACGTCAAAGCAAACCTGGCAGCAAGAAGGCCTCATGGTTCAACGATGATCTTAAGAAGTCCAAGAAACTCTGCCGCTCCCTTGAAAAGGCCTGGAAAAAAGACCCAACCACTAGCACCAAAGACGCCTTCAAAAACGCCACCCGCACACACCACCAACTAATCCGAAAGGCCAAGAAAACAGCATTCAAGGATCGACTAGACAACAACGCCCACAACAGCAAGGAACTCTTCAACATCGTCAAGGAATTTACCAACCCCTCGGCCAACTCCAACGACATCACCCCTTCTCAAGCCCTCTGCGACTCCCTGGCTCTATTCTTCCACAACAAAATTGCAGACATCCACAACAGCTTCGACAACGAACCCGGAGACCAACCCACCCAACCATATGATGAACATCCTCCCCCCTTGAACACTCTTAACGACTGGAACCCAATCTCCACTGAGGACACCATCCGCCTGATGAACTCTATCCACTCAGGATCCCCCACAGACCCATGTCCTCACCACATCTTCAACAAAGCAGACTCCGTCATAGCACCGCATCTCCGAGACGTCATCAACTGCTCATTCAACTCCGCCACCTTCCCGGAAAACTGGAAACACGCTGAACTCACCGCCCTTCTGAAAAAACCCACAGCGGACCCCACCGAACTCAAAAATTATCGCCCCATATCGCTCCTTCCTTTCCCAGCCAAAGTCATCGAGAAAGCTGTCAACAACCAACTCTCCGCTTTCCTAGAAGCCAACAAATCCCTCGACTCCTCACAATCTGGCTTCCGAGCAAAACACAGCACTGAGACCGCCCTCATCGCAGCAACAGATGACATTCGAACTCTACTGGACAATGGAGACACAGCCGCCCTCATCCTCCTCGACCTCTCTGCAGCCTTCGACACAGTCTGCCACAGCACCCTTTTACAACGCCTCAGAAACATCGGAATACAAGGAAAAGCACTTGAATGGATCACCTCGTTCCTCATCGGAAGAACCCAGAGAGTCCGCCTTCCACCATTCAAGTCCGAGGCCACTGAAGTCATCTGTGGCGTACCACAAGGATCCTCACTCAGTCCCACCCTCTTCAACGTATACATGAGCCCCCTTGCGGCCATCGCTCGCCAACACAACCTCAACATCATCTCCTACGCGGATGACACTCAACTGATCCTTTCTCTCACCAATGACCTCAGCACCGCCAAAACCAACCTACACGAAGGAATGAAAGAAGTTGCCGAATGGATGAAACAAAGCCGTCTGAAACTGAACTCAGATAAAACAGAAGTCCTCATCTTAGGCACATCCCCCTCTGCATGGGACGACTCTTGGTGGCCGGAAGCCCTTGGAAAAGCACCCATCCCGACAAACCACGCACGGAACCTAGGCGTTATCCTGGATTCTTCACTCTCAATGAACAGACAAGTCAACGCCGTATCCTCATCCTGCTTCAACATTCTTCGCATGCTCAAAAAAACATTTCGCTGGATCCCCACCGAAACCAGAAAAACAGTCACCCATGCTCTGGTCACGATGCCGACTGGACTACGGTAACACCCTCTACGCTGGTACTACCGCCAAACTCCAGAAGAAACTCCAACGAATCCAAAACGCCTCAGCCAGGATCATATTAGACATCCCGCGTAATGAACACATCTCTGGCCACCTGAAAGACCTCCACTGGCTACCCGTCAATAAGAGGATCACTTTCCGACTGCTAACCCACGCACACAAATCACTCTACGACATCGGACCAGAATGCCTCAACTCACGACTGTCCTTCTACACCCCCTCCCGCCAACTACGTTCTTCCAGCCAAGCCCTCGCCACTGTACCCCGCATCAACAAGACCACCATGGGAGGCAGATCCTTCTCATACCTGGCAGCTAAAACATGGAACTCACTCCCCACCTACCTTCGCCTTACCCAGAACCACCTAGCATTTAGAAAGAAACTTAAAACGTGGATATTTGACAAGTAATCCTCCTCTCCCCCCTAAGCGCCTTGAGACCCTCTGGGTATGTAGTGCGCTATATAAATTATCTGACTTGACTTGACTTGAGTATCGGGCATCTTTTATTCACTAAGCAAACTATGACATTTTTGTGGGATGTTTCAGCATCAAGTGTTACTTCTTCTGGAACAGCTTGGCACATTCTATCCTGGGCCACCTCTACAGCTTGCCAAGACAAGAAATAAACACAGAACTTTATTCTAACACATTTTCAAGGTTTCTAAATACCATTATACCTTCAGAAACACCAAGTTCCCGTCATGGGATACCATTTAAATTTCGGGAAACTGCTTCTGATCCACCTAAACCGAACAAAGTTCTAGATCACAGTTTTCTGTCAAACACAGACCTGGACCGGAACATGGTGGCCCCTGTTGTAATGGAGTAATCTGGTTACTTTGGGGCGCATCGAGTTGGGTGAAACGGGTAAAGTGCAATCAGGGTTCAGTGGGTGGAGGGTTATGGCTATCATGTAGGTACCTAGTAGGGGAGTTACCCTCCTTACTTGCATTAGGGCCAATGATATCTCATTGATGAATTTTCACAACAAAATTCAAGACTTTGAAAGTGACTCTTAGAAAACAAAACAAAACAAACTTACAAAACAAAATCGAATAATAAGATACAAAAAGAGGGTGGGGAAAGGAAAACAGAAACAAAGTAGAGCAGCGAATAAAAATATAAAGGAGCATAGGATTGTGCTCCTGAGGGCAAAAGGGCATTAGGAAAAGGACATTTTAAAAAAGAAAAGGCGGATACAAAATAAATAAAAAATAGAGTGCAAAGGAAAAAGGAGTAAGAATGTGAGCAGTAGATAGATACACGTCATCTAATCAAAAGGATGTTTTAGAAACTATGCCCAAAAGGGAGTGACAAACACAAGAACAGAAAGGAAACCCACCAACTAAGAGGCAAGCAAATGAGATTGACAAGAAAGTCAACCAAAGGTAATCCATGGGCTGAGAAAGTGCATGGAAGTGCATTGCAAGATTTAGTATTTATCACACTAGGTCTTCGACAGCAGACTACTAAAAGCTGACCGTACGTCAGACCTCAATAGACTCTAAACAATAAGAGACAAACAAGCTTTGCCAAGGCCAATGTGTCTGGCATTTTTAAGGACATATTTGTTTAATTCATTGTCTTGATCAATGGGCATTAAAACAGTAAAAGTAATTAAAAGTAAATATTCTGCTGTCTAAGGTGACTTATATATGCAAAAAGGGTAGAAAAATGACCCATCTCTAAAGTAAATAAAAGAAAGCATAAATAATTGAAAGCATAAATGAAAGCAGCGATTACCCTTCTAGTCCCAGCACAGAGGCGGGCTACTTTGAGGTGGATAAGCGCATGCTCTCAAACTAAGAAGGCCTACACTCACACTGATGGCAGCCAATGGCTGCTCTGTGCTGACTAACCCATAATGCATGCTGTGATAGGTGGGGGCAAAATATGAAAGGTGCTACAATATACCAAGGGGTTAAGAGGGCTGACCGAGGTGTGCACCCTAAATATCGAGCCCAGAATACTGATGGGACACTATAACGAGGACAAAATATAAAAATATATTGACAGGTAAGTAAGCCTAGATTTTCTATATCTAACTCCACATACATGTACTTACACAGCACATGTATTATCAAGGTACGTTAATGTGAAGTCAGGAATAGCACATCTATACTTTCCTATATGCATTCACAATTCAATAAGTTGTTTCTGATATTCTGACCTCGATAATCTTATATCTCGATATTTTGAGAGTCAGTATTCAGTGGTATAATCCGGACTGCAAGCAAAGTGTTTAGGCCAAACGTATTAACTGCAAAAGCAGATGGAGAATAAAAAAAATGCCAAACAAAGGAAACCACCAAACGTGCAATTAAAACATACTCCTCCGGAAGAAAAAATACATGGTAAAAAGGGAAATGAAGTCAAAACAAATGGAAGCGAGGGAACCCTAAACAAAATAGTAGTGTTTTTTAGGGTTCCCTTGTACCAGTACAATCGGGCTGTGGCACCCAGTACTTAATTTGCCAAAAAGTAGTGCCCGGGCCCAAGGTATTTCTCATAATTTTTTCAAGATAAATTAAAGAATTAAAGGATCCACTTATGAACTTAATTTATAAATTACACACACTGTGCCACCATGTGGTGGATTCGCATTAGTAGGTGTCAGTGTTTACAACAAGGGGCAGTGCCGAGCACCGGAAAACACCGACACAATTTAAGCACTGATGACACCCTTGCTGTGCCAGGTCAGTTGCCAATGCTCTTTTTAATTTTACATCATAGGGGACAGTGACAGATGCTACAGCCGCAGAGCCAGCATTCTCAGAAGACCCTTACATATTCATAAACCTGCTGGTACAAAGGGTTGCACAGAGAGACTACTGCTGATGCATATACAAACTTCGCAGCAGCTAATTTGAATGCATTCAGCCCTTCCAAAGCCAAGGGTCTCCTTCATAATTTTAAATCCCCCCGAGACATGGAAATATTGGAATACGAGCAATACTTTAATCTGCACCCCGCAGGCAAGAAAGGCCCGAGCCTGCAGGCAGTTTTATCTGACACCTCCCGGGGGCTCCCGAGAATACTCTGCGGCTTGACAAGAGTCACTGATTTCTGTACATTTACTGTAAAATCAGTTCCCCTTCGAAGACATGGCCTCCTGGGTCCAAGGCACACGTTTCAAAGGCGCCGAGGACTCGCCAGAGCAGACTCTGGAAGCAGCCACCGCAGCAGCTCATGCATATTCATGCGCGGCTGCCTCCCCTCGTCTCGCGATGACTCATGGGCCCCGTTGGAAAAGGAGACAAAATATTCTCTTATTAGTGTCTGGGTGTTACTTTGAAAGACTGGGGCGAGGGACGATGGAAGTGTGAAGAAGACAGGAACACTCCGGCGCCTCTCCTTTGATTCGAATTGCAATAACAACCCCTCTGGGTGTTACAGGGCGTGGCAGGACTGTATGTTACTCACCGCGCCTAGAAGGGGCAGCATGACTGCCCGTTGCTATTTTCTTTGTAGATTTATGTAGCACGAATTAGACCCGAGGGTTTTGGAGCGCTTTACATGAGCACCAGTTACATTACACAAGGACACATTCATTGTTTTGGTAGGCACTGGAAGATAAAGTGATTTGCCCAGAATCACAAGATGTGCAGTCAAGGTCGAACCTTGGCTTCCCAACTCCAAAGTCAGTCAACAGTCTAGCCGTGAGACCACATCCTCTCCCCACATATATCAAGAGGCAGGACTGAGATAGAGCTGACATAACTGCCTTGTTAACCAGATCCATGTGTGATGTGCAAATCCAGTCCAGGTTTTCTCTTTGCATTTTAGACTTCTAGTTTTATTCCCTCTTTTTTTAAAAAAAAATAATGGAATAAACAAGACTACATGTCAAAGAGTTCAGATAAAAACCCCGGACTGGAACAACACATCATGCATGGACAGTGCTTTCAATGGGAAAAAATAAGTGCAGGTACTCATTAAAATAAGTTAGAGGTGTGGTAAATGGGTGGGGCTAGCGGCGGGGCTAAGGGCAAGATATGATGACACATAATGACATCTGTACCAGTTGCAGCACATATCAAAACACATGAGAAATGCGTTTATGTAAACAAATCAGGTTAACTCATTACACAAAATGAAAGCCAAACAGGATGATATGTTAATATTTCCCTGTTTTGTCATATTTGCTGCTTCTTAATGCCATATGTTAATTGTTGTTGTTTGGCACCATACTATATATTCTCAAGCGGCCACACACACTGAGAGCGAAACAAGCTGATATTAACACAAAAGCATTCCACCGATTCCCTTTAAAATATCTCCTGAGAGTGTCCTGATTCTTTCCCTCTCACACAAAAACAGGCACACACAGGTTGGCAAGCACACAGACATATTTATATATATGTATGTACTAGCAGCCCGCCCCAGCGTTGCCTGGGGCAGAAGGGGGCTGGGGCAGCATTTCAGGCTTGCCCGTCCCTCCGCCCGTCCCTCCGCCCGTCTTTCGGCCCGTTCCTCCGCCCGTCCCTCGGCCCATCCCTCCGCCTATCCCTCGGCCTGTCCCTCAAGGTTCACTTACCTTACTCGCTGCTCCTCCTCGCGGTGCTGATTTTACCGCTCCACTGCTCCTCTGCTACTCGCTGGTCACGTCCCTCGGCCCGTCCCTCCAGGTTCACATACCTTACTCGCCGCTCCTCCTCGCGCTGCTTTTCGCTGGTCATTACCGCTTGTCCGCCGCTCCTCCCCACCTGTCCGCAGCTCCTCCGCGATCATGTCGTCCGCTCTTCCTGTTGCTCCTGAATGCCGCTCCTCCCCGCGCTCTCAATGTCATGACGCAGACGTCGCGACTGGTGCTTCTTTCAGGGGACTACTTTGGTTTTAAAGTTAATTTTTTAAATTTACGTTTTATTTTAATTTTATGTAGCCTATGTCCATCTACACACCCTGACAATTTCAAGGATGTATTGGGTGTGTGGATTGGCGCTGTGGTTCCCGAGTTTACCTTGCCAAAAGAGTTGAGTTCTCTCTTTATAATAGTAGTATAGACAAGCATTTACAATGCAACGGTTTCGCCTTTGTAAAAGTTAGATCTTTTGGCATTGTAAATGACGATTTTTTTATTTATGTGTTGGTTTTGAAAACAGATAAATAAATGGCATTGCCATTTACAATGCCAATAGCTTAATCTCTCGCAAACAGTAACAAGAATTCCCAGAACAAATACGCAACTCCACGCAAAGTACAAACACTTTTTCAATGACTGCAGTGGGTTGTAAACAGCAACGAAGTCACTGCCTTTTAAAAGTTGGATTTCAGTTTGCATCTGCCATCAAGTAAGCAGACCAGGCAGAGAGGTATGCAACATGTGATTTATACAGTATATCGGAAGCACGCCGGATCCTAGGCACTTGTGTAACTTTGAAGGATCAGGTGTTCCGGGTCCTGCATTGAAGTGAATGACACTTCAAATTTTCACTGAGGAGGACTGTGACATTCACTGTTTCATCCAAACAATGTCGTGCCTAGCAGAAATAGCAATGCAAATTGGGGAGGGGGGGTCTCTCATACAGTATCCGCTATGCATCACCTTCTCTCGACCTGTACCACCAAGACTAATATTCCCTTCCGCACCCCAATCTTGTGCCACACCAAGGTAAGTGTATGTCCCCCCATCCTTGATTTGTCCTCCAGGGTGATGTCCAGCAACTCGCACTCCCTGTCACAGGATCCTCCATCCAGGGATTCCAGCCCACAGAGGTATTCTCGAGGATGCTGCATCTAACACCCTTCCTTCCCTTGTGCCACTGACAGTGATATGACTAATATCCCCCTCACCACACACGTATATTTCTAGATTAAAAAACCCTCCTCCAATCCAGACTTCCACGATGACGTGCCGTATAATACGGCCGCCTTCTCTTCATTGTGCACCGCCCCAGGCCCACGGTCCTGTGTTGCAGTCCACCCCTCTGTCTATGATGGCAGGGTAGTACTGTTCGCCACCTCCCCCTCCCCCCTTGTGGTGTCGATATGTACACTGGGGCCTCTGTTCCGGTATGCCTGATACCCTCTTCCCTCAAGGAAGGCGGGGCCTTCTCGCCCACAGGGATTGGGAGCTGGTAACCCTCCCTCCCAGCACCGGGCTCCCCTTTAACGTCCCGCGCTCTTTCGCACTCACCGTGGTGTGTCTGAGCGGCGGCGGTAGCACGGGCTCTCCCGGGCCTCTCTGCACGGGCAGTCAGGACCCCGGCGGCAGAGATAGGGCTGCCCGCAGCTGCGCCTGATTCGAAGAAGCACAAAGGAGGGGTCACGGAAGGAGGCGGGGCGGGGGGATAAATCTAAAGAAAAAAGAACCGGGGCCACGGTTATACACATAAAACGAAGGGGGAGGGATAAACAAATTAGGGATATTAATGGGATGGTGGTCCCAAGGGAGGTAGCAAGGGGGAGGAGTCAGAGGGTATGGGAGGAAATGTTGACTATAGAGTGCATCGAAGCAACACTAGTGGAAGGGAGGAGCAAGTACGTAAGGGAGGAGTCTTTGGGAGCAATACTAAAGGAAGGCAGAGAGAACAGAGCACACAGACTGAAGCCAAATAATCGGTCAACAAGCACTCACCTGGGCTTCCTCCGGCGGCCGAGGTCGGCAGGCATGGAATGACCAAAACAAACACAGAAAGAAAAAAAAACGAAACTCCGCCCACCGCCGCGATGACGACATCGCAGAGGCGGAGAGGGAAAAAATCGCGGGAACGCCCCCGAATCTGGTCCGGCCTTGACGGACAGATCCGGCTCCCAATGGCTAGCCTTCATTTATGGAGCTAGCCAATGGGAGCCGGGGGACGTTCCTGAAGCCAATATTGTAAACAATAGATTTCGCCTGCGCGAACTGCTTGCGCAGATCGCCAGGTCGAAACCTAATAAACGATTATTAAAGTTAACAAGAAATGCACAGGATTTTTGACTGTACACAATTTTGTGTTAAAATACAATTTCGAAGCACATTCATGATTTCAGAACTCAACAAATATCTGGTATTTTTATGTGCAAAAAGTGGCAATCCTAACTTCACCTGTCACCTCACTTCTATACAGTCATCCCTCCCCCAATCCTGGAGCTCATTCCTGGAGTGCTGCAGCGTTCCCTGCTGTTCATTTCTCTATGGGAAGGGCTTACTTTACACCCACGGAGCCAGTATTCAGGTCAGTCAGGTTATCATACAAAGGCAGCGATTAGGGATGCAAAATAAAAAACGACTTTGGAGAAGGTAGAGGATTGTGCGACGCTGCCACACACTCTAGTACGGTCAGTGCATTTCCCTAAATGGAACAGGATTACTGACTGGCAGCCTCAGCCAATTTCACATGCCTCATTTTACTCGTTTGGACACAATCAGTAGCAGGGTGAGCTCGTATGGGTGAGAATACGGTGGAGTGAATGTAAGAGAGCATGTTTGAGTCCGTTATGCTTGTTAGTCTGCCACTGGCCTAGAGGTAATTGTTGGTTTACAGGGGCAACCACTGCAAATGCTGGCATATTGTTGCTAGTTTTCGTCACAAGGAGGGCCCACGGCAAAACACTGACACACCAGATGTAACTCTTGTTACATGAAACACCCATAGCAAAATGCTAGTGTTGTCATATTGGATATCATGTGTGACGTAAGGATTACAGACAGACAGCCCCAGCCAATTTCACACGCCTGATGGAGGAAGGCGGGGCTTAACACTTCAAGCCAAATAGCCATTGCGCACATGATCGACAGTGCAGGGCCTGGCTAGACCCTGTCCTGCTGATCACAGCATGACGCAAGGCAGCCCTCTCAGACCCCTGCAGTCAGGGGCATTCAAGTGAGAGCTGCTGTAATCTCCAGCAGCGAATGTGCAAAAGGCCACTGAAGGGCTCAGTGTTTTCCAAGCTCCTCGGAAGCAGGGCGGCATCTGCCCTGAGCGGGAGGAGATAAGTAACCCGAGCCTGCCGGGCTCTCAATCAGGGTAGCGGTACAATTCCCTGACCTAAG
Source organism: Lissotriton vulgaris (assembly GCF_964263255.1). Lineage (NCBI taxonomy): Eukaryota > Metazoa > Chordata > Amphibia > Caudata > Salamandridae > Lissotriton > Lissotriton vulgaris. The sequence goes on from NC_141687.1 coordinate 118,303,069, forward strand.
AAAAGTGCTGGTACTGAGGGTCAGAAAATTCGGAAGTGCCGGTACTCAGTACCGGTGAGTACCGGCCCATTTAAAGCACTGTGCATGGATCAGGAAAACTTAGTAAGGCTAGAACAGAAGCCGTCAAACTTTTTGTAATCAAGACCCCCTTGTCCAAAAGTTTTAGGCATAAGGATCCCCTCTTAAGAAAAGTGTCTAGAACCTGGTACTCAGCCTCGACAACTATTGAGAACCATAAACGCCCCCAAACCCACAGCAAATCATTTTTACAGTGGGGAAATACAATGAAACAGTGTTTAGCAAACCAAAGCTCAGTGAGCGTGGACGTGTAGTCAAGAGTGTAGCTAAAAACAAAGAGCCTCATTTATGAGGAGTTAGCGGGGCAGCGCCGCCAGTCTTCTTGTTGAGCTGCCCTACACCAATGTGAAAGGGCATTTACAAAATACTGTGCATTCCTGTCCGTTCCCCTTGCATTGGCGCACAGAAGGCTGCCTAGCACCAACATAGGTAAGATTGTTTTTGGGCATGAAGGCGCACCTTCCTTCACATAAATGATCCTGGGAGGCGTTTTCCTCTTTCTATGTGAGCTGCAGAATGTAGCACACATGGAAAGAGGAAAAAATGAGTAGAAATTATTTTTTTTCCTCGTTACGCCTCCCCAAGGGACGTTTTTGGTGCCTCCTCAGGTTTACTTGATTTTGTGAATATGGGGCAGCTTCAAAATCAATGGGTGTTGAGTGGGAACCTCACCCGGAGCGGTCAGTGCAGGGAAGCGTGGTGGGGGAGAGTTGACAGACGCTGATGAAGGAAAACACCATGAAAAAAAGAAACCCACTTACCTTGCGCTTGCAGCATCCCTGACTCAGTGATGTGGCGAGCGCAAGGTAAGTGGTTCTTTTTTTATGGTATTTTCCCTCATCGTAGTCTGTTGACCCCTCCCCTCCACCCAGCAGCCTCCTTCACCGCACTTACCTGCACCGGCCGCTCCTGACCCCACGCAACGCCCATGGAACACCTCCTTGACACAGAGTAAGGCAACGCTGTGACTCGCGCTGCAATGTTTATGAGGCCATGCAAAGCCAGGTAGTGTGAATTTACGCTGCCTCATAGCCGGGTCTGGTGGCTCAGTGGACTAATGCATCCTCTGCAGGGGCCTGTGTTCGATCTCATGGTCACAGATTCTAATCCTGGCGGGTCCACTCAGCCTTTCATCCATCTGAGGTCGATAAAATGAGTACCATTGAGTTGAGTAACAATAAACGTCTGTAATTCAGCGCCAAGAGACCTTTGGGTGAATGTGTGCTTTACAAATACACATGTTATGTTATAGGTATGGTTGAGTAGCTTGCGCCACCGCAGCGTCTGAAAAGTGATGCTCTGGCAGTGCAAGCCTGTCATAAATAAGGCCAAAATATTCTGCACATTTTTTAGATCTTTCACCATCAGGTATTTATATATACAATAAGTGGCTGTATAATGAAATATAAGTTTAAAAAGTTGTTACTCAGCAGAGAAACCTTGATTAGTTAATGCACTGCAGAGGTCTGTGTGTAACCAAAGAGCCACAGACAGAAAGCACTGTTAATATGTAAGTCATTATTGTATACTTGCATTACACACACTATAAGATAGGCTGATACAAAAAGCAAAAACAGTTTTACGATAAAATGGTGCTTCCAAAATGCAAATTTCAGTAATACCAGACCTGTGTAATTCAATCTTTTGTTTTACAAAACTGCCTCTTCAACACATCCTTAGGGGTATTAAGAGCTGTGTAAATACAGTTATAATTAAAAGCAAGCACTTCACAGCCCAGTTTTTTTGAACACACACAAAAAAAACACCAATATTTTTCATCACAAAGCTTGGAATGATTCGATCAATTAAAGCCAGTGCCGGCTCCCAAGCACCCTTTACACCTGCTGAATAACTAATGGGGCACATTTGCATTTCATTCAGGCAAGCAGGCACCCTGGCACGATAGCTTTACACAGCACAGGAGACTTATTCGATGAAACTTCAGCTGATAATGATCGAAATTAGCCGTCCTGGGACGGTTGTCTTTTTCCAGAACGAAAGCACAAGTGAAGCTGGAGAAAGCGCGAACCCCTTATCAGGACCCCACGGCACCCCTCCCCCCACCCCCCGGGGGTTACGCCCCACAGATTGAAGACCTCTGGCTAGAACGAGCAATGGCCAAAAAGTGCTGGCTGCAGGTCGTAAGGAAAGACAACTGCGATTTCCTGCTTCTTGAATGGGGCAAGACAGGCACTTAGCGCGCGGGATCTGACGCACACGTAGCAGCAAAATGCCAGTCTGGGAATACATTACTAACATAGGTCTCATGTTTTCCAGGTCCATGCGTTAGTAGCTCATCCAGGCCAGGTTTTGCACTGTATCGTGGTAATTACAGTCCAGGTTTTATAATAGTGAGCAAGTGTAAGTGCAGCATGAGGAGTTACGAGGGGGTTCTACCTGCAGGAAATGTTTGGAAACAAATTGCCCAATAGTGCATTTTGCAACACATTTTTCATTCTAGAACCTTGTCCAATAATGCAATGGATGGAGATTGGAGACATGGCTGCATGGCTCAATGAATGAAAATTACAAAGAGTGCATGGATGAATTAATTTCAAGAATGGATGACAATGAATAAAGACTTTTAACTGCTTAGAGCAAATGGTCTCAATGCTGTGACCACGGGTGGGTGCTCTGGTTTTAATTTTTGCTTCTGCATTAAAATATCACCCACCCCAAACTCTGCCAGAGCCCAGAGGCGGCTCCTCCACCTGGTCGGAGGAGCATTGCCCCACTGCTTACTCGCAGTGCGAGAAGCAGAAACATAAAATTATACTTTAAATACCAGTTTATGTTACTGCTTCTTTCACTGTGAGAAAGCAGAATGGTATGCCTGGTTGGGGGTGGGCGGGTCTGCTGGAGTCTAGGGGAGGAGTGCCTTGCCCACTCTGAGTGCAGTCACTAATTGGTTGGCCCCAGGGCCGGCCAAACCAGTCATACGCACTCTACATTTCCTCTATGTAGGATGCATGCAGCCTACATAGAGAAAATGGCCTCCCCATAGGCGAATGTGGGGTCAGCGTCGCAGCCAATCACAAGGCTGCCATTGCAGTGTTGTGATTGGCTTTGGGGAGGGAGGCTTCCTGTATGGAGAGGAGACACGACGCGACGCTGGACCAGAGAAGATGGTAAGTTTAAAAAATAAATAACCAAGGCAGTGGCGGTGGGGGGCATGAATGTTTCAAAGTTCATGATTAGAAATACTTATAACAATTGCTATTCAACACAATGGTATACTAAGATGAAATGCATTGCAATGGTCACATTATGAAGAAATTCAGTGTTTTGAATTTTGAAGAGTGTTTTTCACATTGATAGTGGAATTGCTAAATCAAGAAATAGCAAGCCCTGAAGCCCTGAAGGTCAGTGCTGCTCGTCACGACCATACGAGAGACAGGAACCAACGAAATGCAAAAACAAAAAGTTTAGAAACTAGCATGATCCGACTAGCACATTTCATGATTTTTGTTTTGCATTATGTTTATGTAAAGGGCTAAAACGCTGCAGTCATTAAAGAAAGCTGGCCTGACCCCCAAGATAAAAGCCAACCTCCCACTGCAGTAAAACCAGCTCCCACCTTCCCATCCCACTGGGAAAGCGCCAGTTCCATGAGAGTCAGGGCAGGCCTGGTCCTCGTTCACCTCCTCTGAGCCACAGCTCTGCTGTTTCTATGGCACTCCTTGTGCACAGCCTGTTATACCCATATAGTCAGAATAAACCCATAAAGGCAGAGGCCTTCCAACGGTGGAGTTGACCTAACCTTGCTAGCTCTTGGCAAGCCTTCCACCACTTGCCTGTATGCCTGCTTCCAGAGATAACTGCAAAGAACACGTAATTAAAGCTTTAAGTAAATAAATAGATATGATGTTTTTTAAATCTCATTGTGCTTGGGTAATGCCGGACTGACAATGCATTGGGATTCTCTGCTCTATATATTATTAGAAGGCAGGAAAGCTGCAACAAGACGTCTATAGTGCCCTCATTAAGGATATGTTGACCACGCTTTAGAAGGTATACCTATGTTGGTCTGTCTTATAGTATTTGTTGGGACCACTAGACCCTATGTTTACAATACAGCCTAATGAATATGAATTTGAGTGGGCATCATCCTGCTTGACACAAACCACCGTCACCATAGAAACAGACTACTTACTGTAGATCAAATTACTGATCCTTTCCTTAACCACAACAAATCTACAAACGTAAAATTAGTGCATGCTCCCAGATTCACATCTATACTCCTCTGTGCATGCCATCCTGTGTGCATCCCATGTCGATTTGATCAATCAACTGTACAGCCAATCAATCAAGTAAATGAAACTCTGCCCACAGAAATGCTTGCTGTAGGATTAGCTGACCTTCGTTAATGAGTATTTTGCTTTGTTGAAGCTGGGTCGCCAATGTAGTATTATCCACGGCGTGTCACGCTTACTGCAAGGTGACTTAGGCGGGGATGTCTGTACTGCTTCTTCAGGACCAGCTCATTGGATATCCTGCTGCTCATTGGACCATGCAGGTAATGAAATGCTCCAGTGTCCAGCACCTCTCCATTAGATCAGTCCCAGGAGGCAAGTAAAGAGCGTCCTAGTCGCGCACTGACCTGCGGCGTGGGAGAAGGACACAGACATGCGAGACGAGGACTTCCGAGAACAAGTGCAGCATACTGATTGGAGCTTACAGTGCCTGCTAAGTGTAGAATCTAAACTAGATCTTTTAGTATCACAATACTTTTACTCCAAATTAATGGAATCAATAGGGTCACATTGTAGATATTGATCTGCAGACCAGTCAGATCATATTCTAAAGCCTCTCATGTTCTGCCATGAAATAATATCTTATCAATGTAAGATGATGCCCAATATCCACTGATGTGCCTGGAATAATAACTTCCCAGGCATGTTCAATAGGAAACCTTTCTCTTGTAGTATTTCATTTTTAAAACATGCCATACTATTCCACTTGGTACACTTAAAGTCACAGTATTTGCAGCATCCATGTAATCACACTGAAATGCTACAAAAACATTGCTAAATTTAATTTCAATTCATAAATAATCTTATTTAAGATTAATTTTCTCTCCCGATCGACAGGGGCATGAGACAGGGATGCACCCTCTCGCCCCCCCCTCTTCGCCCTGGTGATGGAACCTCTAGCTTGCCTCTTCCGTGCCGACGACCAGATCCAGGGCTAAAGGTGGAGGGGCTCCCACGAGAATAAGATTGCCCTATTTGCGGACGACATCCTGCTCTTCCTGGCGGCGCCAGCCCAATCTGGACCCAGATGCCTCCAAGTACTCCACACCTTTGAACAGGTCTCAGGTCTGCACCTGAATTCCACTAAATTGACCTTGCTACCATTGCACCTATTGAGAGACTGTTTTGACTGGCAGCCAAATACACCCATCAGGTGGCAATCATTCAAGTACTTAGGGATTTGGGTCGCTTTACTCCTCGAACTGGGATGGTTGCTCAATATCGCCCTGTTGGTCAAGAAAGCAAAAGAAGACCTCCGGAAATGGCAAACCTTACCACTTAACCATTTAGGAAGAATTGCTCTTTTTAAAATAATGATTCTCCCCCGATTCCTATATATCATCCAAAATATCCTGTTCCATCTTCCCCGGATTTGGTTCAGAGAACTGGACAGCATGGCTACAAAATTTCTCTGAAGTGGCACGAGACCACGAATGGCTCTCGCCCGCTGCCAGATCCCACCTTATGATGGAGGTACGGGTATGACAATTCTCTACTTGTATTACCTAGCAACCCATCTACTCACCTTACACGATTGGTTCAATGGTGGCTGATTGGACCCAGCCCACAGTTTCGAACTGGGAGAACTGGGACTCCCAAAAATTCAGGCAATGATGTACGGAGGGCCAATATCGAGGGCTCTACCTACAGGGACTCGCACAGTTCTGCTGGCCTGGCGCGCTTCCCTGCGCTCTACCCGGTGGGAGAACAAGCTGACCCAACAAACACCCCTGTGGCAGGGTGCCTAGCTTAGAGACATGCAAGTTCTTATCGGCATCTAACAACTAGGCAATGTATGGGCTGGAGACCATATGCGCTCATTCGCGGATCTACAGGCCCGTCACTCACTGCATCCATCACAGTTTTATAAATATTTGCAATTATGCCACGCCCTCAACAAATATATATCAACTGACGCAACACTTCCAGAACACAGTCCCTTAGAAGCCCAGACCATGATGGACGACCTGGGGACTGGAGCGGTATCACAAATCTATAGTTCCTTAACTAATAACGGCCCAACCACCCTAGACTCGCTCAGATGCCGATGGGAGAATTGGCTGGGCTCATGGAAGACGATGACTGGAGAGATGCCTTGACGGCTCCTAAAACCATCACTACTTCTGCTAGGCTCCGCCTGGTCCAACTGTACTATCTCCATACCACTTACCTTACTCCGTACCACCTTCACAGCGAGGGACTGAGACCAAACCACTCTTGTACACGTTGTGTTTTAGAGCCAGCAGACTTCTACCACATGGTGTGGGCATGCCCCCTCTTGGCCCCATATTGGGAATCACTAAAATGGAGCTCACTGAAGTCCTGGGCTGGGAGACCCCACAAAATCCCTGAGCCATGCTCCTTGGGGTCATGGATGGGTTGGACGGGTCTAGAGCAGACAAAACCTTCTTGGATACCGCCACTATGGTGGCCAAGGCAGACACGGCCGCATGGAAGAATCTGGTTCCTCCAAGTATAACCAAGTGGCGTAGGGGGTGGACTGGTGCGCAGCACAGGAGAAACAGCTTTACAAAGCCAGGGAGTGCCTGGCCAAACACCGCAAAGCGTGGGGCAAATGGTTGGGCCATATTGGATAGAGGTGTCTTTTATCCCTTCTTCAACTAAACCTGTACACAACAATGTGGGATTGATGGTTACAATGTATGCTCTTGCGCTGCAAAAATAACAATCTGCTATTGTCCTTAAATGTATCGCTGAAATGTGCTGTACTGTTTTTCTTGTTTACTCAAAAAACAATAAAAATTGAGTATAAAAAAAAAGATTAATTTGCTCTATATTTTGCAACTTTTGTGGGATTTTCATCTTCACACAAGATACTACAATATCATCAGAAAGGCTGTGGCTTACTTGCCCTTTCTTAGTAGTGTTTTACGATAACCTGGTATTAGACCTGCCATCCTTGGATTGGTCTTCCCCCAAACATTTTTCCTTCAGCCTTCCTGTTTTCTCAAATGTGTTTTTGTTGGCATTAGGAATCTGTGAACTTCACCAATGCTAACCGGTGCTAAAGTGCTTGTGGTCTCTCTCCAAACCATGGTAAAATTGGCATAGACCCGATCGGCACATTTAATTCACTTGTAAGTTCGTAGTATAGTGGTACTAAATATACCAATGCCCTATAAATTAAATGCTACCAGGGAGCCTGCAGCACTTATTGTGCTACTCACTGAAGTAACACTTTGAAAAGAAGTTGGCATTTTCTTGCCTATGTGGTGCCTGTTGTCAGAGTACTGGGTCACAGGAGACTGTGAATAGCTTAGCAGTTACACATTGTGCATCCCTCCCAAAGAGTGAGCCAAACGGGGCCTAGATGTTGTCAGTATAGGTGGGCCGGAGCTCTTTGCCTCCTTCACTTACATTTCAAAGGACTGACTCCAGCAGACTCAGAAAGGAACCTAACACTAGCCTTTTGTCACCCAGACTTCTTGGAGCCTTAGTAGAGGTAAGGAAGGAACTTTTCAGAACCAGATGTGGTGGTAGCCTAGAAGATTCTCCCACTTTAAAGGCTGGCATCAGGTATACATTTTGGACCTCTTAAACCACTCATCAATACATTCCTGGACCTGTGAAGGACTTCACAATGGCTGCCTTGGACCTCCAAAGGACTGAGATGTCTGCTTTTGGTCTGCCTTGTACCTCAGAGGATTGCCCTGCTGCTACCAGAAGACTGCCCTGATGCTTGCGGCTTGACTTGCTCCCCAGAGGAGTGTGCTGCTTGAGATGTGCCTTGCTCCCCTGATATTTGGGTCCTGTCTTGCTACTTGAATACAGGACTACCACAGTGACTCTAAGGGCTAGTTGGCTGACGTGCTATAGAGACCTTAAATACTGCACCCTGCTTCTGCTGGAGTGAGTCCTCCTAACCCCCCAGAAGTGGTGCCCCTCCAGTCCTGGCTGCTTAGATGTAGTGCTAGAGGTGCTGGTCCTGAATAACCCTAAACGTTGGGACCTGGAAAAACCTCCACCAGAAAGTGTCAGAAGAACCTACAGAAGACTGGGATTTCTCTGCTAGCAGATCCATCCAAGGTGCATTAAAAATTAGGCTGACTTCACATTAGCTCCTGCTACAATCTTCTCCAAGGCAGCAAATCCTGTTTAGCGAGACCTCCAAATGATGGTAACCGGCCTCGTGGAGACCTTTTTGGCTACGGCTTGCAGCTTCATCCCGCTGGAGAAAGTTGTTTAAGTCTGAAAATCTTCACCGGGTTCGACCGCGACAGGCTCAAGATCGTCAATCTGTGTTTTGCCATTTGGAGTATTTTTCCCATCATCACTTGATAACTTCACCCAGAGCTTGACGACTTCTCCTCAAACACATCCTGCTGACTTGCTCCGCTGAACTCTACCTTTTCCTAGACTTTTTCTCAGAATTTTTACCTAGTCTAAAGGTAAGCAGAGACCGGGCCAAATCGACCTTGTGTATTAGAACCGCACACCATCACGGTCGGCCTTAACTTTTGACTTTGCCCAGGTCTCACGCAACAAGATACCTGTGATTGGTTTTTTGGTCTTTTAGGAGCTATTTTTCACTCACAACTTTAAAAATTAATAACTCAGAATCTACGGATTAGATTAAATTCATTTAGGTGCCCTTTTATTTATTTAATAATTTCTCTATTTTTCTGAATTAGTGTGGGATTTCTTGTTTTGTGCTTTCTCTTTATTACTGTTTGTGTGCTGAATAAATACTTTACACTTTGCCTCTACATTTAGACTGACTCCTTTTGTGCCACGCTACCAAAGGGTTAAGCACAGGCTAATTTTGTGAATTTTGTGGTCCACCCTGACAAGTATTGCGGTTGTTGTTGAGAAGGATTCTCACCCTACCTCAACCAATAACTCAATTTCTTACACATGGCCACTTCTGTCCTCTATTCTCACATACTTCTCAGTTACAGTGCAGTCAACAAGAGCTCCAAATATTTGGGCCATTGTTTACAAAAGTGCATTTCATGGTGGAAGTATAGAGAGCCTTCCCTTTTAGCTCCAGGGCTCCACCATCTGAGGTCAGTTTGTATTTTAAGGTATCTCGAAAAGTCTTACGAGAGGCACAGAAGCACTGCTCTCTGCTTCTTACCTCCAGCGGCAGCCAGTTCAAAGATGTTGGCACTGGAGAAATTTGACCAAATGGGCTTGTTCTTGGGATGCAACAGCAGTGAGAAGGAGAAGTGTGGCTCACTGGTTAGAGCAGCAGACCCTGAAGCAGAGGTCAGACCCGGGACCAGGGTTCAATTCCCGACGCGGCAGGGTCTTGATGCCTGGCTTTCACCTTGGGGATGCCCTGTAGGGGCTGTCTCACAGGGAAAAGCCAGGACTGGTTCCCAAGGCAAGCGCGGAGATACCCCTTCGGGGGTCGATTCCGGCGCTATATAAGAAACATAATAATAATAAAGAGGAGGCCGCTTTGAATGGAAGAACCAGATCTTATGTAGGACTCCGAATAATGCATTCCCATATTCAATTCTGGATATAATCATTGCTTGAATTTAGTTCAACAGATCGGATTTGTGCACCTGACAATGCATATGATTCTGAGACTAGAGCAGTCATCGCTCATGTTAATGAGGATGGTGAGGTTGAGCTTATATACAGTGCAGTCTATGGACAGTTCACAGTTTTTATCGGGAGAAAGAACAAGTATTTATCATTTGGGCACCGAGGAAGAGCTTCATGCTGAGAGTGATTAGGGCCAGGAGGTTGCTTGGGGGTGCATTTTCAAGCACATCTGGGTATCACCCACTTCCTTGTAAAAGAGGACACCTTTCCAGTTCTATGTCTGCTTATTTCTATTTCCTAATTTACAATGCACATCTGGAGGTGGGCAAAGCCACTAAAGGCTTGAGCCAGGCTTCACCCAGATGTCTGATGCGGCGCTCGCCTGGGCACTCTCGGATACTCAGGTCAAAAAGGAGCAGAGAGTTCATGTCACTGCTGCAGCCCACCCTCTTCCCTCATTCACCAGGAACCCTCCACCAGTCTTGTAACCAGCGGCGGCTCCTCCGCAATGGTGGTGTAGCCTGTGTAGCCCACTGGCTTGGAACCTGCAGCTGAAAAATAAAACAATATTTTATTATCGTTTTATTTTTCAGATGCTGGCCGAGCAGGGAGGAGCGTGATGAGGTCACAAGGAGGAGTGATTGCTGCACTTCTAAGTGCGCATGTCTGTTTTGCCGGTTGTCTTAGACCGGCCAACCAGACATGCGCAGTTAGGTTTCTCCAACCCAGCTGTATTGCACAGCCGGGCTGGAGAAAAGGCACAGACTCCCTGTGCCTGAGTGAGCGCTAAACCAGCCCGCCCAGGCCAATCCCTGCACTGCTCTCATGCTATGAGAGCAGCACAGGGATTGCACAGAGAGTCTGTGATGCTGTACTAGGGGCTGCTGGGACCAGGAAGCAAAGGAGCGCCGAGGCAGCATAAGCAGCATCAGGTTAAGGTCCATTTCTTTATTATTAACCCCCCCTGTACCTCCCCTAGCACCTGGTGCTGCCCCCACACTCCCTCCACCAGCTCACCACTTTTCATATGTGTCGGCCGCCACTGCTTGCAGCAGAGGTGCTTCCCAGCGCTGCACAGGGCTTGTTTTTGCAGATAGGCCGATAGTGAAAACCCTGCAGTGTAATGAAAGTGCTGAAGGAGGAGATGTTTGTGTGTGTCAGGAGGGGCGGGACAATGAACTCAACACAGGTTGCAAGACACTGCACATGCGCTGTCTAGCCGAAACCTAGAACTGAATGTGTCCAAGTGTAATGTATTTTTTTTTACAGCTTTAAAAAAACGCAAACTCAACCTGCAGATATTGGAACCCTTTACCTGAGCACCAGTTACATTACACAACAACAAATTCATTTTGGTAGGCACAGCGACGTTAGGTGATTTGCCCAGAATAACAGGATGGTGATCTGATGCCAAGACTCAAACCTGAATCCCCAACTCCAAAGTTGGCAGCTCTAGCCGTTATGCCACATCCTCTCTGAATTAATGCTATCGGGCTCGAGAGGGGAAAGAAGACAGGTATGGGCAGGTGGAAGGGGGAAAGAAGCAACAGGGATGGATCGGGTGGGAGGGGGAAAGAAGAAACAGGTATGGGGCGGTTGGGAGGAGAAAATGCCAAGCGACGAAGATCACGAGGCGCGCCCTTAGGGCACGCCCCCTCCGGGCCCCGCCATACTTTCTGCTGGTTGGGCGGCCGGGGGGCCAATAGGCAGCCGACCGCCCCCTCCCCGTTTACTTCCGGGTCGCGGGTGACGCACATCCGGAGTGGTGGGAGGGCGGAGACCTCGGGCCTACTTAAGGTCAACTTCCCTTGGCCGAGGTCTCTGTCCCTTTCACCACTACTGGACCATGTGTGCCCCGCAGCTGACCTCCGCGACTGGACCAACCGTCTTGAAACTTTTCCCGCGTCTCCCGTTGGATTGTCGAGGGAGAGCGGGCGGTGTCTGAGGGGATCCTGTTCGCGGCGGCGTCGGTGCTCCTTAAGCTGCATCTCCCGTTGGATTGTCGAGGGAGTGCAGCGGCCAGCTGGTGTCGGTGTCGGTCGCAGAGAGCAAAGAACAGGGTGCCGTGCGCGTTGCCAGGTAAGGAGTCGGGCCTCGGGGGGCCTCGTGGGCAGCCGTGGTTCGCGGGGGGGGGGGTGTCCGGTTAAGTGGTGCTTGTTTTCCCGCCTTTGCTGGGTTGCGGCTGCACGCGGGGCCTCTTTGGGTGCGGGCTCCTGCCGGGCGGTGTGGGCGGTTGCTCTGGGGAGACCGGGTGCGGGGAGCAGGGGCATTGAGGCTGCACGCGTTTAGGTTACTTGGCTGCGTGGCTTGTGGGGTTGCTAGGCAACGCAGACGCACTCGAGGGTAGTCAGGGAGACGCCAGCAGCGCGGTCCTCGAGCGCAGATTCGCACGCGTGTCAGGGGGCATTATCGAGATGGCGCCCAAGAAGGGAGGGCAGAAGAGGAAGGACGCAGAACCGGAGCTGGCTCAGATAATGAAGTTGCTATTGCGCAAGCTGGGCAAAGACACCCCGGATAGTGATACTGGGAGTGAGGATGAGCAGCCAGAGCCAGAGCCAGTGGTGGAGAGGCCGCGCAGGGAAGGGGTACCACCTAGAGCGGCATTTCCCCCACTGAAGAAGAAGGGAAAAGCCCACCCAAAGAGTAAAGGGGGGGACAAGAGCAAAAAACGTAGACATACTCCGGTAACGGGGGAGGAGGACGAGCGATCAGTAGGTCCCGTCCACACTCCGCCACTCATACCCGAGGTAGTGGTGGTCCCCGCCCCAGTAACAGTCGTGCCGCATGCCATTGTTCCTCCTTCAGCGGATCCGGTGGGGTCACTATTGACGGAAATCAGGGAGGCATTACAAGCATTAGCCCCAGGGAGGGGCACCCTGGTCCTGCCCCCACCGCAGCCTGTGGCTGCAGTCGCGGTGGTACAGGACCCTTTAGAAGGCCTACTGGCATCAGTTTCTTGCCTAGTAGGACAATTATCGTCCCCGGGTAGGGTGGGGGAGCGAGTCAACGTAGGAGCGACAGCGCCATGGGCTCCACAGCAGGCGGTAGAGCAGGGAGCGCTGCAGGACATCCAGAGACAGCTTGCGCAGGTGGTAGAATTGCGCAAGGCGGCTCCAAGCGGAGCGAGCGGATCCCAACCCCCGGCAGCTGCGCTGGCATCGGGACTATTAGGAGGTAAGCCTGGTGTCAATACGGTGAGGGCCAGCGAAGTTGGGGGGTCTCTTGGGGGAATACAGGGTAATGTGCTGTCACAATCAGGAATGCTAGCAACGCATGTGACCCCGGAAATGCGCGAAAAAATTTGGAAAGGCGCTTACGTTGACATCTTTTCCCTAATTAGGCCCACAAGGAGGGATGTAGATTACAAGGAGAGAGAGGGCAAAGAGGGATCCTTTAAGGAGAGGAGGCCAAGGGTGGAGGAGACACTGACTAACTGGCTTTTTGGTTTCCATGTTTTTGTAACAGTTCTTTTGGAGAAGAGACCAGATTTAGCTATTCCTCTGGTATTTTACACTAATAAAATTGTGAAGGCGCATGCGACGCATGGGGGCTCAGTGTGGTTAAATTATGATAGGGAATTCTGGTGGGCCAAGGAAGAAAACCCAGGCATCGGGTGGGACCAGGTGGAGGTGAATGCATGGTTGGAGAGTGTTAGCTGGAGGGATCAGCCCGCTAGGCAGCCCTTTCGGACATCTCAGGGGGGCCCGGGAGAAAAAAGGGGAGCTTGTTGGGCCTTCAATAGCAAAGGGTGCATGTGGCCACCTGGGCAATGCAAGTTTAAACACGCATGTGCCTACTGCGGTCACTCCTCCCATCCCGAGTTCAAGTGCAAAAAAAAAGCAAAGGAGCGGGGGGAGGTGCAGCTCCAAGGGACATCAAACCCCCGCAGGCTTAGGTTGCCTACCCCGGTTGATATTGGACGTCTGATTTACTGGCTGGACCTGTACCCTGATAGGGTGGCGGCCAAGGTTTTGTTTGAGGGTTTCTCTGAAGGTTTCCGCATTCCTGCTCTACATGTCACGCCCGTTAGCCAATGCAATAATCTGTTGTCAGCCAGGACTCACTCATCAGTTGTGGTTGCAAAGGTAGAAAAAGAGTGCTCCCTAGGCCGGGTAGCTGGACCTTTCCCTTCCCCGCCCGGGAAAAACTATGTTTGCTCTCCACTGGGTGTGGTACCAAAAAAGGAGCCGGGGCAGTTCAGGATGATTCACAACCTCTCCGCCCCAAGGGGACATTCCGTGAATGATGCCATTGACCCTGCACTATGTACGGTGACTTACTCGTTCATTGACTCCGCTGTGCAGAAAGTGAGGGACCTGGGGCGTGGGGCTTTGTTAGCAAAAACGGACATAGAATCGGCCTTTCGCCTGTTGCCAGTACACCCGGATGACTACCATTTGCTAGGCTTTCAGATGCAGCATCAGTTTTATTATGACAAATGTATGCCTATGGGATGCGCTGTGTCTTGTAAGTACTTCGAGACCTTCAGTTCTATGCTGCAATGGGTCTTTTCATACAGGTCAGGGTTCACAGATGTTATACACTACTTGGATGATTTCATGGTGATGGGCCCTCCTGCGTCTGGCAAGTGCGCTCAGGCGCTCAGTGAATTGGTAGACATGTTTCAGGAATTTGGGGTCCCCCTGGCTCCCAGCAAGACAGTGGGCCCGGAGACGTGCATGTCCTTCTTGGGGATTGAAATTGATACGGTTGCCGGGGAGTGCAGGTTACCCATGGACAAGGTGCTAGCGTTCTCCCAGGCGATTGAGGCAGCCTTGGCAGGCCCAAAGGTGTCCCTGCACCAGCTTCAAGTCCTCGTAGGGCAGCTGAATTTTGCGCTGCGTATCATCCCGATGGGTCGCCCATTCTCCAGGTCTATTGCCCGTGCTATGGTGGGTCTCACCCAGAAGCACCACAGGGTGCGGTTGAGGGCAGGTGTGAAGGAGGACCTTAAGGTGTGGCGTAGTTTCCTTAGAGACTTCAATGGGCGGGTGGTGTGGCCCGCCCCTCCGGTGTCCAGTGCGGAGCTTGGCCTGTTTACTGACTCAGCGGGTAGCATTGGCTTTGGCGCCATCTTGGGCGCCGCATGGTGCGGGGCAGTATGGCCACCGGCCTGGCACGAGAGTTGCCTGACAAAGAATATAGCCTTCCTGGAACTCTTCCCCATTTGGGTGGCGGTCACTATCTGGGCAGATAGCTTCAGGGACAGGGCTGTGACGTTCTGGTCAGACAACATGGCTGTTGTTCAGGTCATCAATAGGCAGGGAGCCACTTGCCCGCATGTACTGCGCTTGCTAAAATTGTTGGTGCTGGCTTGCTTGAGATTGAACTTAACCTTCAAGGCGGCACATATACCTGGTATTGATAATCATGCTGCTGATGCTTTGTCTCGTTCCAAGTTGCAGGATTTCCGGAGGTTCCACCCGCAAGCGGAGGAGCGGATGACTATGTTCCCTACATCACTGTGGACAATTGGAGCCCCGCTTTAGCGGGGCTGGTAGGTGCCTCCCTGAGGGACCGCACGAGGCGGGCATATCAACAGCATTTTAATGTTTACAGATCCTTCACTGAGCGGGCATGCTCTTCAAAAATGTTTTCCCCAGACTCGATACATGGTTTTCTTCAGGTGTTAAGGGATCAGGGCAGGGCCGAGGCTTATGCAAGGGCCAACTTGGCGGCGATCGCTTTCTTTGCCAAGGTAGCGGGTGAACGGGACCCAGGTGCTTCCTGTCTCGTCAGGAAGGCCTTGACAGGGTGGGCCAGACTTGAGGGGCCAAGGCGGGACTGCCGTAGGCCTCTGGATCTCCCGACCTTGATTGACATTCTGGGGGTCTTACCGTCTGTGTGTGATTCACCGTTTGAAGGGGTCCTGATGGGAGTGGCCTTCTGCTTAGCCTTCTATGGGGCGTTCCGCCTGGGGGAAATAGTCGGGGCATCCAGATTGGACCATGGGGGGGGCCTGCAGTTTCGGGATATGGTACTATCCCCTGGTGGGCTGGTAGTTCTGTTGAGGCGTTCCAAAACGGATCAGGGTGGGAAGGGTACCTCCATCCACCTTTGTCCCGCCCCGGGGGTGGCTGCCTGCCCGGTAGCCCGGATGCAAGCCTACCTAGCCGTACGTCCCGCTGGGGGGGGGGCGGGCCCTATTCATACACAAGAATGGCCACTGTTTGTCACAGTATCAATTTAAGGCAGTTTTCAGGTTGGCCTTGGGGGAACTGGGTCTGGGTTCTGCCGGGTTTTCCTCTCACTCCTTCAGAATTGGCGCTGCTACCTTAGCGGCCGGGGCGGGCCTCTCTTCCGACGCAGTAAAGGGGGTCGGGCGCTGGACGTCGGGCTGCTACAAAAGATATGTGAGGCCTGATTTGTTATGACCAGACTTGGCCTTCTTGTGTTGGATGGTGTTTAACGGTGTCTTCTTTCTCCTTCTGATTAGTATGCCCGAGTCGGTGGTATGGGTTCTGGGGCACTCTTTCGTGCGTCGTGCGGCGGTGCGCTTGCAGCAACGGCAGGTGATGGAGCCAGCAGACTTGGGCGAGACCGAATTCTTGTGGCATGGCGTCGGCGGGATGCGGATTCGACACCTGAGGCGGATAGTCGAGGAACTCAGAGCGCAGAAGCGACACAAGTCTCCAGACTGGATTGTGATACATTTGGGAGGCAACGACATGGTTGATAGAGGACGCTTGGCCGTCAATGAGGCCTTACTAGCAGAATTCGCCTGGCTGGGGCACACATTCCCGGCAGCAAAGATTGTTTGGTCAGGCATGCTCTCACGCAGGACATGGGGCCCAGGAGTCCGGGTTAGATCTTTGAACGTTTCAGTGAGGAGACTAAATGGTGAATTGGCTAGGTTGTGCTCAGCGAAGGGCCGCTTGCGCTATATTCAGCACCGGTTGATCTGTGGAGAAGCAATGTACCACCAGGACGGGTACACCTGTCGGACTTAGGAACAGACACTTTCATAAGAGAAATTTGGTCATTCATTGCGAACGCAGGTGGGGAGGGTGTCAGACCTGAGGGCCTTGGCCACCCTTGTGGCGGAAAAGAGACCTGCGAGCAATAAACAGTGATTGATGGGAGGCCGCCTGGCGGACTCCATAGGCCAGCTCTGAGGGGGGATATGGTAAGCTCACCGCGGGGAGGAAGTCCCCACCGGCTGGGGAGGCTAGGGCGACAGATTTCGAGCCTCCTGGGCATCCCAGGGCAGCCTGGTGGTAGAGGGGTGGGCCCTGGTAATGACGGACAAGGAACAGGACTGCGGGCCTACCACTCTAGGGGGCAGGTGCACGGCACCTGGCGTAGGATACCCCAGCGCGAGATGCGAACCAGATGGGGCTCCTCCCTTAGGGCTGGGGGAACAGGAAATGTACAAGAGTTGTTTTGAAAATGTAATTATGAATATCAATATGCATAATGTATGCTTGTCATGTTTATTCAATGTTGAGAATTAAACATGGCCTTTTTACCGAAATCTCCTGGTTATTGCGAATGTAATGTGGGGTATTGCATGTTGTGATCATGTTGGGGGGCAGGCGGGGGCAGAACTGGAGGGTGCGGGTCCTATGCCAAGCGACGAAGATCACGAGGCGCGCCCTTAGGGCACGCCCCCTCCGGGCCCCGCCATACTTTCTGCTGGTTGGGCGGCCGGGGGCCCAATAGGCAGCCGACCGCCCCCTCCCCGTTTACTTCCGGGTCGCGGGTGACGCACATCCGGAGTGGTGGGAGGGCGGAGACCTCGGGCCTACTTAAGGTCAACTTCCCTTGGCCGAGGTCTCTGTCCCCTTCACCACTACTGGACCGTGTGTGCCCCGCAGCTGACCTCCTCGACTGGACCAACCGTCTTGAAACTCCCACCCATCCGTCCCTTAGAATAGGGGTTTGAGGGGGGCGTTGTTGCAGAAAAGAGACCTGCGAGCAATAAACAGTGATTGATGGGAGGCCGCCTGGCGGACTCCATAGGCCAGCTCTGAGGGGAGATATGGTAAGCTCTCCGCGGGGAGGAAGTCACCACCGGCTGTGGAGGCTAGGGCGACAGATTTCGAGCCTCCTGGGCGTCCCAGGGCAGCCTGGTGGTAGAGGGGTGGGCCCTGGTAATGACGGACAAGGAACAGGAGTGCGAGCCTACCACTCTAGGGGGCAGGTGCACGGCACCTGGCGTAGGATACCCCAGCGCGAGATGCGAACCAGATGGGGCTCCTCCCTTAGGGCTGGGGGAACAGGAAATGTACAAGAGTTGTTTTGAAAATGTAATTATGAATATCAATATGCATAATGTATGCTTGTCATGTTTATTCAATGTTGAGAATTAAACATGGCCTTTTTACCCCACGGAAATCTCCTGGTTATTGCGAATACAATGTGGGGTATTGCATGTTGTGATCATGTTGGGGGGCAGGCGGGGGCAGAACTGGAGGGTGCGGGTCCTAGAAGCAATCGGGCCCGGATGAGACAGACCAAGTGAAAACACAAGCACTCCTATGGAGTGCTTAAAGACAAATAAAATAGTAGCGCCAAACACTGGAGCACTGGATGGACACAAGTTCTTGGTCCATGCTCTAAGGGAGGGCCAAACACAAGAAGCGATTTGACTCATGTATGCCATGGACAAAAAGGAACAAATGATACAAGAGAGACATTGAAGTGAACAAATGGTAAGCCTATGGGCGGGCTGTAGCCCACTGATTGTAAACAGCATGTCTCGAAGAGACAGCGCATCTGCTGTCTAGCCAAGACCTAAAAATATAATCAAATTGAACCAAGTTACAGAATTAATTAATTTACCATATAAGTAACACTGCTCAGGGCCTTTTAGAGTGGACTGATTGTAATTACTGTGTTCTGCAATTATATGCACTATTGATTAGGAATTATTTTTCACTGAAAGTATAATGTGTCGTAATTACATCTGCTATTCATAAGGAATCTTCTTGACGTGTTATTGATTAGGATACTTTTTGATTATTTGCTATCGATTAGGCACTGTGTATGCTTTGTATTAAAGTACTCTGTGGATTTTTACAAACTTACGAAAACATTGAGGAAAGGAATGATGAAGCCTGTTTTCTTGAAAATGAAACTGAGCATGAAAATGTATTTTCAATTAGAGAAATAACTAAAAGTTATAACGGATGGCGAATGAAGGTTAATGTTATGTTAATGTTAAGGGGATGCTTCTATAGCGCACGGCTACTCCGAGGAGTGTCCCGGCGCTGAAAGAGCCTCAGCAGGTCAGAGAATAAAAGAACGGGTGGGTGACAGAAAACATAGAAGCACAAGCGGTGTCTATTGCAGGAAGAGGAAAGTCTTCAGGTCTTTTCTAAAGGCGAAAGATTGGAGCAGGATCTCAAGGAAAGAGGGAGATCGTTCCATAACTGCGGGGCAAGGAGTTTAAAAGAGCGCCCCCCACAGCGGGCACGCCGGATCCTGGGAATCACTGACTTGGCTTGTGAGGAAGAGCGCAGAGATCTGGCTGGAGAATAAAAGCGGACCCATTTCTGAAGATAGCGGGCACCTATACCATGCAAGGCTTTAAATGCAATGGTCAAGGTCTTAAAGATGATACGCTTCTTCATGGGGAGCCAGTGGAGAGTCTTCAGAAGCTCACTGGCCCTTGATCTCCTGGGGAGGCCGAAGATGGCACGGGCCGCTGAGTTCTGAACCACCTGCAGACGCGATAAGAGGTATTCAGGCAGACCGAGGTAGAGAACGTTGGAATAATCCAGCCTGGAGCCGACCAGGGCCTGGACAGTGATCTTCCTATGTTCCAAGGACAAGAGCGGCAGGAACTTCCTCAGCATTTTTAAAATGGCAAAGCATTTGCCGACTAAGCCTGAGACTTGGGCCCTAAAGGAGAGACAATTATCAATCTGAATACCCAGGTTTTTAGCAGCTCCAGAGTCGCCAGTAGGGGGAAACATGGCTGCCGGCCACCAGTCTTTCCATTTGGGGTCGGCGGGGCAGCCAAAGAAAAGAACCTCGGATTTGTCGGAGTTGCACTTGAGACTGTGCCGACTGAACCAGTCAAACACAGCCCCAAGGCAGCCCCGGATGGAAGCCCCGTCGAAGTCCTGTCCCTTGTCACAGGTGAACAGGAGTTGAGTGTCGTCAGCATATGAAACGATCTGGGCCCCTCAACTCTCCGCAAGCGCCGCCAAAGGGGTCATATAGATGTTAAAGAGTGAGGGGCTCAGTATTGAGCCCTGCGGCACTCCGACCTCCAGAGGCGGCATAGCGGCAGAGAAAGGTGGAGCCCAGATCGTTTGCTGCCGGCCAGTGAGGAAGGACCTAAACCAACTGAACACCGTCCCCCTTAGACCTATCTCCCAGAGTCTAAATAGGAGGCGGTCATGGGGGACGGTGTCAAAGGCCGCTGATAGGTCTAGCATCACCAGCATAGCTTTTCCTCCCCTGTCCAGGGTCTCTCTAATCATCTCCGTGACCTCGAGCAAGGCAGTTTCAGTGCTCAAGTTAGAGCGGAAACCAGATTGTGATCTATGCAAGATGTCATGGGACTCCAAAAAATGGGACAGGGTGGAATGAACATGTTTTTCGGCCACTTTCGCCAATGCTGGCAGAAGGGAGATGGGTCTGTAGTTGAGATGAAGCTCTGGTGACAAGTTGGCCTTCTTCAGAAGGGGGAGGATGAGGGCCTGCTTCCAGGCTTGAGGTACAACACCTGTGTTAAGTGAGAGGTTCAGAATAGGATTAATGATATGATTGAGGGTGGGGGCCATGCGTGCCAAAAATTTTGCGGGGCACGGATCAAGAGGGGAACCTGACTTTAGTTTGGAAAGAAGATCAAGAGAGGACTGAAAGGAAAGTGGGGGGAAACTCCAAAGGGAGGGAGTGGACGAAGTCTGAGAGGAGTCAGAAAGACTTGACAAGAGGGGGGAATCCTGGGTGATGGTTCCAAAAGAAGCCTGAATGGCCCTGATTTTATTAGTAAAGAAGTTGGCCAGTTCGATGATCCATGACTCTGAATGGGTCAGTTTAGGAGTGACCCGGGGGGGTGAGATGAAATCCTTAACTATTTTGAAAATTTCTTTACAAGAGTTGGAAGCACCCTCAATTTTACTAGCTAGATAGGATTTTTTACAGGCTGCAATATCATGGTGGTAATCCCTAATCAGTTCCCTATAGGTATATTTGGCACTGGCGTCGTAAAATTTACGCCAGGTCCGTTCTGCTTGTTTGCATTGTCGGCGTTTAGCGGCTAGCGCCGGGGAGAACCACGGGGCAGAAGATCTCACTGAGCGTGGCTTGGGAGGAACAGGAGGGGCAAGGATGACCAGTTGTTTCGTGAGCCAGTCCTGAAAAAGATCAAGGTCGGTAGAGAGCGAACCTGTCAGTGGGCAAGGGTGAGTCTCGAGTGAATTAGCCAGCATGGCTGGAGTAATATTCTCAAAGGCCCTGGATGGAAGCGCATCGCGCCAGTGGCCTTGGGCAGCTTTCCTAATAATAGAAGGGATCTCAAAGGCCGCTAAGAAGTGGTCTGACCATAGTACAGGGTCAAGGGAGGTAAGGATGATAGGGACAGTGGAAAAGATTTGGTCTAAAATATGCCCTTTACAGTGGGTAGGGAGACCGAGATAAGGTAGGAGCTGAAGGGTAGAAGTAATGTCTTTAAGTTTGAGGTTGTCTGGGTCGTCCTCCTCATCCATATGGATATTGAAGTCGCCCAGCAGCAGACAATGGTCAGCTCTAAGGCATAATGAAGAAATAAGTGCATGAAGTTCTTCTAAAAAGGTGCCCATAGGGCCAGGGGGTCTATAAATCAGCAGGCCGATACAGGATTGATGAGGAGATAGTGAAAGGGAAAAGGCAAGAACTTCACAACCAGTGATGTTATCAACTGGAATAATAGAGCATACAATAGTCCTGTCAATGATCATGGCGACACCACCCCCCTTTCCCTTGCATCTATCTTTCCTATGGATCACATAGCTCGGGGGAATGGCGCATGCAATGCCGGGCCCGAGCCCTCCCCCAGCCAGGTCTCAGTCAGGAATAAACATTGCGGACTGGAGTCTGACAGAAGGGTGTAAATGTCGACTGCATGTTTACTTAAGGATCTAGTATTAAGTAGCATGCATCTGGTACTGGGGGAAGGTGGGGTTAGAGAGGCAATGCGGCGATCGCCAGGTTGCCAGCCACACGCAGAGCATTTGTTAATCAGCCGGGATGGGTTGGGAAAGACCACATTACAGGAGCCATTGGTATGTCTTAGCGCCAGGAGCTCATCCCTAGAAAAAGACGAAGTCATCCCGAGGAGAGCCCAGGTAAAAGAGGCCTGCGCCCGGGCGCCTCCGGGACGCTGACGGGCTTTCCTTCGGCGCTCCTTAGGCGCCTCCACAGCGCGCGTCCGCTGCGCGGAGGGGAGGGCACTTACTTTTATGGCGTCGCTGGCCGTCCGGTGCGAAGCTGCACCACTAGTCTGCCACCCATGCAACAGCCTACCCCTAAGATGGCCGCCACCAAATGCGCGTCAGTGCGTCCCCCGGGCTCCCTCAGCACCTCTATGTGCCGACTAGGGGACTGGGAAGGCTGCCGATAGATTGGCGCGGAGCGAAATGAAAGCAGGTAAGAATTAAGTGGTTTAAGATAGAGAAGAGCTCTAAGGTCACCCGGCTTCTGCCTCAGGTGCCTGGTGGTGCAAAGTGCGGAGGATAAAGTAAAAGTGTGCAGAAGCTAGTAGTCAGCTTAGAAGGCTATGCAAGCATGGCAACACACTCACACTCGTAACTAGCACAAAGTCGACAAGTTAAAAACATGTGCAGCAACAAACAATTAAAACCGCTAGTCATCAGCGCTAAATATTCACTCACACCCGGCTTCCGCCTCAGGTAAAATGAGCAAGCGAGGGTCTGTGTGTTATTGTCCTTTTTCTTTATCATCACATTTTAGAGCTCTTTGAAATACATCCCTTCAGAATGTTAACTGTGCAAAAACCTCTCGTGTTTTTGTTTTATTGGACTAGAAGGTTGTTTCATCTATAACAACTTAAGCAATATACATGGAAGTAGACACAGCTTTTGGTTTATTTATTTAAGATGTTTGTGAAAGTGCTCACATGTCGCTAATCAGCCACTTCAAAGCACCATCCAAGTAAGAAAAAGCAAGAAATCAAAAGGAGGGATGGAAGGTAGGGGTCGGTTATCGGAAGCATAAAGACTAGAGAAGGTATGGAGAAGCAATAGGCCTTATAGGCAGACTGAACAAACGAACAGCTGCTGAAAAGCAACAAGGTTACTGCCTATCGTGGCTAGCCCGCAGCCTTCCCAACCCTTCTTCTCCTCATATATCGCACGCCTGTCTCTCTCCTCTCGGTCCTGCCCACATTTCCAATTTGCTTATAATTCCTACTTAGTATCTTCCAACAAGTCCTGGACAATTTGCAATGTTTAAAAAAACAATAATTCAACAATTGCGCATAAACAATAAGGAGGATTGTGTACCAACTGATTAGAAAATAATTCTGACATTTTTTGCTGAATTTAATTTTCTGTCTCTACCTCCATTTTAGGTCTCGCCTGGACATCGCATCCGAAGGATGCGTCCAGGCTGGAGACTTAAAGCTGTCTGACACGGGGGAATGAGGGACAAGAAACTGTGACGAGCTTATCCTTGGCTGGATTCAGCTGCGTGCACGCGCACCAACATTCACGCATGCGCACATCACAGCCACACGCATACACAGCACTCACGCATGCGCACATACACACGCATACACAGGCACACCCCCGTCACCTACACGCATACACAGAGACCCCTCCACACACACCAGCCCCTCTCCTCTCGGCTCCACACACACGCACACGCATTTACACTTACACAGACACGCAGGCACCCAGACAGGCAACCCCCCCCCCCCCCGTCACACACACGCATACACACAGACTCCAGGACACATACACACACACATGCACGCTCACACACATACACAGTCCGCCGCCGCGCGCGCGTGCACAGATGCCCCCCCCCAACAAGGCGACGCCCCACTCACCGGCATCCTCAGTGCAGCGGCTCCCACCGGCAGCAAGACTCTTCTTCCCTTCTTCGGCACCGGGGCGCAGGGTAGGCTCCTGCCTGCTCCGGTGCGCCAAACAATCCGTGGGAGGCGGGGTAGGCTCCCGCCCTCCTACTTCCGGTTGTCCCGCCCGGCCTGCCTGACTTCCTGGTCGCAGGCCGGCGCAAAACGACGCTGCATAAAAAATGCTTAGAACAGTGGTTCCCAAACTGTGCGCCGCGGCGCCCCGGTGCGCCGTCATGAGCAGCCAGGGGCGCCGCGCTCACGTTGGGAAAATTGACCTTATTGCAGCTGCAGCGCAAAAAACTTGCTGCCTGCATAATCCGGGAAAATTATTTGGCCCAAGAGCGCACGTACGTACGAGTCGTGCTTTCACAGGCGTAGTAGTCGCCATTACTGGCATATGCAGCTCGCCTCTGACCGTTTGAGGCACGTTATTGCTGCCCACCGTGGGATCCTCTTCGCAAGTAAGGTAAGGAACTGGCATGGGAGGGATTCCTGTTCAGTAGAACGGCAGTGATACACAAGCCAAGAAGCCAGACTGTAAAAAAGCGGGCTCCACGGAGCTTGTTAAAGCAGCCAGAGAGAAGGCTTTGCCTTGTCTTTTTATGTCTGATTTCTTTAACGAGCTCCGTGGACCCACCTTCTTACACTAAAACTAACGCAGGTGATACAGGTGTAAAACGGAGGTTGGGCAGAAGATCGGCATGGCATTTGATTATCATCAATTATTAATTAAATGACATGCCGATCTTCTGCCCAACCTCCGTTTTGCACCTGTATCACCTGCATTATTTTTAGTGTAAAAAGGTGGGCTCCACGGAGCTCGTTAAAGACTCAGAATGCGGGCATGATGTTCCCCCCAGATCCAAACAGCGTACAGATGCACATTTGGCTCCCCTCGGAAATGACATGGTAGAAGTAGTTTTGGCTGTCATGGTTGAGCAGCACATATTGGGAACATATTACTACGTGACAAACAGCACATTCAGGCCTAAAATTGGTATTTCCTTAGTATTCCCCCTCAGCGAAAAAGTTGCAAACCTTTGGTAATGTTTGGTGTAATGGATACGGTTTTCTTTCTGCAGACTCTTTTTGCGTTTCCTGACAGTCCTCAATTTAGGTTACTCTGTAAGATAATTTTAGGAAATAAAATAATTAGATGTTGTGCAGAGTGCGTGCAGAAACAGTGAGTGCAGAGTGAGTGCAGAGTGACAGTGAGTGCAGAGTGACAGTGAGTGCAGAGTGACAGTGAGTGCAGAGTGACAGTGAGTGCAGAGTGACAGTGAGTGCAGAGTGCGTGCAGAGTGACAGTGCGTGCAGAGTGACAGTGAGTGCAGAGTGACAGTGAGTGCGGAGTGACAGTGAGTGCAGAGTGCGTGCAGAAACAGTGAGTGCAGAGTGACAGTGAGTGCAGAGTGACAGTGAGTGCAGAGTGACAGTGAGTGCAGAGTGACAGTGAGTGCAGAGTGACAGTGAGTGCAGAGTGCGTGCAGAGTGACAGTGAGTGCAGAGTGACAGTGAGTGCAGAGTGACAGTGAGTGCGGAGTGACAGTGAGTGCAGAGTGAGTGCAGAGTGACAGTGAGTGCAGAGTGACAGTGAGTGCAGAGTGACAGTGAGTGCAGAGTGACAGTGAGTGCAGAGTGACAGTGAGTGCAGAGTGTGTGCAGAGTGACAGTGAGTGCAGAGTGACAGTGAGTGCAGAGTGACAGTGAGTGCAGAGTGACAGTGAGTGCAGAGTGACAGTGAGTGCAGAGTGACAGTGAGTGCGGAGTGACAGTGAGTGCAGAGTGCGTGCAGAAACAGTGAGTGCAGAGTGAGTGCAGAGTGACAGTGAGTGCAGAGTGACAGTGAGTGCAGAGTGACAGTGAGTGCAGAGTGACAGTGAGTGCGGAGTGACAGTGAGTGCAGAGTGCGTGCAGAAACAGTGAGTGCAGAGTGAGTGCAGAGTGACAGTGAGTGCAGAGTGACAGTGAGTGCGGAGTGACAGTGAGTGCGGAGTGACAGTGAGTGCAGAGTGACAGTGAGTGCAGAGTGACAGTGAGTGCAGAGTGACAGTGAGTGCAGAGTGACAGTGAGTGCAGAGTGACAGTGAGTGCGGAGTGACAGTGAGTGCGGAGTGACAGTGAGTGCGGAGTGACAGTGAGTGCGGAGTGACAGTGAGTGCGGAGTGACAGTGAGTGCGGAGTGACAGTGAGTGCAGAGTGACAGTGAGTGCAGAGTGACAGTGAGTGCGGAGTGACAGTGAGTGCAGAGTGCGTGCAGAAACAGTGAATGCAGAGTGAGTGCAGAGTGACAGTGAGTGCAGAGTGACAGTGAGTGCAGAGTGACAGTGAGTGCGGAGTGACAGTGAGTGCAGAGTGCGTGCAGAAACAGTGAATGCAGAGTGAGTGCAGAGTGACAGTGAGTGCAGAGTGACAGTGAGTGCAGAGTGACAGTGAGTGCAGAGTGACAGTGACAGTGAGTGCAGAGTGACAGTGAGTGCAGAGTGACAGTGAGTGCAGAGTGACAGTGAGTGCAGAGTGACAGTGAGTGCAGAGTGACAGTGAGTGCAGAGTGACAGTGAGTGCAGAGTGACAGTGAGTGCAGAGTGACAGTGACAGTGAGTGCAGAGTGACAGTGAGTGCAGAGTGACAGTGAGTGCAGAGTGACAGTGAGTGCAGAGTGACAGTGAGTGCAGAGTGACAGTGAGTGCAGAGTGCGTGCAGAGTGACAGTGAGTGCAGAGTGACAGTGAGTGCAGAGTGACAGTGAGTGCAGAGTGCGTGCAGAAACAGTGAGTGCAGAGTGAGTGCAGAGTGACAGTGAGTGCGGAGTGACAGTGAGTGCGGAGTGACAGTGAGTGCGGAGTGACAGTGAGTGCAGAGTGACAGTGAGTGCAGAGTGACAGTGAGTGCGGAGTGACAGTGAGTGCGGAGTGACAGTGAGTGCGGAGTGACAGTGAGTGCGGAGTGACAGTGAGTGCGGAGTGACAGTGAGTGCGGAGTGACAGTGAGTGCAGAGTGACAGTGAGTGCGGAGTGACAGTGAGTGCAGAGTGCGTGCAGAAACAGTGAATGCAGAGTGAGTGCAGAGTGACAGTGAGTGCAGAGTGACAGTGAGTGCAGAGTGACAGTGAGTGCAGAGTGACAGTGACAGTGAGTGCAGAGTGACAGTGAGTGCAGAGTGACAGTGAGTGCAGAGTGACAGTGAGTGCAGAGTGACAGTGAGTGCAGAGTGACAGTGAGTGCAGAGTGCGTGCAGAGTGACAGTGAGTGCAGAGTGACAGTGAGTGCAGAGTGACAGTGAGTGCAGAGTGCGTGCAGAAACAGTGAGTGCAGAGTGAGTGCAGAGTGACAGTGAGTGCGGAGTGACAGTGAGTGCGGAGTGACAGTGAGTGCGGAGTGACAGTGAGTGCAGAGTGACAGTGAGTGCGGAGTGACAGTGAGTGCGGAGTGACAGTGAGTGCGGAGTGACAGTGAGTGCGGAGTGACAGTGAGTGCGGAGTGACAGTGAGTGCAGAGTGACAGTGAGTGCAGAGTGACAGTGAGTGCGGAGTGACAGTGAGTGCAGAGTGCGTGCAGAAACAGTGAGTGCAGAGTGAGTGCAGAGTGACAGTGAGTGCTGAGTGACAGTGAGTGCAGAGTGACAGTGAGTGCAGAGTGACAGTGAGTGCAGAGTGCGTGCAGAGTGACAGTGAGTGCAGAGTGACAGTGAGTGCAAAGTGACAGTAAGTGCGGAGTGACAGTGAGTGCAGAGTGCGTGCAGAAACAGTGAGTGCAGAGTGAGTGCAGAGTGACAGTGAGTGCAGAGTGACAGTGAGTGCGGAGTGACAGTGAGTGCAGAGTGACAGTGAGTGCAGAGTGACAGTGAGTGCGGAGTGACAGTGAGTGCGGAGTGACAGTGAGTGCGGAGTGACAGTGAGTGCGGAGTGACAGTGAGTGCAGAGTGACAGTGAGTGCAGAGTGACAGTGAGTGCAGAGTGACAGTGAGTGCAGAGTGCGTGCAGAGTGACAGTGAGTGCAGAGTGACAGTGAGTGCAGAGTGACAGTGAGTGCGGAGTGACAGTGAGTGCAGAGTGCGTGCAGAAACAGTGAGTGCAGAGTGACAGTGAGTGCAGAGTGACAGTGAGTGCAGAGTGACAGTGAGTGCAGAGTGACAGTGAGTGCAGAGTGCGTGCAGAGTGACAGTGAGTGCAGAGTGACAGTGAGTGCAGAGTGACAGTGAGTGCACAGTGACAGTGAGTGCAGAGTGACAGTGAGTGCAGAGTGCGTGCAGAAACAGTGAGTGCAGAGTGACAGTGAGTGCAGAGTGACAGTGAGTGCAGAGTGACAGTGAGTGCAGAGTGACAGTGAGTGCAGAGTGACAGTGAGTGCAGAGTGACAGTGAGTGCAGAGTGCGTGCAGAGTGACAGTGAGTGCAGAGTGACAGTGAGTGCAGAGTGACAGTGAGTGCAGAGTGCGTGCAGAGTGACAGTGAGTGCAGAGTGACAGTGAGTGCAGAGTGCGTGCAGAGTGACAGTGAGTGCAGAGTGACAGTGAGTCCAGAGTGACAGTGAGTGCAGAGTGACAGTGAGTGCAGAGTGCGTGCAGAGTGACAGTGAGTGCAGAGTGACAGTGAGTGCAGAGTGACAGTGAGTACAGTCACTCAGCACCACCACATTATCAGTCAGAACCACCACAGCATCACTCAGAACCACCACAGCACCACTCAGCACCACCACAACATCACTCAGCACCACCACAGCACCACCATAGCACCACTCAGCACCACCACTGCATCACTCAGCATCACCACTGCATCACTCAGCATCACCACAGCCCCATTCAGCACCACCACAGCATCACTCAGCACCACCACAGCACAAATATGTTCTCTCAATGTTTCAAGCTTTATTACAAATGTCACAAAAAGATGTTAATATTTCACTTCTGTTCTTGGATTTTGTTACAATAAAATACACTGAACATAATCTTCACAAACGTTATTTACAAAAGTTTAAGCTATTGCCATTATAAATTACAATCACTTTTATTAAGTATTAAAAAACATTAAAAGCCATTGTTATTTGTAATATCAATACATCTAAGTCACGTAAATACAAATGTTGCATTACAAATGCTATAGGTGTCACATTTGCGTAAGTTATAACTATTGGCATTGTAAATGACAAAGCTATTAATTTAGCTATTTTCAAAACCAACACATAAATGAACATTTGGTGAATTTCCATTAAAATATTTGACTTTTTTACTAAGATATTATTATACTGTTTTATGCAAACAAAATTTAGATACTGCATAAATAACTTTAATAAAACATATTTTATATGAAGCTTTTTATGTAAAAAAAAAACTATAGCATAAAGCAAAAAACAATTGCCATTTACAATGCTAATAGCTCAAACTTAAATAATGCGAGACCTATTGCATTGCAAATGCTTGTTTACCAATAGGAATTAATTGTTTCCTTACCTTTAATGTTCTTCCCCTCTTTTTAACCATTGTTGAATTATTGTTTTTTTAAACATTGCATTGTATAATAAATTGTCCAGGACTTTTTCATAATTTCATTTGTGTTTTGCCTCATAAGTATAGTATGTTTCCTGTTTATGTGTCTTTGTCTCAAATGGTTTGTTAAACGTTTGTCACTTTAAGAAGGTGCCCCAAAGGGACTTTTTGCTTGACCTAAGAGTCTATTTGGTACTCCATCCCTTTGGTCGTGGGGTCTGTAGGAAGGTGGATACCTGACTATGGTTGCCCCCAACTTTTTGCCTGGTGTTTTGCTGGTTTTCAGACTTAGTTGGCCTGGGGCCCTGCCAAACAGGACCCCAGGCCTACTGCTCTCTCTGTAAAATGGATTCCCTGTACCTTAGGTACATATCCAATTGGTACTGGGCCACCTTATCAGACCCTGTAACTCAGGGCATAGGTGTACCCAGGGCCTACCAGGGGCTGCAGCATGTATTATGCCACCCCTGGCTGGCCATCTAAATCTGACACAACTGGCTGCACGACAGCTGGGGCAAGGTGGTGTAAACACCCTTTGCTTTAGATATAGTATACCTATATCTAACCCTAAAATGGACGCACAGATTCCTATCAGTCACTCCTATGGCAGGCCTTGACAATCCTGAAGGCAGAGTGCTTGGAATCGTGTGAGAGGGTGCTCTGGCATGAGCTGAGCCCGTTTGCAGCTTGCGGAACCAAGTCCTAATAGCTGTTCCATGATAACGCATACCATATACTCTTAAGTGCATTATAATCCTCGCGGTTAAATGCCAACTCTGGTATCGCTTTATCAAAACATGTCGAGTAAGGTGTCATACGAATTGGAATACTAACCCCTCGCCAATTCTGGCGACGGGGTTAGCATTCCACCCTTCCAGAGGTACACGACATGTATGTAACTGTGAACCCCGGTTAAAGTTAACTCAAGCCTCAGCATCACAAAATGGATGCTGCCACCACAGACACAAGTCTGACCCCCTGCAGCTGGGAGTCCTTCCAGCGAGGGGAGCTTGGACAAAGGGTTTCCTGTCAGGGGCGGTGATAGCACCATCCCAGACAGGGTTTTGTGTATCCTGGGTAGGCAGGGCTTTAGAGGAAGGTGACTGCAAGTGGCACCCCGGTGCTCACTGTGCATAGGCCGGCTAGAACCAGTTCCAGGGGCACACCAGCCCCTGGCCTGGGGAAAGTCCGGCATGGGAGAGGGGTGTAACCACCCCCCTTCCTGGTCCCACCCCTAGGGCAGGACCTAGTCGCGTACCCACCCCTTTCTTTAGGATAAAGGCAGGAGCGGGGACCCTTCCAAATTAGATCATCTTTGAATCAAGAAACTACTTTCGACGAAAGGAACTCTCGACTTCTTCTCAAGATTTCTCCCTTGTGACTAAGGAGTAGTCACCCTGCATCCGCAGGCACCATCCAAGAACTTTGCGGTTTGCTGCACGTCCTTCCTCCGGAATCCGACTGACCAGCACGACGAGACCCGGCTTCCCTGGCACCTCTGACCTCTACCTACCTCTACAGCTAAGCTGAGAACCGTAGGTGCAACGAGACCTCGAGGGACCGGCCATCATCAGAACTGCACGACTTCTATCCAGCACGACCGCCGAGGGATCCTCTGGTGAGTGCTTTGGGGTCCGAGAAGCCCCAACCCTGAGCAGCTCCAGCACCGAAGACCAGCCCCCCAGCATCCACGAGATCTGCGTGGGGCCCTTCTGCTTTTTGGCTGCTCACCGCGTTGTCTGGCTACTAGCCCGCTGGCTTGTGGCCTTACCGACGACGACCAACGACAACAACACTGCTGGTCTGGTTGCTCCAGACTGGCCCTTGCTCGCTTCCAAAAGAGGAGCACCCCGGACCCTCCTGGTCCACTCCAGACGCCATTTTAGGTCCACCGCGTGGGCTTGAATTTGCCAAGACTTGTTGCCCCAATCCTGGGTCCAGCGACGTCGACAGCATCAACCATCGTGGGACAGCTCGCACCTCCATCCTGGTCGCCGACAACGCCTCCTGGTCCGTGAGACTGCAGAGCCCAGCGTCGCCCACTCACCTGGTCGAGGTGACTTCAGCCGGTGCCATCCTGGTGCCCACCTAATCACTGGCTAGTGATTCAGAACTTGGTCCCCTCTGCTTACAGGTGTCTTCCATCTTCGATCCAGGCTTGGATCCACCGAACAATCTTCACTGGTCGCCTGCCAGCAACTGCTTCTTTCAGGCTCCTGGTTCGTCAACGAGGATTCCCGACGTCTTTTCAGACCTATGCAGCCGCAGCCCCTGGGCTAGGTAACTTCGGCATTTCGGTGCCCCAGCATAGCCTCACTATCCAAGGGTCCAGATCCTTTTTCGTTTTCAGCCTACCTTATCGGGTTCGCCCGAGAACACTAACTTTGCTTTTACTAGCCTCCATAGACTTTGTCCCGCATCCCGTGTGAGAGTGCACACTCTGCACCCGAGTCCCCTAGGCCTCCTACTAGTAATCTGAAGGTTCAGTAACGTAGTCCTAGCGATTCCAAAGCCTATTAGTCCAGTACTTACCTACTAGTAATTTCGCATTCCACTTTCATATTATATGGTTTTCCGTGCCCCTCGGGCATTTGTGTAAATTGTGCAACTTAAAGTATTTTCGTAAGAGTTTTGTTGTGTGCTTAGTACCCTGTCCTCATAAAGAGTACAGGGCTGTTGTGATCTAAATAAATACACTGTTTATTTTCATAACACTTGTGTGGTGTCCTTTCACTTGGTGTTCAAGGGGTATATGTGATGGTATAACAGCTGGCTTAACACGCCCTCTAGAGTCTAGCCTAAAGACTGCTCTTGTCCATGCTACTAGGATAGCTGGTCTATCGGTTGACTTACAACCAATCATCAATAAGGGTTGATTGGACTGATACATAGTGATCACTAGAATAGTGAGCACTGCATATCAGGCCAACTTCTCACATTGGTGAGCAGCGGTTGGGATTTGAGCTTGCTGTTGTTTTACCACACGTATCCTAAGAATATCTTTGTGAAAGATCACATAAGT
Source organism: Lissotriton vulgaris (assembly GCF_964263255.1). Classification (NCBI taxonomy): domain Eukaryota; kingdom Metazoa; phylum Chordata; class Amphibia; order Caudata; family Salamandridae; genus Lissotriton; species Lissotriton vulgaris. Next base: position 118,335,456 of record NC_141687.1, read on the forward strand.
TAAGGTACATATAACTTAGCTTAGAATACTCTGAGTTCTACTGAACCAGCTGTTGTAGTTTAACAAGGCTTAGCACACCTTGACTACAACTCTTAGCAAGGGATCAGTAGGCAAACAAATAGTGTAGGTAGGTGCATCACTTACACCACACTAGAAGCAAGTCTAACCTCGGAGAGTCTTCAGAGACCCCTCTTGTGGTTGTGGACCCTCCACAGGTCCCTTCCAGATATGCTGCTCTTAGCTTCCAGGAGATTAGACAAATCTGTACATCCAGGAAGCTAAAACAGGGTTCAAACCCTACCATTCCTTTTCTGATTGGTCTCTTAGAGACTTATGATGCCAGGAAGTCTGCCAACACAGATCCTTCTCATCCAGATGGGAATATGCCCCTCTTACAGGGTCCCTTTCATAACCAGGACCATCCCCTCCAGGAGGCAGATGATGCTGAGGATGAGGATGAAGATGAGTTATCAGGGGAGGAGGCAGACAAAGGTCAGGTAGAAGTCGGTAGACTCACTAGGACCAACTTAAGTAGGCATGAGAATGGATTTGGGGGACCCCCAGGTCCACTCTCAGGCAGACTTAACATTGGGAGTGGACGAGTTAGGTCTCTATCCAGAGGCTCTAACAGATCCATTCGAACCAATGGCTCTCAGACCTCTTCTCACAGAGGGATGACATCCCCTCAGAGGAGAGAGCATGAAGCAAAAATGAAGGAAGTCAATCTGAGGATTGAAAGGGAAGAACTTGCCCTGGCCAAAGAGAGACTTGCCTTTGCTAGAGAGCAGAAATTGTGTGGGGCAGACCCCACTGGTGGCAGCATTCTCCCAAGAGAAAAAGACAGGAGTTTAGACACTAGACACATGAGTAAGATAGTGCCCCCCTTTAAACAAGTGGATGACATCCACAAATGGATAACTGCTTTGGAGAGGGCTTGCACTGTACAGTGGGTCCCCCAGAGTCAGTGGGCAGCTATCTTGTGGCTCTCCTTTGAAGGCAAAGGTAGAGATAAGCTCCTCACTACTAGAGTTGAGGATGCTAACAATTACCAAGTCCTGAAGAATACACTGGTTGATGGGTTTGGTTTAACCACTGAACAGTACAGGTTGATGTTCAGAGACACCCAGAAAACTCAGTCTCAGGATTGGGCTGACTTTGTTGATTGTGCCACTAAGGCTTTTGAAGGCTGGCTACTGGGAAGTAAGGTTACTGATTTCAAAGGATTGTATAATCTAATTATGAGAGAGCAAATCTTAAGTAATTGTCAGAACCAGTTATTACACCAGCACCTGGTAGACTCTGATCTGACCTCTCCACAAGAATTGGGTAAGAGGGCAGACAAATGGGTCAGAACCAGGGTCAGGCCTAAGAACCAGGGTGGTGACCAAAAGAAGGAATCAACCAGCCTCAAGAGAAGGGTGGGAATAAATCTTCTGATCAAACCACAGGGCCCCAAAATTCCTCTGAAAAGGGTGGGTCCCAAACTTCTCCCAAAACCCAAAAGAAACCTTATTGTCATACCTGCAAACAGGTAGGCCATTATAAAAGTGACAGCAGTTGTCCCAAGGCCAACAACAATAAGGAGAACATACCCCCAGGTAATACTCCCAGACCTCCTGTTACCACTAGTGGTAATCCCCCAGGTGGTGGGAGTACCCCCAAGAATGTAGTGGGCATTACTTTGGGAAACCAGGTGGATTATGGCCTAGCCAGATCCCCTGACACAACTCTTGTCTGTGAGACTGGCATGGGGTTTGCCAACTTCACTACTGGTACCCACATTTTGGGGAAGTATAGACAAGAGCCCTTTATCAATGGTCAGAAAGTTGAGGCATACAGAGACACAGGGGCCAGCATCACCATGGTGATTGACCATCTGGTCCCCTCTGCTCAACTGACCCCTGGTTTCATTTATCAGGTGACAGACGTTCATGGAGTGAAAAGAAGGCATCCCATGGCAGTAGTCGAGCTCAGTTGGGGTAATGTCACAGGGCCCATGAGAGTGGCAGTGACAGACACCCTACCTGTAGATTGCTTACTGGGGAATGACCTGGAACTCTCAGCATGGGCTGAGGTGGAGCAAGAAACCCACTCCAGGATGATAGGCCTACCCAGAAAGGTTAGTGGGGCAGTAATAGCTGCAGCCCCAGTCCAAGCACCATTCCTCCCTGAAAAGGTTGGAAGAGCAGTGGTAGCCACTGCCCAGGCTCAGACAGACTTTCCAGAACAGGATAGGAGGGCTGTGACAGTCACAGCCCAAACACAAACTGAGTGCCCTCCTGAAAAGGTTGGCAAGGTTGAAATGGTCTCAGCCTCTACTCAGACAGATAGTGGGGTTGTGAAGCCTGAAACAATGGATCACTCCACCCAAACTGAGAGCATTGAGGAGGAAGAAAAGCCTTCCCCCTCCCAGACACTAGGTGAGAGCCAGCCTCCTCTGGGAACTGACTCTACCCCTGGTGAAGGAACTGCCCCAGAGGTAGTCAGGCCTAGCCTGGCAGAGCCCCTGATGGCAGTGGACCCTTCCCAGGTGGGACCCAGTCTGGAGCAGGTAGCCTGCACCTCTCTACCCTGCCTCAATCAGCCCAGGGCTGTAAAGGTCAGGGAGGCCAGTGGTGGACCCGAAAGGGCCCCCTGTCCAAAAGAACTCCCCAATCAACAGATTAGGATCACTGAAGCTAGTAGACCTAGCCAAGTGAAAATAAAACATACTCCTGATGGATCCCCCTTAAAAGTAGTTAGGGACCTCCCACAGCTGGACATTGTTGGGCACAGCCAAACATGGGGCCTAAAAACCCCTAACCTGACCTGTCCCTCCAGTAAGCATAACAGATGGACTCAGCCTCCAGCTTTAGGTAGCCAGAGGTTGACCCTGAGAGCTCATAGCAACTCAGTACTGGAAAGAAAGGCACATATGGTGGATAGTGATTGGAGGAAGTTGAGCCCAACAGTAGTGGAGTCTCACTTCAGTACTCCATTCCCACACCAGCCTGTTACTTTGCCAAAACACCCCACAGGTAGTGATTCCCTATGGTGGAGACCCTCAGATACCCTTAGGGTGAGGGATTGCTTAGTGGACCATGATACAGGGGGTAACCATGCCAGTGCATGTACCACCTCATATGGCCACTCAGGCAACATAGGCTTACCTGGTCAAGGATAGCCTTATCTCCTTTCGTTTGGGGGGGGGGGGGGGTTGTGTAGGAAGGTGGATACCTGACTATGGTTGCCCCCAACTTTTTGCCTGGTGTTTTGCTGGTTTTCCGACTTAGTTGGCCTGGGACCCTGCCAATAAGGACCCCAGGCCTACTGCTCTCTCTGTAAAATGGATTCCCTGTACCTTAGGTACATATCCAATTGGTACTGGGCCACCTTATCAGACCCTGTAACTCAGGGCATAGGTGTACCCAGGGCCTACCAGGGGCTGCAGCATGTATTATGCCACCCCTGGCTGGCCATCTAAATCTGACACAACTGGCTGCACGACAGCTGGGGCAAGGTGGTGTAAACAAAATGGACGCACAGATTCCTATCAGTCACGCCTTGACAATCCTGAAGGCAGAGTGCTTGGAATCGTGTGAGACGATGCTCTGGCATGAGCTGAGCCCGTTTGCAGCTTGCGGAACCAAGTCCTAATAGCTGTTCCATGATAACGCATACCATATACTCTTAAGTGCATTATAATCCTCGCTGTTAAATGCCAACTCTGGTATCGCTTTATCAAAACATGTCGAGTAAGGTGTCATACCAATTGGAATACTAACCCCTCGCCAATTCTGGCGACGGGGTTAGCATTCCACCCTTCTAGAGGGACACGACATGTATGTAACTGTGAACCCCGGTTAAAGTTAACTCAAGCCTCAGCATCACAAAATGGATGCTGCCACCACAGACACAAGCCTGACCCCCTGCAGCTGGGAGTCCTTCCAGCGAGGGGAGCTTGGACAAAGGGTTTCCTGTCAGGGGTGGTGCTAGCACCATCCCAGACAGGGTTTTGTGTATCCTGGGTAGGCAGGGCTTTAGAGGAAGGTGACTGCAAGTGGCACCCCGGTGCTCACTGTGCATAGGCCGGCTAGAACCAGTTCCAGGGGCACACCAGCCCCTGGCCTGGGGAAAGTCCGGCATGGGAGAGGGGTGTAACCACCCCCCTTCCTGGTCCCACCCCTAGGGCAGGACCTAGTCGCGTACCCACCCCTTTCTTTAGGATAAAGGCAGGAGCGGGGACCCTTCCAAATTAGATCATCTTTGAATCAAGAAACTACTTTCTACGAAAGGAACTCTCGACTTCTTCTCAAGATTTCTCCCTTGTGACTAAGGAGTAGTCACCCTGCATCCGCAGGCACCATCCAAGAACTCTGCGGTTTGCTGCACGTCCTTCCTCCGGAATCCGACTGACCAGCACGACGAGACCCGGCTTCCCTGGCACCTCTGACCTCTACCTACCTCTACAGCTAAGCTGAGAACCGTAGGTGCGACGAGACGTTGAGGGACCGGCCATCATCAGAACTGCACGACTTCTATCCAGCACGACCGCCGAGGGATCCTCTGGTGAGTGCTTTGGGGTCCTAGAACCCCGACCCTGAGCAGCTCCAGCACCGAAGACCAGCCCCCCAGCATCCACGAGATCTGCGTGGGGCCCTTCTGCTTTTTGGCTGCTCACCGCGTTGTCTGGCTACTAGCCTGCTGGCTTGTGGCCTTCCCGACGACGACCGACGACAACAACACTGCTGGTCTGGTTGCTCCAGACTGGCCCTTGCTCGCTTCCAAAAGAGGAGCACCCCGGACCCTCCTGGTCCACTCCAGATGCCATTTTAGGTCCACCGCGTGGGCTTGAATTTGCCAAGACTTGTTGCCCCAATCTTGGGTCCAGTGACGTCGACAGCATCAACCATCGTGGGACAGCTCGCACCTCCATCCTGGTCGCCGACAACGCCTCCTGGTCCGTGAGACTGCAGAGCCCAGCGTCGCCCACTCACCTGGTCGAGGTGACTTCAGCCGGTGCCATCCTGGTGCCCACCTAATCACTGGCTAGTGATTCAGAACTTGGTCCCCTCTGCTTACAGGTGTCTTCCTTCTTCGATCCAGGCTTGGATCCACCGAACAATCTTCACTGGTCGCCTGCCAGCAACTCCTTCTTTCAGGCTCCTGGTTCGTCAACGAGGATTCCCGACGTCTTTTCAGACCTATGCAGCCGCAGCGCCTGGGCTAGGTAACTTCGGCATTTTGGTGCCCCAGCATAGCCTCACTATCCAAGGGTCCAGATCCTTTTTCGTTTTCAGCCTACCTTATCGGGTTCGCCCGAGAACACTAACTTTGCTTTTACTAGCCTCCATAGACTTTGTCCCGCATCCCGCGTGAGAGTGCACACTCTGCACCCGAGTCCCCTAGGCCTCCTACTAGTAATCTGAAGGTTCAGTAACGTAGTCCTAGCGATTCCAAAGCCTATTAGTCCAGTACTTACCTACTAGTAATTTCGCATTCCACTTTCATAGTATATGGTTTTCCGTGCCCCTCGGGCATTTGTGTAAATTGTGCAACTTAAAGTATTTTCGTAAGAGTTTTGTTGTGTGCTTAGTACCCTGTCCTCATAAAGAGTACAGGGCTGTTGTGATCTAAATAAATACACTGTTTATTTTCATAACACTTGTGTGGTGTCCTTTCACTTGGTGTTCAAGGGGTATATGTGATGGTATAACAGCTGGCTTAACACGCCCTCTAGAGTCTAGCCTAAAGACTGCTCTTGTCCATGCTACTAGGATAGCTGGTCTATCGGTTGACTTACAACCAATCATTAATAAGGGTTGATTGGACTGATACATAGTGATCACTAGAATAGTGAGCACTGCATATCAGGCCAACTTCTCACAGGGTCCCTCTCTCTTTTATTAGAGAATCATTCAGTGTGTGCCTTACTGACATTAGTTTGCATCCCAACCTATCAGGTGAGTGCTTTTATTCTCCCCCATCCACCAGATATCTCATGCTCTCTTTCATTGGCTGCAGAGCGGGCAAGGTCAGGCATCGACCCAGTGTACAGTCCAACTCAGTCTGGTTGGTATGAGTGTCAATATGTGGACAAGCCAATGGATAACGCATGGGGTCTGCATAGAGGTGTTGAGTTGGCTTTGATAATTCCGTCCATACATATGAGAAGACCTGTGTGCCGCGGCTAGTCCAGCAGGAAAGCACTAGCCAGCACCAGTCTTCAGCTCATAAGTCAACGCTATGGAGCACATGAACTCTGAATATACGCTAGGGTGGTGCGCTAGGTTGAGTAGCCCCAGAGCTGGACTAGCACTAATCAATACATTACCACAGGACATTTCATTCATGCCAGTAGCTTTGGTAGATGAAATAAGCCAACTTTTAGCCTTGTTACATTCCGCAGACTACTATCAAATACATAATGAATTTATAAACAAATACAGAATGAAGTAACGTCAAGAAAACTGCTACTAACTCACAAACAATTCAATACAGCATTATGAGACAACCCTCCAGGCTGGTTCCTAAGCGTGCCATGATCCAACGGTGGAAGCCCTTGGCCAATGTAGTGGAAACGGCTGTATGGCCACCATTTGGACTAATTTATTTTCTAAATATTGATTTTTGGGAAAGCAGCCCCTCTCTGCAGGTCACAGTCGCTGCACTCACGCGCAGTGCATGGTAGAGCTTGGATGACCTTTTTGCCAAGGCTGATTTTGGTTCCCAGCTCAACACAGGCAGACAAGAGTCCACACAGCTCTCATTTATTTGCAAGTAATCCTACGCCAGGGCTTAATTTGTGCTGGTGGTTGGGGTGATAGGAACCAACATTTACTTTTGGGTACTGGGACTTATTTTTCATGATCAGACTTGACCTGCAACAAGAAAAGGAAACCTGGATGATGAGAAGGATGGGAAACATTGACCAAGGCAGACAGCAGGGGTGAAAAAGAGCATTCAAGCATGAGCTACACAGGCAGGCAGGGTGGGGGTGGGGTGGAACAAAGAGACATGAGGTGGAATCAAGACTCGGTGGCCTTGGTGTTCTGCAGACCAACATAGGGCCCCTGGAGTTTTATTTTTTAAACGAAGCCCTGCCACAGCTCTGGTTCATCATCAGTGTGGCTTCCCAAGAAAGGCATGACTAGATGAGCCCAAGTCAGGGCAGTGCTGGTGGATATGCGCTACTTCTGTCAATGCAACCAAAAGAGCATGGCCTTTCACTCTGCGAGGTCAACTCGGACCCTCCTCCAACAACAGCGAGCTCAGAAAAGGGGTTTCCACTCAGAGAAAAGAAAGTGAGTACGGGCACCGCGTCATGGACTAGAGCAGGGCAGGGGAGTGGGAAGGTAATCACAGGGCTAAGTTGCTAATTGTTGGATCAGGAAACCAAAGTTTGAACCCTGATTGGATCATCTCACCAACAAACCATTTAACCTTGTTCACATCCCACTATTTGGGCGCCTCAAATAAGAAATATGTTTAAAAAGCAAACCATCTGTACCGTGTGTTCTATCACATGTTCACCAAATCCTGGTTTCAGTGATTCCGCAGCAGGAGAATAAAGGTCCGCCGTGGTACATGCATCACCTCACTTCAAGGAGCGCCGCTAACCGGTCAGACTGGCCATTCTACCTCAGGCAGTCCCCAGGGACCTGCAGTCTCAGAGCTGCTCTCAGATCTGCCACGGGTCTAGTGGCTCGGTGGACTAATGCATCCACTGCAGGGGCCTGTGTTTGACCACATAGTCACAGGTTCAAAACCCCGGAGGGTCCACTCAGCCTTTCATCCATTTGAGGTCGAGAAAATGAGTACCATTTAGTTGGTTAAAAATAAACATCTGTTATTCAGCGCCTTGAAACCCCTGGGTAATAATTGTGCTTTACAAATACAAATGCTATGTTATGTGAGAGCAGGTTGGACTTCCATGATGCAACCATGAGGGCTTCTCTGCCCCATCCTAGTCACAGCCTCTGTAGATCGCTGCTGGGTTGAACCTTCTTACCCGGGCAGAATTTGCCTTCCTGCAATCAAATGTCCTCTGCAAGATGCTCCGCTGCTCCTTGGAGTTAGAGCTGTGTTTTTCAGACATTGGATTAAAGATGCCAAGGAAAAACAGGACCCGGGTACAGCAGTCAACAACAAAATATCAAGATTGTCAACTGTATCCCCTCCAAGCTGGGCAAAGTTCACAAACTTCACGGAGAGAGAAAATCAGAAACTCTGACATTTTTGGCGGGTGAAAAAACTGGAGACACCCAAGTTTAAATAAACCTCGATGGTGGAAGCGAAAAACAATGGTGAACAGTAAATGTTGTAGGACAGAGGAGGCAGAACAGGACACTCACAGCAGGCGCGCAACACCCATTGGGCTCACGGGGCTTCAGTCCCCCCCCTGCCCCCCAACCCCCCGTCGTGTGTGTCATCCGGGCTGACGCGTCTTATTGCAGCCGCACTTAACAGGTCTTTAATAGAACATTAATTGTAAATGAGGCTTTTGTTGTGTGTTCACCCGTTCTTACAGCCACTCTGTCTGTGGTTGGAAGAATTAGCCCCCCCCCCACCCCCACCCAAAATATTTTTCAGCCCCCCCCCCCCCCCCGAAATTTGGCTCTAGTTGCCCGCCTGACTCACAGTGTAATGGGAGACAGGAGACGAAAGTGCATCTAGAAGACCAGATGATGGGATCACATCTGGGGAGCGATAGCAGGTTTTGTGAGGCGGCACCAGGGTCAGTGACATCATTACAATAGTACTGCGCTACAAATAAATAAATAAAACAATACTAGACAACATGAGTCATGTTATATTGGTCAGAGTACAAGCACAGGTGTGACAACAATTAATTGGGTAACACTGTAGTACTTCCTCCAGTGGGAGTGTCAGTAAAATCATTACATAGTTGTTCATCTCATTGTGCCACGTCAGTTGGGGACTACATTATTAGAAATATCTCTTTCCAAACACATATAAATGAGAAATCTTCTGAAAATTGCAGTAATTTGCTCTGTAATTGTAATTTCCACAGGATGATTTTTCCCTGGAGGAACCACCACACCCACGAAAATGACACCTATGGATGATATGACATCCACACTGATTTTTGAAGAAGGTTATCTTACCAGCCTTCTCTAAATCGTATCCCACCTCCACCATCACACGCATGAGTGTGTCCTGCATTATGCAACGTGCCTTATGAACGGGCACGGAAACACAACATCTTTAAGAATATACGTACCTTGAACAACCTACAGTGGCTACCCCTCCAAGACGTGCAAAGACTAGGAAACTAACATATGTTGGCGGAGAAGAAACTCCCCCATAATTGCAACAGTGTTCGTTCCCCACCAACACAGTGGTCCGCCGGCACGATTTAAATGTGGAAGGACCATAGGTTTAATAATGGCGGAGAATACACCGTCTCTGCTCCCATAAACTCTACTGACGGCCCTGGAGAAAGATTTTGGATTTTCTTTTTGAAAATAAAATCGGAACCAGTGTGGTGAAAGGGTCTGCCATGTTGACGGAGCCCTGCACCAAACTGCGAAAAGCACGTACAGAAAGCTTCATCAGGGTGGTTCCTACCAATGCTTCAGAAACGACTGCTATCTTGATGGTCGTTCCGAAGTAAGGCAAGCAGCATCTCCGTCAGGGCGACAGTAATGGACTCAGTCGGCATGGCAAAGAAGCGGGCCGGGCCGGGCCGTCCGCCAGCAGCTAAACCTGGCCCTTAATAAGTCAGAATTGGCAGACAACCTAGCCATCCCGAGCAGACCACACAGCATCAGTTATCCCTCTCAGCCTTGAGATGCAAAGCTGCAAGACTGAAAACAATAGGTGGCAAACCTTCTGCGCATACTGACTGTGCAACAGCAGCCTCCCCGTGCAAATCAAAACTGCATCTGGCCTCCTGAGGTTCAGAAAAGAGCTTGCAGCCTCCTCTTCAAACAGTATGTCCTAATCTGCTCCGAACACATCCAACTCCTTCCCCGGGGGAGCCCCTACCTCATGCCCCCAGATTCATCATGGTCATGTTTTGCGAGTCCTTAATAGCGAATTTTAAGGATTTGCTATTAAAGACTCGCAAAATGGGATGCATGTAGAAATCGCAATACTTTATGCGATTTCTACTGCTTCCTTATTTGCGATTCGCTACTTGCTAATCGCAAATAAGGAATGGCTTTCCCATTCATTCCTATGGGCCTAAAGGCCCATAGGAATGAATGGGGAGTCATTCCTTATTTGCGATTAGCAATTAGCGAATCGCAAATAAGGAAGCAATTTCAAGGGTGCCAGGGTGTCCAAAGGACACCCTGTAGCATCCCTGAAATGGCAATGTACACTGGTGTTGCGCACACACATGTCCCAAGGACATGTGTGTGTGTAACATTCAACTTAGAAAAATGCACTAAAGTGCATTTATCTAAGTTTTTGCTATTTACCACGTAGTTAGACTTCTCGGTATATAGCGGCCCCAGATTGCGAATTCGCAATTTTTAAATGGTTCATGAATTGCATTTAAGGAATCTCAAATTGAGATTCCTTAAATGCAGTTAATCGCAATTTAGCGATTTCTAGAATTGCGATTTTTGCATTTGGGATGATGAATCCCAAATGCAAAAATAGCGCTCGCAAAGGGCCAGATTCTCAGAATCTGGCCCTTTGCGAGCCGATTTTACTTTGATGAATCTGGGTCATGGTCTGCTCCTGGGCTACAGATTGTCACCTTCTTCCTATAAATTGTAACTTTTTCCACATCAGTGCCGCGCACCGCAGTCCTGGAGGACAGGTTCATAAATGCCCTGAACAAAAATTAATATATATGTTGTACAGTGACTGCAACGCATGCAAACACAGCGCAAGAGACAGTCGCCAGGAGAGTCGCGGAGAAGCCGAATGGGGGGAGCACAGGAGAGAGATCTAGGTTTTCGATGGACAACTCGCCCTGCAGATGTATGGATGATGGAGACAAAGTTGGACAGATGACTTAGTGAGTGAAGCACTCACTGCTGACATCAGTGACTCACCTGCAGGTCACAACCAAGTGCTGAAATTTAAATACACGTTGTGACCTGTGTCTCTCTGCTTCCCCACCTTGAGAAACTGCTCACTAGCAGGTCCGGCCTTTATCTGAAGAAGAGTTGCTACAAGGAGCAGCATGTAACAAAACACCAAGAAGGCGGGGGTGAGGGGGGGGCGGATTCCAAATGAGCGAGGTTTGGGCAGAGCAGTTTCAGCAAAATACAGGATATAGTTATATTGTTACAGGTTAAAAATAAAAGCGCCGGGACACTCCTTGGAGTAGCCGAGCGCTATAAAAGACACAGATAACATAACATAACATAACAGTTACAGTCGAGCCAGCAGTAATTCTCCAGTCTCAATTATTAAAGCTGCATTTTCAGAGCACTAATGTTGGCTTCACCTGAGTAAGATGGGCTCTTAAAACGAAAGAGCGCCCTCTATGGGTCTGGCTGCCTCGCCTCTCGCACTGCCACAGGGAGGTGGAGTCTGCCATTCAAGGCTGGAGTCTGCTCTCGAGGGAGCAAAAAGCACATGAAGAACAGGACAGCTATCTAATGAGTACAACTCACTCCCCACTGGCAGGCCTGCCTACGAATGAGTACTACTGTCCCTTATAACTAGGACCCCTTGTCCAGTGAGTGAGTGGGACTGCCCATCAATGATTTCTATTGTCTCCTACTGAGTGGGGACCTTGTCAAATTAGAGTAGGACTGCCTTCTCCTAAGTACTATTGTCCCTAATAACTAGGGCCCCTTGTTCAATTAGTAAATAGGACTGCATTCTAATGAGTACTATAGTCCCCTAATAACTAGGGCCCCTTGTCCAGTGAGTTAGTAGGACTGCCTTCTAATGAGTACGATTGTCCCCTAATGAGTACGGCCCCTTGTCCAATGAGTACGTAGGACTGCTTTCTGAGTACCATTGCTCTTAGAACTTCCTAATAACGAGGACCCCTTGCCCAATGAGTAAGTAGGACTGCCTTCTAATGAGTATCATCGTCCCCAAATAACTAGTAGCCTTTGTCCAATGAATAAGTAGAACGGCCTTATAAGTTATAATGAGTACTATTGTCCCCTAATAAGTAAAGACCCTTGTCCAATGAGTAAGCAAGACTGCCTTCTAATGCGTTCTACTGTCCCTAATAACTCGGACCACTTGCTGACAGTAAGTAGGACTCCCTTCTAATGATTACCATTGTCCCGTAATAACTTCCTAATAACTAGGACCCCTTGTCCAATGAGTAAACAGGACTGCCTTCTAATGAGTACCATTGTCCCCTGAGTAAGGACCCTTATTCAATGAGTAAATAGGACTGCCTTATAATGAGTATCACTGTCCCTAATAACTTGGACCCTTTCTCCAGTGTCTTCTGTGTACCATTGCCCCTAAAAACTCCCTAATAACTAGGACCCCTTGTCAAGAGGGTAAATGGGACTGCCTTATAATGAGTACGCTTCTCCACTAATAACTAGGATCACTTGTCTAATGGGTAAGTAGGACAACCTTCTAATGAGTATTATTGTCCCCAAATAACTAATACCTTTCGTCCAATGAGTAAGTAGGATTGCCTTCTAATGAGTATCATTGTCAAAACTAGTAGAACTGTCTTTCAATGAGGATGAGTGTATGACTGATTTTCAATGAGTGTGCATGCTTTTCAGTTAGTTGGACTGCATGTCATTGTGTATGACTACATTTCAATGTGTGGCTCTGCCTTTCAATGGGCCACCTTTGAAAAATGGAGGACTGCCATTCGATATGTAGGACAGGCCTTCACTGTGTAGGGCTGCTTTATATTGTGTAGCTCTACATTTCAACGTGGAGTGGTGTATCTATATAATGATCTGCCTTTCAAAGAGGGGGCTGACTTACAATTAATAAGACTGCATTTCATCATGTACAACTGTGTTTGAATTTTTAGGACTGACTTTCAACGTGTGGGATGTCTTTCAATCTGTAGGACCACCTGTCAAAGTGGAAGGCTGCCTTACAATGTGCATGGCTACATTTCAACGTGTAGAGTTGCCTTATGTTGGGTAGGACTGCTCTACAGTTTGTTGGATTGCATTTCAATGTGTTGCACTGCCTTTCAATGTGCATGACTATCTATCACCACTCACTGTCCTGCAATAAGGGTCCCATGACACAGTAAAAAGATCTACAGTAATAATCTCATCAGACATGTACTAGCCATGTGCCAGCATGCAAACATAATAGTCATTTGGAAATTCCAGCTAAAAGCACTTCACATTCATTGTAGGATGGGTTGAATTTACACGTCATTGTGCATAGGATCGGATTGGCTTATCATTTCCGGTCATTGAGATATGAAGGCGGCTATTAAAGGTCTACCAAGATCACCACAATCGTTAATTATGTTATGAGAATGGTGTTGTAGATATCAGCGTCAAATTTATGATGAGTAAGTTTGAAGGTGGGCATCTGGCAGCTAGGAACGCTTTAACGCAGCAGGATTGTCTTATATCGATTGAGGTCGCTCTACGGCACGCGCATCGCTCTTTTAGTGAATGTTTACTGTGCGTAATGTTTACCTCCGATGATTCAGACTTATTTCTGACATATAAGCCTGTCTTTTAATAACTAAAACTGAATCCCTAGTTAGGCAGAACGTTCAATAGGTGAGCGCTGCTCTATTCAAATGACCACTGCACCCCAATAAGGAAACAAATCTCAAGATATATTCACTCAAAACGAGCAGGGTTGGTCAAGATAGACAGTGCAGAGTGTGACTAGCTTAGACAAAGGGAAGCCGGATGGTTGTGTCTACATAGGTTTTCTGCTGCCCCAGACCTCTTTCGATATTTCATGGCATGAAGACTAAATGGGGTCGTTCATCAAAACGCTAGAGACGGAGACAGGTTTGATTGGGTAGGATTTGAAAAGGGCAGACATCCGTCTCGCCACCCCCAAGATCATTCGAAGTGCTCCGCGGATTATGAGAGCATTAGAACTCCATCAATACCGCATTAGCAGGAGATACGACAAATCTCATAGGATTAGCCATGTTTATCCCGCGCAGACCATATCCTTTTACAAGTCAAAAAGAAGTCTTGGTGCGGATTCTAGAACTATATTAATCAAAAGCAGACTCCTGATGCATTCCCTGCAAGAGCACAAAAGTCATTTAGAAAAATAACAAATGGGTATTTAACTTTTCAGACAGCGTCTGTCGCCTGCAGCTCAATATTTATCAAGGGAAATTGCCTGTTGAGAAGGAGTCACCAGCGGAGGACATCTCGCGCACAGATTGCTATTCGCTGGGGTACAATCCGGCGAAGAGATGGCGCGCGCGGGCAGAGCGGGAAACCGCGGGGAAGGAGGACCTGGAAGAAAGATGGCCTAGGCCGTGCTCATGTGCCTTCAAAGATTTCACCAGACAGAAGATTAACTTTGGGATATCTTCCAGCTGAGGCTCAGGCAGTTACTGTGCAGTTCATTAGGGAAATTGGATTCTTCCATCCGGGCCAGATGTTTCTGCTCTTGGCAATAGAATCCTCTTCTGGGGAAATATCAGGCATTTCACAGAAAATGGCAATGCATGAAGTTAACTCTGAGGGAGCGGGTTTGGAGAAACAAGGGGAGAGCTACAGATTGTTGCAAGATCAACGAATGACCGCACCTGCCAGAAAGCTCTAGGGGCCCTGAAATAAAGTGGGCCCACTCAGTGGAGGAACGCTGAATATACTTCAAGACTGAAGAAAGAGATAAGGACTGTCACCTGCACCGCGTCCAGCTTTTAGAACCAGACTGCAAATGACATCACACGCAAACTTCCGGGAGATTCCGGAAGGTTCTTCCGAGGGCCACGTGAACGTCCTGAAATGACACCACGTCACGTAGTTTGAAGTCCGATCCGGTAAAAATCGTATTGCAGGAGTACGGAGACTCCCAGGATACAAGCGGCGGGTGTTCACAGCACTTATAATTTTTTGCACTATTTTCTGAGCACGACATGCGTCCTCTTGGAAGTATTTCACACTGAAACGTAGCGCTAAAGCCTACACACAGCGCTCGAAACTGAAACGTAGACCTGGAGGCACTCTCAGTCCCAGAGTACCTGTTTGCTATCGAGAAATGTCAGTGCTCTGCCATTAAAAGTGCTGCACCCCTGCTGAGAAGTGCTGGTTCTTTCTAAGACTGGGCGGTGTACTCTGCTCTGCTCGCTGAGTTTGAAGTCCCCACCTCCACACATGCGGCTTGTTCCGCAGCACAGCCCTATGGTCACCTGAAGTCCCCTCCTCCACACAGGCGGCTTGTTCCGCAGCACAGCCCTATGGTCACCTGAAGTCCCCTCCTCCACACAAGCCGGTTGTTCCGCAGCGCAGCCCTACGGTCACCTGAAGTCCCCTCCTCCACACAGGCGGCTTGTTCCGCAGCACAGCCCTACTGTTACCTGAAGTCCCCTCCTCTACATATGCAGCTTGTTCCGCAGCACAGCCCTAGGGTCACCTGAAGTCCCCTCCTCCACTTATGCAGCTTGTTCCGCAGCACAGCCCTACGGTCACCTGAAGTCCCCTCCTCCCCATATGCAGCATGTTCCGCAGCACAGCCCTACAGTCACCTGACGTCCCCTCCTCCCCATATGCAGCATGTTCCGCAGCACAGGCCTACGGTCACCTGAAGCCCCCTCCTCCACATATGCAGCTTGTTTCGCAGCACAGCCCTACAGTCACCTGAAGTCCCCTCCTGCACATATGCAGCTTGTTCTGCAGGACAGCCCTACGGTCACCTGACGTCCCCTCCTCCACAATTGCAGCTTCTCCGCAGCACATCCCTAGGGTCACCTGACGTCCCCTCCTCCACACATGCAGCTTGTTCCGCAGCACAGCCCTACTGTTACCTGAAGTCCCCTCCTTCACACAGGCGGCTTGTTCCGCAGCACAGCCCTACTGTTACCTGAAGTCCCCTCCTCTACATTTATTTATTTATTTTGAAAGTTTTATATAGCGCGAACAAGATCTTCGCAGATATCAGAGCGCTTTACAGAGGAGGGGAGCAAATATACACAGATACATCAATCGTGTTAAAAGTACAGTGAAGTGATATCATAAACAATCAAGTAAGTCAATTTCAAAGTCAAATAAAAATGCAAAGGGTTCGAACAAGTAGTACAGATGAGTATCGAGTCTTTGAAGTTGATCCCCAGTAGTGGTTCAAGTGTATTTAGCCATGAGGATCGCTTTTACTTCTTTCTTGAAGAGTATGGTAGAGGGGATGAGCCTGGTTTCAGGGGGGAGTGAGTTCCAAATCCTGGGAGCCATTCCTGAGAAAGAGCGTTTATAGGTTTTTTCCTTGCGGAATCTTTTGGGCTTTAGCAAAAGATTGTTTGTGCCTCTAGTGTTTCTGGAGCCTCCAGAAATCGTCAGCTTCTGAGCGAGGTATCTAGGTGAGCTCAGGTGGACAGCCTTGTGCGTCAAACAAGCGATTTTCAGGTGTATTCTGGCTTCAAACGGCAGCCAGTTCAGGGATTTGAAGTCAGGGGAAATGTGTGAGTGTTTTTTTGATCCAGTGATAAGTTTCGCTGCGGCGTTTAAAGAGGCTCTTATGGGTGCCGTAGTAGCTAGGGGGAGACCGCAGAGGGCGGTGCTGCCGTATTCTATTCGAGGTATGACTAGTGATTGTACCGCAGTTTGGAAGTCTTTGGCTGGAAGGAAAGGTTTAAGTTTCCTAAGGGTGTTGATTTGGTAGTTCGCTCCCTTAGTTGCTTTGTTGATGTGTTCCTGCATGCTGAGATTGGTGTCAAGTGTTATGCCCAAAGATTTCGCTGAGTCCACGATGGTGGGTTGAACATTGAGTGCCGTTAGGTGTTTAAGCCACATTTGTGCGGTAGTGATCTTCGCGGGAGGTGAGATCAGAAGGAACTCTGTTTTAAGGGCATTGAGTTTGAGATGATTAGCGGCCAGCCAGGATTGGGTGCTTCTGATCGTTGAGTTCAAGAGCGTGATGTCTTTGGGCGATTGTAGTTTGAGATAAAGTTGGGTGTCATCAGCATACATGTGGAAGTGAACATTGGATTCTTGGAGCAAGGTGGTGAGAGGTTCCATAACTAGGTTGAACAGAGTTGGGGATAGGGAGGATCCTTGTGGTACGCCTAGCGATACAGGTCTTGGCGCGGACATCAAGTTGTTGCTCTTGAATTTCTGCGACTTGTCATGCAGAAAGGACGTGAACCATTTGAGCACAGTTCCAGATAGGCCCATTCTTGTGTTTAATAGTTCGAGTAAATTCTCATGTTTGACGGTGTCAAATGCGGAGGAGAGATCAAGGAGGATGAGGAGGCAGGTATCGTTATGATCTAGGATTTGGAGGGCGTCGTCGATTATGTGAGTTATAGCAGTTTCAGTACTGTGATTTGCTCGGAAGCCTGATTGGTGAGAGTTGAGGAGATCAAACTGAGTAATGTGTTTAGTCAATTGTATTTGTGCGCATTTTTCCAGCAGTTTGGCAAGGGTCGGAATGTTGGTAATGGGACGGTAGTTGTTTAGGTCAGAGGGGTCGGCTGTAGGTTTCTTTAGCAAAGGTGTGACTTGTCCAACTTTGAGGGAGTCGGGAATGGTCCCTTGTTGAAGTGAGCTGTTAATGATTTTAGTCCAGAGTGGAAGGAGCGACGGGGTAAGGACTTGGACAGCATTAGCAGGAAGGGGGTCCGTGAGGTGATTGGATGGTTTCAGAGTGCTGAGCAGTCTGCCAATTTCTTCTTCCGTGTAGGTGACAAAGGTTGACCAGGTGGCATTGTTTTTTGGTTTAGTGGGTGCTATGCAGTGGGGTTTGGGATAGAGGCTTGCGTCCATGAGGAGATCATTCTTTATGTTGTCAGTTTTTTGGTTAAAGAAAGAGGCGAAGTCTTCGCAGGAGGGAGCTTCGCACATAGTGTTGAGAGGTTGGGGTTGTTCTTTGGATTGTGTTCGGATAAGCTCAAACAGCTTTCTCGGACGATTTTTGGCTTGGTCGAGCTGACGACTGAAGAAGTCTGATTTTGATCGTTTTATTTTCCTGAAGTAGGCATTTCTCTTTTTCTTCAGGGTTTTTAGGTTCAGTGCAGAGGGAGCTGATCTCCAGGTGCGCTCTGCCAATCGCATGGCGCGTCTATCGTCATTGAGACTCCCGTCGTACCAGGGATTGGAGATTTTTGCGGAGGCTTTTTTTAGCTGCAAGGGTGCGACTTCATTAATTATTGAGGTCATAGTGTTAAGATAGTGATCAGTCAAGGATAGGACGTCCTTAACGCCAGCAGGAGGAAGTAGTAAGTTGCAGCTGTTGGGGGGCAGAGAGTTTGAGTTTAGTTTTTTCATGTCTCGTTTCCAGACTTTGGGCCTGGCGGATTGAACAGGGTTAAATTTCACTTTTTCATTGATGAAGAATGTGATAATATGATGGTCCGACCAGTCACAGGGTTGGATAGATTCGAGTTGGATAGAGGCCTCTTTGGAGATGATAA
Source organism: Lissotriton vulgaris (assembly GCF_964263255.1). NCBI lineage: Eukaryota > Metazoa > Chordata > Amphibia > Caudata > Salamandridae > Lissotriton > Lissotriton vulgaris. The sequence continues at coordinate 118,353,925 of NC_141687.1, forward strand.
GGTCGAGGATAGAGCCTTTCTCGTGTGTTGGACTGTTGCAAATTTGAGTGAGGTCAAGGGCGTTAAGGAAATTCTTCAGACCTTTTACCACCGCATCATTATGATCGTTCCAGTGGAGGTTGAAGTCACCAAGGTATATTTGTGTGAGTTGTCGCCCGGAGTTGGTTGAGATCATATCCATGATTTGTTGGGAGAAGGTAACGTTGTCGCCGGGTGGGTGGTAAACGCCGTGAAGAGTGCAGATCGGTTTGCCCTCGCTGATAATATCGAGGCAGATGTATTCACAGGAGGTTGGGGAGGGTAGGGAAGGGGAAGTTACTTTCAAGACAGAGAGGTTGCTCCTGTATATACATGCGATTCCGCCACCTTTTTTATTGCCAGACCTGTCAAGTCTAGTGATGTGGTAGTTGGGGGGAACCAGAATGATATAGATATGAATGAATATAGGAATGAACATATGAATAGGAATATAGGAATGAAGATATGCAGCTTGTTCCGCAGCACAGCCCTGGGGTCACCTGAAGTCCCCTCCTCCACTTATGCAGCTTGTTCCGCAGCACAGCCCTACGGTCACCTGACGTCCCCATCTCCCCATATGCAGCATGTTCCGCAGCACAGGCCTACGGTCACCTGAAGTCCCCTCCTCCACATATGCAGCTTGTTCCGCAGCACAGCCCTACAGTCACCTGAAGTCCCCTCCTCCACATACGCAGCTTGTTCTGCAGCACAGCCCTACGGTCACCTGACGTCCCCTCCTCCACAATTGCAGCTTGTCCGCAGCACAGCCCTACCGTCACCTGAGGTCCCCTCCTCCACACATGCAGCTTGTTCCGCAGCACAGCCCTACGGTCACCTGAAGTCCCCTCCTCCACATACGCATCTTGTTCTGCAGCACAGCCCTACGGTCACCTGACGTCCCCTCCTCCACAATTGCAGCTTGTCCGCAGCACATCCCTAGGGTCACCTGACGTCCCCTCCTCCACCCATGCAGCTTGTTCCGCAGCACAGCCCTACCGTCACCTGAGGTCCCCTCCTCCACACATGCAGCTTCTTCCGCAGCACAGCCCTACCCTCTCCTCAGTTCCCCACCTCCACATATGCAGATTGTTCTGCAGCTCACTCATAATGCCTACCTTTGTGCCATGCAGCACATTATGCACCACAGCTCCAGTATCACCTCAGCTCCCTTCCTTTGTGCCATGCAACATGTTCTGCTGGACAATGCCAGTATCGCCTATGGTCCCTTCTCTGTGCTATGCAGCTCATTATGCAGCACAGTGCCAGTATAGCCGGAGGTCACTTCCTTTGTGCCATGCAGATCATTATGCAGCACAGCTCCAGTAATACCTGAGCTCCCTTCCTCTGTGCTATGCAATTCATTTTGAAGTACAGCACTAACATTGCCTGATCTCCCGTCCTCTGTGCCATGCAGCTCATTATGCTGTACGGTGCCAGTATCTCTTGAGCTCCCTACCTCTGTGACATGCAGGTGGATCTGCCGCACAACACTATTACTGCCCAGGTTCCCTCCTCTGAGCTATGCAACTTGTTCTGCACTCACTATGCAGCATATCTCTTTAACTTCCTTCCACTGTGACATGCAGTTCATTATGTAGCACAGCTCCAGAATCACCTGAGCTCCCTTCCTCTGTGCCATGCAGCTCATTATGCAGCACAGCTCCAGTAATACCTGAGCTCCCTTCCTCTGTGTCATGCAGCTCATTAGGCAGCACAACACCAGTATTGTCTATGCTCCCTTCCTCTGTGCTATTCAGTCACTATGCAGCTTATTTCGTGAGTTCCTCCCTTCTGTGCCATGCAGCTTATTATGAAGCACAGCATCAGTATCTCCTAAGCTCCCTTCTTCAGTGCCATGCAGTCACTATGCAACACATCTCTTGAGCTCCCTACCTCTCTGCCATGCAGTCACTATGCAGCATATCTCTTGTGCTCCCTTCCTCTGTGCCATGCAGTCACTATGCAGCGCATGTTTTGAGCTCCCTTCCTCTGTGCCATGCAGCTCATATGCAGCACAGCACCAGTATTGCCTGAGCTTTCCTCCTCTGGGCTATGCATTCACTATGCAGCGCATCTCTTGAGCTCCATTCCTCTGTGAGATGGAGCTCATTATGCAGCACAACACCAGTATCGCCTGAGCTCCCTTCCTCTGTGCCATGCAGTCACTATGCAACACATCTCTTGAGCTCCCTTCCTCTCTGCCATGCAGTCACTATGCAGCATATCTCGTGTGCTCCCTTCCTCTGTGCCATGCAGTCACTATGCAGCACATCTTTTAAGTTCCCTTCCTCTATGCCATGCAGTTCATTATGCAGCACAGCACTAGTATTGCCTTAGCTCTCTTACTCTGTGCTATGCATTCACTATGCAGCACATCTCTTGAGCTCCCTTCCTCTATGCCATGTAGCTTGTTATGCAGCACAGTGCCAGAATCGCCTGAGCTACCTTCCTCTGTGCTATGCAGTCAATATGCAGCACATCTTTGGAGCTCCCTTCCTCTGTGCCATGCAGCACAGCACCAGTATTGCCTGAGCTCTCCTCCTCTGTGCAATGCATTCACTATGCAGCACATCTCTTGAGCTCCCTTCCTCTGTGCCATGTAGCTTGTTATGCAGCACAGTGCCATAATTACCTGAGCTCCCTTCCTCTGTGCCATGCAGTCACTATGCAGCACATCTTTTGACCTCCCTTCCTCTGTGCCTTGCAGTCTAGCGCTGGGATACCCCGTTGCTGGGGCAGCCATGCACTCTACAAATATTTTAACATACCACATTCAGCAGATCTCTTGAGATCCCTTCCTCTGTGCCATGCACACACTATGCAACACCTCTCTTGAGCTCCCTTCCTCTGTGCCTTGCAGTTACTATACAGCACATCTCTTGAGCTCCCTTCCTCTGTGCCATATAGCTTGTTATGCAGCTCAGTGCCAGAATTGCCTGAGCTCCCTTCCTCTGTGCTGTGCAGTCACTATGCAGCACCTCTCTTGAGCTCCCTTCCTCTGTGCCATGCAGTCACTATGCAAAACAAACAAGATGATGGACGGAATGTTGCTCAATGGCAAAACATTTACCCCCAGTCACAGATCTGTGTTTAATCCATTGTTATTTTGCTCACCAAGCCAACCCAGTTAAGACATGGCCATATGCAAATCAGTCTTGACCCTGTGCCTCATGGGAACAGTCCAGCCCGAACTGCCAAGCCATGTCTTCCCTGGACCGGAATCAAGCATCCTAGGACCGGTTTCTGGCTATTAGCCGTCTTCAGCCAGGATAGCTTGACTCCAGTGGCGTAGTGAGCACGGGACCCATGTCTGGGCATACCCTTACCACATAGGGTGAACAGCAAAACAAACAAGATGATGGACGGAATGTTGCTCAATGGCAAAACATTTACCCCCAGTCACAGATCTGGGTTTAATCCATTGTTATTTTGCTCACCAAGCCACCCCAGTTAATACATGGCCATATGCAAATCAGTCTTGACCCTGTGCCTCATGGGAACAGTCCAGCCCGAACTGCCAAGCCATGTCTTCCCTGGACCGGAATCAAGCATCCTAGGACCGGTTTCTGGCTATTAGCCGTCTTCAGCCAGGATAGCTTGCATCCAGTGGCGTAGTGAGCACGGGACCCACGTCTGGGCATACCCTTACCATATAGGGTGAACAGCAAAACAAACAAGATGATGGACGGAATGTTGCTCAATGGCAAAACATTTACCCCCAGTCACAGATCTGGGTTTAATCCATTGTGATTTTGCTCACCAAGCCACCCCAGTTAAGACATGGCCATATGGAAATCAGTCTTGACCCTGTGCCTCATGGGAACAGTCCAGCCCGAACTGCCAAGCCATGCCTTCCCTGGACCGGAATCAAGCATCCTAGGACCGGTTTCTGGCCATTAGCCGTCTTCAGCCAGGATAGCTTGCATCCAGTGGCGTAGTGAGAACGGGGCCCACGTCTGGGCATACCCTTACCACATAGGGTGAACAACAAAACAAACAAGATGATGGACGGAATGTTGCTCAATGGCAAAACATTTACCCCCAGTCACAGATCTGGGTTTAATCCATTGTTATTTTGCTCACCAAGCCACCCGAGTTCAGACATGGCCATATGCAAATCAGTCTTGACCCTGTGCCTCATGGGAACAGTCCAGCCCGAACTGCCAAGCCTTGTCTTCCCTGGTCCGGAATCAAGCATCCTAGGACCGGTTTCTGGCTGTTAGCCGTCTTCAGCCAGGATAGCTTGACTCCAGTGGCGTAGTGAGCACGGGACCCACGTCTGGGCATACCCTTACCATATAGGGTGAACAGCAAAACAAACAAGATGATGGACGGAATGTTGCTCAATGGCAAAACATTTACCCACAGTCACAGATCTGGGTTTAATCCATTGTTATTTTGCTCACCAAGCCACCCCAGTTAAGACATGGCCATATGCAAATCAGTCTTGACCCTGTACCTCATGGGAACAGTCCAGCCCGAACTGCCAAGCCCCGTCTTCCCTGGACCGGAATCAAGCATTCTAGGACCGGTTTCTGGCTATTAGCCGTCTTCAGCCAGGAAAGCTTGACTCCAGTGGCGTAGTGAGCACGGGACCCACGTCTGGGCATACCCATACCACATAGGGTGAACAGCAAAACAAACAAGATGATGGACGGAATGTTGCTCAATGGCAAAACATTTACCCTCAGTCACAGATCTGGGTTTAATCCATTGTTATTTTGCTCACCAAGCCACCCCAGTTAAGACATGGCCATATGCAAATCAGTCTTGACACTGTGCCTCATGGGAACAGTCCAGCCCGAACTGCCAAGCCATGTCTTCCCTGGACTGGAATCAAGCATCCTAGGACCGGTTTCTGGCTATTAGCCGTCTTCAGCCACTATGCAGCACATCTCTTGATCTCCCTTCCTCTGTGCCATGCAGTTACTATGCAGCTATGAGCTCCCTTCCTCTGTGCCATGCAGTCACTATGCAGCACATTCCCGTCTTCAGTTCCACGGAGCTCATTATGCAGCAAAGCCTTCCTACCCGCATGCATCTTCTTGCAGACCTCAGAATGATTCACTGCATCTCAACATCTGGCCGCCCAGGCCCGGAAGTTATGCATCTCTTGTCAGCTCTGCCCCTCTGGCCTGCAGTGTGCTCTACATTCCTGCTCTCCCCAGGAGTCTCGTTTCCGCCCTGGTTTCGTGACTGTATTTTCTGAGTTTGTTTGTTACAGTTCCCTGTTGAGTCACAGAATACCTCCTGTCAGCTGTGTGTGCAATAAACAGTTGACAAAATAAGGGATTTGCTTCTCATCTCAGCAAATGGGGCCAAAACCGAGGAACCAAGCTGGGATTCTCAGCAGCAGGCTCCTTGGACACAATATCCGCATCAAACTCTCTGCACGCCACATACCTGTTATCCACTGGCCCGAAAACCATGTAGTAATTGAGCATTGATTTCCAGTTTTCATAGGCTTAAGAACACAGAACCCTCTGTAAAAACGTGCCACTAATTTTACTATTACAGCCGAATTGTAAAATAACCCTCATCATCTGTAATAAGAAAAGGAGAGCAGTACTCTACTGTGAAAATGTATTTCAATTGTGACGTCACAATGCCCCGAAACCTAAGTGAGTGAGAAAAGCAGGTCCTAGAGTAAGACATCATCTGGAACTGAAAATAATTTATGGAGAAAAAACCCTTTTGAGTTCCTTTTTAGGTCTCGCACCTGCGAACCGGATCGCGAAAGCGATCCGTCGCTGCGAGACTTATTGTGATCATTTCAGTTTTCAAGGACTCAAGGGGAACAGACAAGAGACAAGAGATGTGAACGCGCAGATCTTGGACTTGGATTAGGTCGCGTGCGTCAACTGTGAAGAGCATGTCAGTTTCAGTTTTACACGAGCAGTTCTAGATTTTGTTACTTTGTTGCAGTTTTAAAGGCTGGTTTGTGAAGAACATGTCAGTTTCAGTTTTCCCTTGCCAACTGTGTGCAAACAGCTTCTGCATACAATTTTTTTTAATGGTTTTTTTTTAATATAATGTGCGTGTTTTAATACAAGTGTTGAAAAGTGGGTGTTTTCGATAATTAGTCCGTAAAAAAGTGTTTGTGTTTAACTACAATAATAATGTGTGTGCTTTCAATACAATGAGCATGTTAGGAAGTGTTTGTGCTGTACAGTGGAGTGCTGCGTTGTAGAGTGCAGCGCTGTATAGTGGGGTGGTGTGTTGTAGAGTGGACTAGTGTGCTTTGTGGAGTAGTGCATTGTAGAGTGGAGCGCTGCGCTGTAGAGTGGAGCGCTGCGCTGTAGAGTGGAGCACTGCGCTGTAGAGTGGAGCGCTGTAGAGTGGAGCGCTGCGCTGTAGAGTGAATCCGGCACTGTAGAGTGGATGCTGCGCTGTAGAGTAGAGTGGAGCGCTGCGCTGTAGAGCAGAATGCTGAGTTGTGTAGTGTTGCGCTGTAGAGTGGAGCGCTGCGCTGTAGAGGGGAGTGTTGCGCTGTAGAGGGGAGTGTTGCGCTGGAGAGTGGCGCGCTGCGCTGTAGAGTGGCGCGCTGCGCTGCAGACTGGACCGCTGCGCTGTAGAGTGAGTGCTGCTTTGTAGAGTGGAATGCTGCGCTGTACAGTGGTGTGCTAAATTGGGACGGTCTGCGCTGTAGAGTGGAGTGTTGCGCTGTAGAGTGGAGTGTTGCGCTGTAGAGTGGAGTGTTGTGCTGTAGAGTGGAGTGTTGCGCTGTAGAGTGGAGTGTTGCGCTGTAGAGTGGAGTGTTGCGCTGTAGAGTGTTGCGCTGTAGAGTGTTGCGCTGTAGAGTGGAGCGCTGTAGAGTGGAGCGCTGCGCTGTAGAGTGGAGCGCTGCACTGTAGAGTGGAGCGCTGCGCTGTAGAGTGGAGCGCTGCGCTGTAGAGTGGAGCGCTGCGCTGTAGAGTGGAGCGCTGCGCTGTAAAGTGGAGCGCTGCGCTGTAGAGTGGAGCGCTGCGCTGTAGAGCGGAGCGCTGCGCTGTAGAGCGGAGCGCTGCGCTGTAGAGTGGAGCGCTGCGCTGTAGAGTGGAGCGCTGCGCTGTAGAGTGGAGCGCTGCGCTGTAGAGTGGAGTGCTATACTGGGAAGTTCTGTGCTGTAGAGTGGAGTGTTGCATTGTAGAGTGGAGCGCTGCGCTGTAGAGTAGAGCGCTGTAGAGTGGAGCGCTGCAGAGTGGAGCGGAGCGCTGCACTGTAGAGCGGAGCGCTGCACTGTAGAGCGGAGCGCTGCACTGTAGAGCGGAGCGCTGCACTGTAGAGCGGAGCGCTGCACTGTAGAGCGGAGTGCTATACTGGGAAGTTCTGTGCTGTAGAGTGGAGTGTTGCATTGTAGAGTGGAGCGCTGCGCTGTAGAGTAGAGCGCTGTAGAGTGGAGCGCTATACTGGGAAGTTCTGTGCTGTAGAGTGGAGTGTTGCATTGTAGAGTGGAGCGCTGCGCTGTAGAGTAGAGCGCTGTAGAGTGGAGCGCTGCAGAGTGGAGCGGAGCGCTGCACTGTAGAGCGGAGCGCTGCACTGTAGAGCGGAGCGCTGCACTGTAGAGCGGAGCGCTGCACTGTAGAGCGGAGCGCTGCACTGTAGAGCGGAGCGCTGCACTGTAGAGCGGAGCGCTGCACTGTAGAGCGGAGCGCTGTAGAGTGGAGCGCTGCGCTGTAGAGTGGAGCGCTGCGCTGTAGAGTGGAGCGCTGCGCTGTACAGCAGAATGCTGCGTTGTCTAGTGTTGCGCTGTAGAGTGGAGCTCTGCGCTGTAGAGTGGAGCTCTGCGCTGTAGAGTGGAGCTCTGCGCTGTAGAGTGGAGCTCTGCGCTGTAGAGTGGAGCTCTGCGCTGTAGAGTGGAGCTCTGCGCTGTGGAGTGGAGCTCTGCGCTGTGGAGTGGAGCTCTGCGCTGTGGAGTGGAGCGCTGCGCTTTAGAGTGGAGCGCTGCGCTTTAGAGTGGAGCGCTGCGCTTTAGAGTGGAGTGTTGCATTGTAGAGTGGAGCGCTGCGCTTTAGAGTGGAGTGTTGCATTGTAGAGTGGAGCGCTGCGCTGTAGAGTAGAGCGCTGTAGAGTGGAGCACTGCGCTGCAGAGTGGAGCACTGCGCTGCAGAGTGGAGCGCTGCACTGTAGAGTGAATGCTGCGCTGCAGAGTGGAGCGCTGCGCTGTAGAGTGAATGCTACGCTGTAGAGTGAATGCTACGCTGTAGAGTGAATGCTGCGCTGTAGAGTGGAGCGATGCGCTGTAAATCAGAATGCTGCGTTGTGTAGTTTTGGGCTGTAGAGTGGAGCGCTGCGCTGTAGAGTGGAGCGCTGCGCTGTAGAGTGGAGCGCTGCACTGTAGAGTGGAGCGCTGCGCTGTAGAGTGGAGCGCTGCGCTGTAGACTGGAGCGCTGCGCTGTAGAGTGGAGCGCTGCGCTGTACAGTGGTGTGCTAAATTGGGAAGGTCTGCGCTGTAAAGTGGAGTGTTGTGTTGTGTAGTGCTGCGCTGTAGAGTGGAGCACTGCGCTGTGGCGCGCTGTGCTGCAGACTGGAACGCTGTGCTGTAGAGTGGAACGTTGCGCTGTAGAGTGGAACGTTGCGCTGTAGAGTGGAACGTTGCGCTGTAGAGTGGAGCGTTGCGCTGTAGAGTGGAGCGTTGCGCTGTAGAGTGGAGCGTTGCGCTGTAGAGTGGAGTGTTGCGCTGTAGAGTGGAGCGCTGCGCTGTAGTGGAGCGCTGCGCTGTAGAGTGGAGCGCTGCGCTGTCGAGTGGAGCGCTGCGCTGTCGAGTGGAGCGCTGCGCTGTAGAGTGGAGCGCTGCAGAGTGGAGCGCTGCAGAGTGGAGCGCTGTAGAGTGGAGCGCTGTAGAGTGGAGCGCTGCGCTGTACAGCAGAATGCTGCGTTGTCTAGTGTTGCGCTGTAGAGTGGAGCACTGCGCTGTACAGCAGAATGCTGCGTTGTAGAGTGGAGCGCTGCGCTGTAGAGTGGAGCGCTGCGCTGTAGAGTGGAGCGCTGCGCTGTAGAGTGGAGCGCTGCGCTGTAGAGTGGAGCGCTGCGCTGCAGAGTGGAGCGCTGCAGAGTGGAGCGCTGCAGAGTGGAGCGCTGCAGAGTGGAGCGCTGCAGAGTGGAGCGCTGCAGAGTGGAGCGCTGTAGAGTGGAGCGCTGTAGAGTGGAGCGCTGTAGAGTGGAGCGCTGTAGAGTGGAGCGCTGCGCTGTACAGCACTGCGCTGTGGCGCGCTGTGCTGCAGACTGGAACGCTGCGCTGTAGAGTGGAACGTTGCGCTGTAGAGTGGAACGTTGCGCTGTAGAGTGGAACGTTGCGCTGTAGAGTGGAGCGTTGCGCTGTAGAGTGGAGCGTTGCGCTGTAGAGTGGAGCGTTGCGCTGTAGAGTGGAGCGTTGCGCTGTAGAGTGGAGCGCTGCGCTGTAGTGGAGCGCTGCGCTGTAGAGTGGAGCGCTGCGCTGTAGAGTGGAGCGCTGCGCTGCAGAGTGGAGCGCTGCAGAGTGGAGCGCTGCAGAGTGGAGCGCTGCAGAGTGGAGCGCTGCAGAGTGGAGCGCTGTAGAGTGGAGCGCTGCGCTGTACAGCAGAATGCTGCGTTGTCTAGTGTTGCGCTGTAGAGTGGAGCACTGCGCTCTACAGCAGAATGCTGCGTTGTAGAGTGGAGCGCTGCATTGTAGAGTGGAGCGCTGCGCTGTAGAGTGGAGCGCTGCGCTGTAGAGTGGAGCGCTGCGCTGTAGAGTGGAGCGCTGCGCTGTAGAGTGGAGCGCTGCGCTGTAGAGTGGAGCGCTGCGCTGTAGAGTGGAGCGCTGCGCTGTAGAGTGGAGCGCTGCAGAGTGGAGCGCTGCAGAGTGGAGCGCTGCAGAGTGGAGCGCTGCAGAGTGGAGCGCTGCAGAGTGGAGCGCTGCAGAGTGCAGCGCTGTAGAGTGGAGCGCTGTAGAGTGGAGCGCTGCGCTGTACAGCAGAATGCTGCGTTGTCTAGTGTTGCGCTGTAGAGTGGAGCACTGCGCTGTACAGCAGAATGCTGCATTGTAGAGTGAGCGCTGCGCTGTAGAGTGGAGCGCTGCGCTGTAGAGTGGAGCGCTGCGCTGTAGAGTGGAGCGCTATACTGGGAAGTTCTGTGCTGTGGAGTGCTGCGTTGTGTAGTGCTGCACTGTAGAGTGGAGCGCTGCGCTGTAGAATGGAGTGCTATACTGGGAAGTTCTGTGCTGTAGAGTGGAGTGTTGCGTTGTAGAGTGGAGTGTTGCGTTGTAGAGTGGAGTGTTGCGTTGTAGAGTGGAGTGTTGCGTTGTAGAGTGGAGTGTTGCGTTGTAGAGTGGAGTGTTGCGTTGTAGAGTGGAGTGTTGCGTTGTAGAGTGGAGTGTTGCGCTGTAGAGTGGAGTGTTGCGCTGTAGAGTGGAGTGTCGCGCTGTAGAGTGGAGTGTTGCGCTGTAAAGTGGAGTGTTGCGCTGTAAAGTGGAGTGTTGTGTTGTGTAGTGCTGCGCTGTAGAGTGGAGCACTGCGCTGTGGTGCGCTGCGCTGTAGAGTGGCGCGCTGTGCTGCGGACTGGAATGCTGCACTGTACAGTGGTGTGCTACATTGGGAATGTCTGCGCTGTAAAGTGGAGTGTTGTGTAGTGCTGCGCTGTAGAGTGGTGCACTGCGCTGTAGAATGGAGCACTGCGCTGTACAGTGGAGCACTGCAATGTAGAGTGGAGCAGTTCGCTGTAGAGTGGAGCACTGTACTGTAGAGTGGAGTGCTGCATTGTATAGTGCTGCGCTGTAGAGTGGAGTGCTGGGCTATGAATTGCTACACTGTAGACTGGGGTGCTGCGTTTTGTAATGCTGCGCTGTAGAGTGGAGCGTTGCGCTGTAGAGTGAATGCTGCGCTGTAGAGTGAATGCTGCACTGTAGAGTGAATGCTGCGCTGTACAGCAGAATGCTGCGTTGTGTAGTGTTGCGTTTTAGAGTGGAGCGATGCGCTGTAGAGTGGTGCGCTGCTCTGTAGAGTGGAGCGCTGCGCTGTAGAGTGGAGCGCTGCGCTGTAGAGTGGAGCGCTGTAGAGTGGAGCGCTGCGCTGTAGAGTGAATCCGGCACTGTAGAGTGGATGCTGCGCTGTAGAGTAGAGTGGAGCCACCATAAGCGTGGAAGGGTATACTCAGATGTGAGTCCCTAGCTCATTGCACCATCAGGATTCAAGCAAGCCGGGCCGAAGACGGCTGGAATGCCAGAAACCGGTCCCCGGTAGCTTGTTTCCTTCCCAGTATAAGAATTGGCTTGGTAGTTTGGTCTGCCCTGTTTCCATGATGCACTGGGCCAGGGTCAGACTGATTTGCATATAGCCAAGTTCTGAGCTGGGATGGTGCAGTGAGCTAAAAAACGGTGATGGATCAAGCCCTGATCTTTGGACTGGGTAAGAGTGGTCTGCTTAATTCAGACACTCTGTTCATCACCACCCCCTTTTCTGAATCAGCTCTGTAGAGTGGAGCGTTGTGCTGTAGAGTGGAGTGCTATACTGGGAAGTTCTGCGCTGTAGAGTGGACTGCTGCGTTGTAGAGTGGAGCGCTGCACTGTGAAGTGGAGCGCTGTAGAGTGGAGCACTGTGCTGTAGAGTGGAGCGCTGCGCTGTAGAGTGGAGCGCTGTAGAGTGGAGCGCTGCACTGTAGAGTGAATGCACTGTAGAGTGAATGCTGCGCTGTAGAGTGGAGCGCTGCGCTGTAGAGCAGAATGCTGCGTTGTGTAGTGTTGCGCTGTAGAGTGGAGCGCTGCGCTGTAGAGTGGAGCGCTGCGCTGTAGATTGGAGCGTTGCGCTGTAGCACTCTGCACTCAGCAACAATCTGCACTTTGTGTTCAGTGGCAATTTGCACCTTGCATTCAGTAACAATCTGCTGTCTGCGCTTAACAACAATATGCACTGTGCATTTAACATTGTACACTTAATAGTGATCTGCACCCTGCACTCATTAACAATTTGCACTTTGCACTCAGAAACAATCTGCACCCTGCACTTAGCAGCAAACTGCTCTCTGCACTTAACAACAATGTGCATTTTGCATTCAATACCAGTCTGCAGTTTACACTACTATGTACTTTGCCCTTAACAATACATATCGCTCTATTACATACAACTCAACAGCAGACATCCACTACAACACATACCATTCTATTACAGTACTACAAGCTAATCCTTGAGACAATAAAAAAGCTTTCTAAAACAACAATACGTTTGTTAAGTAAGGCACATATAGCTTCAATGAAGGGCAAATGCTTAAACAATTGTAAGGCATACAGCTATTTACATCGAGATGGCACTTCCCTGTTGTTGCAAATTATGTTTTTGCTTAGACATTTAGTTTCGTTCTTAGCCCTTACACATTCAGTTTCATTTTCAGTCATGCATGGACAGCTGGCTTCAATTTGGACACACGAAACTGTTTCAAACGACATTTGCCCATTTAGATGCTATATATTCGTAGAAACTTTCTTATAACATAAAAGGCATTTTAGCACAAACAAAGCGTTTTTAAACTGTGTACATGTATCTCAGACATTATTAATTTTTCTTTAAAAGGACTTAGAACATTAGGTGTGTTTTAAATAGCCTTTAAAAATAACTCCAATTCTTCTGAACAAAAAATGTTAAGTTATCATTCTCTTTATGTGTTGCAGTTTACGCTTGCACGGCTGCAAAATACATAAAGAAACACAAAATAAAAGCTCAAACAACTGAAAGGTATATTAGCAATTCCATCCTATTCATTAAGTGCTTTTGCAATCTCACTTAAACAAAAAACCTTCACATTCTCATTATTATTCTGTATTGCAGTCTATGACCACGCAGTTTTTAAATCACAAACAGTCTTACAAACCAACTAATGCTCAAATTAATATGCCATATTGTTAGAAAAGTACAATTCATTTACACGTTATTAATACTTATTACGTATACACTGTTCTATAACTAATCTACATTGCACATTCCTTTAGAGTGTGCGCGCATCTTACTACAGCATGCGCCCTCGCAGCGTGCACCTCTAGACCGTGTGCACCACTTTATAGTGCAAATTTCCTACAATGCCCACCCCTCTACAATGCGCACCTTACTACAAGACTTATTCCTCTACAGCGTACATCCTGTTACAGTGCACAGCCTTGTACAGTGCGCAACATTATAGCACGTACCCCTTTGCAGTGTGCACCTCTCTACAGCTTAGGCGCTTCTACAGCATGCACTACTCTACAGCGCATGCCCTTCTACACTGCATGCCTTTTGAAGCGCATGGTGTTTTACAGCGTGTACTACTGTACAGTGCACAATGCCTGCAACACCTACTCCTCTACAGCAGGCACCTTACTACATTGTGCATCTCTCTACACCATACATCCCATTACAGCGCACATCCCGGTACAATGCACATTCCTGTACAGCGTGTAACACTATAGCGTGCATCACTGTACAGCGCGCAGCCCTTTACAGCACAGACGCCTCTACCACCACTGTAAAATGCACACTCCTGTACAGCATGGCACACTTCAGCGGGCACCCCTCTATAGCACAGACGTCTCTACAGGGCGCATTTCTTTGCAGCATGCACCCTTCTACAGGGTGCACTTGGGTACTGCATGCATCTTTATACTGCATGCGCCTCTATACTGCGCGCGCCTCTTTACAGTGTACATTGCTCTAAAGCACACGCCATTGTACAGTGCACACCACTCTACAACGCATAGTATTGTACATCGCACATTTTCTACAGTGCACAGCATTCTACAATGGACACCACTCTAGAACGCGCACCACTCTACAAAATGCGCACCTGTAGAATGCATAGCACTCTACAACGCACAGCACTCTACAATGCACACTTTAAAGCGCACATTGTTCTACGACGCACCTAATTGTACAATGAGCACTACTCTACAACACACACCTATTTACAACGCACACCACTCTAGCACGCACATTAATCTACAGCACATATCACTTTACAATGCATACCAATCTAAAGCACATATTAATTTACAGCGCATATCGCTCTGCAACATGCAGACGTCTACAACACATAGCCCTTTACAGCGCACAATGCTGTACAGTGCACATCCCTGTATAGTGCATAAACTTCTACAGCATATAGCCTTTTACAGCGCATACCATTGTACAATGCATGTTGTACTACAGTACATGTCGTTTTACAGCGCACGCTCCTCTACAACGCATGCTTCTTTACAGCGCATGCCCCTTGACAGCGCATGCCTAATTACAGCACATGCCCGTTTACAAAACATGCCCTTCTACAGCACACATTGTTTTGCAGTGCATACTACTATACAGTACATACAATTCAATAGCACATACTGCTCTACAGTATGCAACACTACAGTGCAAAACATTCTACAGTGTGCAACATTTTACGCACATATCAATCTACAAAGCACTACTCTACAACGTGCACCGCTCTACAGCACATTCTACTGTACAGCATACATCACTATAATACACATCACTCTATAACATACAGTACTTTACAGTACATATTACTGTACAATGCACCACAGCTCATGGTACAATAGTGTACAGCACATATTATTTTACTTTGCACACCAATTTACAACATGCAACATTTTTAAGCACATAACAGTGTACAACGAACATTATTATACAGCATCTACCAATCTACAACGCCCACCACTTACCAATGTACACCACTATACAACCCACACCACTCTATAACACTCTACAGCACAGACTACTCTACAGCACCCTCTACTCTATAGCGTATAGCATTTTACAACACATACTAACACTCTACAGCACAAACCACTGTACAATGCACATTACTCTGGGACGCAAAACATTATACAACGCATACCACTGCTCTGCAATGCACACCACTTTACAGCACATACCACTCTGTGGCGGGCACCAGTGTACAGCGCATACTAATTTACAGTGCACACTAGTCTACAGCGCACATTAGTCTAGAGCAGTGTTTCCCACCCAAACTGTGGTCCGCGGACCCCCAGGGGTCCGTGACACTTTCCCAGGGGGTCCGCAGGCAACCGTTTTAAAAGCACAGAAAAATTTCTTGTATAGTTAGCAGCTTTCCAGCAGCAATTAAAGTGTCAAGATAAAGCCAGTGATCAATGTACCTGCTGGAGCGTGAGGAGAGTTTTGTTTAGTGGCAGCTTTGACTTAACTAATGTAGCACAGAGGGTTAATGTGCCACTGCAAAGAACGTGTAACATGCATTTTAAAAAGCATCATTTTATGTGCATAGGTTTGTGGTTACTGCTTTTGTCACAGATTCTTTTGTTACTGTGCACTTCATAAGTGACAATCCTAATGTAGCAGAGGGACCTATAAACTGTCATCAAAGAGCTGCTTGCAAACTGCATGGTACCAGTTAGTAACTTTTGTTTTTTCCCAGTTATTCATTATCCTGATGCTGCTAAAAAGATTTATTTGGGTGGAAATACATTTTTAATGTTAAAGTCAGTGCTAGCCACTGTTATGTTCTGAATCTTGAGTTTGTGCTTTTCCAGACCAAGCACTCTTTAAACATTTTATATACACACTGATTTACATGTACGATTCAATGTTTCTATGTGTGTGATGTAAAGTGCTCTGACATCCTACAATGGTATGAGAGATGCTATATAACAAATGAAATACATGTGACAGAGGGGCTATTACTTCAATATAAAATATTAAGGGCCAGATGTACGATCCGTTTTTATATGCTTGAACGGGTTCGTGAACCCCCTTTCACATGCAAAAATGTATTGGGCCATGTACATTGCCTATTTCGCGTGTCGCAATTTGTGTGCGACTCGCTAAATAGGTTTTGCAACTTGCTATTTGGAAGGGGCATTCCCTTCCAAATAGCGAGTCTTAAAACCATGTACAAATGTTTTGCGGTCCCAAAACACTCGCAATTACCACTTACTTCAAGTAGATGGTAATGCATTTGCAAATGGGAAGGGGTCCACAAGGGACCCCTCCCCCTTTGCAAATGCATGCAAATTAATTTTTTAAGGGCAGGCAGTGGTCCCAGGGACCTCTGCCTGCCCTTAGAAAATGAAACGAAAACCTTTCATTTTTTTTTTTTTTTTTTTAAATGCATGGTAAATGGGCTGCATTTTTTTTAAACTGCTTTATTTAAAAGCAGTCCCAGACATGGTGGCCTGCAGAGCCCAGCAGGCACCATACCTAGGAGGGCTGGCATTCCCAATGGGCTCGGAAATTGCGAGAGGCTCATTAATATTAATAAACCTGGCAATTTGCGACCCCATTGGGAATCCGAAACAGTGTTAAATACACTGTTGTACATTTCATTTAGCGACTCGCAACTTGCCACTCGATATGTGTCGCCAATTGCAAGGCGCTAAATGAAATGGTCGTACAGCTGGCCCCAAAATCCTTAGGGCAGATTTACAAGCCCCTTGCGCCTCTTTTATGCCACCGTTGCATCACTTAAGTGATGCAGTGGCGACGCAAAAGATGCGCCATGCTGCAGGGTGTTTACAACATGACGCATCTGGGAGATGCGCCACGTTGTAAAGCCCTGCGCCAGAAGGAGGCGTTTCAGCGCAGGAACGCCTCCTAAAAGTGGCTAAGTGAAATCTTCAAGATTTCACTCAGTCACTTTGGGGCCCATGGAGTATTTCTCGTCGTGATTTAATACAATGTCTAGTATAAAAATATTTTAGTTAATATTTCAGTATTAGCCCTTAATTAGTGTTAAAAGCATGCACAGCCTATAATGCATACATGTTAACATTTCAGAAGAGCAAACTAAAAGATTGCAAAAAAGAATAAGGAGAATGGGGCTTTGAATACAGTTACTTTATTGGCTTTGAAAGTGTGTTGCTATAGGATTGGACATTTAAAACGCAAATGCACATATTTCTCTTACCTTTTAAAAGCATTAAGCATAATAGCAGGCAGCAAGGCTAATGCAACTGTTAGGCACTGGCCTAGCAAGTTTTAAGCAGTGAGCATACCCAGTGCTTAATTTGTTAAAAAAAAAAAAGGTGCCGGTGCTCAAACCTCAGTTCAGATTCCAGAGGCTGGTGCAATTAAATGTCGGCACGCCAAACTCCAAGGCTGGTGGTCTTTAATACACCTCATGTCTTTTTAATTCACTATCAGCCACTCCCTGCCCCTTTATCTCATTCTTAAAGGCCCCTGCTTTCTCTGTTTGTGAATGTTTTCCTGTCTTTCTCTTCCTCCGTCATCTTTCTCTTCCTTAGTCTTTCAAAGCTGTGTTTTTTCCCCTCTTGTGGTCGGTAAATAACCTGATAGGAAAAAAATAAGAGCAGCTACCCACTAATAAAGGGCTGGTAATCCCCACACGGAGCCACTGGCTCAAATTAAATACTGCCCTTGCACCATCGGCCGTGGTAACGCACGTGATTTACAGTTTTTATACCTCAGTGAAGTAAGTGACGATAACTATCGTTGGCTAGTGTTTTATCCCTTAGATTGAGCACAGTAAGGCCACCAGTGGACAGAGTATCTTAAAAGTGTCCAAAAGGTCCCAGTTACAAGTGACTGCTAAGCGTTGCATCTGCCTTTGTGTACTCTATGCAGTAGCCTAACAAGAACGCTTTCCTGCCCCTGCCACAGCTCCCTGTTAAGTAGTAAAAAGCAGCTATTTAATTGTGATCATAGGTGCCTCATACTCCTGGGTCCTGGTGCCAATACACCTGCTGCATCATTGGAAGTTACCACCCTTACTCTACTACATGTTGAGCTCATTCTTGTTGCCTACCGCTCCAGCTGCAACAGCGCGCAGACCTCAAAACTAATTACTCTTCACTTACTGTGAGGCGCTAGTAAATAGGAATGTGATTGCACTCTCTCGTGGCGGCTGATGAGATGCACTAACCAAGGGTTGCAGATATTACATGTCCAAAACCTGGAAACGCAATTGGGAAACATCTCCATACCAAACTTAACAATGGCAACACGTTTTTTACACTTTACAGCATTAATGCTGTAAAGTGTTAGCTGCTACCTATTTTCACATACCTAATGCAGATGACCCGTCTCCCATGAGACAGTCAATTCAGTCAATGTCGACGTGCTGTCTGGGGCTGCAGCCTGGCTCCAATCAACAAAGACGCACCTCAGTTCCAAAGGAGTGGGCATTTGGCAGCACTAGCAGTAGTGTAATCTATCCTGTAACTTGAGGCAACAGTATTTATTGATAGAGCAATGCACACCATGCCGATGTTCAAACAAAATAATCTGGACTGCCCCTCCTCCAGCCCGTTACTTCTCTCACGTGCAAGGCGCCAACTGCCAGCCTAATACACTGTGGGCCCCTCCTCCAGCCCCTGCTCTTTGAAGCATCCCAGGCCAGCATGGGGTGGGGGAGGGATTAACATGTTTACTGCAAACCAACCCTGCCTCTCGTCTCGTCTCCTCCGGACTGAGGCCGAGGCTACTAAAGATCGTTTCCCTTCTGTGTTTTTTTTTACAGAAGGCATACTCTTAAAACAGGAAGGCGAGATGGTGAGAAAAGGAAACCTTACCTATCTGGGCCCACACAACGCCATATTCAGGGTCGGATTGGGATCACAATTCGGCCCGGGCACTGATGAAAAAAGTGGCCCACATTCAAGAGGCGTGGCCCATATTTAAGGGGCGTGACCCACATTCAAGGGGCGTGCCCTTTCATGAAACACCATTTGCACAGACAAGGAATGAAAGTGGGAGGATACTGTTCTTGCACAGGACACAGGGCCTAGGTGCCAATGGCCTACATGCTGAGCAACTAAAAAAAATAGCAAGGCCCCTTTTTGTCACAAAATTATTCCAGCCCTCCAGCACAGGAGCACCTGAAAAGCAGCAAAGCCCCTGCTATTACTAACCTTCTTAGCCCTCCCCAGACCTTCAGCTCAGGAGCACATGAACAGAGGTAAGGCTCCTGCAATTAGTAAATTAATCAACCCTCCAGGCCTTGGGGAAATGTCCTGGCAGGGGAGCACAAAACACAGCTTTCTGGGTCATCCAAGGTAGCCAGGTAGCCCGGGGGGAGGCTGAGGTGAAGCTGGTGCATGGGAAGTGCCTTCCCAGTGTGTTCTGGCAGTTTGAATATTCACCATTTACTGTAGTAGTACCCTTGTACCTGTGTATGGTACCCTTTTGTAACTTGCACACGTCACTTTTCTCTTGTAACACACTGTATGCTACCTCTCATTTTTGTTTGCTTTAGATACTTGCACAAGTGCCACCATTGCCTACGTAACGTTTGTTCTTGTGCTGGAGTGTCTGCCATTAATTGCAGTATTATACCTCTACTTGTATTTTGTACGCTTTTGTAACCTGAACACATATTACTTTTTCCTCCTGTAATGTATCGTTTGCTCCTCTTGTATTTTGGTTGCTCACTATTGTCACTTTTGATTCATGTAACTTAACGTTTGCTTTTGTAATTTGTCCACTTATAATTTTCTCCTCATGTATTATTGCTGTTCCTAGTGTGAAGCGTTCTGACACCTTCGGGTAAAGTCAGCGCTATATAAAATCGCATAAATAAATAAATAAAACAAAAAAATTCCAAACATCACCAGGCCCCCACAGCAAGACCCATTCTTCCTCGCCCACTATGCCCTGAATGTGAAGGGCTGTGGGCGAGGTGTTAAGACTACCATCGTTTCTGGGCTGCATGGGCGCCAGGGGGCCGAGGTGCAATTGGCTCAAAGGCCTGAGAAACACCTGGCCCCCAGGGAGGCCGATTATTGCAAACAATCACCCCTACCCAGCCCAGCCTCAGCTTGATTGCTTGGCAGGGCAGGGGTGAAGGAGAGGCCACAGCTGACAATCGCTGTCTGGCCGCACAGCGAGGCTGCTTTCATTTTCTGTGTCTCTGTCTCCGTGCACTCTGTGGGCCGGTTTTTTCTCCCCTTTCCTAGTCCACTCTCTGTGGACTGGGACAGGGGAGAAAAAAAACGGCCCACAGAGGGCACTGAGGCACCGGCCCTTCGGCCCATTCCCGAATGCCCGCCTTGCCAATGCGCCCCTGGCCATATTTACAAGGGGGCTGGGGGCAATTCCAGCTTTACTGGTAGAATCAGAAAAAATACAATTTATGCCATGCTCCTTTGTCTCGGTTACCAATGTTGAGGCGCACCCTCAGGGCGAGGATGTGGCCTAAGGGCAAGAGTTGCCGACGTTGGAGCTGGGAAAACATGTTCACACCTCGGCGTCGGCTCAGCATCCTGTAACTGGCCAAATCATTCATCTTTATTAGTAGGCACGGCCCCGGGGAAAATGAATGTGTCCGTGTGTGTGTACTGTAACTGGTGCTTGTGTAAAGCGCTTCAATACCTTCGAGTCGATTTCACGCTATATAAATCTGCAACAAAAAAAAGTCGCCTCTCTCTTGCTTCATCAATTATTCAGTGCTTCGTTTCTTTTTTTTTTCAGTTTTATACAGCGCGATCTCTCCTGCTTAGTTTCAGGTTACATACAGCCTGAGACAGCGCATGGGTTTTTCTTTTGTTTCCTATTCTTTGGCCAGTCTCTCAACAGCAGTCTTCCAGTGTAGACCCGGCCCTGAAAAATAAGTGCCGGTGCTTGGAACCGGAAAGCACCGGCACAAATTAAGCACCCTTTACTCCTCTATGACAGCCCTTGCTAAAACAGCGTTGCAACTCTCTTACCTTTTAAAAGCATGGAGGGTAATAGCAGGCAGAAAGGCTAATGCAACTGTTAGGCACTGGCCTAGCAAGTTTGAAGCAGTGAGCATACCATTTACTCCTCTATGACAGCCCTTGCTAAAACAGCGTTGCAACTCTCTTACCTTTTAAAGGCATGGAGGGTAATGTATCATTTAAATTACACTTACAGCACACTATATACATTGTTCAATTCTGCAAAAGGACAATGTATCTCATGTATTTCACTTAAAACAGTTCTACGTTTACACAGATGTTAATATAATGCAAGTGCTTTTCATGTTGCCAACTGCGTGCACAGAGCTTGTACAGTAAATAGTATTTTTTTATGGATGTTTACAATTAAATGTGTGTGTTTGAAATAATATGCAAATTAAGAAAGCTTTGTTGTCTAAAATAAAATACCTTATTTAGTGTAAATGCAGTTTCTATATTACTTTGAAATTACGTTTGTAGGATATGACATTTAAAATACAAATTTATGCAAGAAATTATTATATACAATGCCAAAAACTCAAACTTTAATGCTGCGAGACCTATTGCATTGTAAATGCTTGTCTTTTTTCCTTTCTCTGAAACTGCGGGATAGTAAATTTCTTTGCTGCCGTTTCCTCTCCTGGCTGGCAGGTGGTTTGCTGTCTACCATGTCCTCATGGCGGTAGATTTTTCCTTATTTTTACAATTTCTTCGCCCCATCATTCTGGCTATTTCCTAGTGCCGAATGCCTTTTAAAATATCGTAAAGCAGGCTGGAACTAATAATTTTTTGTTAACCCACAACGTGGCTTCATATTTATAGCATTATTGCATTTTTAGATTCATTGGATACATTTCTTATGCTTTTGTCCCTAACACGAACTCCCCCACAATTTCCTACTTGGAAAGAAATACAATTGTTTATTTCATTAACATTCAATTGTTTATTCGTTTTTGAGTCAGAAATTATTTCTCAATTATTTAAGGGACCCGTCAGACACCTTTTGTGGGGGAGGGGGCATGGGTTATTCATGGGCTACTGGGCCGCAACCTTGGTGTTGCGTTCCCCTCTGATGTCCGGGGGTCCATCCTACGATTGGCCGAGTAACCCCTACAGCACTTGCCTCTTAGTGGTAGCGATGGCGAGCGGTCTGATGTCCCGGGGTCTGTCCTACTACTGGCCGAGTACAACCCCTACAGCACTTGCCTCTTAGTGGTAGCGATGGCGAGCGGTCTGGTGTTCCAGGGTTCGTCCTACTATGGGCCAAGTGAGACCCCTTCAGCACTTGCCTCATAGTGGTAGCGATGGCGAGCGGTCCGATGTCCCGGGGTTCGTCCTACTATGGGCCAAGTGAGACTCCTTCAGCACTTGCCTCTTAGTGGTAGTGAAGGCGAGTGGTCTGGTGTCCCGGGGTTCGTCCTACTATGGGCCAAGTGAGACCCCTTCAGCACTTGCCTCTTAGTGAAGGCGAGGGCGAGCGGTCTGATGTCCCGGGGTCTGTCCTACTACTGGCCGAGTACAACCCCTACAGCACTTGCCTCTTAGTGGTAGCGATGGCGAGCGGTCTGAGGTCCAAGGGTCTGTCCTACTACTGGCCGAGTACAACCCCTACAGCACTTGCCTCATAGGGGTAGCGATGGCGAGCGGTCCGATGTCCCGGGGTTCGTCCTACTATGGGCCAAGGGAGACCCCTACAGCACTTGCCTCTTAGTGGTAGCGATGGCGAGCGGTCTGGTGTCCCAGGGTTCGTCCTACTATGGGCCAATTGAGACCCCTTCAGCACTTGCCTCTTAGTGGAGGCGATGGCGAGCGGTCTGGTGTCCCAGGGTTCGTCCTACTATGGGCCAAGTGAGACCCCTTCAGCACTTGCCTCTTAGTGGAGGCGAGGGCGAGCAGTCTGATGTCCCGGGGTCTGTCCTACTACTGGCCGAGTACAACCCCTACAGCACTTGCCTTTTAGTGGTAGCGATGGCGAGCGGTCTGAGGTCCAAGGGTCTGTCCTACTACTGGCCGAGTACAACCCCTACAGCACTTGCCTCATATTGGTAGCGATGGCGAGCGGTCTGGTGTCCCAGGGTTCGTCCTACTATGGGCCGAGTGAGACCCCTTCAGCACTTGCCTCTTAGTGGTAGTGATGGCGAGCGGCCTGGTGTCCCAGGGTCTGTCCTACTACCGGCCGAGTGAGACCCCTTCAGCACTTGCCTCTTAGTGGTAGCGATGGCGAGCGGTCTGGTGTCCCGGGGTCTGTCCTACTACCGGCCGAGTGAGACCCCTTCAGCACTTGCCACTTAGTGGTAGCGATGGCGAGCGGTCTGGTGTCCCGGGGTCTGTCCTACTAGTGGCCGAGTGAGACCCCTTCAGCGCTTGCCTCTTAGTGGTAGCGATGGCGAGCGGTCTGGTGTCCCAGGGTTCGTCCTACTATGGGCCGAGGGAGACCCCTTCAGCACTTGCCTCTTAGTGGTAGCGATGGCGAGCGGTCTGATGTCCCGGGGTCTGTCCTACTACTGGCCAAGTGAGACCCCTTCAGCACTTGCCTCTTAGTGGTAGCAGAGGTGAGCAGTTGCAGGCTTCTCACAGAGGTAGTCTGGGGATGCTTGCCTTAGAACTTAATAATCACACAACAGCGCATTAGCTGATTATGCAACCCACTGCTTCACTTTTAAAAGGAAAACTACTTTATTACGCACCAAAACCGAATCAAAACCAAGAAATAATAAGCAGGCACAATTTAGTAAACTAGGTCCTGGGCTAACTACAACTAGATCTGCCATCCTATTCCACTCCCCCTGGATATACCCCCCCCCCCCCAAGTAGGTCTGTCCTCGTTGAAGGAATGTCTATGGTAGCATCAACAAAGGCTCAGGTGCAGATCAACCCCCTCAAGTATGCTCCATGCTTTTCGTATATCACAGTCTCACCACTGTGAGTGTGTCCAGGTAGCGTATGGCTTAGGCTGGCAGCCAACCAGCGCCCGCACACTGGCCCTCTCCAACTTCTGGGAGTAAGTGCATGCTTCGGCTCAGACAGGTTCTCTTCCTTCGGGTCAAAGATTTAGGAAACCTGGAGTTACAAAGCGGAACTTATCATACCACACTCCTACCCGCTTTCACTCAGATCACACTTCAGGGTGGAATAGCATTGCTAGGTAGTCATACAGGTCTCTAGGTCACAACGGCAGAGGATAAGCCGCAGTTCTTTAGGTCACAGCAGCACAAGATGAGTCGTCACATGCGCTCTCTGTGAGTCATACTGACACAGGTCCAGCCGTGGTCGTGGTACTCACATAGAGACATTGAGAGCTGTGATGCCACCATTCCCACCTGGTACTGCAACCAATTGTGTGTTTTTTGCTTTCTCGCCCCAAGTGCGCCAGATATGTCCAGAAGTGGGTCCCGGGCTCAGTGTGCCACTGGATTCAAGCTATCCAAGGTGATGAGGAGTGTAACCCCGAAACCGGTCCTAGGATGCTTGTTTCCGGTCCAGGGAGGACCTGGCTTGGCAGTTCAGGCTGGACTGTTCCCTTGAGGCACAGGGTCAAGACTGATTTGCAAATCGCCAGGTCTAAACTCTGGAGGCATGGTGAGCAAAAAAATGATGGATTAAACCCATATCTCTTGACTGGGGGGTGAATGTTCTGCACTCCGTCCATCAATTGTGTGTCTACTTCAATCAGGAGAGTCGATGCCCAGCAGCACCTGGGACATGCAATTTGCTCTCCTCCATCCTCTGACAGACCCCAGCAGCACTGGGTTCCATCGCGCCTGACTCTTCCAGAAAGCGCTCCCTCCTGCAGGGGTTTCAGGGTCCTTCTCAATCTCAGCAGGTAGACTGGCTTCAAGGCACCTCAGGTGAGATAACAGCTTCTTGCACAACATTAAGACTTCAAGTAATGTCCCCTCATCTTTGGAAAGCTGACTGTCATGCATGCACCAACCTTGGATCAACAACAGTCTTCTGTATAAGTGCTGAAACTTGGCCTTGGGGTCTAAGAAATGGAGCAACTAGTGGGTCAGTGGGTTCCACTTGTCAAAACAGACAGGAGCTTGGATCCACTGTCTGCACTTTCAGAATAAGTTAAGGGTAATTGTGCTTTCAAGTGTCCTTTTGGATGTGATCTTCAGACTCCCACCACCACTGTGTATTGTGCTACAGTGGTGGTGGGAGTCTAAGAGGAACAGTAGTCCACTGGCAGTAAAACATGGGCACGCTTGGGGCTCAGCTCCAGGTCTGGAACAGGTCCAAGACCTCATTCTCACCGACGGACTGGCCTAGGTTTGGGGTGGACTGGAGTAGATTGAGCTAGATTGGAATGGGGTACACTGGAATGGGGTAGATTGTAGTGGAGTAGAACAATGTAGATTGGAGTAAAGCAGAGAGTTACATGGGGTAGACTGGAGGGGGTGGGGTGGAGTCGTGTAAAATAGGGTGTGATGGAGTTGGGTAGTTGAAAGTAGGGTAGATTGGAATGGGGTAGATTGGAGTTGAGTAGATTGAGGTGGAGTGGGGTAGACTGTGGTATAGTGGAGTGGGTTAGATTAGGATAGAGTGGAGTCGGGTAATTTAGAAAAACGTGGGGTAGATTGGGGTGAAGAGGGCTAGGCTGGTGTGAAGTGGGGTAGATTGGAGTGGAATAAAACGGGGTGGAGTGGGATAGTTTGCCGTGCGTTGAGTTACGTAGATTGGGATAGATTAGAGTGGGGTAAATTGGGCAGAGTGGAGTAGATTAGAATGGAGTGGGTGTGGTAGATTGGCGTGGGGAAGACTGTGGTAGATTGGAGCGGGGTAGATTGGGGTAGATTGCAGTAGGGTGGTGTAGATTGGAGTGGACTAGAGAGGCATAGTTTGGAGCTGAGTGGGATAGAGTGAAGTGGAGTGTACAGTGGAGTGCAGACTTGAGTGCAGTAGATTGGAATGGGATGGACTAGGGTAGACTGGAGTGGAGTCGCAGGGGTGTGGAATTCCTCTAGCCCGACTCCCAGGACATATTGTTTGGGGTCAAAGACAACAAGTTTTCATGTTTATTTTTTCCTAGGGACAAGTAGGCCCAACCCCGGGCTGCGAGTTTACAGTACCACATTATGGATCAGGGAAAGGCATTGTCTGCAGTTAAGGTAATAATTATGTCCAAAAGTTAATGCTGTTTGAACTTGTTTTTATGGCTCATTAATGAAAATCTTTTATTATTAGGGTGACTACTGTACCGAAATATGTAAGCTCGGACTGCACTGCTGACAGTGGTCCAAGTATAAAAATGTATACACACGTTTACAAAGTTAAACAATATGAGGCTACGTATAATGCTTCCAGAATGCTCTCTGATTAGATGCAAATATTTGCAGAAGCTTGAAAGCAAGATTGATGAGTCTTTACTTTCAAAATAAAATGTTCACAAAAAAATGCAACTAGAAAATAAAACGTTTTGCTAAACTAATTTAGGTACAATTTCTTATAAGTAAAATATGTTGATGCATGCTAATATTCCTAGAAAAATATTCAGAATGGAAAATCAGAGCAACCAGTTTCATGACGATTATGGGAAACATGAAAATAAACAATCATTGGCAGAGCCAATAGGTCTGACATTGGTAATCAGCCTTTTGGTTTGTCAATGAATGTCTTGTTTTGACATTTCTTCACAAAACTTAATTTTCGTGGGAGCTGCCTGGCCCTCGCCCAATAAACAACGGCAAAAAGCAATAGTGTTGTGGTCTCAAAAACACACACATTACCCCCATAGTTCGCGGCACAGAACAAAACTACTTTGTGTGCTGATATGCTCCTTGTGAAAGAAGAGAATGCTGTCACTCACAGTGTAGCCAGTCTAGAGATGAAGAGAGAGACAGAATTTTAATAAAAACAAAAGGTCTTGGTTTATTTCAACTCCTAATTAGGGACCCAATTCTTTAATTAAGACACAAAAGTGCACCCATGGTATATGTCCTTGCAGTTGTGCTGATTTACTGCTTCAATTAATTCACAATTATTACTAGGGGTTGACCAGGGAATCATACTCCTAGAAAATATTTGCAAACTGCATTTTAGCACAGGCAAATATGCATGTGTAGATTTGCTAATGGGAACATCTTTTGAGCGTTTACAAGTTAAATTTCCCTTCAACCACTGTTTTCCCCAACCTTTGAAGAAGTTTTACTTCTGCCTTACCAGCAGTAAATTTCCAACCTTCCTTAAAATGGGGAAAGATTACAGAAGAGCTGGTGAAAACCCCTAAAACACAGAAGTTAGTAGGTTTGCACACACTCAAACGTGCATTTCAACCCTGAAACTATTGTTTATCACTACCTAAAGCTCCTGTACGTAGATCTGTGGTATGGTGGCAAAATAAGGGAATTACTAGAATTCAACCCCTACTATATATTAGCCCTGGCATAATCAGAGAGGCTATTATCAGGGCTCTTATATAATGAGATTGCTGCCATAATTTGTCGCCTCACTACTTGGCACCAAAGGGCAAGTGGATTTTTTTTACAGGACAAGTAGATTTATGATGCAACCTGTACCATGGAAAAGTAGATATTTTATTAAATTCCACACCCCTGGAAGTCGGGTAGATTGGAGTAAATTAGAGTGGTTTAGATTGGGGTGGTGTGGATTGAGGTAGGTTGGAGTGGGGTGTATTAGAGTAGATTGGAGTAAGGTACATTGGACTGGAGTAGATTCGAGTGGAGTGAGGTAGATTGGGGTAGATAGGTGTGGAGTGGGGTAGAGTGGAGTGGGTAGATGGCAGTGAGGTAGATTTCAGTGGGGTAGACTGCAGTGGGGTGGGGAAGAATGCCATGGGGCAGACTGGAGTGGAGGGTTAAACTGCAGAGGAGTGGGGTAGTATGCCGTTGGGTAGATTGGAGTGGAGAGAGGTAGATTGGAGGGGAGTGGGGTAAATTGGGCTAGGTTGGAGTTAAGTTGGGTAAGTGCAGTGGAGTGGAGGGGCAAAGAGTAGAGCAGTGTGAAAAAGAGTGTAGCTGCATGTCTTAGAGTAGGACCGTGTTAGCGTGGAGTGTCATAGAGACATAGAGTGGCGGGGAAGGTCGTGCAGTGGAAAGTCGTATAATAGAGTGGTGTGGCATAGAGTGGAAGGGCAGAGTGGAGTAGGGTAAGGTGTTGTAGAGTAGAGTAGAATAGTGAAGCTTGTAGTATGCATGGTGGGGTAGTGCATTGCCATTACAGAGAACACATTTTCATTTGAAATGACCATTCCATTTTCACAGATATACAGTTTTACTACACACAAATGATAATGCATGGAAATGTCATTACGTAGTGTAGTGCTTCGCAAACCTTTTAGAACCAAGACCCACTTTTTAGTATGACAAACATTTGCGACCCACCGAGCTTTAATGGACATGTGGCAGGTGATATAACTAAATCCTTGTGCGGTAGCATATTGCTATTTGCAAACAGCACATTTTCCATCAAAATTGTCACAAAATGTGCACAGTCATACAGTTTTATAGATAAAACTATATCGCACTCAAATGATAACGTGTGGAAATCGAGTTGCAGTGAAACTGTTTTACTTGTGCATCACCAAGTAAAGTGGCTTGATTTTCTTTCATTCTACTAAAATCTTTGTTTCCATCATACCTCAAAATTGCCACTGCTGAATGCGTACAGTTCATTCACAGGTAGGTACATTTTGTTATGTGTTAGGAAAAAATTACAGCCTACAGCCTTTCATTTCCTTTCACACTTCATGTACCCCAGTCAGAATGCCACATCATTCACATTTTTTATTCTCTGCCTGCAAAGTCAGAGGAGTTGTAAACACCAGCCCTCCTGTTACAAAATAAACTGCAGACGACATAGGCTGACATTTGACCTCTGCCTTTGTAGCACAGCAAATGTGAGAGGATAAATACAGAATTTAAAGGCATCTTTATTTATTGTGCTTTGATTGTATACAAATATTTGTTTGAACCACACTTCATAATTACGAAAAAAAATGTGCTTCATTTGTACTTTCCTAATCCAGATACATTCTGAAATATCAACACAGTTCATTAACAGACATTTAATTTTTGTTGTGTGCAAAAAAATCCTTTCGTTTCACTGCTAGATTGCCAAATAAATCCTCTCTCTTCGAAGTCAAAGAAAGAAAAGTGAACAGCAAGCTACTTGGAAGACACAGCCTACCATTTGACCTCTGCCTTTGAATACACAGCAAATGTGACAAGATATAAACAAGATTTAAAGGCCTGTTTACAGAAAGCGAGCACTAGGGAGAACAGGATGCTCCACAGGAGGAGCGAATTCAAGCTAGACAGCCTAAAACAAATAAAGCCAGCACATAGAAAACAAGCACCGTGAGTTACAAACTACAAAGCCATTGGTAAGCCATGACAGAAATGCATTCCCAGGGAACCTTTCGGATTGCCCATAAGAAATTGTTAGAAAACAGCGGCGCGGCCTAGTAGGCTTTAACCTATAAAACAAGATGCCAGATTCACAAGGCAGTCATTGCGGCCAAGGGGACAGGACCGTACACCATGCAGGGACATTCTCATCCCAACAGGCCCCTTTATTTCTTTATATGCAATTTCAATACATGCATTAGTTTCCCTCTTTTTAAAATTATGTTTTAAGGAAAAACAGCAATCCATGATTTGTGTACTGATACAAGGAGGGTATTTTTTAATAATTGTCCTACATTTCATTCATTAATGACACTTGCTAATTATATATATTCCCAAAAGTCCAATTTATGTTTTGATATACATTTGCACAATGTATTTTAATATTAATAATCCTATGTTTTTGTACACACAGAGATTTGTTTTGAATATATTGCCAACAATAGGACAATAAATGATGACTGGTTTATGATGAAATGACACTCACATGAAAATGCGATTACATTCAAAGAGTACAGTTACCAAAACTGCGGAGTCATCACTGATAAAGCGGCAGGCCTTTTTTTTTTGCTTATCTAGAGTTCATTTAAGGAGAAATAGGGCTGGGCAGACCTTTCGTTCCATGGGTATTTCCCCAGAGGGTTGGAGCCCTAGGAGGCCGGTTTTGAAAGCCCAGGCCAGTGCCGCCAGGCCCGGACTGGCTGTTGCGGGCACCGGGCAATCCCCCGGTGCGCCGCAAGGGTGGGGGCCGGTTTTGGGCCCCTGGGGGCCATTTTTGTTACAGGGCCGTTTATGCAGCATAGCTGCAAAATCGGCCCTGCCACAAAATCGGCCAAAAACCGGCCCGGCAAAGAGCCCAGACCTCCCCCCGGGGGCCGGCCGAGCACTTTGCCGTGGCCGGTTTTGGTTCCCAGTCCGGCCCCGAGTGCCGCTCC
The DNA here is from genome assembly GCF_964263255.1 of Lissotriton vulgaris. Lineage (NCBI taxonomy): Eukaryota > Metazoa > Chordata > Amphibia > Caudata > Salamandridae > Lissotriton > Lissotriton vulgaris. The sequence goes on from NC_141687.1 coordinate 118,383,837, forward strand.
TGGCTGGAGCCCCTTGAGCCCGGTTTTGAAAGCCCAGGGCCGCTCCTGACTGAAGCCCCTGGAGGCCGGCGGTGAAAGCCCAGGGCTGCTCCTGGCTGGAGCCCCTGGAGGCCGGCGGTGAAAGCCCAGGGCTGCTCCTGGCTGGAGCCCCTGGAGGCCGGCGGTGAAATCCCAGGGCTGCTCCTGGCTGGAGCCCCTGGAGGCCGGCTGTGAAAGCCCAGGGCTGCTCCTGGCTGGAGCCCCTGGAGGCCGGCTCTGAAAGCCCAGGGCTGCTCCTGGCTGGAGCCCCAGGAGGCCAGTAGTGAAAGCCCAGGGCTGCTCCTGGCTGGAGCCCCAGGAGGCCAGTAGTGAAAGCCAAGGGCTGCTCCTGGTTGGAGCCCCTGGAGGCCGGCGGTGAAATCCCAGGGCTGCTCCTGGCTGGAGCCCCTGGAGGCCGGCGGTGAAATCCCAGGGCTGCTCCTGGCTGGAGCCCCTGGAGGCCGGCTGTGAAAGCCCAGGGCTGCTCCTGGCTGGAGCCCCTGGAGGCCGGCTCTGAAAGCCCAGGGCTGCTCCTGGCTGGAGCCCCAGGAGGCCAGTAGTGAAAGCCCAGGGCTGCTCCTGGCTGGAGCCCCAGGAGGCCAGTAGTGAAAGCCCAGGGCTACTCCTGGTTGGAGCCCCTGGAGGCCGGCTGTGAAAGCGCAGTGCTGCTCCTGGTTGGAGCCCCTGGAGGCCGGTTTTGAATGCTCAGTGCCGCTCCTGGCTGGAGCCCCTGGAGGCCGGCTGTGAAAGCCCAGTGCCGCTCCTGGCTGGAGCCCCTGGAGGCCAGCTGTGAAAGCCCAGGGCTGCTCCTGGCTGGAGCCCCTGGAGGCCGGCTGTGAAAGCCCAGGGCTGCTCCTGGCTGGAGCCCCTGGAGGCCGGCTGTGAAAGCCCAGGGCTGCTCCTGGCTGGAGCCTCTGGAGGCCGGCTGTGAAAGCCCAGGGCTGCTCCTGGTTGGAGCCCCAGGAGGCCAGTAGTGAAAGCCCAGGGCTGCTCCTGGCTGGAGCCCGGTTTTGAAAGCCCAGGGCCGCTCCTGACTGGAGCCCCTGGAGGCCGCTTTTGAAAGCCCAGGGCTTCTCCTGGTTGGAGCCCCTGGAGGCCGGCTGTGAAAGCCCAGGGCTGCTCCTGGTTGGAGCCCCTGGAGGCCGGCTCTGAAAGCCCAGGGCTGCTCCTGGCTGGAGCCCCTGGAGGCCAGTAGTGAAAGCCCAGGGCTTCTCCTGGTTGGAGCCCCTGGAGGCCGGCTCTGAAAGCCCAGGGCTGCTCCTGGTTGGAGCCCGGTTTTGAAAGCCCAGGGCCGCCCCTGACTGGAGCCCCTGGAGGCCGGTTTTGAAAGCCCAGGGCTTCTCCTGGTTGGAGCCCCTGGAGGCCGGCTCTGAAAGCCCAGGGCTGCTCCTGGTTGGAGCCCGGTTTTGAAAGCCCAGGGCCGCCCCTGACTGGAGCCCCTTGAGCCCGGTTTTGAAAGCCCAGGGCTGCTCCTGGCTGGAGCCCCTGGAGGCCGGCTCTGAAAGCCCAGGGCTGCTCCTGGCTGGAGCCCCAGGAGGCCAGTAGTGAAAGCCCAGGGCTGCTCCTGGCTGGAGCCCCAGGAGGCCAGTAGTGAAAGCCCAGGGCTGCTCCTGGTTGGAGCCCCTGGAGGCCGGCTGTGAAAGCGCAGTGCTGCTCCTGGTTGGAGCCCCTGGAGGCCGGTTTTGAATGCTCAGTGCCGCTCCTGGCTGGAGCCCCTGGAGGCCGGCTGTGAAAGCCCAGTGCCGCTCCTGGCTGGAGCTCTTGGAGGCCAGCTGTGAAAGCCCAGGGCTGCTCCTGGCTGGAGCCCCTGGAGGCCGGCTGTGAAAGCCCAGGGCTGCTCCTGGCTGGAGCCTCTGGAGGCCGGCTGTGAAAGCCCAGGGCTGCTCCTGGTTGGAGCCCCAGGAGGCCAGTAGTGAAAGCCCAGGGCTGCTCCTGGCTGGAGCCCGGTTTTGAAAGCCCAGGGCCGCTCCTGACTGGAGCCCCTGGAGGCCGGTTTTGAAAGCCCAGGGCTTCTCCTGGTTGGAGCCCCTGGAGGCCGGCTGTGAAAGCCCAGGGCTGCTCCTGGTTGGAGCCCCTGGAGGCCGGCTCTGAAAGCCCAGGGCTGCTCCTGGCTGGAGCCCCTGGAGGCCAGTAGTGAAAGCCCAGGGCTTCTCCTGGTTGGAGCCCCTGGAGGCCGGCTCTGAAAGCCCAGGGCTGCTCCTGGTCAGAGCCCGGTTTTGAAAGCCCAGGGCCGCTCCTGACTGGAGCCCCTGGAGGCCGGTTTTGAAAGCCCAGGGCTTCTCCTGGTTGGAGCCCCTGGAGGCCGGCTGTGAAAGCCCAGGGCTGCTCCTGGTTGGAGCCCCTGGAGGCCGGCTCTGAAAGCCCAGGGCTGCTCCTGGCTGGAGCCCCTGGAGGCCAGTAGTGAAAGCCCAGGGCTTCTCCTGGTTGGAGCCCCTGGAGGCCGGCTCTGAAAGCCCAGGGCTGCTCCTGGTTGGAGCCCGATTTTGAAAGCCCAGGGCCGCTCCTGACTGGAGCCCCCGGAGGCCGGCTGTGAAAGCCCAGGGCCGCTCCTGGAAGAGAGAGAGAGGGAGATGGGGGAGGGATGTGGAGCGAGTGAGAGGGAGAGGTAGAGGGAGTGAGAGGGAGAGAGAGAGAAAGAGAATTGATGGATAGAAAGAGAGAGATTGTGCAAGCAGTCGAAGGAAGCTAGGCTAATATGAGCATTTTTTGCCAGGGCTGGCTTTGGTTCTCTGGTCCGGCCCTGAGAAGAATGGGCATCCATCTGAATATTACAATACATTCCAAATCACACATCCAGTTTTGATAGTTAATCACATCAAAATGTTTTAAAAAATGTTTTAATTGATAACAAGGTGCCTAATCCGCAAACAGAAGGAGAAACAGACGAAAGGTTTGATTTGGAAAGTGATGATGATGCCACCATGGTATTATACAGAATAAAATACCCCTTTGCCACATGACCAATTGACTACAGACTACGGAAGCCTCTGAACTGAACTCCTGGGTAACTTGCATTTACTGCACATTGTAGAGTAGATTGCACCAAATAATGATTTGCAATTTACGATTTATTTTCAGGAATTCACTAAAACGGATTTGGTAGAAGTGGTCGCCCTTGCGCACCGACTTCTACAGACTGCATTGGTATTTTGTGAACCAACCTATGTATTAAAATGTTGGTTCCCAAAATACCTATTCATGGTGGGTCACACTTTGACCTACCTTATTATTATGCATGAGTTAGGTCGCAAATTACGGCCCACGACAATTTGCTAGAGTTACAAGTATGGCGGCTCTCTTGGGTCAGTAGACCACCATGTCTGTGATTGCTTTTAAATAAAGCAATCTTTTTTGAGAAAAAAAAAGTAGCCCATAAGGAAAATGGGATGCGTTAAAAAAAATAAACATTTTACAACAAATTTTAAGGAGCAGGCAATCCAAAGGACCACTGCCTGCTCCTAAAAATGTCTTTGTCGTCATTCACAAAGTGGAAAGGGTGTCTTGGTGACCACTTCTCATTTGCAAATAAAATGTTTTCAGACCGGATTTGAGTTGCTAAACATTTACATATAAGTAAAGGGATTCGTATTTGGAAGGGATGCACTTTACATGCCCCTTCCAAATACAGATTCTGTATTTAGTCCAGGGACGGTTTTAGGGCAGTGCAACCGGTGCGGCCGCACTGGGTGTTGACCTGTTGAGGCGGCGCGGAGCTCAGGGGGGTGAGGGGTGGCTCTGTGTTTGGAAGTAACATAGGGCCAGATGTATCAAGACTTTTGCGACTCGCAAAGGCTGAAATTCGCAGAATTTCGGCCTTTGCGACTCGCAAACGGCCTTTTAGCATTATTTGCTATGTATCAAATAATCGCAATTTAAGGAATCGCAAAAAATTGCGATTCCTTATTTTGCCATAGCATTTAAGGAATCGCTTTTTTTGCGATTCCTTAAATGATATGTATGTAACTATTTGGAATTGCGAATTTGTGTTAAGAAATCGCAAATTACCACCAACTTGTAGTTGGTGCTAATTTGCGATTTCTTTTAAAAATGCCCTATTTGGCATTTGTGAGGGTGGCATGTGACACACATACATGCCCATAGGGCATGTGACACACATACATGCCCATAGGGCATGTATGTGTGCCACATGCACACACATGTAAATTTCTGGGGTGCAGCAGGGTGTCTTTGAGACACCCCTGCACCCTTAAAATAATTCTCAAATTGCGATTAGCTAATTGCGAATTCGCAATTTGAGAATTATTGCACTATCATTCCTATGGGCCTCCTGGCCCATAGGAAAGCATTGCAAATTATTCTTTATTTGCGAATTCGCAAAGTGCGAATTCGCAAATAAAAAATAATAAAGAATCGCTAAAAAATAGCGCTTTTGTACATACATTCCATTTTGCGCTTTCTAAATAGCGTTTCGCAAAAAATCGCTATTTAGGAATTGCAAAATGGATGCTTGATGCATCTGGCCCTTAATATTGGAGAATGAGGGGCACATTTGGGCAGTGGTCATGAGAGAATCTGAGGAGGAGGTCGTGGGAGCGCCAAAAATGATTGTCGCACTGGGCACCTTCAGCGCTAAAGCCGTCCCTGATTTAGTCTGAAACCCAAACTGGGATTTAGTCAGGTGTTACTGAATCATAATTTGGGTTTTCTACATTTGAAAAAGCTATTTTACGGTCATAAAGGCTCAAATTTGACCTTTGCGACCGTAACATTGTTTTGTACATCACGCCCATAGCCCTTTCTAATGTTTAAGGTCAGTTTTGTTGTTAAAGGACCTTCAGAGCAGGCAGATTGTGAGATCTGGACAGCTTTCAAGCCCAAAACAGTATTTTGTAAACATATATACACACTCAGCAGAAACTCATGTGTCCACTAATACTTCCTGACATCAGCCGGCGGCGCTAACTCGGGGCTCAATGTCTACACTAAGCATGGCAGATGCACGAAGCTCTGGCTTCGAGGCACTCAGCAGAGGCGTGATAGGAAGAATGTGAAAGCTTCTGTCATCCCTTTTCAGAGGCCCTCCGGACAAGACCCATAATGCTGAAATTACGGATTTGTGTATTGACCTCGTCATCTTCGGCTGACGAGAGGGAGAGCAGGCGGGTCTCCTGCGCATGTCCTAACTTGTTAGGACACATAATAACAATGCAATGAGGCCGGGGTGGTCTGAGGTCACGGATGCACCCAGGACGTCTCCTGGAGCATCTTTTGCAGCCCTTTCAACCCTGGTCGCTTGCAAAAGGACAGAAGTAGTTCACACACTTACAGGAATAATACGTGAATCGATGAACTTGAATATTTTTGCAACCAGGGCTTTACTCAAACTTTTTGGAGAGGAAATAATAACATTCTTTGTCTAAAAGTTTACTAATAATCACATTTTTGGAACTCTCATTCTTCCATGGCTACAATTTTAGTAGTAAATAACTTGCACGTCTAGAAGATGGTAGTTATGTAGATTCCCAGGAAGAAGTCTCCTAAATTATGATTTAACATGTTTAAATTAACAAGGAACAGTGAGGGACTTTGAGAGACGTGAATGAAAAAAACAAGCATCGGCAAAGCCAAATCAACTGGTTTACAACTGAAAGTGGCTGTGCTATTGAGGATAGGCAAGCGAGTGGATTCAAGAATGGGTTAATGTGTGGGTGACTACTCCTCACATCTGGACAGCAAAAAACATGCTGAAAAGAAAATATTTTTCCAGCTAAGAGGCAAACTGTGCTGCTTCTGCAAGTACTAAAAGATACCTTATGTGACCATATACTTACAAATCACACCCGTTGCCATCACGCCGATAGTCACAGCCCTCTCACACAGGCAACGTAAGTAAACTGTAGTGCTCACGCCAGATGTGCCACTGACTAGCTAATAATGCAGTAAAAAAACATTTCCTGGCACTGTCTGGGCAGCCTGTCTGCCCTTAAGCCACCTCTAAAAGGATGTCACCATCCAGACCAGTGGCACAGACTGAGTTAGATAGCACTGAAGCATTACCTTGGCCAGGGCATCTGAGCGACTGCTGCTGAGGGCAGGAAGGTGCTCTAGCTGAAGCCACAAATAACAAAACATAACATGGGATTGCAAAGCGCACATGCACCGCTATGGCCATCCTGGTGCTGAATCACCGATGATTACTATTACCCAGCTCAATGGTACTCATTTTATCATCTCCTAAGGATAAACACCGAGTAGGCACGCAGGATCTCAACCTGTCCACCAGGGCCGGACCGGCCATAGCGGGCACCGGGCGTTTCCCCGGTGGGCCGCTAGGGTGGGGACTGGTTTTGGGCCCCTGGGGGCCATTTATGTTACCGGGGGTCGGCAATATCGGCCCCCGGTAACAAAATCGGCCGAAATCGGCCCTCGCAAACTGCTCGGCTGCACTCCCCCTCACACGGGGGGGGGGGGGGGGGGTGGGGAGGGAGAGGATCAGCTGAGCAGTTTGCCAGGGTCAGTTTCTGTTCCCAGTCCGGGAAACACAGATTTCTGGAGTGGGTGCTTGACTCCTGTGAGACACCTGACCCAGCTCACCACGCGCACATGATGTGCCTGTGGTCACTGCAGTCTGGAAAAAAACGGACCGTGTGTGCCAGGGCACAAAACAGAGCCCGATAAAACTGCCGGTGCTCAGACCTGGTGAGACACGGCCCACTTAAAGCCCTGGTGGACAGTAAATAGGAGTACGGTATATTGCTCTATACCATTGGGGCGTAGGGGCGTAGCCCCACTAAGCCCCATGGACCTACCGCGTCGTCACTAAAAGCCTGATACAAATATTTTTTAAAAATCGCGCTATCTGCCGGCCGGGAAACCGGGAGCCACCCGACTGTGCGCAGGGGGTGGAGGGGGGGGGGGGATGGGGATGGGCCTGCTGCAGCTGCGCAAGTGTATTGTTGGGCACAAGCATGCCCGCAGATCGTTTTTCTGTGAATTCCCCCTTAGAGAGAGGACCAGGGGGCGGGCCGCTGCCCCCGGGGTTACACAGGGCGACTGGGCGAGGAGTCATGGTGCCCCCCCAGCCAATCCTGGCGCTGCATACAGCGCCAGGATTGGCTGGTCAATACATAGCTGACTTTGGTGCTGGGAAACTAGGTTCGAGCCTCTTATCGAGCCATAAAAATGTATACATTACTTACTTTTGTGCTAAATAAATAGATATTTTAAAAAACAAATAAAAATGATGTTCCGACTAAGGTGTGAAATTGGTGTCGAATAAATACATGTTTTAAAAACAATTAATATTAATCATGTATCATTGGCGCTGGAGTAACAAGGTTCGAGACTGGTATTGAACACTGACAAGCTGTGTGCAAGTTATATGGTCATAAAAATACATGAATGATGGATGGATGCAGGCTGGATGATGGGTGCGTGGATGGGTGGGTGGATGGGTGGATGCATGAATGGATGCAGGATGAATGATGGGTGGATGGGTGGGTGGATGCATGAATGAATGATGGATGCAGGATGGATGGATGGATGAATGGATGCAGAATGGATGATGGATGGGTGGATGGATGGGTGGAAGGATGGATGGATGCATGAATGCATGATGGGTGCAGGATGGATGGGTGGATGGATGAATGCATGAATGCATGACGGGTGCAGGATGGATGGATGGATGGATGGATGGATGGGTGCATGAATGAATGATGGATGCAGGATGGATGGATGGGTGGATGCTTGAATGAATGATGGATGCAGGATGGATGGATGGGTGGGTGGATGCATGAATGAATGATGGATGCAGGATGGATGGGAGGATGCATGAATGAATGATGGATGCAGGATGGATGCAGAATTGGTGGGTGGATGGATGGATGGATGGGTGGATGCATGAATGAATAATGGATGCAGGATGGATGGGTGGGTGGATGGATGCATGAATGAATGATGGATGCAGGATGGATGGGTGGATGGATGGATGGGTGGATGCATGAATGAATGATGTATGGATGCAGTATGGGTGGGTGGATGGATGGATGGATGCATGAATGATGTATGGATGGATGCAAGGTGGTTCGGGCTCGCTCGCTCGCTGCGGTGCAATATGCAAATTAGTTTACGCCTCACCACTTTCAAATGTCACCAGCCGCCCCTGTCTATACTGTGTGCTGCCTTATGGTACAAGTTCTAAACACCGCTCCCCATCACATCTGGGTTTCCGTGATCAGGTCTTACGTATTCCCTCCAATGGACTGGACCATGAACAGACCCTCGTGCTTATCGCCTCCAGCCAAAAGAATGCAAAGGGCTGCTCTGCTTCTGGGAGCTAGGCCTGTCGCATGGCCAATACCCCCAAAAGTCCAGCAATGGCAGAGAGGTGGCTCACACCTCCAATACCCTTTCTCATGCAGTCCACTCCTCCCAATAATCCCATCTGCACTCTATTTATCACCCATACTTGCCTCCCTAAGGGGCTGCGACCTGACAATATCCTGCCCATGTACTATGTCCTTGTGGGCTATGACACCTGTCAGAGGAAGGGAGCTGTGCCTTCACCACAGCACATGCACCGCACATGCACTTCACCAAACTCCCCTGAGTTTCTAACATTTTAAGTTTGAGATTTGAGAAAAAGAAAAAGAGTCGGGTCTATATTTAGTCCACAAATTGCCTTTCGCCGATGACATTTTACATCTGCAATCATCCGAGATGCAATGTAATTAGAATAATCACCAAGTGACAGGTTAATCAGACACAGCAGCAGGGTAAGGATGGAATTTATTTATCTTTAACCTTCAAGTCATGGAACTTTTTCTAAAGACCAAACTTATCCTAAAGGCAATATCTTTTATGCCTTCTTTGGGCCAGGCGGAAACGTTGATTTCAGCACCAAATTCAGCCCAGACATTAGGGGCCGGGAGATGGTTTATCCATTCAATCTGAAAAAGAAGTGGGACCTGCCGACGCCCAACAAATTATCCACAAGTACCATCCCAGAGCCAGAAGACAAGCTTAAAGTCGTCCATTAGTCACAAAAAATATTTAGGGCCCGATTTAGAATTTGCCAGATGGCTTACTCCATCACAAACATGACGTAAATCATATCCACCATATTTTAAGTGCCATAGGATGTAATGTACTTGTAATAAAGTGGACAAGACATCTACTGCATGCGTGAAGTAGCAACCCGTCGGCCAAATTTTAAATCTGGTCCCTCGTTCTCCGTGCACCAAAAATAAGCAAATTATACAACTTTGATTTGAAAGTCAGCATAAAGTCACTCAATATCCATAGCTAAAGGTTTTTATCTAAGATTACAGTGTATTAGCCCCAAACTGCTCCACAAAAGGCTCAGTGAACTGACGAGCAGGCGCCATGTTTTTTGGCTCCGCTGAGCTTTCGCTTTCACAATCACACACCCAGAGTGGGAATTTGTTTGTGAAAAAGAAACAATAGCCCTCTATGCTGGAAGTTTCACCCTTCCACATCTGAGCCAGTCATTGATTTCTCTGTATCAGGCATGCGCCCATAGCATGCTCTGCACCGCCAAAGGCCATGCACGGCTGGTTCGGTTGCCGTGTAGGGTCTGTATTAAGTGCCGGCCATGAACGGCCGGAGGCACCCACATCCGTCACACGCAACGCCAGGAGCTCGGTGCACGGAAGGTTGAATATGAAGCCCGTGGCCCACGCCTCTGACTACGGCCTTTCGCTGTGCACAGTTGGGGTTCAGTTTGCAGAATATTGGGCTAGGGCCTAGTTGAAGGCTATGCACTGGCGCCATTGGCTTCATGGTAGGTTGATCGTGGGAACCTGAATACAGGCCAGGACCTGGGGCTAATCAATGCTGTGAACTGCCACATGTCATTTGCTGCTGGGTTTAAAGAGCAGGAGGTGTAACAACGAGTACGAATCCAGAACCAGTGGCCGACTCCCACTGTGCATGGCCAAAGTTTGCACAGCAGAGGTTGGACACAAAAAATGGGGGCAGAATTGTTGATGGAAGGTTTTGGTTTTTACTACTCCTTAGAATTAACATATGTTTTTCAAAACAAATAGAGGCTCATGCAGTCTTTGGAGGGACCTGAAAACCCTCCCATTTCTCAAGGAATATCTTACTTTGGGGGACTATCCAGCTGCTGAATTGCCTCCACCATTCTATCTCTCTGGTGGAGCAAATTCAGCAGGTGGAGTCTATTGCTTCCTCTATAAATTTGAGGTGTTTCAGATCCCCTTAAATTCTGAATGAGGTCCTTTGAAACTCTTCTAAAAACCACAAGTAAAGTGTGGTTATTGCTACTAAACAAAACCGAGAAAAATATGAAATGATCCATTTGTGGTTAAGCTCAACTGAACAACTGGAGCTTCTGCTACGCAAACCATAACTCACACCTCAAACCTCACAATATTTACCGACTGATAAGTAACACAGCCTAGGGTAAACATCCTGTACTACACAATCTTTTCCATGGTTGCCTTTACCACGCATGGTAAATATAGATAAGATAAATATATTGTTTAAAAAAAATATTTTGTATAGGGAGCTAATTTTAGGGTTCAGGGATAAGTAGTTGTAAAGAGAGGTAAGGGCAATTTTTAGAGTTTGGGATGAGTAGTAGCAAAGGTAGGTAAGGGTAATCTTAGGGTTTCGGATGGGGAGTGATAAAGTGGGGGTAAGGGTAGTTTTAGTGTTAAGGGGTGGGAAGTGGTAAAGGCAGGTTAGGTGTTAACTAAAAACAAGTGAGGTTCCACCAAAAAAGTAGAAAGAAAACTAAATATTAAATAAAAAGGGTGTACATGTGTATATATGTTTTTAGTTACCTTATGTATACCTACGGTGCACGGTAAAGGCATGTGTGGTAAAGGCATCTGCGTAGTAAAGGCAGTGTGGAGAAGGCATGTGTGGTAAAGTCATGCATTGTAATGTCAAACATTTGAGCCTAAAAACAACACCTCCTTAATTAAAAACATAAATACAAAGAAAGATATGATACTGTATCCACAGTGATGTCATCAACAGTGTCAATATTGAGTTAATATGCAATGTCAACAGATATGTCATCAATGTCATTTGTGATGTCAGATAACACATCCTGGGTGTGGTCACGAGCATTCTGTCTGGGGCTGAAGTTATGGTTTGCATGGCAGATGAGCAAGTTATGGGTTGTTCGGCTAACCATAGCTGAACAATTTCAGGACATTTTCGGTTGTGGTTAGTAAAGATAAATTCACTTTAACTGCGTTTTGATAAGGAAATTTCTTCACTTTTTAACATAACTAACTGCTAGCAGAAAAGGCCATAAATGTCCTATTAACATCGTTTTTTCAGTGGATATAGAATACAGGCTGATGCACATATTGTAATATGAATTTATTAACATGAGGGTGGGGGAGGGGGACATGATTCACAATAAGCAAAGCCTCAAGTGGGTCAGAGCCTGAATAACGCTTATGTGTATATCAGATAGTCAATCTCACATCTTCAATCTATAGTCCAGACACACAGGCGTGCATCCATGTACTAGCAATGCTAAGAAGACACAAGGCTAACTGTGGCCTAGGGCTTTGACGCGGGGACCCAAAATGCATCCATTTCCAGCTCCACCAGTGAGCACTACTCTCTGTGCCCACTCACTGCAAGTACTACCACATGGGGGCGCCGTCTCAGTGAGAAGGAAGCAGCAAAAGAGCCCTCCTGCTTTCACTTAAAACTCACAATTACGCTTTTTCAGAAAAACCCTGCATTTCTACCCTTTGCTTGCCATGGCTCACTTCAACCGTGTGGCAAACTCTGGCTCAGCCGTGACCCTGGCATGATTTCAGAAAACAAAATTTCTTATTCCAAAACATATTTAAATCTGATATTTCAGTGATTATGTATGTCTAGTTTGAGAGGCTTCTTCATAATCTTGGTTTCCTGTTACCTGAGAGCACTTACTGCTCTGTTTTTTATTTCAGGACTACACTGGAATGTATAGAGATTAGATTTTTTTATATAGTTATTATTATTGTACCAGAGTGGCCATGAAAGACTGCTGTAGCCTGCCTGATCTGTAAAGTTTCTCCAATTTGAGCAGTAGCTCTTATATATGAGACTGTAAAATGCGATCAACTCTGCTGTTTATGGATTGTGACATTAAAATAATTTTACATGTTTCCACCTGGCCCTTTTATGACGATTCTTAGGCATAACATCCTCTGAATATGCTTGGAAGTGAAAAAAGAAAAAAAAATATAGGGAATGGACTGCAGAAGTGAAGAACGATACAAACTGAGCTTCAAATGAGAAATTACAGACCATTTGGAATTGCATAACCAGATTATTTTTTCAAATGCCTATAGTACCTATTGGGCTTTATGCTATTTGTAGGCAATATGTACTAATAAAAGTCCTGTTTCGTCTCGAAGGTTTTCCTGAAAAAAGCGAGGCCAACCCACTTGGAAGGGCAAAGGCCTGCCAGGAACACCATGAATGCACTAGAATATTTCAGTAGTGGCCCACCAGCCAGACTAGATTTTTAGCCAATTTATGTAAAAATTGCGCTGTAAAATACACCAGTTTTTTTCAAAATGGCGAGCGCTTAGCAGAATAAACTTCCCTGCACTCCCTTAAACCTCCTGGAGGCAGCCTAGCTCACTCCAGGCACTTCGCTGTAGGTATTTAAGCCAGGTCACTTTTAAAGTTCACAAGCCGCCACTTTCTGTACACATACTCATTCATATATTCACTCAAAAGAGAAGAGGATACCATTGGAGGAGGATCCAGGACTCCATGCAAGTAAGCTGAGGATGAATTGGTTTCTTACTCATGACTTAATTATGGTTAGACCTGCTAGCTAATAAGGAAAGAGTTTTAATATGTTGCAAAACTCCAAAAATATTCTAAAAAAACCCTGAACATTCAGTGTGTAAAACTTTGGTGATGACAGTGATTCAGAAAGGGCACCATCTGTGCTGTTAGCACTTTTACAAATCTCACATACTTTCACGGAAAGTTAAACACCTCCCCGCTGCTCTACTAGACGACAGAATTCAGAAAGTGTGAACAAGACTTACAGACCTGGATATTTAAATGTACCAAGACCCTCATTATAAGGGATGCGGAGATGTCAAATCCGCGAGCTACTGTAATTAAGGTGTTGGTGGGCCAAGTTTATCCTGACGAAATGTGCGTGCCCCAGAAAACTTGAGAGAGCTGTCTTCGGCTTTGTTCTGCACAACTTATAGTTCCGAATTCACCTGGAACGCAAAATCAAGTTTCCCGATATTTGAATGTATAAAATGTATGGATTTTCAGTTGCAACAAAAGGGTGTGACATATATTACAAAGGGCCTGGTTAAGAGTTTGCATGACCAATTTCTCATCTGCTATTGATGTGAATTTCTCTCCTTTGCCAGGAAAGGAAAGTAATTTCCACTTTACATAGAGTTCTTGTCTCTGGTGGCAGCGGGTTACTGTTATGATCTTCTATGTTTATGATCTTCTATGTTCATTATGGAGCGTGGAGCACTGTGTTAGTGCATTCCACATTCCAGTTGTGTGTGGATGTTCTCAACCCTGGCAGTTGATGTCTGACTGGCCAGGGGAGAGCCACACTTTCTTTACTCAGGATAACTTAATGAAAATAAACCTCTTATTCATCCTTTACTACCTTGTCATGCTATTGGATTTACTCACAACAGTTACCACTCAACCTGCTCATCCACAGAGGGAGGAGCCACGCTGGGGTAGAAAACTTAATTAGAAAATTTGCCACTGCCCTTTCTAGAAGAGAAACTCCTGACAGTGAAGATAGGCACCTGAAATGGACCCCATAAGTAAGTGTACATTGATAGTACCCACACATCTGGTCTCTATGTCATGCCAATGTGTATTCTCCGGTACAAAAGAGGGTGTTGATGGACGGAGCATCTGAACCAATCAAACACTCACACCCCGTCAAAAGATCTGGGTTTAATCCATCACCGTTCTTTAGCCCACTCCGCCACCCCAGTTCAGACATGGCCATCTGCAAATCAGTCTGACCTTGTGCCTCATGGGAACAGTCCAGCCCGAACTGCCAAGCCATGCCTTCCCTGGACCGGAAACAAGCTTCCGAGGACCGGTTTCTGGCATTCCAGCCGTCTTCAGCCCGGCTTGCTTGAATCCAGTGGCAAAGAGAGCAAGGGACTCACGTCTGAGCATACCCTGCCACACTTATGGTGGCCAAAAGCAGTACAAAAGGGGGTGGTAATGGACGGAGCATCTGAACCAATCAAACACTCACACCCCGTCAAAAGATCTGGGTTTAATCCATCACCGTTCTTTAGCCCACTCCGCCACCCCAGTTCAGACATGGCCATCTGCAAATCAGTCTGACCTTGTGCCTCATGGGAACAGTCCAGCCCGAACTGCCAAGCCATGCCTTCTCTGGACCGGAAACAAGCTTCCTAGGACCGGTTTCTGGCATTGCTTGAATCCAGTGGCAAAGTGAGCAAGGGACTCATGTCTGAGCATACCCTGCCAACTTATGGCGAACAAAGCGGTACAAAAGGGGGTGGCGATGGACGGAGCATCTGAACCAATCAAACACTCACACCCAGTCAACAGATCTGGGTTTAATCCATCACTGCATGTGTATTCTCCAGCACACTAGGGTGAATATACTTATAAAGTAATTAAAAATCACCACAATTTGCATTGTGGACTTCCATGGAGGTAACCTCAACAAACAGTCACTTTAGATTGGGCGGTTGGTTCGGCACCGTTTCGGTAGTGTTCTTGGCTTAGCAGATGACAAGGCTTCTTCTGGCCAGACCGCTGCCGTCCGCCAAACTTAAAATTGGATGGATATGCCCCGGAGTGAAAGGTAATATTGCTATTGTTTGGCAGATTTTCCTTCACACACCCCCTCTATATTAGGTCAAAAAGAGTTAGGACGAGTTTTAAGTGAAGGCAGTGGAATGACCGACTGACATGGTAACATCAGCAGGAGATGAAAAGTCCTCCACGAAGAGAAGGCGAAGGCAAATATGAAGCTGTGGAGACTGTTACTGCTGATTATAATAGAAAAGTTAAGTCGGAAAGGATGTACATTACCCTTATCTGTTCCACCCATCTCTTCACTAAAACAAATCAGGATAAAACAAAGACGTAATTGAGACCAAACACCATCTTGGATCACCAAAGAAGTAACCAATTTTTAGAAGTTCAGGATGAAGGTTGTGTGTGGCAATGGCACTTGATTTGTATTAATCAAAAGTGAATTAGCTGTGTGCCATGACCCCGTAGGACAGGATGGCGGTCCTATATGGGTATTCTTTTAAACTGTACCAAAGTAATAAGAGAGAACATAAACATTGAGTGCAGATCACAATTACTAACCATTCACAATGCAATGATGTGCTGCATATGGTCTCCTGGTATAACTCAGCCTTAGAATTTGTATGAGGCACGCCACTTGGGGTCAATCTGAATCAATACTGTTTTTTAACCAGTAAGTCCATAACATTGAAATCAAAGGTAACTAAGACATAAAATAAAGGCCCTAATTAGAAGAGGGCAGGTTAATTCTGACCCATATTTGCACTGGGGTTGGAATTATGAGTAGTGTGAAGTTTACCACAACTGGTATTTACTTGGTGAAATAAAGACATCCTTGCTAATTTTACAATGCACATCAGCAGGTCAAACCTACTAATAATCACTGGAGCAAAAGACCCAGGAAGCAGATATTGAAGGGCTTAACTCACAACAGGAGATCACTATCTCACCTGGAAATCCCGGGGTTATCGAATGTTAACAGATGCGATTACCGCATCCAGGGAACACGGCATATATGTTTGAGACCAAAGTCTTTTTATAAAGAGTGATGGCTGATATTACAACCTAGGTTCCCTGGTTCAGACACACTACAGTTGCAGCTACACTATACCACCTCCCAGAAAACAAAACTAGACCTTCCATAGACTTACAAGTGCCAACCCAAAAGCTTTTGACGGGCAATGAAGCAGTTGAAAACTCTATGAGAAGAGGGTAGACCACATATAGTAGTAAGAAAGAAGGTATAACACATGCAAAAAATGGGCCAGATTCCAAGGAACTCTCACATTAGACAACTTTGAGGAGGCAGCTGGTTGTCTGGTCAAGTTGCCATAGGGATTCACCAAAGCTGTCCTAGCCTGTTTGATGTTCTCGGGATTGCCGCTACAGTTGTTGGGCTCGCTAACCTCATATTGCTTTGACTCGGTCCACAAGTACATCCTGGACGGTAGCCTAAAAAAGAACCATTTGTGAAGATAAACCCTTTTCCTGTTTCTTCCTAAAAAATCTTTATTCCTCCATTCAGTTTTCAAACATGACCGGCAATGTGCATTCCTCGCCATCACTTTTTGACTTCACCATCTATATTCAACCCCCGGCCAAGTCATCTGGTCCCATGGATTACATCTCTGCCCTTCTGAAAAGGACACCCAGGTATTTGTGAAACTAGAGGGAGAACTGGAGGTCAAAGCTTTTTTGTTCCGATGGCGAACGGTCAGTCCCTGTGGACTGACGCCGAAGGTGGATAGCGCTAAATTCTGGCAGTTCGTGTAAACAAGGAGCACTGAGAGCTGTTCTATTGGTTGGAGAAATTACCTAGACCATTGCCAGTTGCACTGGTCAATCCTGGAGTCGGGTCTGATGCTGAACTGATCCTGGCACTTCAGGTAAAGACTGCTTCCTCTTACCTAAGGATCCTCCTATGGGACAGGCTCTCTGCACGTTGACACTGACGTCAATGAAAGATGGACATTCTTGATCGTTCAGAGCCTGCATGGAGACTGTCCAAGTAGTTTTCGGAGTCCAAAGCTTGTAGAGAGAACTAGAAGATTTCTGCTGCAAAAGGACCTTCAGGGCCTTCTATTTCTTGTATAGTTAAGCAAAGGAACTATAGCAGACACATACAGTTCACCTGTATCATGTTAGAGCAGTATCACAAAGGATATTAGCCTGTGTCCAAGAACAAGTTTCATCGTAACCAGAATGTATTCTGTTAGAACTTTGTGTACGCGTTCTAAAAATAATTTTGGGGCATATTATCAAGCCTATTATCACCACTTTAGCGGCCGCTTTTGGCCGAAAAGCAGCGATAATGGCATTGCAGTATTAGCAAGGTCACGCTAGCGCGTGTGTGCTTGTCTTAGCACCGGTTTTCCTTACGCCTTGCAAAGTAGGCGTACCCTAGCAAAACAACATTAAAAATATCGCTATCTGTCCTTCGCGGTATTTACAAGCCCGTCCAGGACACATATAGAGATATTAAAAGCCGCACTAACCGCGGTTATTGCCGGTATTTTACATCTGTAAAAATCTGACTTGACTATCTTTTACATGGGAGGTGGATTGTACGGCTAAATCCACATCTACCTATCACCAAGGATTCCCCTATCGATGCTGGTTTTTCGCTGGATTCACAGCGAAAAATCTACGATTAGCGACTATCGCCGGATTTTTAATCGCCGTGGAGATAAGCATTGTAAATAACGCATTATCTCGGAGATGAAATCCGCCGATTGCCGGCGTTAAACAAATCGAGCTAAGCGCGCGCAGCGATATTTTTGCTGATCGTTGATGATATGCCTTGACTTTGGCAGCTATACTGCTTTGGTCCTATAGATGGGAATCACATCTGCTTCTGTAATAAACCTTCAATTTCAAGCTCTTGTGTCTATTTACCTTTTCATTCTCCACCAGGCTTGGGCTGTCATATAGGGCATTCTGGGAATGCCAGAAGAGCCAGTCACACAGGTCAGTATGTGGAGCGTTTTCTGGATATTATTGGGCCAGTTTTATGGTTATTATTGTACATTTCCTTGCTATTACCACAAAAAATGTTGTAATACTAAATAATGACCCCTAGAATATCAACCTAAAAGAATATTGAGGACAAAATATCGAGGGACAGAACATTAAAAGGTAAAAGCAATTAGGGAAGTATAGCTTTACTATTCCTAACTCCACATCTGCGTACCTAGAAGATATATTTATCTTCAAGGTACAGATACCTGGATTTAGGTATAGAAAATCTATAGTTACTTACATACTGTTATCTCGGTTTCAATACTTTGTCCTCGACAATCTGTCTCATCAATATTCTGGAATATTGCCTGTAGCAAGCACAAATGCATTAAGTCTACAATACTTTGAAATACACCTATACAGCATCTTCTTACAAGTTCAAAACTGCTCCGATTTATAACTGTGGGCTACAACGTATACATGAGCCCCCTCGCGGCCATCGCCCGCCAACACAACCTCAACATCATCTCTTACGCTGATGACAATCAACTAATCCTTTCTCTCACCAATGACCCCAGCACCGCCAAAACTAACCTACACGAAGGAATGAAAGAAGTTGCCGAATGGATGAAACAAAGCCGTCTGAAACTAAACTCAGACAAAACTGAAGTCCTCATCTTAGGTACATCCCCCTCTGCATGGGACGACTCCTGGTGGCCGGAAGCCCTCGGAAAAGCACCCATCCCGACAGACCACGCACGGAACCTAGGCGTCATCCTGGATTCTTCACTCTCAATGAACAGACAAGTCAGCGCCGTATCCTCTTCCTGCTTCAACATTCTTCGCATGCTCAGAAAAACATTTCGCTGGATCCCCACCGAAACAAGGAAAACAGTCACCCATGCTCTGGTCACTAGCCGACTGGACTACGGAAACACCCTCTACGCAGGCACTACCGCTAAACTCCAGAAAAAACTCCAACGAATCCAAAACGCCTCAGCCAGGATCATATTAGACATCCCACGCAATGAACACATCTCTGGTCACCTTAAAGACCTCCACTGGCTGCCCGTCAATAAGAGGATCACTTTCCGACTGCTAACCCACGCACACAAATCACTCTACGACATCGGACCAGAATGCCTCAACTCACGACTGTCCTTCTACACCCCCTCCCGCCAACTACGTTCTTCCAACCAAGCCCTCGCCACTGTACCCCGCATCAACAAGACCACCATGGGAGGCAGATCCTTCTCATACCTGGCTGCTAAAACATGGAACTCACTCCCCGCTTACCTTCGCCTTACCCAGAACCACCTAGCATTCAGAAAACAACTTAAAACGTGGATATTTGACAAGTAATCCTCCCCCCCTTTCTAAGCGCCTTGAAACACTCTGGGTATGTAGTGCGCTATATAAATTCTCTGACTTGACTTGACTTGACTAGTGGGGACTACTTTTATTTTGGTTCCCTAGCCTATTTTTTTTATCCCAGTCTGATCCTGATACAGCCCAGTTGCTGGAGAAATGGTATATTCCATATCCCATCATGCCGTGCTACCTGCAGGGGCCGAGGGACGTGGCTGAGCGCCATACAACAGCCTCAGGCCTGGAACACCATGGTCTCCAAACCGGTCCTGGAGGGCCGGATCCATGCCAGATTTTTAAAATAACTACATGTATCTCAATGGGGATATCCAAAAAATCTGGCATGATCCGGCCCTCCAGGACCGGTTTGGAGACCCCTGTACCATAGATACTCAAAGTATACCTGTGGGCCTTATGCCGCCCTGCCCTTAAACCCTCCCAACCCCCCCGAACTTTACATGAGGCCCCCAGATCAACAGGGCTGCTGTTTACTCCACTGAGCACTAACAATAAAAAAGATATTAAATAGACAGGAAATAATTTATGCCATGGTTAATTGATGTCAAAGAAAAGATGTAACTTGGGAGTCCTGAACTTAACTTTAGAAACACCTGCACTTTTAAAAGACACCTTGCAGCAAAAGTGTAAAATTATGGGTTTCCTTGAAATTCAAAAGGTGTATTTAATTAACATGCAGGCCCTTTTCACCTTACTATAATTAATTATATCAGTGCACTGAACAGTATTAATTTAAAAGTGATATTTTTTTCAAACATGAATTTAGAAACATTAATTCTTCCCCCTAAGCTGACAACAAACACCAATAGTGAACAAAAGAGGCAAGTTATGTGCACTTTTTGGTTGGTATGAGTTCCTATTAAACATTAAGAATATTATAGTTTATTAAATCAAATACAGGAGCAGGTTTTGTACAGTGCACACCTTGAAATCATGTATTTCGAGGTCCTCCTATATGTGATAATGAAGAACAAGCATTAGAAATGCAATAGGTCTCGCAGCATTAGAGTTAGTGCTTTTAGAATTGTTAATGGTTTTTTTTGTAAATCTTTAGCATGAGGTTCAGGGTGAGTGAGGGTGAGTGAGGGTGAGGGGTTGAGGGTGAGTGAGGGTGAGGGTGAGGCTGAGGGGTTGAGGGTGAGGGTGAGTGAGGGTGAGTGAGGGGTTGAGGGTGAGTGGTTGAGGGTGAGTGAGGGTGAGGGGTTGAGGGTGAGTGAGGGGTTGAGGGTGAGTGAGGGGTTGAGGGTGAGTGAGGGGTTGAGGGTGAGTGAGGGGTTGAGGGTGAGTGAGGGTGAGTGAGGGTGAGGGTGAGTGAGGGTGAGTGAGAGTGAGTGAGTGAGGGTGAGTGAGGGTGAGTGAGTGAGGGTGAGTGAGGGTGAGTGAGGGTGAGTGAGGGTGAGTGAGGGTGAGTGAGGGTGAGGGAGGGTGAGTGAGGGTGAGTGAGGGTGAGTGAGGGTGAGTGAGGGTGAGTGAGGGTGAGTGAGGGTGAGTGTGGGTGAGTGTGGGTGAGTGTGAGTGAGGGTGAGTGGGGGTGAGTGTGGGTGAGTGTGGGTGAGGGGTTGAGGGTGAGTGAGGGTGAGGGGTTGAGGGTGAGTGAGGGTGAGGGATTGAGGGTGAGTGAGGGTGAGGGATTGAGGGTGAGTGAGGGTGAGGGGTTGAGGGTGAGTGAGGGTGAGGGGTTGAGGGTGAGTGAGGGTGAGTGAGGGTGAGTGAGGGTGAGGTGTTGAGGGTGAGTGAGTGAGGGTGAGTGAGGGTGAGGGGTTGAGGGTGAGTGAGTGAGGGTGAGTGAGTGAGGGGTTGAGGGTGAGGGGTTGAGGGTGAGGGGTTGAGGGTGAGGGGTTGAGGGTGAGTGAGGGTGAGGGTGAGTGAGGGTGAGTGAGGGTGAGGGTGGGTGAGGGTGGGTGAGGGTGAGTGAGGGTGAGTGAGGGTGAGGGAGGTTGAGGGTGGTTGAGTGAGGGTGAGTGAGGGGTTGAGGGTGAGGGGTTGAGGGTGAGCGTGAGGGAGCAGAGAGAACAACCATAACATTGTCTTCCAATAGATATTATTTACAAATTGCTGACATGCTTTTCAGTCTCACAAGTACTATTTGGTTTAATGAGCTGCTCTGCAACAAAGAATGCAAAAGATATTTTTGGGCTCGGCTCGCGAAACAAATTGTGTACCCTTGGGCACATGTTGGAAAATAGCATTATGGAGCACAGGAGTAACTTTAGAAACACCTGCACTTTTAAAAGACACCTTGCAGCAAAAGTGTAAAATTATGGGTTTCCTTGAAATTCAAAAGGTGTATTTAATTAACATGCAGGCCCTTTTCACCTTACTATAATTAATTATATCAGTGCACTGAACAGTATTAATTTAAAAGTGATATTTTTTTCAAACATGAATTTAGAAACATTAATTCTTCCCCCTAAGCTGACAACAAACACCAATAGTGAACAAAAGAGGCAAGTTATGTGCACTTTTTGGTTGGTATGAGTTCCTATTAAACATTAAGAATATTATAGTTTATTAAATCAAATACAGGAGCAGGTTTTGTACAGTGCACACCTTGAAATCATGTATTTCGAGGTCCTCCTATATGTGATAATGAAGAACAAGCATTAGAAATGCAATAGGTCTCGCAGCATTAGAGTTAGTGCTTTTAGAATTGTTAATGGTTTTTTTTGTAAATCTTTAGCATGAGGTTCAGGGTGAGTGAGGGTGAGTGAGGGTGAGGGGTTGAGGGTGAGTGAGGGTGAGGGTGAGGCTGAGGGGTTGAGGGTGAGGGTGAGTGAGGGTGAGTGAGGGGTTGAGGGTGAGTGGTTGAGGGTGAGTGAGGGTGAGGGGTTGAGGGTGAGTGAGGGGTTGAGGGTGAGTGAGGGGTTGAGGGTGAGTGAGGGGTTGAGGGTGAGTGAGGGGTTGAGGGTGAGTGAGGGTGAGTGAGGGTGAGGGTGAGTGAGGGTGAGTGAGGGTGAGTGAGGGTGAGTGAGGGTGAGTGAGTGAGGGTGAGTGAGGGTGAGTGAGGGTGAGTGAGGGTGAGTGAGGGTGAGTGAGGGTGAGTGAGGGTGAGTGAGGGTGAGTGAGGGTGAGTGAGGGTGAGTGAGGGTGAGTGAGGGTGAGTGTGGGTGAGTGTGGGTGAGTGTGAGTGAGGGTGAGTGGGGGTGAGTGTGGGTGAGTGTGGGTGAGGGGTTGAGGGTGAGTGAGGGTGAGGGGTTGAGGGTGAGTGAGGGTGAGGGATTGAGGGTGAGTGAGGGTGAGGGATTGAGGGTGAGTGAGGGTGAGGGGTTGAGGGTGAGTGAGGGTGAGGGGTTGAGGGTGAGTGAGGGTGAGTGAGGGTGAGTGAGGGTGAGGTGTTGAGGGTGAGTGAGTGAGGGTGAGTGAGGGTGAGGGGTTGAGGGTGAGTGAGTGAGGGTGAGTGAGTGAGGGGTTGAGGGTGAGGGGTTGAGGGTGAGGGGTTGAGGGTGAGGGGTTGAGGGTGAGGGGTTGAGGGTGAGTGAGGGTGAGGGTGAGTGAGGGTGAGTGAGGGTGAGGGTGGGTGAGGGTGGGTGAGGGTGAGTGAGGGTGAGTGAGGGTGAGGGAGGTTGAGGGTGGTTGAGTGAGGGTGAGTGAGGGGTTGAGGGTGAGGGGTTGAGGGTGAGCGTGAGGGAGCAGAGAGAACAACCATAACATTGTCTTCCAATAGATATTATTTACAAATTGCTGACATGCTTTTCAGTCTCACAAGTACTATTTGGTTTAATGAGCTGCTCTGCAACAAAGAATGCAAAAGATATTTTTGGGCTCGGCTCGCGAAACAAATTGTGTACCCTTGGGCACATGTTGGAAAATAGCATTATGGAGCACAGGAGTAAATGGTGCAGTAACTTATTGCAGACCCGGTGGGGATTTCCACACATTCCAAGTTCCCGGCCTCACGCTTTGGCAGCTCTTGTAGGAGACGTGCAGAACTGTACAATACACAGTGCCACAGGGGAATCCGACGGGAGCTAGGAGCGCTCTAACATGGCTATGTAGGGAAGAGGTCTCGCTTACCCATGCCAACTCATGGCAGCACTATTAATTTCCCTTTATGAGAACCGAAGCACACAGTCGCGCCTGACCTCGCTTGAAGGTTGTTTTTAATAGTCGTGCAAGTAGCAAAACAACAGCAGCACAACAGAGATGCCCCCGTTCATTATATTTCGCTTATTTTGTCAAAATAACCCTTTTATCGGAAATTGACTATAAAATGTTTTTGTTAAAAAGTGAAAAGGAGGTTTTGACAAGCACGGTAAAATAAAAGAGCGTGGGATATTTCTCAGCTATAGTTACCGACTGGTAATATACACGCGCTCATCAGAAATAGTGCAATTTCGTAGACAACACAACATCAAACATGCATTGATAAAACCAATAGGTTGACCTTTAAATACTGAAAGCAATTATGTGTTCAGACACCCACCTGCACGCAAAGTAGAGATAAGTGGAGAAGTGGGGAGGCACGAAGTGGGATGAGAGTGTAGTTCTAAACAAGCATTGGCAAACTCGAGCTACCTTAAAGTAAAACAAGCCGGAGGGAAGAGAGGGGAGGGGGGAGGAGAAATGCGACACGGCGGGAAGGGGAGGGGGCGGAACGGGGGAGGGGGCGGAGAGGGGAGAGGTGCGACACGGCAGGCAGGAGGAGGGGGGAGGAGAGTAGGGGAGGCACGACCTTGTGCCACATATTTTACATTTAATCACCAAAAGCAAGCCTGAGGGAGCAGAGAGAACAACCATAACATTGTCTTCCAATAGATATTATTTACAAATTGCTGACATGCTTTTCAGTCTCACAAGTACTATTTGGTTTAATGAGCTGCTCTGCAACAAAGAATGCAAAAGATATTTTTGGGCTCAGCTCGCGAAACAAATTGTGTACCCTTGGGCACATGTTGGAAAATAGCATTATGGAGCACAGGAGTAAATGGTGCAGTAACTTATTGCAGACCCGGTGGGGATTTCCACACATTCCAAGTTCCCGGCCTCACGCTTTGGCAGCTCTTGTAGGAGACGTGCAGAACTGTACAATACACAGTGCCACAGGGGAATCCGACGGGAGCTAGGAGCGCTCTAACATACTGGGAAGAAGAAAGTAGACGAGAGATGAGAGAAAGGGGGAGGGGGCAGTCACGGAGGAAAGAACACAGAACGGAGACAGAACAGGTAGAGGACAGAAGCCACAGCAAAGGGGAGGGGGAAGAGAAGAGGGAGAGGGGAAAAGGCACGGTGGAGTGTGAAAAGCAGAAAAAAATGTGTGACATAGAACGATGACACGAGAAGGAACAGCGGAGGAAAAAGCTGGGTGATATAAACAAGCCTTTCACCGTAACACGGCGGGCAGGGGAGGGGGCGGAGAGGGGAGAGGAGAAATGCGACACGGAGGGAAGGGGAGGGGGCGGAGCGGGGAGGGGGCGGAGAGGGGAGAGGTGCGACACGGCGTTAGACGGAAGGAAGAGAGGGGAGGGGGAGGAGAAAGAGAAATGCGACACGGCGGGAGGGGGCGGAGCGGGGGAGAGGGTGTGTGTGTGTTGTTAGGAGACGGACGTGCACGCGCACGCGCTTTTAAGGTCAATGCGCATGCGCATAAGCTCAATGCGCATGCGCATTGACCTTAAAAGTCACGGGCACTGCAAGGAATCGCCACGATTCCTTGCAGTGTGGATAAAGAGTGGATAACTCGCAATAGTCTCGCTTGCTCGATGCGCATGCGCATCGACAGGCGAGACCTAAAAAGGAGGGAAGGTGAAGTTAAACAATTGCTTAGGATCACACAATTTGGAAAAGGGGGAAGCGGGGATTAATCCTAGGTGTTCCAGTTTCTCATTGTTCAATCCAGCCACTATTGGACATCCTTCACTTTGCCTAAACCTACCTTACAGCAACCCCTCCCCCCACAGTTCCCGGACCTTCACCCCGCTGGCATTAATACAGCCCTCGAGCACATCACACACCAAACTTTTTGGCCCCTGGGAAAATGTTTGCGAGTACCTATGACATAGACTTTATATAAAAACAGTAACTGCTCTGAAAGCAATGCCTCTTCGAAGGAGGTAGCAGCTTTAAATTGATTTTTGTTGCGTGCCATTATTATTAAAAAAAGATAGAAATGTTTAGAGCTAATATCTGACTGTTTTTTTTAATTTTTATTATTCAGCATTACTGCAGAGCCGGCACCACTCCCACAGATCCCCGGCGCCGGTCTACAATTCTTGCTGAATTAAGTTACTCTCATATTGAAGCATTTAGAAGTGCTCATGCGCCATGTGCATATTTCTCCATGTTTAAATGTGACCTCTAAGTATAATGGCACTCACTGTTTTTAATGTTTCTCCACACGGAATACATTTTTCCTGGGGGTGAATTTCCTTTCCCCTTTACTGTAACACATTCTGGGGTGTTCCATTCCATTCCTATCCTGCACAAAGATTCACTCTTTCCTTTGACAGGAGTAAATCTCCGAATGTCTCCAGGGTGCGAATGCACCTCCCAGTGTTGTCAAGCCTGTGAGTGTTCAGCTGCTCAGACGAACGTCCCCACCTCATATGCGAGAAGATTTTCTTACACGTAATTTTACACCATGTTAGTTCAATTTCATGTGAGAACCAATCCATTTGCACATGTAAATTCAGAACTTGGGTATTCACTCGTAAATGCAGATGTGTGCGCTCCTCAGCTGTGATGAATTCCTTCGTCGATGTATTTTCTTTTAAGCGCGAAGCTGCTGACGTCACCGTGGGAAGTGTAATGATAGCAACGGTCTAGTTGCCGCACGCACACACGCATCCCTGCATCCGCAGGCCAGGCGTGGCCTGCGAGGATGAATAAAAGGAGGGCGTGCGCTCGCACACGTCACTTCCGACTAATACTCCTGTGTCGGACTGAGTTACTGCGCTTAGCGCTACCTTCTCCCGCGCTGCAGCGTTAGGCCTGCCTGCGGCCCAAAGTGCTCATTACTTCAGCACACAACATTGGCGACGAGCAGAGGGGGCCAAACCCTCGCCCATGCACTGGTGGCTGGATCGGAGCAACCTGCTCCCTACGCGGCGCCCGCCGCGCATCGTGTCTGCCGAGGCACTGGCCCATCCTGAACCTGCCTGCTCACCCCTGCCTCCTCACGTGTGAGCCCTGGTGGATCCTGTAGCTGCAGAGAAGAAGTGGTGCGGCGGTGCGATACACCGGCCGAAGATGCGACTGATTGCCATCTCCCACGCATCTCGCGTGAGCCGCGGATCAGCGGAACGCCCTGCCAATGCTCACGCATTGCACGTGAGACGCCGGAAAACGCCCTGCCAATGCTCACGCATTTCGCGTGAGACGTGAAAGACGACCGGGGGTGTATTTCTCTGCGCCCTGGAGGGAATGTATATATCTAACAACAGTGGTCCTATGCATAGGTAGGAATAGATCTGGATAAATATAGACACAATGGAACTATATTGGTTGGTGTGATTTGTCCAGCCGGACAGTGATCACAAAATTTTTTTACTTATTCAGAAAATTTAACAGAAAAATTATCTTACATTCACAAAGAGTGAGACACAAGCCTGTGCCTTCACGCTTACAAATTGGCAAGGTAGAGGGATAGGGAAAGGCAGAGAAAAGAAATTATTTAGGCAAAAAGTGAGCGATTTCTGAGTAATGAAAAGATAACAGAAATTCAGTTACACCATTAGTCGCATATCTCATTTAGTATACATTTGCATATATGGTGTGACAAAAGGTGGAGGGAATGTATGCAGCTACACAGCTCTGAGAAGGACCCCACCAGAACCCCAACGCCCCCACGCTAACGGATCGCCGCAGGACGCTCGGCGGAGCTGAGGTGAGCTGCGCAGCTGCCATGTGGCGTCAAAAACCGGCGCAACTGGGAGGGACAATCAGCAAGAGCGCAATCCTCAATAACATTGTGAGCAAAAGAGTAAAGTAAGAAATTCATCCCGACGAACCGCCACCATGGCGGATGAAGACGCGCCAGCCCCCACCATTAACATTCCATTTCAACACGCCGCCACTGGGGTGTTGCCACCGTTCAGCGAAAATAGAGGACCCGTCCACAGCTTCACCAAGGTGGAAGATATTGCTTGAAAGACTAGAAAACTACTTTGTGGTCACAAGAGAGACAGACAAAGCAGTGAAGAGGTCACTCTTGCTACACTACGCAGGGGATGAAATATTCAGACTATTTAAAGGCCTGCCCAATACGGGGGCGGCGGATAACTACGATGCGGCAGTTGCTGCACTCAACGGTATTTTGACCCACAGCTGAATCTAGACTTTGAAGTCTTCAAATTGGGTCAGGCCCGACAGAGGGAAGGTGAGACGATGGCCCAATTCTATGCCTGCGTCAGGGAGCTCGCCAGTTCCTGTACTGACGAGGACCAACAGAAAGCCATAAGGAGACAGATCATTCAGGGATGCCGAGACAAGGCACTGAGAGGATCAATTCTACGTAAACCAGGGATCTCATTGGAAGACATACTAATCCTGGCCAGATCTCACGACCTCTCAAAAGTCAGGGCCACTGCCATGGAACAAGCACTACACAAACCTCAAATCAAGGCAGAAACAGTTAAGACTGAGCGGGCAGATGCGGTACGGTCCCAACCACGTGGACCACCACAGAAAGAGTATCGGAGAGACCCGCCCCGAGCACGGTGTGGGTATTGTGGACATGCGCCCCACGCGGCAAAAGACTGCCCAGCCCAGGGCAAAACCTGCGCAAATTGTGGAATTCCAAACCATTTCGCAACAGTGTGCCGCAGAAGGAACACGCCAAAGACCTTCAAGAAGTCTCGAACACCCACCAAAGCGGTCCGACAACTATCGCTGACTGAACAACCGCCATCGAAAGCAGAGAAATATTGACCCACAGTGGATGACGATTCGGAGTCGGAGGATGAAGAGGCCTACATTGTCTCGTTCGCACGAGAGCTCAAGCAACGTTGGCAGCCGCAGCCGACGTGCATCGTGCAGATGGCGGAAAACGAAGTTGAGGCCATAATTGACACTGGCACCACAGTAAACGTAATGGGCCTACAGCAGTTCAAAAAGCTACGCCCGCGCCCCCAGGTATTGCCATCCAAAACGAGGATATTCGCCTACGGAGCGGACACACCACTACCCCATAAAGGAAAGATCACGATACCTATCCAGGCCGACGAGTCAGAGGTGATGGCGACAATCCACATAATCAACCGGGAGGCCGACACTCTGCTAAGTAGCCACACAGCGGAAGACCTAAAACTGATAGCATTTGCCAATCGCAACCGAGCACACCAAGTAGATGAACTGTTGGGACGATTCCCCGAACTATTCCGAGGCCTGGGCTGCATAAAATGTGAACCCATCAAATTTCATATCGACAGATCTGTTGCTCCCACTGCCCTACGTCACCGTCGGATACCATTTCACCTACGCCCACTGGTGGAGAAAAAACTTGAAAAACTGGAAAACCTGGGCGTCATAGAAAAGGTCACGGGGCCCACCCCGTGGGTATCGCCAATGGTCATCGTGGAGAAACCTAAGCAACCAGGCGAGATCCGCCTGTGCATCGACATGCGGCTACCGAACGCCGCGATCCAGAGGGAGAGACACCTGACCCCCACGATGGACGACATCGTTGCTGACGTGAACGGGTCGAAGTGGTTTTCGAACATAGATCTAAACGCGGGATACCACCAACTACCATTAGCGGAGGAAAGTCGTTTCATCACCACCTTTAGCACCCATCTTGGTCTCCGACGCTACAAGCGGTTAAACTTCGGCATCTCCTCAGTGGCGGAGGTGTTCCAGAACACCATCAGGGAACTCCTGTCCGGACTGCCGGGGGTAATAAATGTCAGCGACGACATTCTGATACACTCCGCCACCGCGTCAGAACACCATAAACATCTCCGGAATGTCCTAAAGAGACTGAGTACTTTCGGAGCGACACTCCACAAAGAAAAGTGTCAATTCTTTCAGCCATCCATAGAATTCTTCGGCTACATTTTTAACCAGGAGGGTATTCAGGTAGACCCGAGGAAGTCCAAGGCCATCAAGGATGCCCTAGCGCCGAAATCTCCGACGGAAATAAGAAGCTTCCTCGGCATGGCCACCTACTGTGGCCGATTCATACCGGGCCTAGCCACTCGGAGCGAACCGCTATGAGCACTGACCAAGACGGATGCCACATGACAGTGGGGCCCGAAGGAAGATGAAGCATTCCAGGGAATCAAGGATGCTCTCCTGGAAAAAGCCACTCTCTCACATTTTGACCCCACGAAACGTACGGAGGTGATCGTCGATGCTAGCCCGGTGGGCCTCGGCACGGTCTTGACCCAGGAACATGAACCCGGCCAGTGGACGGCGCTAGCCTTTGCAAGCAAAGCCCTGACTCCAACCGAAACCAGGTATGCCCAGATCGAGAGGAAGGCTCTCGCTATTAAATGGGCCTATGGTCATTTCATCTGTATCTCCGAGGACACTCTTTTGTCATGGTCACCGACCACCAACCATTGGTGTCCCTTTTCAAGGGAACTGCCCCACACCCGCCACCTCGCATTGAACGATGGGTAATTCAACTACAACCATACGAGATGGAAGTGATATATCGCCCAGGGGCCAAGAATCCCGCAGACTACCTTTTGCGCCACCCCTCCCAACCGGAACCAGAGTCAGTGGACGACGACTGCGATGAATATGTCCAGTGGGTGGCACTCACGTCATGCCCTCAAAGCATGACAATAGAGGAAATAAAAGAAGCAGCCGCCGCTGACAACATCTACCTGAGGTCGCTGCAGGCAGTTCGAGAAGGCTCGTGGGACGACTATTTACGCCCACCCAATTCCTGGTCTGCGGAAGATAAAGAATCCCTCAGGAAGATGTGGCGAGTCAGGCATGAGCTAAGTGCGACTGAAGAAGGAGTGTTACTGAGAGGGCCACGTCTGGTCATTCCCCAGAACCTGAGGCACCGGGCAATACAACTCGCCCACGGGGGCCACCAAGGCACTACGAAGATGAAGGCGCGCATGAGGGAAAAAGTGTGGTTCCCGGAGCTGGAGAGCATGGTGGAGGAATATGTAAGGAGCTGCATGGCCTGCCAACTAACAAGTGACCCTGAGAGACCCGCGCCGGTGATCACCGAAGAAGCCGGCACGTCTCCCTGGACCAAGGTCAGTGTGGATTTTGGGAGTTTCCCGGGAGAAGGACATACACTAGTAGCCATCGACGCCTACTCGAAATATCCATTGGTGGAGAGGGTAGTTTCCACTGCATTCACACACGTGGGGCCAGCACTGGAAAAGATATTCTCCATGTTCGGGTATCCGTCCGAGATAAGGAGTGACAATGGACCACCCTTCCAAGGGGCTGAATTTGCCACGTTCCTTCGGCAAAGGGGGATCCAGCACCGTCGCATCACACCTCAATGGCCCCAGGCAAATGGGGACGTGGAGAGGTTCATGCGGACCCTCAACAAGGTATTCCGGATAGCAATGGTGGAACAGGCCGACCCCGAGCAGAGACTACATGAATTCCTGAGGGAGTACAGAGGCACCCCCCACTGCACCACACAAAGTAGCCCATGGACTCTCATGTTCCAAGGACCACGAAGAGACCTTCTCCCCAATGCCCCGGGCTGGGCACCATCTCCAGTTGCCGCCGAAGAAGCTCAGGAACGGAGGCGACTAGGAAACCAAAGAGCCAGCCGGTGCAGGAGAGCCACCCCTAGTAGCCTATGCCCAGGGACTAGAGTAATCATAAGAAACAGACGCCCCGGGGGGAAGTTTCAAACTCGTTATGAGCTGGGCACCTGGACAGTAACGTCTACAAAGGGCACCATGTTCACCGCCCAAAAAGGGGAAGAGGAAGTATCAAGAAATGCCTCGTGGTTCAAGGCCATACCACCGGGATCCAGGCAATGCCCGGAGGTAGTGGAGAGAGACAACGAGCTACACGGGGAGACGACTCCTGAAGAAGAAGACAATGCACCTCTTGAGGGCCATGTGGAGGGGCTTGAGTCCGCACCGGTGTCCCAAACACCGCCGGCCACGGTCAGCAACACTTATCAAAGTACTGACGGTGGTAGGGCCAATGCCCGGCGATACAATCTGAGGCCCAACCCACCACCGAGTCAGAAGCTAAAAGACTATGCCTGCCTGCTGAGACCCTGAAGCTGTCATCAAGGGACACGCAAGTACCTCAGCATTTTTGTTTGAACTGATTTGCAATATAGAACTGTTTTCATTCTTTGTTGTAAAAAAATATATAGTTGGATAGGGATGTAATGATAGCAACGGTCTAGTTGCCGCACGCACACACGCATCCCTGCATCCGCAGGCCAGGCGTGGCCTGCGGGGATGAATACAAGGAAGGCGTGCGCTCGCACACGTCACTTCCGACTAATACTCCTGTGTCGGACTGAGTTACTGCGCTTAGCGCTACCTGCCCCCGCGCTGCAGCGTTAGGCCTGCCTGCGGCCCAAAGTGCTCATTACTTCAGCACACAACAGGAAGCAGATTCCAGTGTCCCGTCTGTTCAAGCGCTGCATCCGCAGATATGAGGCTTCTAGTGCGCTGTTAGTATTTCCACAGAAGCTGGGGAACCGCTACCATCGCCCGACAGCCATTACCCCGGGGGTGTCACACCGGGAAGGGAGCCGAGTTAGACTGGTACAGTGTTCACATTACATTACACATGCTAACGTCATCACGGGCTGATGGCATCCAAGCCATGCTCAAGGCGAAGTGGGGGTGCTGGGGGCGGAGGTAGGGATGGGCGGTCCATTTTCATCGACTGACACTAGAGCCCAGATTAAACATCTGGGCAGTAATTGATGGTAACAACAAAACATTCAGATAATCTGATTATCAGACATTTGCGAACAGCGCTAATAATTATCATGAAATGCCACAGTGATATTGGGAGGTGAGTGACGCTGTATTATCGCACCCCTGACAGCTATCAGACATGGCTTCGGTGGCTTTTTGATGACTGGGAAAGTTACAGAACATCGGCTGCCAGTGATATTATTTTTTGTAATACCGTAAACACCACTGTCAGTGAAAGTACTTTTTGAAATCCGCAGACACTGCTGTCAGTGATAGTATTTTTTATAATACCGCAGACACTGCTGTCAGTAATAGTATTTTTTGTAATACCGCAGACACTGCTGTCAGTGATAGCATAGTATTTTTTTGCAAACCCACAGAAACTGCTGTCAGTGACAGTATTTTTTGTAATACCGTAGACACTGCTGCCAGTGACAGTATTTTTTGTAATACCGTAGACACTGCTGCCAGTGACAGTATTTTTTGTAATACCGCAGACACTACTGCCAGTGACAGTATTTTTTGTAATACCACAGACACTGCTGTCAGTGATAGCATAGTGTTTTTTTGCAAACCCACAGAAACTGCTGTCAGTGACAGTATTCTTTGTAATACCGCAGACACTGCTGCCAGTGACAGTATTTTTGTAATACCGCAGACACTGCTGTCAGTGATAGCATAGTATTTTTTTGCAAACCCACAGAAACTGCTGTCAGTGACAGTATTTTTTTGTAATACCGCAGACACTGCTGCCAGTGACAGTATTTTTGTAATACCGCAGACACTGCTGCCAGTGAGAGTATTTTTTGTAATACCACAGACACTGCTGCCAGTGACAGTATTTTTTGTAATACCGCAGGCACTGCTGTGAGTGATCGCATAGTATTTTTTTGCAAACCCACAGAAACTGCTGTGAGTGACAGTATTTTTTGTAATACCGCAGACACTGCTGCCAGTGACAGTATTTTTTGTAATACCGCAGACACTGCTGTCAGTGATAGCATAGTATTTTTTTGCAAACCCACAGAAACTGCTGTCAGTGACAGTATTTTTTTGTAATACTGCAGACACTGCTGCCAGTGACAGTATTTTTTGTAATACGGCAGACACTACTGTCAGTGACAGTATTTATTGTAATATCGCAGACACTGCTGTCAGTGATAGCATAGTATTTTTTTCCAAACCCACAGAAACTGCTGTCAGTGACAGTATTTTTTTGTAATACTGCAGACACTGCTGCCAGTGACAGTATTTTTGTAATACCGCAGACACTGCTGCCAGTGACAGTATTTTTTGTAATACCGCAGACACTGCTGTCAGTTATAGCATAGTATTTTTTTGCAAACCCACAGAAACTGCTGTCAGTGACAGTATTTTTTGTAATACCATAGACACTGCTGCCAGTGAGAGTATTTTTTGTAATACCGCAGACACTGCTGCCAGTGACAGTATTTTTTGTAATACCGCAGGCACTGCTGTGAGTGATCGCATAGTATTTTTTTGCAAACCCACAGAAACTGCTGTGAGTGACAGTATTTTTTGTAATACCGCAGACACTGCTGCCAGTGACAGTATTTATTGTAATACCGCAGACACTGCTGTCAGTGATAGCATAGTATTTTTTGCAAACCCACAGAAACTGCTGTCAGTGATAGTATGTTTTGTAATACCGTAAAAACTGTTTCCAGTGACAGTTTTTTTGTAATACTGCAGACACTGCTGTCAGTGATAGTATAATATTTTTTGTAATACCGCACACTGTTGTTAGTGACAGGATTTTTTGTAATACCGCAGACACCACTGTCAGTGACAGTATTTTTTGTAATACTGCAGACAAGGCTGTCAGTGACGGTATTTTTTTGTAATACTGCAAACACCGCTGTCAGTGATAGTATATTTTGTAATATCATAGAAACTGCTGCCAGTGACCATATTTTTTGTAATACTGCAGACACGGCTGTCAGTGATAGTATTATATTTTTTGTAATACCGCACACTGTTGTCAGTGACAAGATTTTTTTGTAATACCACATACACTGTTGGCAGTGACAGGATGTTTTACGATACCATAGACAAGGCTGTCAGTGACAGTATTTTTTGTAATAGGTCAGACACTGCTGTCAGTAACAGCAATTTTTATTAATTCCGCAGACACCACTGTCAGTGATAGTATTACCATCTGTGTGTTTTCTGCCCTATTTGCCAGATTTCTTCCTGATCAGGACCCATGTTGGTGGACTGCAACAGAATATCAAAAAAGGTGTGTGCAGCTGTATTTAGTATTTATATTCACATATTGTTGTCTCGGCTATCTATAAGCACGTCTAGAGCATGTGTCAGTTTGGCACGCCTAAGACGGCTAGCCAAACACTCATGCGCACTTAAAAGCGTAACTACTACTTCTCCCTCCCATGGGCCATCCCCGCCTCTACCTGCACATGCTGGCTCAGCCAGCAGCTGAAAAAACAAGCACTTACAATGCAATAAGTCTCGCATTTGCCAGCGTTTAAGTTATTGGCATTGTAAAAAACAATGCCTTTTATTTATGTGTTTTTAAAAGCAACACATATATAAAAGGCATTGTTATTTATAATGCCAATAGCTCAAGCTCTCGCAAATGCGTGATCACTTTAATGGTGGCCGTACCCCTTTCTTTAGACGCTGCTCCAGTAATCAGGTTACAGTGAGCAGCGATGGGTGCGGCCAACATTAAAGAGAAAGCGCATATGAGGTGCTTTCACTCAAAGTAAAAAAAAATATATACATTTAATTCTGTAGCGCAGCCGCTAAAGTGAAAGCGGCCCGTGCTGTTAATGAAATAAATAAATAAGCGGGACCGCTAATGTGAAAGTGGCCCACTATGTAAAACAAATAATTAAATAAGCACGACCGGTTAAGTGTAAGCTGACCGCACCGTAAATTAAATAATTAAAAAAGCGCAGTCGCCATTGTTAAGGCAGACCGCGCTGTCATTTAAATAAATACATTACCAAAATCGAACAGCGTGCTGCAATGTCGTGGGTGGAATAGGGGAACATAATTTTAAGAAAATAGTGCTCACCAACTTATAAAGCAGACATTGTAACAAATGCAGACAAGGCAGTATGAAGGAGGGCCTATTAAGCCTATTTACAAATGAAAAGCAATGATTTATCAAGGACAGTAACAGGAGCCAATTGAAAAGATGGGTGTGAAATGGCCGGAGCGTCAATGCCTAACCTCAATACAGCATGCCTCGCAGAGCAGTGCATAAGCTGCTCAGGCTCAACCTAAAAAAACAATAATAAAATATAGTTTTAGTTTTGATCTACTGGCTCTAGACCAGTGGGGCGACGCTCCTCTGCCATTGCGGAGAAGCCGCCACTGACTGGCTAGGACACCAGGCAGCCAGACACAGTGCATCTTTGTCTGCTTCTGTGGGGTGACATTATGGGGGCGGTTGCTCATACCAGGCTTGTCTGTGTGTGTCCTATGCCCGTCTGCTTGTCTGTC
Organism: Lissotriton vulgaris; assembly: GCF_964263255.1. Taxonomy (NCBI): domain Eukaryota; kingdom Metazoa; phylum Chordata; class Amphibia; order Caudata; family Salamandridae; genus Lissotriton; species Lissotriton vulgaris. The sequence continues at coordinate 118,419,272 of NC_141687.1, forward strand.
TGCTGAGCATTAATGTCAGTTAGTTTCCTCCTCTGTCTCATTATGCACCCCCCTCCTCTGGCTTAGACCCATAATTGCCGGATAAGCAATTGACAGCAGTTAACATCTGCCTTAAACAAACCGATAAATCATGGATGGCCCAACCAATCTATTGATGTATAGGAGCTGTGCTGCATAAGACAGAAACCGCACCTTGAAAGCTAAAGAGAACCAAAGCACAGGGAGGAAACTGGGCTCCCACTTGTATTAGCCCAGAGCCAAGACTCTAAGGCACGAGGCCGGCACTGAAATGCAATAAATAAACTGTTAAACCAGATCAGAATAAGTATCATTTCCTTTGCCAACAAGAAACAGACTTTCAGTGAACCTATTAAAAAGGAAGGCAATACTAAGAACTGAACCAGGCCTGTTTCCATCAGTGGGTACCAGCTGCAGTTTGGTCCGAGGATAAAAATCAGGCCTAGGATAAGGCTAAATTGAAGTACTAGGGCTGTGTAGACAGTATTTTAACATTTAGGGCTAAGGCTGATGTTTTGGTTTATTATAGGTTATGTTTATAGTGAGAATTATCTATGTGGTTAAGGTCAACATTAGGGTATGGTTATCAGCAGGCGTTACAGTAAGAGCAAGACTATGGATACATGGGTGTCCACAGAAACGTTTCGGAGGGGGGGGGCAACATTTTAACTTCATCACCATTCTCCGACATGATTGAGCACAAGTATTAAATACATTTTTAAAAAATCTAATAAGACAAAGAGCTTAAATAAACAAAGAAACCCATAGGGGGAAGAGAAAAATCTTGTGAGGTGCCACAGCAGACGACCTGGCAACTACAATAAAACAGAGGGAAAAGCTAAAAACGTCTGGGAAAAAACAAAAAAATTCTAAACCAGGTTGCGCTACCCCCTTCCCAGGTACCAGATGACCCTTAACATGACTTTCATAGCATTGTTGCCTTAAATTACGTACCCATATTGACAGTTAATTATAGTTGTTCCTACACCCTGAGGTCCTGAAGAGACCCTATACTGCACAAAGGGTTGAAACGTCGTCGACAGCTGGAGCAAACCATTTTCACTACCTCCGACTATTGCATACAGAGGCTGCTCCTATTGTGGATTTATGGATGGTTGACTTTAAAAATTGTGGAAACCATTTTACCTATGTCACAAATATGTCACTCTTGCTTTAAGGTTCCGTTCACACTGGGGACACTAAGCACAACTATTTTGTTTTTCTGTATATATATGAGTAATTTGTTGAACCATATAAAACATATCTTGCAAATAGAAACTAAGGTGTACATGGTCTCTGCTTCCTTTGGCATCATCATAACCCTTATTCATTGCGAATGTGCATATTCTTACCAATATAGATTATTGTACTATTCCACGGGAACCATTGTTTATATTATGTATGTTATGTGTCCCTTGTTCTTGTTTTCGCCTAGTTACTAGTAACGTAAATTGATACTTGTATAGGACACTACTCACCCGCAAGGGTCTCAAGGCGCTTGTACGAATACCGCTGTGGAACCCATCCTGGCTTTCCCTGTGAGGCGTCCACTCCTGGGCACCCCCAAGATGGAGGCCAGGCATCCTTAGTGTTGTGGGGGCCGTTGTGGAGATTAAGCAAGCTATTGCCCAGAGTTGCAGAGTGGGACTCCATGATTGGAATAGGCACCGAGGCGAGAACTATCAGGTCCGTGGAATTTTGAGCCCAATACCCGCCGAGGCGGGGAATTGAACCCTGGTCCCGGGCTAGACCTCTGCATCAGGGTCTGCCGCTCTAATCATTGAGCCACACTTCTCTACTAGTCTGAATAGCCTTGCCTAGGTACTAGTCTGAACAGCCTCACCCAGGTACTAGTCTGAACAGCCTTGCCTAGGTACCAGCCTTGCCTAGGTACCAGCCTCGCCTAGGTACTAGTCTGAACCGCCTCGCCGAGGTACTAGTCTGAACAGCCTAGTCTAGGTACTAATCTCATCAGCCTCGCCCAGGTACTAGTCGGGAACGGCCTCGCTCATTTACTAGTCTGAACAGCCTCGCCCAGGTACTAGTCTGAACAGCCTAGTCTAGGTACTAGTCTGAACAGCCTAGTCTAGGTACTAGTCTGAACAGCCTAGTCTAGGTACTAGTCTGAACAGCCTCGCCTAGGTACTAGTCTGAACAGCCTCGCCTAGGTACTAGTCTGAACAGCCTCGCCTAGGTACTAGTCTGAACAGCCTCGCCTAGGTACTAGTCTGAACAGCCTCGCCCAGGTACTAGTCTGAACAGCCTAGTCTAGGTACTAGTCTGAACAGCCTCGCCTAGGTACTAGTCTGAACAGCCTAGTCTAGGTACTAGTCTGAACAGCCTCGCCTAGGTACTAGTCTGAACAGCCTCGCCCAGGTACTAGTCTGAACAGCCTAGTCTAGGTACTAGTCTGAACAGCCTCGCCTAGGTACTAGTCTGAACCGCCTCGCCCATTTAATAGTCTGAACAGCCTTGCCCAGGTACTAGTCTGAACAGCCTCGCCCAGGTACTAGTCTGAACAGCCTAGTCTAGGTACTAGTCTGAACAGCCTCGCCTAGGTACTAGTCTGAACAGCCTCGCCCAGGTACTAGTCTGAACAGCCTCGGCTAGGTACTAGTCTGAACCGCCTCGCCGAGGTACTAGTCTGAACAGCCTCGCCCAGGTACTAGTCTGAACAGCCTAGTCTAGGTACTAGTCTGAACAGTCACGCCTGGGTACTGGTCTGAACAGCCTCGCCCATTTACTAGACTGAACAGCCTCGCCCAGGTACTAGTCTGAACAGCCTCGCCCAGGTACTAGTCTGAACAGCCTAGTCTAGGTACTAGTCTGAACAGCCTCACCCATTTACTAGACTGAACAGCCTCGCCCAGGTACTAGTCTGAACAGCCTCGCCCAGGTACTAGTCTGAACAGCCTAGTCTAGGTACTAGTCTGAACAGCCTAGTCTAGGTACTAGTCTGAACAGCCTCGCCCAGGTACTAGTCTGAACAGCCTAGTCTAGGTACTAATCTGAACAGCCTAGTCTAGGTACTAATCTGAACAGCCTAGTCTAGGTACTAGTCTGAACAGCCTCGCCTAGGTACTAGTCTGAACAGCCTCGCCTAGGTACTAGTCTGAACAGCCTCGCCCATTTACTAGTCTGAACAGCCTCGCCCAGGTACTAGTCTGAACAGCCTAGTCTAGGTACTAGTCTGAACAGCCTAGTCTAGGTACTAGTCTGAACAGCCTAGTCTAGGTGCTAGTCTGAACAGCCTCGCCTAGGTACTAGTCTGAACAGCCTCGCCCATTTACTAGTCTGAACCGCCTCGCCCATTTAATAGTCTGAACAGCCTCGCCCAGGTACTAGTCTGAACAGCCTTGCCCAGGTACTAGTCTGAACAGCCTAGTCTAGGTACTAGTCTGAACAGCCTCGCCTAGGTACTAGTCTGAACAGCCTCGCCTAGGTACTAGTCTGAACAGCCTCGCCCAGGTACTAGTCTGAACAGCCTCGGCTAGGTACTAGTCTGAACCGCCTCGCCGAGGTACTAGTCTGAACAGCCTAGTCTAGGTACTAATCTCATCAGCCTCGCCTAGGTACTAATCTGAACAGCCCCGCCCAGGTACTAGTCTGAACAGCCTAGTCTAGGTACTAGTCTGAACAGTCACGCCTGGGTACTGGTCTGAACAGCCTCGCCCATTTACTAGACTGAACAGCCTCGCCCAGGTACTAGTCTGAACAGCCTCGCCCAGGTACTAGTCTGAACAGCCTCGCCCCGGTACTAGTCTGAACAGCCTAGTCTAGGTACTAGTCTGAACAGCCTAGTCTAGGTACTAGTCTGAACAGCCTCGCCTAGGTACTAGTCTGAACAGCCTCGCCTAGGTACTAGTCTGAACAGCCTCGCCCAGGTACTAGTCTGAACAGCCTAGTCTAGGTACTAGTCTGAACAGCCTCGCCTAGGTACTAGTCTGAACAGCCTCGCCTAGGTACTAGTCTGAACAGCCTAGTCTAGGTACTAGTCTGAACAGCCTCGCCTAGGTACTAGTCTGAACAGCCTCGCCCAGGTACTAGTCTGAACAGCCTAGTCTAGGTACTAGTCTGAACAGCCTCACCCATCTACTAGACTGAACAGCCTCGCCCAGGTACTAGTCTGAACAGCCTCGTCCAGGTACTAGTCTGAACAGCCTAGTCTAGGTACTAGTCTGAACAGCCTAGTCTAGGTACTAGTCTGAACAGCCTCGCTTAGGTACTAGTCTGAACAGCCTAGTCTAGGTACTAGTCTGAACAGCCTCGCCCATTTAATAGTCTGAACAGCCTCGCCCAGGTACTAGTCTGAACAGCCTAGTCTAGGTACTAGTCTGAACAGCCTCATCCAGGTACTAGTCAGAAAAGCCTCGCCCAGGTACTAGTCAGAACAGCCTCGCCCAGGTACTAGTCTGAACAGTCTCGCCCAGGTACTAGTCAGAACAGCCTCGCCTAGGTACTAGTCTGAACAGCCTCGCCGAGGTACTAGTCAGAACAGCCTCGCCTAGGTACTAGTCTGAACAGCCTCGCCCAGGTACTAGTCTGAACAGCCTAGTCTAGGTACTAGTCTGAACGGCCTCGCCTAGGTACTAGTCTGAACAGCCTCGCCGAGGTACTAGTCTGAACAGCCTCGCCAATTTACTAGTCTGAACAGCCTCGCCCAGGTAATAGTCTGAACAGCCTAGTCTAGGTACTAGTCTGAACAGCCTAGTCTAGGTACTAGTCTGAACAGCCTAGTCTAGGTACTAGTCTGAACAGCCTAGTCTAGGTACTAGTCTGAACAGCCTCGCCTAGGTACTAGTCTGAACAGCCTCGCCCATTTACTAGTCTGAACAGCCTCGCCCAGGTACTAGTCTGAACAGCCTAGTCTAGGTACTAGTCTGAACAGCCTAGTCTAGGTACTAGTCTGAACAGCCTAGTCTAGGTACTAGTCTGAACAGCCTCGCCTAGGTACTAGTCTGAACAGCCTCGCCCATTTACTAGTCTGAACAGCCTCGCCCATATAATAGTCTGAACAGCCTCGCCCAGGTACTAGTCTGAACAGCCTCGCCCAGGTACTAGTCTGAACAGCCTCGCCTAGGTACTAGTCTGAACAGCCTAGTCTAGGTACTAGGATGAACAGCCTCGCCTAGGTACTAGTCTGAACAGCCTCGCCCAGGTACTAGTCTGAACAGCCTCGGCTAGGTACTAGTCTGAACCGCCTCGCCGAGGTACTAGTCTGAACAGCCTAGTCTAGGTACTAATCTCATCAGCCTCGCCTAGGTACTAGTCTGAACAGCCTCGCCCAGGTACTAGTCTGAACAGCCTAGTCTAGGTACTAATCTGAACAGTCACGCCTGGGTACTGGTCTGAACAGCCTCACCCATTTACTAGACTGAACAGCCTCGCCCAGGTACTAGTCTGAACAGCCTCGCCCAGGTACTAGTCTGGACAGCCTCGCCCAGGTACTAGTCTGAACAGCCTAGTCTAGGTACTAGTCTGAACAGCCTAGTCTAGGTACTAGTCTGAACAGCCTCGCTTAGGTACTAGTCTGAACAGCCTAGTCTAGGTACTAGTCTGAACAGCCTCGCCCATTTAATAGTCTGAACAGCCTCGCCCAGGTACTAGTCTGAACAGCCTAGTCTAGGTACTAGTCTGAACAGCCTCGCCCAGGTACTAGTCAGAACAGCCTCGCCCAGGTACTAGTCAGAACAGCCTCACGCAGGTACTAGTCAGAACAGCCTCGCGCAGGTACTAGTCAGAACAGCCTCGCGCAAGTACTAGTCAGAACAGCCTCGCGCAGGTACTAGTCAGAACAGCCTCGCCCAGGTACTAGTCTGAACAGCCTCGCCCAGGTACTAGTCAGAACAGCCTCGCCTAGGTACTAGTCTGAACAGCCTCGCCAAGGTACTAGTCTGAACAGCCTCGCCGAGGTACTAGTCTAAACAGCCTCGCCCAGGTACTAGTCTGAACAGCCTCGCCCAGGTACTAGTCAGAACAGCCTCGCCTAGGTACTAGTCAGAACAGCCTCGCCTAGGTACTAGTCTGAACAGCCTCGCCCATTTACTAGTCTGAACAGCCTCGCCCATTTACTAGTCTGAACAGCCTCGCCCAGCTACTAGTCTGAACAGCCTAGTCTAGGGACTAGTCTGAACAGCCTAGTCTAGGGACTAGTCTGAACAGCCTCGCCCAGGTACTAGTCTGAACAGCCTCGCCCATTTACTAGTCTGAACAGCCTCGCCCAGGTACTAGTCTGAACAGCCTCGCCCAGGTACTAGTCTTTTCACAGCCCTCTCAGAGATTCACTTAGCAATTCTGTTCCCATGAGAGAATCTTATACCCTCTCTGGGAGCTGTAGTTAGTTCTTGGTATTCTTTCCAGTGCTTAATTTGTGCCGGTGGATGCCAGTGGAGGCCAACAGCACTCATATCCAGGGGCAGGAACTTATTTTATCTCATTGGATATTTACCGAGAGCTAGAGAGGGAAACCACACAAAGAGGAAAGTGGAGGAAAAGAAAGGCAGAAAAACTGTCACAAAGGGAGAAAGCAGGAACTTGCAAGAGTAGGATAAAGGGGCAGAGAGTGTCTGGTAATGGATTAAAGAGGCATGAGGAGGACTCCAGACTAGGCACCCTTGGCAGTGCTTCAATGGGCTGGTACTGTCCGGTACGAAGTACCAGCACTTTTTTATTTTGAGAAATGCTATACTTTTAATTGGAGAGTACCGGCACTTCTCAGAAACAAGCAGGTACTCTGGTAAAGAGTACCTGAACTTCTATTTTTCCATTTCAAGCACTGGCCCTTGGTATTCGGCGCCCTGACATTTAAAAGCACAGGTCGGGCTTCCAAGTGGAGCTTTTGGCACCAGCGCTCATCCCATTACAAATTAAGCACTGTTCCTTTCCCATACTTGACAATTGATCTTCAGTTAGCGTTGCTTCTCTTCTTCTTTCTTTCTTTTTTGATAAACAAAAGCAGTGCTTTGCATGTGCTATTGTGCCTCCGCGGTTACAAACTGTTCACGATAAAGGCAGGTGCTGGTGTATTCTCCAAAGCTTTTGTATTATTGCATTTCAGTAATCCTTTTGTTGTTCCAAAACTAATAAAGAAAGCCTCTTTATTCACTAAGGCTGTATTGCTAAAGCGATGCCATTCTGCACTCAAGGACTGAAGCTGACAATTTTAAAGTGGTTCTACCGTGTGGAGAAACAAGCAGTTATCGTTCCCCAGTGCTGCATCTCTAACAATTACCCAAAAAAGCCACTTTAGAATGCTGCTTTGTTTGATGACCTCTGCTTGGGTTTTGAGATGTATTGTGACATTCACCAGAAGGCTACATTTAGTCAATCCGTGGGCACCACTATCAAGATATGGACAAATGGGACCACTGTGGAAAGCATATTATAAATAAAGCTTCCAGTTTTCAGTTGTTTCTGATTTTTACAGATTAATACAGAAAACAATGAGTTTCCTTTCAGTATTTATTTTTAATAGCGGAAAAATACTGAAAATGGTGCTTGTTGTGAGAGACTCTCCATGCTGTCTTTCTTAATTATAGGCAACAGCTGGACAGATAGACAGCATGGAGAGTTAAAAAAACAGGTTGAGGTTTCCCTAAATACATGCATATGTTAAACTACACTTGTAGTACAAGCTAATGTGTGCCTGTGAGTGTAGTGTTTTGTTTTACATGGCAACTTAATTTGCTAAATCTTGACACGCATCCATGTGAGTGCACATTCAACAGTTGAATAAATGTGGAAATATACCATTTTACGGCTACATTTATTCTCAAAACACAAAATAAATATGGATAATACCAATAAGATGGCCCAAAAATAAATATGGATAAATACAGACGGAACTATTAAAAAAAGAAATACCATAAAACCGGGAGACCGAATTATAATACTATTCAGGAAGTTTTGAAGCACTAAGTATGTAATTGAATGTCATCCCTCTTGCTTTATTCTTTCTAAACCCAATGCCATGATGGGGAGATAAGCTATAAAGATACCCGCTGGGAGCCAGTGTATGCTGTCTAGTCCCCCAGCCTCCATATCCACAGCCTCCAGGGTCTAAAGGAAGGGGAACTTGTCAGAAAGAAAACCAAAGGCTGAGCTAAGTCGCTTTTACAGCAGCAGTTTATACACGTAGTGTGTACCTTGTTAATTAATAGTTGTTTTACTGAACCATAGCATCCGGTTTTTTTAGGTCTCGCCTGTCGATGCGCATGCGCATCGAGCTTGCGAGACTATGGGGGCTTAAACACTCTTTAACCAACTTGCAAGGAATTGTGGCGATTCCTTGCAGTGCCCGTGAAATTTAAGCTCAATGCGCATGCGCATTGAGCTTAAAAGCGCGTGCACATGCCCCCAGCCGCCTGCCTTGCACTCCTCCCACACCCCCGCTCCGCCCCCTCCCCTGCCTGCCGTGTCGCATTTCTTCAGTTCCCTCAGCCGTCTGCCAGGCCCCTGCTGCTTTCACACCCTCTCCCCGCTCCGCCCCTCCCCTGCCCGCCGTGTCGCATTTCTCCCCCTCCCACCCCCCCTTCTCTGCCTTAAATCCGTCTTGTTTTACCTCGGCCCCTTCATTTTACATTTCAGACAAACCTGTTCTATTGCAGGGCAGCTGTTCTCCAGAGATAAATGTTCCTTGTCAAAATCACACTAAGTTGGAATTATTTCTATCTGTTTTTCCCTTAGTCTTCCTCGTCACCCTTATCAATTTCTGGACTTTTTCATATTTTTTTGCCTTGCTCTACCTCCTCTCCCTCGTCAGCGGTATCTGGCATTTTCTTCTGTCTTGACTACTGTTGCTATGTTAGGCGCTCCGATGCCTTGGGGTCGAGTTCAGGCGCATAAAACGGAGCAAAAAAATCTAAACCATGATGTCACTTCCATCACCACTAGCGTTATGGTGAATTAACATCCTTGGTTTGCAGGCCAGATTTAAGTGATAAAAAGTACACTCGTCCAATACAATCACGCCTATCCCATATGCTGACGCATGTCGAGCTCCTTTTAGGCTCCGCCCTGGGTTCTTGAGATTGGCTTCCATAGAGCTAGCAAACACGGCCTTATCACCTGCGGCCCCGCGCCAAATGGGGCAGCGTGATTAGCCACCTGAGAAGCGTCTTATCGCGGCTGCTATGGTAACTGATTGGTCAATTACCTAAACACGCTGGGAGACACCGGTTCAGAGGGGTTTGGTGGCGTCTTCAATATGACGGTGCGAGGACGGATTTTCCCGCAGTCGCCTTTCTTCGTATTTTCCAAAGAAGTCCGTCTGTCTGGCCTTTATGTTGATGTAAGCGCATCATTAGGGCGTTAACCCTTTAACCCCATTGTCTCACCATTTTCGTTATTTACTTATTGCAGTTTTACTTAGCGCCAACTCTACCCGGATCCACAATTGTATTCCTACTTCTGTTTGTGTAATGTCTCCGTTTTTGTGTTTTTTACACAATATGTTCCCTCTTCTATAAATTCCCTTCACCTAGCAGCCTTTATCCCACCTGTCACCCCCCCCGATGAGCCGACCAACGCTTAAGCATGAGTTGCCGTGATTCCCTGATTCACTAAACCTTCTCTCTTTCCCTCGAAGTCTATCCTATGTATCACGGACATGATGTCCAATACTTGATTGTTTTCTTCCGCATATTTTTTGCCAAACTTCAGCGAACTTTTTTGCAATGGCTAAACCTGAATTACTGTTCAAACATGACACTTACCTAGCTTCACTCCATGAACATGGCATGAATGAGAGAGAAAAAGAAAGCGAGCATTCGCAAAGCCAGTAACCGAGCCTGTCATCCTTCTGAGGTTGGTAAAGTGAGTGGTAAAAGCAACATCTGTTATTTTACAATGCTTATTTTATTGATAAATTATTAGGGTGCTTTCAAACACCAGGTCTCGTATGAAACGCTCTCTCTATATGTGCAAGCATTATAGGCATACATGTTTATTACTGCAGGTTCCTAAGTAATGCGGCGCAGTTTTACATATGGGTGTGTGGGTCTCTATAGGTGGCACAGGCTGATGGGTGCTATGGCGACATCTCTCCTTTCCATCGCGTCGTCACTGCCATCTCTCTTACCTTCTCCCATGCCTCTCTCTCACCCCTCAGACCTTCTCCCTACCCCCCCTCTCTCTCTGTACCCTTTCTTTTTATGGCCCCTCTCAACGCTCTGCAGGCTACAGCACCAATGCCCCGTTGGGCGCTTGGCCTGCCTTCTCAGCCTTCCATGGAGCGCGACGTCCAGGCCACCCCTGCAGCACGGTCCTCACTGGCCTCTAACTCACAGCAGGATGCTTGGTTTTTTCGGGATGGCTTCGACCGTTGGTTGTGTAATGTACTCTTTGTTCGAAATTCCGGAAGAATTGGATCTGTCTTAGACACAAATACAGACACGAATTTAAATGTTATTGAAATAAGATCATCTGGTCACAAACCCTTATGGAACCCACAGGACCACCACACCCACCACCACTACATCCACCACCACATCCACCACAACCACCACCCCATCCACCACCACCACCACCACCGCATCCACCATCACCACATCCACCGCATCCACCACCACTGCATCCACCGCATCCACCACCACACCCACCACCACTACTTTCACCACCACATCCACCACAACCACCACCCCATCCACCACCACCGCATCCACCATCACCGCATCCACCACCACCGCATCCACCGCATCCACCACCACATCCACCATCACCTCCACATCCACCATGACATCCACCATGACATCCACCGCCACATCCACCACCACATCCACCACCACCACATCCACCACCACCGCCTCCACCACAACACCCACCACCACTACATCCACCACCACAACCACCACCCCATCCACCACCACCACCGCATCCACCATCACCACATCCACCGCATCCACCACCACCACATCCACCACATCCACCATCAACACCACATCCACCATCACATCCACCACCACATCCACCATCACATCCACCATCACCTCCACATCCACCATGACATCCACCGCCACATCCACCACCACATCCACCACCACCGCATCCACCACCACCACCACACCCACCACCACCACACCCACCACCACTACATCCACCACCACATCCACCACCCCATCCACCACTACCACCGCCACCGCATCCACCACCACCACCGCATCCACCACATCAACCACCACCACATCCACCATTTATTTGCAAGTTTGTACCGCGCTGGCTTCACTCCCGGAGGAGTATCTCCGCGCCTTTGGCTTCTACAAAGAATTAAGAAGAAGGGCTATTGCAGATGTTCTAATCTACTGTTTAAATAGGAAGGTCTTCAACATTTTCCTGAAGGGAACAATCACATCCACCATCACATCCACCACCACATCCACCATCACATCCACATCCACCGCCACATCCACCACCACATCCACCACCACATCCACCACCACATCCACCACATCCACCACCGCCACATCCACCACCGCCACCACATCCACCACCACCACATCCACCACTACTTCACCAACGCATCCACCACCACCACATCCACCGCATCCACCACCACCACATCCACCACCACCACATCCACCACCACATCCACCACCACATCCACTACTTCCACCGCATCCACCACCACCACATCCACCACCACATCCACCACCACCTCATCCACCACCTCATCCACCACCTCATCCACCACCGCATCCACCACCACCACATCCACCACATCCACCACCACATCCACCACCACTTTCACCACATCCACAACCACCACATCCACCACCACCACATCCACATGCACCATCACCACCACCACATCCACCATCACATCCACCACATCCACCATCACATCCACCACATCCACCATGACACCCACCACCACATCCACCACATCCACCACATACACCACTTCCACCACCACCGCATCCACCGCCACTGCATGCACCACCACCACCACACCCACCACCACTACATCCACCACCACATCCACTACAACCACCACCCCATCCACCACTACCACTACCACCTCCACCACCGCATCAACCATCACATCCACCATCACATCCACCACCACATCCACCACCACATCCACCACCACATCCACCACCACATCCACCATCACCTCCACATCCACCATCAAATCCACCACCACATCCACCACCACCACATCCACCACCACATCCACCACCACATCCACCACCATCACCACCACCGCCACATCCACCACCACCACATCCACCACCACCACATCCACCACCACCACATCCACCACCACCGCATCCACCACCACCACCACCACCACATCCACCAGCACATCCACATCCACAACCACCACATCCACCACCACCACATCCACCACATCACCACCACATCCACCATCACCACCACATCCACCATCACATCCACCACCACCACCACCACCACATCCACCATCATCTCCACCATCACCTCCACATCCACCATGACATCCACCGCCACATCCACCACATCCACCACCACCACATCCACCACATCCACCACCACCACACCCACCACCACTACATCCACCACCACATCCACTACAACCACCACCCCATCCACCACTACCACCACCACCGCATCCACCACCTCCACCGCATCCACCACCACATCCACCACCACATCCACCATCACCACCACATCCACCATCACATCCACCATCACCTCCACATCCACCATGACATCCACCGCCACATCCACCACATCCACCACATCCACCACCACCACATCCACCACATCCACCACACCCACCACCACTACATCCACCACCACATCCACTACAACCACCACCCCATCCACCACTACCACCACCACCGCATCCACCACCTCCACCGCATCCACCACCACATCCACCACCACATCCACCATCACCACCACATCCACCATCACATCCACCATCACATCCACATCCACATCCACCATCCCCTCCACATCCACCATGAAATCCACCGCCACATCCACCACCACCACATCCACCACCGCCACATCCACCACCACCCCCACATCCACCACCACATCCACCACCACCACCACATCCACCACCACATCCACCACCACATCCACCACCGCATCCACCACATCCACCACCACATCCACCACCGCATCCACCACCACATCCACCACCACATCCACCACCACATCCACCACCTCATCCACCACCTCATCCACCACCACATCCACCACCACCACATCCACCACCATCACTTCCACCACCACATCCACCCCCACATCCACCACCATCACCACCACATCCACCATCACCACCACCACCACATCCACCACCACCATATCCCCCAGATCCACCACCACCACCACATCTATATGTGTGTGGCTCTGTGTGTGTGTAGGTGCAAATGCAATGTTCTTGGATTTTCGTCACAATAAAATACACTGAACATAATCTTCACAAGTTATTTACAAACGTTTAAGCTATTGCCATTATAAATTACAATTTTTTTTATTTAAGTATTAATTATTTACAAAATTAAAAGCCATTGTTATTTGTAATATCAATACATCTAAGTCACGTAAATACAACACACATTGCATTACAAATGCTATAGGTGTCACATTTGCAAAAGTCAAAACTATTGACATTGTAACTGACAAAGCTATTAATTTTGCTACTTTCAAAACCAACACATAAATAAAAAAAGTGTCATTTACAATACCAATAGCTCAAACTTTCCAAATGCGAGACCTATTGCATTTCCAATGCTTGTTTATACTTCTGTTGCATTACTTTGAATTATAGTGTCTTTCATTGAAATTAACTACATGGAGTGTTACTGTGAAAATTGTAAATACTTTGAGCATGTGTACTAAAAATAACTATGAATACACTTGTGTAGTATGGCTGTTTCAAGAGTGTTTAAGATGTGTTGATGATTGTTAACTGTTAACACTCATCAACACATCTTATACACATTTCCAACAGCGACACATAACAAATGTAATTATAGTGGTTAACACTTTACGCCCCCTTTAACCCTACACCCTAAAGACTTAACCATATATTCTTAACTCTTTAAATTAAACTCTTTAAAGGTAACCAAAACTCTGTAACTTAGCTCTTATACCCTTAACCATACACCCTATGCACGTAACTCCTAAACCAATTGCTCTCAACCCCAAACCCTTAACCCTATACCAGAAACCCAGAAACCCTCACCAAGTTATCTTATGCTATGTTATTCTCTCTTTTATAGCGCACGAATCACCGGGAGGCATCTCAGCGCTTTACTCTAGGTCACCTCTTTAGCGGAGTTATCGGAGAGCAGGAGCTAGTTTAAAACAGAAATGCTTTTAGGTGTTTCCGAAAACTAAGATATGCAGGTATTTATATACCCTATTCTCTATCACCTGAAGTGTACATTTCTATAGACTGGAGATTCAAGCACAGCCACAGTACTTTGGAGTTAGGTGAAAACTCGGAAAATGGCAGCAACTTGACACAATGGGTAACTGTCTGCAACCAGATGATGCAAGATTAGTAACCTAATGACTTGCACCAAGCGCCACGACATTCTGGGCATACGCAGCCTCTTGTTAAATTAAGAGCTCTGCTGGCACAATATGTGGACCTGACTTGAGCATCAGAGACCAATCCTAACCAGTGCGCATACAAAGCCGACTTCCAGTATATTTTAGCAGCCATGCTGCCAGGCTTGCAATCTGAGCAAGAATATATTGGCACTTCCAGGTGGTACCCGAGCTGCGTCTTCATCTGACAGGCCACAGCATGGAAAATGTAAGCCGCACTCGGATATATATTGGAGGTAATTTGGTGTGCTACCTGAATATGCTCTATGGTCCCACAGTGGCCTTGACCAGACCAATATCACACAAAGTCTCCCTCTTTTTTTCCCCTTAGGAGAGGAATTTATACCTCTCTGCTGCGTTCTTGAATGTGGGCTGCAAGAGGGACCACCAACCTCCAATCACCCTACTTCTCTGGCAGCGGTCAGATCATTTTTGGGAAAAGATTCACTGCTGCAGAAATAAAATCATTGGAAGATTGGAGTGGCTGTTGCTTGTCGCTGGGGAATGTCTACACAGCATCTCTACCGCAAACGTCGCTTATCCTAACAACACCGCGCATTAGCGGTGGAAGTCTCACATCAGTGCTCCCTGCAACACCACATCACGCAGGGGCAGACTAGGGTAAGCGAACTTGCACATTTTTTCATACAATATGTGCAAAATTACACATGCAGCCCGCATTGTAGTTGGAAATGATCTCAAGTGCAAGCGGACCATGAGACCATCCCTTGCGTACAAATGTCATGTGGGTAGCGGCAGAAGACTTTGATAATCGGCCACGGTTTTATTGTTTCCCACAAGACATTTTCTGCTTGAACCAGTCCCAGCTGGTGAAAATTATACACAATGGCACGATAATGAAATGGCCTATAGTTTGCAAATTTCACAAGCTGTGGCCCCTCTACCATCATCTGTTTACTTTACATTTACATTTACATTGGTCCCCTAAAAAATTGTCTAAAATGGGAGGAGAAATTAAATACTGCCCAATATGTGATTTTGAGAAAGCAGATGACGTGCCCATGTTCTGGCGATGTTCAGGAATTAAAGCTTATTGGCAAGAAGTGGGTAAGATCTTAACAGATATTATGAAAATGGGAATAGAGGTAAGCCTGTCTTTGATTATATTCTGGATCCTAGAGGGGGCTGGCTTCAAAGGGAGGAATAGGAAACTGCAAGAGCAACTTCTGCTAATTTTGATAATTATAGCACGCAGGGAAGTCTGCATCAACTGGGTCTCCAGCACCCTGCCGTCTTGCGCAGGGTGGCTAAAATCAGCATGGCGTACATGTAGACTGGACTGTATAAATGGGTTTAAAAAGAGAGGCAGCACCTGGGAACCCTTGGTACCATTCTACTCAAACCAACCTTAGGTACTGATACTTTAAGGGTCCAATGATTAACCCGTTAAGCGCGCCGCAAATTCCGCCCCAGTGCGGACGTTCCATTGCGCGGGCGGGATCGGAACGTTCAGCGGACATGCGCAGCACTAGCGAGGTAGTGCACGCGACGTCCGCTGAACGTTCGCAGCACTTAAGGGGTTAAGACATCTTCAACCAAGGAGAGGCAGGGTGGGGTGACCCCACTACCTCTAAAGATGGTTGAACGTAGGTGCATCAGGGGGAGAAACTGCCCAGCAGGCTGTGGGTGTAAGACTCCAGTACCTGATTAGACCTCTACATATACTTTGCGTTTGTTTCTCACATGAGGACCGAAAAAAAAGGCTGGTGCCCCACGCGCACCAAACAGCAAAATCAGGAGAAGTGGCCCCCTGCTTGATGAATCAATTCAGATGAAGCAAAAATCCTTGCCCATTTTGAGATAAATTTAGAGTTTTTGCCAGAATACGGTGTGGGCAGCTACACCTTACCATTCAGATCATGTTTTGTTACACGGTAAACAAACAATTAACACTGCATTTGTGAGTATATTCTATAATCTTTTCCTAATTGAGCCAGTGTTGGGCAGAGGGTGGCTCAGTCCCAGAAAAACAAAACAGCATCCTGCAAGGGGAGAGAAGATGGCCACTGTTTGCTTTCTTGCATTTGCATAATAGGCCTTGTGTAAGTATGCACGCTCCCAGGGTCAGCTGGGCGACTCCAAACACATCAGCATTGATCCCTCATTTGTTATGCATGCTTTGTTTCCCTTTCAGCTGTTCTACCTTCATGTTAAATTGCATTGGCATAATTTTTCCTCCATACAAGGTCTCCAGTGAGAAACAATCTGTACCAAGGAAATCAATTGAGCTGCGGCCGCCCGCTCGTCGCAATACGGAGAAGAATGCCATTTAATCAGTAGCTTCCATATCACTCCGCAAATGTCACCCCTCCCGCCTCGTTGATTCCCAAATACCAAATCTAAATGAGGGATGCTGTTTCACCACCACCAATAGCAACAAGGGCTAGGAGATAGGGGATAAATGGATGGCGCTGGTAGGTAGGATCATGGATCCTGGCACCGTCTTTTAGGACCAGTGGGCGCTTGCAAGGCCCGGATAATTCCAGATTCTTCGGGGAAAGGTCTTTCAATTGAATCAGGAATTAAAGGAGACGCAGGGATACACCACTCCTGATTCCCCTTCTCATCCCACAATTTCACCAGCAGATTACTGCTGAAATGTAGTAGTAGCAAATGTAAAAGAAAAAACACAAACAAATAAAATAATGGTGAATTATGACGATAATCTGGTCCTGTAACACTGATTACAGCAGTAATTTACCATTTCTTAGGAACCTCAGTGGTGTAACTTTTAATACCACTAAATTTTCCCATCTTAAATTTAGAGATATCCCCAATATTGGTATGGAAATAATGCATCACTAGGTACTGTGTGGTTGTATGCAGTTGACGGCACAAGCCTAGTGGAAAGGTGATGAAAATGTTCTATTAAAGAGGTTTTTCCGTGTGGCGACTCCTGGTTAATTGGATCAGCAGTCAGTGGACACTAAGGACACATCAACAGGAAGTGACGAATACGTCTGAACTTCTGTTTCCCATGAATTGACTCAGGCATGGACATGAGCTGTGGTACTTGTCATCTCATAGACAACTCCATTCAGACTCATCAGACTCCTATAAGGCCTACAAATGTGCCCAAAGCATGTCAAATGCTTGCAATAGACTTTGTGAGTCCATTCAAAAGGTTACCACCCAACCAGAGACACATCCCAGCTTTGGCCGATTACAACTCCAAATGGTTTAAGCAGGGCATCTTCCATCACCCACCAACAGCTAGAGTAATTGCA
The DNA here is from genome assembly GCF_964263255.1 of Lissotriton vulgaris. Lineage (NCBI taxonomy): Eukaryota > Metazoa > Chordata > Amphibia > Caudata > Salamandridae > Lissotriton > Lissotriton vulgaris. The sequence continues at coordinate 118,437,085 of NC_141687.1, forward strand.
TTCTCAGAAGACACTTTTGTAGAAAGGCTTCTTGCCAGATTCCCTACTGACAATGGTTTACAAGAATTTACATCTAGTGAAATGTGCGAGTTCGTAGAGATTTTTGGCGTCGATCATCAGCGCACTTTGTTATAACACCCACAGGCCAATGCGCTCCCACAAAGAGCTCACTGTATAATGAAAGACTGCATTCAGTGGGTATTGGCTAGAGGAACTCGCACCACTGTGAAGTGAGTACTCTTCACCGCCCCATAAAATATGACTTCTAAAACCCAATGTTGTCTTTTGAGAGGTCCACAGACGCAACCTACCTTGTCGTCTATAAGAAAGCAACTGTGGAATGAATGAAATAAAAAACCATGTGTCCAAAGGGCGGTTTAACCCACAGTAACATAGGGAATACGAAAAATCACCAAAACACATACAAGAAGTCCTACAAGACAGAAATTTGTGACAAAAACCTGGTACACCGAGGTGATTGGTGTGGACGCTATGGTCTAATGCCGCAGCTTCGATGTTGGGTACACGAGTAATCAAGTACTCATCTCTGAGCATCAATCTAAACGCAGTAGACGATGATGCACGATGGACTCAATGTAGGGATAATTGGAGTGAAAGCAGACATTCAGCATGCTCTAATACCAAGGAAGGACCGATAAACAGGGCCACTCCAATGACTGGCAATCCATATATGATGATCACAGGCAAGGTATCATATCAACATGTGTGTCACAAACACCCAGCATGCAATCGGTGGGTAATTCTGCTGGATGCAGCAAATCCAAAGGGCACAGAGCTGCGGAAGTAAAAGATGGTATAGTCCCTATATCATGTGCAGGACAAGCAAGTCATCAACCACAAAGAATTCTAGTTATTAATTTGATTTATTTTATGTATGCTGCTGTTGTATTCCTTATGTACAGAGACACAATGACAATAAGGTGGTGGTATATTGACCCCTGCCCATGTCCACTACTGTGGAATCTTCGGTAACTGCACATGCGCAGGACGAGCCCTGCTGCATTTGATGAGCAGCTGGATGTAAATGTATGTATACTTGTAAAGCGCACTGTTACCCCATCACTCGGGGCATCCTGGCGCTGTATACCGCTGGGGCACCCGTCCTGGCTTTCCCTGTGAGAGGGCACCCCCAAGGTGAAGCCAGGCATCCCCGGCGCTGCTAGGGCCGTTGTGGAGATTAAGCAAGCTATTGCCCAGAGTTGCAGAGAGGGACCCATGGTTAGCGTAGGCACCTAGGCGAGAATTATCGAGTCCACGGACATTGACTCAAGACCCTGCTGCGTCGTGAATTGAACCCTGGTCCCGGGCCGACCTCTGCTTCAGGGTCTGCCGCTTCTAACCAGTGAGCCACACTTCTCTGCTTGGTTATAGTTTGAAGATTGCTCATTCTCTCCTCCTTTCCTTCGACTAGCCCTCTCTTCAGTTCCGCAGGTATAAGGTACTCAACCCTCTTCTTGGTTCCGCATCCTCACTTCTGGGTTCGTCACTGCCATCAAAGCCTCATGTCCCCAGTCCTGTGAAATGCCACTTAAATTTTTCTCCATTCAAGAATGGCAAAACGAGCATCACTTAGGCGGCTAAGGCTAAAAATAAAGTTTTTGGGTAAAGCACTATAAAAAGGCTTCAATTATTGCAATTTACGAAGCATTCTCATTAGAATTACTTTTAGAACCTTGGCAGTGCCAGCTCTGCGACAATGGGCTGTTAAGGGCGGGCTTTCGCTTTCCGCGAGCGTGACAGGATAATAATGCCTCTCAGCTTCCAGCGCAGACTCTTTAAATGCTGCCTGTGCCTGGCTTCTCCTGAGGGGAACTTTCTGTTCAGTGGTAGGGCCGGACGTTCAGTTGCAGCAGACGCTCTGCACATCTTAAGATGGGTGCGCGCTGCGTGGTGATGTCGCAGTCTGTGTTACGTACAATATGTACCATGGTACCCCTCCAAGCCAGTGGCATAATGCAAAATGATGGGGCCCTCTGCAGAATGTGATGAGGTACCCCAGCATCTCCCATACCGTACAGACATTCATTGGTCTTGGGCTTAATGGGGGCCCCTTAAAGGTTGGGCCCCCCTACACTGCTGAGGTCTGACCGGGGAGAGCAGAATGGCTTTCCTGAGCTTTTAACTATTTCTTATTCCATGCCATTATGCACATTCTGCAAGGCATGCAATGGCATGACTTAGAGGGTTGGGGGCCCCCTCCAAAATACGAGACCCTGGGGCCCCATCCCCACACTGCGGGGGGCTCTGTTACGTCCCCTGCTCTAAGCAACTCTCGAAAGTATAAAATGGGAGTCATTTAGACCCCGATACCCGGGCTGCCAGATCAGTAAGGACTAAGACTCCGGTTGCCCTGGCACAGGACCGCCCGCTGCATGTAGGGAACCCCGCCTACCTCCAGCAGAGCCGCCACTGCAGTGGCACAGTAGCTTTGCCTGAGCGGTTTCATACCCCAACTCTGCAAAGTTATTTTTGTTTTTAAGAAACAAACTCCCAAGTCCCAACGCATGAGTTTTCTTTATTCACAACACAAAATACAAAGTCTGAGACATGTGCGGGGCTTTCTGTCTGCACTTCGTTATCCCACCCGCTACTGGGTGGGGGGGGGGGGGGTTGGGGGTGCCGCCGAGCTCTTTCCGGGGCCGGTTTTCGGCCGATTTTGGTACAGGGCCGATTTTGCAGCTATGCTGTAAAAACGGTCCTGTAACAAAAACGGCCCCCAGGGGACCAAAACCTGGCCCCCACCCGTGCGGCGCACCGTGGGATTGCCCGGTGCCCGCTATGGCCAGTCCGGCCCTGGAAAGGAGTGACCGTCGCTCTACCCTAAATACAGCACGGTGGCTTCACTTTCACCTAAAGGCCCTGAGGTGGGTGGGCCTTCAGGTCAAAGGTTACACTGGTGGAGCCTGCTCCAGGGGTGTAAGCAACGGGTATTTGGCAGAATCTAAACAGAGCAACGTTTGGAGGTGCAGGAGCACCACTGATTTACAGCGATGAACCCACTTTACCAAACTCTAAAATAGATACACAGCATCCACGTCCAGCTCAGCAAAGGCCATGACCATTATTTTGGGGGCAACCGTGGGCAGCACCCGCTAACCGTGACCTGCATTTTGGTACCCTAGGGATGGTCCTTGCTATCCCTGGTTTCAAGGGGCAAGAACGCAGCATCAGGAACTGAAAGTGAACCAAGCTCTTAAAGCCATAGTTTCCGCGTCTTGTCCTGGCCCTAATTCCTCAGGGGAAAAGAGAGAGACACAGGGCAGATCCTGTGATACCGAAGGATGCCCAATGCTGCTTCCATTATCCATGGCATTTTGGTGAATTGACGTCCATGAACTAGGCCCTAACCCCTAACAGAGCTACAATAACATGCAGCCTGTGGGCTTCGGGCACCCCATGAGCAGGGAACATTCGGAGTAGAAAGAGGTTTCTTCACATGCGCGCGACATCAAAAGCAATGTACAAGGATGTGTTCCTGGCAATGGTATCTACCGGTAAAGAAGTGTTCCAGTTACACTCAAGAACACAACATTAAGACAGAATAATATAATGTCAATGTTTAAAGGTGGGAAACACAAACTACAGTAACACAGAGACCACAAATGTCCCTCACACCCACCTTGCTAGTTTGAGGTGGGGTACTGGGGAAGGAACGGGCAGAGAACTCCTCACGGATTCACGCTGAAGAGAGATACATTTCTCTGCCTGGTTGTAGCATGGCCACAAATCACGAACAAAAACTTCCAGTAACATGGAGTCATAAAAATGGTCGATTTCATGCAACATAAACTTTACAGCTCATGCGAGAGCAGTTTTTTGGTCCAAGTGTACTAACACATGGCTCAGGCATTCGGCAAGTGCAGGAGGGAATGCAGTCATGGCCTAGACCCCGTCTGGGGCAGAGCTCAGGACCTGATGGGAATTATTCACCTGGGATCGGGAGAGCCGAGCAGTGCGGCGTGCACCCCTCGGCCACAGAACCTTCCAGGGTCCGAGCAGGTTCCCCGTGCTCGAGGCCTGCTGGGATCTCTGTTATGTGCATATTATTACCAGTGCTTTAAATGGGGAAAAATAAGTGCAGGTACTCATCAAATTGTGCTGGGGGCGTGGCAAGGGGAGGAGCGGAGGGCGGGGCATGATTATATAAAGACACTACTGCCATCTGTCAAGTAATCATTTTACCCTTGAATTACACCCATCAATAGCCTCAAATTGTCTGCATGTGCAAATTACCTCTGCACATGTGGGCAAGGGCATGGCATATGTAGACAATTAGTAACCTGATTCCTACTATGCCCCTTTCAACTGTGTAAGCCACCCATTGTCTTTAAAGCACATATTAGTTACAGCAGTTTCAGCACACACCAAAACACATGATAAATGTATGAACATAAAGTGGTTAATTCCTCACAAAAAATTAAGTGAAGGCCAAACAATGTGTTATGCTTTAGTTTCTGCGTTTTTTATATTTGCAGGTTCAGTTCTTATTAGTTTTATTAGGCACAGCATTCATACATTCTCTTGCCCATGAGCACATGCTCACACACAGGCACAAGAACAAGCAGACACACTGGCGTAACGAAAATTGAGGGGGCCTCCCTGCAAGGTTTGTAGAGGGGCCCCCACCATAGGAGCTCTCCGGACAGAGTGCAGTGCCGAGGGGGCCCCCTGGAGCTTCGCCCCCCCCCCCCCGCACCGCGTGGGCTGCGGGGGGCCTGTGTTACGCCCCTGAGCAGACATGCACACACACATTCCTCACATTTTCTTTAAAATACCTTCACATAATGCCCAATGCTCTCTCTGTCGCTTCTGCACTCACACACAAAAGCAGACATTCACTGGCACAAAAGGCTCACAACAGAATTAAAGACGTTGTTTGCAATTCCTACCTCCCACAGCTTTCTCCTTGCAGACTCTCAGCCAGTTGTCTGGACTGTCAGTGCCTGCACAATTTCACACCTGTGATTTACAGTGCAGGGTCTGATCGGACCCTGTCACTCACAGCGTGATACTGAGCTTGCTCCCCTGCCACATTAACAAAATGTAAATGAGCCGCTGCTGAATGATTCAGCAACGGCTTGGCACAGGGCTATGGAGGCACTTTGGCTGAGAGTGGCGTTCAGACAGCCCGATCCTCAGCAGCACAAGTACCACTGAGCCTACCAGTCATGAGTACCAGTACGCTCTGTGGCAATGATAAAGTGCTGGTACTCAGGAGGTTAAAAATAGAAAGTGCCGGTACTCAGTACTGGTGAGTACCGGCCCATTTAAAGCACTGATTATTACTTGAATGTACTTGCTCGTGCCGTTCCCTGGTTACCACTAGGGAATTGTAGATTGTGAGGGCAACTGTTCCAGGAGCCGGCTGAGCAAGAGGGTACTGAAGCTGTCTGTCTCTCTCTTTGCTTTGATGCTTCCAGCAAGATTAAAACTTCTAATTTCATTGCCTTGATGCGTCCTTCATTACAATTTGGCGACGAGGATGGGATTTAAAGAAAGAGTAATTCCGCCGAAGAATCTTAAAAAGAAAATGGTCACTCTATGTCATGAAGGACATTTGGGTATTGGCAAAACTAAACAGAAGGTTAAAACAGTGATTTTGGTGACCTGGATTATATTATATTACGAAAGATATGTAAGAGATTGCTTGTGCTAATTCTGACAAGTCATTAAGAGCACTAAAACCTACCATGTGCGAGCCTATTGTTGCGGATGGTCCTTGGGAAACTTTAGCCATAGACATCACAGGTCCCATTGGAGAGAATCAGAAGTTTGTTATAGCTTTAAATGATATTTTTTCCAGATGGCTTGTCATTAAAATTGTTGAGAGATTAGATTCTGATGCCGTTTTGGAATTCCTGGATGAAGTTTTTCTCAATGAGGGTATTCCCAAACAAGTAATGAGTGACAATGGAGTACAATTTGTTTCTGGTAAGGCACAGAATTATTTTGCCAAGGTGTGGATTAAGCATAAAACAACATCTCTTTACAATCCCAGTGGCAATGGTATGATCGAACGCTTCAACAGGGAGATTAAGAATGCTGTATAACAGGCCATGAAGAACAAGGAAAATTGGGACATTCAAGTTGTTACGGCGGTATGGGCGTACAGAACCTCTATTCATGATGCTTTAGGTGTGTCAACTTTTGTAGTCATGAGAGTCAGAAGCCAGAACAAAAGGTAATTCAGATTTGCTTTTACATCCTGTGACTAATAATATTTCCATGGAAGAAATCAGAAAGAAAATTATGGATACTCATTTGAAGTACAAAGAGCAACACGATTTGAAGGTGAATTCCAAAGATATTAAAATGGAAGTAGGTATGTTGGTGAAAGTGAACAAACCAGGTAAGGTTAAGAAGGGTGAAAGTCAATTTTCCGAACCTTTAACTTTTGTTAAGGTTTTACGCAATGCTGCTCTGTTGAGTGGTGGCAAGGTTTGGAATGTAAAAAGGATTGCTGTTGTTAACCAAGCCATAGTAAAGGATCAAGAGTTACCTAAGAATCTGGACTTGTTTGGTGATGACGTCATTAATGAACGTAATGAAATGAATGATATGGAAACTGGTGTAGGTGAAGTAAGTGAAGCCAGTGTGAAAAGACAAGATGGAGAGGGAAGTTTTCAGGATGTGGATGAAAGTACGGGAGCTAGTTGTAGCAATATTTCTTTCTAAGTGAGAAATGAGAGACCATCTGAGGTTGGCAAACGTGTAAGGAGCAAACCCAAATGGTTATCAGACTAGGAGTGTGATCCTGATGTAGAATATTAATTTTATTCATTAAGTTTCATTTTTTTGTTAGAGTATTTGCTGTATTTTATTTTTTTCTTTGTAATTTTGGTAAAAGGGGGAAGATGTGTTATGTAACACATTATTACTCGAATGTACTTGCTCGTACCGTTCCCTGGTTACCACTAGGGAATTCTAGATTGTGAGGACAACTGTTCCAGGAGCCAGCTGAGCAAGAGGGTATGAAGCTGTCTGTCTCCCTCTCTACTTTGATGCTTCAAGCAAGATTAAAACTTCTAATTTCATTGCCGTGAAGCGTCCTTCATTACAGTCTTTCCAGCCTCTTATCACATTCCGGCATTTTACAGTACTGTTGCACCGCCAGCAAATGGCACCCTAAAGATCCTATATAACGTACATAGTATCATGGAAGTGCAGCCCTGGGCCAGAGAGCGGCAGGGATTGTGACGTGAGACAGTGCACCCCTGGCCAGAGAACAGAGTGAACTGCAGAAGTGTGAGCTTAAAGATGGCAGGATGCACCTTCCAGGCTGATGCCTGGTGAAAGTCGGTGCTGTGCAAAGTGAAACATGGCCCAACGTGTCACTTCATCAAGGGGCAGAACCTGGCACAGTCTATACAGAGAGTTAAACAAGGCGCAATGTACCCCCTTACAGCGCTCGTCCTGGACAGGGGTCAGGACTTGCAGTTCATGACAAAACATGGCACAATGGACTTATTAAACTTGCTGATGGTCAGAGCTCATAGTAATTTAGACAAAGATAAACATGGCGGATGCAACCCTGAGGCCTACACCTCATGAGGGACAATCAATCAATCAAAGTTCTATAAAGCGTGGCTACTTACATGTGAGGGTCTTGAGGTGCTTGGAGGTCTGTGGTGGTGGAGTGGGCTGCTGATCAGTCAGGGCGCTGGGGTTCAGTCAAAGAGCTATGCTTTGAGATCCTTCCTGAATTGGGTCAGCGACGCGGATTGCCTGAAGTGGAGAGACAGGGTGTTCTAGGTCTTGCCAGTGAGGTAGGAGAAAGACTTTCCTCCGGCTCTCGTCTTGTGGATCCATGGGACAGAGGCCATGGCCAGTTGGGAGCTGCGAAGGTGTCTGGCGGGTACGTGGACTGAGGCAGTGGTACAGATATGCTGTTCCTGCATCGTGGAGGGCTTTGTAGGCATGCGTGAGGAACTTGAAAGAGACAACACAGATTGTCGTAATCAGGGCTGAACACAGCACGATGAACAGTTTTGCCCTTCACCCCACAGAGGTGAGAGGTTAAATAAAGCTGTATGTTAACTAGGGTGCCGCGCAGGCCACGTGCCAGAGCTCACCTGAGGAGGAGCTTAGGATGAGCTTCACAGAGGTCCACAGGTCAACCCGCATCCATGAAGCTCAGAACTCCCATGGGGTAGGGAGAAAGATGTGGTGTGCGGAGGTAAACATGGAACAAAGTACCTCTCAGTCTCAAGTGTCACCTGAAATGGAAAACAGGGCATGATCTTCACAGGAAATCAGGGCACACTGTAACCCCTACACTAGACCTCACCTGGGACAGAGGTCATGAAATGACCCGCTGTTAGATTTGGGGGTCTCTAGTTGGCACAGGTAGGTACTATTGACAAATAGGGACCCTTGCCTCTAGTCAGGATAAGGGGATTACACTCCTAAAATAACCCCTGCTAACAACAGCTTCAGCTGCAACACTCTTCTCCCTCATTTGCGTGAAGCTTCCACACGATCCTACAACTACAGCAGCGACATCCTTGTTCAGAAATGCGACGGCAGCAGCTCCAACGGTGGCACGCTTCTCGGGGAATGCGAGGCACTTTCCTCGATGCAGTGCAATGCGACAGTTCCAGCGGCGACACCCTTGTTCAGAAGTGCGACGGCAGCAACAGCGACGGCGACACGCTTCTTCCCCGTTGCGAGACTCTTCTCTCGATGCGGTGCAGTGCTGTGCGACAACTTCATCGGCGACACCCTTGTTCAGAAGTGCGATGGCAGCAGTAGCAACAGCGACACGCTTAGTTCTCGTTGAGTCGTGCTTCCAGCTCCTTGCGACACGTAGTCCCTCAGAAGGCCCTAAAACAGCAGCAGGCACTTCCAAAAGAACTCTGGGGAGCTTGGGGTTAAAGTCTGTTGTCCCTGAGACTTCAGCAGGAGGCAAGCTCTTTTCCAAGCATTTGGAGATCCTTCACAAGTTAAAAGCAAAGTACACAAAGTTCCTTTCTCCTTTCTTTGGCAGTGAGGCAACAACTGCAGGCCAATTCCCTAAGCAGCACTTTAGCTTAGCTTAGGAATAGTCTCTCCTCAGTTTCTTCAAGTTTCTTCTTGTAGTCCAAAAGTGATCTAATTTCTTGGGATCAGGGTCCCAATATTTATACCCCAAAATCCTTTGTCCTCTGAGGGCAGAGGGGCCTTTGCCCAGTCCAAACCAGTTCTGGAGCACTCTGTTTGTATGACTCCTCCTTTCGTTTCACAGTACAGGGCCGAAACATCAAACGCCCCACAGGAGGTGGAGCAAGCATTGTGGAGGAAAGGCACAGCCCTGGAGTACTCTGTTGACATGATTCCTTCTCTCCTTTCACAGTGCAGGTCAGAGACATCAGATGCACCACAGGGGGTTGAGCTAGCACTGTGGGGGGCAGGCACTGACCTATTCAGGTCCCAGGTGCAACTCCTCCCTTCCATCTAGATGCAGATCTCTCTATTCACCACTGGGCGGACTCATTCGGTCTCCTGGAATCCCCCAGCCCTGTCACTCAAACTCCAGACAAGGATTTGTCTGGCCACTCCACGCGCCATTTCGGACAAGGAGACACGCCCATTCGGGCAGGCCACGCCCCCTTCCACTATATAAGCGCGCGCTGACTGATAGCGGCGTTTGATTCAGAAAGCACCTCCTGAGGCGAAAAGCCGGGAGACTTATAGCTGCCATTATTTTAAAATTTGAAACGTGTGTAATTGTTTTTTAAACTCACTCATCCCCTGGGCACTTGATACCTCGACCAGCCGACACCCCCGCAAAGCTGATCGCAAACTGTAGCGGACGAGTGCCGACCCACTCCACGCACCATTTTGGACAAGGAGACACGCCCATTCGGCAGGCCACGCCCTCCCCGTCTTCCCTCCCACTCCGCCCTCAAAACTATGCTCATTCGTAGGACGCGCAGCGGGCGCGCCGATTGCGCGCCGAAGGCGCGCATAAGGCAAGCTCGTCTGCGATCATCCGCGCCCGGCCGGGCCCCGGGGCCCTGCCCCATGGCTCTTCAGGGGTCAGTAGACAGGTATACAGCTCGAGCCTTTTACTGCAGCTACGTCCACCGATACTACCTAGTTGTGGAGCCCCAAGACACCCTTTGGAGATCCCCAATCGCTGCATGCACTGTAAGTCGGAAATAACCTCTAAATCCGTCAAAACCAGAGCTGAGGCAAAGGACTACTCTATGTTCCTACTTAACTGCAGGTCACTAGTAAAACACTGTACAGAAATCTCTCTGTTACTAGATGAACACTCTCCTGATGCTATTTTTCTAACCGAAACGTGGCTGAACCAAGACTCGCAGCCAGACCTAGCACAAGCCATAATCCCAGGATACCAGATAGCGCGGGCCGATAGACCACTAGGTAGAGGTGGCGGCCTCGCGATTATCTATAAAGAGAACTACGTCTGCCGCTGTTTAGCGGACAACATTGAGGATTGCGAAAACCTCTCTTTTTCTATCGAGTTCTCCCCCAATTCCAGTTTTACCGGCATCCTCATTTATCGTCCCCCGGGTCCCATCGGACAATTCAATACCTCTCTCCTTACAGTGGCTTCACAGCTGGTTGTCTCCCCCTCTAATTTCTCCATTCTGGGAGATTTTAACATCCATTTTGACAACCTGCTAGATCCCACGGCATCAGAGATACAATCAAACCTGGCGGCCATTCAACTTGAACAACTAGTTCCCTCTGTCACACATGAAAAGGGGCACCTTCTAGACCCAATTTTCAGTAATAGTGACCAGCTCAAAGAAGGCCCCATTAACAACCTCCCATGGTCTGATCACTTCCTGATACCTTTTACCTGGACCACGAACAGACCACCTCCTTCCCTGTTTACATCCAGAAAAACTCGAAACTGGTCAAAACTCCCTCTTGACAACTGGATGAAGACCCTCAGTAGCACTAGACCCTCCCTCTCTCACGATCCCACGTCCAATAACATCAAATACGAAGAGTGGCTAACAACCTCTCTGGATTCTAGTCTACCATCACATCCTTCTAGATCCAAAAGACAAAGCAAATCAGCTCCGTGGTATTCAGAAGACCTCAGAAACCAGAAACAGCTATGCAAGAGACAAGAGAGGAAGTGGCGCTTATCCTACAACCCAGCAGAAAAAACTATATACAGGGAAATGATTAGGAAGTACAAAATGACCATAAAAACCTCGCAAGCAGTCTACTATACCGACAAAATATCAGTGGCAAAATCGAAACCTAAAGAAATATATCACATAGTTAATTCTTTGATAAAATCTCCCCCATCTGTCTCAGATAATAACAATTCATCGTCCAAATGCAACGACTTGGTGGAATTCTTTTTCCAAAAAGTGAATAAAATATACTCTTCCTTCTCAAACCTACTCTCCGACCTCCCCCCTCAATGCCGGGACTCTGCGCTGGACAGGGACATTGAGCTGAAATCCGTTCCCTTGATAACAATGGAAACCCTAGAGAAGCTAGCTCTACAAATAAAAACCGGCTCCCCATGCGACCCGGCCCCCCCAGGTCCACTGGGCCTAGCCAGTAACATCATCCTCCCCACCCTTTTAGAACTGCTGAACTCTTCCATACTGAGTAATACAGTACCCGTAACCTGGAAGCACGCAATGGTGCGGGCCCTCCTAAAGAAACCGTCCCTTGACCCAGCTAACGCCAGTAACTACCGCTGAATTTCCCTGCTCCCATGGGCTTCTAAGATCCTGGAGAAGCACGTCAATACCACTCTGACGACATTCCTCGAGGACAACCACCTCCTTGATGCCTCCCAGACAGGCTTTCGCCCTAAACATGGGACAGAGACCGCCCTACTAGCGGTAACCGAGGAGGCAAGACGGATCTTGGATCGAGGGGGATAAGTGGCAGTGATCCTCCTCGATCTGAGTGCAGCGTTTGACACGGTACACCACAGAATCCTGCTGAACCGTCTTGCCGACCTGGGAGTGTCTGGAGACGTCCTGTCGTGGCTGGAATCCTTCCTGTCAGACAGAACCTTCCAGGTCTTCAATGACACATCTGTGTCCTCTAGTAGGCCACTAGGGTGCGGAGTGCCGCAGGGCTCTTCCCTAAGCCCTACACTCTTCAATGCATACATGAGGCCGCTGGCTGGGATTGTTCGTCCGCATGGTGTCAATATCATCTCCTATGCGGACGACACCCAGCTGGTGGTCTCCCTTGCACAGAAGAGCGGGCTCCAGTCTACACCTGATCTGGCGGCCTGCCTGGAGGACGTAAAAAGATGGATGTTGAGCTCATGCTTGAAGCTCAACGATGACAAAACTGAGCTTATGCTCCTTGGCCCAGCGACCCCCTCCACTCTGCAGCAAATATGGCCCCCAAGCATGGGCACCCCCCCACTTCCTAAAGACAACATCAAAAGCCTGGGAGTATGGCTCGACAAATCGCTGAGCCTTAATACTCAGGCCACTAAGGTGTCAGCCACCTGTATCGGTCTTCTCAGGGTGATCAAAAAAATCCTTCCCCTCCTCCCATTCGAGGCCAGACAAATTGTCATACAGGGCTTGATCCAATCACGGCTGGACTTCAACAATGCCCTGTATCTTGGAGCCCCTGACTATACCCTACAAAAGCTCCAGCGCACTCAAAACTGTGCTGCCCGAGCACTCCTGGGAGTTCCTCGGAGGACCTCAATAAAATCTGGCTTAAAAGCTCTTCACTGGCTGCCTGTCAGGGATAGAGTAAAGTTCAAGGCTCTCTGCATCGCCCACCAGACTTTCTGAAAAACGGGCCCAGAAATTAACTCCTCCCCGATCTCTCCATATTTGCCCAACAAAACTTTACGCTCCTCAACTGCCACACTTGCCAAAATCCCTAGAATATTCAAATCCAGAGCAGGCGGACGCTCGTTCTCATACAATGTTGCCAAACTCTGGAACATCCTCCCTCTGCAGATGCGAAACAATGTTAATCTCACCAGCTTCAGGAAACAGCTTAAAACCCTCCTGTTCAACAATTAGTAACCTCAGAGGTCAGGTCTGTTTCTAGCTCCAGCGCCTGGACGCCTCAGGGCAACTGCAGCGCTCTACAAATGTAATTTTCATTTCATTTTCACATAACCTAGCAGAGGCAGGCTTGAAATGTTAGGCAAGAAAATACCTACTTTCTAAAAGTGGTATTTTCAAACACAGAATGTTAAAACCAGCTTCACTAAAAGATGTATTTTATCATTCTGAATCCAGGCATACTAAACTCGAATTTCTACCATGTTCTATGAGTCAGTAAGGATTATAAAAAAGTCATAATCTAACTGCCCATTCTAGCCTATGGAGAACAGTTAGCCTTGCAATAGTGAAAAACAAAAATGGCTGTAATTCACTATTAGTACATGCCACACACAGCAGGGCTTGTCCTACCTTATACTTACAATGCACCCTGCCCTTGGGCCTACCATAGGGGTATCTGATATGAAGAAAAGAGAAGGTTTAGGGACTGGCAAGTGGGTGCACTTGCCCGTCAGCATGACAGTACCAGACTGCACGCAGGCTCTGCAATGGCAGAGCTGAGACACACTTTTACAGGCTGATTCTGTGGGTGGCAATCCAGTGCTGCAAGCCCACCAGCAGCATTTGGATTTACACGACCTGGGCACACTCGGTGCACTGTGCTAGGGTCTGATAAGTAAACCAAACAGCTAATCATGGAGTCACTAATCCGTACATTAATTTACACTAGGGAGAGCATATGCACTTTAGCACCGGTCAGCAGTGGTAAAGTGCCCAGAGTCATAAAATAGCCAACAGCAGGTCAGAAAAACTACAGGAGGAAGGCAGAAAGTTCAGGGATGACCCTGCAAAAAGGGCCAAGTCTAACACCTGAAGAGCAAAATAGGGCAGAATGTATCACAGAGCTGAGCTGAGAGGGAGAGCTAGATGGGCACAGGTGTAACTTGGTCAGTAAATAAATAAATAAATAAATCTGTATTTGTAAAGCGCAAACTACTCACCCTTATGGGTCTCAAGGCACTGGGGGCCGTCGTGGAAATTAAGTGAGCTATTGCCCAGAGTCAAATTGTGCTGAGCTGCTGCCGGAGCCGGCGATCGAACAGTGAACCCTGAGCTCCGAAGTCAGCTGCCCTGGCCGCTGCACCACACTGGGGGTGGGGAGGGGGTGTGAGCTTCTGATTTTCCAGAATCAAGCCGGCATTTAATGTTAAAATACATTATATGACAAGCAGGGCACATGAGAGGGGCTAAGGGGGAAGTGGAAAGGGAGATGAATGTGTATTGGTAGTGATACTAAGTGAGAGAAAACACAATATTTTCTAGCTTTTTTTGTAAAAATTACTGCTGAAACCCGACAGATACCTCACCATACCCGACTGAAACCATCTGTACCCAGATATTTACCAGTAAATAAATGTATTAGGGCATTTAACACCCCAAGCACCCCACCCCTGAAGCTACACACCTGAGGATGAGATATGTAGAGCTCCAGATTGCAACACATACTTCCTGGTACGTCTTTGACCTTGTACATCACTCTGCTGCCTTTTATATAGATTTGAGCTATAGAAATTTCACATACATACATACAAACACAACTTCTGAAGTTGTACCTCCAGGATCCATCAAGTCAGGGTGAGTAGTGCTAGACATTATGCAAGAATGGGGTGCTGAAACAAGGCAGAGGGAAGGCAGGTTGGTGTGTTCGATGTACTTAGCCCATCACTTAAAGAGACTCTTACGGGGTTGGGGGTGGGGGCCTACAGCGGCCAAGCCTCATCTACATGTGCCTGGTCTCTCTGTGCGTCTGGTAGCACTCAAGCGCTACACCAAAATTAGTCTGCTCTGCTAAGGTTTCTCATTACGGAGAGCACATTTGAGACGCTAGCCCTCGACTAAGGACAGTAAATTGCCTCATTAGCATCTTTTGCTGCAGTACCCCAATTACTCCTTCTGCCGGGCTCTGCACAGCCATCCTTGAATTCTCTTAGTTTAGAATCTATCTAATAAGGTAACCCGCCATCAGTGTCTCTGACTGGCGCACCATTGTCATTAGACAATATACGCCACATTATTTCTTTCCGCTCCATGCCAAAGGCTATAGTGTGGTCCAGTCTATCAAGTCAAGCTCCCCCCTCGATCCTTGCCTGCTGATGTCAGGTGGAAAGCATTTGTAGGTGCTGTTCCTGCACCTGAAACCCTGTGCTACCTATCTCTCACTTCGGTCTCGATCCAACTGACAAAGCAAGCATTGGCTGTTTCCCATTAGAAACACACAAAGGAGAAGGGTGGAATGCCTGCAAAGTCTCGGCCAGTGGCAATCATTCAGACCATGCTCCAGTTTTTCGCTCATTTTTTTTAAACAAACTTTATTGCCTTTTGCAATTATCTCTTACAGCACATTATCACTGTTGCAAGTGAACATTTTGCAAATTTAGCTTATGTTGCGTCTTTCTACTCTTGCACATACAATTTGTTTTTGTGTTATTATTGTCTCTGGTGCGGTAGTGCATTCCCAGGCCTAAAATGCCTTCAGTCCCCCTCTCTCTCCTCTCCCCTTAAAACTTAAACGTAAGTTCCACCCCTACCGGCACTGCTGTCTCCTATAGCTGCTGGATGTCTACCTGTGATCACACCTATTATTTCTCGTTGTGTGTAGTGCTATTACTTGGCCACCATTATCCAGCTTGAAACCCCCTCTGTTAGTTTTTCGCTCATTATGCCACTTAACAGCTACATGCATATCTACCTTGGGCTTGCTCCAATAAGAACAGAGTTGCTGAACTTCCGGGCAGACCCCCGCTGAACGGGAACAGAAGCAGCAACAAACCGTATCCTTCCTACTTGTATCTCATCAGTAGGGTGTAGCTTGAGTCCTATGGAACAGTGAGTGCACGGCCCAGGTCAGGGCACTCAGGGGCAGTGCGTAATTAGAGCCGGTGGTTACATGTTTACGGCACATAATTGTTAACACGGGGTTTGTCACAGTCTGCCACAAGGTGGCGCTATGTGTCTAATTTATAGATGACAACAACAATAGGTAATTATTAGTTCAATACACATAAAAATGACTATTACCTGCCGCTCAAGCCATTCTTATAGCTTTAGGGGCCTGCAATAGTCTGAATTGTCACACTTGTAGGAGAGTGATGGTTACTGATTGTGTTGGCGCTTTTATTGACAGCATGATGGAGGCAATGTGTGGTGCAAGCTGCAGTGGCCTCCTGACGGGAGCCCTGGCATTTTTTATTTTTTTTATTTTTAGAAATTAAGCACTGCTTAGGGGGTCACACTGTGGAAAACATGAAAGTCATGGGTAGAATGATGGACATGAAATACCATTTCCTGTCCCAAAGAGTGGACAGGAAGAGTAGGCAGGAGCAAAGCATTCCAGTGTAAGGTGCAACAGGGCCTGCATGGGTGGAGACAAACTCCCCCAGAAGCAGAGGAACAAACGTATCAGAGAAAACACAGTGAAAAACAGACAGACGAGAGGCATTCCAGTGTCTGTGTGGTGTTAGAGAAAAACAACACGTTTGTGCCATGCACTAGGATCTACTGCTAAAACAAGCATTTACAATGCAATAGGTCTCGCCTTCGAAAAAGTTAGAGCTATTGGCATTGTAAATAAAAAACTTTTCAATTATGGGTTGGTTTTGAAAACATATAAATAAATGTCATTGTCATTTACAATGCCAATAGCTTAATAGCTTAATCTCTCGCACATGCGATACCTATTGCATTTGCACACACAAACACACAGACACACACAAAGAGCCACACACACACAGAGCCACACACACACACCCACACAGAGCCATTCACACACACAGAGCCCCACACACACACACACACACAGACACACACACACAGAGCCACACAAACACAGAGCCCCCCCCCACACACACACACAGAGCCACACACACACAGAGCCACACACACATACACAGAGCCACACACACACAGAGCCACACACACAGCCACACACCCACAGTCTGATTATTTTAATGGGAGCAAAGCAGGACTACAACACCGCGAATGCTTTAGTGCTGGATATAAAAGCGGTACAAAAGGGGGTGGTAATGGACGGAGCATCTGAACCAATCAAACACTCACACCCAGTCAAAAGATCTGGGTTTAATCCATCACAGTTCTTTAGCCCACTCTGCCACCCCAGTTCAGACTGGTACAAAAGGGGGTGGTAATGGACTTTTGGCCGCCAATAGTGTGGTAGGGTATGCTCAGACGTGAGTCCCTGGCTCACTTTGCCACTGGATTCAAGCAAGCCGGGCTGAAGACGGCTGGAATGCCAGAAACCGGTCTTTGGAAGCTTGTTTCCGGTCCAGGGAAGACATGGCTTGGCAGTTCGGGCTGGACTGTTCCCATGAGGCACAGGGTCAGACTGATTTGCATATAGTCAAAGTCAAAGTCAAAGGATTTATATAGCGCGCTACATACCCGGAGGGTCGCAAGGCGCTTGTAGAAGGGTGGGGAATTACTTGTCGAAGATCCAAGTTTTGAGTTGCTTTCTGAATGCTAGGTGGTTCTGAGTGAGACGAAGGTGAGTGGGGAGTGAGTTCCAGGTTTTAGCTGCGAGGTAGGAGAAGGATCTACCTCCCATGGTGGTTTTGTTAATGCGGGGTACGGTAGCAAGGGCTTGGTTGGACGATCGTAGCTGGCGAGAGGGGGTGAAGAAGGAAAGTCGTGTGTTGAGGCATTCGGGTCCAAGTTCGTACAGTGCTTTGTGTGCGTGGGTTAGGAGGCGGAAAGTAATCCTCTTGTTGACGGGGAGCCAGTGGAGGTTTTTCAGGTGACTAGAGATGTGGTCTTTACGTGGGATGTCTAGTATGAGTCTGGCTGATGCGTTCTGGATGCGTTGGAGTTTTTTCTGGAGTTTTGCGGTGATACCGGCGTATAAGGTGTTTCCGTAGTCCAGGCGGCTAGTAACCAGTGCATGGGTGACCGTTTTTCTGGTTTCGGTGGGGATCCAGCGAAATGTTTTTTTGAGCATGCGAAGAATGTTGAAGCAGGATGATGAAACGGCGTTGACTTGTCTGTTCATGGAGAGTGAGGAGTCCAGGATGATGCCCAGGTTCCGTGCGTGGTCTGTCGGGATGGGTGCTTTTCCAAGGGCCTCTGGCCACCAAGAGTCATCCCAGGCGGAGGGGGAGGTACCTAAGATGAGGACTTCTGTTTTGTCTGAGTTCAGTTTCAGACGGCTGTGCTTCATCCACTCGGCTACTTCTTTCATTCCTTCATGTAGGTTGGTTTTGGCGGTGTTAGGGTCTTTGGTAAGGGAGAGGATCAGTTGAGTGTCGTCGGCGTAGGAGATGATGTTGAGGTTGTGTTGGCGTGCGATGGTCGCGAGGGGGCTCATGTATACGTTGAAGAGGGTGGGGCTGAGTGAGGATCCTTGTGGTACGCCGCAGATGACTTCAGTGGCCTCTGACTTGAATGGTGGGAGGCGGACTCTCTGGGTTCTTCCGGTGAGGAACGAGGTGATCCATTCCAGTGCTTTTCCCTGGATTCCGATGTTTCTGAGGCGCTGTATGAGTGTGCTATGGCAGACTGTGTCGAAGGCTGCGGAGAGGTCGAGGAGGATGAGGGCGACTGTGTCTCCATTGTCCAGTAGAGTTCGAATGTCGTCTGTTGCTGCGATGAGGGCGGTCTCCGTGCTGTGTTTGGCTCGGAAGCCGGACTGTGAAGAGTCGAGGGATTTGTTGGATTCGAGGAAGGCAGCGAGCTGGTTGTTGACGGCTTTCTCGATGACTTTGGCCGGGAATGGCAGTAGCGAGATGGGGCGGTAGTTTTTGAGTTCGGTGGGGTCCGCTGTGGGTTTTTTCAGAAGGGCGCTAAGTTCTGCGTATAGCCATGTCTGAACTGGGGTGGCAGAGTGGGCTAAAGAACGGTGATGGATTAAACCCAGATCTTTTGACTGGGTGCGAGTGTTTGCTCGATTCAGATGCTCCGTCCATCACCACCCCTTTTGTACCGCTTTTGGCCGCCATAAGTGTGGCAGGGTATGCTCAGACGTGAGTCCCTTGCTCACTTTGCCACTGGATTCAAGCAAGCCGGGCTGAAGACGGCTGGAATACCAGAAACCGGTCCTCGGAAGCTTGTTTCCGGTCCAGGGAAGACATGGCTTGGCAGTTCGGGCTGGACTGTTCCCATGAGGCACAGGGTCAGACTGATTTGCATATAGCCACGTCTGAACTGGGGTGGCAGAGTGGGCTAAATAACAGTGATGGATTAAACCCAGATCTTTTGAATGGGTGTGTTTGATTGATTCAGATGCTCCGTCCATCACCACCCCTTTTGTACCGCTTTTGGCCGCCATAAGTGTGGCAGGGTATGCTCAGACGTGAGTATCTTGCTCACTTTGCCACTGAATTAAAGCAAGCCGGGCTGAAGACGGCTGGAATACCAGAAACCGGTCCTTGGAAGCTTGTTTCCGGTCCAGGGAAGACATGGCTTGGCAGTTCGGGCTGGACTGTTCCCATGAGGCACAGGGTCAGACTGATTTGCATATAGCCATGTCTGAACTGGGGTGGCAGAGTGGGCTAAAGAACGGTGATGGATTAAACCCAGATCTTTTGACTGGGTGTGAGTGTTTGATTGATTCAGATGCTCCGTCCATCACCACCCCTTTTGTACCGAATATGAAAGGCAACAGTGCCTGCAAAGACCTGAAGCGAGGGTAAGATATCTACAGATTCCTGGTTTTGTGTTTTCACATTTGTTTGTAAAAAAGAACGAAAGACTAAGCACCATATTGGACATTATTCGTGAATATGATGAGTTGAAAGGAGCCTCGTCAAAACTCAGTGACTCACACGGACACACACACACATACACTAGTGTCAAATCTGGCATCTACATATGTAGTAGGTTTGGGTTATATCAGCCGTTTTCAATAGTTATCGCAAAATTACATTATTTAAGATCTTGACCGCTTAGGAATCAAAGATGTCACCAAAGGTGGCAACTCAAAATCAACCGTAAAGACTCATAAACCTGGTTTACAAAAATGGACTACCAGAGGGAAAAAGAACTGTAAATGCTCAGTACTCTTAACCTCGCTCCCCTCCACGCCCCTTCACCCCTGTTCCTAACTGTACACTTACCTGACTCTCTTTCTGGCATGTTGGCGACAATATTAAGAAGCCAACAACCAAAAAACCAAGAATAAAAACTTCGGTCTCCCAGGTTCTGTTTTCGCCCACAACACACTGCGCGCGACGTCATACAAAAGCGATCAACCCTAGAGTTCACCGATGTGGCTTAGACATTGAAGAAGTCATTCGTTTGCACACGGTGGCCATCTTGTTTTGGGGTCAACTCGTTGAAATCGCAAAATACCCCGTCGACATAATTTTTAATTCAGGGGTGCGAATACACTCTAGTTATCTGCGGATTTAATTTTTCCACAGGCGGCCTGTTTCCCAGTTGAGCGGACCAGGAGTACAGCACCTTTCGTGTAGGAATGGTCCAGTTTCCTACCTCCGAGTTTAGGCTGACGCCCCATATCGACAACCTGGAGGTAGCGAAAAGCTTTGCCGTCACCAACGCTTGTGAGTACTAAATAGTCATGGCTGTTTCAGGGGTGGGTGGCCAGTGGTTGGGCTGACTGTGATGCATATGACCTCTAGAGGGCGGCCGCGGGCTCACATTCCAAGGCATAGATATGTGCATGGCGCAGAGGGAACAGCCAAACTCTCCTCTCATTGGGTGAAATGCAAGTGTCGGTTGCTGGACACACGCATTCTTGTGTGCACAGAAGGGAATCTGCGGCTCTTGTGTATGCATCCAATGCTTTTCATATCAGACGCCAGTTATCTCTGAATTAACAGAGGTTTTAGGCTTCAGGGACGGGCAGGTCTGGCCAGCCAGCGGCAGCAGGAAACAAGGGGGCCAGGCCCTAAACTCTCCTCCTCGCCCCAGCCTTGCAGTGATCGACAGCTGGTTTAGATGTTGCTGTTGGAAGTCATGATTTCTGCAGGTCTAAAGATACAATTGTTCTACGACCACGGTCTCATCAGACTGCCTGAGATACTGTTTCTTGACTTAAGCCCAGACTATCCAAAACATGCCAAATACCAATGCCCTTACACTCCAGGTATCTCCAGAAATCACAAGAGAGTGCGCTGTGTCAGCTGATGTATTGCGCCATTCCAATGTGGATTATGTCATTTCCATAGGTACTGGAGAACACTAAAAGCTACCACGTGTCCTACATCACATAAAGGGTTACAGTGTGATATCCACCATACTGCGATGCTGTGTGTTACACCTTAGCCCACTCACCAGGCGCACTGTGACTCACCACCAACCCCCCCTTTGGCAGGTCAGTAATCAATCACACTGCTGCACTGTAACGTCAAGGGTTTAAAACTGCGTTTTTTAAACAGGACGCACGCTGTATTTGGCTTACTTAATTTTACAGCATCTTATTCAAAGTGCTGGGATCGGGAAACAGGTTACATAAAGCAGTCAAGTGAAAACATTGAGGCAGATCTGAGCAAGCCTGGGATGGGAGGCAATCAGCCATCTTCCCATTGCAGCCTCAACTGACGCCTCAGCAGGTCCCTCTTCAGGCGGATATGAGTCCTCCAGTTGGGCGAATGGACACCCCCTAGGTATTAATGCGCTCCAAGGAATGACCCCTGTCCAATGAATGCAGATAACCGCACATTTTCATTCATTCATACGCGTTCAACTGACAGCA
The DNA here is from genome assembly GCF_964263255.1 of Lissotriton vulgaris. Classification (NCBI taxonomy): domain Eukaryota; kingdom Metazoa; phylum Chordata; class Amphibia; order Caudata; family Salamandridae; genus Lissotriton; species Lissotriton vulgaris. Next base: position 118,458,799 of record NC_141687.1, read on the forward strand.
CGGCCACAGGGACCTCTAAGCCAATGAAGACAGCAAACTCTTTCAGCACTTTACAATTAACGCTAAATGTCAAAATCCGCTCACTGATGCTTTACATCTCATAGTGTTGATTTTAACGGGGTTTTTATATGACAAAAGTCACAGAAATTACATATCCACAAAGGACCACATGAGTTATGGGGATTACTTTTTGAGACTCCCCACCCCCCCCCCCCCCCCCCCCCCCCCCCCCAAGTTGCTGGGTTGCATTTAAGTCGAAGATAGACGAGAGTCGAGCGAGCGGTAGTCCTGACATCATGGCAGCTGCCGCAACATTAAGGACTCTGGGGTCAAAGCAGAGACTTTTCTCTTTGTAACGGACTTCCCCGACTTACTTCTAATCTTTATGGGGCCCCATAAAGATTAGAATCCTTTTACAGCAGAAGTAAGTCGGGAAGTCCATCTGAATGGGACGGACTACAAAGTGAAAAGTGTACGTCACAGGACGCTCTTTTCCAATGGCTGGCCACCGTTTACCCTAAACGGTGACGCCAGCCAATGGAAAAGAGGGGCGGGGCTTAACCTTGCTAGTGAAATCTACCCTAAAACATAAGATCTCGCAAGCGAGAATACACATCTGCGCAACCTACGCTAGCCGAGACCTAAAAATAAGTGAGGATTCGGCATGTCTGCTAAAAAGGGGCAGATTCCCTGAATGAAAAAGCATGCATCCCACATAGGACCAAAAATAAATAGACATCCTGCTCAGGTGAATTGAGAAGAAAAAAAAAGGTTATTTTAAAATACAAATAAATTAAAGAAAATTAATTACAAAAATGTCAGTGCAAGAATTTAAATTCACAGCTGAAACAAAAAAATATTTCTTTGGTGTTGTGTTGATCGAGATAGGGCAGATTGTTCACGTATTTGTATGTGTCTTTGATTGTGTAGGCCCTTGCGGCCGTCTAATACATAGTAGGTTTGATAATGTGACTGTAATTCCTTTTATGTTCTCTCTGTTAGGCGCTGGTGATTACCTGCGAGTAATCAGCGCAGATTGCAATTATCGCTTGGTGGTGTTCAAGCAGTGTTTCACTCAAAAGAAAAATTCTAATAAAGAAATGTAATTAAAAAAATGCTCCTTAGTTAATAAAAAAAATAGTCCTTAGTTAATTTCAAAGTGCTGTGCCCTGCTTCAAAAAAAGCGAGTTGTTGAAACTGTGTGTGTCGATCAATGCCTAACACACGTTGATAGACAGTTGTAAACAAACGTGACATTTCACACCTAAATGTCGCTGGTTGCAGGGTACACAGGTCAAGCTTCACTGTGGTTGTCCAGGAGACGATGAAAAAACCCGCTGCACAAAACACACCCTTGACAGCTGCCCAGCTTCACATCTGTTGAACAGCCATACTGGCAACACCTGATTATGCCATTCCGTATTACTCTGGTTAAAAAAATAAGTGCCAAGTGTTTCAGCTTTTTTTCCCACACCCGTGTAAACATTGAAATATCCACCCCAACACCTCCAGCCCTCTCACGGCAGTCTGAAAAGATTTCAGAAAAATTCCCCATTCTTAATTATAATGAATTCGTTTCCCATGCATTTAATGTGTTGGGTCTCCAGCCGCGTCTTCCGCGCTTCCTCCCGTCTCTGAACCCACATCCATCCTCCGTCTCAGGGGCCGGCAGCCATGAGGGCTGCGCCTTTTCATTACAGGGCCGCATTAGCGCCCATTACCGGCGCAGCCTCCGCCGCTCCCAGGGATCCGGTCCTCGCGGCCTCCGTGCCTCCCCCGCTCCCAGGGCTCCGGTCCTCACGGCCTCGCCGCGTGCGCCGCTTCCTGTGTAAACAGTCATGCATTCGATAACCCCTCGAGTGATATCTGATTATCCGAAGCAATACCGGCCGCGGCTGGAACGTTCAGGCCTGAGCGGAGGCAGATTGGAAACGCGTATCGGCAGCTGCTACCTCACGGGGGATGAGGTACGTCTGCTCATCTATGAATTACGAGCGTGCCTTTGCAATCTGCGCACAGGGTTTGAAGAGGCCCTCTTTGGAAAGCCCACCTTCCTTCCTCGTAGTAGGCCTCGCGCGCGCTGCTTCCGGTCAGAGAAGTGCAGCAGGCCACGAAAGTCTGTTCTTTATTTCCATTGTCATCAAGGGGCAGCCACAATTTGGAGTACTGGTGGACTCATATAATGAACGTTTGCTAAATAAGTTCAGAGAATTGCCAAACTGCAACTGGGACACTACACAAAGAGAGTGACCAACTTACTCCATGTCATCGGGACACTACTTTTCCAGTGCCGGGTTTTGATTAACAGATAGGTGCATGCTGCGAGTTGCAATCTTGGATCATTTTAATTGAGCAAATTGCACCATCACAGCTATTAACAATGAAATGTAAAAGCAAAGTCCAGGAATGGAAAAGTGGTGTTCCGATGACATAGAGTCACCTGGTCCCCTTCTACACAAAATGGTATAAATGCCCCCAGAGCACTACAAGTTCTTTTGAAGGTCTGCAAATGGAAGCAGGTCCGACCGAGGTCAATGGTTCAGTATTTCTTGCATTTTGTACAGCTGAAAATCAGCCGACGCATGTTTCGTCCTAGAAGACTTTTCTCAAGAGACCGGTAAAATATACCAGAACCTGAATGCCGGAATAGATAACTGCCCTTCAGGTAATAATGAAAAGGGGGGGCTCTTGGCCCCCACGCCCGCATGGCGGCGCGGCGATCGCCCCCCTCCCTTTGTGCCCCTCGGTGGTGGGGCGTGCCCTCCTGGGCGCGCCCCACCACCGATTGGCTGGTGCCCTCCCTGACCCGGATACCATGGTAGGATGTCCGGGTCAGGGGCGGGCGTGCCGGGAGGGGCTGGATGGGGGCGTAGCCACCCCCACCCAGCCCCTCGGGGATAAAGAAGCGGGGAGCGCCCGGGAGACCCTCTTCTCCCTGGACGCTCCCCCACAACGTGTCGTGCCCCGCGCTCGGGGCTTCTTGTTTTGTTTAAAATCTTTTCGCTTTCTTTTTCAGGTCCATCAGATCGCTGAGCCCGAACGAAGACCACCGTAGCAGCTCGCGTCAGGCAACAGCTTCGCTCACCAGGGTCGGGGAGCCTTCTAATTTTTCCCTTATTGTTGCAGGCTAAGGTCCCCGACGGACACGAGATTGTGGACGGGAGCGGCGAGTTGAGCCGCGCATTGCGACGTGGGACCCGGTTTTCATCCCGGTGGCTGCAGTGGTCGTATTGTCAGGGGACGAGCAAGCGGGCGGCAGAAGGAGGAGCCGCCGTCGAGCCCAAGTCGCCAGGTTTAGTCGGTCGAGTTGGAGGTATTGTGCGGGGTATTTTCGCCAGGTTCAATCCCTGGTTCGGCACAGTTTCGGGTGCGGTACTCATAAAAGGGGGCGCGACCGCTGCGGTGCATTTTGTAGCGTTGGGGTTTCGTGTGCAGAGGACAACGCGGGTCGGGGGTTCTTTCATTAGATCTCCGAAGCGCCGCATGCATTCTTTGTGTCGCGCGCTCAACACCGCAACTGTTTGGTTTTAATATACGGGCCGATTTTACTCGAACGCTTACACGGCAAAGTTTTCAGTTGGTAATGCGAAGCAGGGTCGATCAGGGCAGCACCTGAATGGGAGACCTGGGTGAAGTGTATATTGTGGAATTTATTGGAACGCATTGATTTACTGACTGCAATTTAGGATCTTGTACATTGACTCTGCTCTCCTTTTTAAAACAGACACTTGGGGTGTTAATGTAAACTGTTAAAGACATACAGGCAGGAGAGTGTTGTGTTGGGGGGGGTCAGGTTATTGCAACCCTCTTTAAGCGCTGGTCTCAAAAAACTGCCTTAGCCTCATACTCCCGGGTACTAACAAATTTTCTATTGCAGGCAATTGAAGGGAACATCGCTGCAGTCATTTGATCAGCGCAATTAGGTGGACGTAAGACGCGGTTGCGGACAACACCGGCGGCGAGTACGCTGGACGGGTCGGTAAGAGGAAAAAGGGGGGCTAGCATTTCATCGCTTCAGGTTGCCGCCGGGTGGGCCTACACTAGGTTTACTCACCCCTAACATAGCCGGATAAGCCGGTGGTGTTGCGGCCGCCGTTGCATGGTGCTTACAGCCCCCTGGACACCCTCCATCTGGTGAAGGTACAAAGCGCGATTACGCACAATTGTATCGCTAGGAGTGTAGGCAGTCCTTGGTAATTTTTTGAACATGCCAGGGCCAAGGGGTGGTAAAGGAGGGTCCAGGATGGAGGTTATGATGCGGACCATGATGCTTGAAATGGGCAGCATTAACAAGCGATTGGGGAAAATTGATGAATTGGAGGCTCGCTTTAATGAGAGGTTTGAGGAGGCTCCTGGCCCATCGGGTAGGCCTGTCCGCCAGAGGACGGCCCCTTTGCCAAGGGGGGATTTTGTTACCCCGCCTAAGAGGTCTAAGGCCAAAAAGCCCAGGTACACTGCGCCTCCTCCCCCAGAGCCGGTAGTTCCGGTACCTATTATACCTGTCCCTGCGGCCCCAGCGCCCCTGGCACCTACGCCAATTGTTCCTAGTCCTGCAGCGCCAGCCCCTGTTAATCCGCCGGCGCCCCCCCCTGCCGCGCCTGCCCCTTCACCCGTGGCGCCCATCCCACTTACTGGTTTACCGCCACCGGCAGCCCCCTTGCTTCCTACACCTCTGCCGCCGGTTATGCCCCCGGTGGCACCGGCAGTCCCAGCAGGCAATGTAGACCCGGTCCCCCCAGAACTTTTATCACAGATAACGGCCTTGATGCCGTGGCTACAGAAGGGTGGGGTGTTACCGGCTTCGTCGGATCATGCCGCTGAAGCGGCAAAATTGGTAGAAAGGATTAAATCTTCAGCAGTGCCTGACAGTACTGCAGTGCCCTCATCTTCTTCCCTCGCAGGTTCCAGTCCCGCCCAACCGAACGGAGATGGTGGGCAGCCGGCCCAGGTGCCTGGAAATGGTAAGGAGGTGGCGCTGCCTCTCTTGGGAGATGGTTCTATACCCTCCAGGAGTGAGAATCTAGCACAACATGTGTCACAGACTGTGAAGGAGATGATTTGGGCGGATAAATATGTGTACATTTATTCATTACTGCTTGATAACAGGGAAATGGAGCATGCAAAGACTCTAAAGGAGTGGATGCATCCAAGTGAATGGAGGGCACAGTGTTCTAGATTTAGGGTGGAGGAAACTCTGCTTAACTGGATCAGGGCTTTTGCAGTGTTCCCCCATTGGGCTGGCACGGCTGACATCTTTATTGGTGGCACTGCACAATGTCTGTAGCTCGGAGTGGGAGGTACTTCTGTTCAAAGCTGCATTTTCCCTGGCGTTCTATGGGGCTTTGAGAATTGGTGAGTTGGTAGCAGCGTCTAAACAGGACCAGCAGGGCGGCCTACAAGTGGCCTGTGTAAGAATCAGGGATGATACCATGTGGGTGACAATCCAGAAATCCAAAACTGATCAGGAGTCACGGGGTCACACCATAGTGCTCCACCGAGCCCGTGCTAATCCTTGCTGTCCTGTTTCTCATGTGGAAATCTTCCATAAACAGCGAGGGGACACGGCGGGAGGTGCACTGTTGTGTCACACCGACGGTACACCCTTGACCAGGTACCAGTTTAGAAGGGTCTTGGAGCTGACGATCAGACAGACAGGTCTGGACCCCAAGGAATTTGGCACTCACTCATTTAGGATTGGGGCAGCAACCGAGGCAGTGGCAAGAGGCCTCTCGGTTAAAAGTGTGAAGGAAATTGGGAGATGGTCCTCTGAATGTTATAAAAGATATGTGCGAGTTGACATGTTGTGACAGGACGGTGCTCACACCCGGTTTGTTTTGGTTTCTTGCAGTTTCTCAAACCTGTGACGCAGGGGAGGAACTCCCCACCGGGCATCAACGATCCACGCCATCACGGAACAAGCAACGGGATCAACACAAGAAAATGGTTTGGATCGTGGGTCATTCGTATGTGAGGCGTGCTAAATGTGTTTTTCTTTCAGGAGACCGTACAAAACGGGCTGCGCAAAAGGGGTTTGACATTTCATTCTTCGGGAGAGGGGGTCTATGTCTCACCCAGTTCAAGGACTTCTTCCAGGGACTCTTAGCTCAGCAGCCCGCCCCCCCGTCAGTGGTGATACTTCACCTGGGGGAGAATGATTTGGCCAAATTGGGGAGACGCATCCTTATTGAGGAGATCATCTCCACTGCGGGGTGGGTGGCCAGGACTTGCCCGGGTTGCACGGTAGTATGGTCTCAACTTATCCCTCGGTGGCAGTGGCGAGGGGGGGACTCGGTTAGGGCGTTGAATCACTCGGTAAAGAGGATCAACACGCAATTGGACAAACTTTTTCGGGCCCCCCGGTTGCAGACGATTCCACATGGGTGTATCTGGGGCGAACAATATTACCTGGGGGATGGAGTACACTTGACTGAGGCGGGGAATGTCTTGTGGTCTAACAATATCTGGGCCTGGTTAGAGGGTTTTGCTAAACAAGATTGCTGAATTAGGTCTAGGTAGGGGGAGGCCAGATCGTCGGTTAACAATGCTGGCCTGTGGCGGTAAGGTCATGACCGGTGAGCAGCTATTTCAAGGTCTGAGGGGGCGGGCATCATCCATGGGAGGTTCCCGTCCAGGGGGAGGGGCCATTGGCCACTCCAAGAACTCCAGGGGCAAGGTAACTGGTGCTTCAAAGGGGCGCGGGTTGGAGTAGTCACGCTTTCCTTAGGCTGGTAGCCACCCCGCGCGCGCATACTTATGACGTCACTGGATGGCGCAGAGTAAGGGCCCTCCTTTAGTGGGTAAATGGAGTTCACGGCGTAGACCGGGTTAATTACCAGGACCGGCTGCGCATGCGCACATCACTAGGTAAGGCGCAGCTAGTAGGACCTGACACCGGTTAGCGACCTTGCCATATGGCCAGAAATGTAGTATACAAAAATCAAGATGAGGATGTTAGCTTCGGTTAGGAAACAATCTGTATTAGAGTTTCTGTTAAGGTTAGCCTCTCAAACTTGTTGACAATCCTGTATCTAATGTCCAGCTGATTTTTGTATAAATTGTTGATCATGCAATTAAAAAACCTTTTAATTCCATATCTTAATAAATACGGCCGGGAGGTCCCGCGGCCTCCCGCCTTCCAAAGATAACCAGGTATCATGTTCATGTGTCAGGTGTTGGTGTGCCCAGATAGGGGGGGGGGGGGCGGCAGCCAGTCGCCGACCATGTGAAAAGGGGGGGCTCTTGGCCCCCACGCCCGCATGGCGGCGCGGCGATCGCCCCCCTCCCTTTGTGCCCCTCGGTGGTGGGGCGTGCCCTCCTGGGCGCGCCCCACCACCGATTGGCTGGTGCCCTCCCTGACCCGGATACCATGGTAGGATGTCCGGGTCAGGGGCGGGCGTGCCGGGAGGGGCTGGATGGGGGCGTAGCCACCCCCACCCAGCCCCTCGGGGATAAAGAAGCGGGGAGCGCCCGGGAGACCCTCTTCTCCCTGGACGCTCCCCCACAACGTGTCGTGCCCCGCGCTCGGGGCTTCTTGTTTTCCCACCCACCATCCCTGGAACGAAATGATTGAGGTTGTTTAGTCTAGTTTAAAAGTAATCGGTAGGTGCCTGTTGAGATCCTTGATATGCATAAGTGATCCGTGTCTGCTTGTATATTATGCTGATGATGCTTTCTTTAGGAATTTTTTCCCCCTTTTAGTTTATTGTGATGAACATGTTATGATATTGGAACTGTGCTTAGGCCTTTTTTCCCTTTGTAGCTTTAAATTGATGTTTGGATGTGTTAAGTAGAGTAGTTGTCATTAGAATTTTTCTCCTAGGTCGTCGTATTTATTAGGTTTGGGGCATGCGGTAAGGTCATGACCGGTGAGCAGCTATTTCAAGGTCTGAGGGGGCGGGCATCATCCATGGGAGGTTCCCGTCCAGGGGGAGGGGCCATTGGCCACTCCAAGAACTCCAGGGGCAAGGTAACTGGTGCTTCAAAGGGGCGCGGGTTGGAGTAGTCACGCTTTCCTTAGGCTGGTAGCCACCCCGCGCGCGCATACTTATGACGTCACTGGATGGCGCAGAGTAAGGGCCCTCCTTTAGTGGGTAAATGGAGTTCACGGCGTAGACCGGGTTAATTACCAGGACCGGCTGCGCATGCGCACATCACTAGGTAAGGCGCAGCTAGTAGGACCTGACACCGGTTAGCGACCTTGCCATATGGCCAGAAATGTAGTATACAAAAATCAAGATGAGGATGTTAGCTTCGGTTAGGAAACAATCTGTATTAGAGTTTCTGTTAAGGTTAGCCTCTCAAACTTGTTGACAATCCTGTATCTAATGTCCAGCTGATTTTTGTATAAATTGTTGATCATGCAATTAAAAAACCTTTTAATTCCATATCTTAATAAATACGGCCGGGAGGTCCCGCGGCCTCCCGCCTTCCAAAGATAACCAGGTATCATGTTCATGTGTCAGGTGTTGGTGTGCCCAGATAGGGGGGGGGGGGGCGGCAGCCAGTCGCCGACCATGTTCGTGGGCCATGATAAGCCCATTTATCTCCACCACAAGAAATGGAGTATCAGCGCAGACGCTGGTGTCTCATGGCGTACACTCCCTTCGTTGCGGATGAGATAAAAGGGCTTATCGTGGCCCACTAATTGTTACTTGAAGGCCGGTTACCTATTCCAGCATTCAGCCTCCATATATTTTACCGACCTCGAGGCTCTGCTGACTATCCAGATAGCCTTGCATATCCAGCCTTGAAAAAGTTGTCTAACACGAAACATGTGTCGGCTGTTTTTCAACTGGACAAAAAGCAATCAATACTGGATCATTGAACTTGCACCGATGAAATCCTACCTGCTTCCATTAGCAGACCTTCAAAAGAACTTGTATACCTCTGGGTGCATCTATACAATTTTGTTATATGACGTAGGTTGCAATTTCAGTTATATTGTATACTATTATGGTGGCACAGTGTTCAGCCTTCAGAGTACCCTCAACGTTCAATTGTTTCTACATACCCTGTGTTTTCTTTTGAGAGGTGCAGAGCATCTCTATGCCACTGCTATCAACCTTCTACACAAACACCAATTATTTACCCTCCAGACCACAGGTGAATCAAGCCTCCCAAAACAAAAAATGTACAGTTCTTCGCAAGTTTCTGCAAAAGTGACAATGAACCAATTTAACAATCACTTACTATTTCAGTTGTCATTCCATAAAGCGACAGGACTAGTGTGATCACTTCATGTGAAGCCGCTCTTTCAATCAGGCATGGATGTGGGTGCAGCCAGAATTCAAACTTCAGATCCACACCTTTTGCGCGTAAAGACACGCCAGTAGCGTTATTGTCACTCAGCCATCTCAACAGCACGCTTGTAAATAAATTGTGACCATAAGGCAGAATTAGAATTCTCTTCCTTTAAGCAGCTCTAATTCTAAAAGCTACTCAAGGAAGGAATAGGAAGCTGTGATAACAAACTGTACTACTGTATTCACTATAAAGTTTGTTTCATCATTACAACAGCTGGCCCTATTCAGTTTGTGAAGTATCGCAGCATAGGGTTTATATATGGTTTTTGTGCTGCCCTGGGAGGGTTAGGCTTTTAAAACTAGTTGTGTGCCTGGTGTCCTGCTCCCAGGTAATATACTGATCCTCTCGAATGAGTAGGATTTTGTTTTGAGCCTGTAGATTTTACCTAAAGTCATTGTTACAGGATAATCATGTAGACGTGGGGGCTACAGGGTGCAAATGAAGGGGGTGTTGTCTTGGTCTCCATGAACGCCATTCTTAATCTCCCCTCGATCAGCACCTCTTAAGTATCTACAAATGAGTCCACCGCTTTTTTCTCTACTAACATGAAGGCACTTACAAATTCTGGTAGTCTGTGAGTATGTGTGGAAATGCAGCATAATGCATTTAACATTTAAAAAAACGAACTAAGTGAATAGGAGTGCAAAATAATGGCAGTCCTGTAAGCAGAGCGACAAACGGGAGATAGGAGAATGGAGCCAACACATGCACAGTCCTCTTTTAAAAGACTTTTTGATATTTTGGATAATGTTGAAAACAGCACAGTCCTGGGAGGTTCATTGAATGCCTACATCTGGGAAAGATTAATAGACTTTCCAAGGCGAAAAAGCAGTCCAAAGCAGGTTTTGACGATAGAATACATTACTGTGTCTTGAGAATTCAGAGGCCGGATTTAGGTTTTGTATTTGTATGTGGTGGAGGACAAGGTGGAAGATTCCCTTGAGTTGGTATTGCCTTCCATGCAAGATAATTATTTTAATTCAAAGTAAATTCTTAGCCACATCTTTAAAAAAAACTATGATTAGTGCGTTCAGTTGAACAAAGTCTCTTGAGGAGAAGTGTGGCTCAGTGGTTAGAGGCGGCAGACCCGGAAGCTGAGAGCGGCCGTGGACCAGGGTTCGATTCCCAACGCGGCAGGGTCTCGGGCTCAAAATTCCACGGACTCGATAATTCTCGCGCCGGTCAACTCACTCACGGGGTCACACTCTGTGACTCTGGGCAATAGCTTGCTTAATCTCCACTACGGCCCCTCGCGGCGGGATGCCTGGCTTTCACCTTGTGGATACCCTGCCGGGGTATCTCACAGGGGAATACCAGGACGGGTTCCCTAAGCAAGCGCCCTGAGACCTTCGGGTGATTTGTGCGCTATATAAAATCAAATACATTACATTTACATTTTTGACTACATTGGTACAAATGATAACTCTCTTGCCAGGAATTGCCTCTGCTGTTGAAAAAATCCACTTAAGACAAACAAGTTTACCCCCTGAAGGACCATTTATTGAATTCCTCTGCACATTTGCCCCATAAAGTCAATATGCCTGTTTCTGCCCTTCCACATCGCTTAGAAGATGTCCCGGCTTGCCTTCATAAGTGTGCAAATTCCTGTTAATGACCGACTTTGCAGGACGATGCTGACTTCCTAGCGATTCAGTTCCCTCGGATTCTTTTTGGGCTGACCCGTGTTTATACTAGTTTTTAATAGTCAAGTGGGGTGTTCATCCATGGATGATTTAGACCACTCCCTATAAAAAAGTCCACGTCTCTTAATAGAAACTGCGGGTGAAGTATTAAGAGATCCCTGTAGGTCCTTTTCAGGTCTCGCCTAGCGACGCACCGCATGCGCTGCTCGTTTTGGCGAGATCTATTGTTATTGATTTAGCTTCCGAAGGAGGACAGGAGATGTGGACGCGCCCGGACAGGCGATGCGCACGTGTTCGGCTCGCGTCATAGGGAAACAGCTCACTCTCCAGAACCAAATCACACGCATGAGCCAGGGGCTGCCGACAACTCCTTGCACAAGGGAACATACCCTGCGAGCCAAATCAGACAAGCGCAGACATGTCTGCTGACATTAGGCGCCTCAAGGCCACGTAGGATGACGCTATGTGGAAAAATATATCAAATAACTTAATATTATCATCTAACATTCATCTAAGGCAGAAATCAGCGCTCGCCTCGGAATGCCTCCCCGCCAGAAGAGCTACTGTACAATCTTGCAGCTGGGAGAAATCAAATTAGTAATGACGCAAATAACTCGAAATTGTGATAAATTTGGCAGTGGTTTTACAGAACATTTTCGGTTAAGAGCGAGATTATATAAAAGACCTCGGAATAGTGTGGAATTGCACACTGCTCACTTTGCAAGAAATATGCTGAATTCTTCTGTATTAATACAATCGTTGTCCGCGTCCTTGGCCTCCTCTGTTTTCATAGCAGCCTCTGATTATGGTATTGTATTGTAAGTGCATTTATATAGCTCCTACTATCACCGACGAGGCGCTAAAAGTAGGAAAGCCTCTGGTGCAAGTGAGAATCGGCTCAGAAGTGCCTTGACTGCGGATCAGGGGTTTAGCGATCAATGTTGCAGGAGGTGCAGTTGCATCGGGACCCAGCGGTCTCAATGGACCACTGTACCCCGCTTATATCTGTCTTTTAACTGCTAATCCAGGGAAGGTAGGGCATTTGCCTTCTTTGCACAATGGCCAGTGTCAGCCTTGTTACGGCACTGCTTTGACTACGTCATTACCTGCATGTATATTCTTGTGTTTTTTAACGCCACCCTCTGTACTTTGACATATGCAATGAGGCTGTCCAGCAGCGGTAGCCCTTCTACATGAACCTGACGGGATAATGGGGCGAAGGGGGGGGGGGCAGATGGAATTGTGACTCAGTGGGCATAATATATTTTTTCTCACTAAGGAAAGTCTGTGTGTTTCTGTCACTTCCGCAGTATTCGATGTCTTTCTATCTCTGTTCTTGAGAGAAATTTGATATATTGTTTTTATTTTTTTTTAACTTCCGTAATGCTCCGATCTTTGCCCCTGACGCCATCATCCTGTTCCTCTTCAAATGGAATGACCCTTTCTGAAACGTCAGTGTGACTGAAAAGTAATCATGCCCTCAAGAGCGTTCTCATGACCTCCACGATGGCATCACACTCCACGGATGTATTGCTTTAACCCCAATGGCCAGAGGCAGTGTAGCGCCACCAGATGCTCTTGTAGTTCCCAGGGAGGGACACCAATGATTCTAGAGTCATGCTGTCGAGCGTGGGCATGCCGAAAAACACTCAGACATTTCCATGCACTGTTCTGTACGTTAACTCTTCGACATTGATTACCTGTTGAGTGCAGTGTAGTGCATGCATGTATAAACAAGCATTTGCAATGCAATAGGTCTCACATTTCCACTAGTTTTAGCTATTGACATTGTAAATGAAAATGCCTTTTTTTTGTTTTCGTTTTTTAAAACATAAATAAAAGGCATTGTTATTTATAATGCCAATGGCTCAAACTCGCGTAAATGCAGACCCATTGCAATGCAAATGCTCGTTTCACTAGGAAGCCTCTTTACTTTGTTGGTTGAACCTACTCCAAAAGAGTAGGTGACCATAATACTTTTCCTTTGTTTTGATTGTATTTTGCACTTTGTTAGCTGAAATCAATAAAATTGTTTTCACCCCACAGGCTACATCTCTAAGGCTTCCAGCACAACTCCCAGTTCATCATCATTTCTATCTCTGATGTTGCAACTAAGCTAGCTTGTTGAGGACGACACAGTAAATCACATGACTGGGTACAAGGCTAGAATCCTGTCTTTCCCTCTGACTTCCACAGTATGCATCTGCTCCTTGGTACGCTCTCCAGTGCTTATATCTGTCTGAAACACTACTAAAACACAGCCTACCTCTAGACTGAATACAAAATTGAAACTTTTCTTAAATTAAAATTATGTGTAAAAGAAAACGCAGATTTTTAAGGCATATCTGTGCTTCAAACTGTATAGTATAATTTGAATGAAAAGTGCAGAAATGTATATAACAAGCATTTACAATGCAATGGTCTCGCTATTCTTAAAGTTAGAGCTATTGGCATTGCTCATGACATTATTTTTATTTATGTTTTTGTTTTTAAAACATAAATAAATGCCATTGTCATTTACAATGCCAATAGCAGGGCAGGAGAGCAAGTACAACTAACGAGGGGGCAGGGGAGCAAGCACAGCGAACGAGGGGCAGGAGAGAAAGCACAAGCAACCAGGGGGCAGGGGCAAGTGAGCAAGCACAAGCAACCAGGGGGCAGGGGCAGGAGAGCAAGCACAAGCAACCAGGGGGCAGGGCAAGAGAGCAAGCACAAGCAACCAGGGGCAGGGGCAGGAGAGCAAGCACAAGCAACCAGGGGCAGGAGAGCAAGCACAACGAACGAGGGAGCAGGAGAGCAAGCACAAGCAACCAGGGGGCAGGAGAGTAAGCACAAGCAACGAGGCGGCAGGGGCAAGAGAGCAAGCACAAGTAACGAGGGGCAGGAGAGCAAGCACAAGGAACGAGGGGGCAGGGGCAGGGGAGCAAGCACAACGAAGGAGGGGGCAGGGGCAGGAGAGCAAGCACAAGGTTTGAGGGGGCAGGGGCAGGGGAGCAAGCACAAGGAACGAGGGGGCAGGGGCAGGAGAGCAAGCACAAGCAACGAGGGGGCAGGGGGCAGGAGAGCAAGCACAAGGAACGAGGGGGGAGGAGAGCAAGCACAAGCAACGAGGGGCAGGGGCAGTAGAGCAAGCACAACGAAAGTCTCAAATTGTAATTTTCCATACCTTTCTCCCTCAGCTACATTTCCACACAGTGACAGACGCAAACTCTATAGTCCACGCCTCACTGTTGATCTATTTCCACTCCTATTCCTTTCACTTTTTTATTAATTTACATCTCAACTGTTTTATTTCCATTCCCTGGTCACAATCGTTCCTCTTCGGTGGCCTTCGCCTGCTGTAAGTCCGTCTTCTTATTCTTTCTTCATTCTTAAGTCTCGGTGCCCTCATCCTTTCTCCAGTTCCTACCATTGCCCTCTCCTATACCTTCTTCACATTTTCGTTTGTTATTCATCTGTTTATTACGCCCACCCCTACCGTTTTCTTGCCTCCTTTGCTTGTTTCTTGTTCCTTTATTTCTTGCTCTCTGTTTTCCCTTCTTTTATTATTTTATCTGCAGCTCTTCTTGTTCGTCCTTATGTTTCTTTCCTCCTATTTCTCTCACCTTCCAAACTCACACTTCAGTGAAGGGTGGAAACACCCACCCCCTATATCACCACCGCCGCCGTCTTGGCTCCGTTGTGGTCCTGCCATGCCATCGGGAGCTCACTCAGATGTTACCTAGGCAGTTTGGCACTCTCTTGCGTGTGGCTGTGTTGATTAAACTGTCCACTGGGGGTTGATAAATCGGGTAATTGCGTGTGTTTGAGAGGAGACAGCTTGAAAGGTCTGTTGACGCTGCAGCGCCTCCTGTCCACATGACGGCTGGACGGGTCCAGAGTGGTCCTCTGCTTCTTCTCACTGCCGATTTCGTGCTGAGATTCAAGGGGGTCTGGGCAAGAGGTTTCTGAAAAACGATAGGTGGGCAAGAGTTGTTTGGCTAATCAGCCTTTTACGCAGAACTTAGGGGCACCCTGTTTCCTCCTCTTAAAGGATTAGGCGGGGGCGAGGGGGGGTGGTAAGATGGTCACCAGGTGGGGGTAGCTGCAAACTCACAAACGCTCGGAGCAGCTTGGGCACAGCTAGGGAGTGGGAGCAGCAGCCTCGCAGCCGGCAGAGGATCCACTGACCGGCAGAGTGTGGAGAAGTGGGAGTGCCCTGTCTCAGAGCAGCGTCTGACCCTTTCTGGCTGCAGAGCTCCTTGGCGGACAGCGGCAGCAGCGAGGACTTTGCGGCGCTGGGATAGCTGATTCTTTGGAGGATTCGAATCGGCACCTGGGGAGCAATTCTCACCTAGGCTTGTGCTCTTCTGGACAGAGGACATGTGAAGGGGATAAGGGCGAACGGGCTTTTCAGGACTTGGGGTAGGAATACGCGTGCCTGCTTTCCAGAGCACGCGACGGGGGGGTTCCGTTGGTCTCATTGGTCACAGCAGAGCGGCTTTTTTCAGGTCTCTAAAGCACAGGGTGTCATCTAGTCTCCAGGACACTTGACATTTTATAGGGTATACGGGAGATTTTCAACGATCGCAGCTATTCAAGGAATAGCATTTGGGGGAGGGGAAGGGTGGCTCGGCTGACCATACTATATGAAGCAGGGTAAATGAGAGCAGACTCTGCAGCTTCAGTACTTCTTCCTGCGGCGGTCGGGCAGAAATGGCTGCCGCAAAGCTCCGACATTTTCGGAAACGGGGTATTTTTTTTTTTGGTGTTGAGTGACGGATGACGTCACAGAGCGAAAGAAACGAAAAAACATGCCCCCGAATCCAAAATGGACTGGGCTTAAATGGAGTGACGCCCCTCTGCTCCAATGGCTGGCCTCCGTTTAGGAAGCCAGCCAATGGAGAAGAGGGGCGGGTTTAAGCCCCCTACTCCAAAATATTAAATCTCAGCTGCGCAAACACTGCTGCACAGTGTTACGCTAGGCCTCGACCTAAAAAACATCTGAGGGGTGTTTTGCATTGATTATATGTTACTGCCACTCATTACTTTCTGTAATGTGGTATCAATATGGCCCCACAGGCAACAATGTAATTATATCTTTTTATTTGTTGTAATATACAATATATTTTCTAATATAATAATTTGTACTGTAAATGAGGTTTTAATCTATGACACATATCTTTTGAATGTACATTTTTTTTATCAACTACATCTGAAATAAAGAAAGAATTATGTTTAAAAAACCTTTCTCCCTTAAGCTTCTAATGTTTGAGATCCACCTTCTGTGATAGAAACATATTGTTTGCAAAGCCCCACACTGCATTTTGAATCTACGTCTACACTATTTCGAATAACTACAATAAAATACATACATGGCCTGGAAATTATGAATTCTCAGACAACAACTTTAGTTTATGCATATGACACACTTGCTTTGCTAACGCAATCACCAATATCTTAACATTTTTTGAATGTATAATCTGCTGTGATATCGTTAAAGATAACAAAGACCATTAACTAAACTGCCCCAGCTTTGCTCTGTCGCTGAGTCATTTTTGCAATAGTCTTTTCTGTGATCAGTAGGTACATACAAATATTCAGTTATGAATGCATTGTGAAATATGCTGACATTTGCTAGAACCCTCTGTTAAACTCATTCCAGTGAGTCCACTTTGATGGAGAAATGATAAATGTGACCCTCTGGAGCATAAAGGAAAAATGAAACAATGGAAAGGTAAATACTGCCAAGAGGGCCATGTGTTTCCAATATGTACCAAATAGCCTGTCACACTCCAAAACAATAAAAACATTTCTGAGGAACTTTAGGCTGGATCCAGTGCGAGATAGCAAGACAAGCATTGGCAAAGCCAAAAGATATGGCTTATAACTGAAATTGCCTCCTCATTAATTGTTACGTTTAGGCACTTATCAGTGAATGCACTCACTCACTAGCCCTTGCACTCATCCATCCATTTATCCCACTGTTGACACATTCGGACATAGCACACATAGACATAAAAATTTACCACGTAATGAAGAGTCACTTTCAACTGTAAGACAGACACTGGCTTTGCTAATGAACATGTTGTATGGAGTTTTTTAAATTCTTTTAGAACTTTAACCAGGGACATAATACATAAACGCCACAGTGGTTTCAATGATAACACTGGGGATAGGATCCTGACGGAGCAGACCCCTTGAAGAGAGGTCACTGGTTGGCGCAATCGGCAAAGCTCAAAGGGTTTCATTGCTGGGATCGGATTGGTATTTCCACGTTGGCGGATGTTTGGAGTGGGTCCACCATGTACTCTTTTGCTGAACTTCAGTCACAGTTTTCCCTTTCCAATACCAAATTCCATCAGTGCTTGTAAATGCGCTATGCCCTTGAATTTTACAGTGGGGATCTGCAAGATCTCCCAGACTGTAATCGTCTTAACCCCTCCCCTGCTGGTGACGGAACCGCTCTGTCATCTGCCGCGGTCGCGCTGTGCTGATGACGGAGCGGTTCCGTCACGGCCCGCTCGGCACGAATGCGCGGCACTGATTCCGCGCCTGCGCTGGACGTTCTATTGAGCGGGCGGGGCCGTGACCGAACCATTCCGTCATGAGCACATCGCGACCGCGGCTGGTGACGGAGCGGATCCGTCACCAGCATGGGCGCGCCGCGTGCCCCCCGCCCCCTTAGTGCTGCGACGGAATAGCCGCCGTAGCAAAGGGGTTAAAGCCCTATTGTTGTTTGGGTAGTTGGCTAAGGGTGGGATTTCCCAGTTATACTGGGCTATGATTGGAAATGCACCGGGATCATTAGACTCAATTCGTCACAAGTGAGAGAGTTGGATTCGGGAATTAGACGAGGTTGATTGGAGGGAGGCCAGTATGGCTCCCAGAAAGTTAGAGATTTCCTCCTGACTATGATTAATCCAATTGCACTACCCCCATCACACCTACATGACTCCTGAGAGACTGGAATGCGTGCAGATCCTCACTGATCCCAGTTGTACACAATGCCAATTCTTGAAGGCTGATTTTTGTTCATATAGTGTGGTTAATCCCTAAATTTGCACCCTTATTGGTCCCGGATTGGCGCTACCTTATCAGTGCTCCTGGGAACTCCTACAGAATTGAAGCCTAAAGGGGCACTACTGGAGGTACTTGATGGGCTGGGAGGGCCTTGTGGGGACAGAACATTAATTGGACTGGTGACTGAGGTAACCAAAAGAGACATTGCTGTGCTTTGGGGCAATCCTCCCCACCAACACTGAAACAATGGCATAAGGATACACAGTGGTGAACCAAACTGAAGAAACCAATCTATACCGCCAGGGGCTGCCATGCAAAGTTCTCCAAACTTTGGGGGAAATGATGTGAATACTATGGATTCTTTTTGACACTGGATTCTTTGGCAAATAATATAATGTAATTTTCGGAGGGGTGCAGACATTGGTCAAGGGGGGACAGGTACAAATGGCTTGGAGCACTATTGTTGTGATTGTGTTTTTTTTCCTGTTTCTAATGCTACTGTGAATTCTTCTTTGAAATCTAATCAAGTCTGTTTATAAAAAAAAACACCGGGGAAACTATTATACTGCTAAACATGAAAGCTACAGCTAACACATGATGTACAGAAAAGCAGAAAACCTTAGCACTAAAATAAGCCATGGAGATGTTTCACTGTGCAAGAAAGCACTTTCATACAAAATCTTAAGTAACAGCAAAGGGCATCATAAACAAATCAGCATACCTTTGCAATGATCAACTGTAAAACAGCCACACAAAATGCCAGGAGAGCAACATGTTAAGCAATGTTACAGTCAAGATGGCCACCCACAACCACTTCTACTAGTTTATCTTATGTGATACGACTGGAGAAGCGTGTAGAGGAGGCTATGGTGGAAATAATTCAGCATTAAAGAAGATATCCTGCCATATTGGGTGCAGCTAGGGTATGGAAAAAACGAACTTGGCAAGTATTCCAGAAGGTTCTTCCTCCCAACTACTTACAACAAACATTGCTTCCAGAAGCAGGTGGCTGTCATGGGTAAATGCTAACTGCAGCAGAGTTGAAGACACTCTGGCACAAGAAAGATGCTCTGAGCTACAGGGGTTAACTCGATCCTGGTTTTCTAATGGTGCCTTAATCCATTGGCTAGATAATTTTCTGAGGTCCTCAATTGTCTACTGTCTCTGTTCCACTGCAGACCACCATTTCTTTAAAGATGTAACAAGAAGCCTCATATGTAATAGCTGCATTATTGTGTAGCATTTATTTCAGTTGTTCATTCAAAGAATAGCTGATGAACCTCATCCTCTTCGTCTTCTATGATATTGTCCCAGAATATCTTGTTTTAAATTCCATCCTGTAAAAATATCACAGCCAGAAAATTAACCACTACAATATTGTGAAGGTAAGTACTTACTTACAACCTACTTTTCTCAACTCCACACCTAAGTACCTGGTAGATATCTTCAAAGTACGTAAATGTGGAGTTGAGGATGGCAATTCTATCCCTACCCTATATACTTACCTTCAGAATATAGTGGGAGTGGATTTTGTGACTATAATATTTTTGTATAACGATATTTTTGTACTCAATAGTCTGACATACAACCATCCTCTACAAGCCCAACCACTACGGAGTTTCCAGCAGTATATGGTCTTCTGTTGTCGGAGGAGAATTCTAAGGGGTAAAAGGCCTGCCTGCTGTAGTGGGAGTCTGTAATAGAATGTTGTTGCGGGGTCTGTAGTGGAAGATAGGAGTGATGGACAGCAGGAGAGAGGATGGAGCCCTAACAGGACCCATCTGTTTTTGCTTTACACTAAGGGTCATAAAGAGAAATAAAGACCATAGGGCCAGATGTACTAGGATGAGGTCGCAAATGGTTTGATCTGCAAAATTGGCCCTTTGTGGCCACAAAGAGGCCTTGTGACATGTACCAAACCCAAATTGTGATTCAGCTACACATTACAGAATCGCCATTTGAGTTTACGACTATCTACCAAATCACCATTTACGAGGGAGTCCATTCTAGATAGCGATTCACAAAGCCACTGAAATCCAGTCACAAAACGTTAATGTTTTACTGACTACTGAAAAATAGCCGTAACCCTTTCTCAAACTACCCCATACTCTTCGGGACTGTTGATGAAAACATCCCGTAGATCACCCACTACTCTCAAAAAAGTTTGTAAATCTTTTCATTTTTTTTTCCTTTTAAAGCAGCCAGTTTTTCTTGAAGGCAAACGGGCAGTGTTTAAAAAAATAGCCTTTATTTAAAAGAAATCACAGGCATGGGGATCAGGTCACCCGAGAAAGCCACTATCCCTGTGATGGCAGCGAATCGTAGTCGGGCGCAATTTACGACCCACCTCATTAAAATTTATAAGGTAGATCAAATTGCGACCCACTAGGATTCAGTATTTTATGAACAGTACTATTAGTACATAGGTTGGTTTGCAAAATACCACCCTGGTCATAAAAATATTGGTTTCAATTTGCAACCAGCACTTTGCAGCCGATGTTTAATGTTCTTACCTCAGTGGCTTCACTCTTCCATTAATATTCACCCTCTAACTTCCAAATTTAGCACCTCCCAATAGCAGATGAGCTAATAATCTCTCAATTTAGCGCACGTAAGATATATCTCCAAGGCCACAGACACGGCACGGGGAGGCGGCCAGGAGTGGGCTGATGAAGTATCTGTTGGGCTCTCATTCTCTGCAGGTTCTCGTATGTTTCTTGTTCCCTACCCATTTTCTTCTGTAGTTTGCTTTTCAGTTTAGCATGGTGCTTAGTTACCGAAGGTTGGACGTCTGACAAAAACATTTTAATCACTGTGGAAGCTTCAAGTGCTTACAGGTGATGTTTTCATTCTTCATAGTTAAGAGTGTTCCCAGCTTATTGAGCGAGTACATCCTTACAATAGTACACTGCTAGTCTTTCATGGGCTCCACGACAACAGAAAAGTTAACACAAGCATTTACAATGCAACGGTCTCGCCTTTGCAAAAGTTAGAGCTATTTGGCATTGTAAATGAAATTTTTTTTATGTATGTGTTTGTTTTGAAAACAGATAAATAAATGGCATTGTCATTTATAATGCTAATAGCTTAATCTCTCGCAAATGTGAGACCTATTGCATGTGCAACCACACACACACACACACACAGAGCCACACAAAGAGCACACACACACACACACATAGATGTGGTGGAAGTGGATCTGGTGGATGTGGGGGTGTTGGATGTGTTGGTGGTGGATGATGTGGTGGTGGTGGATGTGGTGGTGGTGGATGTGGTGGTGGTGGGTGTGGTGGTTGATGTGGTGGATGTGGTGGATGTGGTGGATGTGGAGGTGGTGGATGTGGTGGGGGTGGATGTGGGTTGGTGGATGTGGATGTGGTGGTGGTGGATGTGGTGGTGGTGGATGTGGTGGTGGTGGATGTGGTGGTGGATGTGGTGGGTTTGGTGGTGGATGTGGTGGCGGTGGATGTGGTGGTGGATGTGGCGGTGATGGATGTGGATGTGGTGGATGTGGTGGTGGTGGATGTGGTGGTGGTGGTGGATGTGGTGGTGGATGTGGTGGTGGTGGATGTGGTGGTGGTGGATGTGGTGGTGGTGGATG
Source organism: Lissotriton vulgaris (assembly GCF_964263255.1). Classification (NCBI taxonomy): domain Eukaryota; kingdom Metazoa; phylum Chordata; class Amphibia; order Caudata; family Salamandridae; genus Lissotriton; species Lissotriton vulgaris. The sequence goes on from NC_141687.1 coordinate 118,480,348, forward strand.
TGGTAGTGGTGGATGTGGTAGTGGTGGATGTGGTAGTGGTGTATGTGGTAGTGGTGGATGTGGTAGTGGTGGATGTGGTAGTGGTGGATGTGGTGGTGGTGGATGTGGTGGTGGTGGTGGATGTGGTGGTGGTGGATGTGGTGGTGGTGGTGGTGGATGTGGTGGTGGTGGATGTGGTGGTGGTGGTGGTGGATGTGGTGGTGGTGGTGGATGTGGTGATGGTGGTGGATGTGGTGGTGCTGGTGGATGTGGTGGACGTGGTGGTGGTAGATGTGGTGGTGGTGGATGATGTGGTGGATGTAGTGGATGTGGTGGATGTGGTAGATGTGGTGGATATGGTGGTGGTGGATGTGGTGATGGTGTTGGATGTGGTGGTGGATGTGGTGGTGGTGGATGTAGTGGATGTGGATGTGGTGGTGGATGTGGTGGTGGATGTGGGGGTGGTGAATGTGGTGGTGGTGGACGTGGTGGTGGTGGACGTGGTGGTGGTGGACGTGGTGGTGGTGTATGTGGTGGTGGATGTGGTGGTGGCTGTGGTGGATGTGGTGGTGGATGTGGTGGTGGTGGTGGATGTGGTGGTGGTGGTGGATGTGGTGGTGCTTTTAATTACTTAAAGTCCCGCCATACATTGACAACAATGTGCGTGTCGAATGGGATGTCCGCTGAAAGTTTACTTCCCAGACTATTAACAATAACAGAGCCTGTCGCCCTCATTGAAATAGGCACGTGCTGGTGGCAGTAACAAAGCCACCTGTCTGTAAACACTGAAAGCCACTGGTTTTAAACCCAACACATATTTAACCTCCCAGACACCTACAGCCATTAACCGTGCAATATTTACAGCAGCCTATTTTTCCATGATCTCAAGGGAGGGTTTGCCACAGAAAAGATTGTTTGTTTTCCCTATTGGTTTTTACCGGGTTGAGCAGTGAGCTAAGATGGGCCAAACGAGAAATACAAACGTTTGACCCAAGGGGCCATTAGGAACAGCTGGTTGTTGAAAAATAACTTCGCTCTGCAAAAAAAACACAAGACTTTTAATTTTCACAGCTGTGAGAGCAGGGTGGAGCTCGCCGCTGATCTTGGGGTAAAACCAATGGAGCTGACGAGACCAGGCAGTGAGTGCTCAGCACTTCGAGCCGAGCTAGCCGCACACTGCTCTTGGGGTGAAAGCACGGAGGATGACAAGAGCGGGTGCCTATAAAATGAAGACATCCATCAAGCAGAGACTGTGCTAACGAAAATGTATACTTACTCGTGCCAGCCTGGCAGACTGAAGGCTCTGAAGCAGGGAAGGGGCAGGGATCCTCGAGGGGCCAGGACTCTCGCAGATCACCCCGACAGTGCCACGTGCAGAGTCTGGACACCTAACTCCCCGGTTAAGTTGGTCCGTGTAAGCAACCGAGAGGAGGGGAGAGTCGTGGCTGCCTGCAGCCAGCATTGCTCTGCTGTTACTGCCCGAGCTCAGGTTTCCCGCAGCCTGCCTGCCTGCTGCAGGAGCTTTCACAGGACACAACCTGCAAAACCTTGTTTAGAGTGGCGCTGAAGAGGGGGCGCATAGTAATGCGGGCTGCACAACTCTTACTGCGTTCACTCGTGGTGCCTTGGCGGGGCTTGCTGGGCTTGCTTGTGTGCTTCCCAGAGAGACAGGAGATTGGGAAACGCGCGCGCGCGGCCGGCGCCGATCGCTTTCCAGAGCGTGCGCGTGACATCTCCTGTCTCCTGGGAAGCAGACCCGGCAACAATAGTATCGCGCCTTGCTTTACTGGATTAGGGTGCCGTTTCTGCTTGCATAGCGTTATATAACCGAGTGACTAATTTAACTCTCGAGGGTCCTGCCAATAACTATTGCAGTGAGCTCAGCGGGATAGGCTCTACTGGGTGCCTATCATTAAAGGTTCTGAGTGCTTCCCGTAGCCGGTAGTACAGACATGCCAACCCTCCCGATTCAGGTGCGAGACTACCGATTTGAAGGCTAGTCTCCCGCCTCCCGATTCCAACAAGCAACAAGTATTGATAAATCTGTTCCAAAGTGTACAGGACACCACTGCTGTGATTTGTTTTTATTTTGTGTCAGGTCTATCCCTTGCAGATCGTTACCTTGCATGAAAGAAAATCAAGCTGTGGGAGTGAGGCGACAGGGTGCACATAAAGCAATAACAAAATAAAAGCAGCCTTATCAAGCTGTAAAATGCTCTTTGGAGGACCAGTGGAACACTTCAGATGAGACTGACCTGAAGTCTTGCAGTCCAGTCAGTCGTGCAAAGGCAGCTGAGGAGGAGGGGGGAGGGGCGAAGTCCTCTTAGCCTCTGCCCTTGATACACCCTCCCATTCCTACCAGAGGTGTCCCCTGGCAGGAGCACATTTAGATAAGCGTATTCATAAACAACATGTTAGGCACCCCTCTACAATTACTGAAATAAAAAAAATAAAAAAAGAAGAGTTCGGGTTATTAAAACAAAAAAAACCAGTTCGGGGATGAAAGTGAAGATAATAGGCAGAATGACTCAAAGCAACGCTACGTGCACGGAGGAGCCAGGGCTGTCTCTCTCTACAACATGACAATTGAAAATGCACCACATCCTTCTCCAGCATCATATGAACCTTCTCTGGGCCGAGTGCAAGGGCTGACCTTCCGATAAAATCCCTCAGCTAATGTTTATCTTTCAATCAAAGAAAGTCCCATGACATGAAGCCCGCATTTAAAAGTCTTGTTTTTTTTACCCCTTTAAATATGTACATTCAAGTTAGTTATGCTTCGGCAGCACAGTGTCTGGCGGCGGCTGGGATTTCTTTACGCCGCATGCAGATTGATTGCAGTAACGCTATCTAAGCCTGCGGTGTTTCGGGCTGGCAACAGTGCACTTTAATTACCTTAGAGTGGCGCTGAAGAGGGGGCGCATAGTAATGGGGGCTGCACAACTCTTACTGCGTTCACTCGTGGTGCCTTGGCGGGGCTTGCTGGGCTTGCTTGTGTGCTTCCCAGAGAGACAGGAGATTGGGAAACGCGCGCGCGCGGCCGGCGCCGATCGCTTTCCAGAGCGTGCGCGTGACATCTCCTGTCTCCTGGGAAGCAGACCCGGCAACAATAGTATCGCGCCTGCGCGATGGCATATGGCTTCGCCATATGCATCGCAGGCGCGAGACCTAAAAAAGGGTAGTTTGTATAAATACCAATTTTATTGCTTTACGTCGAGTGATTCGGAGTATTACCAAGACTACAGAATTCGCGTGTACACTACACTTATAGAAGTATCTTTTCCCTTTAAATATCTATTACAGTAACAATACTTCTGGCAGAAACTGTGGATTAGGGATTTTTAGACAAAAGACTGCATTGCACAAATGAGCAAAGCCGAGAATCTGGGCACGCGTATCACCATCACTTCTGGAGCAGGGTGCAGAGCGGAGGCCCTGGGTATGAGCATCACCATCACTTCTGGAGCAGGGTACAGAGCGGAGGCCCTGGGCATGAGCATCACCATCACTTCTGGAGCAGGGTGCAGAGCAGGTGCGCTGGGCACACGCATCACCATCACTTCTGGAGCAGGGTGCAGAGCGGAGGCCCTGGACATGAGCATCACCATCACTTCTGGAGTAGGGTGCAGAGCGGGGGCCCTGGGCACGAGCATCACATCACCTCTGGAGCAGGGTGCAGAGCTTGGGCCCTGGGCATGAGCATCACCATCACTTCTGGAACAGAGTGCAGAGAGGAGGCCCTGGGCACAGTTATTACTATCTCTTCAACTCTCGAGTTGCGCATCACCATCACTTATGGAGCAGGGTACAGAGCGGAGGCCCTGGGCATGAGCATCACCATCACTTCTGGAAAAGGGTACAGAGGAGAGATGATGGGCACATGCCTCACCATGTCTTCTGGAGCAGGGTGCAGAGAAGAGGTGATGGGCACGAGCCTCACTGTGTCTTCTGGAGCAGGGTGCAGAGGAGAGGTGCTGGGCACGTGCCTCGCGGTGTCTTCTGGAGCAGGGTGCAGAGGAGAGGTGATGGGCACGTGCATCACCGTGTCTTTTGGAGCAGGGTGCAGAGCGGAGGCCCTGGGTATGAGCATCACCATCACTTCTGGAGCAGGGTACAGAGCGGAGGCCCTGGGCATGAGCATCACCATCACTTCTGGAGCAGGGTGCAGAGCAGGTGCGCTGGGCACACGCATCACCATCACTTCTGGAGCAGGGTGCAGAGCGGAGGCCCTGGACATGAGCATCACCATCACTTCTGGAGTAGGGTGCAGAGCGGGGGCCCTGGGCACGAGCATCACATCACCTCTGGAGCAGGGTGCAGAGCTTGGGCCCTGGGCATGAGCATCACCATCACTTCTGGAACAGAGTGCAGAGAGGAGGCCCTGGGCACAGTTATTACTATCTCTTCAACTCTCGAGTTGCGCATCACCATCACTTATGGAGCAGGGTACAGAGCGGAGGCCCTGGGCATGAGCATCACCATCACTTCTGGAAAAGGGTACAGAGGAGAGATGATGGGCACATGCCTCACCATGTCTTCTGGAGCAGGGTGCAGAGAAGGGGTGATGGGCACGAGCCTCACTGTGTCTTCTGGAGCAGGGTGCAGAGGAGAGGTGCTGGGCACGTGCCTCGCGGTGTCTTCTTTAGCAGGGTGCAGAGGAGAGGTGATGGGCACGTGTATCACCGTGTCTTCTGGAGCAGGTTGCAGAGGAGAGATGATGTGCACGCGCCTCATCGTGTCTTCTGGAGCAGGGTGCAGAGGAGAGGTGATGTGCACGCACATCACCGTCACTTCTGGAGCAGGGTGCAGAGGAGAGGTGATGGGCATGTGCATCACCGTGTCTTCTGGAGCAGGGTGCAGAGTAGAGGTGCTGGGCACGCGCATCACAGTGTCTTCTGGAGCAGGGTGCAGATGAGAGGTGCTGGGCACGCGCATCACTGTGTCTTCTGGAGCAGGGTGCAGAGGAGAGGTGCTAGGCGCGTGCATCACCGTGTCTTCTGGAGCAGGGTGCAGAGGAGAGGTGCTGGGCACGTGCCTCGCTGTGTTTTCTGGAGCAGGGTGCAGAGGAGAGGTGATGGGCACGTGTATCACCGTGTCTTCTGGAGCAGGGTGCAGAGGAGAGATGATGTGCACGCGCCTCATCGTGTCTTCTGGAACAGGGTGCAGAGGAGAGGTGATGTGCACGCGCATCACCGTCACTTCTGGAGCAGGGTGCAGAGGAGAGGTGATGGGCACGTGTATCACCGTGTCTTCTGGAGCAGGGTGCAGAGGAGAGATGATGTGCACGCGCCTCATCGTGTCTTCTGGAACAGGGTGCAGAGGAGAGGTGATGTGCACACGCATCACCGTCACTTCTGGAGCAGGGTGCAGAGGAGAGGTTCTGGGCACGCGCATCACAGTGTCTTCTGGAGCAGGGTGCAGAGGAGAGGTGCTGGGCACGCGCATCACAGTTTCTTCTGGAGCAGGGTGCAGAGGACGGGTGCTGGGCACGCGCATCACTGTGTCTTCTGGAGCAGGGTGCAGAGGAGAGGTGATGGGCACGCGCATCACTACGTCTTCTGCAAGCAGGGTGCAGAGGAGAGGTGATGGGTACGCGCATCACCATGTCTTCTGGAGGAGGGTGCAGAGCGGGGGCCTTGGGCACGAGCATCACCATCACTTCTGGAGCAGGGTGCAGAGCAGGGGCCCTGGGCATGAGCATCAGCATCACCATCACTTCTGGAACAGAGTGCAGAGAGGAGGCCCTGGGCACAGCTATTACTATCTCTTCAGCTCTCGACATGCGCATCACCATCACTTATGGAGCAGGGTAAAGAGCGGAGGCCCTGGGCACGAGTATCACCATCACTTCTGGAGCAGGGTGCAGAGCGGAGGCCCTGGGAACAAGCATCACAATCAATTCTGGAGCAGGGTGCAGAGCGGGGGCCCTGGGCAGGAGCATCACCATCACTTCTGGAACAGGGTGCAGAGGAGAGGTGATGGACACATGCCTCACCATGTCTTCTGGAGCAGGGTGCAGAGAAGAGGTGATGGGCTCGCGCATCACTGTGTCTTCAGGAGCAGGGTGCAGAGTAAAGGTGATGGGCACGCGCATCACCATGTCTTCTGGAGCAGGGTGCCGAGGAGAGGGGCTGGGCAGGTGCCTCATCATGTCTTCTGGAGCAGGGTGCAGAGGAGAGGTGATGGGCACGCGCATCACCGTGTCTTCTGGAGGAGGGTGCAGAGCGGGGGCCCTGGGCATGAGCATCAGCATCACTTCTGGAACCGAGTGCAGAGAGGAGGCCCTGGACATAGTTATTACTATCTCTTCAGCTCTCGACATGCGCATCACCATCACTTATGGAGCAGGGTAAAGAGCGGAGGCACTGGGCACGAGCATCACCATCACTTCTGGAGCCCTGGGCACGCGCATCACAGTGTCTTCTGGAGCAGGGTGCAGAGGACGGGTGCTGGGCACGCGCATCACTGTGTCTTCTGGAGCAGGGTGCAGAGGAGAGGTGATGGGCACGCGCATCACCGTGTCTTCTGGAGCAGGGTGCAGAGGACAGGTGCTGGGCACATGCCTCACTGTGTCTTCTGGAGCAGGGTGCAGAGGAGAGGTGATGGGCACGCGCCTCACTGTGTCTTCTGGAGCAGGGTGCAGAGAAGAGGTGATGGGCACGTGTATCACTGTGTCTTCTGGAGCAGGGTGCAGAGAAGAGGTGCTGGGCACGCGCATCACCGTGTCTTCTGGAGCAGGGTGCAGAGGAGAGGTGATGGGCATGCACATCACCGTGTCTTCTGGAGCAGGGTGCAGAGGAGAGGTGCTGGGCACGCGCATCACCGTGTCTTCTGGAGCAGGGTGCAGAGGAGAGGTGCTGGGCACGCGCATCACAGTGTCTTCTGGAGCAGGGTACAGAGGACAGGTGCTGGGCACGCGTATCACCGTGTCTTCTGGAGCAGGGTTCAGAGGAGGGGTGATGGGCACACGCATCACCGTGTCTTCTGGAGCAGGGTGCAGAGGACAGGTGCTGGGCACATGCCTCACTGTGTCTTCTGGAGCAGGGTGCAGAGGAGAGGTGATGGGCACGCGCCTCACTGTGTCTTCTGGAGCAGGGTGCAGAGAAGAGGTGATGGGCACGTGTATCACCGTGTCTTCTGGAGCAGGGTGCAGAGAAGAGGTGCTGGGCACGCGCATCACCGTGTCTTCTGGAGCAGGGTGCAGAGGAGAGGTGATGGGCATGCACATCACCGTGTCTTCTGGAGCAGGGTGCAGAGGAGAGGTGCTGGGCACGCGCATCACCGTGTCTTCTGGAGCAGGGTGCAGAGGAGAGGTGCTGGGCACGCGCATCACAGTGTCTTCTGGAGCAGGGTACAGAGGACAGGTGCTGGGCACGCGTATCACCGTGTCTTCTGGAGCAGGGTTCAGAGGAGGGGTGCTGGGCACGCGCATCAACGTGTCTTCTGGAGCAGGGTGCAGAGGAGAGGTGCTGGGCACGTGCATCACCATGTCTTCTGGAGCAGGGTGCAGAGGAGAGGTGCTGGGCACGCGTATTACACAGTGTCTACTGGAGCAGGGTGCAGAGGAGAGGTTCTTGGCACGCGTATCACCATCACTTCTGGAGCAGGGTGCAGAGGCACTGGATAAGCGCATCATCTTTAGAGATGGTTGAAAGAGCACTCTCTACTTCAGGTTTTAGAACACATTTACATCTTTTTTTTGATTAGAAAGGTATCAAGAGATAAATACAAAACGTAGACAATAATAGCATTTCAATTCAGTAGCAATAATTAAGACGTACAATATTCGAAAAACGATACAATGTCATACCACCATAATCTAAATACCACAAGTACCCAATTTATCAGGGCCGGACTGGCCATAGCGGGCACCGGGCAATCCTCTGGTGCGCCGCATAGGTGGGGGCCGGTTTTGGGCCCTGGGGGCCGTTTTTGTTACAGGGCCGTTTTTGCAGAATAGCTGCAAATCGGCCCTGTACCAAAATCGGCCGAAAACCGGCCCCGGCACAGAGCTCAGTGGCACCGCCAACCCCCCTGCCCCCCAGTGGGGAGGGGGGGGGGGGGGGGGGTGGCCGAGCACTTTGCCAGGGCCGGTTGTGGTTCCCAGTCCGGCCCTGCAATTTATACAATTTCAGAATTGTTTAAAATCCCCGCTGGGTATCCAGCCATACATAGAGCAAAAACTGCCCCTGACTGGAACCCGCTACTTTTTCAATTTTCGCTTTTTTGGGTTATGATGAATGGTCGTAAATCCCAAGCCGCAGGCGAGAATGAACTCACGCCAGCAGGCCCTGTGATCAGGAGGTTCGAGCTGCAACCAAGCCCTGGCAATGCACAATCAAGCCACTGTGACGGCATGAGGGTAGATCAAAGCCAGATTACATGGGATAGTGCTGGAATGGGCCAACATCATGAGCTTTGGATCATAATCAGCTTCCCATGTAATAAATGATTTAACTTATTAAATACAGAAGCCCAAAAAAAAAGAAAGGGAGGGGCAAGTGACGAAAATATGGATAGCCTCTGCCACTGGCGCTGATGCACCCAAAGCAAAAAGAGGTTGCACGAAGGCCTAATTTAAACAATCTATGAGGAGTATAGGAAGGAGAGGTGTGGCGCTGCGGCTAGGGCGACTGACTTTGGAATCTGGGGATAACGGTTCGATCCCCGGCACTGGCGGCAGATTAGCCCAACACCATGTGACTCTGGGCAATAGCTTGCTTAATCTTCCAGACGGCCCCCAGTGCCTAGAGACCCTTACGGGTGATTGTGCGCTTTACAAATTTGATTTATTATCATAAAGGCTCTTGAAAAAATGAGCCTTAAAGCGCTGAACACGGACACTGCTATCCCCCTTGGTCACTGTCAGGCCTAAATTCTTAGTCCATTTGTTTGCTAACTGTTGGAGATGTTGTTCATTGGATCCACAAGAAATACAAGATGATAATGGAACAACCTTTGGACAGATGAACAAACAGCTCCAAAAATAAATTGGGACACTTAGAGATATCATTAGCCGGCAAATGGGCGACAAAATCTCTAAGCTGCAGATATCTAAAGAAACCCTGAAGATATGTGCCGGGAGGACCCTGAAGTCACTCAGAAGAAAGGAAAATACCACTAGAGAACAATTGGCCAAGATGTTTAATACCAATCTCATGCCAAAATTTTTAATAGCCCTAAGTGCACATGCAGTGGCAAATTAGGGTTTCGACTGAGGGAAGAATAATGATTAAAGGATGAGACACGGAAATATGTTTTAATTTAAGTCCAAATCCTATGATAGACAGCCAGTGTCTTAAACCTGTACGTTTAAAGTAGACTGTATCAATCAGGCCCTGCACGGATAACAGTAAAATTTAAAACCTGGTACTCAGGAAACTGATTGGATAGCTGCCCATCGACCCCACCAATAACAGACAGCAGCCGGCGCCCAAATTAGGAAGGAAAATATAACGTCAGTGAGGGAAGGGCCATACCGCCCACATCGTGAGGTACCGTTGATACCGTATGGAACAAATGTTTTTTTTGTCTCCCCATATAAATCCCTGCCAGACCGTCTCAACCACTGTAAAAAACTGTTTAGGAAGATATATTGGTATAGACCAAAATAGATACAAAATGACAATTTTTATCAAATTACATCAGCCAATCAGCCCAAATGAAGCTTTTCCCATTTCTCGGAAAGAGTCATGGATTCATGATAGAGCCCTTAATAGTTGAGATCACGCATGTCCCTCATACAGGAAGAAATGCGAACCCCTAAATTAGTAGCCTCCCCTTCATGGCAGCAATTTGCAATGGCTAAAGTGGAGCTAGTTATAACTTGAGCTGTAACTTATACCCAGAAGCTACACCAAACTAAGCGGCTCCCGCCTCAGGACCAACAAGTGCATGAGCAGGAGATGGCAAGAGGATCAGCCACAAATGACATACCTTACCCATGAACCGATTAAGGCACATGGATGGTGTCCAAAAGCATAAGTCTCTGGATAAATGGTACCAAATATAATGCAAATAATAAGGGGGGCACTGGTCATCCCTGCAGAACACCCCTTTAAAGCATGGTCTATCTGGTATTTGCCCCATACTAACATTTTGGGCTGATATTGAGGTATAAAGTATATTGATCCAGATTATGAAATTTTGTCAGAGACCCATTTTTACAAGGGCCAGCCAGAGAATGCCCCATGAGAACCTGTTGAATGACTTTTTGGCCTCAAGCAGAATCAGTCCTGGGGCTCTCCCTGTGTTTTTGCGACGTCCAACACAGAAATGGTCACATTGATGCGAGGAGTAGCGTCCCGTCTCGAAATAAATCCATGCTGTATATCATCAACTAAAGTGGCAATGACAGACCATAAACAATTGGCCAAAATGAGAATATAGATTTTTGTATCTGTATTCAGTAAAAAAGTCAGGCAAAACAATACACAATTGAGAGAGTCTTTCCCCTACTACAAAAAGATTGAAATATATGCTTCCCGCCAAGGCGCAGGTACCATTTTCAAAAAAGCTGAAGAACTTACCAGCTCTTCAAGTTCGGGCACACAAATATCTGCAAATACATTTTGATATTCTAGGGAAATAGAGTGGGGATCTGATGCTTCCTGGAGGCTAATTGGCATAACGATTTCCTAATCTCTGCATCTGTGATGGGATCAACAAGCATCTTATATTGTGTAGTAGATAAACAGGGTAAGCTCATTCCCCGTAAATATTCCTTAAAAATTGCTACTGAGGGAGGACTCTCCTCATGATAAAGAGTGGCATAAAATTGCTGAAATGCAGATAAGATGTCAGCAGGACCTGACTGGCCCTGACCTGTTGAATCCCGAGTACTGAGAATTGTATTCTTGGATTGTCTCTCTCTAATCGGAAAAGACAAAATCCGACTGTTGGATCTGGCCCTTTTGGCAGGGTTATATCCAAACATTTGCCTTCCTCCTGTATTTTGTCTGACCTGTTTTTGCTCTCTCCTCAAACATGGTATGATTGGTCTACACATGTTTGGCATATTTAATTTGTTTATCAAGTGATATACTCAGGGCCTGTAAATTAGTGGGCCTGCAGTGCTGCGTGCACCACGCAAAGTAGAAGTCTTTCAAACCTGTCTCAGACCTCTGCTACAGCAGGGCAGTGTGCACAGTTTACTGCCACCGTGACTTGGCATTTAGAGTTACTTGCAAGCCTGAAACTTCCCTTTTTCTACATGTTGGTCATCCATAAGTTAGACCCTAGGGCAGGGTGCTGTGTAGGTAAAAAATAGGACATGTGCCTTCATTGTGTGGCATGTCCTGGTAGTGACAAACAGCCTATTTGTGTTCTCATTGCTGTAGGGCCTGCTGCTCTTATAGGGCTGCATTGGGAATTCTCAGATATGTTTTTTAGTGGTAATTTCTGATCTGAAAGGAGTAGCTTTGCCATGTTTGGAATAGTGGTAATAAATTCTCCTTGTTGGGGAAGGTGGATTTTTCATTACTATTTTAGAAATGCCACTTTTAGAGGGCATTTCTCTGTGGTAATGACCCTTCATGCTTTGCAGCCTGACTCCAATCCACATCTAGGGTAGAGTGCTTGCTGGGCTTGTGCATACTTTCCAGAGAGCCACTACACAGGAAGGGCTGGGTGTAACCGGGTGGAATCTGTATTCATCTGTACACTGAATGGTCTTCCTGGGCTGGGAGAGAGGGAGCTGGGGCACACTTACATTTGTATAGGTTGTGTCCTGCCCTCATACAAAGGCATGTTTACCCCATACTGATATCTGGAGCCAGAGCTGGGATTGAATGGGGGTGTTGTGCACTTCCAAAACTTCTGTTGAAGTTACCTTCACAAAGACATTGTGAGTATAAGTACAAGGGGGCTCTGACCCCATGATTGTAGACCCTGTATAAGACTTGTAACCAGACACTGCTGGCTCCATCTACATTCTGCACATTACCAGGAGGAACTGTTGCACTGCCAGGAGGAACAGCCATAGGGACTACTTGCTTTACTGTACCGACCTGCTTCCTGCTGAGGAAACTGCCACTCTGCCCAAGGAAACTAGTGTGCTGGCCTGCTGCCAGCTTGCATGACCTTCGTGCTCCCAGTGCTCTCCAAGGACGGGTGGGATCACCCTCCCTGCTCAGCTGGGATCTCTGTGCAACCCCTTAAGTTAAAGTTCAATACAAATTCTGCAAAGTGCAGGGGAGAATTCCCCTGGGCATCAGATAGCCTTCCCTAGTAGGCCTGTGCTCTCTCTGATGGAAGTCATTCCCCCGTGAGAGGCACTCCAATTGAACGAGCATGTCCTCTGAGCCACCTTGCTCACTTTTGTTGCATTGGGACTGAAGTCCTGAGGCCGACTCGCGTCGCACAGGCAGGTGCAAGCCGGCGAGTCTTCGTTCTGGGGAACTTGCCAATGTGCCAGGCAGAAGCCTCAAGGCATGACACACAAAGGAGTAGGGAAGGGGAGAAGTATATATTAAATTGTGTATGAATAGGAAACAAAGGCACATGTCCAATGTGGAAAAATTGCCCTCACTCACAAAATTATGACATGCTTCATCATAGGGTGTGCTACAGACACCCCCACGCAGACCAACGCCGGGAGCGGAGGGAGCAACAGTTTTTGGATCACCGAAGAAAAAGTGCAGCCAGTGAAGATTAAAACTAGCTCTGATGTGTACCCACAGCCAAATGTATTCAGGGGACATCTGGCTAGATTAAAAATGTGAAGGATGGAGGTGAAAGGAGACAATTAAGATTCCTTCACCCCACCTTTACTGCCAAAGTGTCGACATGTTTCTGCCGTCGAAGGTGTGCCCAAAAGAAAGGGTCACTCAGCATTCGTCAGGACCCTTCTGGACCCAAAAAGGGAGGACCCCTCCGATCCTACCTCTTGTATCTGTGGAGAATGCTCCCAGTCAAGCAGAGATACCTTGAACAATACATGTGTGATTTGTTAGTTGCTTCAGTACCTTTTCGGCTTCATGGGAAAGGCGTTTGAACAGATTTTTGTAATATTCCGAAGACAGTAGATCAGCGCCAGATTGCTCTGCCATAATTGTATTCCTTTTATCCCGGCAGATAGTGTAGTTAAGCATCTGACTGCACACAACGGCTGTCATCGTGTTACAGACTATTATTGGCGAGGCTGAGTTTTGATTATCATGAAAGTATTCTTTCAGACAGTCCATCATATAGTTCAGATATCGCTTCTCCAGCAGCAATTTGCGGTCAAAGGACCACATGCAAGCGGAAGCAATGACCGCACTGGAGATCTGTGTAATGAATACAGAGAGAGCATTATGAGTCGAGATAACACTTGGATTCAGTTTAATTGAAAGAGATGGTACGACAGTGCTGCTAGCAAGAATCATATCAATCAAAGAAAGGACCCTAAGTGACGCCAAGTAAAATTGTATGACCTGGTGCAAACCCACCGCATGCACACCATTGATCAATAAGATCATGAGATTTAATGACCTCCCTTAACGCAGCGCAAGGTTTTTTAATGAGCGACTCGACCAGCATCAAAACTGAGGTCGTATCAAGTTGCAATATTAATGGCAAATGAAAGTTGCTACCGATAAAAATGGGGGCGTGTTAGACCTGGTATCCTTGGCATGGTTTCCGCTGTCTTTTTGCCTCTGCCTCCTCTATTTTTGCTGTGTGCTGGATTTCGTTTTTGCTGGTCTAGATGCTTTTGGAACTTTGCCACTGCTGATTGTTGCCAAAGTACAAGAGCTCCCTCTATAAATTATGAATATGGACTGGTGTTTCCATGATTGGCTTGTTTGACTTACTATTAAATCCCTCTTATAGTGCACTGTGTATGCCCAGGACCTTTAAGTTAAATGCTGCTACTGGGCCTGCAGCACTGGAACACTTATCCATTAGATCCGGCTTTCAGCAGTGCAAGTTGAGGATATAGATGGGGCCAATAGAGTAAGTGAGTGGAGCTAGTGGAGGAGGTGGGTGGAGACAGAGGAAGTAGGTGTAGCCTCCTAAAAATATTTGAGCACCTGCACTTCATATTTTACAAATTAGGCACTGCGAGATGTTGCAGAGTAGCTACATTTGTTGGAAACATGGTTTGCCCTTGGTGCACCACTGTGGTTTGGGAATGAATTCCAGCGTCGGTGCAATTGGTTTAGACTGGCACAAGCGCAGTGCTCTTCCCTTCTACTACTTTCTGTGTACCACCACCAATGAAAATGTTCACCAAAAATCTAAACATTTCTAAAATGCCAAGGGGTGATTTCCAAATATTACACACAATCCAGTAAGTGAATGTTAGGACGTTTATTTTTTTTAACAATTTTATGGCTGATGTGGGAGGGCCCAAAGGACCATCTATATGTGGCATGTTGTATGTTGTGCCGAGATGAGCATTGGTAAACCTCTTTTTATCTACAGACAACTATAATTGTCTAAGCATCATGAAGGGAGTGGGCCACATTCATAAACTGCATTCAATACATTTCATGATACACCATTATAGTGATATCTGGTGGCACACGTCGTATACATTGTATTGTGCACAGCTGCATAGAATCTTAGGAATATTTACAGGGGTTTCTTCTGATTTTCCACTTTAGGGATCTGAGGTAAATTAGTGGCAAACTGTGCATTTTATGGCCCATCAATGAGAGGGCCGCGAGTCAGGAAGTTGGCGTTTGATTGTGTTTTTGTGGGTGTTTTTCATTATCCCTTTTCCTTGACCCTGTTACAGTAGTAATGCACTCAACCACAAAACCAGTCCACAGTCCACACTACTATTTGGAGCCAAGCCATCTTGCAGTCTGCGCTTTGTGGAAGATCCTTTTGAAACAAATAAGCCTGTTTGTCAATTCTAATGGGTGTACCTGTAAGACACAGTGGAGCCAGAGAAGGACTTTAAGATATATGTTGTATCTTGAGTCTTCCTGCTGCTCAGCTAGTATGCATGAGATGTGGAATGTTGGATGAATGGAATGTGAATGTGTTGTGAATGTCAGTTGGGTGAGGGCTGAGCAGCAGGACAGCTGCTCCTGATGGGGTTATCATTATAACTTATTACTTAACATCTTAACTTAAATAAAGTAACTTATGAATCTACAGTTCCAGCTTCTTTCTGATTACTTCAATATACCTATCTGCCAGCCTATGAGACAAGCACATGTGGATGTTGCAGGCCTGTCAACAAAATTATCACATTATCACATTATCTGCAACACCGAGAATTTGTTTCCCATGCCACATACCTCGTACCTCCACAGTTGTTCGCACATTTGTCCACATTTCCTCAGAACTCTCCCCATGAAGGGCCAGATCAGCTTTTCAAAGGCTTTCTCGGCATCCAGCAATTTAAGTCTGCTTAAATTTACTTTTTTAATGGCCTGCTTGATAAGGTGAGCTAGCCGCCTAATATTGTCACAGGTCTGTCTCCTCCCGACAAACGTGACGGATCCTTGTGTCTCAACAAAGGCAGGAAATCCTCCAGCCTAAGTTCCAATAAAGGTTCTCAAATGTGTTTGAAACGAGGCGCACCCCAAGAAATTCTTTATTACATAGGCCTATGTTTGGCCTGCTAACTGTGATTCAAGGTATACTGTCCCAATCTCGATTTAGTAGTCAACAGCCGCAGTAGGAATAGATGTGTGATCTGGCATTATGGCTGATCTGATGCCTGATCTATGGGTAAATTCTCTTGAGAGAAATCTCTGATCAGTTCTGTTATGTTATTTGTGGGAGAAAAGTGTCATGATTCTCCCCTCGTGTTATGCCCATCATCTCAATATATTGAATGCTTCCCAAAATTCGACCAATGCTATCCAAGTACATGTCATTTTGACTCTGAACTATCCTGTTCTTTATCCAAAAAATTGGTTAAGTCCCTAAACAGGATCAATTTACCTTCTGAAAATCCTGTTGAAGCACGCATAAGCTAGTAAAGAATGAATCTCGGCCCTGGCTGGATACAATGTCTAAGGCAAAATCAAATATTACAGAATCTAAACTAACCTGAAACAAAGTGGATCTTCCCTCCTTATCAGCAAGAGTCTGTGATTCAACAAGTGTCTATAAATTAACATTTCAGCCTCAAATGTTTCGATTCCACCTGTGGCATGCATCTAAGTCGGGAAGAGGTACAACTTGTTCTATGGGTTTCTGCCCTGAGGCAATGTCTTCCTTGTACCATAATGCAGTCAGTTTAGCATTGCCGAGATAAGGTTTTATGTTGTTCCTCTTTGTGAGGAAATTCAACCCTTTAAAATATAATGTCACCCTTCCGAACTTGTATAGTATAGTTTAATCTTACGGACATCCACTTCTAGCAGTCAGATTCAGCATCCAGGTGGGCTTCCCTCCTGTACCCCAAAAACAAAACTTCAAATTAACCACTATTACTTTTTAGGTTATGACTACATTGGCCTCTCTCTACCCAGCTTCTGTCAGCATAGCTATCTGAACTACTCCCTCCACCATGTCTCATCCACCATCCCTGTGAAAAGCAATTACGTGGTGGTTAGTCCTACCCATTCCTTACTTTGCTTGATTCCCCGACACCTCGCTATGGCCCACTTGCCTTACTCATCCTTATTTCACCTTGGATCATAACAAGCCAATTCACAAGCATTACAAATTTTCTGGAAAGGGCTTGTTGAGTTATCTCTGTCTTTATTCAATGGCCTCCTTCTCCTCTTACCTTTTTCTATTTCCATGATTCCACATTTGATTTTTCCACATGAATATCCCTGGGGCCTTTGTGATGAAATTAAAGTTTCTGTCATCAAAGTGAAACTGCAGACTAAAAGCTCCACTTGTAAATAATCTCGTCAACCGAGCCCTCCGAGATATGTTTATCCACTTTACTTTTGTCAATATGGATTGGGCCATGGCCAGGAATGAGGTTATTTCGCAATCACCTAATCATCATCTCCAGTGAGGCAATACATACCTGATGACTTAAGGAACTTCAATGAGTTACTACATAGAGCTGCTTGTAAACTGGATGACCTAGTTATTGCAATTGTATTGTAATTGTATGTCTATAGCGCTTACTACCCCCGACGAGGCGTCAAAGCGCTTTTTGGCGAGTAGCAAGCTACTACAGAACCGAAAAAGGATTAGTGGTGGATTAGTATGGTGAAATTTGAGTGGTGGACATGTGAGTGTATTAGTTGGATTGAAAAGGATAATGGAGGGATAGAAGAGGGAAGAGTCTAGAAAGAGCTTCTTGGGAGATCGTAGTAGTAAGATGTGGTTTGGGATGAGTATAAGGAGAGATGGGAGAGAAGAATCTCTAGAAATTGATTGGAGAGCTCATAGTAGTAAAATGAGTTTTTGGATGAGTCAGAGGAGGGATAGGTGAGGGAAGGATTTAGAAGGGTTGTTTGGGAGATAATGAGTTCATTTTTAGCTTAACAACTGTGACAGACTAGATGTGACACCAAAAGTTAAAGTCAGACAGCTCAGACTCTGTATTGCTTAGAAGCAGGGATGGAGATTGTGAAGATTCAGTTTAGGAAGCCGTCAAAGCACTAGTGCTCCTTCTGTCCTTAATAAAGTGGAATTAGACTGTTTGTGCAGAAGAGAATCCCACAGGCTTGAGAAGTGATGTCTAAAAAAGACTGGGAGAAGCGTTTGTGTTTCATGAAGTGCTTCTATGTCCATAGGAGAGCAGTGAACACCAAAGAGCTGTAGTTTCTGGGACAAACATTTGAGGATCTGGATGAAAAGACAGTTCCAGTAGGGGCACACTATGCTAAGCACAGATTTTTTGCTTAAGTGTGTCTAACCCTCGCCCTTAATTACATTGGCCACGCCCCTTTGAGTGTCTCCCCTCCCCCTGGTTTTTCATCTCACTTAACCCCTTCCACGCTCATGACGAGCTGGGCTCGTCATGGTGTAGCCTCCTCGCACGCTGATGACGAGCCCAGCTCGTCATGTAACATGGGTTTTTTAAAATCTCAGCATACGGCCATAATTACAATAGCGCCCATGAGGTTAAAGCCCTGGTTCGGTGTACTAGGCAAGACGGCTTGCGTCAGATCAGGTAGAGGTACATGATCCGAGCAGCCTGAGGGTGGAAAGGCTGGATTAGTTCTGGCCCAGTGTTGTGACGCACCGGCAAACTATTGTAGAAGGGTGCAAGGGGGATGGTGATTAAGTTAAAAATTTACCCCCACCCCCAATATCCCCCCCGGAAACATTTCTGCGGAAGCCCATAATTGAAGGCCCTGGCCCTCGCTGTGATTATCTCTATTAATGTTACAAACGAAACACAGGAGGCAACACAACCCACCTGTACACCTGAGGTGGCTTCACTAGAAACGTCTCCGTCCCTCCAGCCAGTTCTATGTCTTCAGGATAGTCTGAAACAGAAGGGCCACGCACAACCCACCCAAACTACGATCAAACAATCCCGACAGAAGAAGGCCTATTCTTCTTTGTAACAAAGAAACTGCTTTGAGCCAAAAATCACCAGAAACCCATATTTTTCAATTTAGAAATGAAATGAAATGAAATGAAATGAAAATGAAATGAAAATGTGACTTGTAGAGCGCTGCAGCTGCCCTGAGGCGTCCAGGCGCTAAAAACAGAAGGAGCCCTCGTGAGGTTACTTTATTAGGCATTAAACAGCAGGGTTTTTAGCTGTTTACGGAAAGTAGTCAGATTGGGGTTATTCCTCAGCTGCAGAGGGAGGGAGTTCCAGAGTTTGGAAACGTTATACGAGAAGGAGCGTCCTCCTGCTCTGGCTCTGCGAATTCTGGGGATCTCGGCCAGAAATGCTGTAGAAGAGCGGAGGGATTTGTTGGGCCTGTAGGGAGAAATCAGGGGCCGATTGATGTCTGGGCCAGTTTCCCAGAATGTCTGGTGGGCGATGCAGAGCGATTTAAATTTTACTCTGTCCCTGACAGGTAACCAGTGCAGGGTCTTTAGGCTGGTTCTCACTGAGGTCCTCCGGGGGATTCCCAGCAGCGCTCTGGCAGCACAATTCTGGGTGCGTTGGAGCTTCTGTAGGGTGTAATCCGGGGCTCCCAAGTATAGGGCGTTATTAAAGTCCAAACGAGATTGGATGAGGCCCTGTATAATTATCTGTTTGGCCTCGAAGCAGAGGAGGGGAAGGACTTTCTTGATCACTCTAAGGAGGCCAAAACAGGTGGCTGAGATCTTAGTGGCCTGTGTGTTAAGGCTCAGAGACTTGTCAAGCCAAACACCTAAGCTTTTGATGTTGTCTCTGGGGGGTGGGGCCACTCCCATGCTTGGTGGCCAGATCGGCTCTATGGAGACGGGGGAGGCTGTGCCCAGGATCATCAGCTCAGTTTTATCGTCGTTTAGCTTCAGGCATGAGCTCATCATCCACTTCTTTACGTCCTCCAGACAGGCCGCTAGGTCTGGTGGCGCCTGGAGGCCGCTCTTCTCTGCCAGGGAGACCACCAGCTGGGTGTCGTCCGCATAGGAGATGATCTTTACACCATGCGGACGAACAACCTCAGCCAGTGACCTCATGTAAGCGTTGAAGAGCGTGGGGCTTAAAGAGGAGCCCTGGGGGACTCCGCATCCCAGGGGACGAGTGGATGAGCGGGATGTGCCGTCGAAGACCTGAAAGGTTCTGTCGGATAAAAAAGAGTTGAAGCATATCAGGTCACTCCTAAGTCGGCAAGGCGGGTTAGCAAGATTTTGTGATGTACCGTATCAAATGCGGCACTTAGATCGAGGAGGATCACTGCCACTGATCCTCCTCGATCCAGGAGCCGTCTTGCCTCCTCAGTCACAGCCAGTAAAGCAGTCTCTGTCCCATGTTTGGTACGAAAACCTGTTTGGGAGGAGTCAAAGAGGTGGTTTTCCTCGAAAAACATTGTCAGAGTGGTATTGACATGTTTCTCCAGAATTTTCGATGCCCAAGGGAGTAACGAGATCGGACGATAATTACTGGGGTTGGCCGGGTCGAGGGAAGGTTTTTTCAGTAGGGCCCGCACCATAGCATGCTTCCATGTTGAGGGAACCGTCCTACTGGTTATGGAGGAGTTCATGAGCTCCAGGAGCGTGGGGAAAATAGCAGTGCTGGCAAGGTTTAGTGAGCCTGGGGGGGCAGGGTCACACGGGGAACTGGATTTTATTTGTTGTGCCAGTGTCTGTACGGTTTCCAGTGTTATCAGGGGAAAAGACTCCAAGCACTTGGTCGAATTTGAAGTCAAGTGCGGGTTTTGGCCAGGAAAGTTTTACCCTTCAATGTTTTTGATAGTAGCCATGCTGACTTTCAGGCCCAGGCTTTGTTTCACTCTTGTGACATTAAACAAGCATTTTCAAATCAGAAGGTCTCGTATTTGCGAGTGTTTAAGCTATTTGCATTGTCATGTTATGCTATATTATAGCGGCTTGTAAAGCGCATTGGTTACTCCATTACAGAGTGTCCCCGCCCTGATTTCCAGTTGAGGCTAAAAACATACGTATGGGAAAAATAGGCAGTGAGGAACTAGGGAAGAAGATTTTTTCCTAAACAGCAAGTTTTAAGCTGTTTCCTGAAGGTAGATTATGACGTCTCTAGTCTTAAATATGGAGGTAGGGAATTCCACTGCTTGGCTGGCAGGTATCTAAAGGAGATACCCCCTGTTTTCTGTTGAATGATGGAAAATGCAGACTAAGCCCCTTGCGGACCATCTCAGTCAGCGTGTAGGGTGGTAGTAGTGTATCATAGTAGTGTATTCACACCCTTACCCGGCAATATTCTGTGGGCATAGCACAATGCTTTAAAGGAGATCCTTTCCTCAATGGGGAGCCAGTGTAGAGTCTCCAGAGAATTACCAGTTGGTGAAAATCTGGGGATATTTAGCAGCTCCGAGCCTCAGCTTTTTGCACCCGTTGCAGCTCCTCTTCAGAGCCCCCAGATATAGAACATTGCAATAGTCTAATCTGGAAGTCACCAGAGCCTGGACCACTGTCTTTTTGGCAGTGTCCGGGATGAGCCCTAGGATTTATTTCAGCATTTTTATAATCCCATAACAGGTACCCGTTAGGGCGGGAATCTGGTCAGAGAAGGAGAGTGTGGAGTCGAACCAACCTCCAAGATTTTTCACTTTGTGACTCGGACAAGGTGGGGACCCTAGCATACTCGATGACCACATAGAAGGTTGTTTTCCTACCACTATGATATCTGTTTTACATTAAGCCTAAGGCAACTGTGTTTCATCCAATTTGCCATGTCCTCTAGGCAGATCTTGAAATCCTCTGCCGCTTTGTCGTTATCCGGGCAAGGGTGAGAATCAGCTGTGTATCATCTGCATATGAGACCGTCCGCACCTCATGTTTGTCCAACAGGTCTGCCAGTGATCGCATATACAGGTTAAAGAGGGTCGGGCTCAAGACTGAGCCCTGAAGTACCCCCTGTTTCAGGTGTTGAATGGACAAAATATTGGGTTGAAGAAAAGTTTGAAAGGTGCGGTCCTTTAGAAAACTCACCAGCCAACCAAGTGCCATACCTCCTATCCCTGCATGATGTAGTCTGTCCAGTAGCAAGCCAGGAGAGACCGTGTCAAAAGCGTCACTCAGGACAAGCATGACTAGAGCCACCTTTTGACCTTCATCAGCAATTTTACGCAATGAGTCTGACACACGAAGTAGCGCAGAGTCGGTGCTAAAAAAGGGTCTAAATCCAGACTGTGTTTCGTGGAGGAGGTCATGTTCCTCTACAAACTGAATTCATTGCTGGTTGACAAACTTCTCTGCAATTTTGGCAAAGTAGGGTAGTAGTGAGATAGGTCTTAGATTTTCAGATAGCAGTGGATCGAGGTTAGGCTTTTTGAGTAGAGGAATAATCATAGCATGCTTCCACTATTTTGGAACTAAGCCGATGCAGAACGACAAATTCAGTACAGCACAGGTGCATTAGCAGTACTGCCTTGTTCCAGGATTTCTGTGGAAGCGGGGTCTAAAGGGGATCCAGATTTAACTTTAAGCATAAGGCGCGATAGATCAGTCTCTACAATTGGTTTTAGATTAAGAAGCTTAATTGGGACATCTGGTAGTGGGCAAAGGGAGAGAGTCATGTTTCTGACCACTACTCCCTGGAACATGTTTGACAAACCACACCAAGCGGGGTTTAGTCAGACCAACACTTAAAGTTCCTGGTTTAATAGAACCAACTACACAGACTTCCTCGATGGCAAAGAAGATACATCCCTCTACTCCAAGACTTAGAAAACAAATACAAGCCCAATGAGCAGGTTGCAGCATTTTTTCATGAACAGGTGAATTGCCAGACTCTTTGGTGGTCTCGCAACTGCAACGAATTTATCAAGTCCACTGGACAAAGCATGCAAATGTCCAAATACACATCCATCAATCCAATGTAGGCGTCAAGCCTTGGAGGATCTTCGCAGCAACAGAAGGCGAGGGTCTGGTGAGGAGCTGGGTCACTGAAAGCCGCCCAGAATCATTCGGAAAGATAAATGCTACTAACACAGCACCAGTAACAGCAGCATCAAAGCATGTGATAATGCTGACAAGCACAGCTAATCTCCCAACACACAACTGGCACAACCCGCATCCCTTATATGTGCAAACTTGCATGGGCAGGTGAAAAACCACAGAACCAGCCCCTCACCAAGATTTCTGAGTTGATGTCCCACAATCAGTAGTTGGCAATCAAGGAAACAAGAGGGACATGGTGAAAAAGAACCAATCACACACTCCCTCCAATGAAACTACAACTAAAGGTGCAGGCACAAAGCACTAGAACAGAAGAGACCCACAATCTCAAAAAAACATACATTGATTCGGGGTACAAACAGGTGGACGCAGGTAAGGGCACTGGATCGCAGGACCTAATCCAACAAGGGAACACCATGCCTTTGGGCCAACACTTCACCGGGCTGCTAACATACCAGCATAGCTAAGATTTGTTGGAAAAGGTGAGCGCGCCCTATGTATAAGCTTGGAGACATATCATACATTGACCTAGCTGAGTGCAGTCATGCATCCACTTCAGAGAGCTGCATGTAACCTGTAGGTTACAATTCTCAATCCTTGAGGTCTACTCTGTACTTCATCCCTCTATGGTCAGTAAAATGCATACCACAGAGGCCACCATGTGGAATCATCAGCAGCGCGCTAGTACCGGTACCAGTATTTCCGGCTGCAGTAATGCTGCAAGTTTTACCAGGACACCCCTCCAGGTCATACCAGGAAGACTCTGTCCCAGTAAATGCAATGGAGTTAAAAGTTTACATGTGGACGCCAGTGACGTCACACCAAGTTTTGCATTTTCTTCCATGCTGGTGTATAGGGGATCAATTTGTGATCCGCTGGTATTACTAGGACACAGTAGCATGGACACCAAGGTATCAGGAATACCTGGTGTGCCCCAAATGGCCTCTTTTACTGGACCACTGGTAACTTGGGCCTTATTGGAGACCACGCTAATACCAGGCATCACTAGGGCAGCTATTAATTTGATCTTTTATGTAACGTGATAAAACAGATAAGCACTTAGAGATCACTCCCAAGGGTACCACTGAATACACAGCTCTTGAAACACGCTGCAGCACTGTGTAGCCCTCATTTCCCCTCTCGTTCCATGAACCCCGAGAAGGAAAGTGCGTGCACTTTCACATCTGGAGAGCATTGCGGAAGCCCACATCATGTTGGCGGCTTTCATCTGCACAATGTGGTTTATATAACAGTTTATCACTCCAACTCGTGTTATTTGACCGAAGGAAAACAGATGTTTTTTTTGTCAACAGCTCTGATGACCAAGACGCACGCACTCTCAGTGGAACTGTCTACACCCACTCTTGTTCCAGGAGTTACATAGACCGGATCTACATTCTTTTTGCTTCTTGTATTCTGCTATATTTTCAAGCACTATTACTGTACTCAGGGTCTCCTTTTCAACTAAAGAGACAATTGATGACATCTACATGTTTTTGAACGGCTGCCTGTCCAGAGGAAGACCCTGACAAGTAATATCAGATTGAAACATCATCATATCTCACCCGCAATTGTTTGACCGGAAATAATACACATGCCCCAACATTTGCACCTTTTATCTTTTACTTGTTGCTCTTTGAAAACCTCAACATATATCACACAGCATTTGAATAGTAATCACTTTTTTGGTTTAAACTACTGAGTCCACCTCAGAACGAGAAACATAGATTCTGATGTCTTTGCCCAGCTTGCCATCATCGCAAAATTGTTTTTCTGGGATATAACAGATTATTAATGAATGAAGAAGAAATTGTGATAGGATATTACGGATTCAAACATACCGAAAGAAAGGTGTTTTCCTATTGGATACACATAGGAAATGTATTGTGTTTGAAACTACACACTCTGAAGATCTCTTTTGAACAAAATGCTGAGTCTGTAGTTGTTTTAACATAACATAAAGATATGGTTTTGATGTTAAATAAAGAAGATACAAGAATTTCGTATAATTGCATTGGATCTTTTAGTTTTATTTGTTTTGGGTGCACCACTATTGTAGTAGAGGTTCTTCAGGAATAAGAATTCAACAAATCCAAGTAGAGGTGAAGAGGTATTTATTAGAGCATCCACCTTCTTGAAGATCAGCAGTGTAACTGACAATTGACTGATCTCCAAGATATACAAAAACAAACATTATTCAAAGAGATACAAGAAATGCATAGAACACTGTGCAGGGAAGGTTCAACTAGGATTCTACAAAGAACGAACCTGGAGAATACCAAAGAGTTCTCAAGTGGTAAACATTCTAATAACAATACAATACTACAACTATGTTTAAAATAACATGTTTTTCTGCTTAACAGAAGTGTTATTGAGGAACTGATACGTGTAGGGTGTGATGAAATATTTGATTTTGGGACAGTGTTGGTTGTGCGATTTGTATGATCTAGCGTCTGTGTCAAGTTGTTTGAAGCAATCACCGTGCCGCCGCGTGTCATACTTGAATTTTTTTTCAGTGTGTGTGTGTGTAATCTTATCACGATTGTGCAGGTTACTGAATTAATTGACTTTTTGACACCCATAAACAGGCTAAGTACTTGTTGCATTTCACTATTTTCCTTCATAACTAGCATGCTTTACCCTTTAGTGATGTTCGAATACACTACGAGCCGATTACTTAAATCTGTAACTTTTTTTTTACTACAGATGGTGGTAACTTGCCAATTCTGAATAGCATAATTCCACAAAATTAACGTAAAATTACCCCAAATTATGTATAATTGAGCAAAATGCATCTTGCGCTTAAACAAATGACCTGAACAGTCCGTTCGGGTAAATATTGAACTCGAAAATGTAATTTCAAGATGATTTCTGGTTGCTTGCATTCAAAATCATGACCCTTAAATTCGGATTTGTAGTTTTGCACTCAACATAATCTACCTGAAATATTTGTTGACCATCCACTTTAAAGGAACAGCTGCTCACATTCAAAAGCTGCCCCTCGCATACAAATTTGTGGTTTTGCACTAAAAAATTATCCAAACACTCCACTATGGTAAAAACTCTACTTGAAATATATCCCACGTTAAATCAATTACTCGAACAGTACATCTCGAGTTAAAATTTCTTCCCGCAATTATGAGATGTGGCATAATGGCATAATCTCAACAGTTCTGCATATTTTTTGTTATGCAAAATTATCAGAAGTAAGTCAATTACCCTGGCGTAAACTAAAATTTCACCCAGGCCTACAATTTATTGAATGTCTCCAGAGGGAATTTTTTTTCTCTTGTCTTAACCCCTTGCATGCTGCCGCGATTCTGCGCCTGTGCGGCAGAATCGCGAGTGGGCGGGTTTATGACGGCCCCCAGCCGTCATCAGCACACGCGCACCGTAGTGCATGACGGCTGGGGGCCGTCATCAGCATGCAAGGAGTTAAAAAAGGACAGCAGCATTGAGTACTGCTCATGGTCTGCTGCATAGGGCTTCACTGAAATCAACAAGCAAACTGACCCAGAGGGCCAGTTTAAATCCTACATTGATCCATCTTTGCCCAGACGCTGTCTTGTGCAGTCCACAGGCTGACAAGCTGCATCTTAGGCAAACTGGCAGATTAAACACAAAGAGATCATCTTTGTTCCAATTTAGAATTTGCAGATTAAAACCAGATGCACAAAATCCTGAGTATCATTAGCCCGTGTAGGGAAAGCTACAGGAAAGTGCAGAGAGGGTCATGCTGGTGAAGAACCATAATAAGACTTCCATGTTTAATTCATAATCAAATATAGAAAAAAAGTTTTTACATTAAAAATGTTGCTTCTTTATTTGTATAAACCTTATTAATTTTAATATTGTTAAATTTCGCGACACATCCTCAAACACTCTGAAAAGGACTTACAGACCCTGAGCGGTCCCTGGACCACAGGTTAAGAACCACCGGCATACCGGATGGACCAGTGGGCCAACCCACTTCCGTCATTGGATGACTTCACTGCGAGTGACAGCATTCTGTTCTTTCACAAGGAGCACATACACATGCAGAGTCGTTCTCTTTCGTCCCAGGGATAACTTTGGCAATATGCCCTTTTTTTTTTTTCACAACCAATTTTATTGAGCAAATGAGCAATAAAAAACGTGGCATCCCCAAGACCGAAGATCACCACGACTATATCAGTACAGTAAATCATATAGGCAGCAAATGTTTAAGCAGGTCTTAAGAATAGGCTCAGTATGAAAAGCCCCCTCCAACCCACCCTACCCCTCAACCCCGACCCCCCAACCCCATCCTCCCCCCAACCCCCCCCAACCACACGTGTACATATAGCAATAGAATAAAATGTGTAGGTGCAGCGCAACTGGAGCGTCGCTGCTTCGGGCCAACAATGTCACTGCCTTCAAATGTCCTCCTCTCGCTCCGCTGGGGGATCCAGGGACAGACCCCGGTAGTCGGCCCACCGCTTCCAAATTTTGTAGTGTTTGCGCGGGCAGCCCCTCGCCTCAAAGATCGGCCTTTCCAGGCCCATGAAATAATCCAGCCCAGCTTTCCACGCAGACAGGGGGGGGGGCCCTCACCGCTTTCCACGCCCGGGCCAAATCCCGCTTGGCAACAACAAGCCCCAAAAGCAACAAATGGCGCTTATATATGTTCCCCCCAATCCCATCCATGATGTGCAATAATCCCAGCCGATGTGTACGGGGAAGGTCCCAGCCCAGGACCTCAGACAGACAACTCCACACACCCCTCCAGAACCCAGACAACCGACCACACGACCATACAGTATGTATCAGAGACCCAGGCACCGCCCCACAGCGCAAGCATTCCGGGGATGCAATCAACCCAGCTCTCCACAGCCGTTCACGAGTATAGTAGGCTCGATGCAAGTATTTAAATTGGATGAGTCGGAGCCGGACAGCGATGGCGGTTCCACGTGGGGATTCTAGCGCCTCCCTCCAATCGTCCTCATCGAGAGGGCCAATGTCCACCTCCCATGCCGCCCGAAGAGAGTGTAGGGTAGAGGAGCAATGAATGACCAACGTCTGATATATCCGGGAAACCTTTCTGTCCCCCAGATCCCCCATAAACACTTTTGCCTCAACCGGGCTGAATTCCGGTAGGGAGTCTAGGCCGGCGATGCTCGGGGTGAGGGCATGGCGCAGCTGCAAGTAACGGAAGAACTGGGACTGAGGCATTTGGAACTCTGTACGGAGTTCCTCAAATGATTTAAGGGTGGCGCCGGACATGACCTGGCCCAGTAGCGTAATACCTATGGCTTCCCAGCCCTCAAAGCCGGTCAGGGCCGCCAGCTCCGGGAGCAAACCATTGTGCCAAAGCGGCGTCTCGGCCGTTAACTTGCCCCACCAGCCCATGCGGCGTAGGGCCTGCCTCCACACAGCAAAGACCACTCTGGTAACCGACGGCAATACGCGGCGCAGGCGAGCTGAATATAGAATGGTGTAGAGTGTATGATCACCCATGAGCAACCGTTCCAAGGCATACGCCGGATCCCCCCTATCACTATACCACCATTCATTAAGAATAAGCAGTTGGGAAGCCTGGTAGTAGGAGAGGAGGTCCGAGGTGGCCAGGCCACCACAATACGTAGACAAGAAGCATGTCTTCAACGCCACCCTGGCCGCACCGCCAGCCCATAGGAATCGACCCAGCACAGAGTTAACTTGACAAAACCACTGTGGGCCGATAGGGTACGGGAAATTCTGAAGTTGATACAGGAGACGCGGAAGCGCCACCATTTTGAAGATGGCCGATCTTCCAAAGACGGTAAGCGGCATCCTGGACCAAGTCTTGACATCAGCCTGGACCCGCTCCCACACTGGCAGGACGCCACGAGCCCAAGCCACGACGCGTGACTCCGATAGGAAGATGCCTAGATACTTCAGACCATCCGTCGCCACCCGCAGTCCCTCAGCCCAGGGGTCAGTCACAACTCCGCCGCCCAGCACCCACAGGGTCGATTTATGAAGGTTGAGTCGAAGACCAGAGATCTCGCCAAAGACGCGCATGACCTCCAGAACCCGGGGACCCGAGCGTTGTAAGTCGGTGAGAAAGAAGAGGACATCGTCCGCATACAGTGCAATCCTATCCACTAGGTCGTCGTTCCAAACAAATCCGCGCAGCTGAACATCCGCCCGCACCCGGGACGCCAGGGGCTCCATAGCAAGGGCGAACAGGTACGGGGACAGAGGGCAACCCTGCCGAGTGCCCCGACCAATGCGAAAGCGCCCGGAGGTGGCCCGGCCACTCGGACTGAGGCCGTGACGTTAGTGTAGAGCAAGCGTAGGTACGACAAGAACACTGGACCCAGGTTAAGGCGGGTCAACAGGGTAAACAGGTATGCCCAGCTCACAGAGTCAAAGGCCCTGTCCATATCTGCCAGTAGGAGTGCCGCCTGCTCATCTCGAGCGCCCATGGTGTCAACCGCCGCTTGCGCCCGCCGAATATTATGACGAGTGGCCCTACGGGGCATGAATCCGGCCTGGTCAGGATGGACCAGGTCAGTAATAAGGGGCAGCAGTCGGTTCGCCAAGGCCTTAGCCAGAATTTTGGCCTCGATATTTAAAAGAGAAATGGGCCGGTACGAGTCGTGCCTGTCCGGCGCCCTGCCCGGCTTCAAGAAAACCACGATTTCGGCATGGCGCCAGTCGGGCGGCAGTTCCCCTTGGGTCCGTGCTGCCTCCAGCGCGCGCCTATAGTGAGGCCCCAGCTGGAGGTGGAACTTTTTATAGAATTCGAATGGGTAGCCGCTCGGGCCCGGCGCCTTCCCTGTATTTAGTTGTCCCAGGGCCTCCCCGAGTTCCTCAGCCGTGAGCGGGGCGTCCAGTGTAGCTCTGGTCTCATCTGAGACGGCCTGTGGCAGTAGGTCGTCAAGATAGGCGGAGATCTCCTCCGTCTCTAGGTGGTCTCGGGAGGCGTACTGCGTCTCATAATAATGGGCAAAGCTAGCTGCGAGCATGTCTGGGTCCGTCATAACCGAGCCGTCTTCCGCCGTAAGACCCGGCAACGTGAGAGGCTGGAAGGTCGCCTGGC
The DNA here is from genome assembly GCF_964263255.1 of Lissotriton vulgaris. NCBI lineage: Eukaryota > Metazoa > Chordata > Amphibia > Caudata > Salamandridae > Lissotriton > Lissotriton vulgaris. The sequence continues at coordinate 118,509,776 of NC_141687.1, forward strand.
ACAACCTGTGAAGCATTGTACAGGACTTGTCACCCCACTGATAAACCCTGCTACGCGTGGCGAGCCACGCCTGTCTGGCTTCGTCATATAGGACCGAGGCGTACGATTGCTGGGCCTGCAGGAGCTGCCGTATCACGTCCTCGTCGCCCCCATCTCGGCCACGCTGTTCCAACTCCTCCACGCGGGTGGCGGCGGCCACAATGGCCTCCCGATGCTTCCGCCGTGCAGCCACACACCAAGCAATATCAACACCCCGTATCGTGGGCTTCAGCGCCTCCCACACCACCATTGCATCCACATCCCCCACTAGGTTATCTCTCCAATAATTATCAATCGCCCCACGCAAGTGATGCACATACTCGGGCTGCTGCAAATGCCACGACGACATCCGCCATCGAAACGGCTGTCTCTTCGAGGGGAGGCCTATAGTAGCCACAACTGGGGAGTGATCAGACAGACCTCTGGGGAGTATCGCAGCGTCCCTGACACGGCTCAAACAGGCACCAGGCACAAACAGATAGTCAAGTCTCGAGAAGGAACCATGCACCACCGACACATAAGTGAATTCACGCGCAGCAGGATGAAAGTGGCGCCAAACATCAACCCAGCCCAAGCTATCCACCGTTGCACGCAATCTGGTGTGGGCGGCTGCATGGGGGGGATCCACAGCTACAGGCACCCGTCTCTGGCGGTCCAGCCCACATCCATAACCTCGTTCCAATCACCCCCAACCACAGTCAGCACATCCGGAATTTCGTCCCATAACGCAAACAGTCTCTCAGACAGGGCCCACTGCATGGGAGGGGGGGCATACACGCTACCAAAAACCACCTGCTCGGTACCCAGCAGGCCCTTGATGAAGACATACCGGCCCTGAGGGTCAATCCATTGCTTTTCATGTACATACGCCACCCTGCGATGGACCAAAATTGCCACCCCTCGTGAGCCCCTCGCGAAGCCTGCATGGTACACTTGCTGGAAGCCGAATCTCTGGAGGCTTAGGACCCTGGAGCCCAACATATGGGTCTCCTGAAGCAACAGCACATCCACAGTCTCCCTTTTCCCCCAGCGTAACACAGCCCCACGTTTGATTTTATCAAGGATCCCCCTCACATTCCACGTCACAACGCGAATGGCCTTATGAGGAGACACAGTCGTATGATCAGCCATCATCAAAACAGTCCCCTCCACCAGGCCCTCCGCGCCACCCCGGCGCACCCCACCATCCAAGTGATCCAGCAGCAATATACACGTGCGGTCCCACCCCCCCCAGCCCTAACGCCCAGCAGTCCATCCCAGGCCCAAGCCCCCCCAAACACCAACAACAGAACAACGCCCCCCCTCGCCCCACTCCCCCCACCCCAATACCTCATAGGACATTGAAGTATCTGTCGCGGCATGGAGAGGCCCGGGTCCAGAACAGAGGACCCAGGGCCCGCCATGCCAATGGATCCCAACACCCCGCTCGTCACACACTCACCACCCCCCCAACAACACCCACAACTCGTGAGGGTCTGAGGCCCATAGAAGCCGCCTCCCGAGCCCCACAGCGTTCCCACCCATAGTCTCAGAGTGTCTCAGACGTATACTGACTGGCATGAATAAAGTCTCAATAGAACAGTCTCACCAGCCGATCCATCGCGATGTAGGGCAACACATCACCCGGCAGAAATAAGGTCCAGTCCCCCTCAGAGTTCAGCTGCCAGCATCGGAGTGTTCCGAATCCCTCGCGCCACCGGTCTGCGTTGCACTAGCGGAGGCTGACCGTTTCCGCGATCTAGACCTCCGGTGTCGTCCTTTTCGGTTTGGGCGGTTCGTCCGCTCCGGCGACGATCCCTGGGACCCGCCTGGGTCCAGCCCCGGTTGGGCATGCGGTCTGAGTCTCACTGCTTCATCGGTCCAACGAAATACCTCCTCGGGCGTATCAAAGAAATGCGTCCGGGACTGGTACACCACTCGCAGGCGGGCCGGGTACAGGAGGGAGTACTGGAGCTTCAGGCCCCGCAACTTGGCTTTGGCGGCCACAAAGGATTGTCTCTGCTGCTGCACCATTTTCGTATAATCCGGGAAGATCAGGATGGTATGGTTTTCATAGGTGAGCGAGCCCTTGTTCCTCGCCTCCCGCAGTATGACATCGCGGTCGTGGTAGTTCAACAGCCGGGTGATAACAGGCCGAGGACGCTCACCCTCCGGCGGCCGCTGAGTCAGGGCCCTGTGCGCTCTCTCGATCACAAATTATGCGGACAGTGTCCCTTCGGGGAGCCAGCTCTCCAGCCACTGGGTCAGAAACCGCTCCATGCTATCCCTCTCGCATCGCTCCGGAAAGCCGATGAAGCGGAGGTTGTTCCTCCGTGCGCGCCCTTCGGCATCCTCCACTCGGGCCGCTAGAGTCTTCTGGATACACTCCACCTCCGCCATTCTCTTCTTCAGTGCACCAATGTCCGTTTCGGTCACCGTGATCCGAGATTCGGTCTCGGTGATCCGCTCCACTGCATTGCGGAGGTCTTGGCGGAGCAGTGTAACGTCCGCTCCCACTGCCCCGATTTTAGCATCAAGCATGTCCCGAGATTGGGTGATGGCAGCAAGGATCGTTGCATTGTCTGGCCCAGACCCGCTACCGCCGCCAGATGCCCCGGAGCCACCGCTGGGCCCGGTAAATTTATCAATAGGGCCATGCTTAGGCGGGCCTCCTCCACCAGCCCTGGTCATGGCCGATCTCAGGCTCAGCGGGACCTCACTCTGGACGGGGTGGGCACCACCCGCGACAAGTCTCAGTAGTCCCTCGGGAGCGAGTCCGCTGCTATGAGCGCCGGAGGCCTCTGGCCCTGGAGCGGGACGTCGACGCTGGTGCCCTCCAAGGAAGAAGGGGGCAGGCCAGTACAGTACCGGAGTCGCGAAACTCGAGGCCCCGGCTTCACAAGGGCGGGACAGGCCTCCACCACGCCTCGTCGCCTGCAAGTGTCCTCGCAAGGTGCAGGAATATATGGCACCTCCGCGATCTGTGAGCAACTGAAGCTGCAGAGCCGGGACGTGATCTGCGCAGTTGATGCCACCTCCAGCAGCGCGCTCGCAACCGCCACTGGGCGTCTTGAAACTCGAGGTCCCCGGTTCACAGCCGGTCACTAGGCCGCACGTCGCCGCCGGCGCCTCTGGGTCCCAGAAGAGATGAAATCGCAGGATCAAGACACCGGAGAAGGCAGGGCACTCTACTGAACCGATGCCACTCACCAGGTACCAACTGTGGGCTCGGGGGCCAGGATAAATGAGCGGATTAAGTCCGGGCCGGTGGGAGCTCTACAAGGCTGCGACCGCCATCTTCGCCCGCCAAGCCACGCCCAATATGTCCTTTTTGAGGTTCAAAATATTTTTACTTTTAACCAAAGTTTATTTTTAATATTGGTGAAGAAACAAAAGCTCCCTCAGCCATTAGGTTTTGAAAAATCCATGCCAAAACAAAACAAACATTTACAAAGTCAGAAGCTTGTCGCCAACACCAGAACTACTGGCTTTGTCAATGCTGGATTTAAAACTGCAACCGACTAGCTTATTATACTGTGCGTAATTGTGTTTTTCTAACTAAGGACTTAAAGGTTCACAATGCTTTCTCTCACGGGATAGGAAGTCGTAGCACTATAAATATACATGTTACTATTACCCAGTTCACCAATTAAGATTCCAACCAGTGACCCTCCAGTAAGAGGGTCCGCATGAACCACATGAGCTTTTCTACCAAAACAGCCCATTTCCCACAGATTAGTTTAACTTGCATTAACTTTTCATTTAAGATGTGTGCTTTATATGTAAGGCTCCCAGTTTTCCGTTTCTACAGATTTTTATAGATAAATACAGACAGAAAACATTTATTTTCTTGTCTGTATTTATTTTTAAATGTGGATAACAACGGAAATTGGGTTGCTTTTTGAGTACTTCTAAATACTGTCTGCCATGACTGCCAGGTGTGTGGATTGATAGGTAAGAGGGCTAAAAAAGAAAGGAATATTAGAGGAAAGAGGCTTTGACAACAGAAGATATGCATAAGGTTCACACCGAAATATGCATATTTTCTTCTAAGAACACTGATTTATTTTTTGTGGCTCTTTACAGAATTGAAACCTAGTAGGCATTGAAGCATGAGTGCATATTTACCGGTTAAATAAATGTGGAAATATACTAATTTTAGCTTTATTTTTTTACAAAACCCAAAGTAAATATGGATAAATACAGACGGAAGTGTCAAAAAATAGATGCCATAAAACTGGGAGCCCTAATTTCATGTAGGTGAAAGTTCAACAAAATAGTTACGGAATATTTTGTTCTTTTAACCACATCTCTGATGCCACCCCCACACTCTCTGACCTCAGCCCCCACTGTACCCAGTGTGTCTGTTCCAATGCTTCGACCTCCAATGTCTTAATAGTAATAATGTCGGAAAGACTTTGAAAGTGTATACATGTTTAAAGATGCTGGGGTTTAGTACCCAGACCTTTCAATTCATTCATTATTCCTTAGTTTAGACTCCTGCATCAATTATGGGTCTCAACAACGTTATCATCACCTCAGAATCTAGATTATTTTTTCATCCGCCATTGTCAGTGCTGCTGAAACAGGATTCAAAAGAGACACATAATTGTAGAAGCTTTATTTCCATCTAAAATTATTTTGGTATTAATCAATTTACAGGCTAACAGTGCTAATCTTTGGCAGGAAATAAATATTCTTTTATTATCCATCGCAGATCCATGTGTGTCCTTGTAAACAAAGGAAATTAAATTAGTTAAAATCTCCTACTTTCTAATGTTTCCAAAAAAGGATTATAATTTGTTCCTAAATTCTTCTATTGGCAAGCAGCACGACCTTTCATTTCCCCATCTCTAAAATATTTCTCATAGACAGGCTATTACTTATTTATGAATATTTAATAAGAACCTCAATATATCCAACTGTAATTATGTCTAGAGATTGAGGCTCAATGGATTTAGCTGAAACATACTGCATTTGTTTGATTAATTCGTCGCAAAGAGCGACAACTCATAATGATGGTGTCAATCACCATTGCAAACAAATATTGGCTCGAGGACAGTTCCAACATGTTAGCTCACAGTGATTGCAATCAAACCTAACATGTGGAAATGAGCATGTATAGAAAACAGCGGGGAAAGAGGTTTACTTCACCGCATGGATCATTATGAAGGGTACCCCTTTCATATTTTTCAAGTGGGATACAAGGCTGTTTCTCAATAAGAGGTGTCCAACCCAGGTCCTGGTGCAGAAGATGCAGAATAGATTTCCAAATGGAAAAACAAACATGTGATGGGTTGGATGCTTGAATTAGCCACCGGTAATTGTATGTTACAGTAGCCAGTCTAATAATCTACAGGCGACCCACCTGCATCTATGCACAATTAGTGTTAGGCTATTGTGTGTGTTTTGTGAAACACAAAAGTTAACACATTTCACAATTTTAATATATATTTATATTGAAAATGAACATGTCTGAAACATTTACATATCGAAGGAGAATGAGAAATTAAACTGCAGGTAAGAGTCCTAGAGTGAGTGCAAAACCTGCTTAAGTATCTGTGACAAAAGCCCACATTAATGTCTTGAATACACTTCAGCTTGTGTCAATCACACCTGTTCAGGTCATGTCTGGTGATGCTGACCATGACACCGTGGAGCTTCTGTAAGAGAAGAGTTCTGCAAGCTTGAGGGACTCTAATGCGCCCTGAGTTTTAGGGGGAACATCCTTTACGACGCGGATTTTACTCCGCAGTGCTTTTACGACGCGTCCGTTACAACGCAAGTCATAACCACGACTTGCACTCGAGGGCACTAGAGGATTAAGAATAGTATATTTACTATTCCAATACCTTCCCTAGTGTCCACGGGGACTGGTGTTAGAATAGTAAATTATACTATTCTCATATCCGCGCCCCCATCGCAAGTCGTGGTAACAACTTGCGTTGTAAGGGACGCGCTGTAAAAGCACGCGTTGTGACGGTATGCCTCGTACCGTCATACATCCGAGTTTTAGTGATGTATTAGGGGCTTATTTGCCTGGCGAGGCCCCTATTATGTGCTGGGACGTAGGTTCCAGGCTCTTCTTGAAATCAATGCACTGAATGCAGAATACATTTGATATCTGTTCATCGACAGTCCTTCGGGTCAAGTTATTACTGGGATCTTTTGTTTTCCTAGAAGTGTCTTGTGAGCCCTCTGAGGCCTGACACCTTTCAGAGAATTGTAATGGATCCCGAAGATTGTCACAGTAGGAGGATCTCAGAGGCCGCGCCCCTATGATATGATGTGACAACCCGAGCCAATCAGACAGGAGATCTCAAACTCACAGGCACTGCCACCAAGAGTTACGCCAGGATTCCTCAGATCGGGAGTCTGCGAAACAGCGTTCCTAAAGCTAGAAAGGTTCTGAGCTAGATCAGATCTGATCAAAAGGGTCTTGATAACCCATCAGAACCTGAGAGTAATAGCCGCGTAGACTACGGTCTCTGAACGGACGCCCCTTTGAAGTCGGACCACCTCAAACTAGGACCGTGTTAGATCCCTTCAGAGTGAGAGCATCTTAGAGCCGCTAAGACTAGGGGTTTCGCTGGTGGCCTGCGCGAGATGCGATGTATATCCTTTCAACAACGGCCAGTTACCGCTGTGTCGTGGGTTCTGGTGCATTCGTGAGCCGGGTTGTGTGCAGTCATCATGGTGACTGCACCGGCTCGTGGTCGGGGCGCATCCGACCCAGGGTCCTCGGTGAATCGGCCTTTGCATCCACTTGGCGCCATGGCTGAGGCCCCGGCCCACTTGGGGGGAGCTGTATTGACATAACACTGGCCCGTGATTCCCAGTGACAACCCATGCCCGCTAGCCATGGCATCCCTGACTACACGCAACAGAATGAAGTCACGGCATCACTCACCACCCAAAGGGGGCTTGTCACGCCATTCTTTCACCCTTATACAGGACATCAGGAACATGGTGTCTTATCGCCGAGGGCAATGGTGACAGGACTCGCTCCAAGATTAGGCGGGTGAGTCTGAGTACACATGTAAAATCATGGCTGCAGCTGTTTTAATTCATGTCACAGCTAGATACCAGTCATCATGAATTTTTAACCTTTTTATCATTCCACTTTAGTTTTAGTAGTTGCATCCCTGGAATGGTATTCACATTCCTTTTACTTGGTCATCAGACAGTTGACCCCCATTAGTGAGCACTTTGTGGATGACAATGGGTAAATGTCTTCTTCATGTCACCCTCTACAGTTTTCCACATGGCGGAACTAGGCGCATACATGAACTAGATTAACTTTTGGACTACTAGTAGTGTAGATAGTTTTCCCTATCTTTGGTCCTGAGGAATTGCTGAGTATCGGTTTGAACTCAAAGAGCATGAAACATGTCGACCATTCAATAGAGTAGGTTATTGCTTCAACGGACCCTGGAGCCGTACTAAGCAACCACTCTCTTTCTTTGTTTTGAACCCAGGTGGGTTACCACTTCATTAAAGGTTTTTGTGGACTACCCAACCTGTTTTAACATCACTTTAGTACATCTATACCACTCACTTCCACCCCCTGGGGCCCTCACCCAAAGATCAACATACGGCAGGAATAAAAGATCCCCGTCAAAGAGCCCCTTTATGGGTGCCCGTAGGGTATTGCACCGCCTACCCAATGAGGGGCAAGGCCATATGAAGAAGCATGACACCTACCTTGCTGGGTGTGTGAGGCCTTTAATTCCGAAAAGGAGGATCCCCCTCCGGTGTGCCTTCACTCACTTTTTAGTTGTCAACTGACTTTTCCAAGTTTTTGTAATCAGGGGAACTGTGCATTCTCTTCTTGTTTTGATACTGCGTAATCAGGGTGCATGCACTGGACCCCATTAAATAACAGCCCTATCAGTCCCTCTTTGTGTTTATAATAACATATGAACGCTGAAATAGAAGGTCCAATCAATTGATTATTGGCCCCAAGCCACTACATTGCCTTCAATGGAGCGCCCAATAGTACAATGCTCCAATATAGCCTTATAGCCGGCTGCGAGTTTTGATCAGGACTATAATGAGGCTGCGGGCCGTTTAAGAACCAGTATAGCCTGATGCAGAAGGGCTATAAGGCTACTGAACATTCCATCCACTCAGGGTACAATGTTCGAAATCAAAAATGGAGAAACAGAATGTTGGAGCAGGAGGCTAAGAGCCATTATAAGCCCAGAGCCACTCCACGGTCTTCAATGTAGCTCCCCGGCATGGCCTTATTTTCACAAAACCCTTGGGCAAGAAACCAGTTAGATCATGGAAGAGGCGAGGAGCACACAGGTTAACTATTTCCTGCTTTCTGGGGCAATTTAACCATGATGACACATAATTAAGGAGACACGTTGTAATTTTAAATCATGTGGTATAGGGAAACCTCGCCCGTTCCCTCTACTGTTGTCCACGTCAATAGTGATCCCAGCAGTGTGCAACCAAAGTCATTGGACACAGCACAACATGTCCTTCGCGATTGCTGGGCATAGAGACAGTAATGTTTTTGTATGTAAGGTAGAACAAAGCAGGTATATAATGAGGTGCTACCACACAACAACGGCAAGAGGTAGACAGGATTTGTTGAACTCACTGGGAAATGATGAAAATATGACCCAAAACACAGCAAGCACCATTGCCACCCACAGAACACACCATCAACATTCCACATTTTCTGACACACAGACACACACCCAAACAACCTTCTAAGCAGAAGCGTTGTGAGGATTTTCAGCAATAGAATTCTGGGCTGGGTTGGACTGGCCGCCCTGGCACCTTGCATTTTCCCACTGGCTTTCAGGCTGTGCTATTGAGAGGGTATTTGTAAAGCGCATCGTACACCAGACGCTCATTGTGGCTAAAACAATGGAAGACAGAAACAACATAGTGATTGAGGCCTATCTGTGAAGGAGGTATGCTTTAAGGGATTTCTGACAGTCAGTGAGGATTGATTTTGGAAATTGAGAGCGATTTTGTACCAGTCTCTAGCAGTTGCAATAGAAAAGCTCTGTCACCACATTTTGTTGTACAACTCCAAGCACCTATAAGAGAAATGTTTTATCTGACCATGCTTGCCTAGAAGTATTTTATCAAGTATTTGTTTAGTCAAAATATCAGGCATGTTTGCATAAATAGCTTTAAAAGCTAATGCTGTTGCCTTAAAGACAATCCTCTTATTAAAATGTAACCAGTGAAGGATCCTGAAAATTGGAGAACTTGAGAAAAACGGCTGCCTTGAGAGCAGGATGGAACGCCATGGCTGGATTCAAACTGGAATGGCATAGTGAGCAACAAAACGATGGAATTAGGCCCAGATCTCTGTACTGGGGTGAATTTATGACATTGTTCTGCATTCAGTCCATCAATTGTTCTTTAAGCATAAAAGCCCACACGGGATCATACTACTCATGGCTCTTGCAGTGTGGGGTTTGTTTGAACATCACTGCCAGGTTTTAATTTGATTTCCAGTTGTAGGTCCTGTCACAATGACCTACAACTGGAACTGTTCTAACATGCATGCAGTTCACACATCTCACACTTGTCACATTGGGACTATCGGCCCCATTTCACCCGATATGACTGGCTGAAGCCCGAACAAACAAACAGTTAGCCTACATGCCCACTCAGCTGTGTGATGTATACATGTTAGACATGTTCTTGTGTGTAGAGGAGCGCTTATTCTCAGGCTCCCAGGAAAAGACACATCCCTCCGCAGGGGTGAGAGCCGGCTCTTACATCCCAGATTCACACTGTGTGAGGGTCTAGTTGTACCAGGCATATCCCAGGACTGACAACGATCTGAGAGGAAACCATAGCCGCCAAAGAGCTTGAGCTAGGTATCAACACATGGAAGATCTTGGGACCAATGTGCAGGGAATGATAAGAGGGTGCCTGCAGAGGTAGAACAGAAAGCGAGATATCTCATCACCTTCCCGTAGAAGCTCGGCAGGAGTGCCCAGGCTGGGCCATAAGAGCGTGAGACTTCCCCTATAAATCACTCTTTTGATAAGTGGCTGGGCATGGAGGCGACTGAGATGGGAAGCAGAAGACATGGCTCTGGATGAGAATGACCATGCAGTCAGAGCATTCTGGCACTTTTGAGCTCCTGGACTCTCCTTGTATTATTATTGTAAAGTTGCATCTGTAAAGGTTGAGATCACCCGGCCACAAAAATATTTTGTACATGTGTGAGTGACTGAGTGCGCCCTACTCTAAGATTGATAATAAGTAAAAATAAAAGTGTTTTAAAATGATTTTCAGAATACTGTGACACATTAGTGCCATACCCACAACAGCCTTCAACCATGCTGGTGTGGTCTACAGCTGATCGGGAGGAGTCTGTACGCTGCATAGCCTGGAAGGAGTCCTGTGCGCCGCTTAGTCTGGAAGGAGACCTGTACGCCGCTTAGTCTGGAAAGAGTCCTGTAAGCCGTTAAGTCTGGAAGGAGTCCGGTGGGCCGCTTAGTCTGGAAAGATTTCCGTACGCCGCTTAGTCTGGAAGGAGACCTCTACGCTGCTTAGTCTGGAAGGAGTCCTGTATGCTGTGTAGTCTTGAAGGAGTTCTGTATGCCGCGTAGTCTTGAAGGAGTCCTGTACGCCACTTAGTCTTGAAGGAGACCTGTTCGCCGCTTAGTCTGGAAGGAGTCCGGTGGGCCGCTTAGTCTGGAAAGATTTCCGTACGCCGTTTAGTCTGGAAAGATTTCCGTACGCCGCTTAGTCTGGAAGGAGACCTGTACGCCGCTTAGTCTGAAAGGAGACCTGTACGCCGCTTAGTCTGGAAGGAGTCCTGTATGCCCCGTAGTCTTGAATGAGTCCTGTACGCCACTTAGTCTTGAAGGAGACCTGTATGCTGTATAGTCTGCACTGTGTGGGTCTGTTCTGAGATCATTGGATATCATGGTCTCTCCAACTAACAAAGATAGCCATCTCAGAAGGTGATCCTTTGCTTTACTTTCTATTGCCGAATATAACAAGAATAGCTGCGCTCAAGTACCTGGAAATGCAGGGGAACTCCAGACAGGCAGGTGTCAGTCTGTCAATCAATATAGCTTTATTCGATTTGGGGTCAAAAATCATAAAAGCATACAGTTTAAAACAGTTGTAAATAAAACATACATACAATAATACATAATATCTACATGTTAAAAAATGTTTGCCCAACCCGTGGGAGTAAGTGTCTTATAACGTACCATACACAGGTCAGAATTTGATCAACCAGCAATTTAATAGGGGTTCCTGTACTTAGAACTATAGAGCAATGATTCTTGACGGGTATGAGTAGGAAAACCTCTGCCCATTAACATGTTGCACCCTGCCTTTAGACTGGATGTGGGGGACCACGACATTCTGGGGTAAAAATCGTGCAAATCCCAGACGGAAATTGGACTGTTTCCCACTTGGGGTGCGCAGGTACACCGGTACGGGACAATATGTCTCTGCCTAAATCTTACAAGCACAAAGTCACCAACGATATCTTTTTGGAGGGAACCCAGCCAGCCCACCCTTCTAACACTCATTATTGTACCCACAAGGTTGGGTGGCAAGGGTCTATTGTTGGTCAGCCAAAATTTGACCTTGTTCAGCAAGTCGTGTTGTCTCTCGGTTTTCCCTGGAGGAAGTACTGGTACTCCCGCGAGGACACACACAAAAGGAGCTGCCTCCGGGGGAAGTTGGATGGGAGTAACTTTGTTATAGTGTGCTCTAGGGGAAGCAAGTTGCGAGAAGGTAGGTATAGGGGGGTTCTGCGAAGTATTGGGACTGGTACATTGGGGACTATTGGTTGGGTTAAGACCCTTTTGCCCTGCGTCGTTGGCTTTGGGTCTTTCGAAGTAGAAGATGGGTCGGAACATTTGGGTGCTACAGTACTTTTGCTAGCTGGCAAGGTCGACTTGGTGGACTTGATGGTTTCTTCCAATCCCGTCAGCCTGTCCCCTAGTGTGTTTATTTTATCTAACAGTGGTGTTATGACAGAGCTGACCAGTTGTTCGATAAGGGATAATAGCTCCACCTGTATAGGAGATGGTAGGGCAACTAGTTTCTCAACAGACTCAGATATCATTGAGGAGTTGCTGGCAGGAAGTGTAGGGCTTAAGCACAATTTTTGAGGTTTAGGTTGGTTCCCCATGTTATTAACCCCATTACATTTCCTTATAACGGATGAGGAATCAGGAATGGCGAGCCTTTGGGTGTTTTGGATGTTATCTTGATTAGATGATGGGACGGGTTGCAAAGAGCTGACAGTGTCGGGTGATGCGCAGAAGCTTTCAACAGGAAGCGGTGAATCCACTAAAACGTGTGTGGTTTTGCATAGGAAGTTTAACTCATCTAACCACGAGGGCGCTTGGTCTGCGTCAACTGTTTGTAAGGTCTCAGTGGGCATTGTTGTGTTATCCCCCTTGTAAGTCATATTGTGGTTTAAGACCTAGGTCAGAGTCAAAGTCAGTGGATAATACGCCACAGAGAAGTAAGTGTTCTTTACCTCATCTTAGCATGTAATCACGAAATCAGGGGGGATGACCCCCTCCCGTCCTCCTCGGGTCTCTGAGGGCCTAAGAGGGCCCGCCCTTTGCCCGGGCTTAGCCCCGCGCTTTGACCCGCGCGCTTCCCGCCGGACAGAAACAAGGTCTGTATAAATAGGTCAAGGAGGCGGGCCGGCCGGGGAAGAGTACCAGCTGTTGGTAATGACAGGGAATGCTGGTACTCGCAGTCCCTGGCCGCCGCACCCGCCGATTCCCCACAACAGAGAAAAGTCAGCAAAGAGTCTCCAAGTGGGCAGTGTAATCCTCCGGTCCTCCCGCAGGTCCCTGATACGGCAAACCTCGAGCCGCGAGTCGCACCCGCAAAGCGGGGGCGGCAAGAGGTATTTGCAAACGGCAGCAAGCAGGAGGCGGGGCCGGCCGGGGAAGAGTACCAGCTGTTGGTAATGACAGGGAATGCTGGTAATCGCAGTCCTTGGCCGCCTCACCCGCTGATTCCCCACAACAGAGAAAAGTCAGCAAAGAGTCTCCAAGTGGGCAGTGTAATCCTCCGGTCCTCCCGCAGGTCCCTGACACGGCAAACCTCGAGCCGCGAGTCGCACCCGCGAAGCGGGGATGGCGAGAGGTATTTGCAAACGGCAGCAAGCAGGAGGCGGGGCCGGCCGCGGAAGAGTACCAGCTGTTGGTAATGACAGGGAATGCTGGTACTCGCAGTCCCTGGCCGCCGCACCCGCCGATTCCCCACAACAGAGAAAAGTCAGCAAAGAGTCTCCAAGTGGGCAGTGTAATCCTCCGGTCCTCCCGCAGGTCCCTGACACGGCAAACCTCGAGCCGCGAGTCGCCCCCGCTTCGGTATTTGCAAACGGCAGCAAGCAGGAGGCGGGGCCGGCCGCGGAAGAGTACCAGCTGTTGGTAATGACAGGGAATGCTGGTACTCGCAGTCCCTGGCCGCCGCACCCGCCGATTCCCCACAACAGAGAAAAGTCAGCAAAGAGTCTCCAAGTGGGCAGTGTAATCCTCCGGTCCTCCCGCAGGTCCCTGACACGGCAAACCTCGAGCCGCGAGTCGCCAGGCAGGTGCCCAGTGCTCATTTTCAGTTGGTGGTTGCAAATGGGACCCACTCTAATTTTTGGGGACCTGCACTTATTTGTCTTCAATAGCACTGGCCGCAGGCTAATAAGCAAAACCATTGACCCCTGAACGTATTCTTTTATATATTAATCACTGCCGGGTACCTATTGTAAGAATTGTTTAAGTAATTCCAAAAAAAGATCAGGATTGGCTCTAACTGACCCACAGGTGTGTTGTATTGTTAATATGTATGCAACTGCACTCAACTTTCTAATGGTCCTACTGCTCCGAAACCATAAACCAAAGTAAAATACACTATACAAAAGGGATTGCTTGGGAAGTTAAATGTTTTTACCAAAAGTACACTTAATCATAAATTAATCCAGAGTTATGTTATGTTATGTTATGTTATGTTATGTTATGTTATGTTATGTTATGTTATGTTATGTTATGTTAGGCGGATTTATAAAGAGCATGGCTGCCCCAACGCTAGCAGACAAGCAGCCAGGGAGGATGAACTAAATGGAAGAGAAAAGCCGTGTTTTAATCCATTTCCTGAATGCCCAGTGATCTTGTATGTATGTATAGGCATTTATATAGCGCACTACTTACCCGGAGGGTCCCAAGGCGCTTCGACCGCTGCGAAACCCTTCCTGGCTTCCCTGAGAGATGGTCCCTTAATGGGTATCTCCAGGGTGAGACCAGGCATCCCCGGCGGTCTGGTGGGGCCGTTAGTGAAGATGAGGCAAGCTAATGCCCAGAGTTGCCGAGTGTGATCACTGATCAGAGTGGGCACCGAGGCTAGAGAATTATCGAGTCCACTGACCCTGGTCCAGAAACCTGCCGTGCCGGGAATCGAACCCTGGTCCCGGGCCGTCCTCTGCTCTCGGGTCTGCCGCCTCTAACCAGTGAGCCACACTACTTCACTCTTCATTCTTCTGTCCTCTGAGCAGCAAAAGGGGCGGCATTCCACAGGGCGGGGGCCCGTGCCTTAAAGGAACGTCCTCCCGCTCTCCGCCCGCGCACTCTTGGAGTACTGGCCGGGTGCAAATTAGCAGAATGCAGAACCCGTGCCGGAAAGTATGAAGAGCAGAGCGCTTGCAGGATTTGAGGGACTTGGCCATGTAAAATCCTATGGGTGGTGCAGAGAGTCTTAAACTAAACTCTCCGTTCAATTGGCAGCCAATGGAGACGGCGAAGAAGATTGGAAGCTTGACAGTGCTTTGGTAGGGCAAAAAGGGTACGTGCTGCCGCATTCTGTGCCCGTTGGAGTCTTTTGATGATAACTTTATTAGCTCCATGTAGGAGCCCATTACAATCGTCCAAACGAGACAGCACTACTGATTGGACAATCGTTTGGCGGATAGATGCATCAAAGAATCCCTTGAGGGCAAATGTAAGCCAAACAGAGGAAGAGGGGGCTGAATAGAGGTCTCACCCAAGGTTCATTAAAAATTCCTAATGTCTTTTTCCTTGATAAGAGTAAACTAGAGAAGAGAGAAGGCTGAATATCTGTAGCCCCAGTGGGACCTGCCAGGTTAAGCAGAAAGACGTTGCTTCCCGTCCAGGCGAAACCTTCTCAAGAAATAAGGAAACACTGAGAAATCTCTAAGCCCAGATGAAGTCTTGTCGGGACGAAATGTATTGGGTGGGCTGCAGTTTGATGCTGTGAAGAATAAAGAAAATCTTTTTTGCAATATCCTATCATGGCTCCTGTGTTATATTGGATCTATAAGAAGAATTCATATGCCTGAATAATCTGGATTAATATGTGATTAAGTGAACTTTCAGTAAAAACACTGGATTTCCTAAGCACTCAATTTTGTATATTAGAAGCATTGTTTGTCTGGCACAGTCAGTCTCATATACTAAATGGAATCTGCTACCACCCCTGCACCTCTCTACTGTATAAATCACAACAACAGGCTGGTGACTCCACAAAGTACTAAGAGGAAAGTTAATAGGCCAATACTGCAATATATAATAGACAACAACATAATTATTGGGTTGTGCACAGCTGTTAACCATACACTGATCTCTGTAACACGGTTCCCTCAACTCGCCACACTGTAGAAGGCTCCATAAAATGAAGACAACACAACCTGCCTGATCCAAACACTAACCCTTTCAATTTCTTTGTATTGTGGAGCAGGATAAATGAGTCCCTTTGTGGCTAGCTTACTCCCTCACACATTTGCTCCGCCCTCCCCTCATACTGAGAGCGGCACAGACCATTCCAAATGGCTCAGCTGTATCACTCCGCTGACACTCCAGTGTATCAATGCACCCTCGACTCATGTCCATGTTATGTTAAAAGTTATGTTAAAAGTGCTTATTAAGCGCACGTTCACCAAGTGGTTTCATGACGCGGAGGACAAAAGGGGAGGCGGCATTGACAGGACATTGGCCTACTCATAGGCCTGAGAAAACAACATGGTCTGGAGTCGTTTTCTGTACTGGACATAGGAGAACGTAGACCTGAGTTCCATAGGAAGTGAATTCCAGAATTGTGGGGCCAGGACCACGAATCTGAGCCCCCGTGTTTTTTATGTTTAAATGCTGGAGTAGTCAGTAAGTTCAGGTAAGAGGAGCGCAGGGATATAACGCTGACTCCTTGAAGAAATAAAGGCAGGACCATCGTACGGCAAACAGTGTATCAATGCACCAGCGACTTCGGCTGGGCTCATGCAATGAGATCTGGGAGGCGCCTGCACGTTCTTCGACTACGCACACACCACGGCGCCTGCGAGTGCAGCCTTCCACGACACCAACCGCTTGGCAGCACCAGTAAGCGGACTCTGCTCTTATTCATGAAGAGATGTCCCTGGAGTTAACTGGAAAGGTCACCAATGCCAGGGAATAATAGACAGCGTCTAATGAATATTCCTTACAGTAATGAGAAAGAGGGCGATCTCTGAAGCGGCAGAATATTAATATTAGGATTCGGCCTGGCAATGTACAATAGACTTTCTGCAAACAGAACTGTCACTCAAAGACAGATTGGCCTCTCCTTCATAAACACAATAATGTAGTTATTGCTTTTATGAGGATTTATAGTGCTTTATGTGAAAGCATTATACAATAATTAATTAAATGGTTGAATGATACAGCTGGCACAGTAGCATAGACAAAATGCAACGTCAACAAAGAAATTGAAATCGTAGCAACAATGAATTGCATAAAATAAAAAGTCGAAGCTGTTCAGAGATGCAAATTAGGGAAAACTAGCAATTTATTAGGTCGAAGCCTGTCAGACAGCATTGGGGCATGTCGTCAGCTGACCTGGAGAGCAGCTTTGCCCAATTGCTTTCCATTGGCTTTTTATTCTGTCGCTCTTATTTTCCTGCTTTCTACACAATGATTTTATTTGTTTTTGCCCATCCACCTAGTGTTTGCCCCTCCTGTGGAGCATAGCCTGTTTACCATCTCTCTGATTGACTCATTGTATCTTTCCACAAGTGCCAGGAACTTTTTTGCGTTTTCAAAAAGCACTCCATGAGAGTGCGTGTGTATCTCCCGTTATTTGTGTGTTCCCATTTCTCCAAGCAATTTTTTTTTCATAATATTATCCTCGTTCTACTTTCAACACATTTTCCCTTCAACCCGCTCTCAGATGGGTTTACACTTGTTACAGATTTGCCCTTCTACTTGCTCTCCTATGCACTACCAGCTTTAGCCAATTTCATCTCGGGCCTTTCCTATACTTGTACACGCATATTTCATTTTTTACTTTTAACAGTATAAGATTTTTTTTAAATGTATACCTCGCATTTCTTAAACAGAGAAGAGTGCATGCGTTCTTACCATTCAGCATGTTTGCCGTCTCTCAGCACATTTCTTTTCATAGCATTATAAAAATTTAATTTTCCGCATCTTTGTCCTTGGAACCACTCATAAGCTTTCGCTTTCACTTTCACACCTCTTTACCCTTGATCTGCTCTCCTGTGTGCTGTAACTCCATGTTGCCTCCCTTGCTCGCTCGCTTCCACCCCCTCCATATTGCTATGTTTTGTTTGGTTCCCTCCCTGTGCCCTCTGTTTTGCTTCCTTTACTTCACCTCTGTGTGGTTTACCCCCCACATGGCACTCTGTTGCTTCCGCCCGCCCTATGAAGTGCTTAAACCCCATTAATTTTCCTGATCTTTATCCTTTGAGCCACTCTTACGTACGCTATCAATTTTATACAGCTTCACCCCTTCAAGCTCATCTCCTGTGTGTTTAAACTCCACATTGCACACTCTTGCTCTTTTGCGTCCACCCCGTCAGACTTGCTATGTCTTGTTTGCTTCCCTCCCTGCGCCAATGTTTTACTTCGCCCCACTTGCGACCCCTTGTGGCTCCCCCCTAGGCCAACGTGTTACTTCTGCCCACCATTTGTGCTGCTTCAACTTCCGCCTTTTTTTCTCCCGACCGGTTCTTCCCCCTCACCCATTTGTGCTACTATTTTTAGGTTGAGCATTCGAGACCTCTTGTATATACTTTAGCATATACTTATATGTGTATGCACTTTGTGGGCTCTGGAGAACAGCCCTAGAACTTATCTGCTTCCGTTTAGGGACTTTTTTCTGTTCAACCGCCTCTATTTAACTATCTTGATAGAAAACGACCAGTAGAGGTCAGTAAAATACCAGAATTGCTTTCTGCTAGTTTAACTGCCTCTATTTAACTATCTTGATAGAAAACGACCAGTAGAGGTTAGTAAAATACCAGAATTGATTTCTGCTGAGGGTCTTTATGTTTTAAATTTTTATGGCAACTGCTTCTATTTAACTTTCTTGATAGAAACCGACCAGCAGAGGTCAGTAAAATACCAGAATCACTTTAGCATACTCTAGATTCCAGTCCATAGAAATTGTCTTCCACGAGCACCCGTAGACAATAATATTTTTTTCAAATCTTGTATTTTTAGTGATATAAAAAGGCCCTGATTTTATAGTAAAAACAGAGCTTTGGACTATACCATTTCCCGCTGAAAGGCAATATTTCCCTCCATGTGTTCGCATACCTGGGGTGTCACGTAGTTTGGTGCTTACTTTCCCTCCATGTTAAAGAACAGTAGATGTTTCAGCACACAGGCTAATGTGCTGAATAGCTAAATACATACAATGTCCCAAAGGCAAGACAGATTGCATAGCAAATGCTTGTTTGTTTACCAATCAAATTCAAATTAAAAAAAAAAACATTAAACAAATACTTATGTAATGTTGTAGGTGTGCAGTTACCAACAAAATGACGATGCCAGCCACACAGGCTTTATTTCCCTGGTTATTCGAGTGCTGCACAGCATCAAGGATGCTAGTTCTAGCATACAGAGCTGCATGGTTCTAGAGAGCAGAACTGCACTAACTAGAGTAAGCTTTAACAAGTAGAGCCCAACTAGCGCCAGCAGAATAATCCTACTACCTCTAACAAGCAGACAGAAATTTACTTCAGTAGCTCCACCAAGCAGAAGTTCCCTAGATCTACCAAGGAGCGCTCCAAGCCTCTAACAGTCAGAACTCTACAAGCTCTATCAAGCAGAACTCAACTGGCTCGAACAAGCAGAACTCCGCTAGCTCTAACAAGCAGGACTCAACTGGCTCGAACAAGCAGAACTCTGCTAGCTCTAACAACCAGGACTCAACTGGCTCGAACAAGCAGAACTCTGCTAGCTCTAACAACCAGGACTCAACTGGCTCGAACAAGCAGAACTCCGCTAGCTCTAACAAGCAAGACTCAACTGCCTCTAACAACCAGGACTCAACTGGCTCTAGCAAGAAGTGCTCCACTATCTCTTACAGTCAAAACTCCACTAGCTCTAACAAGCAGAACTCAACCGGCTCTATTCATCGGGTTTTGTGAAGCTCGAACTTTATCCGAGGGTACCCGAACACTTTACAGAGATATCACAGCAGGTATTACATGAGATACAGGTACAGTAAATACAAATATATACTAATGACACACAGGAGAAAAGGTCAAGGCACTAAAGACTTGCACTAGTATATATGTACTTCCATTAATTTAAGCAAAATTGGTAGTGCAGAAGCTGGGAACCTGACCTTCCTAATTCCCTGGACGTTTGGATGCCCAAAAACATAAAATTCAGATAAGCTCAGCACATACCTCCATATTATCTATTAATAATATATATCGTGAATTAAGTAATCACAAGTTCAATCTTATTCACAAACACAAACAAATCCCCCAAAGAAAATATATGAAGCTCCAAATTCGTACATGAAAATATTTGTTTTCTTCTTGGTGTGTGTTTTTATATGGTTGTAAAAATTCCTCATGACACCTAACCATACCAGGCTAAAATCCCCTGCACCCAAAATGTTATCAGAAAATAAATTTATTATTAGGGTGTACAACCCCAAACACCCACCCTGAAGCTATGCCCCTGTATGTAAGTATATTATGAAAAATTTGGGGGAAAATAATAGTCTGACACGACTACTAACGCGTTCTCAAACGCCACACTATATATATATATATATATATTGTCGTTCTTAGAAGAGGCGCTCCGTTGCCTCTACCAGTCAGAAGTTCACTAGCTATAACAAACAGAGCTCACTTACCGCTAACAAGCAGAGAGCTTCCACTTCACTAGCTCTAACAAGTACTACTTTACTATAAACTACAAGAAGAGCTTCATTAGTTCTAAATGGGGGTGGGTGATCCTGAATAAAACTGTGCCAAGAAAGCTTTTTATTGTAGCTTTTTAGAGAGTGTCATCTGTGTCAATAAAACTGCAAAGTGTCCATCCAGGGGAGGAATTATAAGACTCTGCAGCCTTTCTTCTTGTGAGCAAGAAACACAGGAGGCACTGAAGTCACATTTAGAGCTGAACATAAAGATGCTATGTTCCTTGTTTTTATTTAATTAGCCAACAGGTCTCAAATTTACTTGATTAACAGTCAGGCAGAAGCAAAACAAATGCACCAATCTCGAGTTTCAGAGGCCACTGTATTTATATATACTTGAACCATACATAATTAAACAATTCTACTCTGCATTTACTCAAAAGAAAAGTGTCAATTGGTGGCACATTTAACTTTAGCATCTAAAAGAAAGCGGCAATAATTACTATACATTACATAGTGGCGGTCGCCACCGGGTAGTTCTAGTTTGGTCAGCGGTTCCATAGGAAAAGCGTTTTTTGTGTTGCTAATAATTTTGGCCCTGTTTGACGAATCTCCACAAAACGTTCTAAAAAGGTGCTACTTTTTGACTAGTTTGTGCATGGAAAGTGTCAGGGTGACCTGCCAAGCGGGGGCTGAGAAAAAAAGGGGGTCCCACAACAAAAAAGTTCCATGCAATGTACATAGACTTGTTTAGACAGGGCTACAACAAAAACTGCTGAACGGAATGGCACCAAAGTTGGCAGGAAGCTAGAGCTTAGTCAACAGATTGTGATTTTGATGATTTGGTGTAAATCCGTTCAGTAGTTTTTAGAAATTAAGGGTCAAAATGATTTGTATATCTAGATGGTTAGACCCAGAAGTGGCTCAAGAGACTCTCACAGGGGCGGCATTTAAAAAAATCTGATTGGCCCTAGAAACTTAATTTCCCTTGGGCCAATTAGCTACCGTGGTAGTCAGACTCCTGCGGGAGTGAGCGCTCTTATTGGCTGGCAGATATTTGAGAAAAATGTTGCAGGCAGCCATTACAGGACTCGGGGATTTAGTCCCTTGTCCTGAAGTAAATTAAAAAATATATCTGTAATGGAGAAGGGCAGGGATACCCTTCCTCCATAGACTTCACAGGGGTGATACAGAGGGACCCTCCATGGGGGCATCAAAAACAAAATCATCAATTTTTGCTACAATTCCGCTGGATTGAAAAAGAAAAGTGCGGGCCAGTATACATTCTTCAATTTTAGGCCCCGGGGAGCCCACCATTTTAAGGGAAGGGAGGTGCACGGCCCCCTCTCTGAGCAATGATGGGCCCCGCGGACCCCACCCCTGGGGCCTAACTGCCGCACGCCTCCCTCAACTACTTAGATTGGGACCAGGGGTGGGGTCCCAAGGTCCTCTGAAGGGTCAGGGAGGTGGGCCATGCCGCCCCTTTCCCTTTGAAAAATACACTTCCCTTGGGGTTTGAGGTCCCGTTGGCATAGAGAGGATCGCATAGGGCGGCTGCATGCCCCCAACCCCTCCGATGCAAAATAAAAAACAGGCCATGGGGAATGGGTTCCCAGGGCCTAAAGAGGCTCGGGGAGTGGGTCCATGTGGCCCTCTACCTCTTTAAAATACATAGAGCCCTGGGTGATGGGAACTCCAGGGCCTAATGAGGCTCGAGAGGGGGCAGCCAGGCACCCCTCCCCCCCAAAAAAAGCACTTGGATAATAGCAGTCAAAGAGGTGGGAGAAGAAGCAAAGGCAGCATACTGATCCCACTGGGGTAGGTGGGGGGAAAGTGGCAGCACAACAGACTCGCAGGGCAGGCAGGAGGGACAGTGAAAGAACAACGGGCCATGGAGGGCAGAAGGGAGGGGCAGTAGAAGCACAATGGATCAGGCAAGGTAAGCAGGAGTGTGGGGAGTGACAGCACAGAGGACCATGGACAGCAGGAGGGAGGGACCGTGGCAACACAACATATTATCGAGAGCAGGAGGAAGGGAATAGGGGCTCGGAAGCTGCAGTGGAGCACAGGCGGAAGGGGACAGGGGCAGCAAGCTGACCACACAGAGCAGGCGGAGTGGCAGTACCAGCACAACAAACCACACAGGACTGGTGGGAGGGTGAGAGGCATGCAGGAGGGAGGGGGCAGGGACATGCACAAAGATATCGGGTAGGAGGTGGGAGGCAAGTAAGTAGACCATGCAGGGTAGGCAAACGGCGCACTGGCAGCACAACAGATCATGGAGGGCAGAAGGGAGTGAGCAAGGCCTGCAAATGGAGATTGGACAGTGGCGAACAGGAGCAGAAAGCTGATCATGCAGGGCAGTGGAAGCACAACGCACCATGGAGGGCAGGCGGAAAGGAAGGAGGGAGGTCAGAAGCAGGGGTAGCAAGCTGCCCACATAGGGCAGGTGGGGGCGCATGAAGCACAATAGGCCACATATGGCAGGTGGAAACGTTAGTGGCAGCGCAACGGACCATGGTGGGCAAAAACGATGAGGCAGGGGTTTGCTCAAAGGACCAGCTGACCACCTAGGGAGGGCCAGAGGGGCTGTGGTAGCACCAAGGACCATGGAGGGCAGGAGGGAGGAGTAACAATGGAGGGCAGAACTCAGACAATGGAGGGCAGTGGAAAGAGGGCAGGGTTGGATGCAAGGTATAGTTTGCTCACTTAAATATATCTAGTACATTTCAGTTTGTCTTATTGTTTTTTTAGCACTAGTTTTGAACGTACGTCAACACCTAAATATAGCATTACTTTAACCTCTATTATTTCAGTGCAGACAGGCAGGCAGGCAGGCAGGCAGACTGACAGACAGACAGATAGATAGATAGATAGACAAGGCTCACATTATTTCCCTCTATATATATGTATGCCTGGGCTAAATCATCCAAGGTTACACCATCTCATTGCAAGTCGTGTCAACCCTGTCAAAATAAGGGAGAGAAATAGAACTTACTTTCACCATACATCATATTCAGACCAATCCCTCTTCTCACCAAGGTTTTTCTAGAGTCCCCTGCAACAGCATGACTTGCTGTTCTGCAGAACTGCCAGGCATCTCACAGGAGCAAGATCCCGTCCTGTGATTAACAACACTATTTGCAGCTGTTTTTCATGCACTGATACATTTCAGCTCCAGGCGCAGCGAGCTGTGAATCGTGAACATGAAATCAGATCTGGTGGAAGGGACTCTTTTCCTTATCTTCGCCGCTCTGCTTGCAGAGGAAAGTGAAACATCAAGATAAGGCTGGGACAGTGAGTCATTACACCGCCTGAAATCCAAGATGGCGGCGTTAAGGCCCGAACGCCACAGGCTCTATCACAACAATATCTATCAATCGATGAATGAGCTTGTCCGGAAGAAGATAACAATTCCAGGTCTGTGAGGGTGAGCGACTGACAGTGTCTAAATGGAAGGCCTTTTACATCAAATCCGTAAACAGAATCTTTATTGTTGAGAAACTACTGATAAAAAAAGCTGGCTCCCCAGCATGTCTGTGCAGCACACATGTCAACATTAGGACTGAAGATGGAGGGAGAATAAAAAGAAATAAATAAAGGTATGTTTTTTCCCTATTGACTTGCACTGAAGTGGGCTTCAGGTGGGAGAAAGTTAAATTAAAGCCATTTTTGGCTTTAAAAATCAGGAGTCTACTGCCTGAATCGGGTCTGTTGGCATGTATGATACAGGACGCCCCAGTGAGCTTGAGAGAAGAGGGCAGCTTTTAGGACTATAAAGGCTTAGGGATCCTCAGCACACCCTTTAAGTGAGCAGCCCCCAATTTTCTTACCTGTATGCAGAGATGTAATGGCACTTCTATAACACAAAGGTGTCCAAAGTTGATCCAAGTTTACTGAATTCATGCCATATTTTCAAGATAACCAGAAGTTATGCAAATGGTGGTCATTTGAATGTGGGGTATATATATATATATATATATATATATATATATATATATATATATATATATATATATATATATATATATATATATATATATATATATATATATATATATGTGTATATATATTTTTTTCTTCTTATATGGATATCCTGACAATCTGCCATGGATCCGCCCATGCAGCACCTACATTTGACTACCCTAAAATATAACAGAGACCTAACTTGGAAGCCTCAGAGCCCTGTGCCAGCAGCGGGGCACAGATATGAGGGAGGGAGAAATAATTAAGATTGTGAATAAGAGAACAGAAGATGGAGGGTTGATGAGGAGTTAAAGCAGCGCGTCTCAATGCTGCAAGCCAGATACGAGACGTGGTCTTTTCCCAGATCCTTGATGCTTGGAGAAGACATCTTTCCATTTGGCCTCTTTGCATTCTTTGATTTCATGCCAGCTGATGCCTGTGGCTTCCTTTGTTGACTGTCTGAGGTGGTCAGTTTTTCAGCCTTATATTGGTTCAGTGGTACTTGCTGATAAGTAAAAGTTGCGCAGACTAAAAGGACAGTAAGTACAGGTCCTTAGGGATGAGGAAATGAAACTGCGTGTCTTCAGTGCTTTGTTGAATCAAAGTTCTGAATGCAGAATGCTCTTCAGAATGGTCAGCACAGAAACAATGGCGCCAGTAAATAGGACGTCACTCCCAATTGTTTTTAAATACAGTCCATGTTTCCTGAAGAAACCAACACGTTGCTTTAAAACAAAAAAACGTCACACAAAAGGGGATTGGTAGGCAGCAAAAACCCATTTTGCAATGTGAATCACAGGGATTGTGACCGCAATATGGTATTGTATGTCTGGCCCAAAGCTTTATTTTCAATGATCTGGCCACTCTGTGAACTATTCTTCAACAATGTAGCAAAGTACAGCAACGGCTCCAACAGTTTATAATATAGGAAGCATGATGTAATCCCCAGAATGCTTCTCTGGGACAAATGAACAGAAAAAGAGGAGTATTTAAATAAAAGATAGCCTAGTTAATTAATGCACCTGCTGAGAACGCTCCATGTGTCACCTGAAAATCCAAGTACATCTCATCTGCTCACCCTTTCTAGTCAATAAAATAAGTTATTTTGACAATATACGTTATTAATCAAAAACATTATAAATACCTATAGCTAGAGGGTAAATACAGCTTAAGGCAAGGGCACCTGACAGCAGTCCTCGAGGGCCAAATCCAGTCATTTGTTCAAGATCTCTGCAATGAATATGCATGACAAAAATTATCATAGACTGGATTTGAATAGGGGTTATTTGCATATTTATTGGTTGAAATGAAACCTTTGCTCGAAGGTCAGAAATGAGAATTGGTTGCCCAGTGGGTTAAAGTAGACCATATATGAGCAGTTCAAAGTGGCTGTCTTTAATGTCTAGGTTTATAGTATATGCAGCGCTAAATGGGAAAAATACCTTATAGTTTTAGTGTGTTTTAGCTTGTATGTTTACACCGTGTGTACGTACATCCTGTATACATCTTGTGGCTGTAGCATATTACACCTTATGATGTATATTACATAAGGATGAGCAGCACGAGTCGTTGGATTTGTTTATACCGACCTAGTCGGCGACATTCTGGTATGAATATTCATTGGACAATGGCTCGTTTCCCATCACCCTCATCTGCCTGCATGTATTCTGCATCAGCATCACATCTGCAGCAGACCTTTGATCTTGGTGCTCAGGGGGGATAGTCCATACCCTTTGTACGCCAAGCACCGCCGGCCTTGGATCTAGCCACAATTCCTCCAGCAACCCCATTGATTTTAGACAACACTGTTCGCTCCCTTACATCCCCGCTCGCTTGTCAACATTCAGACCAAATGCACACTTTGTCCAAACATGAAATGGTGCCAGAGTTTACATCCTCAAAACACATCACAGCTTGAATGGTAATATCATCTTTGTGCCTCCAATTATCCCCCCTTCGGGCTTCGCCTTCCCCCAGGGCTCTCTGCACTTCTGATAGCCTGCCGCTGTTCTGCATCTAACAGGTGTCTTGAATAGATTAGGCGCCAGGCGTGAATATAATAATCTCTCATTACTCTCAAGCTGGGAAGTTTGAAATGAGTACGAAGAGTGGAAGCCAGCCACAGCCTCCCTGCACTAGACTGCATCCGCTTCCGCGTGAAGCGTGATCTTTGTCAAAGCTTCCACGAGAACAGCAGGAGTGAACCAATCCCCGGATAGAGGTCTAATCTTGCAGGGTTCAGGGACATTAGGAACCTTCGGATTTGGTGTGCAATTGGCTAAAGAGGAAACAGGACAATGTTATGTTTAATAATATTAAGTTTAATCTTATGCAAAAAATGTACTGTGTCCACAAAATAGTACCACAAATTTTGAGGCTGAGAAATTTGCACTATTCTCCCCTGCAGAAGACTGGTTTGAGTAAAAAATGTTTTAGAGGAGAAACTTCTCCACTAACCAGTTCCCTCAGTGATATCTCTCGAAGTATGCCCTCGTGTTCAGTTTTCATGTGGGATACTGCAAAGTGAATTTTGCAAAAATGTCATATACTTTCATGTAACTATTGCTGAATTCTACAGAATTTCATGACCTTAAGCACCAAAATGACATCACAGAAAATCACATCAGATAATATTGGACCAGGATACAGCACATGACCATGCAGTTTGAGACCCAGAAGGCATCACGAGTACAAAGTGACATGACGTAAAGGACTTTGCCAGCTTCAGCCCTACTGTTCCATATCTGCGCCAGCCAAGCTACCAGTATAACTACAGTGGTGCAGGTCAAAGCCCCATGCACTGCAAGAGCCTGCACAGCTTTCAGAGGGGTATTGGCGATGTTCGTCCTCCTCAAACGACTAGTTTTGACCTCTTAACATTTTCAGTCCAGCTTCCCCAAAAGCAGTCTTCTTTTGGTAGTGTCCAATTCAATGGTGCTTCGGATACAATTGAATCTACTGACTTCAGATAATAAATACACTCAAAACAGGCACCAACAACCACATCTTAGTTGGTGAATAACCCCTGCCGTCTCGATTGTATCCTCTATCCCTGCATTCTTGGACCTCCCATCGGTCAACGGTCTGTTGAGCCAGAATTAATTAATTCCATGATACCTACAGATTAATACTAACGTGCATGCAAAACATGTCTAACCATGCATTTTCCATACACAAATGTGGTTGGAGCATTCAGTATCAATCTTACATATCTCTGCTCCACCCTACAGTTAAGTTAGTCACAGTGGGGTTGGAGGACCGCTGCAAACCCCACACCTGACCAAACTGTGTACTCACAGTCACAAATCACATCACATCACAAACCCACACTCTCTCGACTGTGCACAACTAACGGCGTAGCATCTTGCTTGACCACCCAGAAGAGCCTTGGTAGATGTCTGAGGTGCTATCTGAATGGTACAATAGAATATCATGCAGATGGTGACCCTCCCCAAGTCTACTACAAACACCACTTGTGTTTTTCGGAAAATGAAATACTTTATTGAATTAGATCGTGATAGTACATCTGTTAATGTTTCTATCCTGGATGGCCTAGATCCTCAGTTTCCAAACTGACCAGTGCGTCCCATTGCTAGCTAAACAAGCATCTGACTTGTATTTTAAGTTGCAAGCGATACTTCTGGTGTTGCTGGTGGTGGCCTGGAGGCAGGATGAAAAAGATGCACTGACCAGAAGCCGCAGCTTCTTCTCATCCAGCGACTGAATGCAGTAGTGAATAGTGGCTGCCTGGCCGCAGGATGAAAATGTTCCTACAAGTGTGCTGAAAGGCACCAGTATCCACACTGGAGGGCAAGCATTCCGACACAATAACGCATGCCTTTAGTCTGGTAAGATGGTGCCTTTTATTGCTTATCCATCAAGATTCTGACCATTTGGGGATCGGTCTGTCCCAATGTGAAAAGAAACACGCCATCTTAAGGTCAGGCTTACATTTATGTAAAGTTTGCCGGCAATAATGATTGACAGTTGGCAGGTGCATAAACGTTTCTTTATTTACTTAATTAGGCTTATCTCGAGGAGCGCAGGCCGGCGCTGCCGTCTCGTCTTTCTCTCGGCGCGCTAATGACAATGCGCGCGCACCGCCGCCAACATGGCCGCCGCACGTCACGTCCTAACGTGACGTGCATCAACTAGAGCGCACTCTACATATCTCCCCCTTTTAATGAACAATAAGCAAACACTTACAACCCATTGTCTAATTCAAAGTCTCTAAATCTGGAGGGTCTCACCACCTGCCTTCCGCATCTGGTGACCCGGGCGGGGTTCTCCTGAGTCCCAAGATTTTTCATATCAGTTCCTTCCGTCTCTTCACTTGCCGTACCACTCTCATTCATGCCTCTCTCGGGCCAGTCCCTCTCTGCTCCTTGACTCTCGCTCGTTCTTTCCCCTTCTCGCACCGTCTCTGTACTTACTCCATCGCCCTGTTCACTTACGTCTTGTCCTGCTTTAACATTTGGATCATCCATCTCTTCCCATGCCCTTCCGGGTTGTTCCCAGCGCAATATCTTGTTGCACCGGGCCATGCGGTCCTGGGACCACACGTTCCCATCACTCAGCAGTGCTGCTCGTTCATACACTTCCTTGACTTGCATGGGTCTGCTATATTTACTGTCTCCTTTCTTCTGCAGGGTGGCAAGTTTTACTCTAACCCACTCTCCCTTCTCCAGACCTGTTTCTTTCACGTTCCTTCTTTTGTTGTAATGGTTGGTGTAGATCGTTTGTGCCCTTTCCAAATTGGCTCGGACCACTGCGGGAGACCACTCACTTGTGATGACCTTTTCCTTCCAGATCCTGTTATCATGCGTGAAGGGTTCTCGTCCTCTCAATATTTGGAAGGGGCTGTACCCCGTACTGGTGGGAGTTATTCTGTAGGCCCACACCATGTTCTCTAGAGCTTTCTCCCAGTCTTTGTTGCTGGAGATGGCGGCTTGTATGGCTCCCATCACTACTCTGTTGAACCGCTCCACTAAGCCGTTCCCAGCGGGATGGTAGATCGCGGTGTGTTTGATGATAATGCCATTCCTTAGCATGAAGTGGTTCCATCTCTCCGACGTGAACTGTGGGCCATTGTCGCTTAAAATGGATTTGGGGATTGCTTCCCTTGTGAAAGTTTCGGACAGGAACTTCAAGATATTCTCAGTGTCCATGGACTCGTCCACCTTCAACTCTGGCCACTTAGAGTATCGATCTATTAGGACGCACACGTACTTCTGCGTGCCTTGGTCATCTAGCACGGGTCCCAAGATGTCTATGGACAGTTCTTCCCACGGATTAGAGGGAGAATCAAACTTTCCGAGAGCTGGACGCAGGGGTTTCAAGGTTTTGTCAGCTCCTTGACATTGTGGACACTCCCTGACGTGCCTCTCCGCTCTTATGTCCATACCTGGCCACCAGTAATTTAGTTTCGATCTGGCCTTGAGTTTTCCTATGCCTAAATGGCCTTCATGTAGCAAGTCCAATAGCTTGGTGATGAGGTTCCTTGGGGGGATCACCTTGTCTCCTCTGTAAATGAATATCCCCTTGTCTCCTACTGACAGTTCTTCCCTCACTTCATAATATGGCCTAAGGCTCATTTTTACATTTCTCTTGTCTGGCCATCCTTGTACGATGTGCGTCTTCACTTCCTTAATGTCGGTGTCCTCCTCATATGCCTCAGTCCACTCTTGTTGGCTGATTAGTTTCTCCTGGTCTTCTATGAGGGCTACCAGCTCCCCTTTGTCTGCAGGGTCTTCCTCTCCGGGCTCCATGGCAGCTGCTCTACTCAGGTAGTCCGCTACTCGGTTCCGGTTCCCGGGGATGTACTCCACATCGTACCTGAACTCGAGCAACTTTAAGGACATTTTGGATATCCTGGGTGTGGCGCTGGCGTGTCCGCTCGATGTTAGTACTTTTACCAACGGCTCGTGGTCTGTTTTGAGTAGAAATCGGGTACCCCAAAGGAATTGCCGGAACCTCGCCATGGCCCATACCACCGCCAGCATCTCTTTCTCGATCACGCTGTATTTGCTTTCGGTATCCGTCAATGCCCTGGATGCAAAGCTGATTGTCTCCATATCCCCTCTTCCTCGGTCTTGCATGAGCACAGCGCCCAGATCCTTGTCGCTGGCGTCGGTCGTGAGCACGGTGGTGCCCTGTGGATCGTAACCCTTGAGCGGTATGGCTCCTGTGACATCCTTTTTTATGGTTTCGAACTCTGCTTGGGCTTCCGGTGTCCACTGGAACGCAGTGCTCTCTCTGGTCAGCAATCTCATGTTGTGGGTCTTTGAGGCAAAGTGTACCACGAACTTACTATAGTTCTCCGCCATTCCCAAGAACGACCTGACCTCTTCTTTGTTCTTGGGGGGCGGTGCTTCAGCGATGGCCTTTACGTTCTCCGCCTTTGGTGTGACGCCCTGTTGTCCGATTTCGTGGCCTAGGTACGTCACCGATTTCAGGCCCAGTCGGCACTTTGTCCACTCCGCTGTAAGGCCCTTGTTCTCCAATGTTTGTAGCACTTTTTCTAATTTCTGATCGTGATCCAGCCTGTCACACCCCATCACCAGGATGTCGTCCTGGAAGTACTGGACGCCTTTGCAGTCTCTGAACAGTTGGTGCATCATTTTCTGAAAGACTGCGGCCGCCGAGGCCAGCTCGAACGGCATGCGACAGAACTGGTAGCACCCGAACAGGGTGATGAAGGATGTGAGGCTTTTGCTGTCCGGATGTAACGCAATTTGGTGGTAGGCCGAGGTCAAGTCAATAGTGGAGTACCACCTTACTCCTCTGGTCTTGGCCAACATCTCCTCGATTCTGGGGAGGGGAAATTTCTCCACTACAATGTTTTTATTCAGTTCTCTCAGGTCCACACAGAGCCTGACCTTCCCATTGGGCTTCATTACGACCACTAAAGGCGCCAGCCATTCAGCGCAGGTGATTGGTTCTATTATACCCTTCCTTTCCAATTCTTGGAGTTCCATCTGGACTGCCTCTCTCACCGCAATTGGTACATTCCTCACTTTGTGGGCTACTGGGATGGCTCCTTCCTTGAGCACGATCTTGTGTTGGAATTTCTCCATTCTTCCCACTGTGCCTCCAAACACCTTTGGGTAATTCTCCTTCCATTTGTTCATATCCGGCCATTCCTCCTGCTCTGTGAGTAGTATTTGCTCCTTCCCTCCTGGATCTAGTTTTATTCCCAGGTCGCCCTGGTCTAGCCATCCTAGGACGGAGGGTCCTTTCTCTGCAATGTATAGTTTGCACCATGCTGATCGGCCTCTAAATTCGAACAACAGGCGTCGGAATCCCACCATGGGAATGCAGTCGCCATTGTAGGTGACCGGCCTAATGTCTAGTTTCTCCAATTCTGGGCACAACTTGGGTTTGAACTCTTCTTCCCATACTGCCCGTTGTACAATGGTAAATGGGGATCCCGTGTCTGCCACTACTGTGATGGTGATTCCGCCCATGGACATGTCTAGGACGGGTTTGGTTGACCTCTTTCCATCCACGCTCAGTACCTGGTCGTATATGCATAAGACGGTGACCACCTCTTCCTCTGTGACTTCCTCCTGATCTTCTTCACCTTGATCAACATATTTCACCACTCCCTTGTGCTGTTTCTTCCGACACACTTTCTCATAGTGGCCTATGATACCACAGTGTAGGCATTTGGCCCGGAACGCCGGACATCTTCTATCATGTGCTTCATGGGACCAACTTCCACACCTGTAGCACGTTTTCTTGCCCTCATTGCTCGCCTGCTTCCCTTGCCATCTGTTGGTTCCTTTGGTCACTGGGTGCTTGCCTCTCTGGTCTTTGCGGTTTTCCTCCTCCTGTATTCTGTTCACCATGGTTGGGGTGGCCACGTCTTTGTCTTTCTTGGTTGCGTCTGCGCACCTCCGTGCGAGTTCCGCCCTCTTCAAATGACCAACACGTCTTTGAGTGTGGTATCGCCGCTTGCCCACAACTTGTCTTGCACGTTTGCGCTCGTGGTATGCATCACAATCTGATCTTTGATGAACTCGTCTTCCCACAGTGCGTATTTACACGTGGCCGCCAGCTTCCTCAGGGCCGCTACATATTCTTCAATAGTTTCTCCCGCCCTTTGTTTTCTCTGCTGGAAATTAAATCTGTCCACTGATACACAAATGGTGGGACGATAACGTTCATCTAGGTCTTCCACTGCATGCGCATACACATCATCATCGGTGTCTTCTCTCTTTTTGGGCACCAGACTCTTGTAAATTCTGAGTCCCTCCGGTCCCAGATTCAGCAACAGAATGCGTTTCTTTCTTTGGGGGGTGAATTTTTCTTCATTTTCGTCCTCCAGGACCCCTATGAAATTATCTATGTATTCTTTCCAGTCCTCCCACTTCATCAGTGGTTCTCCGGGTTTCGGTAGGAATTGTACAGGTGCTATTGCATACCCCGCCGGTGTGCTCATTTTCACCTCCCTGGCGCCTGATAAGTTAGTGTCCTTGCCGGTGGGGCTGCCTGGGGTGCTGTCCTTGAACCCTGTGCTCTTTTCTCTCTGGGGACTCTTGGTGTTAGTCCCCACTTCCTCCTCTTTAGTAGCCAGCGCTGTTCCTACCTGGTGTTGTATATCTTGAATGTCACGCGCTTATTCTGGCTGCTGCGGGGTATCTGTGTCGCCACTCCGACCCCTTCACCGCCTCCGTGGTGGCTGTGGCTCTGCCACGCTCCTCGAGTCCGCCGTACCTTGAGTGTGTCCTGCGGTGTCCCTGTGGGCCGTCGCGTTGGCTGGGTTATGCAGGGTTGCTGCGCTGTGTCCCAGGTCTGGCTTGGGCCTGTAGACTGCTTCCCTTGCTGCTGCCCACGTGGGTCCGTTTTTTTTTTTCTATGGTTTGGTGCTGGCTGGTCACCTCCCGACCTCGTCGCCACTGTAAAGTTTGCCGGCAATAATGATTGACAGTTGGCAGGTGCATAAACGTTTCTTTATTTACTTAATTAGGCTTATCTCGAGGAGCGCCGGCCGGCGCTGCCGTCTCGTCTTTCTCTCGGCGCGCTAATGACAATGCGCGCGCAAAGCCGCCAACATGGCCGCCGCACGTCACGTCCTAACGTGACGTGCATCAACTAGAGCGCACTCTACAATTTAAGTTCTGAAAAACGGCTGCTTCACTGAAACATCTCAAAACAATTTGTTTATGAATAAAATGATAAGTGACTGAATATGACAAAAGGTTTGATGACGAGTGCTCTTTTGAGATGTAAAATAGTCCCTCATGTAATCCAATGGTGGATGGAGACATCAAAAGAGTTATTAGTACCGACTACAACACTCCCCTGAGCTGATTAAAATGCTACTGAGAATGTCTCTAATCAATGGCTGAGTGGTGCTGAAGCAAGCCCTGGAGGGGGAATGCCTTTGAACTGCAGTCCTATGTCAGAATACTTTGTTAACTATTATTACCTGTTGTAGTCGACAGATGAGGAAAGTCTGATAAGCGATTTTCACCTATTTCAGCACATGGGGCAAACACACCCGGCTTGCACATTTGTGCACCTGAACCAGATGTGAAATGCACAGACCAGGGCCATGTGCACCACTTAATTGAAACAGATACACAATCTATAAAAAAAAGTTGTTAACTGTAAAAGATAGCGTTTGCAAAAGAATGCCCAGAAGACAGCCATGCTACAGCAGGCAGACAAACCACCTTGAAGCCACACACACACTCGCACATATACACACACACACGTACAGTGCTGATGGTCCCTGCCATAGGCTATCAGATTGGACCTCAGACAACTTCCAGACAAGACACACCACTCACAAACATCGATACAGCCAGCACCACCAGGTCTCAACTATCTCCAATCGCCGGGCAAAGGACATGTTCCCATCTAAAAGAGACATAAGCGATTGGTAAATGCCCTTCGGCAGATCTCTCTAACACCAACATAACACACCCACAGCTCACTGAACAGGTCACCTAAACGGAGATGGACCAGAACCCAGAACCCAGAGCCTTCCATCAGTGAATGACTCGGACTCCTTTTAGTGATGGAAATCCTAGACCTGGATGCCGAGGCAGACACACAATACGGCTGGAGGGCTATGTAGAATGGCAGAGAGTTTGGTATACAAATATCAGCAACATAACACAACATAGAACTGTGTCCCTGTGCATAGCGACCCTGTAGTGATGAGGTCCGTAGCCAAGATGTAGTTTCATGTAGATTTATTAACCACATCGCTGCGGCGGCTATTCCGCCGCAGCGCTAAGGGGGCGGGACGGCCACGCGGCGGGCGCATGCTGGTGACGGAAACGCTCCGTCACCAGCCGCGGTTGGGCTGTGCTCATGACGGAGCGGTTCCGTCATGGCCCTGCCCGCTCAATGGAACGCCCAGCGCAGGCGCGGAATCCGCGCTGCGCAGGCGCAGCGAGCGGGCCATGAGGAACTGCTCCGTCATCAGCACAGCGCCACCGCAGCTGATGACGGAGCGGTTCCGTCATCAGCATTGAAAGAGTTAAGTTCAGATACAGGTAGATAGATGAGTTGTAGCGATGCAGCCCCACCACGAGCAGTCTGCCTGCTGCTCAGCCCATACTCCAACTGACACACTCAAGCATCTAGGCACCCAAACATTCCGTTCAAGACTCTCACATCTGCATCACATTCACACTGGCACAGCAGCTAGGGAGAAAGTAACCAGATAAATACTAAACAGGTTACTACAAACCCCCAGCCCTTGATGGCTGCCTTAAGTATATTTGTTTTGCTCTGCTCCCTGTCTCCAATTGCACTCTTTTAAATTTTCAAAGATTTTAACCACTCTTCAAAATTGTATTCCATGTGAATTTTTATTGGTTATTGATGATTCATCGTTATATAACTTTCTTCAGTTTTATAACATCATATTTTATAAGTTCCTTTTTACAATAAACTTTTTTATACTTTACCATATGGAGATCTCTGGAGCATCCCGCTGGTGTAAAGTAATTTGAAAAGTATTTATTTACAGTCCTTGCCTTTATTAATATCTGTGGGATGGTGTTGCAGTACCAGAGGTTAACCCTCTGTCGTGCTGGACTTACTACTATTTTGGCAGTAGAATCTTGCACTCATAAATTTAGCTCCACCCCCACTTTCAGGGGGTATTGACATGTAAGTCACACTTTTTGAGTAAAAGTGCACACTGATTTCTAAGGAGACAAATAGTAGTACATTTTCTCAGAAGTATAAATTATTCAAAAATGTAAGTTACTTTTGTGATCCAGCCCTTATTGTATAGAAAACACACCTAGGCACAAATCTCCATGCAAATAAAATAACTCACAAGATTGAAAGCACACCAGCTTTGGTTTCACAACAGAGGCCAAAGGGCAAAACTCTGCCATACTCAGGGACCAATGGCTTCAAGAGTTTGTGTAGGGGGCCCATTTCCAATCAAACAGGTGCATGTTTACATTCAGGAACCCAGCCAGTGTAGGTGTTGCCTCTGCCACGGCCCTCATGCCACACCAATAAAAATGCAGACTAGTCTATTTTTTACAAGGATGGTGAAAGGGGGGTATAACTTTGCCTTTGACAGCATGGATGATTACATATTGCATGGTGTTTTATAGCACTATTCATATCAGTGTAGGGTGTCAGAGCACTTTATATCACACACAAATTATACAGAGAAAATAAATCATACGTGTGTAAGTCAGTCTTTAGGAAATGTTACATAAGCCAATGTGGATTACAAGGTGTAGGAATCGCTTTATCCAGTAGTCTAAATATTCCAAGAGTGTTGGATCTGTAGAAGCACAAACTCACGATTTAAAACATGCTGTTGGGGTTGGCTTTACTAATAAGAATGCATGGAGGGGGGATTGTGCAGCAAATGTGACAAGATAAGCACACAGGAGAGCTACTTTTTTTTTTTTTTTACAGAATTTAATATAGCGCGAACTTGACCCGAATCGGTTATCAGAGCACATTACATAGCACCAGTTGCATTACTTGAGGACACACTCATTTGTGTTAGGCAAGGGGAGATTAAGTTGCCTAGAATCACAGGATGTTCATTGTCATTGCCGATACTCGAACCCAGTACCCCAGATTCGAGGTCGACCGCCCTAGCCGTTAGGCCAACTCCTCTCCCCGCTTACTTACAGGAAAACGGTCACCCATGCGCTTGTCAGCAGCAGACTCAACTACTGCAACACATTCTACGCAGGTACCACCAAGAGACTCCTAAAAAAAGTGCTGAACATCCAGAACGCCTCCCCCAGAGTCATCCTGAACATCCCACACTGCAGGCACTTCACCAGCCACATGAGGGACCTCCACGGGCTTCCGATCAATAAATGAATTGCCTTCAAGCTCCTCACACACGCCTTCCAAGCACTCCACAACACCGGACATGCATACCTCAACCACTGCCTCTCCTACACAGGAAACAGCGTTTACAATGCTGTCTCCACCACGCTGTATCATTACAACGCGGTTGTTACAACGACCGCGTTGTTACCACGCATACCATTACATCGTAAGTCATTACTACTACTTGCTGTAGGGGGTGCACTGGTGTTGGATTTAGAATCCAACACCTTCCCTCCTGTTGCACAAACTGGAGTAGGAATAGTAAATAATACTATTCCTAAGTCCAGTGTGCCCCCTACAGCAAGTTGTAGTAATGACTTGTGTTGTAATGGTAGGCATTCTAACAACGCGGCCGTTGTCACAACCGCATTGTAATGGCATGCAATGTATTTTCATGCGTTGTAAGGGTAGATATATTACTTCTACACTTCCACTAGATGTCTCCGGTCCGCCCAACTGGCCCTGGCCACAATCCCACGTATTCGCAAGGCCACGGTTCGAAGAAGGTCCTTCTCCAACCTCGCTGCAAAGACCTGGTACTCCTTGTCTCTGCGCCTCCGGCAATCGCCATCGCAATTCAGGAAGGACCTTAGGACCTGGTTCTATGACTGAACTGCAGAACTGTTTGAGACTGAAACAATTTTGTTTTGTTAAAATCTGCGGCTTATGCAGCAGATGATGGTTTATGCAGTAAATGTGACAAATCCGTCATTATGTGGAATACGCCATGGCTACAAAATCCCACAGTTTCAGTGGCCCTGAGATCACAATGGGAGAACCAGTACCTTTTAAGGGTTCACATTATTAGAAAAAAGTACCTTGGTACCACTGAGATATAATGATTATAACTTCATTCAAATCATTCATTGTTATTATTGAAGGAAAACATGTGGGATATTGCGGTTTCATCGATTGAAGAAAAAATGTCAGCTGTAAAAAAATAAGTTAGGTTTTACGGCACGTTGTGTTTTGACCTCTTTGGTGGGACTGTAGCTTGAATGGGGTCTTCATCAGGACTCACATCCTTAGTTGTTGGCCAGGCTGGCTTCACTTCTCTGCGAACTCTAGAATATTGTGGATCAGGAATCTGAGATTGGCTCCTCACTTGATGCTGTTTATTATGTTCTTTAAGGAAACACAAAGGTGATCTGTCCCTTTCAAATTTGCTCATGGTACCTTCGTTCTGGAATGGAGAGCGTTTTCACTCTAGTAAGCTACTTTTCGACTGCTCCATTGCCAGACGCCGGACTTGTAGCAGGGATTCATGGCACAGCTACTTTGCATATATAGAACAATATCCCGCAAGGTAATATTTGAGAAAGACCATTAGATGCGCATGCTCATAGCATCTAATGGTCTTTCGCAAATATTACCTTGTCGGATATTGTTCTATATATGCTTGTACCCAGATCCCACTTTGGTCTATGGGTTATAGTCCTGTTGTTTTTTACACAGCTACTTTGCAAGCAGCATGGAGTTCAATCAATCTCCACCGTAGAATGAAAGTGGTTATTCCACATACTTCAACCAGTTCAAAGATCCCTTAAAACTCTCCTAAATACTCTTCCTTTGTAGCAATCATGGCCTGCTAATCCTGACCCACTTCATGCCTAAAACCTTCTCAGTTCCCACTTGATGCCAGGTCTTCACTCCTTGTAAGGCACTCTCCTGACTTAGCACCCTAGTGACATTACCAGCTTCCAAATTCATAATAAAAGTGTGGCCCATTCCTTTAAACATTCTGTCATTCTGAATTACCAAAATTACTTGGCTGTTCTAGGTAATATTCACCACCTTTCCAGACACCATTGATCTTCCAGATTTGTGATCTTCGCTGGTTGCTCGAGCAAAATCACGTTTAGCAACAAATATTTTTTGTTTGTTCGTTGTAATCTGAATCTGACACTTGTGGCCATCTGAGGAGGTGCTGTATGGCAGCTATCTATAATGCAGCACCAGCCTTGGCAAGTTTTCAGCTTTATGGGGCCCTGATACAGGGTCATCACATGACACCATGTCGATATGGATGCTGTTCCCCATCCTGAAACTTTTCACCTGCAAATAATCGCTTTAGGTGTGTCCGTTTAGTTCACTGAAAGCAAAACAAGACTACAACACCCAGAATGAATTAAGTTATCACACAAAAGTCCAGGACTGAAAACAGTGTCTGTAATGACCTGGAAGGATAGGGTCACCCAAACCCGGCAAGTTGTACTTCTGGCTGAAACTAGAGTCTTAGGCGGTTTTTCTTTCTATTTGGTTGAAATGCTAACCTTCAATGACAAAGTGTCTCTCTCTATTCTCATTGCCGCCATCTGATCAGCTGCCTTAACCATATCAACCACTTACCAGGGCTGGAATTTAGTATTCCGTTCGGTGCCGCCTGTGAGTTAACAGGGATTTAGAGTTATTTTCCCAAGAGTGGGGACTAACTAACAAAGACCGAGGAATTAATAGGCTCAAATCAGCAGGCATTTACCACCTGCTCCATACAGGTAGTTAAAGTGGGGGGGGGGGGTGGGGGGCCAAGATGGTGGTCAGGGGGATGGGCATTGTAAGAACAAAGATTCACTTACTTGCGGCAGAGATCAAAGTGGGCAGGATCAGAGGGGCACGATGCACCCATACTTTTTTGATTTATGAAAAAACTTTACCCTCTTCTTTTTTAAAAAGACAACTGTTAGACCTGGCATCATTGGCGTGAGTCTCCCTTCCATTTTCTCGGATTGCATCCTCTGTTTTTGATATGTTTTTGCTGGTTATATGATTTGGGCACTGTGCCACTGCTATTCAGTGCCACGGTGCAAGTGCTCTCTATGTTAAATTGATGTATTGATTAGTGACTCCATGATTGGCTTATTTGATTTACTTGTCAGACCCAAGTACAGTGCACCCTGTGTGCCCAGGGTTTGTAAATCAAATGCTGCTGCTGGGCTTACAGCACTGGTTTTGCCACCCACAGAAGCAGCTTGTAAAGTGTGTTTCAGGCCTGCCATTGCAGAGCCTATGTGCAGTCTAGTACTGCCATGTCGACTTGGCCAGTGTACTTACTTTGCAGTCCCTAAACCTTCCCTTTTCTTCATATCAGACACCCCTATGGTAGGCCCAAGGGCAGGGTGCATTGTAAGTATAAGGTAGGACATGCCCTGGTGTGTGTGAGGCATGTCCTAATAGTAAATTACAGCCATTTCGTGTTTCACTATTGCAAGGCTACCTGTTCTCAATAGGCCAGAATGGACAGTTAGATTATTACATTTTATAATCCTAACTGACTCAGGGAACATGGTAGAAATTCGGATTTAGTATGCCTGAACTCAGAATGATAAAATACATATTTTAGTGAAGTTGGTTTTAACATTCTTTGTTTGAAAATACCACTTTTAGAAAGTAGTTATTTTCTTGTCTAACTATCCAAGCCAGCCTCTGCTAGGTTGTGTATTCCTTGTCTGGAGTTTTAGTGACAGGGCTGGGGGATTCCATAAGACAGAAGGAGTCAGCCCAGCGGTGAATAGGGAGATCTGCATCTAGATGGGAGGAAGGAGTTGCATCTGGAACCTGAATAGGGCTGGGCCTCCCCTCCACAATGCTGGCTCCACCTCCTGGAGTGCGGCTGATGTCTCTGCCCTGCACTGTGAAAGAAGAGAAGGAATCATGTCAACAAAGTGCTCCTGGGCTGTGCTTTCCCTCCACAATGCTGGCTCCACCTCCTGTGGGAACGTCTGATGTTTCTGCCCTGCACTGTGAAAGGAAAGAAGGAGTCCTGTAAACAAAGTGCTCAAGAACTGGTTTGGACTAGGCAAAGGCCTCTCTGCCTTCTGAGAACAAAGGATTTTGGGGTATAAATATTGGGACCCAGACCCAAGAACTTTAGATCACTTCTGGGAACAAGACAAACCTTTTGCCAAGGAGAAGAACCAAGTTTGGACTGCCCCTCTGCCAGTGTGCTGTTTGCTGGGTTGGCCTGCAGTGGTGTCTTCATTGCCAAGGAAAGGAGAAGGAACTTTTCAAAGGACTTTCATCATCTTACAGAATATTTCTCCAAGGGCTTGAACTTGTGCTTGCCTCCTACCGAAGTCTCAGGGACAAAAGACTTCACTACCAGCTCTTCTCTGAATTTACTTGCTGGGAATTTTATCTGCAGAAGCCTGCGTGTCGCTGGGAGCTGGAAGTGCGATGCAACGAGAAGAAGCCTTTCACCACCGCAGCTTTAGTCATCTAATCGCCGGAGAACCATGCCGCCACCGCATCTCCCAGGAAACGTGTCTTTGTCAAAGCTGTCGCATCACCGGAGAAGCGTGACGCCAACGAGAGGGTCGCCATCGCATCGCCAAAGAAGCGTGTGGCAGGGCCTGTCGCGGCTCCAAAGTACAGAGTCATTGCAAGGCTGCCAGGGCGTGAACGCATTGCCGTCGCATCAAGGGCGCCATCTTCTCGCATCGCACCAGGATTGTCGGAACGCATCAAGGCGCCATCTTGCGCGTCGCAACCGGGCCACAGGCCGAGAACCTACCCATCACCCCTGCACCGGTAAGGATCACGACGCATCCCCTACTCTGCGCAAGCATTGAGGCATGACGCATCATCTCCCCCGGAGCACAGAACCGACGCTTCTCTCTCTGGGAGCCTTTTGTTTGTTTTGCGTTAAGCATTCAGGTACGTTTGCGAGAACTGTGTCGCATTTATCACCAACTTGAACTACGCAACTTCTACCATCTTTAAGACAATCTTAAGTACAGTATTGTGGATTTTTGTCGCTTGTGGTCTTGTGTTAAGTCTATATAAAGAATACTTATTTTTATAAAACCTGTGTGGTGTCCATCTGTAGTGTTTTCACTGTATTACTGTGTATATTCACAAATGCTTAAAACACTGCCTCTGAGATAAGCCTGTCTGCTCGTGCCAAGCTACCAAGGGGGTGAGCAGGGGTTATTAACTAGTGTAATCCCCTTATCCTGACTTAGAAGTAAGGGTCTCTATTTGGATAAAGGTGTATACCATTGCCAACTAGTGCCCCCCAGTTGTAACAACAACCGTCCCAGGACGGTTAAGTCCAATTGTTTAAATGCTTATGTGTCACTCAGTGAATCTCCTGTGCTGTGAAACTGAAACCAGGCAGACAGCTAAACAAGAGTTCCTGCCAGGGTGCCTTCATGCCTGATAGAAATGCAAATGTGCGCTACAAGTTAATTCTGCAAATGTAAATGGTAATCTGCAAATATAAAGGATGCTTGGAAGCAGTTACTGGCTTTAATCCCTTCACTGCGGCGGCTATTCCGCCGCAGTGCTAAGGGGGCGGGGGGGCCGCGCGGCGGGCGCATGCTGGTGACGGAACCGCTCCGTCAGCAGCCGCGGTTGCGCTGTTCTCATGACGGAGCGGTTCCGTCACGGCCCCGCCCGCTCAATGGAACGCTCAGCGCAGGCGTGGAATCCGCACCGCGCAGGCGTTCCGAGCGGGCCATGACGGAACCGCTCCGTCATCATCACAGCGTGACCGCGGCTGATGACGGAGTGGTTCCATAACCAGCAGGGGAGGGGTTAATTTATCAAATCACTCAAAGCTTTGTGTGATGACAAAGATTTATTCTTTTTGAGTGGTAGAGCAAAGAGTTAACAACGGGGCTGGGAAGTGCATGCGTTTAATTGTGATTGTGTTTATATAGCGCTACCTCCTCCTGACGAGTTAAAGACTTCACCTCTGGTCAGCTGCCCCCAAACCCTCTTAACGCTCCACCCGACCCCTGTCCCTCGTGAGATGCCCTGGTTCTCGGGCACGGAAGAGGCCCTGGCTTGCTCGCCCCAATGCCGCCCTCGGTGCAGCTCGAAACATCTGAAACCCTCCCTCCCCTCCTCGGACTCCAGCATTGGAAACAAGAAAGATGTTCAGCTGATGCTGGGGCTGAGCATCGGCTGGCGGGGACCCTGTAATCCCCCGCTATAATGCACGTTATTTTCTCGGTTCTCTGTGCACAGAAAGCAGCCTATTGTGCAAGGCGGGCGCGCGGCTGCGGCGCGCGGAACAGGCTTTGCATTGTTGCTGGGAGATGAACTGGAGTGACCCGGAGCTCTGTGCTGTGTTTGTTGTGAAGGACGTGTCTCTGCGGGGGAGCCACGCCCCCACGCGCCGTGCCTCGCGCTGACGAGAAATGCAAGGCTCCGGTCAAGGCGGAACTGAGGCAACCTGTGGCCCAAGGCCCTTCCTAAAAGCAGTAATGGAATGGAATTGATTTTATGGAGTGCTTACTACCCCAAGGCGCTTTACAGCAGGTAGCACGTTTCTCCTTAGCCTAAAGTCAGGGGTTAATCCAGTAGTTATTAATTATTGTAATGAGTCAGACAGACTAAGCAATATTTATTGCAAAATGTGAGTCTCATCCCAAACGCACCACATAGGAAAGTAGGCTTTTACTCAGTTGCGAGTTACAGGTCCAGTAAGGTCTCAAAGTGAAACTAAGCAGCCACCGTGTCATGCTCACACAACAGTGCGGGATGCAGAAAAGGACAACTGGCGCTCATGCAGGAAAGAAGAAAGGGCAGAGTAGAAGGCAGCCATGTTTGAGGTGCAACTGCACCTGCTGCACTAATGATATGTGTTCCCTTGCAACAATGAAATAGTCACAAACATACCTCTATGCAGGTGCTCAACCCACTGAACCATATTATCAAGTAAAAAAATGAAGGGCCAAAAAGTAAAAAATAAAAAAAATGCAAAAAGTGCCACCTGCACTTGCTCAGGCTGGCATGGATGCAGGTATTCTAGTCCTAGCAGTTTCTCTTACAAAGGGTTGTGATAAAGTGTGTATAGCTAACTTGGCTCAAAGAAGGAAGCCAAGGCTAAATACATTAAATAGTAAAGAAAAGAGGAAGAACGAGAATAAAATAAAGAAGCTAAGAAAAAAGAAGAACACGACTTAGAAATAAGAGAGTGAAGAATGGAAGAAAATAAATATAAGAATACATGAAAGGAAAAGAATGCAAAGAAAGATAAGAGTGAATAGACAAAAGCAGACTATGTAGATAAAACAAAAGTGAGAAAAAGAAAATGAAATAAGATGAATCGATGGAAAGAGAAACAAGCAAGAACAAATGAAGAGCAAAGGAAGCAAATTAGAAGGGAATGAATGCAAGAGGAAAAATAAATATGAAAAATGGAGAACAGAGGCAACAAAAGAGAAAGAAAGAAAGAAAATTAAAGCAGAATATACAAAAACACGCAAAATAGAGGAAAATAACTAAAAATAGGAAGAATAAAGCAAGGTAGAAAATAAAAGAAAAGAGGAGAATGAAAGAAAATGAGACAGCAAGAGAAAACAATATTTGAAAAGGGAAGACTGATACAGAATAAAGTGAAAAGAATGGAAGAGTAAAGATATATAAAGTAGGCAACAGCTGAAATCATGAAGTTGAGGAAACGTAGTGGGGACATTAGAAACAAGCACTGCCAACACCAATAGGCCTGGCTTATTACTGAGGTGTCTCTTCAGTTATTGAGGAGGCTCGGCCTCAATAACACATCATGTGTGCGCTCGGTCTATCATCCTATATCCATTCATCCATTGATTAAAATAAAAAGAATGAAAATCAAGTAGGT
This sequence comes from Lissotriton vulgaris, assembly GCF_964263255.1. Lineage (NCBI taxonomy): Eukaryota > Metazoa > Chordata > Amphibia > Caudata > Salamandridae > Lissotriton > Lissotriton vulgaris. The sequence goes on from NC_141687.1 coordinate 118,553,820, forward strand.
AGCCCTGTAAGGCTGTCTAAGGAGCTGCATGACGCTCAAAGACAAAAAAGAAGGAAATAAATTAAAGGGAACCTATCAAGGAACACATAAAACACTAAGGGCCCGATGTAGGAGGCCATTTACCGGCCGGTAACGGCCGATTTCGGCCGTTACCGACCAGTAAATGGGTTTTTGGGATATAGGGGGCCAATTTTACCAATTCGGTAAATTTACCGAATCGGTAAAATACCGAATCAGTATTTTTACCGATTCTGTAACTTCTAGATGTAGGTGGGACTCTTCTGAGTCCCAAAGGCCTTACAGATTCGGTATTTTACCACCCAATCCAATTGGGTGGTAAAATACCGAATCCAGGTGTGCATGCACATGTGTGCATGCACACCTATGCCATGTGACAGACAGACATGCCCTTAGGGCATGTCTGTCTGCCACATGGCACACATGCCTGTATTTGGGGTGCTAGAGGGTGTCAAAGTGACACCCCCTGCACCCTTGCTGGAATCGGTATTTACCGAATCGGTAAATACCGATTCGGTAATGCCCATTGATTCCTATGGGCTTCAATGCCCATAGAAATCAATGGGCATTACCGAATCGGTATTCACAGAATCGGTAAATACCGAATCTTAACGATTCGGTATTTACCGATTCTGTAATACCTACATCCCCCCCCTCCCTTTTACCACTTCTTAAATACCGAATCGGTAAAATTCGGTATTTAAGAAGTGGTAAAATAAAATTGCCTACATCTAGCCCTAAATGACTGGCCCACCAACCAGCCACTGAAATCCCTCATTTTCAAGTGAATGTTCACATGTGGTCTGGCAATATGCCATCAATCACAGGGCAAGAAAGGTAAGGTACAAATGGACCAACCCATTGCCTCGTGCAGTATGCAGTCATGGGGAGAAGCAGTATGAAGACACTTGAGTAGACAGATGAGGGTAGACACACAGATAATATTTATTTTATTGCAAGGGGCTGGTACACAACTACATTGGCCAGAGCCTCCTAAGAGGGTCCAGCAATGGAGACCACACTGAAAATCCTCAACCCCCAGAGTTTGTCAAAGAAAGTAACCAGGATTTAATACAATGCAATAGCAATCCAGTCACAGAGGCCTACTGCCTAGTTTATATCTGAATCTCACACTAAAGTGGTCAGGTCTACAGTCTTTGTTATAATGTTTCATAATAAACAGAGTGAACCTACGGTACCTGTCACAATCTTTACTAATGAGCCAACAATTCACCCACAATGGCCTATTGGCTTTAATAAGTGCATATCACAATAATTAAGTCAGGCCCACTCCCTTTGCCATAACGTTTCATAATAAACAGATCATACCCTGGGCACTTGGCATACATTTTCCCCATGTACCAATGAAGCCTGTATCCTTTAGCATGATCTTGTCACCATAACTAACTCAGGCCTACTGAATTCTGCATCAGCGTTCCCACAGGACAGCCCTATGACATACAGTCAGAGAAGGAGAAGAATACAAAAAGCTACAGTTTGCAAAATATTATTCAACCGCTCCCAGGAGTGCTAAGGATTTTCAAAGTGCAAATCTTTTACCTGAAGGATTTGTTAGAGACCCAAAGTCAGACGGGGAAAGCAACACGAAAAACCGTGCCCGTAATAGTAATCTGTGAGAATCCATGGACAGGTCTCCAAAAATCAGAACATTTTTACCAGACTTGCAGGTCGAGTGACTTGAAGGATTTACATGACAAACTGTAATCACTTGAGCCATTACCTTGGAAACTGTGTGATCATAGGCTAATATTCTATTTCACTGAGTTATCACATACGAGAGCACCTTCAAATAGGAGTTCCGCATATATGTTGTAAAAAAAAAAAGATTTTTTTTATTTAATAGACCAAACTTTGGTCCACATATAAAACAAATGCAGCCATCATATAGGGTACGTATGACCCTTGATTTTCCTCTTTGTTCACTAACAGCATTGTCTTCAGGCAGGTTGGGTGGAGGGGGTGGGGGCATTTTTAATTTCATATTTAAATCTCTCACTTTTAATAACTATATTACTAAAGCATGATGTGGTAGTTCACTGTCATTTATAGGCAAACATTTCCCATTGAAATGGCCACAAACTGATGTTTTACTTTTAAAACTACATAGCATGCAAACGATAATGTGTGGAAATCAGTTTTATGCAAATATTAATTTTTCGCGCATCACAAAATAAAGGCTTCTGATTTGTTTTGATCCTATTAAAATCTTTATTTCTGTCTCACTTCAGAATGACAGAAAATGTGCAACTGAAATATATTTTTAAATATTTGTACAATTCTGTTACAAGCCATTTAAAAGTTGTGTGCTTGGTCCCACTGTCAGAAAGTTCACTTTACAAAATCCTCTAAGTATGCTGTCAGAGAAAAAAGTAAACACCAATCTCCAAGAAAAGATAAGCAGCAATTTGTTTGACCAAATACGTTGACGTTTAACCTCTGTCTTTGAACACACAGCAAATGTGACAAGATAAAAACTAAATTTAAAGGCATAATTATTGCTCATTGACTGGGTGAATGAACAGAACACCTGCTCTTTGCCAGCTCAGCTCTCTCAGCAGACAGGGCCAGGAGGCCCTAAAAATAGCTAGCCCTGATAAAATATGACTCACCGTAGCGCGTCCTGATGGAACGCAATACTATATAATACCAGTCTACAGGCAATAACTGACTGTGATAATAATCCACCATTAAAGGCCTACTGACTCTTTTATTGTGAAAGTCATATAAGTATATCAGGCCTAATGCATTTGTCGTAAATGTTTCTAGTAAAACGACTAGACCTATGGCCTCTGACCTAACTTTTTTCAATGACCTAATTAGGGCTGCAGCCTTTATCAATGACTTATTACCATAACCAACTCAGTTCTATTATATTCTGCAAAGGATTGTACAAAAGGCAACTAACGGTATACATCAGTAAATTATAAATATGTACACAATTACACTTGGCAAAACAATGTACAATCCTTTCTGAAACGGCTTAACAAGGACTCGAAAGTAAAAATCTTCTACTCTGAGGATTTGTCGCAGGGATTGACCAACACCTAAACCCTTGCCTACTATGGTGATCTAGGACAATATACGTAGCAAAATACCCATCTAAATTTTTTGGAGTGCAGAGCCAACAAGCATTGGCAACTGCAGTTCAACGTGGTGCACAGGGGTTTTGTCTCATGGGCTCTGACGAGTGATACTGTCCTGCAAATTGCAGGGAAGACAGGTCAGGCCTCTAGAGAGCCACAGAACCATCACCTGTGTGTCTGAGGCTCAGGAAGTCCATAGGTCGACAGGAGCAGCAGACCAGTCGGCTTTGTTGCAGTGCCTGCAAATGCAGGGGAGTGACTCCTTCACTCCAAGGGAGATTTCTTCAGATGTCCTTGATGCCCACAGGTCTTCTGGAGAGCCTGAGCGAAGCACAGACAGACGAGGCAGAAGACTAGGAGCAGCAGATGTCTTTGTTGATGTAGTCTTGGTTCCATTCGAAGTCCAACAAAGTCTAAGTATCCAGACATTCGCAGTGTTTAGGTATCAGAGGAGTCTTGTTCCACGACTAATCTGAGGACCCACTCACAGGGGAGCCATTAAATACCCATGGAAAGGGTTGGAATGACTCGGGGTCCTATCCAGAGAACGGGCTGGACAGGGGGGAGCATACTCCCCTGTCGTTTTGTCCAGTTTCGTGCCAGAACGGGAACCAAGGGTCCCTGAACTTGCTCAAACAGGAGTATGCAAGGAGGGCACCAAATGTGCCCTTCAATACAGGCTGGTGGCACTGGGAAGCTCCCCCAACCAGCCCAATACATTATGTCATGTCTGGAAGGTTGTCACTCCTCCCTGTGACAGGAAACCTATTGTCCTACCTTCCCCTGCTCGAGCTCAGCTCAGCAGCAGGGGGGGTAGAACAGTGTCTGTGGTCGGCAGCAGCACTAGCTTGATGTCAGACCCTGGAAGGCTGTTACCAGGAGAACAGGGGGGTTCTCTAAGGTGCCCCTAGTACATGGGATCATACCTCCAACACCAGAATCTGTGTTGGGGTATAATTCCAACATGTTTAATATCAAACATGACCAGGATTGGTGCAGCCATTATATATAGTTAGACATCTCATAATGACTGATGCCCACTATACATCTTAAAATGTCTTACCGCGCTTACAAAGCCTGGAGAATCGACTCCAGGGTTTGTAGGGGTGTCCTGCTCATGCAGGGGCATCCTCACACTTATAACCAAGCAGCCTGCCTTCAAGACTGAAGGGCCTTCCATAGGGGTGACTTTTAAGTTTTAAGTGTAGTGACCTCAGATCTAAGGAACATATCTATCTTGAGAGGTGCAAGCACCAAATCACAGAGGCTGCAATTGCAGTAGAAGTGGACTCCCATGGGTGGCACAATACACGCTGCAGCCCATGGGAGACACCTGATGTACCTATGCCCTGGGTACCTCCGTACCATATACTAGGGACTTATAAGGGTACACCAGTAGCAAATTATGGAGGGGCAAAAGTACTTAACATAGCCATTATGGGAGAGAGGGCTCAGATGCTGGGGTCCTGATTAGCAGGATCCCAGCAAACTACCATCAAAATACACCGACACCAGGCAAAAAGTGGGGCTAACCACAAAAGCAGATCCTAATTTTCTAGTCTCCCACATGCATGTTGGGATCATGAAAGATGTCAAATGCCCACATCGTACAGATGTGGTCACTTGCAGTCAATGTGTCATAGGTGAGAGACACTGCCAGAGCCGCCGTCTATTTGCAAAATAAAGTCTTTGTCCAATGTCATGTGATGTGAAAAGAACCAGGGGACTTCACCTACTGGACATTTTGAGACCGATCCTAACCTCATGGCACTTCTTTGAGTTGGTCATTTGTCCTTCTGAATATACTGAATGTTAATGGGGTTAGTTCCAGGCCTGATGTGGCTGAAACGTGCGACTACATAAAGCACTTTACAATAACACTTTCTGTACCACTTGATGGAGTAAAAGAGGGCAGGTGGCTAGAACGCAGCCCCAAGGCACTTTACTCCTCTTTCTCTGCCTGGCCTGATAATAAGCTTGCCATCTGTGAGCCCTCCTGACATAAGGCTCTCCGGGAGACCTATGGGTGTTGTTTTTCTTATTGTTCTTCAATGTCGGCAGGGACCTGTTGGAATCCGCACCAAACAATGTCACTAGGCTCTCCTGCACCTTGCTGTCACCAGTACATCTTAGGCACTGTTCAGTGGGATGGATGGTGCGGAGACTCGCTGATCACAGAATATCTAGGAATTGTGAATATGTACACCTGTAAATAACATGTTTTATTGAGCCACATTTATATTCAATGGCATGGCATAAACAATATGTTACACCAGAAATTAAAGCGGTTCCTCCTATTAAATCAAGTAGTTTCTCTCCTATTCTACCCCCAAAAGACAGTTTATTCTCATCATGTCAAGGAACAAACCTAAAATAATCTTTTTTTACAAATTCTAATTTCAGGACTTTCACCCCACCTTACACCTTCTGTAAATGTGATTACTACAAAGAGATTCTTGTGGCGGCCCCACAGTCCTACCCCTTACCTATCAGGATTATCTTCGAAGCCACAGCAAAGCTGATTTCTTCATTGAGAATATTAAAGCACTGCTTGCTGATTTAGAAGGAATTTCATTGGCTACCCAAACAAGCCTGAATACAGTTCATAATTGGCTGTCTAACTCACAAGGCCCTTCACCTAGGAACTCCTCCCTACCTGGCCTACTGCTTACAATTTCTGGAGTCCAGGGAGGGCTTCAGAGTAAGGAATACCTCCTTTTCAGCACTTCACTGGCTTCAAAGCAGTCATACGTCACTGGCACTCACCCCAATCATCTCTAAGGACCTAACCGGATTGCTTCTTCTTGAGTAATTTGTCAAAAACCCACCAGATGAGGCTCAACTAGAATTTGAACATGAATATAAGCAATGGTCGAAACTTCTCTTCTGGTCATTGTAACTTCTTACTGCTTCTAATCTACGAAACGTCTTCGTCTATTTCACTTGCATCTACTAGCTATAAGTGACCTATAAAAAACTGGAAATAAATATATAACTATTCAGCATATGTAATTTATTTTTAGGTCAACTAATTATCGACAGTAGTGCTAGGGACTTTCTAATAACTCTCACAAGCGGGTGCCATTAAATAATGTATGGCCATGCCTTTGAGGGGGGTGGAGGGTCCCACTAGCCTGCAGCGAAAGAAGAAACAACTCTGTCATTCACTGGTGAGCACACTCGGCACATGAGTGGAGTCTTGTATTAGGTCATGCACTGAAGAGTGCTTTTATTTGTGTAACTGGGTACGTGCTTCTAGGCTAGACTGGACAGTGAGTTTGCACCAATGTAAACTTGGTACCATGTGGCCTATCTTTAACCAGCCACTGATTTTATTTGTGACAATCAAATTCATTTCATATTACTCTGTAGTCTATACTAATTCACCACTAATCCTTTATGTGTTCCAGAGTAGCGTGCTACTCGCCGAAAAAGCGCATCTACACCCCAACAGGAGGTAGCAAGCACTATATAAATGCAAACCTTTTCCCCTCTTCTATCCCTCCACTATCCTTCTAAATCCAAATAACTGACTCACATATCCACCACTCAGATTACTTTCAGATGTCACTATACTAATTCACCACTAATCATTTATGGGTTCCGGAGTAGCGTGCTACTAGCCAAAAAAGGGCTTCGACATCTAGTCAGGTTAGTAAGCGTTATATAAATGCAATTACAATACAATTACAATACAATGGAAACAAAGGTAGGATGGAAAGAAACTGACCAAAATGGGAAGGAAAGAAAACAGTAAAATGAAAAAAAGTAAAAACAAAAAAAAAGAAAGGAGAAGAACGAAAGAACAGGAAAGAGACTAACAATGAAAAGAGAAGGAAGTGGGGGAGAACTGAAACAGAAATCAAGATTGACACAAAAGGAGAGGATGTGGCATAACTGCCAGAGTTAACAACTTTGAAGCTGGAGAACCAGGTTCGAGTCTCGGTGTTAGCTCAACATCCTGTTGCTGGGCAAATCACAATCTCCCATGCCCAAAAAATAAGAACAAAAAAAAAAGAAATGTGCCCTTGTGTAATGTAACTGGTGCTCATTTAAAAAGCTCCAATACCTTCATGTCGAGTTTGCGCTATATAAAACTGCAAAAAATTAAAAGGAGAAAAGCAGGTCAAGACTCGGATTGACACCAAGTACGAGTTGAGAGATGGGAGACAAAGGAAGGAGAAAAGTTAAAGCAGATGAGTTAGAAAGGATGGGAGAAAGACAAAGAGAAATGAGAAGAATACAAGTGAGTAAGAGTAAGAAGTTGGACAAAAACAGTAGCAGTAATAAGAGGGTAGCAGAGAGAGAGGTAGAGACCTTGGGCCATATGTAGGTAATCTATTTAACGATTCTTAAATACCGAATTTTACCGATTCGGTATTTAAGAATCGGTAAATAGTATGTAGGTAAAAATTCGGTAAATGTTACCGATTCTGTAATATTCGGTATTACCGATTCGGTATTTACCGATTTGGCAATTCCCATTCATTCCTGTGGGCCTGGAGGCCCATAGGAATTAATGGGAAGCCATTCACTAGTACCAATTCGGTAAATACCGAATCGGTAATAGGGGGAACATATTTAAGGGTTGCAGGGTGTCACATTGACACCGTGTTGCACCCCTGAATCGTGCATGTATGCACATGTAGCATACATACATGCCCTAACGGCATGTATGTCTGCCACATGGTACTTTTAAAAAAGCACAAAATTGCTTTTTTAAAGTTTTTCGATATTTACCACCAACTTATGGTTGGTGGTAAATAACGAATACTAAAATAAAAAATGCCCCCTACATAGGATTTAAGGATTCGGTAATTTACCGATTCAGTATTTTAAGGATTCGGTAATATACCGATTCCTTAAATTACCGAATCGGTAAATTACCGAAATCCTTAAATCCAGCCACCTACATTAGAAAAAGCAAAATATCGGTCGGTAACGGCAAATTTACCGATTTTCGGCCGTTACCGACCGGTATTAAGCTACCTACATATGGCCCCTTAGAAACGAGATACTGGGAAAAAGGGAGACAAGAATTAGATAACGAGGCGACTGACAGAGAGAGTTGGTGATGAAAGGGAAACACATTAAGGGTGCAGTGACAGTGGTACAAAATAGGGTGAAAGGGCTAGATAAGGATAGACAGCAAATGGCAGAAAATTAGAGAATTAGAGAGTAAGAAACAGATACAAGAGGAGGAATTGTGAAAAACAGTGCCTAAAATAATCAAATTATTAAAAGGGGGGACAGGAAAGCTGAAAAGATAGTGGGCAGCAGAATGACAGAGGCTAGGCTTGTGGTGAGAAGGATATTTAGGATGGATATGAGAGAAAGGGAAGAAGGTGATGGAGCTAAGGGAAAAAGCAGTGGGAAAGAAAGTGGTGATAAAGGATCATGAAAGATCTGGAAAAGATGAAGATGAGCTTTATGGAAACATGAAAGACAAAAACAGTAGCACTGAGGAATATGCAATATATTGCTTGACTATTAATATCAGGTCATGTCACGTTATATGAACAGCCTGTAAAATATAGGACTTTTAGAAACTGGGAGTGGCATTTGCTAGGTTTTGTTACACATCTTTCCGTGGTTCTTGTGAGCGGGTAACGCCCATGTGAACCATCAAACCTACCTGGCACACCACAAAAGCAGTGAAATATTTCACGAGTATCCATCCTTCAGAACTGACTGCAACCTTTGCCCTTTGCTGGACGGTGCAGTGGTCAGAAGCAGGTGAATGCCTCAAAAAGGACCAATGGATGAAGAAGGCTGACTGAAAAGACTACTATAACCATAGTATACATATAAATTCAATACAATCAAAAGATATTGGCAAAAGCCAGAAACAAAAATGCACATGGAATCCCAGCCCTATTCTCAGCCTATTACTTTCACAGGAAGAGGAAATCTGGCAGAGGCACTAGGTCTTCACTGACATCATGAAAGGGGCAAGGAATGGGTGAGCTCACAACAGTGCCTTGAGGCTCTACTTCCGGGTCCCAGTGCTTGAATGAGAATACAATTTGAGAGCAGAGGTATGTCAAGGCTAAACGTGTCATATAAGGATTGCAATATCTGCACGATTATAATGTAGTTCAATACATCATAAGATAGAGACCGAAATCCATCTGAAAAACATACTCGTTTTTTAGAAGTAGTTACATTAGAACGGATCTGAAGTTCCCAAAGTTGTGCCATTAACATTCCTTTGTGATGTGTCATTTTGCAAACAGCATGCAGCTGCCTTGGACTGTCTGTCTCATTACAGCAGAGAGGGGCCCTGCTGGGTAATCTCGCTCTGAGCCTGCAGCCCAGCTTCATTTACATGCATTCAGAGCTGAAGAGCCCAGAGCAGCCTGTGCATCCCCACTACCCAGCATGCAGTGCGCGGGGCAGTTCATGCGGGTGATCTGCAGGCCTGAAAGGTGGGCTTACAGCAGGTGGGGTCACACTCCTGCGACTGGGGGTTCTGCATCAATGAAAAACAGTCAATACAAAAAGGCAGGGCTTTCAGTGGAATGAAAAAAATTGGGGGTCTCTCAAAGGGGCGTGGCAGATGTAATTAAGGGAGGAGCTTAAAAATACATAACCAAAAAACTGTGCTTAACATAGTGTGCCGCATAATTGGTATTTTGCTGCTTCTGTCAGTGTGTAAAGATATATAATACAATAAGTAAAGTTACACCTACAAAAAGTCAGGGCTGTTAGCTTTGCCAATGGTTGTTAGTTGTGTGAAATAAATAAGCAACAACTATGGCTTTGTTGCATATATAATATTGAAAATGCTTCGGTTCATGATGACACTATGAAAGTACTATACAGAGTCTCTCTGAAGTTACATTAAGGGCAGTGAAGGGTGGCACTGCTGCAGAGTTAAGATTTATTTTTCACCCCGAGTGTGGGGGAAACCATGGAGAGCTGAGCACTGGCAGGACCCGGCCCACTTAAAACCCTGCACAAGAGGACAACTTTCACTGAAATAACCGAAAGAGAACAACATCAGCGCCCATTGGATTCATGGATTAAAAGAGAAGCAATAGAAATTACAAAGATGGAAAGTATCCCAAAAATCAATCTATACAAAGGAGGGAAGCTTCCCAAAATCAGTGGATACAAATGAATGTCTCTGAAACCAATGTATAAGACAATGCAAATGTCCTTGAAATCACTGCATACACATGGGTGGCATCTAATGACATCATCTATACAAAGAAGTATCATCCAGTGAAATCAGCCTAATCAAAGTGTGCAGTAGCCACTGAAAATTGTCTAAAAGAACAATACACATTTCCACTGATGTCAGTGTATGAAAACAGGGTCAATATCAATCGATAAACTATTACAAGAACAAAATCAATGTCCAATAGATGCATACACGCAGAACAGAGTCAACTCAAACCAGTGCATGCATACTGGCAACCGAAATGAGTGCATACACGCCAGCAGCTAAAATTAGTGTATAAAAACAGGTAGTATCTAATAAACTCACAATACACAAACAGCTAAAACCACAAAAATCCGTATTTCAAATCTGCATTATCCAATGCAATTAGAGTACAGAAGTTGCCACTGTAAAGTAAAATCATTGTATGGAAAGAGGCAAAGATCAATGAATCCAGTGCCAACAAATAGGTAATATCCCCTGAAATCAGTGCATTCAAATGGGCGCTATCGAACTGAATAGGCGTGTGCAAATAGGTAGTATACAGTCGAATCACAGGCATCATCTCGGTGTGACACACGTGCCCCACTGTCCTGCCATAAAACTGACACCAATTCCGAACTCCATAATCAAATTTATTTCCCAGAAATAGTAATTTTGGAGCTTTTCTGCTTACTAGGGGTCTGATGTAGGTAATCTCAATTTACCGATTCTTAAATACCGAATTTGTTACCGATTCGGTATTTAGGAATCAGTAAATATTATGTAGGTAAAAAAATAAAAAAATATGTAAAATTTACAGATTCTGTAATATTCTTTATTACCGAATCGGTAATAACGTTTCGGTAATAAGGAATACCTTCCCATTCATTCCTATGGGCCCAGAGGCCCATAGGAATAAAGCCATTCACTATTACCGAATCGGTAATAGCGGCAGAATATTCAAGGGTGGCAGTTTGTCATATTGACACCATGTTGCACCCCTGAGTCATGCATGGGTGCACATGTGGTGCACATTCATGCCCTAAGGGAATATGTGTCTGCTACATGGCACTTTGAAAAAAGCAAATAATTGCTTTTTTAAAGGTATTCGGTATTTACCACCAACTTGTAGTTGTAAGCTTGTATGCGGATTCTGATGTGTCACTTATATAGTTCAATAAAATTCCTAAGGAATCTTGGAGCTCACCTAAGAACATCATAAAAGAGATGAAAATGATCAATAATTAGATGGATTTTCCAGTTCTCCTCTATTTTGCGGACGGCATTCCAAATATATTAAAAAAGAAGAGAAAAACATCGCTAACCACATCCTCACTCCAAATGAATCATTCTAAATCGGGAGACTGATAGGAGGGACCTGCTAAAATGAAGGGACGGCTTAGACAAGCAGCTTGGGGTCGGGTTCATATTAGGTCTTGAGGACAAAGCAAAGTGTCTTATTACATTCTATCTTGAGTGTGGTTATCAAATTGGATGGCAAACTTTGTCCAGGGCAATCCTACAACTTTCAGCGTGCACCAGTTATGGTAGAAAAAGCCAGAGCGAGAGGAAACCCTTGTGACCATAGAGGATGAGTAGTAGAAACATCACCCCGCGCAACTGGAAGCAAGCTGGCATAGTATAGATGGATCATGCTATTTTAATTCCTCTATCCACTTAAGATGTTAAAGCCCTAACGGTCGGCCCCCATGAGCACGCGGAGTAGAGTATGCATAGAGAGAGAAGAGTTCTAAATTCACATGGTGCGCGTGCTACTTAAATTACTACCCACCGAGGTGTGACTGGATAAACCCAAACACTTAATGGACAGATTTAGTAAATTGTGCTGTGAAAAGTTTAGAAATGGGATTTACTTTCCAGCACAAACCTTTATTTTCACTAGGAAGTGGTCCTAATGTTATGCAGAGTTGTGGTGGTGCTGCTTTGCTTCAAGGTGGCATCCCACGGATGGCACATGAGCTTTGCCATGCAAACACCCATGGGTTTTGATGCAGTGCGCGGTCTACTAACGATGGTAGTCAGGGGCGTGTACCAAAAAAATTACGCTATCTCAAGGCAGGCATTAAAAAGGAACAAACATGTTATTTCTCCAAACACTTCCCACGCTGCGTTTGTGCTACACTGTACATCACACATATGAGACAAGCTTTAAAGTACGCCTCAACATAGTATTTCGTGCTGGAAGGTTAGCCATTGCTACATAGCACGAACCCACGGAAAACATCCTTTATAACGCAACTTTTACCAAGTAGTGCAATTACAACGCAGGTTTTACAACGAAAACCATTACAACGCATTGCGCTGGGGGCACTCTAGGATAGGGAATAGATTTAATTTACTATCCAACACCTTCCCTAGTGTCCACGGGGACTGGAGTTGGAATAGTAAATTAAACTATTCACTATCCAGCACCCCAAAGCGCTATGCGTTGTAATGGTATGCGTAGTAACACCTGCGTTGTAACAGCATGCATGGTAAAAGCATGCATTGTAACGTCATACATCCTGAACCCACGTTTGCACTTTAGTGAAAAGATGCATTTGTGGTGCTATGCAGGCAGTTGGGAAGAGAGCAAAGGCGCCATATCTTTGTTGACATGGTGCTGTCTCGCTCGCTCTCTTTCATACAACGCAGCACAGCCACTTTGGTTTGTGTGTTTGATGAAAACTTCAAATCTGCATCTAAATCTCTTTGCACGTTTTGCATAAGCCTGTCTTATACGGTGTGAATTACAATTATAAAATAATGACTTGCCTTTTTGAGAGTGCTTTCTGTCACAGGCTGGGACCTCATAGCACTATAAATACATGTGACTATTAACCAATGCACAAACCAGAATTCAGTCCTGCAACAGTCCAGTGACCCACAGAGGCATTCTCAATGGGTTTATTAACCAGTTGAGAGATGTCTTAACATTTAATAATGCATTCCCCAACTATCGCTTTAAATGCGTTATATTTAATATAGACACATTTTGAGGCAGGGTTAAAGTGGACAGTTGCCCAGTGCCTCACATGCCAAGGGTCCCCCTAGGAAAGAAAACTTTCTCTCTAGCTCACTTCTGTGTATTTTTGTATCTTAACTTTCAATGTATAACTCAATATTGGAGCCCAACATAAGACTTGAATTAGCAAAAAATGGGTAGTAAAATTAAAAGTTGTTCCTGACAGGGGCCCCAAAATATTTCTTGGCCAGGGCCCCCAAAATCCTTAAGATTACACTGATTTAATAGTTATGTCTTTGAACACAAAAGGCCAACAACATATTTGTTTTTGCTGCTTTGATTTAGCACAAAGCTGGCACAAGGGCATTAGAACACACAGATATGCAGCACGAGAACCGGATTAGAGTCCCCAGTTCTAAAGTAGACAGCTCTGGTCCTTAGGCGACATCCCCGATGGGCTGTGCTTTTTCAGCCGCTCTGTGTCCTTGACCCATTGTACTCAGGATTGCAGTTGCCTTCCTTCATGTATGCACGTCACCTTTTTGATGACATGTGAAGCACTTTCTATCGGGCTCTCATTGAGGCCTCAGCTACAGTGCAGACCAACACACAGCAGGTGTAACCTGTGTCTATCCTGGAAGCTGCAGCAGTCAGGACTAAGAGACACAACAGGGGATTGGGGAGGAGGGGGTTGTGACACACAACGGGGGTGAGGCAGGCGGAGACACACAACAGGGGATTGGGATGGGGGGAAGGGGCTTGGGACACATGATGGAGGGGGCTGAAAAACACGACAGAGGGTGGGCCGATGCCCTTTAAGTCCAACGGGCGTCACACGCCTACCTCTCACCCCTATGAATTGGTACACCAGTGGGTGGCATTCTGTTCTGAGCTCTCCTGCTGTCCGGCTATGCCCCTGTGAGCTTCCTCGCAGTGTTGCCCCCTGGCAGCTTCTGCCTCTAGCAGATCTCTGCAGCAAACACAGGGAGATAATGGACGGAACGCTGAAACTTTTCAGACACTCACCCCCAGTCACAGATCTGGGTTGAATCCATCATTGTTCTTTAGCTCACTTCGCCACCCCAGTTCACACCCAACCACTTGGAAATCCCTCTTGACCCTGTTCCTCCCAGGAACAGTCCAGACCGAACTGCCAAACCAGGTCTTTCCTGGGCTGGAACCAAGCATCTTGGGACTGCTTTCGGGGTAACATTCCTCATCAGCCAATCTAGCTTGAATCCAGTGGCAAAGTGAGCAGGGGCCCACGTCTGGGCACGCCCTGCCAACTTAAGGCAAACAATGCAAAGACAAGGAGTCAAATCAGTCTTGACCCTGTTCCTCCTGGGAACAGTCCAGCCTGTACTGCCAAGGTAGGTCTTCCCTGGACCGGAAACAAGCATTGTCTAGCAGATTTCTGGGCACGGGAAAAAGATAAATCGCTTAGTACATCGTTCAGTCAGTACAAAGGATTTTTGATAGTGATTGGTGTGTATTGTCACAGTTCTTGCCAGCTCGTGCCTTCTCCTGTAGCAAAGGGAGTTTGCCTTCAATTCTTCTGTGCCGGGTCTGGTGGATGTTTGAGGCAAGTTACTGGTTGTAGAGTGAATCTGGCGTTAGTATTGCATCTCTGCTGGGCATTGGTTGTATGATGTCCCAGGGTGTGGAAGTGCTGCTGCTGTGTGAGGAGCACAGATACTTCTATTTCTTTGGTTTCTTCATATTATAAAGGACTCTTCCCTTTCAAGGTCTCTGCCAATTAGTCCAACCAAGTCTCTAGGCTAGAAGAATGCAGCCAAGAGCGAGGGGTATTGTTCGTTCCTTCCTCTTCAGCTGATGTGGTGAGAACAGGTCGCGTGGCTGCAGCTCACGGGTGCTTTTATTTATTTTCCCATGATACACTGGGCCAGGGACAGACTAATTTGCATATAGCCAGGTTCTGAGCTGGGATGGTGCAGTGAGCTGAAAAACGGTGTTGGATTAAGCCCTGATCTCTTGACTGGGTGAGAGTATTCTGCTTAATTCAGAAACTCTGTCCATCACCACCCCCTGTTGTTTATTTATTTATTTTCAGCAGAATCCTACCTGCTGCGAATATCTATTCTAGTACGTGGGGGATTTATATAACACAGCATAAACGGCTCCATCCTTTCCATAGTACAACGATATACAAATCGGCTATGGCTAGCCTGAAAGAGGACTTCTGGGTGTAGTCAAATAGAGGTGGACGAGCCAACAAATTAACAGGGAGAGCCGAGCCAAAGTCGAGCCAAGGGGTCTGGCTCGGATCTTGGAGCCCGTGCCCCAGCTGACCAATATATTTGCCATGTAAATCATCTAACAAACATAACGTACTATATGATAAAGTCACTTCAAAATTCAAAAAAGTATATTTCTTTGGCATGGATGCTTTCACAATAATAGGGCACTTCATAGCACTGCACTGAGAATTACCTATTAAAAGTGATATTTTTGTAGAAATGCAAATCTGTACTCATGTATTAGAAAGTGCCTCCATACGCGATAATGAAGAAAAAAAAGTTTGGGTGAAATAAAACATTTGCCTAAAGATAACACAATTCAAGGGTGGAAGCACCGATTTGTACAGCTTCTCTGGTTTCACTTTGTACAATTCAGCCAATAAATGGGTAGTGTATTTCCTTATATTAATCCAACACAAACTCAGAAGTTATTGGAGCGCTTTACATGAGGACCGAGTAACATTACACAAGGTCGAAAGAATGTATAGGCACAGGGAGATAAAGTCATTTGCCCAGAATCACAGGATATTCTGCCAAAGCCAAGACTCGCACCAGTTGCCTTATCAGCAGCTCTGACCGTAGGACCACATCCTGGGTAGAGAAAGGAAGGCAGAAGCAGCATGAAAGCTTCTTGGTTTGTTATGGGCTCAAGGTTTCAACAGGACCTCGAGCCGAGCCAGAGCCAGGCTCGGCTCGAGCTATCAGTGGCTCTCACACCTCTATAGTCAAATAGAGACTGGCTAAAAACGACATCATCGGCGCAGTAACAACTTTTACTGAAGCAACCAGCACATTTAAGGAACACTATTCTGTTAGGACTTGTTGGACACCACCACTGTCAAAAAGCTGCAACTAAAGTCCAGCAATAAACTACATACAACACTTCAACAAACTGGAAGAAATAACTGCTCACTTCACTCAAAGCATTCCAGAAACCGGTCTTCTCCAGCCAGGTGGATAGGAAGTGGGCCAGACTGACTGTCAAGGGCAGGAATAGGAAGTTCCATGCCATGGAAAAACACACTTCCTTAAGCTCCAATAAAAGAAGACATAAGCCTTTGCAGAATCTGGCGCAATGTCAGGAAGCGGGAATTTAAACTTCAGATTCCTGAGGAGTGATTCCAACCAGATATTCCGAAAAGGCTGCTCCCTCCCCTTTGAGACCACCCTCCATCCATGCCACCAATACTCCATTGCATGTCGGAGGATCACTTGGCCCTTCTCCGCCAGGAAGCTACGGCTGTCTTGGCCAAGGGAGCCATCAAACGAGTCCCTGTGCTAGAAGTAGGTTGCTGTTGTTAATCCCACCACTTTCTGGTGCCTAAAAAGGACAAAGGCCTTCGTCCTATCATGGATCTCAGGTACGTTAATGGCTTCCTCCGGAAACCACAGATCTTCCGCAAAAAAATAACTTGCCAAAGAAACCCTTCTCTGGATCTGCTCCTAAAATCTGGAGCTCTCTTCCACCCAAAATTCGGAGGATCTCTTACAAGGTCGCTTTTCAAATTGAAAGCAAAAAAATTCCTCATGAAGAAGTTCTTACATTAACAAGAGGGGCAACCTTTTTTTTTTTTTTTTTTGCCCTAAGTGCATCGTACATTTTATAGTATGGTTCAATGGTTCATTCATGTATATGATTATTATTTTGCTTTTGATTATCATTCCTGTACATGATTATTGTGTTTGCTCCCCTTAAATCATTTGGTTACATTGTTTTGCCCATCCCTCGCTCACCCAGGTGTGTAAATGATCTATTAGATGCTCACCACTGGATTCAATGCCTATTAGAAGCCCCATCTCATTCATCTTTAGATTTTATTTTGATATGGACTAATATTCCTGTATATGATTATTTCACTTACTTCCCTTATATCACTACGCTCCATCATATAGCCCACTCCTTGTCCACTCAGGACTTATAATAGATTTGTTTGTGTGAACTATTTGATTTTATGATAATTATACTCCCCATGTTTGATTCATGTTCTAATTGTTACCTTTCCCTATAACTGTAAAGCGCTCTGATATCCTTCGGGATCTAGTCCGCGCTATATAAAACTTTATAAATAAAATAAATAAATAAACCAAAAAGACTAAATGTTTGCAAACAATGACAATTAATCTTATTGAGGGATATGGGCCTACACATTTTACAGTGGAGGTGATCTCTACCTGTTCATGGAATAATATATTACATTAGTATCCTAAAAAGTACTTATATATTTTGTAATGTAAAACGTTCTATATACATTTCTAATAATGTAAGAGTAATGAAATTAAAGAATTGACAAAGTAAAATAAGTTTAACATGTATCACAGATTTACCAGTGTCGGCCGGCATGACTTGCAGGTGGCATCCTGGTTCGGCACTCAGCCAGGGAATGGGGGGTTGGGCATGTTCTCCATGCAGGTTGTAATGCAGTATTGTGATTGGTCTGAGCGCCGTGACACAGCGCTCAGCCAGGGGCTGGAGGGGTGGGCATGTTCTCCATGCAGGCTGTAATGCAGCCTGCATGCAGAACAGAGAAAGTGTGCATAACTGTTTTGGGTGGCCCAAGAAGGCTGGCCAAACAGTCATGTGCAGTTAGGAGTGGGCAAACAACTCCTCCCCTGCCCTGCTCCAAAGCAGAGCAACCCTACCCACCCACAAAGGAAACACAAACTGATTTGTCATGAGTAAATGTTTTTTATTGAAATACTTTGTGTTCGACTGCATCACGATAAATGTTGTAAAGCGCTCTGATACCTTCGGGTCTGGCCAGCGCTATAAAAAAACTCTTGAATAAATAACTCAAAGTTATTATAATTTTATGTTTCCTTTACTTTGCACTGCTCAAAAGCAGTGGGACGACGAACCTTCACCATTGGTGTTTACAAAAATCCTCTCACATTGCAGTCACAGAAAAAAAAGGAAAGTGAATTATGTGACAATCTTGGTAGGGTGCAGGTGTGTGACAGGCTGCAGCATGTCATATTTTTGTAATACATAACAAAACATAAATACCTATAATTAACTGTACGCATTCAGCAGTTAGGAAAGCAAAAATGAAGCAATTTGTTTTGTAATTCTGAAGAGTGATGGAAACAAACATTTTAATAGGTTCAAAACAAATGATAAATATTCACTGAAATACGATTTCCAATCATTTGAACAATATAGTTTTATTGGTAAAACTGTACCTCTGTTTAAAAGTGTTGGCCATTTCAATGGAAAACGGGCTGTCTGTAAATGACAATGCGCTACCACACAATGCTTTATTTTAAAAAATGACCCACCTCATGCCCATTAACCCCTTCCCTGCTGCCGTCGGCCGTTGCTACTACCTTCGTATTGCTGCGCACTTCCAACGGCCAACAAGGCCCCGCCCGCACAAGAGAACGCCCGCACCGTGGCGGAATTACCGCCGCGTTTAACGGGTTAAAGCTATATGGTTTGCAAACGTTTGTCGTTCTAAACATTTCGTCGTGATACTGCAAAGTTTGTGAACCACTGGTCTAAAGTAATGTCGTCTTAAGAGGTGGCAATATTTTGTAATGCGCCAGCCAAATAACAACTGTTGCACAGCACAGAATGTTAACACCATTTCGTATCCATCATGAAAAGTATTTTATTAGCTTTTTAGTCTGTAAACAGATGAACATCAGATATCAATCACAAAGTGAGCACCATTATGAAAGGCTCATACATTAGTGAATCCTTCCAAAACCAAGATAATCTTATATTACTACTTTATGTAGTTATTTGATATCAGAAGAGTTTGAGAAGCGTGCTGACTATAAACAGGCACTCAGCTAACAACAAGATGGCCGCTTTAACACAGCACCAATTGAAAATAGTTAGGACCACTCAAGCTACTCCCACACAATATGTTTGACATTTCCCAATTCTTAGGGTGTTCCAATGAGTGCTGTAACATCTTTGGAGCGTAACACAGCATTCGAATGCATAAAAGCGTGCAAATAAAAGCAATGAGGACATAATGGAAGTTAAAGAGTAGCCACCTTTTCGTGCATCTCACCCCACATCAAAATCTTGCACTATGAGTTGGTTTACACTTCACATGTTGCATGTGATGTCATACACTGAAAAGCCACTGTGTTCTAGTCCACAATTCCCTGACAATGGCATCACATGCAGTATTCGAGTATCTGGAGGGATCTGAAACATATCTGGAACATTTCAACGCCTTCCTTAGACTATTTATTTAATTATGCAGTATATGTATCCGTGTACATGGAGGGTTGTTGCTACATGTGCACCAGCGCTATCAGTATTACAGAAGGGGACACACAAGCATCTGCAGCCCTTTCTGTTGTACCATTGTGTCCCAGGGATGCACAACCTCGATGCGCCCTTGGGGCACAATGTTTAATACAGCCCCAGGTGTGCAAAGCGCTATCCAGTGCTAACAAGACTAACAAAAACAACACATTAATTGTACCACTAATTTGGGTATTTGTCTAGCTTATATCGCAAAAGAGATGTTGGCTTGCTGTCATCCCATGGTTCTCTGATGCAAACGTAGAAGGGGTTTACTCATCTATGGTGGGGGAAACAGAAGCTTACTTATAGTTGCTTTTAGCCAATAAAATGCCTTATATACAACATCAGAATACCAACAATTGAATTATAAAAAATAGGAAATGTTCAAAGGGATTTCAAAACATGAAGGGGACAACAAACACTGTATTGGTCGCAATTGCGTAAGTGGGTGTGACAAGAGGCTTAGCTGTAGGTCTGAAAAACCCTTTTTAGGTGGGTTTTTCTCTGTCTTTTCTCTTAAGTACCAGCTTTTAGCAAGGTACCATCCTACACATCTGAGCCACTGAGCAGAGGCAGAGGCTCTGGGCCTTATTTAGATCTTAGTGGACGGGTTACACGTCATAACGGAGACGGATATCCCATCTGCCGAAATATAAACCCCATAGGATATCATGGGATTTATATTTCGGTGGACATGGATTTCCATCACCGTGGTGACGGAGAAACCTGTTCGCCAGGATCTACATCGGGGCCTCCGTCTGTAACTATTCAGTGAGACAGAACCACAGACCTGCCAACGCACACAGTGCACCTGTACGTCACAGAATATCAGGTCCCTTCACACGGTCACCCGATGAGGAGCCGATATCAGATGATGGCCGGGAAGATGAGCAGGAACCGAGACCGACCGACAGACCGACAGACAGACACACGGACATGAGCATCACTCTCAGCAAGCTTTTTTGAGGGGGGGATTAGGGGGTAGGGGTGTTGTGTGGGGAGAGGGCAGAAGTGCCTCTTAGAAGAATCTTGGCTCAATGACTCATTCCTCCAAGACTCCGCCCCATTCTTACAGAAAATGTTTTTTTAATTGATAGGTCAGGAACGTGCATTACAGTGTGGTCAATTTTGGATTCTGTCAGTGCAAAAGTAAGGGTAGCTAGTGAGAAGGGTCAGTGCAAGCCCAGTCTGACCAGAAGAAATGGAGGTGGGGCTGCCATCAGCCTCAAGTGCCTTGTGATGCACTGTGACTCTTAAGACTTGTTTAAAAAGCTCTGTTGTCAAGTGTTTTCTGAAGAACAGGTGGCTTGGCAGTGTTCTCAAGAACGCGTGCCAAGCCACCATGACATGCCAAAACACCTTTGTACTAAGAGATTAGTCTTCATGTAAACATTTGTACAAAACAATTCCTAGGAGGGGTCAGCACTGGTGGCAAACCAGGAAAACAAGCACATTTATGGGACTCAGGGCCTGATACACAATGAATCAGGTCACAGTGCCAGTCTTTGCATAGGGCTGCATCGAGCCTCGCCCGTTCTCACATTCTTTAAAGGGGCAGTACACTAACCGCAACCCTCGGTTGCATCAATAATAATAATGGGGTGGGTACCTGTTTGTTACTCACTTTGAATTACTGTGAATGCTGGAATTTAAGCCTCCATGGGACAAACAATCTCTATCCCAGCCTTCTCATTCGCAGGGGTCGCAACGCCACAGGAAGTGGCAGACTGTGAATGTCACATGGGGACAACGAGGGCCGCTGACTGTGGCTGCTGATGTCAGCCACAAGCACAAAATTGTTAATTGTTATCAATTTATAGTTTGCCAATGAAAGACACAAAAACGGTCGCAAGACATGTATGCATGCTACCACGAGCCACAAGAGGGGAGAAGCAGCCAGGGGCCTAACACAGGCCCCTGCCGTGCAGGGGCGGGGCCAGTACTTTAATTGCCCCTCAAACCGATAGGGGACCCCATTCAGCCCAAATGTCAATGTATATCTGTGAGAAATGGAAGACTCAGGGGCCCCTCGTCACATTCAGCATGGGGCCCCCAAAATTTGGGGATACCACTGAGAGAAGCCTTTGCTCCCACCCCCCTTCTTTCCATCATGCAAGAGATCACAATGTGTGTAGTTATTTGTATCAATTACAAATTACTTGCGTGCATTGCGCCAGTTGCAAAGCGCCTGCAGATGCACAGACTTGAGTGCATCAGGCCCGAGGGTGTTGAAAGCCCTCCACACGACTGTGCAGAAAAGAATGCTTATTTCACAGCCTGGGAAGCAAGATCTGGAATAAAGACGTGCAAAGCACAGTGACCCACTGTTACCACGTTCAAGGCTTTCTAGTAAGCAACTATTGGGAATATGTTACTCTGTGCTCTGTAAACACAAACATTTTAAAGGGATCACTTTACGCAAAGGACTGGTTTCTTACCAGATATTAATGTAAATAAAAAGCTGAACTCTTTCACCTTAAAGGTTGTCTTCAGATCAGGCAGAAGCCACCATTAAGGCACAGATGTATCAGAGGGTTTTAACCATTCTGTGTCTATGAGAAAATGTGTTTGTACATATGGCGCCGAGCGCCTTGCAGTTGCTCCATGGCCCAACCACAGCTGATCTCAGCATCTTGAAGTTGTTGGTTTCGGGTCCCAGCCACATGTATTCTTAACGCCTAGACTCTTTGGGGCAGATTTACAAGCCCCTTGCGCCTCTTTTACGCCGCCGTTGCATCACTTTTGTGACGCAGCGGTGGCGCAAAAGGTGCGCCATGCTGCAGGGTATTTACAACGTGACGCTTCTGGGAGATGTGTCACGTTGTAAAGCCCTGCACCACATGTAGGCGTTCCTGCGCAGGGGGGGCGCAGGATTGACGCAGCATTGTACAGATAGGGCCCCCTAGAGCATTGCTGGAGATGCGTTGCTCTTGCGCCGCAAGACCAGCAATGCGCCGCCTTTACGGCACAGATGCGTGACGCATCTGTGCTGTTTTTGCCTTATTGTGCGCCTCATTGTAAATGCGGCGCATCCACGGTGGCGGAGCCGTGGTGCACAATAACTGGCGCATCCCTGCTGATATGCAGGGATGCGCCAGTTATTGTAAATCTGCCTCTTTGCATTTAATAGTGTCCCGAATGTAGACGCTACACCAGGCGAATGGCCTCCCTATCTGCGTTTACTCGTGCTTTTTAACTAGCAAACACTGCCCTCCTTCTAAATTTTATCTCGTGTTTAAATGTAAAATAGATTAAATATTGGTGTGCTTTCGTCAGCACCCTGCTTCAAGAAAACGTGTACAGAAATTACATAATTAGATTTTATTACGTGGCCTCCAATGTGACAATAGAGCCATTGGTTTTCACGTCATATTTCATCACTCAACATTCACCGTCACCTGTTCTGTGACAGGTTTGCTGTGCAGCGAGTTTCGCGCCTAATCTTATGTTACTACTACTGCCTCTCTTCTGTCTTTTAAGCGCTACAGCAGCGTCATGAGCAGCACGGTGTTGTGGTACGTGGCAGGCTGCGATAAGGACGTGCCTGCCTCCTCCCATGTTTATTTTTTTTATAATGTATTTTTCGTAAGAGGGGTTGCCCACCCGAATCATGAACGTCAATTTTCCAAAATGCCACGGGTAGCGGAGGTGACATCACACGCAATTTGACCTCAACTGTCACTGACACACATGCACACCCGCTCTCTCTCTCACGTAAACACGCTCTCAACCACGAGCACGCATAAACAAACATTTCAAAGTATTTTTACTTAACTCATCTGCGATGGGGGGGAGGGGGGGGAGGGGGCATATTTCAGCTAAATGTTCTCCGTTCTTTATTACACTGACAGTGGAAATTATATGATTCACTCGCAATTGACTGAAAACAAGGAAACTGGAGCCACGACTAACGCCCATAAGGAGGAGCTACCCTACCTTTCTGAGACTGATGTTGTCACCTCTGAGGCCAGGGGTCGCAAAGGCAGTGTCAGGGGTCACAAGGGGAATGCCGGGGGGGGCCACAGCTGCTCTCACTGCTGGCAGCATTTTTCATTTTCGCTGCTCAAGCATTTTACCACCTGCTACCGCTGCACTATTTTTACAAATGTCCTTCACTGACCAATAGGTAGCCTGGCCAGAGAAACACAATTTAGACTTTTCGTTGCTGAATTCCACTTGGGGGATGATGGGCAGACAAGAATAAGCCAAAAATAAGCCAAAAGTAGCCAAATCATAGGTTCAACATAGGACAAGACCTGTTTAAAAGTTCAAACAACCATTGTGAAGGCCAAAAGATTTTGCCATGCTGGTGAAATTATTACTTTTTCAAGCTTATATCGGAAAAAGAAAAATCATGCTGCCACTTTAACAAGGATATCCTATACTGGCACAAAAAATGTGAAATATAAAAACCATTAAAGGATGAGGCCATTTTATGAGTGCCTTGTGAAGGCTTTTATTTGTGCCATGCATTTTATTATTGTTTGCGAATATGACGATCTTGAAAACCAAGCACTCAAATCACAGGCAGCTACAAAGTTGCAATATCACTTAAATACTTTATAAAAGCAACTTTAAAATGGACACCCAAAAAAAATTCACCCTCTAACTAACTGCAGCCCGAAGTGCAGATAACATAAATAATGGTTGTTTAAAGGTAATAAATCAATTTTAGAAAGCACCCTTTGAGCCAGGTTTACCACTGCGGAGAAAATAACTGTTTCCAGGTTGATGTGAAGAATGTACTCAGGTTTTCTGCAATCAATCATAGAGAAGGAAACCAATGGGTAAAGTGGGCTGAACCAATCCCTACGCCGGTGATGGGCAGAAGCCACACGAGGGTGAGATGGAACACGCTGACCAAAAGGCCCCAAATGTAGGTATATTATGATAATTTTGGGGGATGAAATAATAGTCTGGCGAGACTACTAACGCTGTCTCAAACGCCAAACTATATGTTGTCCTGCAAGGAGACAGCAGTGCCAGTAACTGGGACTATCTAGTGGTGTCTCCTGCCTTAGCTGCCTATGCAAAAAACAAGGATTCTGTCGGCTGTTAACAGCTATTTCTTATACACATAATTCAATTAACCCCCATTCACTGTGGCGGCTATTCCGCCGCAGTGCTAAGGGGGTGGGGCAGCGGCGGGCGCATGCTGGTGACGGAACCGCTCCGTCACCAGCTGCGGTTGCGCTGTGCTCATGACGGAGCGGTTCCGTCACGGCCCCGCCCACTCAATAGAACGTTCAGCGCAGGCGCGGAATCCGCACCGCGCAGGCGTTCCGATGGGGGCCGTGATGGAACCGTTCCGTCATCAGCACAGCGCGACCGCAGCTGGTGACGGAGTGGTTCCGTCACCAGCAGGGGAGGGGTTAACTGAGTTATTCTCTACAATTCACAAACATTAATGTTAGAGCAATTATATCCGTAAGGAACACACCAAAAAACAAACAAAACCACAAAAAAATCAAGTTGATGGGTACTAAGTTGTTTTATATAAGTTGCATCATTTATATATACCCACACATTAATAAGAAGCTGTCAACAAGGTGAAGTTTAAGTCTTAGCTGCCTAGCCACTAATAAAAACAGCAACTTTGCTTTAAACTCGATAAATACTTTTTTTCAGACTGAGTGCATGTCATGAATAAAACACAGGGCCTGGGGACTGATGACCCTTCTGGACCCTCCCCTTCTGCTGACAAGCCTGGCTAAGAAAATGCAACAGGAAAAATAAAGAGGCAAATTTGAAGAGAATGCCTTACATTTGTTTTTAGGTCGAGCCTGGGCAGCACAGGCGCTGCTGCAAAGCATGCAGTATTGGAGTATGGACTTGAAGCCCCGCCCACTCTCCGCCCATATTTCTTATTGGCTTGTGTCATTGTCCTTCATAAATGCTGGTTTCCGATTTGTTATTAGGCTTGATAGTTCCTCCTTAGTACAGCCTTGTCTGCATTTGTTACCTCCCATAACAACTGGACCTTTTACCTGGCTTGTTACACGGTCTGCGTTATAAGTCAGTGAGCGCTGCTTTGTTTATTGAATAATGGGGACAA